>NC_132860.1:19031862-20355825 GCF_048164855.1 Canis lupus baileyi | reverse complement strand
CCTCTAGGACTTATTCATTTTACATAACTGAAACATAGTATCCTTTTACTAATACCTAATTTGATTAATAATTGCCTCCTTCTCCAAGTCCCTGGCTATGACTGTACTGTTATCTGCTTCTAGGAATTTGACTATTTTGCATAAGTGATATCATGTAGTATTTTTCCTTCTGTGTCTGGCTTATTTCACTTAGCTAAAGTCTCCAGGTTCATCCATGTTGTCACAAGTGGAAGAATTTCCTTCTTTTTATTAAAGGTGAATAATATTCTATTATGTGTACAGTCAACATTTTCTTGATCCATTTGTCAATGGACATTTAAATTGTTCCTATGTCTTGATTGTTATGAATCATGCTGCACTGAACATGGGCGTTCAGATATTTCTCTGAGACCCTGATTTCAGGTCCCTTGAATATCTACCTAGAAGTGAGATTATTATATTATGTGATAGGTCTATTCTTAATTTTTAAGAAACCTCCAAATCATTTTCCGTCGTAGCTGTACCAATATACATTTCCACCAATGATGTATGAGGGTTTCCTTGTCTCCACTTTCTTTTTTTTTTAATTTATTTTTTATTGGTGTTCAATTTACCAACATACAGAATAAACCCCAGTGCCCGTCACCCATTCACTCCCACCCCCGCCCTCCTCCCCTTCTCTCACCCCTAGTTCGTTTCCCAGAGTTAGCAGTCTTTACGTTCTGTCTCCCTTTCTGATATTTCCCACACATTTCTTCTCCCTTCCCTTATATTCCCTTTCACTATTATTTATATTCCCCACATGAATGAGAACATATAATGTTTGTCCTTCTCCGACTGACTTACTTCACTCAGCATAATACCCTCCAGTTCCATCCACGTTGAAGCAAATGGTGGGTATTTGTCATTTCTAATGGCTGAGTAATATTCCATTGTATACATAAACCACATCTTCTGTATCCATTCATCTTTCGATGGACACCGAGGCTCCTTACACAGTTTGGCTATTGTGGACATTGCTGCTAGAAACATCGGGGTGCAGGTGTCCCGGCGTTTCATTGCATCTGAATCTTTGGGGTAAATCCCCAACAGTGCAATTGCTGGGTCGTAGGGCAGGTCTATTTTTAACTCTTTGAGGAACCTCCACACAGTTTTCCAGAGTGGCTGCACCAGTTCACATTCCCACCAACAGTGTAAGAGGGTTCCCTTTTCTCTGCATCCTCTCCAACATTTGTTGATTCCTGCCTTGTTAATTTGCCCCATTCTCACTGGTGTGAGGTGGTATCTCATTGTGGTTTTGATTTGTATTTCCCTGATGGCAAGTGATGCAGAGCATTTTCTCATGTGCGTGTTGGCCATGTCTATGTCTTCGTCTGTGAGATTTCTGTTCATGTCTTTTGCCCATTTCATGATTGGATTGCACCAAAGAAACAAACAATCCAATCATGAAATGGGCAAAAGACATGAACAGAATTCCACTTTCTCCCAACACTAGTTACCTTTTGGGTTTTTGAAAAGACTTTTTTATAATAGCCATTTTAACAGGGGTAATATAATATATTTCATTGTGGTTTTAATTTCACTTCCACAATGATTAGTGATGATGCACAACTTTTCATGTACCTATTGGCAATTTTATGTCTTCTCTTAAAAAAAAAGGTTATTCATTTATCTTGTCAATTTAAAACATTGGATTATTTGCCCTTTGTCATTGAGGTGTATGAGTACCTTGTATATTTCAGATGTTAGCTCTCTATCAGATATGTGGTTGGTAATAATATGCTCCTATTTCATAGTTTGCCTTTTTATTTTGTTGATTATTTCCTTTGCAGAAGGAACTAAAAGCAGAATATTTTTAGTTAGTTTTTTTTTTAATCTCACTTTTCTAGTTTTTGCTTTTCTTGCGGGTGCTTTAAGTGTCAAAACCAAAATTACTGCCAAATCTAGGGCCCAGATGTATTTCCTATGTTGCCTTCATGGAGTCATACTTCAGGTGTTATGTTAAGTCTTTCATCCGGGGTTGATAGTTGTATATGACGTGAGATACAGGTCCAATTTCATTGTTTTCAATGTGGATATCCAGTTTTCCTGACACCATTTATTGGAGAGACTGCCATTTCCTCATTGTGTATTATTGGCACCCTCGCCACAGAAACCCAGCCTTGTGTAGGTTTATTTCTGATTCTTTATTATATTCCATTTGTCTATCAATTTTTAACCATTATTATATAACATGATGAACATATTCTCTTGTAAATATTTTTCTGCAATTTAAAGTAGTTATCTAGAATAGATTCCTGTAATTAGATTTCTAAATTGGGATAATATTTGAGAATATTATATGAAAAAAATTTTTTAAAAGAGAATATTATATGATACTAGGCCTAGGGACTCAGAAACTCCTAATATTCTAGTCCTGGTCATTCCTCTCCTTAGAGTCCTACAAAAGAAACAAGAAATATGAAAAATAACAGACTGCTTTTTATTAATGGCACTGGTCCCTATTGTCACTGAAGTTCAGAACTCTGATAAGCCTCAGTTGAGGTGGTCTACTATAAAGTCTTTCAAAATCTTCAACCTCCCTTGCAGCTTGAGTGGGACATGGTCCAATGTATCAGTCTAGTTCCATGAAGAAGTGAGGAAATAGAACATGCAGGACCTTTTAAAGCCCAGTAACCCTAGTCAGTAGTAAATAGGGACCAACCTACATCCTAAAATGTCACAGATCAGATTTTTCCTCATGGGGAAGAAAAGATTAGTAAAAAAGGGAATCTTTCCCTCTCCATACTATTTAGAAAAATTGAGAACAAAATATACAAATATTTAAAGTTTAAGATATATTTGACAAGGTTATTTTCCAGACAGGTTAGACTGATTTTCCTACCCACTTGCATTGTACAAAACTGTCTTTTTTTCTGATACTTCATTTTAAAGTAAATTCTGACATTTATTATTTGTATGATTGGGGGAAGGTAACAGAACTTTTCTGTGCCTCAATTTTTTTTTTTGTCTGCAGAGTGAGATTAATAATGTCTAACTTATAATGTCATTGGAACAATGTAATTATATAAAAGCTTCATGCCTGGCATGTGTTAAATTTTCAATAAAATACAAGGTTACTATTTTGTGATGTGATTGTTTTGTTAAAATCCTAGTTAATTTCCCAGGGGGAAAATGTGTCTTTCATTGTTGTAGTTGTCCTTAATTAGTTATAATAATATCAAATATTCTTCTTATATTTAGTAGCTATTCACAGTTCCTCTGTGTGAGTAGTTCATGCTTTTAGCCCATTATTTTTTGGGCTCAACAATCTTTGTGGGGTCTTATATGTAATAATAATGTAATAAAGACATTAACTTTGGTCTGACATCTCAAATATTTTCCTCAGTTTGTAGTTTATCTTAATTTTATTCGTGATATTATTATTTCACAAAAGCTTTTCATTTGATAATGTAAATTCTACCTGTTTTCTTTCATTTCTTTCATAGTCTCTTAGCTATTATGTCGTCTGACCCTGTCCAGATAGCACAGGAATTTTGACTTGTTTTTCCTTTTTTTTTGGTGTTTTACTTTTACAATTTTACTCTTTAATCAAAATGGAACAATAATTAGTATATTAAGTGATGTCTCTATTTCTAAGCAAAGAAAAAATAGCTGTATTTTAAGAGGTCAAATTAAGTTTGAGGCCGGTTTCAAGAGGTCAAATTAAGTTTGAGGCCGGTTTCACATATTGAAGCATATGTTATAATTAAATATGTAGTATTTTGAACAGTTAGTGGTTCAGGTTTATACCTGGTAATAGTGGTAACAGTATGCACAGTCATTTTGTAACAATATGTGTACAGCTATTTAGTAAAATCCACACAAATTCCAATATCCTCATAGCAGAACTAGCCCAGAAGGCTTTAACAATGTCATAATCTATAAATGGCACTGGGAAGGGGAGATTTTGAAAAAAAAAATGAAGTTGACGAGCTCCCTGAAGGGCTGCAGCGCGCAGGGCTGGACCCAGAGCAGTTCGGAGGGGCTCAGGCGGCGGCTCCGTGGAGGGGGCTGCGGGGCGGGAGCACGAATCCAACAGCACAGAGCGGGAGCACAGGGCGCCGGGACACAGCCCAGGATCCGGCCTCCCCACGGGACAGGCAAAGGCCAGGAGGGCCCAGGACAGCAATGACGCTCCTGCCCTGAGCTGAGCAGATCAGCGGCCCCGCCCCAGAGCCTCCAGACCCTGCAGATGGAGAGCTCCGGAGTTACTGCGGGGGCTGAATCCAGGGCTCCAGAGCTGGCCCCACCACTGCGGTTGTTCCTCCTGGGGCCTCACCGGGTAAACAACCCCCACTGAGCCCTGCACCAGGCAGCGGGCAGAGCAGCTCCCCCAAGCACTAACACCTGAAAATCAGCACAGCAGGCCCCTCCCCCAGAAGACCAGCTAGACCGACAAGTTCCAGGGGAAGTCAGGGGACTTAAAGTATGCAAAAGCAAAAGATACTCCCCCGTGGTTTTTTTTTGTTTTGTTTTGTTTTGTTTGTTTTGCTTTTTGATTTCTGTTTGCTTCCCCCACCCTTTTTTCTTTCTCTTTCTCTTCTCTTATTTTCTTCCTTTTTTCTTTTTTTTTTCTCTTTTCTTTTTACTCTTTTCTTTCCTTCTTTCTCTCCTCTCTTATTCACCTTTTCCCAATACAACCTATTTTTGGCCACTCTGCACTGAGCAAAATGACTAGAAGGAAAACCTCACCTCAAAAGAAAGAATCAGAAACAGTCCTCTCTCCCACAGAGTTACAAAATCTGGATTACAATTCAATGTCAGAAAGCCAATTCAGAAGCACTATTATACAGCTACTGGTGGCTCTAGAAAAAAGCATAAAGGAATCAAGAGACTTCATGACTGCGGAATTTAGATCCAATCAGGCAGAAATTAAAAATCAATTGAATGAGATGCAATCCAAACTAGAAGTCCTAACGACGAGGGTTAACGAGGTGTAAGAACGACTGAGTGACATAGAAGACAAGTTGATAGCAAAGAGGGAAACTGAGGAAAAAAGAGACAAACAATTATGACCATGAAGATAGATTAAGGGAAATAAACGAAAGCCTGAGGAAGAAAAATCTACGTTTAATTGGGGTTCCCGAGGGCGCCGAACGGGACATAAATCCAGAATATGTATTTGAACAAATCATAGCTGAAAACTTTCCTAATCTGGGAAGGGAAACAGGCATTCAGATCCAAGAAATAGAGAGATCCCCCCCTCAAAATCAATAAAAACCGTTCAACGCCTCGATATTTAATAGTTAAGTTTGCAAATTCCAAAGAAAAAGAGAAGATCCTTAAAGCAGCAAGAGACAAGAAATCCCTGACTTTTATGGGGAGGAGTGTTAGGGTAACAGCAGACCTCTCCACAGAGACCTGGCAGGCCAGAAAGGGCTGGCAGGATATATTCAGGGCCCTAAATGAGAAGAACATGCAACCAAGAATACTTTATCCAGCAAGGCTCTCATTCAAAATGGAAGGAGAGATAAAGAGCTTCCAAGACAGGCAGGAACTGAAAGAATATGTGACCACCAAACCAGCTCTGCAAGAAATTTTAAGGGGGACTCTTAAAATTCCCCTTTAAGAAGAAGTTCAGTGGAACAATCAACAAAAACAAGGACTGAATAGTTATCATGATGACACTAAACTCATATCTGTCAATAGTAACTCTGAACGTGAACAGGCTTAATGACCCCATCAAAAGGCGCAGCGGTTTCAGACTGGATAAGAAAGCAGGACCCATCTATTTGCTGTCTACAAGAGACTCATTTTAGACAGAAGGACACCTACAGCCTGAAAATAAAAGGTTGGAGAACCATTTACCATTCAAATGGTCCTCAAAAGAAAGCAGGGGTAGCCATCCTTATATCAGATAAACTAAAATTTAACCCAAAGACTGTAGTGAGAGATGAAGAGGGACATTATCTCATACTTAAAGGATCTATCCAACAAGAGGACTTAACAATCCTCAATATATATGCCCCCAATGTGGGAGCCACCAAATATATCAATCACTTAATAACCAAAGTGAAGAAATACTTAGAAAATAATACACTTATACTTGGTGACTTCAATCTAACTCTTTCTATACTCGACAGGTCTTCTAAGCACAACATCTCCAAAGAAACAAGAGCTTTAAAATATACACTGGACCAGATGGATTTCACAGATATCTACAGAACTTTACATCCAAACTCAACTGAATACACATTCTTCTCAAGTGCACATGGAACTTTCTCCGGAATAGACCACATACTGGGTCACAAATCGGGTCTGAACCGATACCAAAAGATTGGGATCATCCCCTGCATATTCTCAGACCATAATGCCTTGAAATTAGAACTAAATCACAACAAGAAGTTTGGAAGGACCTCAAACACGTGGAGCTTAAGGACCATCCTGCTAAAAGATGAAAGGGTCAACCAGGAAATTAAGGAAGAATTAAAAAGATTCATGGAAACTAATGAGAATGAAGATAACCGTTCAAAATCTTTGGGATGCAGCAAAAGCAGTCCTAAGGGGGAAATACTTCGCAATACAAGCATCCATTCAAAAACTGGAAAGAACTCAAATACAAAAGCTAACCTTACACATAAAGGAGCTAGAGAAAAAACAGCAAATAGATCCTACACCCAGGAGAAGAAGGGAGTTATAAAGATTCGAGCAGAACTCAACGAAATCGAGACCAGAAGAACTGTGGAACAGATCAACAGAACCAGGAGTTGGTTCTTTGAAAGAATTAATAAGATAGATAAACCATTAGCCAGCCTTATTAAAAAGAAGAGAGAGAAGACTCAAATTAATAAAATCATGAATGAGAAAGGAGAGATCACTACCAACACCAAGGAAATACAAACGATTTTAAAAACATATTATGAACAGCTATACGCCAATAAATTAGGCAATCTAGAAGAAATGGACGCATTCCTGGAAAGCCACAAACTACCAAAACTGAAACAGGAAGAAATAGAAAACCTGAACAGGCCAATAAGCAGGGAGGAAATTGAAGCAGTCATCAAAAACCTCCCAAGACACAAGAGTCCAGGGCCAGATGGCTTCCCAGAGGAATTTTATCAAACGTTTAAAGAAGAAACCATACCTATTCTCCTAAAGCTGTTTGGAAAGATAGAAAGAGATGGAGTACTTCCAAATTCGTTCTATGAGGCCAGCATCACCTTAATTCCAAAACCAGACAAAGACCCCACCAAAAAGGAGAATTACAGATCAATATCCCTGATGAACATGGATGCAAAAATTCTCAACAAGATACTTGCCAATAGGATCCAACAGTACATTAAAAAAATTATTCACCATGACCAAGTAGGATTTATCCCAGGACACAAGGCTGGTTCAACACCCGTAAAACAATCAATGTGATTCATCATATCAGCAAGAGAAAAACCAAGAACCATAGGATCCTCTCATTAGATGCAGAGAAAGCATTTGACAAAATACAGCATCCATTCCTGATCAAAACTCTTCAGAGTGTAGGGATAGAGGGAACATTCCTCAACATCTTAAAAGCCATCTAGGAAAAGCCCACAGCAAATATCATTCTCCATGCGGAAGCACTGGTAGACTTTCCCCTAAGATCAGGAACAAGACAGGGATGTCCACTCTCACCACTGCTATTCACCATAGTACTGGAAGTCCTAGCCTCAGCAATCAGACAACAAAAAGACATTAAAGGCATTCAAATTGGCAAAGAAGAAGTCAAACTCTCCCTCTTCGCCGATGACATGATACTCTACATAGAAAACCCAAAAGTCTCCACCCCAAGGTTGCTAGAACTGATACAGCAATTCGGTAGTATGGCAGGATACAAAAATCAATGCCCAGAAATCAGTGGCATTTCTATACACTAACAATGAGACTGAAGAAAGAGAAATGAAGGAATCAATCCCATGTACAATTGCACCCAAAAGCATAAGATACCTAGAAATAAACCTAACCAAAGTTGTAAAGGATCTATACCCTCAAAACTATTGAACACTTCTGAAAGAAATTGAGGAAGACACAAAGAGATGGAAAAATATGCCATGCTCATGGATTGGCAGAATTAATATTGTGAAAATGTCAATGTTACCCAGGGCAATTTACACGTTTAAGGCAATCCCTATCAAAATACCATGGACTTTCTTCAGAGAGTTAGAACAAATTTTTTTAAGATTTGTGTGGAATCAGAAAAGACCCCGAATAGCCAGGGGAATTTTATAAAAGAAAACCATATCTGGGGGCATGACAATGCCAGATTTCAGGTTGTACTACAAAGCTGTGGTAACCAAGACAGTGTGGTACTGGCACAAAAACAGACACATAGATCAGTGGAACAGAATAGAGAACCCAGAAGTGGATCCTGAACTTTATGGTCAACTAATATTCGATAAACGAGGAAAGACTATCCATTCTAAGAAAGACAGTCTCTTCAATAAATGGTGCTGAGAAAATTGGACATCCACATGCAGAAGAATGAAACTAGACCACTCTCTTTCACCATACACAAAGATAAACTCAAAATGGATGAAAGATCTAAATGTGAGACAAGATTCCATCAAAATCCTAGGGAAGAACACAGGCAACACCATTTAGAACTCAGGCACAGTAACTTCTTGCAAGATACATCCACGAAGGCAAAAGAAACAAAAGCAAAAATGAACTATTGGGACTTCATCAAGATAAGAAGCTTTTGCACAGCAAAGGATACAGTCAACAAAACTAAAAGACAACCTACAGAATGGGAGAAGAGATTTGCAAATGACGTATCAGATAAAGGGCTAGTTTCCAAGATCTATAAAGAACTTCTTAAGCTCAGCACCAAAGAAACAAACAATCCAATCATGAAATGGGCAAAAGACATGAACAGAAATCTCACAGACGAAGACATAGACATGGCCAACATACATATGAGAAAATGCTCTGCATCACTTGCCATCAGGGAAATACAAATCAAAACCACAATGAGATACCACCTCACACCAGTGAGAATGGGGAAAATTAACAAGGCAGGAAACCACAAATGTTGGAGAGGATGCGGAGAAAAAGGAACCCTCTTACACTGTTGGTGGGAATGTGAACTGGTGCAGCCACTGTGGAAAACTCTGGAGGTTCCTCAAAGAATTAAAAATATACCTGCCCTATGACCCAGCAATTGCACTGTTGGGGATTTACCCCAAAGATTCAGATGCAATGAAACGCCGGGACACCTGCACCCCAATGTTTATAGCAGCAATGGCCACAATAGCCAAACTGTGGGAGGAGCCTCGGTGTCCAACGAAAGATGAATGGATACAGAAGATGTGGTTTATGTATACAATGGAATATTACTCAGCCATTAGAAATGACAAATACCCACCATTTGCTTCAACGTGGATGGAACTGGAGAGTATTATGCTGAGTGAAGTAAGTCAGTCAGAGAAGGACAAACATTATATGTTCTCATTCATGTGGGGAATATAAATAATAGTGAAAGGGAATATAAGGGAAGGGAGAAGAAATGTGTGGGAAATATCAGAAAGGGAGACAGAACGAAACTCTGGGAAACGAACTAGGGGTGGTAGAAGGGGAGGAGGGCGGGGGGTGGGAGTGAATGGGTGACGGGCACTGGGGGTTATTCTGTATGTTAGTAAATTGAACACCAATAAAAAATAAATTAAAAAAATACAAAAATGAAAAATAAAAAAAATTATGAACAGTTATACACCAATAAATTAGGCAATCTAGAAGAAATGGATGCATTCCTGGAAAGCCACAAACTACCAAAACTGGAACAGGAAGAAATAGAAAACCTGAACAGGCCAATAAGCAGGGTGGAAATTGAAGCAGTCATCAAAAACCTCCCAAGACACAAAAGTCCAGGGCCAGATGGCTTCCCAGAGGAATTCTATCAAACGTTTAAAGAAGAAACCATACCTATTCTACTAAAGCTGTTTGGAAAGATAGAAAGAGATGGAGTACTTCCAAATTCGTTCTATGAGGCCAGCATCACCTTAATTCCAAAACCAGACAAAGACCCCACCAAAAAGGAGAATTATAGACCAATATCCCTGATGAACATGGATGCAAAAATTCTCAACAAGATACTAGCCAATAGGATCCAACAGTACATTAAGAAAATTATTCACCATGACCAAGTAGGATTTATCCCGGGACACAAGGCTGGTTCAACACTCGTAAAACAATCAATGTGATTCATCATATCAGCAAGAGAAAAACCAAGAACCATAGGATCCTCTCATTAGATGCAGAGAAAGCATTTGACAAAATACAGCATCCATTCCTGATCAAAACTCTTCAGAGTGTAGGGATAGAGGGAACATTCCTCAGCATCTTAAAAGCCATCTAGGAAAAGCCCACAGCAAATATCATTCTCTATGGGGAAGCACTGGTAGACTTTCCCCTAAGATCAGGAACAAGACAGGGATGTCCACTCTCACCACTGCTATTCACCATAGTACTGGAAGTCCTAGCCTCAGCAATCAGACAACAAAAAGACATTAAAGGCATTCAAATTGGCAAAGAAGAAGTCAAACTCTCCCTCTTCACCGATGCCATGATACTCTATATAGAAAACCCAAATGTCTCCACCCCAAGATTGCTAGAACTCATACAGCAATTTGGTAGCATGGCAGGATACAAAATCAATGCCCAGAAATCAATGGCATTTCTATACACTAACAATGAGACTGAAGAAAGAGAAATGAAGGAATCAATCCCATGTACAATTGCACCCAAAAGCATAAGATACCTAGGAATAAACCTAACCAAAGAGGTAAAGGATCTATACCCTAAAAACTATAAAACACTTGTGAAAGAAATTGAGGAAGACACAAAGAAATGGAAAAATATTCCATGCTCATGGATTGGCAGAATTAATATTGTGAAAATGTCAATGTTACCCAGGGCAATTTACATGTTTAATGCAATCCCTATCAAAATACCATGGACTTTCTTCAGAGAGAACAAATTATTTTAAGATTTGTGTGGAATCAGAAAAGACCCCGAATAGCCAGGGGAATTTTATAAAAGAAAACCATATCTGGGGGCATCACAATGCCAGATTTCAGGTTGTACTACAAAGCTGTGGTCATCAAGACAGTGTGGAACTGGCACAAAAACAGACACATAGATCAATGGAACAGAATAGAGAACCCAGAAGTGGACCCTGAACTTTATGGTCAACTAATATTTGATAAAGGAGGAAAGACTATCCACTGGAAGAAAGACAGTCTCTTCAATAAATGGTGCTGGGAAAATTGGACATCCACATGCAGAAGAATGAAACTAGACCACTCTCTTTCACCATACACAAAGATAAACTCAAAATGGATGAAAGATCTAAATGTGAGACAAGATTCCATCAAAATCCTAGAGGAGAACTCGGCCACAGTAACTTCTTGCAAGATACATACATGAAGGCAAAAGAAACAAAAACAAACATGAACTATTGGGACTTCATCAAGATAAAAAGCTTTTGCACAGCAAAGGATACAGTCAACAAAACTAAAAGACAACCTACAGAATGGGAGAAGAGATTTGCAAATGACGTATCAGATAAAGGGCTAGTTTCCAAGATCTATAAGAACTTCTTAAACTCAACACCAAAGAAACAAACAATCCAATCATGAAATGGGCAAAAGACATGAACAGAAATCTCACAGACGAAGACATAGACATGGCCAACATGCACATGAGAAAATGCTCTGCATCACTGGCCACCAGGGAAATACAAACCAAAACCACAATGAGATACCACCTCACACCAGTGAGAATGGGGAAAATTATCAAGACAGGAAACCACAAATGTTGGAGAGGATGTGGAGAAAAAGGAACCCTCTTACACTGTTGGTGGGAATGTGAACTGGTGCAGCCACTCTGGAAAACTGTGTGGAGGTTCCTCAAAGAGTTAAAAATAGACCTGCCCTACGACCCAGCAATTGCACTGCTGGGGATTTACCCCAAAGATTCAGATGCAATGAAACGCCAGGACACCTGCACCCCGATGTTTATAGCAGCAATGTCCACAGTAGCCAAACTGTGGAAGGGGCCTCGGTGTCCATCGAAAGATGAATGGATAAAGAAGCTGTGGTCTATGTATACAATGGAATATTACTGAGCCATTAGAAACGACAAATACCCACCATTTGCTTCAACAGGATGGAACTGGAGGGTATTATGCTGAGTGAAGTAATCAATCGGAGTAGGACAAACATTTTATGTTCTCATTCATGTGGGGAATATAAATAATAGTGAAAGGGAATAGAAGGGAAGGGAGAAGAAATGGGTAGGAAATATCAGAAAGGGAGACAGAACATAAAGACTCCTAACTCTGAAACGAACTAGGGGTGGTGGAAGGGGAGGAGGGCGGGGGGTGGGGGTGAGTGGGTGACGGGCACTGAGGGGGGCACTTCACGGGATGAGCACTGGGTGTTATTCTGTATGTTGGCAAATTGAACACCAATAAAAAATAAGTTTATTATAAAAAGATTTTAAAAAAGGAAAAGGAGAAAGAAGGAAAGAAAAAAAGAAAAAAGGAAGCAGAAAGAGAAAAATGAAAAAAGGGGGAGGCATACAAATCAAAAAGAAAAAGAGTAAATAAGCACACAAGGAGAGTATCTTCTGATTCTGTGTACTTTAAGTCCCTTGACTTCCCTGGAACTTGTCTGTCTAGCTGGTCTTCTGGGGGAGGGGCCTGTTGTGCTGATTTTCAGGTGTTAGCACTTGAGGGAGCTGCTGTGCCCCTGCCTGGTGCAGGGCTCAGTGGGGGCTGTTTACCCCGTGAGGCCGCAGGAGGAACAACCGCAGTGGCGGGGCCAGCTCTGGAGCCCTGGAGTCAGCCCCCGCAGTAACTCCAGAGCTCTCCGTCTGCAGGGCCTGGAGGCTCCGGGGCGGGGCCGCTGATCTGCTCAGCTGGGGCAGGAGCGTCCTCGCTGTCCTGGGCCCTCCCGGCCTCTGCCTGTCCCGGGGGAGGCCAGATCCTGGGCTGTGTCCCGGCGCCCTGTGCTCCGGGTCTGCGCTGTTGGATTTGCGCTCCTGCCCCGCAGCCCCCTCCGCGGAGCCGCGGCCCGAGCCCCTCCGAGCTGCTCCGGGTCCAGCCTACGCGCTGCAGCCCTTTAGGGAGCTCGGCGCACTCTCCCGGGGCGCAGGTGTCTGTTATTGTCCCAGGGAGCCCGAGGGCATCCCCGCCCTCCTGGGGTCCTGCTCTAACTCCCTGCAAGAGCCTTTCCACACGGGAAGGTTGGTGCAGCTCCTGCTTCTCCGGGACGGGGCTTTCCTGTCCTGGGGACACTCTGCCCAGCCTCAGCCCGGCTCCTCGCGGGGGTCCTCCCCCTTGGAGGCCTTTTGTTTCCTTATTTCTTCCCCCCCACCCCCCCGGCTTCCTACCTTGGTAGAAGTGTGAACTCTTCTCACTGTAACATTCCAGCTGTTCTCTCTTTAAATCTCAGGCCGAAAAAAAATAAAACAAAATAAATCTCAGACCGAATTCGTAGATTTTCAGGATGATTTGAAGGTTATCTAGATAATTTGGTGGGGACAGGTGACGTGGGGACCCTACTCTTCCTCCATCTTGCCCATGCATTCATTTTAAAACCATTATTGAGCTCTTTTTATATTTTCTCTTATCTGACTCTATTTGTATCCAATATACCCAGAACAGACACCGATGTGTTATGTATTTCAATACAAATTTTTGCAATCATTACTGCCCTTTTAAAATTACTGGAGCTGGACCACAATAGACAGATGCTAGTCTGGGGTGTGAGGATCAGAGAAAACTTTTATAGTAACAGCATCTGATACTTGAAGTGACATAGACA
Organism: Canis lupus baileyi; assembly: GCF_048164855.1. NCBI lineage: Eukaryota > Metazoa > Chordata > Mammalia > Carnivora > Canidae > Canis > Canis lupus. Next base: position 20,342,005 of record NC_132860.1, on the reverse strand, counting down.
GGAGAAAGCACTAATAGGTGAAGTTGCTGATCTGGCTGCCCATGATGATCTAAATGAGATCTATTTCACTAATGGGAGGGAAAATAAGGAAATGTAAACAGAAAATTTCAACACTAATTTAGAGAATTCTTGCCATGAAGAAGAAAGAAGGTATGGCTGAGAAAGTGGGATTATGAGTTTATAAAATTTTTAAATTCCTAGGTCACTTCCCTCTTTACTTTGAAGACTTTAACCCTTGGGTCACTGTCATCCCATGGCACACTACTATTTATAGATCTTAAGTTTTCTAGTCTTCACATAAAATGAAATATTCTATTATTCTGCCTTCTCAGAATTCCTCGGATGATCTCAGCCATCCATGCCATGGTCGTATCTTTCATATTGCCATTACCAAGAGTTGCCATCGCCACCTCAAATTCTGAAACCACAGAATCCTGAGCAAAATAAAATGGTTACAGTTTTCAGGCACTAATTTCTGAGACGGTTTATTTTACAGTAGGGGATAACCGAAATGCTGAGAGTTATGCTCCCATTCATTCCATCAAAATAGATACCGGTGGGGCTTTTCACACTACTAATTAAAGCTACCATCTCTCTCAAAACAAAACAAGACAAAACAAAACAAGCTCCCCAACGCATGCTCCCTCTCCTGCTATGGAAGGAGAGAGGGAATAAACTGCCAGAAAGCTTCTAAAGAAAACATTTCCTGTATACACCAAAAAAATAATAATAAAGATAACGTATAGAGAAGGGTTCTTAGTTGTAAGCAAGAGATATTGACTATGTTTGATTTAAGCTAAAAGGAAAAATGTTGAAAGTGGTCATTCTGGTCCTGCAGCCAGAACCACAGGCCACAATCAGATAGAATGGGTGTGATGACAGCATCGCTGCCACTCAGCACTAGATGGCGCACGTCGCTCTGCCAACACCATCAGCCCAGGCCCTGCTGCTGGAGCCGCTGCTTCACTGAGGCTGGAAATTGGGCTGTTGGTGCTTCCTCTGCCCCTGAAAGAAAAAGACTAAGAAAAGTGTATGCTGACCAACAGTAGGTCAGTCAGGTGATCCAGGTGAACAGCAGTAGTGATCATGTGGGTAGTATGTGCCCTTGAGATGATGTGATGGAGATAATACTTTATCTTTGTGACCTCCCTCCCCTAAACCCATAACCTTAGTCTAATTCGAGAAAAACACCAGACAAATTCTAACAGGTCATCTTCCTATAAAATATGTGACCAGTGATCCTTAAAACTGGAACAGTCAACAAAACAGAAGTCTGAGAACCTGTCACAACCAAGAGGAGCTTAAGGAGACATGACCAGTAAATGTAATATGGCATCCTGTGTGGGATCCTGGATCAGAAAAGGCATATAAGGGAAAAGAGAAGAAAAGAAAAGAACGGGGGCACCTGAGTGGCTCAGTCAGTTAAGCATCTGCCTTTGGCTCAGGTCATGATCTCGGGGTCTGAGACCAAACCTCACGTGGGTCTCCCTACTCAGGGGGGAGTCTGCTTCTCCCTCTACCCCTCCCCCCACTCCTGTAATCTCTCTCAAATGAATAGATCAACTCTTTAAAGGAAAGAAAGAAATCCAAATGAAGTATGAATTTTGGTTAATACTGTATCAGTATGGGAGAGGGCTTGGTGGCTTAGTCATTTGGGTGTCTTCCTCTTGGTTTCAGCTCAGGTCGTGATTTTGAGATGTTGGGGAGGTAGGATTATTCCCACATTTGGGGCTCCATACTCAGCATGAAGGATACTTGGGATTCTCTCTCTCCCTCCCCCTAGGCACTTCCCCCTGCTGTCTCTCTCTCAAATAAATAAATAAATAAATAAATAAATAAATAAATAAATAAATCTTAAAATCATGGGATATCAATGTTGATTTTCTTAATTGTGACAAATACTATAATAATAATAATGTAAGATGTCAGTAATAAAGGAAAGTGGCATATGAACACTCAGGGTACTTCTCAGTTTTTCTATAAGCCTAAACCTGATCTAAAAAAATACATTTATTTTTAAAAAACAAAAGAAACAGCTTGTTTTCCTTGCTTTTTCATGTCACTAGAGCTTAATTCAGAATATACACTGGGAATTTCTGAATGACTCCACCTTGCTAGCTAACTACTGCCGCAGTGAAGACAAGAAACTGAATTTCAGGTGTATTCAGCTTCTAAGGAGGGAGACAGGCTCTAACTAGCCCAAGACACACAAAAGACCATAAATGTGGAAAGGCAACTCAAATGACCAGAAGCCAAAAACTGACATATGGCCATTACACATGGCCTGTGAAACCAAATCCCCTCGCTAATGTCTTGACTACCGATAGATTTCAGCCTGACCAGTGTAATTCATAATCTGCATAACACCATATTCTAAGTAGTTGTAGAGCACAGAATGTTGAGTTCAGACATACAATAGCTTAGCATATGGACTGCTTCTGTGGGCATTATGTCAGTCCTCATCTGAGGGTCTTGAGGGGCTCAGTTGGTTAAGCGTGTGCCATCAGCTCAGATCATGATCTGGGGGTCTTTGGATGGAGCCTGGTGTCAGGCTCCCTGGTCAGCAGGGAGTGCGCTTCTTCTCCGCTCTGCTCTCCTCTCTCTCCATCCTTGCCCTCTCCCCTGTTTCATGCTTTCTCTCTCTCTCAAACAAACAAACAAACAAACAATAAATAAATAAATAAAATCTTAAAAAATATAGTGTCCTATTCTGATTGTGTTTACTAATATAATCCAACTGCTAGTACACTATCTGCCGCAAATTAGATTCTCAATAAGTATTTCCTGAAAGAATATGAGTGTAGGAAACGTATTGGCTCAAGTCCAGTCTCTTTACATTTTTAAATGATTTTATTAATTTATTTTACATAGAGGCCAGAATCAGGGAGAGCGGCAGTTAGAGAGAGGGGGAAGAGGCTCCCCACCCCTAGGATTGCAGCCTGAGCCTAAGAAAGATACTAAATCAACTGAGCCACCCAGGTGCCCCTGTACTTTTTATTAAATAATAACAGATGGGTTCATATCAGAAGATCTGTTTTCATGATGCTAGAAAGAAATGGAGTTTGTAGCAATCAATTGCTTGCAAATCAAGGTCATGTCCCATAGAGCTTCAGAGTCCTTTACCTTAAAATGAACGTCATGTATTGAAAGAAACCTTACAAGATTGTTCCATTAAAAACTCTGGACCTTTATAGTGAAGTGACTGCAACCAAAACTTACCTTGTTCAATTAGATAGCAGGCTCAGGGCTTCAGGGGACTTTGAAGGCACATGGTCAGAAACCTCGCATCTATGAGAGGTAGGAGAGAAGGTCTGGGCATTCTCTGTCTTGCTTTGTGCCTTTTCCATCTCCCTGGTCTCACTGGGTTTTGAGCCTGTTTCCTGGCAATACTTACAAGTTAAAATTTAAATTTTGTCTGGCTGCATTATTATGACTTTCATAAAGGTCAGCCTCATCACAAACAATTCATAGCACACACCTACCACCCCCCTAATCTTGAAAAATACCATTGAGTGAATAGCAGTGATCTGAGTAAGAATTTGCACATTAAAAGGTAGATTATGGGGTTCTGTTTGGATGATAGCAATCAGACAACTAATTGTATTGGCACCATTATACATTTAAATCTCTGATTTTAGCCAAACTTTAATCATGCCTTCACATTCATTTTGCTCGTCCTTATGTGGTAAGCAGAATAATGGTCCCCCAAAGATGTCCATGTCCTAATCCTCAGGAACTCTAAATATGTTACCTTACACCAGAATAGGACTTTATGCTTAGAATTAAAATAAATATCTTCAAATGGGAGGTTATCCTTGATTATTTATTTATTTATTTATTTTTGGAATATGGTAACAGGAAATCAGAAGATAGGTAGAGAATGAGCTTGAAAAAATTATTCCTGTGTCTTTCTCACTGCCATACAACTAAGTCCACAACTCCTGTCTCATGGCATTCTATATTCAGGTATCCTGTTCAAGTCCTAGTTGTCTTTCAGGCCCAGAGTGGTACCAACTGCTTTCTCACTTGGTAGCCCTGGGATGCCACTATGTGTTGTTAGTTTCCAAAATCCTGTCTTTACCTTTATCTGATAGATAAAATCTCCACGTACCTCATAAGAATGTGAGAAGGACAGCAGAAACCATATATACGTTTTCTTTGTAATCATGCTCTTCACTACCCACTTCAAACACACATGCATGCACATGTGCAGGGACACATACATGTGGCACCTTGCTTATAGTAAGTGATTAAGTACTGATTGTTTATTTATTGGTTATTTGATGAAATAAATTCAGAAATATCTAAAAATAAGAGTTAGAGCATGATCTGGGATAGATTCATAATAATATACCATGTATGATTTTAAACAGATGGATTTCACTGGTCCCAGGATTTATAAAATGTGCATGTTTCTTATAAGATTTCCTAACTCTTAGGAGCCAAAAGACCAACCAGAAGGAAGCAGACCCTCCTTCTGTGGGTCCATGAATTATTGTCCTTCTTCTACAAAGGAAGTACTGGATGAAGGATGGAGGGTAGGTCGACAGCAAGGTCTCAGGATGAGGATCTGACCAAATTCCAAGCTTGCTGAGGAAATTACTCAGTAGTTTGTATAGGTAAGGAGCTAAAAGGGTCTCACAGTCAGTGGCAGATTTCAAGCCTGCATGGGAAATTCCTTGTGGCCACTTTCCTCAGAGCTCCCTTCACATCCTTGTTCCTCAAGCTATAGATGAGGGGATTGAGCATGGGTGTCACCATTGCATAGAACACAGACACAAGTTTTTTCTGTTCTTTGGAAGACTTTGGTGTCATGTAAGTGACAATTCCTGACCCATAAAAGAGGATGACCACCATGAGGTGGGAACCACAGGTAGAGAATGCCTTGAGCCTCCTCACAGATGACTTCATCCTGACCACAGTCACTATGATGTGGCCATAGGATACTAGAATTAGGGAGACAGGTATGAGGAGAATTATGACACCCATGAGGAAAATGGCCATCTCTGAAGTGTGGGTGTCTGTGGATGCCAGGATCAAGAGTGCAGGGGCCTCACAAAAGAAATGAGCAATACTATTGCTCTCTCGGTAAGGCAGCCTTAGTATAAAAGTGGTATCTACCACAGACACCAGAATGCCGCTGGTCCATGATCCCGCAGCCAGCTGAACACACACCCTCCAAGTCATAATGCTAGGGTAATGCAAAGGGTTGCAGATGGCCACGTATCGATCATAGGACATCACTGCCAGCAAGGCACACTGTGTACCCCCAAAAATGAGGAAGAGTAAAAGCTGAGCTGCACAACGTGTGAATGAAATGATCTTTTTCCTGGATAGCAGATGAACCAGGGCCTGAGGAACAATGTTGGTAGAAAAACAGAGATCAGCCAAAGATAAGTTGCAGAGGAAAAAATACATGGGTGTGTGAAGCCGAGAGTCAGCCTGAACAAGGCGCATGAGAAGCAGATTTGCAAGCACAGTAACCAGGTAGACACCCAGGAATAAAATAAATAGGAGCTTCTGAGTGTGGGGGTCATCAGAGAGTCCCATGAGGAGGAACTCTGTCACCTGCGACTGATTTGCTGCTCTCATACTTTGTTGTTTCAGGAAGAAGTCTACATGCTAAACATAGGTCCATAGAACCTCAGATTTGGAGGCCGTTTGAATTGCTCTCAATCACTATCAACCATTCCAAAACTCCCCTTGTTATAAAAATGATCATGCTGCTTTAGTTGGAGCATTTTCAGTGTTGTAAAACTTCGTACTTTTAAGCTGGCGCCTTCATTCTTAGTAAGTGTAGAGTAGATCAAAAGAATCTTCTTATTCTGAATATCTAATAATTAAAGAGATTTGATTAATCTGTAAGTTATGGCATAGAATTTCACTTTATTATCAACTAGAAATTTGAGTCCTATGCTGTTATTGCCACACCTCCCCCATTTTATGCTGGCATAGATTTTTTATTTATTCTTTGGGCATATGACTGTTGTCTCTTCCCTGAAAAGACAGTCACTAAGATATAAAAAATGAAAAAGGGCCAAAGTATCTTAAAGAACTGACATTTTCTTGGACAAAATAACTTGTTTTGAAAGAGCTGGCAAATCAAGAAGTAATGGGCTAGTATGCCATCATCTCTTTGGTAATCGCACCCACGGCTTCGGATGGAACTCCCAAATATCAATCTTAACCATCAAAAACTTCCAAAATGGCAGACACACTATGACAGCATTTCCACTTGAAGCCACCAGGTTGACTAATTTTCTGCGTGCAGACTACACAGCACTAATGCACCACCTCTAGCCCATCAGCTCTCATTGCCTTGCATTACGTGTCTCTTCTTCCCAGAAAATAAAAACTCCTCTTAAAACTAAATCTTTAGCATTTTTGTGACCTTTTATAGACATGATGTGGTGATTTATTTGATCAATTATAATTAATTAATTAAATTTAAAACTTGACCTTATGGTTTAGTAGAGTTGCTTAAGAAGCCTGTCAGATTCTCTGTGTCTAAGGCAGAAACATTGGTTGTTCCTGACTTTGTTCCCTCTCACAGGAAAAAGAAACAACAACTATTCCAGAATAAAACACCACGAAGAAGCAACCTGCACCACAGAGACCAAGAGAGATGGCATTAGAAAGGTAAAAGAAGCAACTACACGTTGAATGCATTGTCCTTCACCCAGGCCGGTGCAACATCATGTGGACAGGCCTCCACTGAGCTTTCTAGTTCTCTAAATAAGAAAAGAAAACCCAGGGGAGATGATCTGCGCTGCCCCAGCATTGTGAGTGCTTTGCAGGAGGCCCTGCTCTGACCCCAAACTATAGGGACTGCAGGGGAGTCAATGGGGCTCTACCACTGGAATCTGATTGTGATAGAGAAGGGAGAGAGGCTTGCAACAATCAGCATACAGATCTTGGCAGAACAAAATTCATACCTGCTGTGCCCAAGGACTAATCCCAACCTGTAGCTTTGCTCATATGCAGGACTAGCTCAGATATGTACTCTGGCCAAGGAACAAGGTGGGGTGCAGAGCTGCTTGATTCAGATCCTCAAAGGAGTTTTACTAACCTCAGAGACTGGTTTCCCAGATGCAGACAGTGAGCTGAATCACAACCCTGCCTGCTGTGAAGAGTGTCTGCTGGCCTCATCTGACCAGAAGGGCTGAGGATAACTCCTGAAGCAGTACAGCCGAGCAGAGCTCTAGCTGAGAGGTCAGTGGGAAGAGCTGATTGCACCCAGAGAAAAGCCAGTACCAGAGGAACATTCCTGTGCTACATACAGGCAGAGGCATTAATTCATAGCCTAGACTGAAGGTAAATCCCAGCCCCTCCTAACTGGAGAACCTGCCTGGGAAACTGAGAGTAGCCTGAAATGACTCAACTCCCACCTAGGCAAGGAAACTAGGGCATCGCCCCACCCACTGTCAAGAGGGTCTCCTGGCTTCATCTGATTGGAAGGACTGGTGACAGCTCCTAGGGCAGTGCATCCCAGGGACATTCAAGCTAAGAGGCAGGTGCACAGAACTGAGAGTTTGCAGAGCAAAGCCAGTGGCTCTGTTCCATCAGGAAGCTTAGGGTGGGTCAAGACAAGAGAACAGAAATTAGCCAGCTTTAGAGCTGCTTTCCCACTGTGCTCAGGCAAGAAATCTTGTGTAGCTCTACTCATCCATGAATACAGCCTTCAGCTTGTGCAACCACAGAACCTCACCACAGCACATTGAAACTGCCTAGCCCATCCAACGGCCCTATATACAGTGGCACTAGAGAAGAGAGCACAACTGTAGCTTCCCTCATCTGTAGAGCAAAACTGATAACATCACTTGGCCAGGGAATTCAGTAAACCTTCTGAAGGACGGATTGGGGTCCTTAAATAAGAGCTGTACAGGCTTTGGGTTCTGTCTTGCTGCCCTGCCAGAGCAGGGAGGCTCTTTCATATATTATTACTAAATATAGTACCCAGTCTTCATCCTCTAAAAAGCCTGACCAGAGAATCCAGGCAGCCACGGGGCCCATCCTACAACCTCACTTCGGTAGGGAACTAAGACAGAAGTCCTAACCCAACTGTTTTTGGCCGGTGGCACACCTCCCATCACATTAATAGAATGAAAGAAAAGAATCATATGATCATCTCAATAGGCACAGAAAAAAAAGATTTGACCAAATTCAACACCCATTTGTGATGAAAACTCAACATATCATTCATAGAAGGAACATATCTCAGTATAATAAAGGCCATGATTTGACAGCCCACAATTATTGTCATAGTTGATGGTGAACAATTGAAAAGCTTTTCCTCTAGGATCAGGAACAAGACAAAGTTGCCCACTTTCACTACTCTAGTCAACATAATACTAGAGGTCCTGGCCAGAGCAATCAGGGAAGAAAAGTAAAAGGTATAACAATTGAAACTGTCTGTATTTGCAAATGATAAAATTTGACATGCAGAAAATCCTAAAGACTCAATCAAAAGAAGAAAACCTGTTAGATCTAATTAATGAATTCAGTAAAGTTGCAGGATCCAAAATCAACAAAATCAGTAGCATTTCTATACACCATCAACACAGTTTCTAAAAAACAAATCAATCCCATTTGTAGTATCATCAAAAACAATAAAATAATTTGGAATAAATGTAAGGAGATGTAAGTGCTCTACGATGAAAACTACAAGACATTGATGAAAGAAATCCAAGACAAAAAGAAATGGAAAGCTATCTCATGTTCATGTTTAGAAGAATTAACTAATGTCAGTACCACCAAAACCTAGCTATAGATTCAATGCTGTCCTTATCAAGAGTCCAATGGCAATTTACAGAAGTAAATGAAACACTCCTCAAGTTTATATGGAACCACGAAAAACTGCAAATCGCCAAAGAAATCTGAGAAAGAAGAACAAAGCAGGAGGCATCACACTTCCTGATTTCTAGCTATATTATAAACCTATCATCAAAACATTATGGCATTGGCATAAATACAAACAAATAAACCAATGGAACATAATGGAGAATACGTAAATAAACTCAAACATATGGAGACAAATAACACTGGACAGGGGAACAAAGAATGCTCAATGAAGGAATGATAATCTGTTTGATAAATGGTGTTGGCGTAATTGGATAGTCACATGCAATAGATTGAAACCAGACTCACCTCTTATACCACTCTCAAAAATTAATTTCCAATGGATTAGACTTAAGTGTAGGTCCTGAAAGAAAACAAATAAAAAACAAAAATAGTAGAAAAGGTGATCAGACTTGTTACCAGAGGCAGAGGGTATGGGGAGGACATTTTGGAGGAGGGGGACCAAAAACTACAACTTCTAGTTATAAGATAGATATATACTAGGGAAAGAATGTAGACCATGACGGCTACAGCTAAGACTACTTTATAGTATATTAGAAAGTTGTTAAGAGAGTACTTCTAAGTTCTCATCAGAAGAATATTTTTCCTTTTCCTTTTTTTTTCTTTTCTTTTTTTCTTGTTTCTCTATAAGAGAAGATGGATATGAGTTGAACCTACTATGGTAATGGTAATCATATCACAATATATGTAAATCAGGCCATCATGCTATATTCCTTGAACTTACACAGTGATGTATGTCAATTATTTCTCAATAAAACTGAGAGGGTGGAGGGTGGAAGACTTTCATTATGTGTAGAGAGATTTGCAAGACTTGGGGAGTAATAATAAAATTTCATGAAATGGTTCAAAAAGAAGGGAGAACAATCTAAAGTCTAAAGATTAAGACCCTATACAAAGTTTAAGCTTTTGGCCCTTTATCTACTTGGTAAAGGTGTCTCAAAATAATGGTTCAAATGCATCACATAAAATGTATAGGGTTGCCAAGAAGACCAGTAATATTCACATAGAGTTTATTACAATAGTTTTAGGAAGCAAATATATAATATAATGATACATGTGCTTCTTTATTAATTAATTAAATATCAAAGCATTGTGGCAGGTCTAATAATGATCTTAATTAGAAAATTAATGAGCATAAAGGATATTTGTAGGTATCTTCAACAACTACAACGTGATATAAAAATACCTGTGATTTCTGTTGGTGATGAAGTCATGGATACTGCTAATGATAGTTTGGCTTAGATACCAACATTCAAACAAGCAGGACATTTTGAATTCCAGTTAGAGTAAAGAAGAAATAAAGAAATAGCATCACATCTTAATTGAAGAGCACTCTAAAGTTCAACTTAAGAAGTCCTAGGCTAGGGGTACCTCGGTGGTTCAGTCAGGGAAGCATCTGCCTTCAGCTCAGGTCATGATCCAGGGTCATGGGATCCAGCCCCACGTTGGACTCCCTGCTCTGCATGGAGCCTGCTTCTCTTCCCTGCCCCTGCTTTCGCTCTCGCTTTCTGTCTAGTCAAATAAATAAATAAAATCTTAAAAAAGCGTTTCCTAGGCTAAAGAAATGCCCCGTTTTCTCAAAAAGACATTATCACATTCTATGTTATCTGATAATGGGGTCTTAGGCATCTGGATAGATCTATGAGTCAAAGCGATGAAGGGTTCCAATTCATCATTGTAAGAAAGCATGAATCAATAAAACATTAATATAAGCAACCACATCTCTAGCTGACATTCTTTGAGGGTTCCCTTATCTAACCCTAGGCCACCTTTCCAGCCATTTTCCCTGCCACATAGTTAGGACGCATTGAATTTTTTTCCTCACTGATTTTTGCTGGGCATAATCCCTTTATTCAGAGGTATGCCCACTACTAGGTTTACTATCACTTTCTTGAACATTCATGATACTTTGAATATTCAGTCAGCTTCTTTGTAGATCAAAAGACATTGGCCAAGCACATTATTGGTACTGGGGATACAGAAAAAAGAACCAGGCCCTGAAGTCAAAGAACCTCAAATACAAATACCCAAACTTAGTCATATAGTCATATTTCATCCTCAGTAGCAGTGTGGTCCCAGAAATATCATAGATTCGTGGCAAATAATAGCTTAATGAATGAATATACTGGGTCAAGTGAGTCTGTATGACCTAACAGTTACTTAAATCAAACTTAAAAAGAACAGCTTCTAAAGAAAAATGTAGTCTATTGCTGAAGTAGCTGACATAAAAATACATTTTGAGACCACACCCTGTTTTAAGAATGGTACTTTGGGAATTTCCTTTCATCTGGTGGAAGGTATTACTTGGCTAGTTCTTAGAGTCTCCCCAAATGCTTTAGACTTTGTTACTCTCTCCACCACAGTTCACACCCGTCCCAGAGTAGAAATTATTGCATGTCTCTAATCTCAGGGAAAATTAAAGGACAAGCAAATATTCTCAGTTTTGATGAATAGAGATACCATAAAACTGAACACTTTTCCCAAAGTTTTAAGTGATGCTTATAATCAGTGGTTAACCTAACAGACGGGCAGCTGCAGGATTTTGCTGATTTCTATACCTTCATCCAACTAATAACTATAGGTTTTTAATGATTCCATTTAGGAAGCATATTACTCAGGAACACCTTTCTTTCTGACCCACACATGTTTCCCATCCCCCACTCCCACTCACTCCCAATACATGTAGACATATACAAGTCAACACATCTAGTCTAGAGACCAGATACATTAGTGTACCTTGAGCCTCGTGTACTTTTATCATGGCTGATAACTTTACATTGGATTTATTTTCTTTCTCTGTGAGTGTAATAAGTGCAAGGACCGCATCTGACTCAACTTTTTTCACAGCATAGAATAAATTGGTCCAGAATAAGTGTACAACACACGTTTTCTGAGCTGATTTCACCTGAGCCAGAATATCAGAAGACAGAGATCTATCTGAGTCAGGGATGAGTGTGACTTGTGATCTGTCAGATGTAGGAGCTCTCACCAACTCTGGCACAATAGTAGAAGACTACACCCCTGTCAAGTCCAAATTTGCTTTTAAAACCATATTATTCTCTAATGCAAATGTGGAGGAGAAAATGTTCCCCCAAGTGACTGTGAACCTGCCCCCAGAGTCAGGAAGCTTCTGAAAGGAAATCATGTGTGCTGTCAACCTTTCTCTCACATCATTCTGCCTTTTCAAGAGATTGAATGTCAACTTTAAGTTCATTTCTCTAATAATGACATTTATGAGAAATCAAACAAGATGATAGGGTCACGGAGCCATGCATTTTCTCATCTGATGTTTTGTTTAGGAAGAAGATTCTGAGGGAGTCCATAGGAACCAAGAGAAAATACTAAATTTCAGTTCTGATTACAAAATCTTGTGTGCTAAAAATCACCTAGTCTCTATAATACATACCCACTTCCTGTCTTCCAAGCCCAGCTCAACAAGGCATAAACATCCCCACTCAGAGGGCAAGTACTGATTCCATGGAAGTTCTACTTAAGTCCTCTCTAGGTGAGGACTATGATTCTTCTTCACAAGGAATTTGGCATTGCAATTATGGTTTGATAAGGTAGACCCACTATGGAAAACACCTTGGCTAGATCTATAAGAGAGTTCTACCCCTAAGGATCAGATTGTTTCAACAAAATTAGTTGAATTTTAAAAGCCAAATTTATGAAAAGATTGACACCAATTCTCTCACAATGTATGCCATATTATTACCTTTGTTCACCATGTGCCTTCTCTTTCCATCTCTCTAATAATCTTACCCCCATTTTCTCATCTGAGGAAGGAAAAAAGATCACATTAGCATGTTAGTGGGCAGAGGGGAGAGCGAAAAAGAGTGTGAGCATCTAGTCATAAGTTATCTGAGTCAAAGAGTTCCATAAAATCTCTGAAGCCAAGATCAAAGACAAGGCAGAAAGGGGAATCCCCACAACTCTGCTGTCCTTCTGTTGCCACCAAATGTGTTATTGACATCAAGGCATACTGTACAACTATAGTTCCATTTAAATGAGGTCACCAGAAGGATACTTGGAGCAGTCTCTGCAGTGGGTGAAGTCTCAGGAGAATTCTGAATCATTAGGGTGGATCTTGAGCTCTGTTTCTTTTAGAGGTTCCCAAATGATTATAAGGAAGACAGAAAATAACATGCAGTTAGCGCTCACATCTCCATTTATGGACCCATTATTAGTTCTGCTCACCTGCCTTCTTTTTTGGGAAGCGTTGTATTGTTGCAATGAAGTAATGGGTTTCTAGGTTCTAGGTTGCAACCCCGTTGTATTATGTATTATATATATGATTTTTAAGAACTTCATAATTTGAACAATGTGAATATGATGTGCCCCAGATAATAAAAGATTCTACGATTATTAACATTTTAACCCTATTTTCTTGGTTTCTCCTTATACACATAGTTATTTTTTAGAATGGCTATTATTTTTTTATTGGAATTCAATTTGCCAACATATAGCATAACACCCAGTGCTCATCCCATCAAGTGCCCCCCTCAGTGCCCGTCACCCAGTGACCCCCATCCCCGGCTCACCTCCCTTTCCACCACCCCATAGTTATTTTAATAGCTTGATGCTAAATCATGGACGTACTGCCCAGAATACATAAGGAACTCCTACAGGTAGGAAAAGTCAGAAAATTCCAGTTTTTTTTTTTTAATTTTTTTTTAAATTTTTTTTTAAATTTTTATTTATTTATGATAGTCACAGAGGGAGAAGGAGAGAGAGGCAGAGACATAGGCAGAGGGAGAAGCAGGCTCCATGCACCGGAAGCCCGACGTGGGATTCGATCCCAGGTCTCCAGGATCGCGCCCTGGGCCAAAGGCAGGCGCCAAACCGCTGCGCCACCCAGGGATCCCCAGAAAATTCCAGTTTTTAAAATGGGGAAAAGACTAGACAAGTCTTTACAGCATAGGAAATACAAATTACTAAGAAGTATATGAAAAGGTACACAGTGGAATTAGCCACGAGAACACATAAATTAAAAGCATAGTGAAATCCATTAAGGCTCAAAAGAATGGATTAAAATGTTTGAGGATGTGGAGTACTTCACATTGCTGATGGGAGTTTAACTTGGCACAATCAATTCAAAAAGTCCATTTGGAAGCGTCTCTGAAAACTTACCTTAAATATATGCCCTCCCTCCTACAACCAGTAGTTTTACTCCTCTGTGGTATCCATACTTTGTGGATAGGAGTGTTTAAATCCACCATAAATATGAACGATGATTTTTATAAAAGCCTTACTTTTAATAGCTCGATGTGGAAACAATATAAATTTCATGGATAGTAGAAAGGATAAATTGTAATACAGTCATGCAGTGCAATACTTTGATATTTTTGAAAGAATAAACTACTACTACATGAAACCAGGTAGACAGAAAGATGTTTAGTAGAAGAAGCCAGACATTAGGAAATGTATTCCTTTTATAAAAAGATTTTATTTATTTATTTGAGAGAGAGAATAAGCAAGAGAAGGAGCAGAGGGAGAGGGTCATATCCAAAATATATAAAGAACTACTGCAACTCAAAACTAAAAAAGATAAACAACACAATTTAAAAATGGACAAAGGACTTGTCTGTAGGATAGATACACAAATAGCTGACAAGAACAGGAAAGGATGCTGCACAACATTAGGCATTTGGTAATTACTAATTAAAACCCAGTTAGAAATAGAACCTCCTCCTTTTCTATTTGCAATATTGCCAAGCCTCTAAAAGAAAAGAGTGGTGGCATTGGTGAAAAAAAAAAAAAAGGACTAATAAGTGCAACAGAATTCAGAGCTCATAGACAGACTAATGTGAAATTTAATGTTCAACAAAGATATTTCCAAAAATCCTTGAAAGAAGGCAAATAGTGTATTACAACGTATTGCTAAATACTAGTTTACTACCTAGAGAAAAATAAAACTGCATTTCTACCTACACGACACAGAAGGTAGACTCTAAATGGATTAAGTAACTAATAGTTAAAATAGAACAATGACATTATATAAGAAAACATAAGGGAACATTTATCTTTCTGACCTAGAAGACGGAATCTCCAAAGCACAGACCATAATGAAACAGTTGATGAATTTGATTTCCTCAATATCTGAGATTTGTCTTCAATGAAGAACATTATGAAGAAAGTTTAAAAGGGGAAAAAATGGATGATATATTTGTGTTATGTGAAACAAATAGAAAATAACTTCATATCAGGAATTCTTAATA
Source organism: Canis lupus baileyi (assembly GCF_048164855.1). NCBI lineage: Eukaryota > Metazoa > Chordata > Mammalia > Carnivora > Canidae > Canis > Canis lupus. Next base: position 20,326,928 of record NC_132860.1, on the reverse strand, counting down.
AATTCTAAAATGCAGGAAGAAAATGAAGAAATGTCTAATAGGAAAAACACAAGCATACACACACACACGCACGTGCATACACACACACACACACACACACACACACACACACACCAGAGGATATACAAGGGAATTCACAAAAATTACCTTCAAAGGCTTACAAGAATAGAAAACAATACTGAAATTCATTAGAATTGAAAGGTCTACAAATTGAAACAACAAAGAAGCCTCTATTTTCTCCTATGAGGCATGCAGAAATTTGTCAGATACTGTAAAGTGTGGGCAAAAGGTAGAAGAGAGAAGAAAACTCATTTACATTTGGGAAAATGTAGAGAGGTGCAGCCATTCTGGGAAGGAATCTGGTGTTACTGGGTCACCTTATGCCTGTGCATATTCTATGATACAAGAATTATTGCTAAATAGGGAGCCAAAGATTTTCTCACACAGAAAATTGTACCGTCATATGGTATATTCCTGTAATCTTTGTGGTTCTGTTATTTGTGTTGGAACCGTGTTGTGTGATGTGGATATCCTTCACTGGGAGAAGAGAGAAATGAAAATGCAAGAGATGTGCACCAAGGATATTGCACAGCAGTAGGGAGAAGGATTAGATGAACACCTGGCATTGTAAATGATCTTAAAGACTCAATTAAGTGAAAAAGGTAAACAAAGAGGCATATAACACAATATCATTTATGTAAAGTAAAAATATGTCCACAAACAAAACATTTTTTGGAAATGTGAGGAAAATAAGAGCATCACATGCATTAAACGGTTACAAAGTCAGTGGGAATGAAGTATGGGTATATATTATGCAGACAAATTCATAATAAACAAGAAAGGGGCTTTAAAATCACTAATCATGCAAAGTATCGTATACTGAGGAATATAATTAACTCCATTCTCCACACCGGAGAACACACACCCAAAAACCAGGAGAAATAAAATTGCATGGTACTTGTACAGAAATACGAAGTCAGGAAAGGAACCATCTACAGAGTGCTAAAATAGATCAAATTTAGCAAGAGTTTAATTTCTCTAATAAAAGACACTTAACATTGATGAGAATTTTCCAGTAAATGGTGTTAAATGACCATTAAGAGGAAAAAGCTCGGATCTCTAAAGCACTCCTTACATCAGAATAAATTCTAGATATATCATGATGTAAATTAAGCTGTACATGTAAGCAAAACTATGAAAATCTTAGAAGACAAACGGGATGTTTTTTTTTTAAAGATTTATTTATTCATGAGAGACACACAGAGAGAGAGAGAGAGGAGAGAGAGAGAGAGGCAAAGACACAGGCAGAGGGAGAAGCAGGCTCCATGCAGGGAGCCCGATGGGGGACTCGATCCCCAGACTCCAGGATCACACCCTGAGCTGAAGGCATACGCCCAACTCCTGAGGCACCCAGATGTCCCACAGAATGATTTTTAAAAAGCATAACTTGTTATCAACAGAGACATTTCAAATTTTAGCACAAAATCAAGTCATAAGGAAAACGACTGATTAAATTATAAATGTATGATACAAAAGTCCCTAAAAGCAGGTCACCTGGGTAGTTCAGTGGTTGAGGGCCTGCCTTTGACTCAGGTCATGATCCCAGGGGTCCTGGGATCAATTCCCATATCAGGCTTCTCACAGGGAACCTGTTCCCCCTCTTTTATGTCTCTGCCTCTCTTTGTGCCTCTCATGAATAAATAAATTAAATCTTTAAAGAAAAAAACTCCATAAAGTCACCTGGCAAAGTAGAAAAAGACTTGTTTTTCGGGATGCCTGTGTAGCTCAGCGGTTAAGCATCTGCCTTCAGCTCACGGTGTGATCCCAGGGTCCCGGGATCAAGTCCCACATCGGGGAGCCTGCATGGAGCCTGTTTCTCCCTCTGCCTGTGTCTCTGCCTCTCTCTCTCTATGCTCTCATGAATAAATAAATAAAATCTTTAAAAATAAAGACTTGTGTTTAACACAAAATCAAACAACCCATTTTTCATAATATACAAGGATTTTACACAGCAGTAACAAAAATTTGAATGGCCTAATAAAAGAAAAGTAACAAAGGAAATACACAGTCATTTCACAGAATAAATAGAAAATGAAAATCATCAATAAGCATATAAAACTATGCTCATCCTCAACTGTAATTAAAGTATCATATAATAAGCTAAGAGGGACATACCATTTTTTGACCTAATGGATTAACAAAATTGAAGAGTTTCACACTACCAAATGGTAGTAAAGTTGTAACTAAATAGAAACTTTTATGCAATGTTGATGAGTGTATCATGTTGATATTAAGACCTTGCTAAACAAATTGAACTCTACCACATAAGGTAATCATATGACATCAAAACAGATATAAACCAAAATGAAAGCACTAGCCCTACAATTAAGCTTGTAGTACTTGGCAGCCCCGGTGGTGCAGCGGTTTGGCGCCACCTGCAGCCCGGGGTGTGATCCTGGAGACCGGGGATTGAGTCCCGCGTGGGGCTCCCTGCAGTCTGCTTTTCCCTCTGCCCTTCTCATGAATAAATAAAATCTTAAAAAAAAAAAAAGTTGTAGTACTCAGCTAGCATCCAAACAATTCAATATCTGTTTATTTTCATTTCTATTTAATTACCATATATGTGAAAACACAAGTTTGATGACTTGTGAACCCCTGAGATATATCTGCTGATGCTATCTGGAGTACCACTGGTGTAAGGTTTGAACGAAGGGTGCTAGTATGAGTTAGAGACTTCAGCCTGTGACCTCAAATAGAACACCGAGTGCCCTAGGATGTCTCAGAGGATGGAAAGGTAATCAGGTTGAGGGCTTCTCAAGCTCCAGGGAATGCCCTATTTACATACTCTCAGGACCTCAGCTTTAAATAGATCCTTGAAGGAAAAATGCTCTCTGTTCAGGAGTGGGACCTAGGAGAATTGGAGTTTGTACCTGGAATTCAGTAAGGCAGAAAGGCTTGGGGTGGAGTCAGACTCCTAGGATGACTGGAGTGCAGCCCCGAGAGGCATTGCTTAGGGGCCAACCCACAACCGGTGCTGTCCTTCCAGACTGGATCTGGAGGCTGCAGACATCATTCCCTCCCACACTTGATCCTTGATCCTTCACCAGGGACCTGGCAGCACAGTTTCTGCCTCCTCTCTGCCTCCAGGTGAGAGTGGACAAGCTGGTGATGGGCCTCAGGCCATAGGAATCTTAGTACCCATTGGGGGTTGTGAGGTGGGCATGGCATTGGGAAAGGTAAGTTTTGTCATTTGCTTTCTTGCACATCAATGTTGCTCCTTGTTAGCCACCCAGAGACTATTGTATTCCCACTCTTCTCCAGGACCCCAGCCCAAAAATGCTTTCCCAGACTTTCTTCTTCAGGGATGAGGCTCCTTCCAGAGAGATCACAGAGGTTGTGCCTCTTACTGTTGAAAAGCAACTGCCTGATTCTTTCTTTGCCTCCTTGGTCAGGCCTTCAGCAGCATTGCTTGCCTCAGCTTGCATTTGTCCCACCCTCTCCCATTGAACAAGCAAGGGGCTAGAAGGAAACAGGAATCTTGCTTCAAGGAATCCGGTCAAGAGCTCCTTGCTCTTGCGTCTTCTCCGGGTCTAGGAGATGTGAAGGAATCAGGACTGCGTGGTACAGCCTTCTAGGAAGGCAGCACTGCTGCCTCCAAGCCCCTGGTGAGTTAGGGCAGACAGTGGTGTGAGTCCAGTTACAGGCAGTGCTGGCCTTCTAGCCCTGAAGAGGATACTAGCGCCCACTACAGGTGCCCTCGCGCAAACATCCCATAGTGTGGTATCCTTCACATAAGGTCAGGCATGTGGGTTCCCACAACACCCAGCCTTGGTCAGTATCCAGTTGGCTCAGGACCCACTCTGGGACATCTTTGGTTGTTGTGAAAGATATGGTGGCCATGAGGGTATGCAAATTAGAGTATGAAATACTTCAGTGAGTATCTGTGGTGATGGATGTCTGTGTGTTTATATAAGATATTGTGAAGCTGAGAGTGAGTATACTAACATGTGATGTGTGTATATGACAAGGAACAATGCCATGTATGCAATGTGACTGTGTGAGACACAGTGACTAAGAGAAAATTTCTGGAAAGGCCATATTAGAAATAATGTTATTATGGCCTCAGATGATGAAAGATGCATTCCCTATCCTTTCGATTTGGGGACAGAGCCATACTTTCAAATCTCTTCCTGTATTTCTTCCTTCTGTTTTTTCTCCACATCTCCAGATTCTATCCTCTAAGTTAAGCTTCTGTTCCCTGATTTCATCTAACTTCTATTCTCTTCATTGTATTTTCCCACTCCGATTCTTTCCTCCTCATTTTTCCTACAAATTCAATAACATAACATCATTATTTAATTAATTAGCAAATTGAACAAAGTTAGATGAAATCTTTAGACTATGGAAAAATAATTATCCTTGGCTGCCTTTAGAATACAAAAGATACTACATTTCATCTTATTCACTTCCTTTTCCCCAAGTTTTATTACTCTCGTGTTTGGACAGCTTCCCTATCACATATGTATGTCAATCTAAAAATCCTACCTTTAAGGGATAGAGATTCAGTCTTCAAATATGCTGTACAGTGTTTACCTGGATGCTAAGTTTTTGTTGTGGGTTAAGAGTTTATCACTGAGGAGGCACCTGGGTAACTCACTGGTTGAGTGTATGCCTCCGCCTAGGATGTGATCATGGAGTCCCGGGATCCAGTCCCGCATCGGGCTCCCTGTGAGGAACCTGCTTCTCCCTCTGCCTATATCTCTGCCCCTCTCCCTGTGTCTCTCATGAATAAATAAATAAAATCTTTTTTAAAAAGTTTATCACTGAGGTAGTAAGGGTATTATTTAATGGAATTCTCTTTAGAGGGACAGAAACATACACAACCTGCATATGCACATACACATGCAGATATACACACCACATATGTATGGTTTATACCCATACATGTTATTTTCACAACCTACTTTTTATTTTTTTAAGATTCTATTTATTTTTTCATGAAAGACACAGAGTGAGAGAGAGAGAGAGGCAGAGACACAGGCAGAGGGAGAAGCAGGCTCCATGCTGGGAGCGTGACATGGGACTCGATCCCAGCACTCCAGGATCATCATGCCCTGGACCGAAGGCAGGCACTAAACCGCTGAGCCACCCAGGGATCCACAGCCTACTTCTTAAACTCAACAGTGTGAGCAACATCTTTCTAAGGAAAATATAGGTCTACTTATGTGTTAGTAGACATAGGTCTACTAACCTTAATGGCTTAAGGTTAGTGCATCATGATCACAGCAGCCATTTCTTTCAATGTAGCTGTCAGACGTTGTGCAAACTACTTTCCATTAGGTTCTCAACTTAATCTGTACATCCATGCTATAAATTTGTGGTGTTATACCCAATTCTTTGTGGTGTTATGTCCAATTCACACTAAGCAACAGGCATAAAGGAGCTAAATCAACTGGCCAAAGCCACAGAGCTAAGAAACAGGGGGAAAGGATTCAACCTGTGTCTGTAGGATGACACATCTGTACTGTTACCCATTTCTCTATAAGGTATAGATTATATTATATAGGAAAACAAGAATTTACTCAGCACATCACTTACTGCTAGACTGTAAATTGTTTTATTCTGGAAATAATCCTATATGTGAATATCCTTTGAAGCAAAGTTTCATACATACCTATAATTATTTCCAAAATGTAAGGTCCCAAAAATAGCATTGTTCAGAAACAAAAGGCAGTTCCATTTTGTAAATTTTTAATATTTTCAAATCACCTTCCAGAGAGATTTTATAAATGCTACATGTGTACATTTTTCATATCTGCTTGCCCCATTCTCAAAAGTACAGTGAATGATTTCAATCTATTTCACCTTTGCTAACCTACTGTGAAAGGAACAGTATTATTTATTTTCTGTTTCTCTAAGTGAAGATGAACATTCTTTACACAGGTTGGGCATTTGTATTTCTTCTGTAAATTGGCTGTGTAACATCCTGTTTGCATCATTTTCATTGGTATTCTTTTTACTCTTTTTAAAAGCTTAAAAGCTCTTTGATATCCTAGTTTCCTACTTGGTGTTTATATGTTAACTGTGTATGTTCTTTACTTAACCACTTATTTTTACCTTGTTTTATAATAGACTATCCCGCCCCCCTAACTTAATGGTTATGGTTTTCATGGCATCCTTAGTAGGTCTTTTCCCACAGAAAGTACTCAGTTACATTTTCTACTGGTAATAGTATGGTGTCTTCGGTTTTATTTTTTCTTACACTGAGATATTTAATCCGTGTGTATTTGGGGGAAAAATAAGAATTGTTGTGAGAGTGTTTTGTTTCCAAACAGATACCCAGATATCCTAACACCATTTTTAAGTAATACGTACACCTTTCTCTGTTAATTTAGATGACGCTTGTATCATTCATGTCCTTGTATTCTTTTTATATATATATAAATTTGTTTTTTATTGGTGTTCAATTTGCCAACATCTAGAATAACACCCAGTGCTCATCCCATCAAGTGCTCCCCTCAGTGCCCGTCACCCAGTCACCCCCACCCCCCACCCACCTCCCCTTCCACCACTCCTAGTTCATTTCCCAGAGTTAGGAGCCTTTCATGTTCTGTCTGCCTTTCTGATATTTCGCACTCCTTTTTTCTCCTTTCCCCTTTATTCCCTTTCACTATTTTTTTATATTCCCCAAATGAATGAGACCAAATGCTGAGTAAAATAAGTCAATCGGAGAAGGACAAACATGTCCGCATATTCTTGATTTTGATTCTTCACTACTTTATTTCATTGAGATGTTTGTGCTTGGGCTAATACAATACATATAAATTAATCAGATTTAATTGTGTATCTTAGTATCAGGTAGGTTAAATCTTCTAACCTCACCCTACCACAGTGCTTTTCAGTTTCATTTTTTTCAGATATTTACTGTGAATATTTTCACATGTATTCTTCTGGATAAACTTCAGAATTATCTTAATTTCCCATCAGGATGCTTATGGATTTTGATTACAATTGCATTTGATTTTAGCATGTTTCTGGGGAGTGTTTCTCAAAATATGGTGCATGAAATAATCACATCAAAATCACCAAAAATACTTGTTAGAAAGGCGGGGTTTTTTTGTTCCACCACCAACCTACCGAAAATCTTCAGAGCCCAGAAATATTTATTTTTGACAAACTCTCACAGAGAGAATTATGAAGAACACTAAAGTGTGAGAATCAAGGAAGGAAGAACTGATATCTTTATAATATTTTAATTTCCCATCTGGGAATTAGGTGTATTTCTCCTTGTATTCATGTTGATGTCTATGATTCTCACTGGAGTATAATATTCCCCTTGCATTGGTTTCGATCATATTCTGTTAACATCTCAACTGAACATTTGAGAGAGCGCGCTGTTATGAACTTTAAGTGCATTTATTTTTTTATGACTTTATTTACTCATAAGAGACACACAGAGAGAGGCAGAGATATAGACAGAGGGAGAAGCATGCTCCCTGTAGGGACCCCAAATGTGGTACTTGATCCCAGGACCTGGGATCATACCCTGAGCCAAAGGCAGATGCACAACCGCTGAGCCACCCAGGTGTCCCAACTATAACCACATTTAATAAATTCTCTAATTAGTTCTCAGTATATAGAAAAAGTGCATATAACACTCATTTGTTTACAGATTTCTTATTGCTTTTAATCACTTTTCAGTAGATTTAAGTTTTCCAGACAAAAAATAATATTCATTTACAAATAATAAAGTTACCATTTCCTTTCCGATAATTAGGTCTCTTCATTCTAGTTTCTATTTCTAATTTCTATTGCATTAACTAACTCTTTGCAAACAGATATCTTTTCTGAACTCAGAATGTAATGTAAATGTTTCTAATATTTCACTGTTGAGTATGATTGAGCCTTTGATTTCAAATAATGTGTAATACCATAAAAGGATATATATTCAAATTCCTTCTAAAATGAAGTATACCAGGGAGCTGTGTGGCTCAGTTGTTTGAGCATCTGCATTTGGCTCAGGTCATGATCTTGGGGTCATGGGATATGGCCCAAGTCATGCTCCACTCCATGGGGAGCCTCCTCCTCCCTCTCTCTCATCCACTCCCCCTCCTTATGCTTGTGCACATTCTCTGTCAAATAGATAAATAAAATCTTTATTTTTAAAAAGATTTTATTTATTCATTCCTGAGAGACACAGAGAAGTAGAGACAGAAAGAGGGAGAAGCAGGCTCCATGCAAGGAGCCCAATGCGGAACTCGATCCCAGGTCCCGGGATCATGCCCTGAGCCAAAGGCAGATGCTCAACCACTGATCCACCCAGGTGTCCCAATAAATAAAATCTTTAAATAACATAAAATAAAATGATATACACCTAAGCTCATTTTTTACATAGAATGTTCATTACTAATGAAAGTAAACTTTATTCAATGCCTTTTACAGCATCTACTGACATTATTTTATCCTCATTTTGATCTGTTAATATGAAGAAATGTTTTAATCAAGTTCCTAATAATCAGTTCATCTGTGCATTCATGGGAAAAATTCACTTGATCATGAAGCTTTATTCTTTTGGAATACTGTGATATCCTATAGGCTTTTATTTATTCTTAATTTTAATTCCAGTATAATTAACATGCAGTGTTATATTAGTTTCAAGTATAAAATATAGTGACTTGGGATGCATGGGTGGCTCAGTGGTTGAGCATCTTCCTTTAGCTCAGGGTGTGATCCCAGGATCCGGGTTCAAGTCCCATGTCCAGCTCCCTGCGTGGAGCCTGTTTCCCCTCTGCCTATGTCTCTGCCTTTCTCTGTGTGTCTCTCATGAATAAATAAGTAAAATCTTTTAAAAATATATAGTGATTCAACAATTCTGTTTATTACTCAGTGTTCATCATGATAAGGGTATTCTTAATCCCCTTCACTACTTCCTCCATCCCCCCACTTACCCTCCTTTTGTAACCACTAGTTCTCTATAATTGAGTCTATTTTTTGTTTATTTTTTCTTTGTGTAGTTTTTCTTAAATTCCACATATGAGCAAAATTATATGCTATTTGTCTTTCTCTGAATTATTTCACTTAGTGTTATACTCTCTAGATCCATCCATGTTGTTGCAAATGGCAAGATCATTCTTTTGTATGACTAATATTCCACTCTGTATATATGCCACTTCCTATTTTCCATTTATCTCTTGATGGGCATTTGGGCTGCTTCCATAACTTGACTATTGTAAATAATGCTGCAATAAACATAGGGGTGCATGTATCTTTTCAAATTAGTGTTTTTGCATTCTTTGGGTAAATACTTTGTAGTGGAATTATTGAATTATATGAGAATTCTAATTTTAATTTTTTGAATCACCTCCATACTATTTTCCACAGTGGCTGCACAAGTTTGCATTCCTAGAGTAGAGGACGCACGACGGATTCTTTTTCTCCACATCCTCCCCAACACTTGTTTTTTCTTGTGATTTTTATTTTAGCCTTTCTGACAGGTGTGAGGGGATATCTCATTGTGGGTTTGCTTGTATTCCCCTGATGAGTAGCGACATTGAGCATCTTATCATGTGTCTGTCCGCCATCTGTATGTCTTCTTTGGGGGAATGTCTGTCCATGTCTTCTGCTCATTTTTTTATTGGAGTATTTGTGTTTATGGTGTTTAGTTGTACAAATTCTTTATATATTTGGATATGAACTCTTTATTGGATGTGTCATTTGCAAATATCTTCTTCCATTCGGTAGGTTTTCTTTTAGCTTTGCTGATTGTTTCCTTTGCTGTGCAGAAGATTTTTATTTTGAAGTCATGCCAATAGTTTGTTGCTTTTCTTTCCCTTGCCTCAGGAGACATTTCTAGAAAGATGTTGCTATAGTCAAAGACAGAGAAATCACTGCCTGTGCTCTCTTCTAGGATTTTTATGATTTCAGGTCTCACATTTATATCCTTAACTCATTTTGAGTTTCTTTTTGCATATGGTATAAGAAAGTGGTCTGGTTTCATTCTTTTGCATGTAGCTGTCCAATTTTCCCAGCATATTTGTGAAAAGACTGTCTGTTTCTCATTGCATGTTTTTGCCTCTTTGGTCAAAGATTAATCCACCATATAATGATTGGTTTATGTCTGGGCTCTCTGTTCTACTCTCTACATCTCTGTGTCTGTTGTTGTGCCAATGCTATATTGTTTTGATTACTAGACCTTTGCAGTGTATCGAGAAATCTGGGACTGTGGACCTGCAGTTTTTCTTCTTTCTCAGGATTGCTTTGGCTCTTCAGGTTCTTGTGTGGTCCCATAGAGATTTTTAGCATTATTTGAATCAGTTCTCTGGAAAATGCTGTTGTTATAAGGATTGTGTTTAATCTGTAGGTTGTTTTGGGTAGTGTGGATATTTTAAGGATTTGTTATTGCAATCCATGAGCATGGAATATTTTTCCATTTGTGTCATATGCACTTTCTTTCCTCAATGTTTTATAGTTTTCTGAGTACAGGTCTTTCACCCCCTTGGTTAATTCCTAGTTATCTTGTTCTTCTTGGTGAAGTTGTAAATAGGATTGTTTTCTTAATTTCTCTTTCTGCTGCTTCAATTATTACGTGTAGAAATTCAACAGAATTCTGTAGATTGGCTTTATATCCTGTTACCTTTCTACATTCGTTCATCAGTTCTAGCAGTGTTTGGGTGGAGTGTAAAGGGTAATCTATATGTGGTATTGTGTCGTCTGCAAATAGTGAAAGTTTTACTACTTCCTTACCAATTTGAGTGCCCTTTATTTCTTTTCTTGTCTGATTTCTGTAGGGCTAGGACTTCCAGTATTATGTTGAATAAAAGTGGTAAGAATGGACATACTTGTCTTGTTCCTGATCTTCGGGGGAAATCTGTCAGTTTTTGACCATCGAGTATGATGTTAGCTGTGAGTTTTTCATGTGGGGCCCTTATGATATGGATATATTCCCTCCACACCTACTTTGTTGAGGGCTTTTATTTTGAATGGTTGTTGTATTTTGTCAAATGTTTTTTTCTGCATTGAAACAATCTTACGGGTTTTATTCTTTCTTGTGTTGATGTTATGTATCATGCTGATTGATCATAGTGAAAGATTTTTAAATATATTGTTGGATTCAGTTTGCTAGTATTTTATTGAGGATTTGTGCATCGATGTTCATCGGAGAGATACTGCCCTGTAGTTCCCCTTCCCTTCCTCTGTCTCTCTGTCTCTCTCTGTCTCTCTGTCTCTCTGTCTCTCTCTCTTTATAGTGTCTTTATCTGTACTGGTGGCCTCATAGAATCAATTTGGATGCTTTTCTTCCTCTTCTATTTTTTGCAATACTTTGAGAATAGAATAGAGAATATTAACTCTTCTTTAAATGTTTAATTGCATTCACCTATGAAACCATCTGGTCCTGGACTTTTGTTGTTGGGAGCTTTTTGATTTTGATTCCAACGTTATTGCTGGTAAGCAATCTGTTCACATTTTCAATTAATTCCTGCTTCAGTTTTAGGAGTTTATATGTATCGAGGAAGTTTTCCATTTCTTTGAGGTTGTGGAACTTGTTGGGTATGATTATTTGTATTTCTGTGGTGCTATTTGTTATTTCTCCTCTCTCAGTTGTAATTCTATTTATTTGGGTCTTTTCTCCTTTCCTTTTCCTAAGTCTGGCTAGGGGTCATCAATTTTAAATTTTTTTCAAAGAACCAGCTCCTGGTTTCATTGATCTGTTCTATTGGTTTTTTTAGTTTCTCTGTCATTTATTTCCATTCTAATATTTATTATTTCCCTTCTTCAGCTGGCTTTAAACTTCATTTGATGTTCTTCTTCTAGCTCCATTAGGTGTAAGATTAGGTTGTTTATTGATATTTTTCTTGCTTCTTGAGGTAGGACTATATTGCTATAAACGTTCCTCTTGGAAAAGCTTTTGCTGCATCCCAAATATTTATGACCATTGTGTTTTCATTTTCGATGGTCTCCATGTGTTTTTGTATTTCCTCTTTGAGGAAATATTTTCATATTCTATTCTTTTTTCTTTCTTTCTTTCTTTCTTTCTTTCTTTCTTTCTTTCTTTCTTTCTTTCAGGATCATGCACACAAATGAGCTGGGGAGGGTAGGGCAGAGGTAGAGGAAGGGAATCTTAAGCCAGCTCCATGCTCACATGGAGCCCAACGTGGGGCTCAATCACTACCCTAGATCATGACCTGGACTGAAATCAAGAGTCAGATGTTCAACTGACTGAGGTACCCAGAACCTCTATTTCTAATCTGATTTCTTGATTCACCCATTCATTGTTTAATAGCATGGTATTTAGCTTCCATGTATTTGTGCTCTTTCCAGATATCTTCTTTTGTTTGATTTCCAGTCATAGTATTGTGGATGGAAACATGCATGGTGTGACTTCACTGTTTGTTTGTTTTTTTAATTTCTTAAGACTTATTTTGTGGCCTCATGTGTGATCTCTTCTGGAGATTGTTTCATCTGCACTTGAAAAGAATGTGTATTTTTCTGTGTTAGGATGGATTCTGAATATATCAGTTAGATCTATCTGGTTCAATATGTCATTGAAAGGCACTGTTTCCTTGTTGATTTTGTGTTTGGATGATCTATCCAATGATCTATCCAGGTCTCTTGTTGCACTCTTTGTTTTTAAGTCCATTTTGTCTGATAGAAGTATTGCTTCTGGCTTGCTTTGCACTTCTATCTGCATGATAGATGTTTTTCTTTTTTTTAATTTTTAAAAAGTTTTTATTTATTTATTCACAAGAGACACACAGAGAGAGAGAGAGGCAGAGACATAGGCAGAGGGAGAAGGAGGCTCCATGCAGGGAGCCGGATGTGGGTCTGGATCCCAGAACTCCAGGATCAAGCCCTGGGCCAAAGCAGGTGCTCAACTGCTGAACCACCCAGGCGTCCTGATAAATTTTTGCTATCAGTTCACTTTCAATCTGCATGTGTCTTTAGGTCTGAAGTGAGTCTCTAGTAGGAAGCATATAGATGGGTCTTGTTTTTTATCCATTCTGTCACCCTGTGTCTTTTCACTGGAGCATTTCTCCACTTACATTCAAAGTAGTTATTGACAGATATGTATTTATGGCCATTTTGTTACTTGTTTTGTGGGTTTTGTAGTTTTTCTCTGATCCTTTCTTCTCTTGCTCTCTTTCAAAGAGAGAAGGTTTATTGGCTATCTTTAGTGATATACTCAGATTCCTTTCTCTTTAATCTTTGCATATCTATTACTGGTTTTTGATTTGTGGTCACCATTTCATTTGTAAATAGCATCTTCTGCATAAAGAGGCCTATATTAAGTTGATGGTCGCTTCAGCTTGGACCCATTTCTTTACTCCAATACCCCCAAACATATGTAAACATATGCTTTAGTTATATAGTGTCATATCTTACATCCTTTTAAGGATGGGTTGATTTTTGTATATGATGTGAGATAAGGGCCTAATTCCATTGTTTTGCATGTGGATATCCAGTTTTCCCAACACTATTTATTGGAGAGACCGTCTTTTCCTCATTGTGTATCCTTGGCATCCTTGTCACAGAAACCCAACCTTGTAAGGGTTATTTCTGAGTTCTTTATTATATTCCATTTGTGTATCTGTCCATTTTTAACAATTATTATGTAACAAGATAAACATATTTTCTTGTGAATATTTTTCTGGAGTTTATTTATTTTGAATAGATTCCTAGAATTGGATTTAGAAATTGGCATAATATTTGAGGATATTATATGATTATTATATAATATATAATAATATGTATATATATTAGGCCTAGGGACTCAAAAACTCCTAATATTCTAGTCCTGGTCATTCCTCTCCTTAGAGTCCTACAAAAGAAACAAAAAATATGAAAAATAACAGACTGCTTTTTATTAGTTGTGCTAGTCCCGAATGTCACTCTAGTTCAGAACTCTGATAAGCCTGGGTTGGGGCACTTGGTCTAAAGTCTTTCAAAATCTTCAACCTTTCTTACAGTTTAGTGGGACTTGTTCCAATTTATTAGTCCAGTTCCATGAAGAAGTGAGGAAATAGAACATGCATGACCTTTTAAAGCACAGTAACCCTAGCCAGTAGTAAATAGGGACCAAGCAACATCCTAGAATGTCACAAATCAGATTCTTCTTCATGGGGAAGAAAAGACCAGTAAAAAGGAAATCTTTCCCTCCCCCCCTATTGAGAAGTCGGTCAAGGTATACAAATATTTAAAGTTTTTAATATATTTGACAAAATTATTTTCCAGACAGATTGGACTACTTTTCCTACCCTCTTGCATTGTACACAAAAGTCTTTTTTTGTAAACCTTCACTTTACACTTAATGAATCCTGCTGTTTATTAATTGTGTAATTTGGGGAAAGTAGCTAAACTTTTCTATGCCTCAGTTTTTTCATCTGCAAACTAAGATTAATAATGTCTACCTTATAATGTCATTGAGACAATGTACTTTTAAAGTCATGTGTTAAGTTTTAAATAAAATCCAAGTTACTATTTGTGATGTGGTTGTTCTGTTAAAATCTTAGCTAATTTCCAAGGTGAAAAATGTATCCTTCATTGTTGTACTTAATTACTTGTAATAATATCAAGTATTCTTATATTTAGTAACTAATTGCATTGCATCTTTTTTTGTTGTTGTTTTTTAATTTAAATTCAATTTGCCAACATACGCTGTAACACCCAGTGGTCATCCCATCAAGTGCCCTCCTCAGTGCCCATCATCCAACTACCCCATCCCCCCATCCACCTCCCCTTCAGCACCCCTTTGTTTTCCAGAATTAGGAGTCTCTCATGTTTTGTCTCCCTTTCTAATATTTTCCACTCAGTTCCCCTTCTTCCTGCATTTCATCTTTGTAAGTAGTCTGTTCATGTTCTTAGCTCATTATTTTTTGGACTCAACAATTTTCATGGTGTTTTATATGTAATCTTAGTGTATTAAAGACATTACCTCTGATCTGACATCTTTAAGTATTTTTGTCAGTATGTAGTTCAACTTAAATTTATTCATGATATTATTATCGCACAAAAGCCTTTCATTTTATGTTATAACTTCTGCATGTTTTCCTCATGGTCTCTTGGCTTTTGTGTCAGTCTGATCCTGTCCAGATATCACAAGAATTTTGACTTGTTTTTCCTGGTTTTTTACTTTTACTTTTAGCATTTTATTCTTTAATCCAAAAAGAACAATACTTGGTATATTAAGTGATAAGCCTCTATTTCTTTTTTTTAAGATTTTATTTTTTTTATTCATGAGAGACACAGAGAGAGAGAGAAGCAGAGACACTGGCAGAGGGAGAAGCAGGCTCCATGCAGGAAGCCTGACATGGGACTCGATCCCGGGTCCCCAGAATCACACCCTGGGCTGAGGCAGCACTAAACCGCTGAGCCATTTGGGCTGCCCAAGCTTCTATTTCTAAGCCAAGAAAAAATTGCTGTTTTTTTAAGAAGTCAAATTAAGTTTGATGCCTGAAAGCTGTTTCACATTTTCAAGCATATGTTATAATTAAATGTGTAGTATTTTGAATAGTTAGTGGTGCAGGATTGTACATGGCAATAGTGCCAACAGTAAACAGTAATTTTGTAGGAATATGTGTATAGCCATTTAAGAAAATCCATTCAAATCCCAAATCCTCATATGAGAACTAGCCAGGAAGGCTTTAACGATGTCATAATATAGATAAATGGCACTGGGAAGAGGATATTTGGAAAAAAATTGAAATGGGTTGAAATTACAACCAAGCAATCAGAATTAATATTTAGTATTAATTAGAATGACTTGGGTAGCAAAAAGCTAGAAATATCCAATTTGGTTATAATATGAGCTTTAAATAAGACTCTTCTACAAGACTTGATGTTACAAACCAAAAGGTTGTTCTTTTTATTTGTGCAAACAGGTAAACAGGCATAAATCTCAATGGGAGAGGAAAACCAAACCTCTGTGGCTGAGTTTATTTTCCTGGGCCTTTCACAGGACTTGCAGACCCAGATCCTGCTGTTTGTTCTTTTTCTCCTCATTTATCTTTTGACTGTGCTTGGGAACCTGCTCATCATCATTCTCATCTTCATGGACTCTCGACTTCACACTCCCATGTACTTTTTTCTTAGAAACCTCTCTTTCGCAGATCTCTGTTTCTCTACTAGCATCGTCCCTCAGGTGTTGGTCCATTTCCTGGTAAAAAGGAAAACGATTTCTTTTCTTGGGTGTATGGCACAAATAGTTGTCTTCCTTCTGGCTGGGTGTACAGAGTGTGCACTGCTGGCAGTGATGTCTTATGACCGGTACGTGGCTGTCTGCAAGCCCCTGCGCTACTCTAGCATCATGACCCAACAGGTGTGTCTCCAGTTGGCCATTGGATCCTGGGCCAGTGGAGCACTCGTGTCTCTGGTGGATACCACCTTTACTTTTCAACTACCCTATCAAGGACAGAAGATTATTAATCACTACTTTTGTGAACATCCTGCCCTCCTGAAGCTGGCTTCAGCAGATACCTACAGCACAGAAATGGCCATCTTTGCAATGGGCGTGGTCATCCTCTTAGCTCCTGTCTGCCTGATTCTGGTCTCCTACTGGAATATTATCTCCACTGTGATCCAGATGCAGTCTGGGGAGGGGAGGCTCAAGGCTTTCTCTACCTGTGGCTCCCATCTCATTGTTGTTGTCCTGTTCTATGGCTCAGGCATATTCGCCTACATGCGGCCAAACTCCAAGACCACAAAAGAGCAGGATAAAATGATCTCTGTGTTCTATACAGTGGTGACTCCAATGTTGAACCCCATAATTTATAGCCTGAGAAACAAGGATGTTAAAGGGGCTTTCAGAAAACTAGCTGGAAGAAAGTCCTTTTCTCAACAGCGGTGATCTAGGGTTTGACTTTTATATTTGTTTAGCTTAGTTTAGTATTAGTTTTTGAGAGAGAACGAGAGTAGGAGCTGGTGGATTGGCAGTAGGAGAGGGAGAGGGACAAGCAGACACCCTGCTCAGTGGATAGCCCAGGAGGGGTACCATCCCAAGATCCTGAGATCATGATCTGAGCTGAAGTCAGCTGTTGAACCGATTGAGTCACTGAGGAGGCCCTATTTAATTAATTAATTAAATGGAGAGTGTGGATGAACAGGTAGCACAAGGCGAAGAGGGAGAGAGAAAGAGAATGTTTAAGCAGGCTCCATCCCTAGCATCGAGCTGATTGAAGGCTCCATCTCATGACACTGAAATCACGACCTGAACCAAAATCAAGAATCAGATGCTTGGGATCCCTGGGTGGCTCAGTGGTTTAGCGTCTGCCTTTGGCCCAGGGAGTGATCCTGGAGTCCTGGGATCGAGTCCCACATCAGGCTCCCTGCATGGAGCCTGCTTCTCCCTCTGCCTGTGTATCTGCCTCTCTGTCTCTCTGCCTCTCATGAATAAATAAATAAAACCTTAAAAAAAAAAAGAATCAGATGCTCAACTGGTGAGCCACTATGTTACTCTGGTAACATTCTTATAAGAGGTACAGGATTTTAGTAGACAGTTATGAATTAATTCAAGAAGCATAAAAGTGAAGACATGTTCTAAAAACCATGAATATGCACACTGAGCTAGAACACAGAGGAGAGAAATAAAAGGATAAAAAGTTTATGTTTTCCTGATTATAAAACACAAGTGCTATTTTGGAATTTGTGGGTTAATTCCGCTAATGTGGATATTTTTTCAACATGATACAACTGAATCTAAGGCTTAAACTGAATTATTTTGATAAACATCTAATATGACTGGCATACATGATTCTAACACCAAAGACATTTCCGGTTTAGATGTCCCACTCATACAAATCTAGGATTAGGCTCTGATAGAAACAACCAATATATCTGGAAGAGTCTTTAATATGGGATCATTCATGACTCAAAGCATTTCATCTTGTAAAATGCCACCAAGGGCAAAATACTTCCCAGTTCATGATATTTTCTCCTGAAAACTTCAAAAACAACAGATTTTTTTATCTTGATATCCCAAATTTCATGCAAACACAAACTATAGGGTAAAAATGATATTTAACATTTAACTGAAACAAAGTTCTGAGGCTTAAACCAGTCCATAATATTTCTATTGAGTGATTATCCAGCATTTGCTTAAGATTATATACCTCTCAAAAAAAAAAAAGATTATATACCTCTCTACTATCTTGGATCATCCCTTTTCATTTATACAGCTGACAATCAAACAACATGTGCCAACCACTGCATATTGGAAAATCCATGTAACAACCTTTGAATCCCCTAAAACTTAACTGCTAATAGCATTGTTCACTGGAAACCTTACCAATAAAATGAGCAGTCGATTAACACATATTTTGTATGTGTATTATATACTGTATTCATACAATAAAGTAAGCTAGAGAAAAGAAAATGTTATAAAGAAGATCATAGGAGAAAATACATGCACAGTACTGTACTGTATAAAAAAATGTATAAGTGGACCCATGCAGTCCAAATCTGCATTGTTCAAGGGTCAACTATCGATACTTTTTTGCTTTTACAAAGATCTTCCTACGGTAAGTCAAAATCAATGTTCCTGTATCTTGAACTCACGTTCTCTAGTTTGAGTCCTTTAGTCCTATAGGAAAATTTCATTTTCCTATTCCATGACCCTCTGAAGTCAGTTTCTGTATTGGCCCAAATTCAATTCTCACAGCCAACCACTCACTTGTTTCTTTAAAGTTCCTATATCTAACATGCTCAGGCACCCTGTATTCATTCTGGTCATCCTCCTTTGAATGAGCTCATTTTATCCATTGAATCCCTCTTCCAAAAGCAAAAGAAAATTTAGGGTTTTAGAAATTGGAATTTGCAAACCTGAGGCTGACCCCTCCATGGGCTTAGATGCCTAGAACCACATCTTAGTGTAACTCAACTTCTTTAGCATGGTCCTTCTGCATTCCACTTTAGGTTTGATGAATGCTTAGTACAAACAATCTGCCTGACAGCCACCTGCTTATTTTCCCCAAGCTTTTAATCAGTCACATGTTTAGAGGGGATTCAATGTAACTGTAAATTTTTTCTACAGTTACCATGGATATGAGTCCAGGAACAACAGATGTCAGGAGTCAGGTACTACTGACTCTGCTGTAGTAGACCTCCCCAGTGAAGTAATATCTAGTAGCTAAATTTCTTCTTTTTTCATTCATGCATCCATGTATTTATTTAAAAACCGTTAGGAGTTCTTCTTTGCCAATTTGAATGCCTTTAATGTCTTTTTGTTGTCTGATTGCTGAGGCTAGGACTTCCAGTACTATGTTGAATAGCAGTGGTGAGAGTG
Source organism: Canis lupus baileyi (assembly GCF_048164855.1). NCBI lineage: Eukaryota > Metazoa > Chordata > Mammalia > Carnivora > Canidae > Canis > Canis lupus. The sequence continues at coordinate 20,307,655 of NC_132860.1, read as the reverse complement.
GACATCCCTGTCTTATTCCTGATCTTAGGGGAAAGGCTCCCAGTGCTTCCCCATTGAGAAGGATATTTGCTGTGGGCTTTTTGTAGATGGCTTTTAAGATGCTGAGGAATGTTTCCTCTATCCCTACACTCTGAAGAGTTTTGATCAGGAATGGATGCTGTATTTTGTCAAATGCTTTCTCTGCATCTAATGAGAGGATCATATGGTTCTTGGTTTTTCTCTTGCTGATATGATGAATCACATTGATTGTTTTACGAGTGTTGAACCAGCCTTGTGTCCCGGGATAAATCCTACTTGGTCATGGTGAATAATCTTCTTAATGTACTGTTGGATCCTAATTGGCTAGTATCTTGTTGAGAATTTTTGCATCCATGTTAATCAGGGATATTGGTCTATAATTCTCCTTTTTGGTGGGGTCTTTGTCTGGTTTTGGAATTAAGGTGATGCTGGCCTCATAGAACGAGTTTGGAAGTACTCCATCTCTTTCTATCTTTCCAAACAGCTTTAGTAGAATAGGTATGATTTCTTCTTTAAACGTTTGATAGAATTCCCCTGGGAAGCCATCTGGCCCTGGACTTTTGTGTCTTGGGAGGTTTTTGATGACTGCTTCAATTTCCACCCTGGTTATTGGCCTGTTCAGGTTTTCTATTTCTTCCTGTTCCAGTTTTGGTTGTTTGTGGCTTTCCAGGAATGCGTCCATTTCTTCTAGATTGCCTAATTTATTGGTGTATAGCTATTTATAATATGTTTTTAAAATCGTTTGTATTTCCTTGGTGTTGGTAGTGATCTCTCCTTTCTCATTCATGATTTTATTAATTGAAGTCAAACTCTCCCTCTTCGCCAATGACATGATATTCTACATAGAAAACCCAAAAGCCTCCACCCCAAGATTGCTAGAACTCATACAGCAATTTGGTAGCGTGGCAGGATACAAAATCAATGCCCAGAAATCAATGGCATTTCTATACACTAACATTGAGACTGAAGAAAGAGAAATAAAGGAGTCAATCCCATTTACAATTGCACTGAAAAGTATAAGATACCTAGGAATAAACCTAACCAAAGAGGTAAAGGATCTATACCCTAAAAACTATAGAACACTTCTGAAAGAAATTGAGGAAGACACAAAGAGATGGAAAAATATTCCATGCTCATGGATTGGCAGAATTAATATTGTGAAAATGTCAATGTACCAGGGCAATTTACACGTTTAATGCAATCCCTATCAAAATACCATGGACTTTCTTTACAGAGTTAGAACAAATTATTTGAAGATTTGTGTGGAATCAGAAAAGACCCCGAATAGCCAGGGGAATTTTAAAAAAGAAAACCTTATCTGGGGGCATCACAATGCCAGATTTCAGGTTGTACTACAAAGCTGTGGTCATCAAGACAGTGTGGTACTGGCACAAGAACAGACACTTAGATCAATGGAACAGAATAGAGAACCCAGAAGTGGACCCTGAACTTTATGGTCAACTAATATTCGATAAAGGAGGAAAGACTATCCATTGGAAGAAAGACAGTCTCTTCAATAAATGGTGCTGGGAAAATTGGACATCCACATGCAGAAGAATGAAACTAGACCACTCTCTTTCACCATACACAAAGATAAACTCAAAATGGATGAAAGATCTAAATGTGAGACAAGATTCCGTCAAAATCCTAGAGGAGAACACAGGCAACACCCTTTTTGAACTTGGCCACAGTAACTTCTTGCAAGATACATCCATGAAGGCAAAAGAAACAAAAGCAAAAATGAACTATTGGGACTTCATCAAGATAAGAAGCTTTTGCACAGCAAAGGATACAGTCAACAAAACTAAAAGACAACCTACAGAATGGGAGAAGATATTTGCAAATGACGTATCAGATAAAGGGATAGTTTCCAAGATCTATAAAGAACTTATTAAGCTCAACAGCAAAGAAACAAACAATCCAATCATGAAATGGTCAAAAGACATGAAGAGAAATCTCACAGAGGAAGACATAGACATGGCCAACGAGAACATGAGAAAATGCTCTGCATCACTTGCCATCAGGCAAATACAAATCAAAACCACAATGAGATACCACCTCACACCAGTGAGAATGGGGAAAATTAACAAGGCAGGAAACAACAAATGTTGGAGAGGATGCGGAGAAAAGGGAACCCTCTTACACTGTTGGTGGGAATGTGAACTGGTGCAGCCACTCTGGAAAACTGTGTGGAGGTTCCTCAAACAGTTAAAAATAGACCTGCCCTACGACCCAGCAATTGCACTGTTGGGGATTTACCCGAAAGATACAGGTGCAATGAAACACCGGGACACCTGCACCCCGATGTTTCTAGCAGCAATGTCCACAATAGCCAAACTGTGGAAGGAGCCTCGGCGTCCATCGAAAGATGAATGGATACAGAAGATGTGGTTTATGTATACAACGGAATATTACTCAGCCTTTAGAAATGACAAATACCAACCATTTGCTTCAACGTGGATGGAACTGGAGGGTATTATGCTGAGTGAAGTAAGTCAATCGGAGAAGGACAAACAGTGTATGTTCTCATTCATTTGGGGAATATAAATAATAGTGAAAGGGAATATAAGGGAAAGGAGAAGAAATGTGTGGGAAATATCAGAAAGGGATAAAGAACATAAAGACTCCTAACTCTGGGAAAGGAACTAGGGGTGGTGGAAGGGGAGGAGGGCGGGGGGGTAGTGGTGAGTGGGTGACGGGCACTGAGGGGGATACTTGATGGGACGAGCACTGGGTGTTATTCTGTATGTTGGTAAATTGAACACCAATAAAAAATTAATTTATTAAAAAAAACCGTTATGAGCTCTTTTTCATTTTCTCTCATCTGACTCTAATTGTATCCAATATAACCCGAGCAATAGCTGACACATTATGTGTTTCAATACACATTTTTGCATTGGTTACTATTTTTAAATTTACTGGAGCTGGACCACAATAGACAAATTCTAATCTGGGGTGTGAAGATCAGAGAAAACTTTGATATAAGCAGCATGTGCTACTTGTGTTATAGACAAGGACAAAACACTAATAGGTGAAAATGCTGATTAGGCTGCCCATGATGATCTAAATGATACTGTTTAAGCAACAGGAAGAAAAATAAGGAAATGTAAACTGAAAATTTGGACATTAACTTAGAGAAGTCTGGCCATGAAGAAGAAAGAAGAAAGAAGGTATGGCTGAGAAAGTTGAATTGTGAACTTTATAAAAAATTTTAGATTCCTTGGTCACTTTCCCCTTTTCATTTAAGATTTTAACCCCGTAGGTCACTGTCACTTGCCCCAACACACTACTCCTGTTATAGATCTTAGGCTTTCTAATTTTCACATAAAAAAATATTCAATGATTCTGCATTCACAGAATTCCTTGATCTTCATTCTTCCAATGAACTCAGCCATCCACACCATGGTCATATTTTTAATATTGCTATTACCAATAGTTGCCATCCCCACTCCAAATTCTGAAACCACAGAATCCTGAGCAAAATAAAATGGGTACAGTTTTCAGGCACTAAGTTCTGAGATGGTTTTATTATACAGCAGTGGATAACCAAAATGCTGAGAGAATTATGCTCCCATTCATTCCATCAAAATAGATGCTGTTGGGACTTTTTCACACTACTAATAAAATCTATGATCTCTCTCAAAACAAACCAAATCAAAACTCTCAACACATGTTATCTCTCTTGCTATGGAGGGAGACAAGAAATAATCTGCCAGAAAGCTTCTAAAGAAAATATTTCCTATATACATCCCAAAATAATAATAAAATAATATGTAGATAAGGGTTCTAGATTGCAAGTAGGAAAGACCCACTATGAGTGATTTAAGTTAAAAGGAAAAATATTGAAAGAATAGTAATTCTGGTCCTGCAGCCAAAACCACAGGCCAAAATCAGATAGAATGGGTGTGATGACAGCCTCGCTGCCACTCAGCACTAGATGGCGCACGTCGCTCTGCCAACACCATCAGCCCAGGCTCCGCTGCTGGAGCTGCTGCTTCACTGAGGCTGGAAATTGGGCTGTTGGTGCTTCCTCTGCCCCTGAAAGAAAAAGACAAAGGAAATTGTGTGCTGACCAACACTAGGTCAGTCAGGTGGTCCAGGAGAACAGCAATAGTGATCACGTGGGTAGTATGTGCCCTCAAGATGATGTGATGGAGATAGCACTTTATCTTTGTGACCTCCCTCTCCTAAACCCATAAACTCAGTCGAATCATGAGAAGAACACCAGACAAATCTAATAGGTCGGCTTCCTATAAAATATGTGACCAGTACTCTTTAAATCTAGAATGGTCAGCAAAACACAAGTCTGAGAACCTGTCACAGCCAAGAGGATCTTAAGGAGAGATGCCCAGTAAATGTAATATGGCATCCTGTGTGGGATCCTGGATCAGAAAAGGGATATAAGGGAAAAGAGAAGAAAAAAAAAGATTGGGGGCACCTGAGTGGCCCTGTCAGTTAAGCGTCTGCCTTTGGCTCAGGTCATGATCTCTGGGTCTGGGACCAAGCCCCATGTGGGCCTCCCTGCTCAGTGGGGAGTCTGCTTCTCCCTCTACCCCTCCCCCACACACTCCTGCTGTCTCTCTCAAATGAATAGATCAACTCTTTAAAGAAAAGAAAGAAATCCAAATGAAGTATGAATTTTGGTTAATACTGTATCAGTAGGGGGCTTGGTGGCTAAGTCACTTGGGTGTTTGACTCTTGGATTCAGCCCAGGTCATGATTTCAATATGTTCAGGTGGTGGGATTATTCCCCATTTGGGGTTCCACACTCAGCCAGGAGGATGCTTGGTATTTTCTCTCTCCCTCCCCCTAGGCACTTTCCCCTGCTGTCTCTCAAATAAATAAATAAATAAATAAATAAATAAATAAATAAATAAATCTTAAAATCATGGGATATCAATGTTGTTTTTCTTTTTTTTCTTTAAGATTTAATTCATTTATTCATGAGAGACACAGAGAGAGAGAGAGAGGCAGAGACACAGGCAGAGGGAGAAGCAGGCTCCATGGAGGGAGCCAGATGTGGGACTCCATCCCGGGTCTCCAGGATCAGGCCCTGGACTGAAGGCGGTACCAAACCATTGAGCCACCTGGGCTGCCCTCAATGTTGATTTCCTTAATTGTAACAAATACAATAATAATAATGTAAGATGTCAGTAATAAGGGAAAGTGTCATATGAACACTCAGGGTGTTCTCAGTTTCTATACGCCTAAAACTGATCTAAAAAAATAAAGTTTATTTTTAAAAAACAACAGAGACGGCTTGTTCTTGCTTTTTCATGTCACTAGAGCTACTTCAGAATGTAGACTGCGTGACTCCACCTTGCAAGCTAACCATAGCCGCAGTGAAGACAAGAAACTGAATTTCAGATGTATTCAGCTTGTAAGATGGGAGACAGGCTCCAACTAGCCCAAGACACACAGAAGACCATAAATGTGGAAAGGCAACCCAAATGACCAGAAGCCAAAAACTGACATATGGCCATTACACATGGCCTGTGAAACCAAATACCGCTTCTCCTCTCCCTCTTCTCTCCTCTCACTCCAACCTTGCCCCTCTCGTTTCATGCTTTCTCTCTCAAACAAAAAAATAAAATCTTATAAAATATAGTGTCCTCTTCTGATTGTGTTTACTAATATAATGCAACTGCTAGTACAGTATCTGCCACAAATTAGAATCAATAAGAATTTGCTGAAAGAATATTAGTGTAGGAAACGTATTGTCTCAAGTCTAGCTTTCTCACCATTTTTAAAAAGTTATATTAATTTATTTTACATAGAGGCCAGAAGCAGGGGGAGTGGCAGTCAGAGAGGGAAGAGGCTCTCCACCCCTAGGATCACAGCCAGAGCCCAAGAAAGATACTAAATCAACTGAGCCACCCAGGTGCCCCTGTACTTTTTATTAAATAAATGCAGATGGGTCCATATTGGAAGATCTGATTTTCATGATGCTAGAAGGAAATGGAGTTTGTAGCAATCAATTGCATGCATCTCAAGGATCAAGTCCCAGAGAGCTTGAGAGTCCTTTACCTGAACAATGAACGTCATATATTGAGGGAAACCTTACAAGATTGTTCCATTAAAAAAATCTGGACCTTTAGTGAAGTGACTGAAACCAAAAATTATCTTGTTCAATTAGATAGCGGACTCAGGGCTTCAGGGGACCTTTGAGGGCACATGGTCAGAAACCTCATATCTATGAGAAGTTGGAGAGAAGGTCTGGGTGTTCTCTGTCCTCCTTTGTGCCTCTTCCATTTCCCTGTTCTCACTGGGTTTTGAGCCTCTTTCCTGGCAATACTTACAAGTTAAAATATAAATTTTGCCTGGCTACATTATTATGACTTTCATAAAGGTCAGCCTCATTACAAACAATTCATAGCACACACTCTACCCCCAATCTTGGAAAATATCATTGAGTGAACAGCAGTGATCTGAGTAAGAAGTGATCTGAGCTTGGAGCTTAGCTTTGCCAGATTTTAGTTGCAACAAATTGGGGATGCTAATCTCCACCTTACAGTGTTTTGTGGTGATGAGTGAGATGCTACGTATAATGTGCTTAAGACAGTAGTGAGCACAGAGGAGGTTAGCAAAAAGCTCCTGTTCCCCTTTTGTTTTACCTTGATGAATTCATGGTCTAGATTTAAACTCTGTGACTGATTCTGTGGAGTCTTCCCCTGGGCCTCAAGCCAGGACCTTCTTTTAGTGTTTTCTCGTTTTCTCTTCGTTTCTGCAATGTCATCCCCCATAGCCTCAAGTATCATCCACCCAGAACAGACACAAAGTGTACACCTCTGGCCTCAGACCCCAATAAACTGTGGACCCCTGGTCCATCTGCCTATTTGATAATGCTTCTTGGATGACCCAGAGTTATCTCGTACTTAACAAGCCCAAACTGAACTCACCATACTTCCGTGAGACTTTTTACTTGGATGGAAACCAGAATGAATGCGTGAATCGATTAATCAGGGACCACCATGTTTTATACATCCCAGTATATTTTCGAAATTCTGCCTTGTTTGGTCCCACGCTAATAGGGTGGGGTTGATGCGGAGAAGGTGAGGATTTGCGGCAGTTAACATGGGTGGGACTGGGGAAGCTAAGAATATATGACAGGCCTCTCCCTGCACCTCAACCTCACCTCCACCCTCACTGTGGCCTGCTGCCGCCCACTCCCAGCCCCCTGGTTGGACAGCCTTCTACGGGTGGGTGGGGCCTAGGGAAAGGCTGGCCTGGAGATGGGCGGGGCCTGGGGATAGGAGTGGGCGGGGGCTTTATGTGGGGGCGGGGCCTGAGACGGGAGGGGCGTGGCCTGTTGCTTGGGGGCGGGACCTGGAGCTGGGGAGGGGCGGGGTCTTCTCAGGTGGCCTGGGGCCGCGGGGGCCGCTGGGGGCTCCCTCCAGGGCTGGTGCGCGTGCGCGCGCCCGGGGGCGGGGTCGGGGGGGCGCCTGGGCTTCTGGGACTCGCAGGACCCGGGCGGCGCGGAAGGGCGGGCTGTGCCCTGCTGCTTGGCTCGGGCGTCAGTGCCCACGCCGGCTGCCCCCGCCCGGAGCCGCACGGCCTCCGCGGCTGCCGTCGCCCCTGGCGCCCGGGCGGACGGAACGGAGCCCCTGCCGGGAGCCGCGCCCAGGGACCACCGGCTCGGTGGCGGTGAGGACGCGCTGTGCGGCGCGGGGAGCCCCGCTGCGGCGCGTCCGCGGGTTGGGGCGCGCGCCCCGCAGTGTGTGCGGGACCCCGGGGGGCGCGGGCGGCGGGGAGGCGCGGGCTGCAGGAGGAGGGGTGCGCGCCGGAGCCCGGGGAGCCGCGTGCGGCGCCGCCTCTCCGCCCTGCTGCGGGGGCGGCCTGCGGGCCTCGGGCGGCTGGAGGGGGTGCTTGGGGGCCGGGGTGACGGGGCTGGCTGCGTCGACTGCAGACGCGGTGGGAAGTCTGCATCCCACTGGCCTTCTTCCCAGTCATCCCTGACCTCCCGCCAGTGCGGACGCTTCGAGGCGTCTTTCTCGGTTTCAGACGCTCCGTGTGCACCGGGCCCTCTGCGCCCCTCTCCCTGCGCCAGGCGCGAAGGGGTTTTACCTAGGCCACTGCCTATCAGCTCTTTAGTTGACATGTAAACTTGCTCTACGAAACAACCTCTTCACCCACAGAAAGTACCTTGCTTCTCAGAGGGAATCATGTGTGCTGCCAAACTTTCTCTCTCATTATTCTGCCTTTTCAAGAGACTGAACGTCAACTTTAAGTTCATTTCTCTAATAATGACATTTATGACGAATGAAACAAGATGATCGGTTCATGGAGCCATGCATTGTCTCTTCTGACATTTCTTTTAGGAAGAAGATTCTGAGGGAGTCCATCGGAATCAAGAGAAAATACTAAATTTCAGTTCTGATTATAAAGTCTTTTGTGCTCAAAATCACGTACTCCCTATCCTCCATACCGACTTACTGTCTTCCAAGCCCAGCTCAGCAAGGCATATACATCCCCACATGGAGAATCAATATGGACTCCATGGAAGTTCTACTTATGTCCTCTCTACGTGGGGACCAAGATTCTTCTTCACAAGGAATTTGACATTGTAGTTGTTTGTTAAAGTAGATCCACTGTGGAAAACACCTTGGCTAGATCGATTAGAGAGATTTACCCCTAAGGATCTGATTGTTTGAACCAAATTAGTTGAATTTTAAAGGCCAAATTTTAGTTCACTCCCAATATATGCCAGGTTATTAGCTTTCACATTGTGCCTTCTCTTTTGATACCTTTATTTTTTTAAAACTTTTTTTTTAAAAAAAGATTTTATTTATTTATTCATGAGAGACACAGAGAGAGATAGAGAGGCAGAGACATAGCCAGAGGGAGAAGCAGGCTCCATGCAAGGAGCTCAATGTGGGATTCAGTCCCTGGACTTGATCACTCCCTGAGCTGAAGGCAGATATTCAACCACTTAGTCACTCAGACACCCATCTTTCCATCCCTTTAATAATATTACAACCATTTTTTCATCTGAGGAATGAAAAAACCATCAAATTAGCATGTTAGTGGGCAGAGGGGAGAATGCAAAAGTGTGAGCATCTTGGTATAAGTCATCTGAGTCAACCAGTTCCATAAAATCTCTGAAGCCAAGATCAAAGACAAGCCAGAAAGGGGAATCCCCACAACTCTGTTGTCCTGTTGCCTCCAAAGGTGTTATTGACGTCAAGGCATACTGTGCAACAATAGTTCCATTTAAACGAGGTCACCAGAAGGATACTTGGAGCAGTCTCTGCAGTGGGTGAAGTGCTCAGGAGAATTCTGAATCATTAGGGTGGATCTTCAGCTCTGTTTCTTCTCATAGGTTCCCAAAGGGTTATAAGTAGAATAAAAAATAGCATGCAGTTAGCACTCACATCTCCATTTATGGGCCCCATTTTCAGTTCTGCTTACTTGTCCTCTTTTTTGCGAAGTGTTGTATTGTTGTAATTAAGTACTGGGTTTCTAGGTTCTAGGTTGCAACCCCGTTGTATTACATATTCTACATATGATTATTAAGAACTTCATCATGTGTAGAATGTGAATATGATGTGCCCTAGATAATAATAGATTCTTCAATTATTAACATTTAACCCTATTTTCTTTGTCTCTCCTAATACCCATAGTTATTTTAATAACTTGATGCTAACTTGTGGACTTACTGCCCAGAATATATAAGGAACTCCTACAGGTAGGAAAAGTCAGAAAATTCCAGTTTATAAAATGGGCAAAAGACTAGAACAAGTCTTTACAGCATAGGGAACACAAATAGCTAATAAGCATATAAAAAGTTACACAACAAAATTACCAACTAGAATACATACATTAAAAGTACAGTGAAATACCACTAAGCCTCATAAGGATGGATTTAAATGTCTGAGGATTTTTAACACTTTACATTGTTGATGGGGGATTAGCTTGGCACAGTCAATTCAGAAGGTCCATTTGGCAGCATCTTTAAAACATAACCTTAAATATATGCCTTCTCTCCTGTAACCAGTGGTTTCACTCCTCTGTGGTATACATGCCTTGTGGATACAAGTGCTTATATCCACCATAACTATGTTGAGATTTTTTATTACCACCTTATTTATAATAGCTGGATTTGGAAACAGTATAAATTTCACAGATAATAGAAAGGATAATTTGTGATACAATCATGCAGTGCAAAACTATTAAAATATTTTTGAAAGAACTACTACTACATGCATCAGGTAGATGGAAAGATGTGTAGTATAAGCAGCAGACATTACAAAGTACATTCAGTTTTAAAATTTTTTATTTATTTATTTTAGAGAGAGAGAGAACATAAGCAGAGGAAGGGGCAGTGGTAGAGGGAGAAGCAGACTCCTCAATGAGCAGGAAGCCTGATGTGGGACTATATCCCAGGACCCTGGGATCATGACCTGAGCAGAAGGCAGACACTTAACTGACTCTGCCACCCAGGTGCCCCTAAAAATTATATTCTATCAGATTCCACTTCTTTGAAGTTCAGGAAGAAGAAAATTAATTTATATTTTTAGAATTCCAAGTAATGGTTACCTTTGAGAGACTTTTGATTTGGAGTTGACTGAGACCCTTTTGATGGCTGTGAGGGTCCTACATTCTGATCTATATAATAGTTATACAAATACGTACGTAAGATTTTCTTGAGCTGTATGCAGATTGGTACACATTCTATATATAAGTAATAACTCATTTAGAGAGAGGGAGAGAGAGAAGAGAAAAAATGAGACTAAGCATTTAATTGAAACTGCTGGGACAGGAGTAGAAATATCAGGGTCAATCCAAAGGCAAAAATAAATAAATAATAAAGATAAAAGAAGAAATCAATGAAATCGAAAATAAAGTATTAATATGATATATTAACAAAATCCCAAATATTTCTTTAAATGATTACAACATAGCCAAAACTCTATAAAAAAATATTTATGGGGGTCCCTGGGTGGCTCAGCGGTTTAGCGCCTGCTTCAGGCCAGGGCATGATCCTGGAGACTCGAGATCAAGTCCCGCATTGGGCTCCCTGCAGAGTCTGCTTCTCCCTCTGCCTGTGTCTTTGCCTCTCTCTCTCTCTCTTTCTCTCTCTCTCTGCGTCTCTCATGAATAAATAAATAAAATCTTTTAAAAAATTTATGAGAGACAGTACTAAAGTAAATATACTAAGGGGAAGTTGGCCCTCCCTCCAAAAAAAATGCAAAAACATAACAAATACTGTCAGAATTAACTTTATCTGGTTTCTGGAAAATAGAAGTTTACAGCAGCCAATTGAATGTTTAATCAAGAAAAACACTACTGAAACCATGTTTGAGTTGTTTACCTTAGTCTCCCCATGAAAGTGAAATGACATCTCATAGAATGGGAGAAAATACTTGCAAATCATATATCTGAGAAGGATCTAGTATCCAGAATATATAAAGAATTCCTGAAACTCAAAAACGAGAAAAGGAAACAACACAATTTAAAAATGGACAAAGGGCTTCAAAAGGTATGTCTCCAAGGAAAGTATACAAATGGCTGACAGGAACAGGAAAGGATGTTGCACATCATTAGATGTTTTGGAATTGCAAATTAAAACCACAGTTAGAAATAGAACCTCTCCTTTCCTCTATAATCCCTTTCACTATTTTTTATATTCCCTGTATGAGTGAAACCATATGATAAATGAGTGGGAAAAATCAGAGAGGGTGATAAAACATTAAAGACTCATAACTCTGGAAATCGAACAAGGTGTAGTGGAAAGGGAGGTGGGCAGGGGTATGGGGTGACTGGGTGATGGGCTCTGAGTGGGGCACTTGTCAGGATGAGCACTGGGTGTTATATGTTGGCAAATCGAACTCCAATAAAAAATATACATATTAAAAGAAAAAAAAATAGAACTTCTTTCTTTTCTATTGGCAATATTGCTAAGTCACAAAGTAAAAGCCAAGTGGCACTGGTGGGAAAAAAAAGAGTGATAAGTGGAACAGAATTCAGAGTTCGTAGATAGACATATATGATTTTAATGTCTGACAAAGTTAATTCCAAAAATCCTTAGGAAGAGGACAAATAGTGACGTATAAAGCATCACTAAATACTAGTTTACTACCTAGAGAAAAATAAAACTGGATTTCTACATAATATGACACAAGAAGGTAGACTCTAAATAGATTAAATAAAAGTTAAAATAAAACAATGACATTATGCAAGAAAACATAAGGGAACATCTATCTTTCTGACCTAGAGGACAGAACCTCCAAAGCACAGACCATAATGAAACAGTTGATGAATTTGATTTCCTCAACATCTGAGATTTGTCTTCAATGAAAAACATTTTATACAAGTAATTTATGAATAGGGGGCAAGATGGAGGAAGAGTAGGGTCCCCAAGTCACCTGTCCCCACCAAATTACCTAGATAACCTTGAAATCATCCTGAGAATCTACGAATTTGGCCTGAGATTTATTTTATTTTATTTTATTTTATTTTATTTTATTTATTTTATTTTATTTTATTTTATTTTATTATTTTATATTTTATTTTATTTTATTTTATTTTATTTATTTTATTTTATTTTATTTATTTTATTTATTTTATTTTATTTTATTTTATTTTATATTTTATTTTATTTTATTTTATTTTATTTTATTTTATTTTATTTTTTTTTTTTTTTATTTTATTTTCGGCCTGAGATTTAAAGAGAGAACAGCAGCTGGAATGCTACAGTGAGAAGAGTTCAGGCTTCTATCAAGGTAGGAAGACGGGGAAAAAAGAAATAAAGAAACAAAAGGCATCCAAGGTTGACGGGCCCCGCGAGGAGCCGGGCTAAGGCAGGGCCGAGTGTCCCCAGGACAGGAAAGCTCCCTCCAGGAAAGGCAGGAGCTGCACCAATCTTCCGGGCGGAAAGGGGCTCGCAGGGAGTTAGAGCAGGACCCCAGGAGGGGAGGGGATGCCCTCAGGCTCCCTGGGACACTAACAGACACCTGTGCTCCAGGGAGAGTGCGCGAGCTCCCTAAAGGGCTGCAGCATGCAGGGCTGGACCCGGAGCAGCTCGGAGGGGCTCGAGCAGCGGCTCCACGGGGAGAGGGCTTCCCGGTGGGGAGCGCGAATCCAACAGCGCAGGCCCCGCAAGCCCCGGAGCACAGGGCGCCGGGGACACAGCCCAGGATCCGGCCTCCCCCTGGGACAGGCAGAGGCCAGGAGGGCCCAGGACAGCAAGGACGCTCCTGCCCGGAGGTGAGCGGATCAGTGGCCCCGCCCGGAGCCTCCAGGCCCTGCAGACGGAGAGCTCTGTAGTTACTGTGGGAGCTGACTCCAGGGCTCTAGAGCTGGCCGCCTCCACTGGGGTTGTTCCTCCTGGGGCCTCACAAAGTAAACAACCGCCGCTGAACCTCAAAGTGGCATCACCAGATAAAGAGGATAAACATTACTCACTGAGCCCTACAGCAGGCAAGGGGGAGAGCAGCTCTCCCAAGTGCTAACACCTGAAAATCAGCACAGCAGACCCCTCCACCAGAAGACCAGGTAGACGGACAAGTTCCAGGGGAAGTCAAGGGACTTAAGTATACAGAATCAAAAGATACTCCCCCATGTTTTTGTTTTTGTTTTTGTTTTGTTTTGTTTTGCTTTTTGATTTGTTTGCTTCCCCGACCCTTTTTTTTCCTTTCTTTCTTTCTCTTTCTCTTTTTCTTCTATTTTTTTTCCTTTTTTCTTCTTTTTTCTTTTTTATTTTTCTCTTTTCTTTCCATCTTTCTCTCCTCTCTTTTTCTCCTTTTCCCAGTACAACTTGCTTTTGGCCCTCTGCACTGAGCAAAATGACTAGAAGGAAAACTTCACCTCAAAAGAAAGAATCAGAAACAGTCCTCTCTCCCACAGAGTTACAAAATCTGGATTACAATTCAATGTCAGAAAGCCAATTCAGAAGCACTATTACACAGCTACTGGTGGCTCTAGAAAAAAGCATAAAGGACTCAAGAGACTTCATGACTGCAGAATTTAGATCTAATCAGGAAGAAATTAAAAATCAATTAAATGAGATGCAATCCAATCTAGAGGTCCTACGGATGAGGATTAACAAGGTGGAAGAACGAGTGAGTAACATAGAAGACAAGTTGATGGCAAAGAGGGAAACTGAGGAAAAAAGAGACAAACAATTAAAAGACCATGAGGATAGATTAAGGGAAATAAGTGACACCCTGAGGAAGAAAAACCTACGTTTAATTGGGGTTCCCAAGGGCGCCAAAAGGGCCAGAGGGCCAGAATATGTATTTAAACAAATCATAGCTGAAAACTTTCCTAATCTGGGAAGGGAAACAGGCATTCAGATCCAGGAAATAGAGAGATCCCCCCCTAAAATAAAAAACCGTTCAACACCTTGACATTTAATAGTTAAGCTTGCAAATTCCAAAGATAAAGAGAAGATCCTTAAAGCAGCAAGAGACAAGAAATCCCTAACTTCTATGGGGAGAGATATCAGATTAACAGCAGACCTCTCCACAGAGAACTGGCAGGCCAGAAAGAGCTGGCAGGATATATTCAGGGTCCTAAATAGGAAAAACATGCAGCCAAGAATACTTTATCCTGCAAGGCTCTCATTCAGAATGGAAGGAGAGATAAATAGCTTCCAAGACAGGCAGGAACTGAAAGAATATGTGACCTCCAAACCAGCTTTGCAAGAAATTTTAAGGGGGACTCTTAAAATTCCCCTTTAAGAAGAATTCCAATGGAACAATCCACAAAAACAGGGACTGAAGAGGGATCATGATGACACTAAACTCATATCTTTCAATAGTAACTCTGAACATGAATGGGCTTAATGACCCAATCAAAAGTCCCAAAGCATCAGACTGGATAAAAAAGCAGGACCCATCTATCTGCTGTCTACAAGAGACTCATTTTAGACGTAACGACACCTACAGCCTGAAAATAAAAGGTTGGAGGACAATTTACCATTCAAATGGTCCTCAAAAGAAAGCAGGGGTAGCCATCCTCATATCAGATAAACTAAAATTTACCCCGAAGACTGTAGTGAGAATGGAGAGGGACACTATATCATCCTTAATGGATCTATCCAACAAGAGGACTTAACAATCCTCAATATGTATGCCCCCAATGTGGGAGCTGCCAAATATATCCATGAGTTAATAACCAAAGTTAAGACATACTTAGATAATAATACACATATACTTGGTGACTTCAATCTAGCACTTTCTACACTTGATAGGTCCTCTAAGCACAACATCTCCAAAGAAACAAGAGCTTTAAATGATACTCTGGACCAGATGGATTTCACAGATATCTACAGAACTTTACGTCAAAACGCAACTGAATACACTTTCTTCTCGGGTGCACCTGGAACTTTCTCCAGAATAGACCACATACTGGGTCACAAATCAGGTCCTAACGGATACCAAAAGACTGGGATCGTCCCCTGTGTATTCTCAGACCATAATGCCTTGAAATTAGAACTAAATCACAACAAGAAGTTTGGAAGGACTTCAAACACATGGAGGTTAAGGACCATCTTGCTAAAAATGAAAGGGTCAACCAGGAAATTAAGGAAGAATTAAAACCTATCATGGAAACTAATGAGAATGAAGATACAAGGGTTCAAAATTTTTGGATACAGCAAAAGCAGTCCTGAGGGGGAAATACATCACAATACAAGCATCCATCCAAAAAATGGAAAGAACTCAAATACAAAAGCTAACCTTACACCTAAAGGAGCTAGAGAAAAAACAGCAAATAGATCCTACACCCAGCAGAAGAAGAGAGTTAATAAAGATTCGAGCAGAACTCAACGAAATCGAGACCAGAAGAACTGTGGAATACATCAACAAAACCAGGAGTTGGTTCTTTGAAAGAATTAATAAGATACATAAACCATGAGCCAGCCTTATTAAAAAGAAGACAGAGAAGACTCAAATTAATAAAATCATGAATGAGAAGGGAGAGATCACTACCAACACCAAGGAAATACAAACGATTTTAAAAACGTATTATGCCAATAAATTGGGCAATCTAGAAGAAATGGACGCATTTCTGGAAAACCACAAACTACCAAAACTGGAACTGGAAGAAATGGAAAGCCTGAACAGGCCAATAACCAGGGAGGAAATTGAAGCAGTCATCAAAAACCTCCCAGGACACAAAAGTCCAGGGCCAGATGGCTTCCCAGGGGAATTCTATCAAACGTTTAAAGAAGAAACCATACTTATTCTACTAGGGCTGTTTGGAAAGATAGCAAGAGATGGAGTACTTCGAAACTCGTTCTATGAGGCCAGCATCACCTTAATTCCAAAACAGACAAAGATCCCACCAAAAGGAGAATTACAGACCAATATCCCTGATTAACACAGATGCAAACATTCTCAACAAGATATTAGCCAAGAGGATCCAACAATACATTAAGAAGATTATTCACCATGACCAAGTAGGATTTATCCCTGAGATGCAAGGCTTGTTCAACACTCATAAAACAATCAATGTGATTCATCATATCAGCAAGAGAAAAAACAAGAACCACATGATCCTTTCAATTTATGCAGGGACAGCATTTGACAAAATACAGCATCCATTCCTCATCAAAACTCTTCAGAGTGTAGGGATAGAGGGAACATTCCTCAACATCTTAACAGCCATCTACAAAAATCCCACAGCAAATATCATTCTCAATGGGGAAGCACTGGGAGCCTTTCCCCTAAGATCAGGAACAAGACAGGGATGTCCACTCTCACCACCATTATTCAACATAGTACTGGAAGTCCTAGCCTCAGCAATCAGACAACAAAAAGACATTAAAGGCATTCAAATTGGCAAAGAAGAAGTCAAACTCTCCCTCTTCGCCGATGACATGATACTCTACATAGAAAACCCAAAAGCCTCCACCCCAAGATTTCTAGAACTCATACAGCAATTTGGTAGCGTGGCAGGATACAAAATCAATGCCCAGAAGTCAATGACATTTCTATACACTAACAATGGGACTGAAGAAAGAGAAAATAAGGAGTCGATCCCATTGACAATTGCACCCAAAAGCCTGAGATACCTAGGAATAAACCTAACCAAAGAGGTAAAGGATCTATACCCTAAAAACTATAGAACACTTCTGAAAGAAATTGAGGAAGAAACAAAGAGATGGAAAAATATTCCATGCTTATGGATTGGCAGAATTAATATTGTGAAAATGTCAATGTTACCTAGGGCAATTTACATGTTTAATGCAATCCCTATCAAAATACCATGGACTTTCTTCAGAGAGTTAGAACAAATTATTTTAAGATTTGTGTGGAATCAGAAGAGACCCCAAATAGTCAAGGGAATTTTAAAAAAGAAAACCATAGCTGGGGGCATCACAATGCCAGATTTCAGGTTGTACTACAAAGCTGTGCTCATCAAGACAGTGTGCTACTGGCACAAAAACAGACACATAGATCAATGGAGCCGAATAGAGAACCCAGAAGTGGACCCTGAACTTTATGGTCAACTAATATTAGATAAAGGAGGAAAGACCATCCGCTGGAAGAAAGGCAGTCTCTTCAATAAATGGTGCTGGGAAAATTGGACATCCACATGCAGAAGAATGAAACTAGACCGCTCTCTTCCACTATATACAAAGATAAACTCAAAATGGATGAAAGATCCAAATGTGAGACAAGATTCCATCAAAATCCTAGAGAAGAACACAGGCAACACCCTTTTTGAACTTGGCCACAGTAACTTCTTGCAAGATACATCCACGAAGGCAAAAGAAACAAAAGCAAAAATGAACTATTGGGACTTCATCAAGATAAGAAGCTTTTTCACAGCAAAGGATACAGTCAACAAAACTAAAAGACAACCTACAGAATGGGAGAAGATATTTGCAAATGACGTATCAGATAAAGGGCTAGTTTCCAAGATCTATAAAGAACTTATTAAACTCAACACCAAAGAAACAACAATCCAATCATAAAATGGGCAAAAGACATGAACAGAAATCTCACAGAGGTAGACATAGGCATGGCCAACAAGCACATTCAGGAAGAAAAGGAAGAAATCTCCAATAGAAAACGTAAGTAAACAACCAGAGGATATACAAGGGAATTTACAAAAATTAACCAAAAGTCCTTCAAGAATATCAAGCAAAACTGAAAATCATTAGTATTAATGGTCTACAAATGGAAACAAGAAAGAGATATATATTTACCTCTATTAGACAGGCAGAAATTAGAAAGTCAGATACTGTAAATTGTTGGCAAAAAGCAGAAGAGAGAGGAACACACATTTACATTTTGGAAAATGAGAGGTACAGCCATTCTGGGAAGGAAATCAGTATTACTTGGTCACCTTATGCCTGTGTATACAGTATGATATAATAATCATTGCTAAATAGAGAGCCACATAATTTCTCACACAGAATATGATACGGTCATACGGTATATTTCTGTAATGTGTGTGGTTCTGTTATTTGTGTTGGCAATGCATTGTGTGATTTGGATATCCTTCACTGGAGAAGAGAGAAATGAAAATGCAAGATATGTGCACCAAGGATATTGTACAGCAGTAGGGAGAAGGATTAGATGAACACCTGGCATTGTAAACGATCTTAAAGACTCAGGTAAGTGAAAAGGTAAACAAAGAGGCATATAACACAGTATCATTTATGTAGAGTAAAAGTACATGCACACACATAAAATCATTTTTGATGAAAATAAATGCACCGCATATTTAGAATGTTTATGAAGTCATTGGGAATAAGATATGGGTGTATATGATGCAAACAAATGCATAAATAAACAAGAGGGGTCTTTAAAATCACTAGTCATACAAGGTGTCATACACTGAGGAATGTAATTAACTCCATTCTCCACACCTGAGAACACACACACAAAAAAAAAAAAAAAAAAAAAAAACAGGAAAATTAAGATTCCTTGGTACTTGTACAGAAAAACAAAGTCAGTAAAGGAACAGAATACAGAGTACAGATATAGATCAAATTTAGCAAGAGTTTAATGTCATAAAGAGACACTTAAAATTAATGAGAATTTCCCCATAAGTGGTGCTGAGGAAAAGAAGATTTCTGCAGCATTCTTTACATCAGAATAAATTCTAGGTGTATCGAGATGTAAATGAAGCCATCCATGTAAGCAAAACTGAAACTTTTAGAAGAAAAAGGGATGATTTTTAAAAGCATAACCCTTTAACAACAGAGACCTTTCAAGGATTAACGCTAAATAGTCATAAAGGGAAAAGACTGATTAAATTATACACGTGTGATACAAAAATCCATAAAGTCAGCTGGTAAAGTAGAAAGTCTTCTTTTTAATGTTAAAAGACCCCATTCTTTGTAATACAGAAGGATTTTACACAGCAGTAAAAGAAAGTTGAATAGCCCAGTAAAGGAAAAGTAGCAACGGAAATATTGAGTCACTTCACAGAAGAAATAGGAAATGAAAATGATCAATAAACATAAAATTATGCTCATCCTCAACTACAATTTAAGTATCACATAATAAATTAACAGGGAGATGCTTTTTTTTTAACCTAATGGATTAACAAAATTGAAGAGTTTCACACTACCAAATAGTAGTAAAGTTGTAACTAAAGAGGAAATTTTATGCAATATCGATGTGTAAAATAACACAAATTTGTGAGAGGGCAATTGACAACATCTATTGGCACTTAAAAGAATGTACCTTTAGATCCTGCAATTAGATTCTTCATCAGATATATTTGACACAAAGATGTATGTTCAATGACGTTCACTGTGGCACTGTTCAAATGTTTGAAGATTTGAAAAAATCTGTATGTCCATTACTATGGATAAGGTGAGATATTACAACATATTTCTACCATGCAACATCATCATTCAGTTTTAATGAGTTAGACAGATATGTGTGTGAAATCAAAATTAAACTATAAATAATGTGTAAGTCAAGCCCAAAACCAATAAATTCATTTATTTATTTATTTTTTTAATTTATTTTTTTTATTGGTGTTCAATTTACTAACATACAGAATAATACCCAGTGCCCGTCACCCATTCACTCCCACCCCCCGCCCTCCTCCCCTTCTACCACCCCTAGTTCGTTTCCCAGAGTTAGCAGTCTTTACGTTCTGTCTCCCTTTCTGATATTTCCCACACATTTCTTCTCCCTTCCCTTATAGTGAAAGGGAAAATAAGGGAAGGGAGAAGAAATGTGTGGGAAATATCAATAAATTCAAATTACTGGTGTTTTTTAATGTGACGAATGATGTTTTGCTGAATGAAATCGCCACTAGACATATGATTGGGGGATTAACAGCTTCAGGGCCTTTCCTGGAACCCGACATGGCTATCCTACCATGTAACTACCTGATTCTTCCACCCATTTCACTTACATTTTTTGGCCTTCGGCTAATACGAATGCATCATTTGGATATGATTTACCTTTTTAAAAATGTTTTCATTAGCTTGAGAGGGCTATAGGAGTAATTCCATTTTTATGTGGCCAAAGTCTTAATTTAATAGTTTAAAAGTCTCATCCTTTAAGACTGTCCTTTGTGAATTATTCCCACAAAAGGAAAGCTTTGACTTTATGTCCAGTAAATTAACAACTTTAATAGAATAGCCCTCCCAGAACCCTACTATCATGTTGATATTAAGACCCTGCTAACCAAATGAACTCCACCATATAAGGTGAACATATGGCATTAAAACAACCGTAAACCAAAATGAAACTATGAGCCTGCAGTTAAGCTTGTAGTACTCAGAAAGTTGGCATCCAGACACTCCAATATCTATTTATTTTTATTTCTTTTCATTGCCATATATGTGAAAACACAAGTTTGATGACTTGCAAACCCCGAGATATCTGCTGATGCTATCTGGAATGCCATTAGTGTAAGGTTTGAATGAAGGGTGCTAGTATGAGTTAGAGACTTCAACCTGTGACCTCAAATAGAACACCAAGTGCCCTAGGATGTCTCAGAGGATGGAAAGGTAATCAGGTTGAGGGCTTTTCAAGCTCCAGGGAATGCCCTGTTTACATACTCTCAGGACCTCAGCTTTAAATAGATCCTTGAAGGAAAAATGCTCTCTGTTCAGGAGTGGGACCTAGGAGAATTGGAGTTTGTACCTGGAATTCAGTAAGGCAGAAAGGCTTGGGGTGGAGTCAGACTCCTAGGATGACTGGAGTGCAGCCCCGAGAGGCATTGCTTAGGAGCCAACCCACAACCGGTGCTGTCCTTCCAGACTGGATCTGGAGGCTGCAGACATCATTCCCTCCCACACTTGATCCTTGATCCTTCACCAGGGACCCTGCAGCCCAGTTTCTGCCTCCTCTCTGCCCCCAGGTGAGAGTGGACAAGCTGGTGATGGGCCTCAGGCTGTAGGAATCTTAGTACCCGTTGGGGGTTGGGAGGTTTGCATGGCATTGGGAAAGGTAAATTTTGTCATTTACTTTCTTGCACATCAATGTTGTTCCTTGAGGATGAACATTCTTTACAGAGTCAGTCTTGGGGCATTTGCATTTCTTCTTTGAATTGTGTGTTTAACATCCTATTTGCATTATTTTCATCGGTATTCTTTTTATTCTTTTTAGAAGCTCTTTGATGTCCTAGTTTCCTATTTGTTGTTTATATGTTAAATACATATGTTCTTTATTTAACTGCTCACTTTTACATTGTTTTTTAATAGGCTATACCCACCTTAACTTAAGGATTAAGTTAAGTGCCCCCCTCAGTTTTCATGTCATCCTTAGGAGGTCCTTTCCCACAGAAAGATCACAGAAAGTATTCACTTACATTTTCTACTAGTAATAGTATGACGTCTTTGGTTTTGTTTTGTCTTACACTGAGATATTTAATCCATCTGGATTTGGGGAGGGATTAAGAATTGTTGTGAGAGTGTTTTGTTTCCAAACAGATAGCCAGATATCCTAACACCAATTTTAAGTAATACACCTGTCCCTATTAAGGTAGATGACACTTGTATCATTCATTTCCTTAAATTCTTGATTTTGATTCTCGTCTACATTATTTCATTGACATTTTGGTTTTTGAGCTAATACAATACATATAAATTAATCAGATTTAACTGTATATCTTAATGTCAAGTAGGTTAAATTTCCCACCCTCACCCTTACCACAGTGCTTTTCAGTTTCAGTTTTTCAAATATTTACTGTGAATAGTTTCACAAGTATTCTTCTGGATAAACTTCAGAATTATCTTGTTAAACTTCCCATCAGAAATGCATATGGATTTTGATTATAATTGCACTTGATTTTAGCATGTTTCTGGGGAGCGCTTCTCAAAATATGGTCCATGAAATAACCACATCAAAATCATCAAGAATACTTGTTAGAAAGGCAGATTTCTTTGTTCCACCCCCAACCTGTTGAAAATCTCCAGAGCCCAGAAACATTTATTTTTGACAAACTCTCACAGAGAGAATTAATTAGAACACTTACTTATATGTGAGAATCAAGGATTTAGGGATCCCTGGGTGGCACAGCGGTTTGGCGCCTGCCTTTGGCCGGGGCGCGATCCTGGAGACCCAGGATCAAATCCCAAGTCGGGCTCCCTGCTTGGAGCCTGCTTCTCCCTCTGCCTGTGTCTCTGTCTCTCTCTGTGTGACTATCATGAATAAATAGATAAAATCTTTTTAAAATCTTTTGTTATTAGTTTATTTTTGCTTTTGTTACACTCAAAAGACATTTCTAGAAAGATACTGCTATTTTTCATCATATTAACTTATGATTATTTGTATTTCTTTGGTGCTGTTTGTTATTTCTCCTCTCTCAGCTATAATTTTATTTATTTGGGTCCCTTCTATTTCCCTTTTCGTAAGTCTGGCTAGGGGTTCATCAATTTTACAATTTTTTTCAAAGAACCAGCTCCTGGGTCATTGATCTGTTCTATTGTCTTTTTAGTTTCTCTATCATTTATTTTCATACTAATCTTTATTATTTCCCTTCTTAAGCTGGCTTTAACCATAAAATGACGTGCCTGTTCTAGCTCCATAATTTGTAAGGTTAGGTTGTTTATTGGTATCTTTCTTGCTTCTTGAGGTAGGGCTATATTGCTATAAACTTCCCTCTTAGAAAAGCTTTTGCTGCATGCCAAATATTATGGCATTATGTTTGACCATTGTGTTTTTATTTTTGACCATTGTGTTTTTATTTTTGATGATCTCCATGTGTTCTTTATTTCCTCTCTGAGGAAATGTTTTCTTTTTTTTTTTGTATTGGTTGTTTTTTTTAATAATAAATTTATTTTGTATTGGTGCGAGGGGAGGGAAGAGCCAACATACACAATAACACCCAGTGCTCATCCCGTCAAGTGCCCGCCTCAGTGCCCCCCTCAGTGCCCGTCACCCATTCACCCCCACCCCGGCCCTTCTCCCTTTCCACCACCCCTAGTTCAATTCCCAGAGTTAGGAGTCTTCATGTTCCATCTCCCTTTCTGATATTTCCTACCCATTTCTTCTCCTTTCCCTTCTATTCCCTTTCACTATTATTTATATTCCTCAAATGAATGAGACCATATAATGTTTGCCCTTCTCCGATTGACTTATTTCACTCAGCGTAATATCCTCCAGTTCCATCCACGTTGAAGCAAATGGTTGGTATTTGTCATTTCTAACGGCTGAGTAATATTCCATTGTATACATAAACCACATCTTCTTTATCCATTCATCTTTCAATGGAAACCGAGGCTCCTTCCACAGTGTGGCTATTGTGGACATTGCTGCTATAAACATCAGGGTGCAGGTGTCCCAGCGTTTCATTGCATCTGCATCTTTGGGGTAAATCCCCAACAGTGCAATTGCTGGGTTGTAGGGCAGGTCTATTTTTAACTCTTTGAGGAACCTCCACACAGTTTTCCACAGTGGCTACAACAGTTCACATTCCCACCAACAGTGCAAGAGGGTTCCCTTTTCTCCGCATCCTATCCAACATTTGTGGTTTCCTGCCTTGTTATTTTCCCCCATTCTCACTGGTGTGAGGTGGTATCACATTGTGGTTTTGATTTGTATTTCCCTGAAGGCAAGTGATGCAGAGCATTTTCTCATGTGCGTGTTGGCCATATCTATGTCTTCCTCTGTGAGATCTCTGTTCCTGTCTTTTGCCCATTTCAAGACTGGATTGTTTGTTTCTTTGGTGTTGAGCTTAATAAGTTCTTTATAGATCTTGGAAACTAGCCCTTTATCTGATATGTCATTTGCAAATATCTTCTCCCATTCTGTAGGATGTCTTTGAGTTTTGTTGATTGTATCCTTTGCTGTGCAAAAGCTTCTTATCTTGATGAAGTCCCAATAGTTCATTTTTGCTTTTGTTTCTTTTGCCTCCGTGGATGTATCTTGCAAGAAGTTACTGTGGCCGAGTTCAAAAAGGGTGTTGCCTGTGTTCTCCTCTAGGATTTTGATGGAATCTTGTCTCACATTTGGATCTTTCATCCATTTTGAGTTTATCTTTGTATATGGTGCAAGAGAGTGGTCTAGTTTCATTCTTCTGCATGTGGATGTCCAATTTTCCCAGCACCATTTATTGAAGAGACTGTCTTTCTTCCAATGGATGGTCTTTCCTCCTTTATCGAATATTAGTTGACCATAAAGTTCAGGGTCCACTTCTGGGTTCTCTATTCTGTTCCATTGATCTATGTGTCTGTTTTTGTGCCAGTAGCACACTGTCTTGATTACCACAGCTTTGTAGTACAACCTGAAATCTGGCATTGTGATGCCCCCAGCTATGGTTTTCTTTTTTAAAATTCTCTAGGCTATTCGGGATCTTTTCTGATTCCACACAAGTCTTCAAATAATTGGTTCTAACTCTCTGAAGAAAGTCCATGGTATTTTGATAGGGATTGCCTTAAACGTGTAAATTGCCCTGGGTAACATTGACATTTTCACAATATTAATTCTGCCAATCCATAAGCATGGAATATTTTTCCATCTCTTTGTGTCTTCCTCAATTTCTTTCAGAAGTGTTCTATAGTTTTTAGGGTATAGATCCTTTACCTCTTTGGTTAGGTTTATTCCTAGGTATCTTATGCTTTTGGGTGCAATTGTACATGGGATTGACTCCTTATTTTCTCTTTCTTCAGTCTCATTGTTAGTGTATAGAAATGCCATTGATTTCTGGGCATTGATTTTGTATCCTGCCATGCTACCAAATTGCTGTATGAGTTCTAGCAATCTTGGGGTGGAGGCTTTTGGGTTTTCTATGTAGAGTATCATGTCATCGGCGAAGAGGGAGAGTTTGACTTCTTCTTTGCCAATTTGAATGCCTTTAATGTCTTTTTGTTGCCTGATTGCTGAGGCTAGGACTTCCAGTACTATGTTGAATAGCAGTGGTGAGAGTGGACAACCCTGTCTTGATCCTGATCTTAGGGGAAAGGCTCTCAGTGCTTCCCCATTGAGAATGATATTTGCTGTGGGCTTTTTGTAGATGGCTGTTAAGATGCTGAGGAATGTTCCCTCTATCCCTACGCTCTGAAGAGTTTTGATCAGGAATGGCTGCTGTATTTTGTCAAATGTTTTCTCTGCATCTAATGAGAGGATCATATGGTTCTTGGTTTTTCTCTTGCTGATATGATGAATCACATTGATTGTTTTACGAGTGTTGAACCAGCCTTGTGTCCCGGGGATAAATCCTACTTGGTCATGGTGCATAATTTTCCTAATGTACTATTGGATCCTATTGGCTAGTATCTTGTTGAGAATGTTTGCATCCATGTTAATCAGGGATATTGGTCTATAATTCTCCTTTTTGGTGGGGTCTTTGTCTGTTTTGGAATGAAGTTGATGCTGGCCTCATAGAATGAATTTGGAAGTATTCCATCTCTTTCGATCTTTCCAAACAGCTTTAGTAGAATAGGTATGGTTTCTTTTTTAAACGTTTGATAGAACTCCCCAGGGAGCCATCTGGCCCTGGACTTTTGCGTCTTGGGAGGTTTTTGATGACTGCTTCAATTTCCTCCCTGGTTATTGGCCTATTCAGGTTTTCTATTTCTTCCTGTTCCATTTTGGTAATTTGTGGTTTTCCAGAAATGCGTCCATTTCTTCTAGATTGCCTAATTTATTGGTGTATAGCTGTTCATAATATGTTTTTAAATCATTTGTATTTCCTTGGTGTTGGTAGTGATCTCTCCCTTCTCATTCATGATTTTATTAATTTGAGTCTTCTCTGTCTTCTTTTTAATAAGGCTGGCTCATGGTTTATCTATTTTATTAATTCTTTCAAAGAACCAACTCCTGGTTTTGTTGATCTGTTCCACAGTTCTTCTGGTCTCGATTTCGTTGAGTTCTGCTCGAATCTTTATTAACTCTCTTCTTCTGCTGGGTGTAGGATCTATTTGCTGTTTTTTCTCTAGCTCCTTTAGGTATAAGGTTAGCTTTTGTATTTGAGTTCTTTCCATTTTTTGGATGGATGCTTGTATTGTGATGTATTTCCCCCTCAGGACTGCTTTTGCTGTATCCCAAAACTTTGAACCCTTGTATCTTCATTCTCATTATTTTCCATGAAACTTTTTAATTCTTCCTTAATTTCCTGGTTGACCCTTTCATTTTTAGCAAGATGGTCCTTAACCTCCATGTGTTTGAAGTCCTTCCAAACTTCTTGTTGTGATTTAGTTCTAATTTCCAGGCATTATGGTCTGAGAATACACAGGGGACGATCTCAGTCTTTTGGTATCCGTTAAGACCTGATTTGTGACCCAGTATGTGGTATATTCTGGAGAAAGTTCCATGTGCACTTGAGAAGAATGTTTTCATATTCTATCTGTTCTTTCTTTCTTTCTTTCTTTCTTTCTTTCTTTCATTCATTCTTTCTTCTTTCGAGATCATGCACACAACTAGTTGGGGAGGGCAATTAGAGGGAGAGGAAGCGAGTCTTAAGCTGTCTCCATGCTCAGATGGAGCCCAATGTGGAGCTCAATCATGACCCTAGATCATGACCTGGGCTGAAATCAAGAGTCAGATGTTCAACTGACTGAGGTACCCAGAGCCTCCATTTCTAATTTGATTTCTTTATTCACCCAATCATTGTGTAATAGCATGATATTTAGCTTCCATGTTTTGTCCTCTTTCCAGATATCTTCTTTTGTTTGCTTTTTAGTCATCATAGTCATCATATTGTCCTCTTTCCAGATATCTTCTTTTGTTTGCTTTTTAGTCATCATATTGTGGATAGAAACATGTATGTTATGACTTCACTATTTTTTAATTTCATAAGACTTATTTTGTGGACTAATGTGTTATCTATACTGGAGATTGTTTAATGTGCACTTGAAAAGAATGTGTATTCTTCTGTTTTAGAATGGTTTGTTCTGAATATATCAGATCTATCTGGCCCAATTTGTCACTGAAAAGCACTGATTCCTTGTTGATTTTATGTTTGGATGATATATCCAAAGATCTATCATTCTTGGTCTCTTGTTTTTAAGTCTATTTTGTCTGATAGAAGTATTCCTACCATGGCTCTCTTACACTTCCAATTGTATGATAAATGTTTTCCTATCTATTCGCTTTCAATCTAATCTTCATGTATCTTTAGGTCTGAACTGAGTCTCTTGTAGGCAGCATATAGATGGGCCAGTTTTTTTTTAATCCATTCTGTCCCCTGTGTCTTTTCATTGGAGTAATTAGTCCATTCACATTCAAAGTAGTTATTGATAGATACGTATTTATGACCATTTTGTGGTTGTTTTTGTAGTTTTTCTCTGATCTTTCTTCTATTGCCCTCTTTCATGGTTTCTTGGCTTTCTTTAGTGACACACTCAGATTCTTTTCTGTTTATTCTTTGCATATCTTATTACTGGTTTTTGATTTGTGGTTACCATTTCATTTGTATGTAGCATCTCCTGCAAATAGCAGTTTATATTAAGTTGATAGTTGCTTCTGCTTGGACTAATTCTTTATTTCAATCGGTGCCCCACATGTACACACACGTTTTAGTTACATGGTATCATATTTTACAGCCTTTCATTTTGTGAATCCCTTCAATAATTTTTACAGATTTTAAAATTTGTACTGGTTTTCTGTTTCCTATTCCTTGTATTTTCACTTATGGTCTTTACTTTCCACTCAAGCAGTCTCGGTTAATGTTTCTTGTAGAGGTGGTTCAGTGATCCTGAACTCTTTCAGTTTCTATTTGTGTGAGAAACTCTTTATCTCCTATTCTGAATGATAACCTTGCTGGATAGAGTATTCTTAGCTGCAGATTTTTCCCTTTCAGTACTTTGAATTTATCAGTCACTACCTCATTGCCTACAAAGTTTCTGCTGATATGCTGAAACGTTATGGGATATTCCCTGTAACTGTCTTCTTTTGTCTTACTGTTTTTTCTTTCCTTTTGCCATTTTAATTACTATGTATCTTGTTATGGAGCTCCTTCAGTTGACTTTATTGGAGGATGTCTGTGTCTCCTGAATCTAGATTTCTGTTTCTTTCCCAAGATATTGTAAGTTTTCAGCTATTACTTCTTCAGTAAATTTTCTGCCCCCTTTTCTCTCTCTTCTCCTTCTAGAATTCCAGAATGCAACTCTTATAGGCTCAATGGAGTCACCAAGTTCTCCATGTCTATTCCTTTTGATGATTTTTTTTCACATTTTCTCATCTTGATTAATTTCCATTACTCTCTCTTATTGCTGATTAATTCATTCCTCTCTTCTTCTAGCCTACTATTTATTCCATCAAGTGTATTTTTATTTTCATTTATTGTATTCTTTGTCTCTGATAGATATTTTTTTATCTCTTTCTTAAGCTTCTCACTGATGTTCTCCATTCTTTTCTCAAGTTCAGTGTCTTTATGATCATTAGTTTAATTCTCGGTGTCTATCAGATAAGTAGTACCTGTTTTGCTTAGATCTCTTGCTGTTGTTTTGTCCTGTTCTTTCACTTGGGACCTATTCCTCTATGTTTTCAGTTTGGCTTACTCTCTGTGTCTGTTTTGTGTTTTAGAAATGTAGCTGTATCTTTATATCTTTTGAAGGTAGTGACTTTATGAAGCCTGCAGTGCAGTGTCTGTCCTGCAGTTCAGTGTCTCCAGTTCTTCAGGACCTGGTGCTTCATAAAGTTCCTTTATCTGTGTTGTTTATGCCCTGCTGTTAGTCCTGGCCAATTTTCCCCTCAGTCCAGTAGTCGGCAGAGGCCTCTCTTTGGGTGTTGTGTGCAGTCTTTAGTCCCCAGTCAAGTGGGGAACATTTTAACAAAGTGATATGCTGGTCTCCTTGTGAAATGAGATCTGCAGCTGCCAAAACTGAGGTCCTACAAAATGTGTGGGTCAGGAGATGAGGTGTTGGTGGGGTTCAGGTTACTCTTGGGGAGGCCTCCCATGGAGCCAAGACTGAGGCAGGTGTGACCCTAAGGATCACACTGCCAACATGTGGGTGTAAGTGTCAGCACTGTGCAGGTTCCTGCAGGTGGCCTGTGTTTTTGGTGGAAGTGAGAGGGAAAATGGTACCTGTCAGCTCCTGTGTACCTAGTGGGGTCTCCCTGTGAGCCTGTCTATCTGTGGCATGCATTGAGATGAATAAATAACTCTCCAACCTGCCTGCCCCCATAGTTTTTCAAACTACTGGATACAACATACATGCTGTATCTTCCCTGGCTGTTTGTTGTGCTATCTCTTCAAAGGTGGACACTCTGCTTCTTAACCCTGCCTGGTTTATCCTAGAGCCAAGTTTGCCAATTTTATTAAATTCTAGGCTGTCGTTGGAATTTAATGGTTCTGAGAACTCAAAAGATTGGCTCCCCCCTCCTTTCAAAGCCAAATGGTACGTGGCTTCATCTTTTCCAAGCAAGCTCCCTGGTGTGACTGTTTTTTGCCCTTCTCTGCACCTCCTCACTCCCACAGTCCATTTCAAAGTGTGTCTTCACCCTTCCTACCTCCTTCAGTGTGGTTTCTTTTATACATGAGGTTTGGAATTTGTTCTGCAATCTTCAGGTCATTTTCTGGGTTATTAAATGATGTAAGTGTTATCTAGTTGTCTCCATGGGATAAGGAGAGTTTAAGGTCTCTTACTTTTAATTAGAATCTTTTATCCATTTACTTTTAATGGAATTATGAATACAATTGGGTTTAAGTCTACCATCTTATTATTCGCTTTCCATTTTTTCCCATGTATTCCTTGTTCTTTTCCTCTCTCTTGCCTTCTGTTTGAGTACTTTTTATTATTCCATTTTATATGTGCTATTTGATTTTTTGCTATACATATTTTTTTATATATTGAAGTTTAGAGTATTCATCATAATTTTATTCCTAAGACCTGTCCTCTGAGAGGTAGCAACCCATTGCCAGGTGTTTTCAATGAACCTCTTCCACTCTAGATGGCTGAAATTCCAAAATCTTGCTGCCTTACCTGGGCTTCCTAATAATTGCTTTTTGAGGGGCATACCCTGTCTTAACCTCTGCCTGCCTGTCTTAATGAACAGCAAAAACTTGTTCAGATTCCTAAAGCTCCTTTACTGTTCATTTCCTTCCTTTCTGATGCTCTCTTTCACCGTTTCCAAATGTTTTGGCCCTCATTAGTATGCATCTCTTTCTCCTCAGCTCGGGGAGGCCATTTTGCTCTGCTTAGTTTTCAGCTCCATGGACCATGGTTCTGAGAATGCCTCTAGGCATAAAGTTAGTAGGACCATGGAACTCAGCTGATTTATTGCCTTGCTGCACAGGAAATCTTTCTGAATTAGCTTTTACCCAATGTCTGAATATAGTTGTTCCATATTTCGTTTTATATTTGCTTCTAACAAGAGGCCTGGTCCTATAGCAGTTACTTTATAAAGACTGAAATCAGATGTATTGATGTAACTTTCGTTTAGGGCATCCTCAACTAAGTTTTGTGTAGAATTTTCATGTTTATATTTTTCCAATAATGACAGTGGATTGTGATCTATTAAAGAACACCATTTAAAAAAAAACATTAAAAAAGAAAAAAATAACCCACCCATAATTCCAATACCCCCAATCGATCACTCCCAACATTTTAGAAATTATTTTTTCAGGTCCTCTGTACATTCTGAAAACATATTAACATTGGTCCCTAAACATAGCAAAATCACGTTTGGTAAGTACCAATGGAAGTTGATTGTCATTATTGTTATTAACCATATTGATTTTATCTGTAGGATATAGAGGAAATAGTAATGCTCAGGTAACAGCTAGATGATCAAATGAGGGGAAAAAGAAGGTGACAAATATTACATTACTGACAGTGCTGAGAACAGTTGTTACCTGTGGAATTTCAGAAATAATTGTGGGATGGGTGCCTAGGTGGCTCAATTGGTTAAGTGTGTTCCTTTGACTCAGGTCATGATCCCGAGTCCTGGGATAGATCCTGGTTTTTGGCTCCTTGCTCAATAGGTAATCTGATTCTCCCTCTCTATCTCCCCCCTTCCCTTGTTCATGCTCTCTCTCCCTCCTTGTCACAAATAAATAAATAAATAAAATCTTTTTTTTTTTATTTCTTTTTCCTTTTTTTAAAAATAAATTTATTTTTTATTAGTTTTCAATCTGTCAACATACAGAATAACACCCAGTGCTCATCCCATCAAGTGCCCACCTCAGTGCGCCTACCCAGTCACCCCCACCCCCGCCCACCTCCCCTTCCACCACTCCTAGTTGGTTTCCCAGAGTTAGGAGTCTTTCATGTTCTGTCTCCCTTTCTGATATTTCCCACTTATTTTTCTCCTTTCCCCTTTATTCCCTTTCACTATTTTTTATATTCCCCAAATGAATGAGATCATATAATTTTTGTCCTTCTGTGGTTGACTTATTTCACTCAGCATAATACCCTCCAGTTCCATCCACATCGAAGCAAATGGTGGGTATTTGTCATTTCTAATGGCTGAGTAATATTAATTGTGAAAGTGGCATGGTTCTTTGAATAGCTATATGCACTATGCTATACAGTACCTCTCTAGGATTTATTCATTTTACATAATTGAAACATAGTATCCTTTTACTAATACCTAATTTGATTAATAATTGCCTCCTTCTCCAAGCCCTTGGCAATGACTCTACTGTTATCTGCTTCTAGGAAATTGACTATTTTGCATAGGTGATATAATGTACTATTTTTCCTTCTGTGTCTGGCTTATTTCACTTAGCTAATGTCTCCAGGTTCATCCATGTTGTCACAAGTGGAAAAATTTCTTTCCTTTATTAAATGTGAATAATATTCTATTGTGTGTACAGTCAACATTTTCTTTTTTATTAATAATAAATTAATTTTTTATTGGTGTTCAGTTTACCAACATACAGAATAACACCCAGTGCTCATCCTGTCACGTGCCCCCCTCAGTGTCCATCACCCGTTCACCCCCACCCCCCACCCACCTCCCCTTCCACCACCCCTAGTTCGTTTCCCAGAGTTAGGAATCTTTACGTTCTGTCTCCCTTTCTGGTATTTCCCACACATTTCTTCTCCCTTCCCTTATATTCCCTTTCACTATTATTTATATTCCCCAAATGAATGAGAACATACACTGTTTGTCCTTCTTCGATTGACTTACTTCACTCAGCATAATACCCTCCAGTTCCATCCACGTTGAAGCAAATGGTGGGCATTTGTTGTTTCTAATGGCTGACTAATATTCCATTGTATACATAGACCACATCTTCTTTATCCATTCATCTTTCGATGGACACCGAGGCTCCTTCCACGGTTTCTTGATCCATTTGTCAATGCACATTTAAATTGCTCCTGTGTCTTGATTGTTATGAATCATGCTGCACTGAACATGGGCGTTCAGATATTTCTTTGAGACCCTGATTTCACTTCTCTTGAATATGTACTTAGAAGTGAGATTATTATATTATGTGATAGGTCTATGCTTAATTATTGAGAAACCTCCAAATCATTTTCTGCAGTAGCTGTACCAATATACATTTCCACCAAAGATGTATGAGGGTTTCCTTGTCTCCACTTTCTTCCCAACACTAGTCACCTTCTGGGTTTTTTAAAAGACATTTTTATAATAACCATTTTAACAGGGGTAATGTAATATATGTCATTGTGGTTTTAATTTCACTTCCATGATGATTAGTGATGATGCACAACTTTTCATGTACCTGTTGGCCATCTATATGTCATCTCTAAAAAAATGATTATTCATGCATCTTGTCCATTTAAAGCATTGGATTATTTGCTCTTCTTTGTCATTGAGGTATATATGAGTACTTTTGTATATTTCAGATATTAGCTATCTATCAGATATATGGTTGGTAATAATTTACTCCTATTTCATAGCCTGCCTTTTTATTTTGTTGATTGTTTCCATTGCAGAAGGAACTAAAGCAGAAGATTTTTATTTAGTTTTTTTAGTGAATGGGTGACGGGCACTGGGTGTTATTCTGTATGTTAGTAAATTGAACACCAATAAAAAATAAAAAATAAAAAAATTAAAAAAAAAAAAATCTCACTTTTCTATTTTTTGCTTTTGTTGCGGGTACTTTAAGTGTCAAAACCAAAATTACTGCCAAATCTAGGGCCCAGAAGTATTCCCTATGTTGCCTTCATGGAGTTATACTTTCAGGTATTATGTTAAGTCTTTCATCCATTTTGGGTTGATTCTTGTATAGGATGTGAGATAAGGGTCGAATTTCATTGTTTTGCATGTGGATATCCAGTTTTCCCAACACCATTTATTGGAGAGACTGCCATTTCCTCATTGTGTATTCTTGGCACCCTCACCACAGAAACCCAGCCTTGTGTAAGTTTATTTCTGAGTTCTTTATTATATTCCTTTGGTCTATCCATTTT
Organism: Canis lupus baileyi; assembly: GCF_048164855.1. Lineage (NCBI taxonomy): Eukaryota > Metazoa > Chordata > Mammalia > Carnivora > Canidae > Canis > Canis lupus. Next base: position 20,273,943 of record NC_132860.1, on the reverse strand, counting down.
TAACCATTATTATATAATATGACAAATATATTTTCTTGCGAATATTTTTCTGCAATTTAAAGTACTTATCTAGAATAGATTCCTATAATTAGATTTATAAATTGGGATAATATTTGAGAATATTATATGATATTGGGCCTAGGGACTCAGAAACTCCTAATATTCTAGTCCTGGTCATTTCTCTCCTTAGAGTCCTACAAAAGAAACAAGACATATGAAAAATAACAGACTGCTTTTTATTAATGGCACTGGTCCCTATTGTCACTGAAGTTCAGAACTCTGATAAGCCTCAGTCAGGGTGGTCTACTATAAAGTCTTTCAAAATCTTCAACCTCCCTTACAGCTTGAGTGGAACATGGCTCAATGTATCAGTCCAGTTCCATGAAGAAGTGAGCAACTAGAACACGCATGACCTTTTAAAGCCCAGTAACCCTAGCCAGTAGTAAATAGGGACCAACCTACATCCTAAAATGTCACAAATCAGATTTTTCCTCATAGGGAAGAATGGATAAGTAAAAAAGAAATCTTTTGCTCCATACTATTTAGAAAAATTGAGAACAAAATATACAAATATTTAAAGTTTAAGATATATTTGACAAGGTTATTTTCCAGACAGGTTGGACTAATTTTCCTACCCACTTGCATTGTACAAAAATGTCTTTTTTTCTGATCCTTCATTTTAAAGTTAATTCTGACATTTATTAATTGTATGATTGGGGGAAGGTAACAGAACTTTTCTGTGCCTCAAATTTTTTTTGTCTGCAGAGTGAGATTAATAATGTCTAACTTATAATGTCATTGGAACAATGTAATTATATAAAAACTTCATGCCTGGCATGTGTTAAATTTTCAATAAAATACAAGGTTACTATTTTGTGATGTGATTGTTTTGTTAAAATCCTAGTTAATTTCCCAGGGGGAAAATGTGTCTTTCATTGCTGTAGTTGTCCTTAATTAGTTATAATAATATCAAATATTCCTCTTCTATTTAGTAGCTATTCATAGTTCCTATTTGTAAGTAGTTCGTGTTTTTAGCCCATTATTTTTTGGGCTCAACAATTTTTTTGGTGTCTTATATGTAATATTAATGTAATAAAGACATTAACTTTGGTCTGACATCTCAAATATTTTCCTCAATTTGTAGTTTATCTTAATTTTATTCGTGATATTATTATTTCACAAAAGCTTTTCATTTTATGATGTAAATTCTACATTTTCTTTCATAGTCTCTTTTGTTACTGACAGCTTTTGTGTCAGTCTGATCCTGTCCACATAGAACAAGAATTTTGACTTGTTTTTCCTGGGTTTTTATTGTTTTACTTTTACCATTTTACTCTTTAATCAAAACGGAACAATACTTGGCATATTAAGTGATAGGCCACTATTTCTAAGCCAAGAAAAAAATAGCTGTTTTTTAAGAGGTCAAATTAAGTTTGATGCCTGTTTCACATATTCAAGCATATGTTATAATTAAATATGTAGTATTTTGAACAGTTAGTGGTGCAGGTTTATACAAGGTAATAGTGCTAACAGTACACACAGTCATTTTGTAACAATATGTGTACAGCTATTTAGTAAAATCCACACAAATTCCAATATCCTCATAGCAGAACTAGCCCAGAAGGCTTTAACAATGTCATAATCTATAAATGGCACTGGAAAGAGGAGATTTTGAAAAAAAAAAGGAGTTGATTGAAATTACAACCACTAATAAGAATGAAGATATACTATTTAGTATTAATTAGAATGACTTGGATAGCAAAAGCTAGAAATACCCAATTTGATTATAAGCTGAGCTTTAAATGAGACTCTTCTACAAGATGTTACAAACCCAAAGGTTGGTCTTTTTATTTGTGCAAACAGGTAAACAGGCATAATCTCAATGGGAGAGGAAAACCAAACCTCTGTGGCTGAGTTTATTTTCCTGGGTCTTTCCCAGGATTTGCAGACCCAGATCCTGATGTTTGTTCTTTTTCTCATCATTTATCTTTTGACTGTACTTGGGAATCTGCTCATCATCATTCTCATCTTCATGGACTCTCGACTTCACACTCCCATGTACTTTTTTCTTAGAAACCTCTCTTTCGCAGATCTCTGTCTTTCTAGCAGCATCGTCCCTCAAGTGTTGTTCCATTTCCTGGCAAAGAGGAAAGCTATTTCTTTTCTTGGGTGTATGACACAGATAGTTGTCTCCCTTATGATTGGGTGTGCAGAGTGTGCACTGCTGGCGGTGATGTCTTATGACCGGTACGTGGCTGTCTGCAAGCCCCTGCACTACTCTAGCATCATGACCCAAAAGGTGTGTCTCCAGTTGGCCATAGGATCCTGGGCCAGTGGAGCACTCATGTCTCTGGTGGATACCACCTTTACTTTCCAACTACCCTACCAAGGACAGAAGATTATTAATCACTACTTTTGTGAACTTCCTGCCCTTCTGAAGGTGGCTTCAGGAGATACTTACAGCACAGAAATGGCCGTCTTTGCAGTGGGTGTGGTCATGCTCTTAGTTCCTGTCTGCCTGATTCTGGTCTCCTACTGGAATATTATCTCCACTGTGATCCAGATGCAGTCTGGGGAGGGGAGGCTCAAGGCTTTCTCTACCTGTGGCTCCCATCTCATTGTTGTTGTCCTCTTCTATGGATCAGCGATATTCAACTACATGAAGCCAAACTCCAAAATAGTCAATGAAAGTGATAAAGTGATCTCTACATTCTATGCAGTGGTGACTCCAATATTGAACCCCATAATTTATAGCCTGAGAAATAAGGATGTTAAAGATGGTTTCAGAAAACTAGCTGGAAGAAAGCTCTTTTCTGAGAGATGGTGACCTCAAGGTCTAACTTTTATTTTACTTTATTTTAATTTTTTGAGAGTATTGCATGTGTGCTTGCTCTAGCAGATTAGGGGAAGGGCAGAAGGAGAATTAGAGAGATAGAATCATAAGTAGTCTCCACACCCAGGCCAGAGCTGACTCAGGGCTTGATCTCACAACCCTGACATCATGACCTGAGTCAAAATCAAGAGTGATGCTCTATTGCCTGAGCCACCCAAGCACCTCTGTGGGTCTGATTTTTAGAACTATTGTAATATTCTTAAAAGATGCACAGGATTGGGGAACTGGGGTGGCTCAATAACTGAGCCACACAGGTATCTCTGGAAGAGTCTTTAGTACTTGGATCACTCATGGCTCAAAGCATTTCACCTTGTATAATAGCACAAAAGCCAAATACTTACTAGTGCACGATGTTTTCTCCTGAAAGCTTCAATAAAATGAATTTATTTTATCTTGATATCCCCAATTTCATGTAAGCATGAAGTAGCAGAGCAAAAAGGAAATTTAACAGTCATGTACACAAACATAGTTCTGAATCTTAAACTACTCTGTATCTTTCTACTGAATGATTATCCAGCATTTGCCTAAAGAAGAATATATTCCTCCATAATGCCTTGAATCATGAGATGAATGAAAGATCTACTTTCATTTATACAGCTGACCAATAAACAGCATGTGCCAACCACCACATATTTGAAAAACCTCATACCACTTTTAACTCCCCCAAAACTTAACTTCTAATAGCCTTTTGCCTGGAAACCTTACCAATAACATGAGCAGTAGTCAACTAACATGTATTTTGTATACATATTACACACTGTATTCTTACAACAAATAAGCAAGAGGAAAAAATGTTATTAAGAAGATCATAGGAAGTTTGCCTGGGTGGCTCAGTGGTTTAGCGCCGGCTTCAGCCCAGGGTGTGACCCTGGAATTCAGGATCCAGTCCCACGTCGGGCTCCTTGCATGGAACCTGCTTCTCCCTCTGCCTGTATCTGCCTCTCTCTCTCTTTCTCTGTCTCTCATGAATAAGTAAATAAAATCTTAAAAAAAAGATCATAGGAGAAAGTACATTCACAGTACTGTACTGTACCAAAAAAAATCCATGTATAAGTGGACCTATGCAGTCCAAACCTGCATTGTTCAAGGGTCAAGTATAGATAGTTTTTTGCTTTTACAAAGATCTTCCATATGGTAAGTCAAAATCAATGTTCTGGTACCTTGAACCAACCTTCTCTAGTTTTAGTCCTAGAGAAATTTCATTTTCCTCTACTATAGCCCTCTGAAGTCAGTTTCTGTATTGGCCCAAATTCAATTCTCACAGCCAATCACTCACTTGATTCTTTAAAGTTCCTAGATCTAACATGCACTGGCATCCTGTATTCATTCTGGTCATCCTCCTTTGAATGAGCTCATTTTATCCATAAATACCTCTTCCATAAGCAAAAGAGAATTTTGGATTTTAGAAATTGGAATTTGTGAACGTGAAGCTGACCCCTACTTGGGCTTAGATGCCTATAACCACATCTTACTGTGACTCAACTTCTCAAAAATTGTCGCTTCTGGGCTCCCCTTCAGGTTTCATGAACCCTTAGGACACACAATCTGCCTGACAGCCACCTATTTTATCCAAGCTTTTAATCAGTCACATGTTTAAAGGCGATTCAATGACAACTGTAAAACTTTTCTACACTTACCATGGATATGAGTCCAGGAACAACTGACGTCAGGAGTCAGGAACTACTGATTCTACTGTAGAAGACCTCCCCAGTGAAGTAACGTCTAATAGCTAAATTTCTTCTTTCTTTCATTCATGCATCCATGCATTCATTTTAAAACCATTATTGAGCTCTTTTTATATTTTCGCCTGACTTAGTTGTTTCCAATATACCCAGAACAGACACCGATGTATTATGTATTTCAATACAAATTTTTGCAATCATTACTGTCCTTTTAAAATTACTGGAGCTGGACCACAATAGACAGATGCTAGTCTGGGGTGTGAGGATCAGAGCAAACTTTTATAGAAACTGCATCTGATACTTAAAGTGACATAGACAGGAGAAAGCACTAATAGGTGAAGTTGCTGATCTGGCTGCCCATGATGATCTAAATGAGATCTATTTCACTAATGGGAGGGAAAATAAGGAAATGTAAACAGAAAATTTCAACACTAATTTAGAGAATTCTTGCCATGAAGAAGAAAGAAGAAGGTATGGCTGAGAAAGTGGGATTATGAGTTTATAAAATTTTTAAATTCCTAGGTCACTTCCCTCTTTACTTTGAAGACTTTTTTTTAAATTTTTATTTATTTATGATAGTCACAGAGAGAGAGAGAGAGAGAGGCGCAGAGACACAGGCAGAGGGAGAAGCAGGCTCCATGCACCGGGAGCCCGACGTGGGATTCGATCCCGGTCTCCAGGATCGCGCCCTGGGCCAAAGGCAGGCGCCAAACCACTGCGCCACCCAGGGATCCCTACATGAGAATAAATTCTAATGAAAACAAACAATCCATTTAAAAAGTAGGGAAAAGATTTGACCAGATATTTCACGAAGGATATACAGATAGCAAATAAGCACATGGAATAATGCTCAACATCATTAATCATGAGGGAAGTGCAAATTAAAATTATATAGTTATTAAATTGGTTAAAATTAAAAGGGCTGATGATACCAAGTGTTGAGGAGGATGTAGAGAAACTGGAACATTCATACACTGCTGGCAGGAATACAAAATAGTACAACCACTTCAGAAAAGAGATAATTTTCTAAAAAGTCAAGACTGACCTACTATATGATCCAGATTCTTAGGAATTTACTCTAGAGAAATGAAAGCATATGTCCATACAAAGATTTGTACATAAATGTTTACAACAGTTTTATGTGTGATAGCCAAAAAACAAGAAACAACCCAAGTTTCCCTCAACAGATGAATGAACAAATCATGGTATGCTCATATAATGGAACACTACTCAGCAATTAAAAGGAACGAACTATTGCATAGATGAATCAAAATAATTATGCCGTGTGGAAGAAGCTAGCAAAAAAGGAGTGCATACTGTGTGAATTCCTTTATATAAAATTCTAGGAAATTCAAACTAATGTACAGCAACTGAAAGTAGATCAGTTGTTGCCCAAGGAGGCTGGAGGAGAGGTTGGAAAGGGTGGGGGTTAAGGGCCATAAAGGGGCACAAGGAAGCTTTTGGGGCAATGGTATGTTCATTATCTCGATTGTGGTAATGGTTTCATGTGTAAATATGTCAAAATTTTGCAAATGGTACACTTGAAGTGTGTCTGTTATATTATCATATGTAAATTATACCTCAATAAAGCAGAAAATACAAAAGCAGGCAAATAAAACATTTTGTCATGGGGAAAAAAAGAATAAATTCTAGACGTATCATGATGTAAATGAAGCTGAACATGTAAGCAAAACTATGGAAATCTTAGAAGACAAATAGGATGATTTTTTTAAAAAAGATTTAATTTATTTACTCATGAGAAGAGAGAGAGAGAGGCATAGACACAGGCAGAGGGAGAAGCAGGCTCCATGCAGGGTGCCCGATGTGAGACTTGATCCCCAGACTCCAGGATCACACCCTGAGCTGAAGGCAGACACCCGACTGCTGAGCCACCCAGGTGTCCCACGGGATAATTTTTAAAAAGCATAACTTTTTATCAACAGAGACATTTCAAATTTTAACACAAAATCAAGTCATAAGGGAAAAGACTGATTAAATTATAAATGTATGATACAAAACTCCATAAATTCAGGTCACCTGAGTAGCTCAGCGGTTGAGGGCCTGCCTTTGACTCAGGTCATGATCCCAGGGGTCCTAGGATCAATTCCCACATCAGGCTTCTCACAGGGAGCCTGCTTCCTCCTCTTTTATGTCTCTGCCTCTCCTTGTGCCTCTCATGAAAAAATAAATTAAATATTTAAAGAAAACAAACCCATAAATTCAACTGGCAAAGTAGAAAAAGACTTGTTTTTTGGGATGCCTGTGTAGCTCAGCAGTTCAGCGTCCCATGTTGGGCTCCCTGCATGGAGCCAGTTTCTCCCTCTGCCTATGTCTCTGCCTCTCACTCTCTATGCTCTCATGAATAAATAAATAAAATCTTTAAAAAGAAAGACTTATTTTTTTTAATTTTTATTTATTTATGATAGTCACAGAGAGAGAGAGAGAGAGGCAGAGACACAGGCAGAGGGAGAAGCAGGCTCCATGCACCGGGAGCCTGATGTGGGATTCGATCCCGGGTCTCCAGGATCGCGCCCTGGGCCAAAGGCAGGCGCCAAACCGCTGCGCCACCCAGGGATCCCAAGAAAGACTTATTTTTAAGACAAAATCAAACAACCCATTTTTCATAATATACATGGATTTTACACAGCAGTAACAGAAATTTGAATGGCCTAATAAAAGAAAAATAACAAAGGAAATACACAGTCATGTCACAGAACAAATAGGAAATGAAAATGATCAATAAGCATATAAAACTATGCTCATCCTCAACTGTAATTAAAGTATCATATAATAAGTTAACAGGGAGATACCATTTTTTTGACCTATGGATTAACAAAATTGAAGAGTTTCACACTATCAAATGGTAGTAAAGTTGCAACTAAATAGAAACTTTAATGCAATGTTGATGAGTGTATCATGTTGATATTAAGACCTTGCTAAACAAATAAAACTCTACCAAATAAAGGTAATCATATGGCATCAAAACAGATATAAACCAAAATGAAAGCACTAGCCCTGCAATTAAGTTTATAGGACTCAGCTAAGCATCCAAACAATCGAATACATGTTTATTTTTATTTCTATTTAATTGCCATATATGTGAAAACACAAGTTTGATGACCTGAGAACCCCGAGATATATCTGCTGATGCTATCTGGAATGCTATTGGTGTAAGGCTTGAACAAAGGGTGCTAATATGAGATAGAGACTTCGGTCTGTGACCTCAAATAAAACACCGATATCTCAGAGGATGGAAAGGTAATCAGGTTGAGGGCTTCTCAAGCTCCAGGGAATGCCCTATTTACATATTCTCAGGACCTCAGCTTTAAATAGATCCTTGAAGGAAAAATGCTCTCTGTTCAGGAGTGGGACCTAGGAGAATTGGAGTTTGTACCTGGAATTCAGTAAGGCAGAAAGGCTTGGGGTGGAGTCAGACTCCTAGGATGACTGGAGTGCAGCTCCGGGAGGCATTGATTAGGAGCAAACCCACAACAGTGCTGTCCTTCCAGACTGGATCTGGAGGCTGCAGACATCATTCCCTCCCCCACTTGATTTTTGATCCTTCACCAGGGACCTGCAGCCCAGTTTCTGCCTCCTCTCTGCCCTCAGGTGAGAGTGGACAAGCTGGTGATGGGCCTCAGGCCGAAGGAATCTTGGTACCCGTTGGGGGTTGTGAGGTGGGCATGGCATTGGGAAAGGTAAATTTTGTCATTTGCTTTCTTGCACATCAATGTTGTTCCTTGCTAGCCACCCGGAGACAATTCTATTCCCACTCTTCTCCAGGACCCCAGCCTAAAAATGCTTTCCCAGACTTTCTTCTTCAGGGATGAGGCTCCTTCCAGAGAGATCACAGAGGATGTGCTTCTAGCTGTTGAAAAGCAACTGCCTGATTCTCCCTTTGCCTCCTTGGTCAGGCCTTCAGCATCATGTTTGCCTCAGCTTGCATTTGTCCCACCCTCTCCCATTGAACAAGCAAGGGGCTAGAAGGAAACAGGAACCTTGCTTCAAGGAATCCGGTCAAGAGCTCCTTGCTCTTGCGTCTTCTCCGGGTCTAGGAGATGTGAAGGAATCAGGACTGCGTGGTACAGCCTTCTAGGAAGGCCAGCACTGCTGCCTCCAAGCCCATGGTGAGTTAGGGCAGACAGTGGTGTGAGTCCAGTTACAGGCAGTGCTGGCCTTCTAGCCCTGAAGAGGATACTAGCGCCCACTACAGGTGCCCTCCCGCAAACATCCCATAGTGTGGTACCCTTCACATAAGGTCAGGCATGTGGGTTCCCACAACACCCAGCCTTGGTCAATATCCAGTTGGCTCAGTACCCACTCTGGGACATCTTTGGGTGTTGTGAAAGATATGGTGGCCATGAGGGTATGCAAATTAGAGTATGAAATACTTCATGAGTATATCTGTGGTGATGGATGTCTGTGTGTTTATATAAGATATTGTGAAGCTGAGAGTAAGTATATGCAACATGTGGTGTGCATACGTATATGACAAGGAATAATGCCGTGTACATAATGTGAGTGTGTGAGACACAGTCCCTAAGAGAAGATGTCTGGAAAGGCCATATTAGCGACAATATTGCTAGGGCCTCAGAGGATGGAAGATGCATTCCCTTTTCCTTCGATTTGGGGGCACAGCTATACTTTCAAATCTCTTCCTGTATTTCTTCCTTCTGCTTTTTCTCCACATCTCTAGATTTCTGTCCTCTCAGCTTAGCTTCTGTTCCCTGAATTCTTCTAATTTCTATTCTCTTTATTGTTTTTCCCACTCTGATTTTTTCTTCTTCCCTTTTTCTCTAAATTCAATAACATAACATCATTGTTTAATTAATTAGTAAAGCTGACAAAGTTAAATGGATTCTTTAAGACTGTAAAACAGTAATAGTCCCTGGCCTTCTTTGGAAAGTAAAAGATACTATATTTCATCTTATTTACCTCCTTTTCCATTGATTTTTATTACGCCTCTGTTTCAAGTTTTCGCAATCCACATATATACATATTTATGTAAATGTACAAGTCCTACCTTAAGGGAGAGAGAATCATTCTTCAAATGTATTGTGCAGTCTCTACATGATGCTAAATTTTTTGGTGTGGTTAAGGGTTTATTCATTTGGTAAGGATATTCTTTAATGGAATTATCTTCAGAGGGACAAAAAGATATACAGCCCGCACATGCGCGCACGCACACACACACACACACACAACCCCATATGTTGTTCATACCCAAACATTATTTTGCAACCCATTTTTTTAACTCAACAATCTGAACAACATCTTTCTATGGAAAATATAGATCTACTTACTTTTAATGACTTAAGGTTAGTGTATCGTGATCACAGCAGCCATTTCTTTCAATGTAGTTGTCAGGCATTGTGCGAACTAGTTTCCATTAAGTGCTAAATTTAATCTGTACATCCATACTATGAATTTGTGGTGTTATATCCATTTAACACTAGGAAATGAGAGGCATAAAGGAGCTAAATCAACTGGCCAAGGCCAAAGAGCTAAGAGATAGAGGGACATTCAAACTATGTCTGTAAAATTCACACATCTGTACTGTTACCCTTTTCTCTATATGGTATAGAGTATATTGTATAGGAAAATTATTTATTTAGCGCACCTACTGTTAGATTGTAAATTGTTTTATCCTGGTAACAATCCTATACATGAGTATCCTTTGAAGCAAAGTTTTATGCATACTTATTTTGAAAATGTAAAATACTAAAAACAGCATCGTTCAGAAACAAAAGGCAAGTCCATTTTGTAAATTTTTACTACTTTCAGATTGCCTTCCAAAGAGATTTTATGAATGATTTATTTGCCCTATTCTCAAAAATACAGTGGATGATTTCAATCTATTTCACCTTTGCAAATCTAATGTGAGAGATACAACAGCTATTATCTTATTTTTTGTTTCTCTAAGTGAAGATGAACATTCTTTACAGAGTCAGTCTTGGGGCATTTGCATTTCTTCTTTGAATTGTGTGTTTAACATCCTGTTTGCATCATTTTCATCGGTATTCTTTTTATTCTTTTTAGAAGCTCTTTGATGTCCTAGTTTCCTATTTGTTGTTTATATGTTAAATACATATGTTCTTTACTTAACTGCTCTTTTTTACATTGTTTTTTAATAGACTATACCCACCTTAACTTAAGGGTTATGGTTTTCATGTCATCCTTAGAAGGTCCTTTCCCACAGAAAGATCACAGAAAGTATTCACTTACATTTTCTACTAGTAATAGTATGACGTCTTTGGTTTTGTTTTGTCTTACACTGAGATATTTAATCCATCTGGATTTGGGGAGGGATTAAGAATTGTTGCGAGAGTGTTTTGCCAGATATCCTAACACCAATTTTAAGTAATACACCTGTCTCTATTAAGGTAGATGACACTTGTATTATTCATTTCCTTAAATTCTTGATTTTGATTCTTGTCTACATTATTTCATGGACATTTTGGTTTTTGAGTGAATACAATACATATAAATTAATCAGATTTAACCATATATCTTAATGTCAGGTAGGTTAAATTTCCCACCCTCACCCCTACCACAGTGGGTTTTTCAAATATTTACTGTTTCAGTTTTTCAAATATTTACTGTGAAGAGTTTCACAAGTATTTCTGGATAAATTTCAGAATTATTTTGTTAAATTTCCCATCAGAAATGCGTATGGATTTTGATTATAATTGCACTTGATTTCAGCATGTTTCTGAGGAGTGCTTCTCAAAATATGGTCCATGAAATAATCACATCAAAATTATCAAGAATACTTGTTAGAAAGGCAGATTTCTTTGTTCCACCACCAACCTGTTGAAAATCTCCAGAGCCCAGGAATATTTATTTTTGACAAACTCTCACAGAGAGAATTAGTGAGAACACTTGTATATGAGAATCAAGGATTTAGGAAGCATTGATAATATTTCAATTTCCCATCTGGGAATTAGGTGTCTTTCTCCATGTATTTACGTTGATGTCTATGATCCTCATTGGAGTATAATTTTCCCTTTGCTTTGATCTTGACCATGTTCTGTTAACATGACAACTGAACATTTGAAAGAGGGTGCTGTTATGAACTGGAGCTACATTTAATAAATTCTCTGATAGTTCTCATTAATATATAAAAAAGCATACATAATACTAGTTTGTTTATAGATTTCTTATTGTTTCCAGTTTTCACTATTTTATTAAGATTTCCAGGCAAAATAATATTCACTTACAAATAATGATGTTACCATTCCTTTCCAGTCCTTGCACCTCGTAATTCTAGTTTCTACTTCTAATTTCTATTGCATTAATTAACTCTTTGCAAACAGATATCTTTTCTGAACCCAGAATTTAATGTGAATATTTTAACATTTCACCATTGAGCATGATGCTAGTTTTTGTTTTCAAATAATATGTAACATCATAAAAGGCAGTATATTCAAATTCCTTTTAAAATAAGGCATACTGGGGAGCCTGTGCGGCTCAGTCGTTTGAGCATCTACCTTTGGCTCAGATCATGATCTTGGGGTCTTGGGATCTGGCCCCAAGTCAGACTCCTTGCTCCATGGGAGCTTGCTTCTCCCTTTCCCTCATCTGCTCACCCTCAATTTGCTTGTTTGAGCTCTCTCTCTCTCTTTCAAATAAATAAGTAAAATCTTTAAAAAAATAAAATGATATACACCTAAGTTCCTATTTTACTTAAAATGCTCCTTAATAATGAAAGTAAACTTTATTAAATGCCTTTTACAGCATCTACTGAGATTACTTTATCCTCATTTTGACCTGTTAATAGGAAGAAATGCTTAAATAAACTTCCTAACAATCAGTTCATCTGTGCATTCATGGGAAAAATTCAATAGATAGTGATGCATAAATAAATAAAGAATAAAGTCTTTTGGAATACTGTGGTACCCTATAGGCTTTTATTTATTTTTAATTTTAATTCAGGTATAATTAACATACAATGCTACATTAGTTTCAAGAGTGAAATATAGTGATTCAAATTTCTGTATATTACTCAGTGTTCATCATGATAAGGATACTCTTAATCGCCTTCACCTACTTCCCTCCTCCCCCCGCTCACCCCCCTTTTGTAACCATTAGTTCTCTATAATTGAGTCTATTTTTTGGTCTCTTTTTCTTTATTTTTTCTGTTGATAGGCATTTGGCCTGCTTCCATAATTTGAGTACTGTAAATAATGCTGCAGTAAACACACTGGTGTATATATCTATTCAAATTAGTGTTTTTGCATTCTTTGGGTAAATATCGTGTTATGGAATTACTGGATCATATGATAATACCGGTTTTAGTTTTTGAGTCACCTCCATACTGTTTTTCACAAGTGGCTGCACAATTTGCATTCCCACCAACAGTGTATGAGGGGTTCTTTTGTTATTAGTTTATTTTTGCTTTTGCTACACTCAAGAGACATTTCTAGAAAGATACTGCTATTTTTCATCATATTAACTTATGATTATTTGTATTTCTTTGGTGCTGTTTGTTATTTCTCCTCTCTCAACTCTAATGTTATTTATTTGGGTCCTTTCTATTTTCCTTTTCATAAGTCTGGCTAGGGGTTCATCAATTTTACAAATTTTTTCAAAGAACCAGCTCCTGGGTTCATTGATCTGTTCCATTGTTTTTTTAGTTTCTCTATCATTTATTTTCATTCTAATCTTTATTATTTCCCTTCTTAAGCTGGCTTTAACCTTAAAATGATGTTCCTGTTCTAGCTCCATTAGGTGTAAGGTTAGGTTGTTTATTGGTATTTTTCTTACTTCTTGAGGTAGGACTATATTGCTATAAACTTCCCTCTTAGAAAAGCTTTTGCTACATTCCAAATATTTTTGACCATTGTGTTTTTATTTTTGATGGTCTCCATGTGTTCTTTATTTCCTCTTTGAGGAAATGTTTTCATATTCTATCTGTTCTTTCTTTCTTTCTTTCTTTCTTTCTTTCTTTCTTTCTTTCATTCTTCTAGATCATGCACACAACTAGCTGGGGAGGGCAGAATAGAGGGAGACAAAGCAAGTCTTAAGCCGGCTCCATGTTCAGATGGAGCCCAATGTGGGGCTCAATCATGACCCTAGATCATGACCTGGGCTGAAATCAAAGGCAGATGTTCAACTGACTGAGGTACCCAGAGCTTCCATTTCTAATTTGATTTCTTGATTCACCCATTCATTGTGTAATAGCATGATATTTAGCTTCCATATTTTGTCCTCTTTCCAGATATCTTCTTTTGTTTGCTTTTTAGTCATTGTATTGTGGATGGAAATATGCATGTTATGACTTCACTGTTTTTTAACTTCATAACACTTATTTTGTGGGCTAATGTGTGATCTATACTGGAGATTGTTTAATGTGCACTTGAAAACAATGTGTATTCTTCTGTTTTAGGATGGTTTGTTCTGAATATATAAGTTAGATCTATCTGGTCCAATCTGTCATTGAAAAGCACTGATTCCTTGTTGATTTATATTTGGATGATCTATCCAAAGGTCTATCATTCTTGGTCTCTTGTTTTTAAGTCTATTTTGTCTGATATAAGTATTCCTACCATGGCTCTCTTAAACTTGAAATTGCATGATAAATGTTTTCCTATCTATTCATTTTCTTTTTTTAAATAAATTTATTTTTTATTAGTGTTCAATTTGTCAACATACAGAATAACACCCAGTGCTCATCCAGTCAAGTGCCCACCTCAGTGCCCACCACTGAGTCATCCCTACCCCCTGTCCACCTCCCCTCCACCACACCTAGTTCATTTCCCAGAGTTAGGAGAAAAGGGGGAAATATCAGAAAGGGAGACAGAACATGAAAGAATATCTATTCACTTTCAATCTAACCTGCATGTATCTTTAGGTCTGAAATAAGTCTCTTGTAGGCAGCATATAGATGGGTCTAGTTTTTTTTTTTATCCATTCTGTCCCCTGTGTCTTTTCATTGGAGCAATTAGTCCATTCACATTCAAAGTAGTTATTAATATATATGTATTTATGGCCATTTTGTGGTTGTTTTTGTAGTTTTTCTCTGATCCTTTCTTCTCTTGCTCTCTTTCACGGTTCATTCGCTTTCTTTAGTGATACACTCAGATTCTTTTCTCTTATTCTTTGAATATCTTATTAATGGTCTTTGATTTGTGGTTACCATTTCATTTGTATGTAGCATCTCCTGCAAATACCAGTTTATGTTAAGTTGATAGTTGCTTCTGCTTGGACCCATTCTTTATACCAATCGGCCTCACACATGTAGACACACGTTTTAGTTATGTGGTGTCATATTTTACAGCCTTTCATTTTATGAATCCTTTCACTGATTTTTACAGATTTTTAAATTTTTACTGGCATTCTGTTTCCTATTCCTTGTATTCTCACTTATGGTCTTTACTTTCAACTCAAGCAGTCTCGGTTAATGTTTCTTTTTTTTTTATAGAAATATTTGAAATGCATTTATTGTAAAATTTTGTTTCTTATAACAATTTATAAAAACTTATGTTCATCTTGCTCTAAGAGTTTAAGTATATATATATATTTTTTAATTTATTTTTTATTGGTGTTCAATTTACTAACATACAGAATAACCCCCAGTGCCCGTCACCCATTCACTCCCACCCCCCGCCCTCCTCCCCTTCTACCACCCCTAGTTCGTTTCCCAGAGTTAGCAGTCTTTACGTTCTGCCTCCCTTTCTGATATTTCCCACACATTTCTTCTCCCTTCCCTTATATTCCCTTTCACTATTATTTATATTCCCCAAATGAGTGAGAACATATAATGTTTGTCCTCCGATTGACTTACTTCACTCAGCATAATACCCTCCAGTTCCATCCACATCTAAGCAAATGGTGGGTATTTGTCGTTTCTAATGGCTCAGTAATATTCCATTGTATACATAAACCACAGCTTCTTTATCCATTCATCTTTCGATGGACACCGAGGCTCCTTCCACAGTTTGACTATCGTGGCCATTGCTGCTATAAACATTGGGGTGCAGGTGTCCTGGCGTTTCATTGCATTTGTATCTTTGGGGTAAATCCCCAACAGTGCAATTGCTGGGTCGTAGGGCAGGTCTATTTTTACCTCTTTGAGGAACCTCCACACAGTTTTCCAGAGTGGCTGCACCAGTTCACATTCCCACCAACAGTGCAAGAGGGTTCCCTTTTCTCCGCATCCTCTCCAACATTTGTGGTTTCCTGCCTTGTTAATTTTCCCCATTCTCACTGGTGTGAGGTGGTATCTCATTGTGGTTTTGATTTGTATTTCCCTGATGGCAAGTGATGCAGAGCATTTTCTCATATGCATGTTGGCCGGTTAATGTTTCTTATAGAGGTGGTTCAGTGATCCTGAACTCTTTCAGTTTCTGTTTGTGTGAGAAACTCTTTATCTCCTATTCTGAATGATAACCTTGCTGGATAGAGTATTCTTAGCTGCAGATTTTTCCCTTTCAGCACTTTGAATTTATCAGTCTCTACCTCATGGCCTGCAAAGTTTCTGATGATATACTGATAACCTTACAGGATATCCCCTGTAACTGTCTTCTTTTCTCTTGATGTTTTTATCTTTCTTTTTGCCATTTTAATCACTATGTGTCTTGTCATGGAGCTCCTTCAGTTGACTTTATTGGGGGATGTCTGTGTCTCCTGAATCTAATTCTGTTT
Organism: Canis lupus baileyi; assembly: GCF_048164855.1. Taxonomy (NCBI): domain Eukaryota; kingdom Metazoa; phylum Chordata; class Mammalia; order Carnivora; family Canidae; genus Canis; species Canis lupus. Next base: position 20,257,722 of record NC_132860.1, on the reverse strand, counting down.
CTTTCCCAAGATATTGTAAGTTTTCAGCTATTACTTCTTCAGTAAATGTTCTGCCCCTTTTTCTCTCTCTTCTCCTTCTGGAATTCCAGAATGTAACTGTTATTAGGCTCAATGGAGTCACTAAGTTCTCCATGTCTATTCCTTTGTTTGCTAATCTTTTTCTCCCATTTGATCATTTTGATTAATTTCCATTGCTCTGTTTTATTGCTGATTAATTCATTCCTCTCCTCTTCTAGCCTGCTATTTATTCCATCAAATGTATTTTTATTTTCATTTTTTGTATTCTTTGTGTCTGATGGGTTTTTTCTTAAGCTTCTCGCTGATGTTCTCTATTCTTTTCTCAAGTTCAGTGAGTGTCTTTATGATCATTAGTTTAATTCTCGGTGTCTATCAGATAAGTAGTATCTGTTTTGCTTAGATCTCTTGCTGTTGTTTTGTCCTGTTCTTTCACTTGGGACCTATTCCTCTGTGTTTGCAGTTTGGCTTACTCTCTGTGTCTGTTTTGTGTTTTAGAAATGTCAGCTGTATCTCTATATCTTTTGAAGGTAGTGACTTTATGAAGCCTGCAGTGCAGTGTCTGTCCTGCAGTTCAGTGTCTCCAGTTCTTCAGGACCTGGTGCTTCATAAAGTTCCTTTATCTGTGTTGTTTATGCCCTGCTGTTAGTCCTGGCCATTTTCCCCCTCAGTCCAGTAGTCGGCAGAGGCCTCTCTTTGGGTGTTGTGTGCAGTCTTTAGTCCCCAGTCAAGTGGGGAACATTATAATGACGTGATATGCTGGTTTCCTTGTGAAATGAGACCTGCAGCTGCCAAAACTGAGATCCTACAAAATGTGTGGGTCAGGAGATGAGGTGTTGGTGGGGTTCAGGTTACTCTTGGGGAGGCCTCCCATGGAGCCAAGACTGAGGCAGGTGTGACCCTACGGATCACACTGCCAATGTGTGGGTATAAGTGTCAGCACTGTGCAGGTTCCTGCAGGTGACCAGTGTTTATGGTGGAAGTGAGAGAGAAAATGGTACCTGTCAGCTCCTGTGTCCCTAGAGGGGTCTCCCAGTGAGCCTGTCTATCTGTGGCATGCCTTGAAATGAATAAATAACTCTCCAACCTCCTGCCCCAATAGTTTTTCAAACTACTGGATACAACATACACACTGTATCTTCCCTGGCTGTTTGTTGTGCTATCTCTTCAAGGGCTTCCTGGTCTCTCCTAGAGCCAAGTTTGCCAATTTATTAAATTCTAGGCTGTAGTTGGAATTTAATAGTTTTGAGAACTCAAAAGATTGGCTCCCACCTCCTTTCAAAGCCAAATGACAAGTGGCTTCATCTTTCCAAAGCAAGCTCCCTGGTGTGACTGTTTTTTGCCCTTGTCTGCACCAGTGGCTACCTCCTCACTTCCACAGTCCATTTCATTCCCAAAGTATGTCTTCACCCTTCCTACCTCCTTCAGTGTGGCTCTTTTATACATGATGTTTGGAGTTTGTTCTCAATCTTCAGGTCATTTTCTGGGTTATTAAATGATGTAAGTGTTATCTAGTTGTATCCATGGGATAAGGAGAGTTTAAGGTCTCCTCCTCCTTTAATTAGAATCTTTTATCCATTTACTTTTAATGGAATTATAAATACAATTAGGTTTAATTCTACCATCTTGTTATTCACTTTCCACTTTTTCCCATGTATTCCTTGTTCTTTTCGTCTCTCTTGCCTTCTGTTTGAGTACTTTTTATTATTCCATTTTACATGTGCTATTTATTTTTTTCTATTCCTATCATTTTATATATGGAGAGTTAGAATATTTATCACAGTTTTTTTCCTAAGACCTGTCCTCTGAGAGGTAGCAACTCATTGCCAGGAGTTTTCAATGAAGCCCTTCCACTCTAGATGGCTAATATTCCAAAATCTTGTAGCCTTACCTGGGCTTCCTAATAATTGCTTTTTGAGGGGCATGTCCTGTCTTACCCTCTGCCTGGCTATCTTAATGAACAGCGAAAATCTGTTCAGATTCCTAAAGCCCCTTTACTGTTCATTTCGTTCCTTTCTTATACTCTCTTTCACTGTTTCCAAATGTTTTGGCACTCATCAGTTATGGATCTCTTTCCTCTCAGCTCCACGAGGCCATCATGCTCTGCTTAGGTTTCAGCTCCATGGACCATGGTTCTGAGAATGCCTCTAGGCATAAAGTTAGTAGGACCATGGAATTCAGCTTATTTATTGCCTTGCTGTACTGGATTACTTTCTGAATTAGCTTTTGCCCAATGTCTGAATATAGTTGTTCCATATTTTGTTTTATATTTGCTTTTAGCGAGAGGCCTGGTCCTATAGCAGTTACTTTATAAAGACTGAAATCAGATGCAATAATGTACCTTTAGTTTAGGGCATCCTCAACTAAGTGCTGTTTAGATTTTTCATGTTTATATTTTTCCATATTGACAATAGATTGTGGTCTATTTTTTAAGATTTATTTATTTATTTATGATAGACATAGAGTGAGAGAGAGAGAGGCAGAGTATGTCACAGGCAGAGGGAGAAGCAGGCTCCATGCCGGGAGCCCGATGTGGGACTCGATCCCGGGACTCCAGGATCGCGCCCTGGGCCAAAGGCAGGCACTAAGCCGCTGAGCCACCCATGGATCCCCTAGATTATTATCTATTAAAGAACAACATTAAAAAACAAAAACATTAAAAAAAGAAATAAAATAACCCACTCATAATTCCAATATCCAGAATCGATCACTCCCAACATTTTGGAAATTAATTTTTCAGTCCTTTCTGTACATTCTGAAACATATTAACATTGGTCCCTAAGGCATAGCAAAATCACGTTTGGTAAGTGCCAGTGGAAGGTGATTGTCATGATTGTTATTAACCATATTGATTTTATCTGTAGGATATAGAGGAAATAGTAATGCTCAGGTAACAGCTAGATGATCAAATGAGGGGAAAAAGAAGGTGACAAACATTACATTACTGACAGTGCTGAGAACAGTTGTTACCTGAGGAATTTCAGAAATAATTGTGGGATGGGTGCTTAGGTGGCGCAATTGGTTAAGTGTGTGCCTTTGACTCAGGCCATGATCCCGAGTCCTGGGATAGAGCCTGGTTTTCAGCTCCTTGCTCAGTTCATCTGGTTCTCCCTCTCCATCTCCCCCTCTTCATTGCTCATGCTCTCTCTCACTCTCTGTCACAAATAAATAAGTAAAATCTTTTTTAAAAAATTTATTGTGAAAGTGGACATGGTTCTTCTGTATAGAATATGCACTATGCTATACAGTACCTCTAGGACTTATTCATTTTACATAACTGAAACATAGCATCCTTTTACTAATACCTAATTTGATTAATAATTGCCTCCTTCTCCAAGCCCCTGGCTATGACTGTACTGTTATCTGCTTCTAGGAATTTGACTATTTTGCATAAGTGATATCATGTAGTTTTTTCCTTCTGTGTCTGGCTTATTTCACTTAGCTAATGTCTCCAGGTTCATCCATGTTGTCACAAGTGGAAGAATTTCCTTCTTTTTATTAAAGGTGAATAATATTCTATTGTGTGTACAGTCAACATTTTCTTGATCCATTTGTCAATGGACATTTAAATTGCTCCTATGTCTTGATTGTTATGAATCATGCTGCACTGAACATGGGTGTTCAGATATTTCTTTGAGACCCTGATTTCAGTTCCCTTGAATATCTACCTAGAAGTGAGATTATTATATTATGTGATAGGTCTATTCTTAACTTTTGAGAAACCTCCATATCATTTTCCGTAGTAGCTGTACCAATATACATTTCCACCAATGATGTATGAGGGTTTCCTTGTCTCCACTTTCTTCCCAACACTAGTCACCTTCTGAGTTTTTAAAAAGACTTTTTTTTTATTGTAACCATTTTAACAGGGGTAATGTAATATATGTCATTGTGGTTTTTATTACACTTCCATGATAATTAGTGATGATGCACAACTTTTCATGTACCTGTTGGCCATTTGTATGTATTCTTTAAAAAAATGGTTATTCATTTACCTTGTCAATTTAAAGCATTGGATTATCTGCCCTTTGTCATAGAGGTGTATGAGTACCTTGTATATTTCAGATTTAGTTCTCTATGAGATATATGGTTGGTAATATTACTTCTATTTCATGGTTTGCCTTTTTATTTTGTTGATTGTTTCCTTTGCAGAAGGAACTAAAAGCAGAAGATTTTTAGTTAGTTTTTTTTTAATCTCACTTTTCTAGTTTTTGCTCTTGTTGTGGGTGCTTTAAGTGTCAAAACCAAAATTACTGCCAAATCTAGGGCCCAGAAGTATTCCCTATGTTGCCTTTATGGAGTCATACTTCAGGTATTATGTTAAGTCTTTCATCCATTTGGGGTTGATTTTTGTATATGATGTGAGAAAGGGTCCAATTTCATTGTTTTGCATGTGGATATCCAGTTTTCCTGACACCATTTATTGGAGAGACTGCCATTTCCTCATTGTGTATTATTGGCACCCTCGCCACAGAAACCCAGCCTTGTGTAGGTTTATTTCTGAGTTCTTTATTATATTCCATTTGTCTATCCATTTTTAACCATTATTATGTAATATGACAAACATATTTTCTTGCAAATATTTTTCTGCAATTTAAAGTACTTATTTAGAATAGATTCCTATAATTAGATTTCTAAATTGGGATAATATTTGAGAATATTATATGAAAAAGAATTTTAAAAACAGAATATTATATGATACTAGGCCTAGAGACTCAGAAACTCCTAATATTCTAGTCCTGGTCATCCTCTCCTTCGAGTCCTATAAAAGAAAGAAGACATATAAAAAATAACAGACTGCTTTTTATTAATGGCACTGGTCCCTATTGTCACTGAAGTTCAGAACTCTGATAAGCCTCAGTTGAGGTGACCTACTATAAAGTCTTTCAAAATCTTCAACCTCCCTTGCAGCTTGAGTGGGATGTGGTCCAATGTATCTGTCCAGTTCCATGATGATGTGAGGAAATAGAACATGCATGACCTTTTAAAGCCCAGTAACCCTAGCCAGTAGTAAATAGGGACCAACCTACATCCTAAAATGTCACAAATCAGATTTTTCCTCATGGAGAAGAAAGGAACAGTAAAAAGGGAATCTTTCCCGCTCCGTACTATTTAGAAAAATTGAGAACAAAATATACAAATACTTAAAGTTTAAGATACATTTGACAAGGTTATTTTCCAGACAGGCTGGACTAATTTTACTACCCACTTGCACTGTACAAAAATGTGTTTTTTTCTGATCCTTCATTTTAAAGTTAATGAATTCTGACATTTATTAATTGTATTATTGGAGGAAGGAAACAGAACTTTTCTGTGCCACAATTTTTTTTGTCTGCAGAGTGAGATTAATAATGTCTAATTTACAATGTCATTGTAACAATGTAATTATATAAAAGCATCATGCCTGGCATGTGTTAAATTTTCAGTAAAATACAAGGTTACTATTTTGTGATGTGATTGTTTTGTTAAAATCCTAGCTAATTTTCCAGGAGGAAAACCATCTTTCATGTTGTAGTTGTCCTTAATTAGTTACAATAATATCAAGTATTCTTCTTCTATTTAGTAGCTATTCATAATTCCTCTTTGTAAGTAGTCAGTTCATATTCTTAGCCCATTATTTTTGGGGCTCAACAATTTTTGTGGTGTCTTATATGTAATCTTAATGTAAAAAGGACATTAACTTTGGTCTGACATCTCAAATAATTTCCTCAGTTTGTAGTTTATCTCAATTTTATTCGTGATATTATTTCACAAAAGCTTTTCATTCAATGATGTAAATTCTACCTGTTTTCTTTCATAGTCTATTACCTTCTATGTCAGTATGATCCTGTCCAGATAGCACAAGAATTTTGACTTGTGTTACCTGGTTTTTTTTTATTGTTTTACTTTTACCATTTTACTCTTTAATCAAAAAGGAACAATACTTGGTATATTAAGTGATAAGCCTCTATTTCTAAGCCAAGAAAAAATAGCAGTTTTTTAATGGGACAATTAACTTTGACCCTGTTTCATATTTTCAAGCATATGTTATAATTAAATATGTAGCATTTTGAACAGTTAATGGTGCAGGTTTATACATGGTAATAGTGCTAACAGTACACACAGTCATTTTGTAACAATATGTGTACAGCTATTTAGTAAAATCCACACAAATTCCGATACCCTCATCGCAGAACTAGCCCGGCAGGCTTTAACAATGTCATTATCTATAAGTGGCAGTGGAAAGAGGAGATTTGGAAAAAAATTAAGTCTATTGAAATTACAACCACTATTAAGAATTAAGATATTCTATTTAGTATTAATTAGAATGACTTGGATAGCAAAAAGCTAGAAATACCCAATTTGGTTATAAGCTGAGCTTTAAATAAGACTCTTCTACAAGATGTTACAAAGCGAAAGGTTGTTCTTTTTATTTGTGCAAACAGGTAAACAGGCATAATCTCAATGGAAGAGGAAAACCAAACCACTGTGGCTGAGTTTATTTTCCTGGGCCTTTCGCAGGACTTGCAGACTCAGATCCTGCTGTTTGTTCTTTTTCTCATCATTTATCTTTTGACTGTGCTTGGGAACCTGCTCATCATCATTCTCATCTTCATGGACTCTCGACTTCACACTCCCATGTACTTTTTTCTTAGAAACCTCTCTTTTGCAGATCTCTGTTTCTCTACCAGCATCGTCCCTCAAGTCTTGGTCCATTTCCTGGCAAAGAAGAAAATGATTTCTTTTCTTGGGTGTATGGCACAGATAGTTGTCTCCCTTCTGATTGGGTGTACAGAGTGTGCACTGCTGGCGGTGATGTCTTATGACCGGTACGTGGCTGTCTGCAAGCCCTTGCACTACTCTAGCATCATGACCCAAAAGGTGTGTCTCCAGTTGGCCATAGGATCCTGGGCCAGTGGAGCACTCGTGTCTCTGGTGGATACCACCTTTACTTTCCAACTACCCTATCAAGGGCAGAACATTATTAATCACTACTTTTGTGAACTTCCTGCCCTTCTGAAGGTGGCTTCAGCAGATACTTACAGCACAGAAATGGCCATCTTTGCAATGGGTGTGGTCATCCTCTTAGCTCCTGTCTGCCTGATTCTGGTCTCCTACTGGAATATTATCTCCACCGTGATCCCGATGCAGTCTGGGGAGGGGAGGCTCAAAGCTTTCTCTACCTGTGGCTCCCATCTCATTGTTGTTGTCCTCTTCTATGGATCAGCAATATTCAACTACATGAAGCCAAACTCCAAAATAATGAATGAAAGGGATAAAGTAGTCTCTGTGTTCTATGCAGTGGTGACTCCAATGTTGAACCCCATAATTTATAGCCTGAGAAATAAAGATGTTAAAGAGGGTCTCAGAAAACTAGCTGGAAGAAAGCCCTTTTCTCAGAGATGGTGATCTCAGGGTCTGACTTTTATTTTACTTTAAGTTTTTTTAATAAATTATTTTTTATTGGTGTTCAATTTGTCAACATACAGAATAACACCCAGTGCTCATCACATCAAGCGCCCACCTAGGTGCCTGCCACCCAGTCACCACCAACCCCCGCCCTCCTCCCCTTCCACCATCCCTAGTTCGTTTCCCAGTGTTAGGAGTCTTTAATGTTCTGTCTCCCTTTCTGATATTACCCACTCATTTTCTCTCCTTTCCCCTATAATCACTTTCACTATTTTTTATATTCTCAGAATGAATGAGACCATATAACGTTTGTCCTTCTCCGATTGGCTTACTTCACTCAGCATAATACCCTCTAGTTCCATTCACGTTGAAGCAAATGGTGGGTATTTGTCATTTCTAATGGCTGAGTAATATTCCATTGTATACATAGACCACATCTTCTTTATCCATTCATCTTTCGATGGACACCAAGGCTCCTTCCACATTTTGGCTATTGTGGACATTGCTGCTATAAACATCGGGGTGCAGGTGTCCCGGCGTTTCATTGCATCTGAATCTTTGGGGTAAATCCCCAGCAGTGCAATTGCTGGTCGTAGGGCAGGTCTATTTTGAACTCTTTGAGGAACCTCCACACAGTTTTCCAGAGTGGTTGCACCAGTTCACATTCCCACCAACAGTGCAAGAGGGTTCCCTTTTCTCCACATCCTCTCCAACATTTGTGGTTTCCTGCCTTGTTAATTTTCCCCATTCTCACTGGTGTGAGGTGGTATCTCATTGTGGTTTTGATTTGTATTTCCCTGATGGCAAGTGATGCAGAGCATTTTCTCGTGTGCACGTTGGCCATGTCTATGTCTTCGTCTGTGAGATTTCTCTTCATGTCTTTTGCCCATTTCATGATTGGATTGTTTGTTTCTTTGCTGTTGAGTTTAATAAGTTCTTTATAGATCTTGGAAACTATCCCTTTATCTGATACGTCATTTGCAAATATCTTCTCCCATTCTGTAGGTTGTCTTTTAGTTTTGTTTACTGTATCCTTTGCTGTGCAAAAGCTTCTTATCTTGATGAAGTCCCAATAGTTCATTTTTGCTTTTGTTTCTTTTCCCTTCGTGGATGTATCTTGCAAGAAGTTACTGTGGCCGAGTCCAAAAAGGGTGTTGCCTGTGTTCTCCTCTAGATTATTGATGGAATCTTCTCTCACATTTAGATCTTTCATCCATTTTGAGTTTATCATTTTTGAGAGAGTATTGCATGTGTGCTTGCTTTAGCAGGTTAGGGGAAGGGCAGAAGGAGAATTAGACAGATTGAATCATAACCGGCTCCGCACCCAGGCCAGAGCTGACTCAGGGCTTGATCTCACAACCCTGACATCATGACCTGAGTCAAAATCAAGAGTCGGATGCTCTATTGCCCGAGCCACCCAATCACCTCTGTGGGTATGATTTTTAGAACTATTGTAATATTCTTAAAAGATGCATAGGATTGGGGACCCGGGGTGGCTCAATACCTGGGCCATCAAGGTATCCTTGGAAGAGTCTTTAATACTTGGATCACTCATGGCTCAAAGCATTTCACCTTGTATAATAGCACAAAAGCCAAATACTTACTAGTGCACAATTGTTTCTCTTAAAAGCTTCAAAAAAATGAATTTATTTTCACTTGATATCCCCAATTTTATGTAAACATAAAATAGCAGAGTAATAAGGAAATTTAAGTCAGGTACACAAATATAGTTCTGAGTCTTAAACTACTCTGTATATATCTACTGAGTGATTATCCAGCATTTGCCTAAAGAAGAATATATTCCTCCGTAACGTCTTGGATCATGAGATGAATGGTCTACTTTCATTTATACAGATGACCAATGAACAGCATATGCCAACCACCTCATATTTGAAAATCCTCATACCACTTTTGACTCCCCCAAAACTTAACTTCTAATAACCTTGTTGCCTGGAAACCTTACCAATAACATGAGCAGCATTCAACTAACATGTATTTTGTATACATATTACACACTGTATTCTTACAACAAATAAGCAAGAGAAAAAAATGTTATTAAGATCATAGGAGGGAAGCCCTGGTGGCTCAGCAGTTTAGCGCTGGCTTCAGCCCAGGGTGTGATCCTGGAATTCTGGGATCCAGTCCCACATCGGGATCCTTGCATGGAGCCTGTTTCTCCTTCTCCCTGTGTCTCTGCCTCTCTCTCTCTGTGTGTCTCTCATGAATAAGTAAATAAAATCTTTAAAACAAAAAAAGATCATAGGAGAAAATACATTCACAGTACTGTACCGTATCAAAAAAAAAAAATCCATGTATTAGTGGACCCATGCAGTCCAAACCTGCATTGTTCAAGGGTCAACTATAGATAGTTTTTTGCTTTTACAAAGATCTTCCATATCATAAGTCAAAATCAATGTTCTGGTACCTTGAACCAAACTTCTCTAGTTCTAGTCCTAGAGAAATTTCATTTTCCTCTACCATAGCCCTCTGAAGTCAGTTCCTGTATTGGCCCAAATTCAATTCTCAGAGCCAATCACTCACTTGATTCTTTAAAGTTCCTAGATCTAACATGCTCAGGCACCCTGTATTCATTCTGGTCATCCTCCTTTGAATGAGCTCATTTTATCCATAAATACCTTTTCCATAAGCAAAAGAGAATTTAGGATTTTAGAAATTGGAATTTGTGAACCTGAGGCGGACCCGTCCATGGGCTTAGATGCCTAGAACCACATCTTACTGTGACTCAACTTCTCAAAAATAGTTGCTTCTGGGCTCCCCTTCAGGTTTCATGAACCCTTAGGACACACAATCTGCCTGACAGCCACCTGTCTATTTTACCCAAGCTTTTAATCAATCACTTGTTTAGAGGGGATTCAATGACAACTGTAAAACTTTTCTACAGTTACCATGGATATGAGTCCAGGAACAACAGACGTCAGGAGTCAGGAACTACTGACTCCACTATAGAACACCTTCCCCGTGAAGAAATATCTAGTAGCTAAATTTCTTCTTTCTTTCATTCATGCATCCGTGCATTCACTTTAAAACCATTATTGAGCTCTTTTTATATTTTCGCTTATCTGACTCTATCTGTATCCAATATATCCAGAACAGACACAGATGTATTATGTATTTCAATACAAATTTTTGCAATCATTACTGCCCTTTTAAAATTACTGGAGCTGGACCACAATAGACAGATGCTAGTCTGGGGTGTGAGGATCAGAGAAAACTTTTATAGTAACAGCATCTGATACTTGAAGTGACATAGACAGGAGAAAGCACTAATAGGTGAAGTTGCTGATGTGGCTGCCCATGATGATCTAAATGAGATCTATTTCACTAATGGGAGGGAAAATAAGGAAATGTAAACAGAAAATTTCAACACTAATTTAGAGAATTCTTGCCATGAAGAAGAAAGAAGGTATGGCTGAGAAAGTGGGATTATGAGTTTATAAAATTTTTAAATTCCTAGGTCACTTCCCTCTTTACTTTGAAGACTTTAACCCTTGGGTCACTGTCATCCCATGGCACACTCCTCCTTTTATAGATCTTGGGTTTTCTAGTCTTCACATAAAATGAAATATTTAATTATTCTGCCTTCTCAGAATTCCTCGGATGATCTCAGCCATCCATGCCTTGGTCCTATCTTTCATATTACCATTACCAAGAGTTGCCATCCCCACTCCAAATTCTGAAACCACAGAATCCTGAGCAAAATAAAATGGTTACAGTTTTCAGGCACTAATTTCCGAGACAGTTTATTATACAGCAGGGGATAACCGAAATGCTGAGAGAATTATACTCCCATTCATTCCATCAAAATAGATACTGGTGGGGTTTTTCACACTACTAATTAAAGCTGCCATCTCTCTCAAAACAAAACGAGACAAAACAAAACAAGCTCCCCAACGCATGCTCTCTCTCCTGCTATGGAAGGAGAGAGGGAATAAACTGCCAGAAAGCTTCTAAAGAAAACATTTCCTGTATACACCAAAAAATAATAATAGAGATAATGTATAGATAAGGGTTCTTAGTTGTGGGCATTATGAAAGTCCTCATCTGAGGGTTTTGAGGGGCTCGGTTGCTTAAGCATGTGCCTTCAACTCAGATTATGATCTGTAGGACTTTGGATGGAGCCTGGTGTGCAGGGAGTCTGCTTCTCCTCTCCTTCTGCTCTCCTCTCTTTCCATCCCTGCCCTTCCCCCATTTCATGCTTTCTCTCTCTCAAACAAAAAATAAAATAAAATCTTAAAAATGTAGTGTCCTCTTCTGATTGTGTTTACTAATATAATCCAACTGCTAGTACACTATCTGCCACAAATTAGATTCATAATAAGAATTTGCTGAAAGAATATGAGTGTAGGAAACCTATTGGCTCAAGTCCAGTTTTTTCTGCATTTTAAAATGATTTTATTAATTTATTTTACATAGTGGCCAGAAGCAGGGGGACTGGCAGAGAGAGAGAGGGAAGAGGCTCCCCACCCCTAGGATCCCAGCCAAAGCCTAAGAAAGATACTAAATCAAGTGAGCGACCCAGGTACCCCTGTACTTTTTATTAAATATTAACAGATGGGTTCATATCAGAAGATCTGTTTTTCATGATGCTAGAAAGAAATAGAGTTTGTAGCAATCAATTGCATGCAACTCAAGGTCATGTCCCATAGACCTTCAAAGCCCTTTACCCTAACAATGAACGTCATATATTGAGGGAAACCTTACAAGATTGTTCATTTAAAAAAAATCTGGACCTTTAGTGAAGTGACTGCAACCAAAACTTATCTTGTTCTATTAGATAGCAGACTCAGGGCTTCAGGGGACCTCTGAGGGTACGTGGTCAGAAACCTCGCATCTATGATTGAGTTGGATCTATGAGAGGTAAGAGAGAAGGTCTGGGAGTTCTCCGTCTTGCTTTGTGCCTTTTCCATCTCCCTCGTCTCACTGGGTTTTGAGCCTGTTTCCTGGCAATACTTACAGGTTAAAATTTAAATTTTGCCTGGCTACGTTATTATGACTTTCATAAAGGTCAGCCTCATTACAAAGAATTCATAGCACACATTCTACCCACATCTTGAAAAATATCATTGAGTGAACAGCAGTGATCTGAGTATAAGTGATCTGAGCTTGGAGCTTAGCTTTGCCAGATTTTAGTTGCAAAAAATTGGGGATGCTAATCTCCACCTTACAGTGTTTTGTGGTGATGAGTGAGATGCTATGTATAATGTGCTTAAGACAGTAGTGAGCACAGAGGAGGTTAGAAAAAGCTCCTAGTAACCTTTTTGTTTTATGTTGGTGAACTCATGGTCTAGATTTAAAGCTCCCTCCCTGGAGGCTCTCTGTGACTGATTCTGTGGAGTCTTCCTCTGGGCCTCAAGCCAGGACCTTCTTTTAGTGTTTTCTCGTTTTCTCTTCCTTTCTGCAATGTCATCCTCCCCCATAGCCTCAAGGATCATCCACCCAGAATGGACACAAACTGTACACCTCTGGCCTCAGACACCAATAAACTACGGACCCCCGGTCCATCTGCCTATTTGATAATGTTTCTTGGATGACCCAGAGTTATCTTGTACTTAACAAGCCCAAACTGGATTCACGAGACTTCCGTCAGACTTTTTACTTGGATGGAAACCAGAATGAATGATGAGTGAATCGATTAATCAGGGACCACCATGTTTTATACATCCCAGTATATTTTCGAAATTCTGCCCTGTTTTTTGGTCCCAGGCTAATGGGGTGGTGGTGACGTGGAGAAGTGTTGGTGTTAGGCTATCTCAGGAGAGGTGGTGGATTGAAGTACGTGAGGATGGCGGTGCTGTAGAAGAGGGAGACAACAAGGAGGTGGGAGGAATAGGTGGAAAAGGCCTTAGGTTTCCCCTCAGCTGAGGGCATCCTGAAGATAGTAGAGAGGATGTGGACATAGGACCCTAGGATCAGCAGGAAAGGGAAGAGGATAAATAAGACAGTGGCTGTCAGAGCCTCCAGTTCAAACAGAGAGGTATCAGCACAGACCAGTGCAATGACACGGGGGCTGTCACAGAAAAAGTGGTTCACTCTGTTGGGGTCACAAAAAGGGAAGTGGAAAATCCATGTGGTTTGCACAGGGCCACAGGAAACTCTGAGAACCAAGATGTACCTGCTAGCTGGGCACAGGCTCTGCAGTTCATAATGACTGGGTAACGCAAAGGGTCACAGTTGGCCACACAGCGGTCATATGTCATTGTGGCCAGGAGGCAGCACTCAGCAGCCCCAAAGAAGAAGAAATTCACTGAGTGGCATAGCCATGGAAGGAGTTGGTTGTATCTTGGATGATCAGAGTCGCTGCATCTAGGGCACAATAATCAAGTTAAAACCTACCTCCAGGTGGTAAAAAATTCCTGGGGAAGAAGCAGATAAGACTTTGTAGAGCAGAGCAGGATGATAAGAACATTGCCCACTACGGTGCCAGTAAATAGTCCAAAAAAGGAGAAAGAGTAGAGCTTGGAGCTCAGAGGACAAGGCTGAAAAGTTCACAGAAACAAATTCACTGTCAACTGTCCAGTTTTCCCATGTCATTTTTCTGCTCAGGAATTCACCAGGCATCATGATCCAAGAAGCAAGGTGAGGATTTGGGGCAGCTACATGGGTGGGATGGGGGAAGCTAAGAATGTATAACAGGCTCTCCCTGCACCTCAACCTCACCTCCACCCTCACTGTGGCCTGCAGCCACCCACTCCAGGCCCCCGGGTGCTCATCTAAGCGTGGGCGGGGTCTGCGGAAGGGGCGGAGTCGGGGAAGGGGGCGGACCTCTTACTCCTCCAGCGGACTGGGGTCCCCCAGGCCACAGGGTCATCCCCTGAGCAGGTGCACGTGCGCGCGCCTGGGGGCGGGGTCAGGGGGGGAGCCTGGGCTTCTGGGACACGCAGGACCCAGGCGGCGCGGAAGGGCGGGCTGTGCCCTGCTGCTTGGCTCGGGCGTCAGTGCCCACGCCGGCTGCCCCCGCCCGGAGCCGCACGGCCTCCGCGGCTGCCGTCGCCCCTGGCGCCCGGGCGGACGGAACGGAGCCCCTGCCGGGAGCCGCGCCCAGGGACCACCGGCTCGGTGGCGGTGAGGACGCGCTGTGCGGCGCGGGGAGCCCCGCTGCGGCGCGTCCGCGGGTTGGGGCGCGCGCCCCGCAGTGTGTGCGGGACCCCGGGGGGCGCGGGCGGCGGGGAGGCGCGGGCTGCAGGAGGAGGGGTGCGCGCCGGAGCCCGGGGAGCCGCGTGCGGCGCCGCCTCTCCGCCCTGCTGCGGGGGCGGCCTGCGGGCCTCGGGCGGCTGGCGGGGGTGCTTGGGGGCCGGGGTGACGGGGCTGGCTGCGTCGACTGCAGACGCGGTGGGAAGTCTGCATCCCACTGGCCTTCTTCCCAGTCATCCCTGACCTCCCGCCAGTGCGGACGCTTCGAGGCGTCTTTCTCGGTTTCAGACGCTCCGTGTGCACCGGGCCCTCTGCGCCCCTCTCCCTGCGCCAGGCGCGAAGGGGTTTTACCTAGGCCACTGCCTATCAGCTCTTTAGTTGACATGTAAACTTGCTCTACGAAACAACCCTCTTCACCCACAGAAAGTACCTTGCGCATGATTGGCACCTGTTGAGTCCTCGGTGCTAGAAAATCCCTTGAACATCCCTGTGGCCCCTGGTTCAGTGCCCTGGATTCCCGCCGCCTGCGCCTGTCGCGCCCTCCGTGTCCGTGGGCCTGGCTCGCACTCGAAGCTCCCTCGCTCCTGCCACCGCCGTCCTGAGAGGCGGCCGTTCACTGCAGAGGTTAAACTCCGACCCTTCTTGGCTTTGCTCGCCCCAGTTCATCGCTTACACAGCGCGAGGCTGCTCGCAGTCTCAGCCGTACGCTGACCTTCTGTCGTCCAACGGCTCCTTTTCTGGACTCTTCACTGCAAGCAGGTCCTCCTGAACGTCTCCGACCTTCAGGTTCCTTAATTATTGATACCGACTGAGTTATTAATTTATATTTTCAGCCTATCCATTCCCACTATATTCTGTTGCTTTTTCTCACTCTGAATTGGCTATTTAGCTCATCTCATTATTGCTTAATTACATATAAACGTCTTTGACATTGCCTAACAGTGGAACATGAGCTGTGCTGTATAGATGTTTCTGTGCAATGTTTTTATGGTGTTGGATTTGAGTTGTAGAGCAAAGTTTAAATTTCAAATTAGTTGAGAGTGTATCTTCTCTTTGTGTTAAATTGTAGTTTTCATTCTGGTAAGTGTGGTCTCTACACAGGTAGGTGCTTTTTATTTGAGGAGGTTTTTGTGTAACCTAATATAGTAGCTTTTGGAAACCTTTTCATAAGTGCATGAGTAGACATTATGTTTTGTCTGGTTTTCTATATCACACTAAGCACATTTTCATCTCTATTATTACTTAAGTTATTTTCTCTGTTAAGGATTGGGACTTCACCTGAGCCAGAATACCGGAAGACAGACCAATCTAAGTCAGGATGAGTGTGACTTGTGACCTGTCAGATGTAGGAGCTCTCACCAACTCTGGCACAATAGTAGAAGAATACACCCCTGGACTTTCCTGATTTGTTTTTAAAACCATATTATTCTCTAATGCAAATGTGGAGGAGAAAATGTTCCCCTAGGTGACCATGAACCTGCCCCCAGAGTCAGGAAGCTCCTCAAAGGGAATCGTGTGTGCTGCCAACCTTTCTCATTATTCTGCCTTTTCAAGAGATTGAATGTCAACTTTAAGTTCATTTCTCTAATAATGACATTTATGACGAATGAAACAAGATGATCAGTTCATGGAGCCATGCATTGTCTCATCTGACATTCCTTTTAGGAAGAAGATTCTGAGGGAGTCCATTGGAATCGAGAGAAAATACTAAATTTCAGTTCTGATTCCAAAATCTTTTGTGCTCAAAATCACGTACTCCCTATCCTCCATACCGACTTACTGTCTTCCAAGCCCAGCTCAGCAAGGCATATACATCCCCACATAGAGAATCAATATGGACTCCATGGAAGTTCTACTTATGCCCTCTCTATGTGGGGACCATGATTTTTTTCACAAGGAGTTTGACATTGTAGTTGTTTGTTAAAGTAGATCCACTGTGGAAAACACCTTGGCTAGATCTATTAGATTTACCCCTAAGGATCTGATTGTTTGGACCAAATTAGTTGAATTTATAGACCAAATTCTAGTTCACTCCCAATATATGCCAAGTTATTACCTTTGTCACATTGTGCCTTCTCTTTTGATACCTTTATTTTTTTAATCTTTTTTTAAAAAAAAGATTTTATTTTATTCATGAGAGACACGGGGGGGGGCGGGGGGGGCAGAGACATAGGCAGAGGGAGAAGCAGGCTCCATGCAAGGAGCTCAATGTGGGATTCAATCCCTGGACTTCAGGATCACTCCCTGAGCTGAAGGCAGATATTCAACACTTAGTCACCCAGACTCCCATCTTTCCATCCCTTTGATAATATTACAACCATTTTTCCATCTGAGGAATGAAAAAAAACATCAAATTAGCATGTTAGTGGGCAGAGGGGAGAATGCAAAAGTGTGAGCATCTTGGTATAAGTCATCTGAGTCAACCAGTTCCATAAAATCTCTGAAGCCAAGATCAAAGACAAGGCAGAAAGGGGAATCCCCACAACTCTGTTGTCCTGTTGCCTCCAAAGGTGTTATTGACGTCAAGGCATACTGTGCAACAATAGTTCCATTTAAACGAGGTCACCAGAAGGATACTTGGAGCAGTCTCTGCAGTGGGTGAAGTGCTCAGGAGAATTCTGAATCATTAGGGTGGATCTTCAGCTCTGTTTCTTCTCATAGGTTCCCAAATGGTTATAAGTAGAATAAAAAATAGCATGCAGTTAGCACTCACATCTCCATTTATGGGCCCCATTTTCAGTTCTGCTTACCTGTCCTCTTCTTTGTGAAGTGTTGTATTGTTGGAATTTCTAGGTTCTAGGTTGCAACCCCGTTGTATTACATATTCTACATATGATTATTAAGAACTTCATCGTGTAGAATGTGAATATGATGTGTGATAGATTCTTTAATTATTAACATTTAACCCTATTTTCTTTGTCTCTCCTAATACCCATAGTTATTTTAATAACTTGATGCTAACTTGTGGATTTACTGCCCAGAATATATAAGGAACTCCTACAGGTAGGAAAAGTCAGAAAATTCCAGTTTATAAAATGGACAAAAGACTAGAACAAGTCTTTACAGCATAGGGAACACAAATAGCTATAAGCATATAAAAAGTGGCACAACAGAATTAGCGACCAGAATACATAGATTAAAAGTACAGTGAAATACCACTAAGCCTCATAAGGATGGGTTTAAATGTCTGAGAATGTATAACACTTTACATTGCTGATGGAAGATTAGCTTGGCACAGTCAATTCAGAAGGTCCATTTGGCAGCATCTTTTAAACCTAACTTTAAATATATGCCTTCTCTCCTACAACCAGTGGTTTCCCTCCTCTGTCCTCCCGCACAGCCGCTGCGCCCCCCGCGCCCCCCGCGCGCCCCGGGGCATGAACCTCAGCAGCAGCAGCAGCGCTGCCGAGAAGGCGCGGCAGCCGTGCTCTGGGACTGTGAGCTAAACCAGGAGAAGCGGACCTGGACGGTCAAACCCCAGAAGGAGGGCAAGCAGGACTCGAAGCTGTTGCTCAGTACGATTTGCTTGGGGGAGAAAGCCAAAGAAGAGATGAACCTGGTGGAAATCCTGCCCCCGGCCAGCCCGGAGGACAAACAGGCCAAGCCCATCACCATCGCCTCGCTCCAGGCCTCCGTGCTACCCATGGTTGTCGTGATGGGATTGGAGCTTTCTCCTCCAGTTACTTTCCAGCTCCGGGCTGGCTCTGGACCTGTGTTCCTCGGTGGCCAGGAATGTTACATAGACACTGCAGACGTATCCTGGGAGGAAGAGGAGGAGGATCCCGAGGAGGAGGAGGAAGAGGAGGAGGAAAGTCACAGTGATGAGGTTGATGATGACGACGATGACGACGATGATTAGATGTGTCCCTAGAGGAGACCCCTGTTAAACAAGTCAAGAGGCTGGCGTCCCAGAAGCAGACAAGTGTTGCCAAGAAAAAAAGGATGGAAAAAGAAGAGGAGGCAGTGAGACCCAGGCTTAAAGACCAGAGTCCTGTGAAAAAGGCCAAACCCACACTCAAACCTAAAAAGCCAGGATCCAAGAAATGAGGAGCCAGGAGTGGCCTGGCTGCAGCGACCAAGGGAGAGCTGGCTAGCTGTGACCCAGGTCTCCCCCACCCAGCCTCTCTCCACCTGAGTCTGAATGGGATGGAGCTGCTGAGGCCAACACGAGAGGCCCTCGCCCCAACTCTCAAGTGTTCAGCGGGACCTGGAGCTCCAACCTCAGGGCCATTAATAAAGTTTGCTTTGCCAGGAAAAAAAAAACAAAAACCATTCATTCTCTAATTTCTCCAAATTTGCTGAAATAGTCTCTAAGGCTATCTGGTGAGGTCTGCCAGCTTAGTCCACCAATAAACATTTTACCGGGGTCGTGCTGGGAGTTGTTGGCGCTGCCTGAGGTGCCTTGGCTCCCATTTGCCTCCATATCTGAGCCCCCCCCCGCCCCCCCACCCCCGGGAAACCGAGCCCCACAGCGAGCGGAGGGGAGCGGCGGCCGGCTCCGAGCCCCGATTCTCCCGCTCCCGCTTCTTTATAATGATTACAACATTGCCAAAACTCTATTAAAAAATATTTATGGGGGTCCCTGGGTGGCTCAGCGGTTTAGCGCCTGCTTCAGGCCAGGGCATGATCCTGGAGACTCGAGATCAAGTCCCGCATTGGGCTCCCTGCATGGAGCCTGCTTCTCCCTCTGCCTGTGTCTTTGCCTCTTTCTTTCTTCTCATTCTCTCTCTGTGTGTCTCTCATGAATAAATAAATCTTTTTTAAAAATTATGAGAGACAATACTAAAGTAAATAAATTAAGGGGCAGTTGGCCCTCCCTCCAAAGAAATGCAAAAACATAACAAATACTGTCAGAATTAACTTTATCTGGTTTCTGGAAAATAGAAGTTTACAGCAGCCAATTGAATGTTTAATCAAGAAAAACACTACTGAAACCATGTTTGAGTTGTTTACCTTAGTCTCCCCATGAAAGTGAAATGACATCTCATAGAATGGGAGAAAATACTTGCAAATCATATATCTGAGAAGGATCTAGTATCCAGAATATATAAAGAATTCCTGAAACTCAAAAACGAGAAAGGGAAACAACACAATTTAAAAATGGACAAAAGGCTTCTAAAGGTATGTCTCCAAGTAAAGTATGCAAATGGCTGACAGGAACAGGAAAGGATGTTGCACATCATTAGATTTTTGGAATTGCAAATTAAAACCACAGAAATAGAACCTCTCCTTTCTTCTATAATCCCTTTTACTATTTTTTGTATTCCCCATATGAGTGAAACCATATAATAAATGAGTGGGAAAAATCAGAGAGGGTGACAAAACATGAGAGACTCATAACTCTGGGAAACGAACAAGGGGTAATGGAAGGGGAGGTGGGCAGGGGCATGGGATGACTGGGTGTTGGCGCTGGGGGGGGCACTTGCCGGGATGAGCACTGGGTGTTATATGTTGGCAAATCGAACTCCAATAAAAAATATACATATTAAAAGAAAAAAGAAATAGAACCTCTTTCTTTTCTATTGGCAATATTGCTAAGTCACAAAGTAAAAGCCAGGTGGCACTGGTGGGAAAAAAGAGTGATAAGTGGAACTGAATTGAGAGTTCGTAGATAGACATATATGATTTTAATGTCTGACAAAGTTAATTCCAAAAATCCTTAGGAAGAGGACAAATAGTGAAGTATAAAGCATCACTAAATACTAGTTTACTACCTAGAGAAAAATAAAACTGGATTTCTACCTAACATGACACAAGAAGGTAGACTCTAAATAGATTAAATAACTAAAAGTTAAAATAAAACAATGACATTATGCAAGAAAACATAAGGGAACATCTATCTTTCTGACCTAGAGGACAGAACCTCCAAAGCACAGACCATAATGAAACAGTTGATGAATTTGATTTCCTCAACATCTGAGATTTGTCTTCAGTGAAAAACATTTTAAACAAAGAATTTATGAATAAAAAAGGTAAATGAAGGAGATATTCACAGTATGTAGGACAAATAAGAAATAAGAAGTTCATATCAGGAATTGATAATGAATTCTAAAATTCAGGAAGAAAAGGAAGAAACCTCCAATAGAAAACATAAACAACCAGATGATATACAAGGGAATTTACAAAAATTAACCAAAAGTCCTCCAAGAATAGAAAGCAAAACTGAAATTCATTAGTATTAATGGTCTACAAATGGAAACAAGAAAGAGATATCTATTTACCTCTATTAGGCCGGCAGAAATTAGAAAGTCAGATACTGTAAATTGTCGGCAAAAGCAGAAGAGAGAGGAACACGCATTTACATTTGGGAAAAAGGAGGTAGAGCCATTCTGGGAGGGAAATTGGTATCACTTGGTCACCTTATGCCTGTGCATACACTATGATATAACAATCATGCTAAATGATTGCTTTTCTATTGGCAATATAGGCAAATAGAGAGCCACATAATTTCTCACACAGAATATGGTACGGTCATATGGTATATTTCTGTAATGTGTGTGGTTCTGTACTTTGTGTTGGCAACACGTTGTGTGATTTGGATATCCTTCACTGGAGAAGAGATATGGCTAGCTGTGACCATGAAATGAAAATGCAAGAGATGTGCACCAAGGATATTGCACAGCAGTAGGGAGAAGGATTAGATGAACCCCTGGCATTGTAAATGATCTTAAAGACTCAGGGAAGTGAAAAGGTAAACAAAGAGGCATATAACACAGTATCATATATGTAGAGTGCTCATCCTGTCAAGTGCCCACCTCAGTGAAATTTACCTTTTAAAAAATGTTTTCATTAGCTTGGGCTATAGGAGTATTTCCCTATAGCCCTTTCATTAGAGGGCTATAGGAGTAATTCCATTTTTATGTGGCCAAAGTCTTAATTTAATAGTTTAAAAGTCTCATCCTTTAAGACTGTCCTTTGTGAATTTTTCCCACAAAAGGAAAGCTTTGACTTTATGTCCAGTAAATTAACAATTTTAATAGAAGAGCCGCCCAGACCCCTACTATCATGTTGATATTAAGACCCTGCTAACCAAATGAACTCCACCGTCGAAGGTGAACATAGGGCATTAAAACAACCAAAATGAAACTATGAGCCCTGCAATTAAGCTTGTAGTACTCAGAAAGTTGGCATCCAGACACTCCAATATGTATTTCTTTTCATTTCATGTCATTGCCATATATGGGAAAACACAAGTTTGATGACTTGCGAACCCCTGAGATATATCTGCTGATGCTATCTGGAATACCACTGGTGTAAGGTTTGAATGAAGGGTGCTAGCATGAGTTAGAGACTTCAGTCTGTGACCTCAAATAGAACACCAAGTGCCCTAGGATGTCTCAGAGGATGGAAAGGTAATCAGGTTGAGGGCTTCTCAAGCTCCAGGGAATGCCCTGTTTACATACTCTCAGGACCTCAGCTTTAAATAGATCCTTGAAGGAAAAATGCTCTCTGTTCAGGAGTGGGACCTAGGAGAATTGGAGTTTGTACCTGGAATTCAGTAAGGCAGAAAGGCTTGGGGGTGGAGTCAGACACCTAGGATGACTGGAGTGCAGCCCCGAGAGGCATTGCTTAGGAGCCAACCCACAATCGGTGCTGTCCTTCCAGACTGGATCTGGAGGCTGCAGACATCATTCCCTCCCACACTTGATCCTTGATCCTTCACCAGGGACCTGGCAGCACAGTTTCTGCCTCCTCTCTGCCCCCAGGTGAGAGTGGACAAGCTGGTGATGGGCCTCAGGCTGAAGGAATCTTAGTACCCGTTGGGGGTTGTGAGGTGGGCATGGCATTGGGAAAGGTAAATTTTGTCATTTGCTTTCTTGCACATCAATGTTGTTCCTTGCTAGCCACCCCGAGACAATTCTATTCCCACTCTTCTCCAGGACCCCAGCCCAAAAATGCTTTCCCAGACTTTCTTCTTCAGGGATGAGGCTCCTTCCAGAGAGATCACAGAGGTTGTGCTTCTTGCTGTTGAAAAGCAACTGCCTGATTCTCCCTTTGCCTCCTTGGTCAGGCCTTCAGCAGCATTGCTTGCCTCAGCTTGCATTTGTCCCACCCTCTCCCATTGAACAAGCAAGGGGCTAGAAGGAAACAGAAATCTTGCTTCAAGGAATCCAGTCAAGAGCTCCTTGCTCTTGTGTCTTCTCCAGGTCTAGGAGATGTGAAGGAATCAGGACTGCATGGTACAGCCTTCTAGGAAGGCAGCACTGCTGCCTCCAAGCCCCTGGTGAGTTAGGGCAGACAGTGGTGTGAGTCCAGTTACAGGCAGTGCTGGCCTTCTAGCCCTGAAGAGGATACTAGCGCTCACTACAGGTGCCCTCGGGCAAACATCCCATAGTGTGGTATCCTTCACATAAGGTCAGGCATGTGGGTTCCCACCACACCCAGCCTTGGTGAGTATCCAGTTGGCTCAGGACCCACTCTGGGACATTTTTGGGTGTTTTGAAAGAGATAGTGGCCATGAGGGTATGCAAATTAGAGTATGAAATACTTCAGTGAGTATATCTGTGGTGATGGATGTCTGTGTGTTTATATAAGATATTGTGAAGCTGAGAGTAAGTATATGTAACATGTGGTGTGCGTATATGACAAGGAATAATGCCGTGTACATAATGTGAGTGTGTGAGACACAGTCCCTAAGAGAAGATGTCTGGAAAGGCCATACTAGTGACAATATTACTAGGGCCTCAGAGGATGAAAGATGCATTCCCTGTTCCTTCGATTTGAGGGCACAGCTATACTTTCAAATCTCTTCCTGTATTTCTTCCTTCTGCTTTTTCTCCACATCTCTAGATTTCTGTCCTCTCAGCTTAGCTTCTGTTCCCTGAATTCTTCTAATTTCTATTCTCTCTATTGTTTTTCCCACTCTGATTTTTTTCTTCTTCCTTTTTTCTCTAAATTCAATAACATAGCATCATTGTTTAATGAATTAGTAAAGTTGACAAATTTAAATGAATTCTTTAAGACTATGAAACAGTAATAGTCCCTGGCCTTCTTTGGAATGTAAGATACTACGTTTCATTTTATTTACCTCCTTTTCCATTGATTTTTATACTGCTCTGTTTCAAGGTTTTCCCAATCCACATATACACATATTTATGTAAATGTACATGTCCTACCTTTAAGGGACAGAGAATCATTCTTCAAATGTATTGTACAGTCTCTACATGATGCTAAATTTTTGTTGTGGTTAAGGGTTTATTCATTTGGTAAGGATATTCTTTTTTTTCATTGAAGTTCAATTTGCCAACATATAGCATAACACCAGTGCTCATCCCATCAAGTGCTCCCCTCAGTGCCTGTCACCCAGTCACCCCCACCCCCTGCCCACCTCCCTATCCACCACCCCTTCTTCATTTCCCAGAGTTAGGAGTCTCTTACGTTCAGTCTCCCTCTCTGATATTTCCCACTCATTTTTTTCTTTGTCCTTTATTCTCTTTCACTATTTTTTATATTCCCCAAATGAATGAGACCATATAATGTTTGTCCTTCTCCGATTGACTTATTTCACTCAGCATAATACCCTCCAGTTCCATCCACATTGAAGCAAATGGTGAATATTTGTCGTTTCCAATGGCTGAGTAATATTCCATTGTAAGGATATTCTTTAATGGAATTATCTCCAGAGGGACCAAAAGATACACAGCCCGCACATGCGCGCGCGCACACACACACACACACACACACACACACACACAAAACCCCATATGTTGTTCATACCCAAACATGTTCTTTTGCAACCCATTTTTTTAACTCAACAATCTGAACAACATCTTTCTATGGAAAATATAGATCTACTTACTTTTAATGACTTAAGGTTAGTGTATCATGATCACAGCAGCCATTTCTTTCAATGTAGTTGTCAGGCATTGTGCGAGCTAGTTTCCATTAAGTGCTTAATTTAATCTGTACATCCATACTATGAATTTGTGGTGTTATATCCATTTAACACTAGGAAACAGGAGGCATAAAGGAGCTAAATCAACTGGCCAAGGCCAAAGAGCTAAGAAATAGAGGGAAAGAATTCAACCTATGTCTGTAAAATTCACACATCTCTACTGTTACCCATTTCTCTATATGGTATAGTATATTGTATAGGAAAATAATTTATTTTGTGCACCTACTGTTAGACTGTAAATTGTTTTATCCTGGTAACAATCCTATACATGAATATCCTTTGAAGCAAAGTTTTATGCATACTTATTTTGAAAATGTAAAATACTAAATATGGCATTGTTCAGAAACAAAAGGCAAATCCATTTTGTAAATTTTTACTACTTTCAGATTGCCTTCCAAAGAGATTTTATAAATGATACAGGCCTACATTTTCCATATCTGCCCTACTCTCAAAAATACAGTGGGTGATTTCAATCTATTTCACCTTTGCTAATCTAATGTGAGAGATACAATAGCTATTTTATTTTTGTTTCTCTATGTGAGGATGAACATTCTTTACAGAGTCAGTCTTGGGGCATTTGCATTTCTTCTTTGAATTGTGTGTTTAACATCCTGTTTGCATCATTTTCATCGCTATTCTTTTTATTCTTTTTAGAAGCTCTTTGATGTCCTAGTTTCCTATTTGTTGTTTATATGTTAAATATACATGTTCTTTATTTAACTGCTCATTTTACATTGTTTTTTAATAGACTATACCCACCTTAACTTAAGGGTTATGGTTTTCATGTCATCCTTAGAAGGTCCTTTCCCACAGAAAGATCACAGAAAGTATTCACTTACATTTTCTACTAGTAATAGTATGACGTCTTTGCTTTTGTTTTGTCTTACACTGAGATATTTAATCCATCTGGATTTGGGGAGAGATTAAGAATTGTTGCAAGAGTGTTTTGTTTCCAAACAGATAGCCAGATATCCTAACACCATTTTTAAGTAATACACCTGTCTCTATTAAGGTAGATGACACTTGTATCATTCATTTCCTTATATTCTTGATTTTGATTCTTGTCTACATTATTTCATTGACATTTTGGTTTTTGAGTGAATACAATACATATAAATTAATCAGATTTAACCATATATCTTAATGTGTCAGGTAGGTTAAATTTCCCACCCTCACCCCTACCACAGTGCTTTTCATTTCATTTTTTTCAAATATTTACTGTGAACAGTTTCACATGTATTCTTCTGGATAAACTTCAGAATTATCTTGTTAAATTTCCCATCAGAAATGTGTATGGATTTTGATTATAATTGCACTTGATTTTAGCGTGTTTCTGGGGAGTGCTTCTCAAAATATGGTCCATGAAATAATCACATCAAAATCATCAAGAATACTTGTTAGAAAGGCAGATTTCTTTGTTCCACCACCAACCTATTGAAAATCTCCAGAGCCCAGAAATATTTATTCTTGACAAACTCTCATGTGTATTTTTCTGGTTTAGGATGGTTTGTTCTGAATATATCAGTGAGATCTGTCTGGTTCAATCTGTCATTGAAAAGCACTGATTCTTTGCTGATTTTTTGTTTGGGTGATCTATCCAAAGATCTATCATTCTTGGTCTCTTGTTTTTAAGACTATTTTATCTGATAGAAGTATTGCTACCATGGCTCTCTTAAACTTCCAATTGCATGATTAATGTTTTCCTATCTATTCACTTTCAATCTAATCTTCATGTATCTTTAGGTCTGAAATGAGTCTCTTGTAGGCAGCATATAGATGGGTCTAGTTGTTTTTTTTTTAATCCATTCTGTCCCCTGTGTCTTTTCATTAGAGTAATTAGTCCATTCACACTCAACGTACTTTTTGATAAATATGTATTTATGGCCGCTTTGTGGTTGTTTTGTAGTTTTTCTCTGATCCTTTCTTCTCTTTCCGTCTTTCATGGTTTGTTGGCCTTCTTTAGTGACACACTCAGATTCTTTTCTCTTTATTCTTTGCATATCTTATTACTGGTTTTTTGATTTGTGGTAACCATTTCATTTGTATGTAGCATCTCCTGCAAATACCAGTTTATATTAAGTTGACAGTTTTTTCTGCGTGGACCCATTCTTTATTCCAATCGGCCCCCCACGTGTACACACACGTCTCAGCTATATGGCATCATATTTTACAGCCTTTCATTTTGTGAGTCCCTTCACAATGATTTTTACAGATTTTTAAATTTGTGCTAGTTTTCTGTTTCCTATTCCTTGTATTCTCACTTATGGTCTTTACTTTCCACTCAAGCAGTCTCGGTTAATGTTTCTTGTAGAAGTGGTTCAGTGATCCTGAACTCTTTCAGTTTCTGTTTGTGTGAGAAACTCTTTATCTCCTATTCTGAATGATAACCTTGCTGGATATAGTATTCTTAGCTGCAGATTTTTCCCTTTCAGTACTTTGAATTTATCAGTCACTACCTCATGACCTGCAAAGTTTCTGCTGATATGCTGATAACCTTATGGGATATTCCCTGTAACCCTCTTCTTTTCTTTTGCTGTTTTTTCTTTCCTTTTGCCATTTTAATTACTATGTCTCTTGTCGTGGAGCTCCTTCAGTTGACTTTATTGGGGGATGTCTGTGTCTCCTGAATCTAGATTTCTGTTTCTTTCCCATAATATTGTAAGTTTTCAGCTATCACTTCTTCAGTAAATGCTCTGCCCTCTTTTCTCTCTCTTCCCCTTCTGGAATTCCAGAGTGCAACTGTTATTAGGCTCAATGGAGTCACTAAGTTCTCCATGGCTATTCCACTTTTTGATAATTTTTTTTACCACTTGCTCATCTTGATTAATTGCCATTACTCTGTTTTATTGCTGATTAATTCATTCCTCTCTCTTCTAGCCTGCTATTTATTCCATCAAGTGTATTTTTATTTTCATTTTTTGTATTCTTTGTCTCTGATGGGTTTTTTCTTAAGCTTCTCGCTGATGTTCTCTATTCTTTTCTCAAGTTCAGTGAGTGTCTTTATGATCATTAGTTTAATTCTCAGTGTCTATCAGATAAGTAGTATCTGTTTTGCTTAGATCTCTTGCTGTTGTTTTGTCCTGTTCTTTCACTTGGGACCTATTCCTCTGTGTTTTCAGTTTGGCTTACTCTCTGTGTCTGTTTTGTGTTTTAGAAATGTAGCTGTATCTCTATATCTTTTGAAGGTAGTGACTTTATGAAGCCTGCAGTGCAGTGTCTGCCCTGCAGTTCAGTGTCTCCAGTTCTTCAGGACCTGGTGCTTCAGAAAGTGTCCTTTATCTGTGTTGTGTATGCCCTGCTGTTAGTCCTGGCCACTTCTCCCCTCAGTCCAGTAGTCTGCAGTGGCCTCTCTTTGGGTGTTGTGTGCAGTCTTTAGTCCCCAGTCAAGTGGGAACATTATAACAAAGTGATATGCTGGTCTCCTTGTGAAATGAGACCTGCAGCTGCCAAAACTGAGGTCCTACAAAATGTGGGGGTCAGGAGATGTGGTGTTGGTGGGGTTTGGGCTACTCTGGGGGAGGCTTCCCATGGAGCCAGGACTGAGGCAGGTGTGACTCTAATGATCACACTGCCATGTGTGAGTGTAAGTGTCAGCACTGTGCAGGTTCCTGCAGGTGACCTGTGTTTATGGTGGAAGTGAGAGGAAAAATGGTACCTGTCAGCTGCTGTGTTCCTAGAGGGGTCTCCCTGTGAGACTGTCTGTCTGTGGCATGCTTTGAGATGAATAAATAACTCTCCAACCTGCCTGCCCCAACACTTTTTCAAACAACTGGATACAACATACATGCTGTATCTTCCCTGGCTGTTTGTTGTGCTATCTCTTCAAGGGCTTCCTGGTCTCTCCTAGAGCCAAGTTTGCCAATATATTAAATTCTAGGCTGTCGTTGGAATTTAATGGTTCTGAGAACTCAAAAGATTGGATCCCCACTCCTTTCAAATCCAAATGACAATTGGCTTCATCTTTCCCAAGGAAGCTCCCTGGTGTGACTGTTTTTTGCCCTTCTCTGTACCAGTGGCTACCTCCTCACTTCCACAGTCCATTTCATTCCCAAAGTATGTCTTCACCCTTCCTATCTACTTCAGTGTGGCTTCTTTTATACATGAGGTTTGGAGTCTGTTCTGCAATCTTCAGGTCATTTTCTGGGTTATTAAATGATGTAAGTGTTATCTAGTTGTATCCATGGGATAAGGAGAGTTTAAGGTCTCTTCCTTTTCATTAGAATCTTTTATCCATTTACTTTTAATGGAATTATGAATACAATTGTGTTTAAGTCTACCATCTTGTTATTTGCTTTCCATTTTCTCCCATGTATTCCTTGTTCTTTTCGTCTCTCTTGCCTTCTGTTTGAGTACTTTTTATTATTCATTTTACATGTGCCATTTATTTTTTTCTATTCCTATCGTTTTATATACAGAGGGTTAGAATATTCATCACAGTTTTATTCCTAAGAACTGTCCTCTGAGAGGTAGCAACTCATTGCCAGGAGTTTTCAATGAAGCCCTTCCACTCTAGATGGCTGAAATTCCAAAATCTTGCTGCCTTACCTGGGCTTCCTAATAATTGCTTTTTGAGTGGCATGCCCTGTCTTACCCTCAGCCTGCCTGTCTTAATGAACAGCGAAAACCTGTTCAGATTCCTAAAGCCCTTTACTGTTCATTTTCTTCCTTTCTGATGCTCTCTTTCACCGTTTCCAAATGTTTTGCCACTCATCAGTATGGATCTCTTTCTTCTCAGCTCAGCGAAGCCATCATGCTCTCCTTAAGTTTCAGCTCCATGGACCGTGATTCTGAGAATGCCTCTAGGCATAAAGTTAGTAGGACCATGGAACTCAGCTTATTTATTGCCTTGCTGTACAGGAAATCTTTCTGAATTAGCTTTTACGCAATGTCGGAATATACTTGTTCCATGTTTTGTTTTATATTTGCTTTTAGCGAGAGGCCTGGTCCTATAGCAGTTACTTTATAAAGACTGAAATCAGATGCAATAATGTAACTTTAGTTTAGAGCATCCTCAACTAAGTGCTGTTTAGATTTTTCATGTTTATATTTTTCCATATTGACAATAGAGTGTGATTTATTAAAGAACAATATTAAAAAAACAAAAACATTAAAAAAGAAGAAAATAACCCACTCATATTCAAATACCCAGAATTGATCACTCCCAACATTTTGGAAATTATTTTTTCAGTCCTTTCTGTACATTCTGAAACATATTAACATTGGTCCCTAAGGCATAACAAAATCACGTGTGGTAAGTACCAGTAGAAGGTGATTGTCATGATTGTTATTAACGATATTGATTTTATCTGTAGGATATAGAGGAAATAGTAATGCTCAGGTAACAGCTAGATGATCAAATGAGGGGAAAAAAGAAGGTGACAAACATTACATTACTGACAGTGCTGAGAACAGTTGTTACCTGTGGAATTTCAGAAATAATTGTGGGAAGGGTGCCTAGGTGGCTCAATTGGTTAAGTGTGTGACTTTGACTCAGGTCATGATCCTGAGTCCGGGATAGAGCCTGGTTTTCAGCTCCTTGCTCTGTAGGTAATTTGGTTCTCCCTCTCCATCTCCCCCACTTCCTTGCTCATGCTCTCTCTCACTCTCTGTCACAAATACATAAATAAAATCTTTTTTAAAAAAATAATTGTGAAAGTGGACATGGTTCTTTGAATAGCTATATGCACTATGCTATACAGTACCTCTAGGACTTATTCATTTTACATAACTGAAACATAGTATCCTTTTACTAATACCTAATTTGATTAATAATTGCCTCGTTCTCCAAGTCCCTGGCTATGACTGTACTGTTATCTTGCTTCTAGGAATTTGACTATTTTGCATAAGTGATATCATGTAGTATTTTTCCTTCTGTGTCTGGCTTATTTCACTTAGCTAAAGTCTCCAGGTTCATCCATGTTGTCACAAGTGGAAGAATTTCCTTCTTTTTATTAAAGGTGAATAATATTCTATTATGTGTACAGTCAACATTTTCTTGATCCATTTGTCAATGGACATTTAAATTGTTCCTATGTCTTGATTGTTATGAATCATGCTGCACTGAACATGGGCGTTCACATATTTCTCTGAGACCCTGATTTCAGTTCCCTTGAATATCTACCTAGAAGTGAGATTATTATATTATGTGATAGGTCTAGTCTTAATTTTTAAGAAACCTCCAAATCATTTTCCGTCGTAGCTGTACCAATATACATTTCCACCAATGATGTATGAGGGTTTCCTTGTCTCCACTTTCTTTTTTTTTTAATTTATTTTTTATTGGTGTTCAATTTACCAACATACAGAATAAACCCCAGTGCCCGTCACCCATTCACTCCCACCCCCGCCCTCCTCCCCTTCTCTCACCCCTAGTTCGTTTCCCAGAGTTAGCAGTCTTTACGTTCTGTCTCCCTTTCTGATATTTCCCACACATTTCTTCTCCCTTCCCTTATATTCCCTTTCACTATTATTTATATTCCCCACATGAATGAGAACATATAATGTTTGTCCTTCTCCGACTGACTTACTTCACTCAGCATAATACCCTCCAGTTCCATCCACGTTGAAGCAAATGGTGGGTATTTGTCATTTCTAATGGCTGAGTAATATTCCATTGTATACATAAACCACATCTTCTGTATCCATTCATCTTTCGATGGACACCGAGGCTCCTTCCACAGTTTGGCTATTGTGGACATTGCTGCTAGAAACATCGGGGTGCAGGTGTCCCGGCGTTTCATTGCATCTGAATCTTTGGGGTAAATCCCCAACAGTGCAATTGCTGGGTCGTAGGGCAGGTATATTTTTCACTCTTTGAGGAACCTCCACACAGTTTTCCAGAGTGGCTGCACCAGTTCACATTCCCACCAACAGTGTAAGAGGGTTCCCTTTTCTCTGCATCCTCTCCAACATTTGTTGATTCCTGCCTTGTTAATTTGCCCCATTCTCACTGGTGTGAGGTGGTATCTCATTGTGGTTTTGGTTTGTATTTCCCTGATGGCAAGTGATGCAGAGCATTTTCTCATGTGCGTGTTGGCCATGTCTATGTCTTCGTCTGTGAGATTTCTGTTCATGTCTTTTGCCCATTTCATGATTGGATTGCACCAAAGAAACAAACAATCCAATCATGAAATGGGCAAAAGACATGAACAGAATTCCACTTTCTCCCAACACTAGTTACCTTTTGGGTTTTTGAAAAGACTTTTTTATAATAGCCATTTTAACGGGGGTAATATAATATATTTCATTGTGGTTTTAATTTCACTTCCACAATGATTAGTGATGATGCACAACTTTTCATGTACCTATTGGCAATTTTATGTCTTCTCTTAAAAAAAAGGTTATTCATTTATCTTGTCAATTTAAAACATTGGATTATTTGCCCTTTGTCATTGAGGTGTATGAGTACCTTGTATATTTCAGATGTTAGCTCTCTATCAGATATGTGGTTGGTAATAATATGCTCCTATTTCATAGTTTGCCTTTTTATTTTGTTGATTATTTCCTTTGCAGAAGGAACTAAAAGCAGAATATTTTTAGTTAGTTTTTTTTTTAATCTCACTTTTCTAGTTTTTGCTTTTCTTGCGGGTGCTTTAAGTGTCAAAACCAAAATTACCGCCAAATCTAGGGCCCAGATGTATTTCCTATGTTGCCTTCATGGAGTCATACTTCAGGTATTATGTTAAGTCTTTCATCCGGGGTTGATAGTTGTATATGACGTGAGATACAGGTCCAATTTCATTGTTTTCAATGTGGATATCCAGTTTTCCTGACACCATTTATTGGAGAGACTGCCATTTCCTCATTGTGTATTATTGGCACCCTCGCCACAGAAACCCAGCCTTGTGTAGGTTTATTTCTGATTCTTTATTATATTCCATTTGTCTATCAATTTTTAACCATTATTATTTAACATGATGAACATATTCTCTTGCAAATATTTTTCTGCAATTTAAAGTAGTTATCTAGAATAGATTCCTGTAATTAGATTTCTAAATTGGGATAATATTTGAGAATATTATATGAAAAAAATTTTTTAAAAGAGAATATTATATGATACTAGGCCTAGGGACTCAGAAACTCCTAATATTCTAGTCCTGGTCATTCCTCTCCTTAGAGTCCTACAAAAGAAACAAGAAATATGAAAAATAACAGACTGCTTTTTATTAATGGCACTGGTCCCTATTGTCACTGAAGTTCAGAACTCTGATAAGCCTCAGTTGAGGTGGTCTACTATAAAGTCTTTCAAAATCTTCAACCTCCCTTGCAGCTTGAGTGGGACATGGTCCAATGTATCAGTCTAGTTCCATGAAGAAGTGAGGAAATAGAACATGCAGGACCTTTTAAAGCCCAGTAACCCTAGTCAGTAGTAAATAGGGACCAACCTACATCCTAAAATGTCACAGATCAGATTTTTCCTCATGGGGAAGAAAAGATTAGTAAAAAAGGGAATCTTTCCCTTTCCATACTATTTAGAAAAATTGAGAACAAAATATACAAATATTTAAAGTTTAAGATATATTTGACAAGGTTATTTTCCAGACAGGTTAGACTGATTTTCCTACCCACTTGCATTGTACAAAACTGTCTTTTTTTCTGATACTTCATTTTAAAGTAAATTCTGACATTTATTATTTGTATGATTGGGGGAAGGTAACAGAACTTTTCTGTGCCTCAATTTTTTTTTTGTCTGCAGAGTGAGATTAATAATGTCTAACTTATAATGTCATTGGAACAATGTAATTATATAAAAGCTTCATGCCTGGCATGTGTTAAATTTTCAATAAAATACAAGGTTACTATTTTGTGATGTGATTGTTTTGTTAAAATCCTAGTTAATTTCCCAGGGGGAAAATGTGTCTTTCATTGTTGTAGTTGTCCTTAATTAGTTATAATAATATCAAATATTCTTCTTATATTTAGCAGCTATTCACAGTTCCTCTGTGTGAGTAGTTCATGCTTTTAGCCCATTATTTTTTGGGCTCAACAATCTTTGTGGGGTCTTATATGTAATAATAATGTAATAAAGACATTAACTTTGGTCTGACATCTCAAATATTTTCCTCAGTTTGTAGTTTATCTTAATTTTATTCGTGATATTATTATTTCACAAAAGCTTTTCATTTGATAATGTAAATTCTACCTGTTTTCTTTCATTTCTTTCATAGTCTCTTAGCTATTATGTCGTCTGACCCTGTCCAGATAGCACAGGAATTTTGACTTGTTTTTCCTTTTTTTTTGGTGTTTTACTTTTACAATTTTACTCTTTAATCAAAATGGAACAATAATTAGTATATTAAGTGATGTCTCTATTTCTAAGCAAAGAAAAAATAGCTGTATTTTAAGAGGTCAAATTAAGTTTGAGGCCGGTTTCAAGAGGTCAAATTAAGTTTGAGGCCGGTTTCACATATTGAAGCATATGTTATAATTAAATATGTAGTATTTTGAACAGTTAGTGGTTCAGGTTTATACCTGGTAATAGTGGTAACAGTATGCACAGTCATTTTGTAACAATATGTGTACAGCTATTTAGTAAAATCCACACAAATTCCAATATCCTCATAGCAGAACTAGCCCAGAAGGCTTTAACAATGTCATAATCTATAAATGGCACTGGGAAGGGGAGATTTTGAAAAAAAAAATGAAGTTGACGAGCTCCTTGAAGGGCTGCAGCGCGCAGGGCTGGACCCAGAGCAGTTCGGAGGGGCTCAGGCGGCGGCTCCGTGGAGGGGGCTGCGGGGCGGGAGCACGAATCCAACAGCACAGAGCGGGAGCACAGGGCGCCGGGACACGGCCCAGGATCCGGCCTCCCCACGGGCCAGGCAAAGGCCAGGAGGGCCCAGGACAGCAATGACGCTCCTGCCCTGAGCTGAGCAGATCAGCGGCCCCGCCCCAGAGCCTCCAGACCCTGCAGATGGAGAGCTCCGGAGTTACTGCGGGAGCTGACTCCAGGGCTCCAGAGCTGGCCCCGCCACTGCGGTTGTTCCTCCTGGGGCCTCACCGGGTAAACAACCCCCACTGAGCCCTGCACCAGGCAGGGGCACAGCAGCTCCCCCAAGCGCTAACACCTGAAAATCAGCACAGCAGGCCCCTCCCCCAGAAGACCAGCTAGACCGACAAGTTCCAGGGGAAGTCAGGGGACTTAAAGTATGCAAAAGCAAAAGATACTCCCCCGTGGTTTTTTTTTGTTTTGTTTTGTTTTGTTTGTTTTGCTTTTTGATTTCTGTTTGCATCCCCCACCCTTTTTTCTTTCTCTCTTCTCTTTTTTTTCTTCCTTTTTTCTTTTTTCTTTTTCTCTTTTCTTTTTACTCTTTTCTTTCCTTCTTTCTCTCCTCTCTTATTCACCTTTTCCCAATACAACCTGTTTTTGGCCACTCTGCACTGAGCAAAATGACTAGAAGGAAAACCTCACCTCAAAAGAAAGAATCAGAAACAGTCCTCTCTCCCACAGAGTTACAAAATCTGGATTACAATTCAATGTCAGAAAGCCAATTCAGAAGCACTATTATACAGCTACTGGTGGCTCTAGAAAAAAGCATAAAGGAATCAAGAGACTTCATGACTGCAGAATTTAGATCCAATCAGGCAGAAATTAAAAATCAATTGAATGAGATGCAATCCAAACTAGAAGTCCTAACAACGAGGGTTAACGAGGTGTAAGAACGACTGAGTGACATAGAAGACAAGTTGATAGCAAAGAGGGAAACTGAGGAAAAAAGAGACAAACAATTATGACCATGAAGATAGATTAAGGGAAATAAACGAAAGCCTGAGGAAGAAAAATCTACGTTTAATTGGGGTTCCCGAGGGCGCCGAACGGGACATAAATCCAGAATATGTATTTGAACAAATCATAGCTGAAAACTTTCCTAATCTGGGAAGGGAAACAGGCATTCAGATCCAGGAAATAGAGAGATCCCCCCCTCAAAATCAATAAAAACCGTTCAACGCCTCGATATTTAATAGTTAAGTTTGCAAATTCCAAAGATAAAGAGAAGATCCTTAAAGCAGCAAGAGACAAGAAATCCCTGACTTTTATGGGGAGGAGTGTTAGGGTAACAGCAGACCTCTCCACAGAGACCTGGCAGGCCAGAAAGGGCTGGCAGGATATATTCAGGATCCTAAATGAGAAGAACATGCAACCAAGAATACTTTATCCAGCAAGGCTCTCATTCAAAATGGAAGGAGAGATAAAGAGCTTCCAAGACAGGCAGGAACTGAAAGAATATGTGACCTCCAAACCAGCTCTGCAAGAAATTTTAAGGGGGACTCTTAAAATTCCCCTTTAAGAAGAAGTTCAGTGGAACAATCCACAAAAACAAGGACTGAATAGTTATCATGATGACACTAAACTCATATCTGTCAATAGTAACTCTGAACGTGAACAGGCTTAATGACCCCATCAAAAGGCGCAGCGGTTTCAGACTGGATAAGAAAGCAGGACCCATCTATTTGCTGTCTACAAGAGACTCATTTTAGACAGAAGGACACCTACAGCCTGAAAATAAAAGGTTGGAGAACCATTTACCATTCTAATGGTCCTCAAAAGAAAGCAGGGGTAGCCATCCTTATATCAGATAAACTAAAATTTAACCCAAAGACTGTAGTGAGAGATGAAGAGGGACATTATCTCATACTTAAAGGATCTATCCAACAAGAGGACTTAACAATCCTCAATATATATGCCCCCAATGTGGGAGCCACCAAATATATCAATCACTTAATAACCAAAGTGAAGAAATACTTAGAAAATAATACACTTATACTTGGTGACTTCAATCTAACTCTTTCTATACTCAACAGGTCTTCTAAGCACAACATCTCCAAAGAAACAAGAGCTTTAAAATATACACTGGACCAGATGGATTTCACAGATATCTACAGAACTTTACATCCAAACTCAACTGAATACACATTCTTCTCAAGTGCACATGGAACTTTCTCCGGAATAGACCACATACTGGGTCACAAATCGGGTCTGAACCGATACCAAAAGATTGGGATCATCCCCTGCATATTCTCAGACCATAATGCCTTGAAATTAGAACTAAATCACAACAAGAAGTTTGGAAGGACCTCAAACACGTGGAGCTTAAGGACCATCCTGCTAAAAGATGAAAGGGTCAACCAGGAAATTAAGGAAGAATTAAAAAGATTCATGGAAACTAATGAGAATGAAGATAACTGTTCAAAATCTTTGGGATGCAGCAAAAGCAGTCCTAAGGGGGAAATACTTCGCAATACAAGCATCCATTCAAAAACTGGAAAGAACTCAAATACAAAAGCTAACCTTACACATAAAGGAGCTAGAGAAAAAACAGCAAATAGATCCTACACCCAGGAGAAGAAGAGAGTTATAAAGATTCGAGCAGAACTCAACGAAATCGAGACCAGAAGAACTGTGGAACAGATCAACAGAACCAGGAGTTGGTTCTTTGAAAGAATTAATAAGATAGATAAACCATTAGCCAGCCTTATTAAAAAGAAGAGAGAGAAGACTCAACTTAATAAAATCATGAATGAGAAAGGAGAGATCACTACCAACACCAAGGAAATACAAACGATTTTAAAAACATATTATGAACAGCTATACGCCAATAAATTAGGCAATCTAGAAGAAATGGACGCATTCCTGGAAAGCCACAAACTACCAAAACTGAAACAGGAAGAAATAGAAAACCTGAACAGGCCAATAAGCAGGGAGGAAATTGAAGCAGTCATCAAAAACCTCCCAAGACACAAGAGTCCAGGGCCAGATGGCTTCCCAGAGGAATTTTATCAAACGTTTAAAGAAGAAACCATACCTATTCTCCTAAAGCTGTTTGGAAAGATAGAAAGAGATGGAGTACTTCCAAATTCGTTCTATGAGGCCAGCATCACCTTAATTCCAAAACCAGACAAAGACCCCACCAAAAAGGAGAATTACAGATCAATATCCCTGATGAACATGGATGCAAAAATTCTCAACAAGATACTTGCCAATAGGATCCAACAGTACATTAAAAAAATTATTCACCATGACCAAGTAGGATTTATCCCGGGACACAAGGCTGGTTCAACACCCGTAAAACAATCAATGTGATTCATCATATCAGCAAGAGAAAAACCAAGAACCATAGGATCCTCTCATTAGATGCAGAGAAAGCATTTGACAAAATACAGCATCCATTCCTGATCAAAACTCTTCAGAGTGTAGGGATAGAGGGAACATTCCTCAACATCTTAAAAGCCATCTAGGAAAAGCCCACAGCAAATATCATTCTCCATGCGGAAGCACTGGTAGACTTTCCCCTAAGATCAGGAACAAGACAGGGATGTGCACTCTCACCACTGCTATTCACCATAGTACTGGAAGTCCTAGCCTCAGCAATCAGACAACAAAAAGACATTAAAGGCATTCAAATTGGCAAAGAAGAAGTCAAACTCTCCCTCTTCGCCGATGACATGATACTCTACATAGAAAACTCAAAAGTCTCCACCCCAAGGTTGCTAGAACTCATACAGCAATTCGGTAGTATGGCAGGATACAAAAATCAATGCCCAGAAATCAGTGGCATTTCTATACACTAACAATGAGACTGAAGAAAGAGAAATGAAGGAATCAATCCCATGTACAATTGCACCCAAAAGCATAAGATACCTAGGAATAAACCTAACCAAAGTTGTAAAGGATCTATACCCTCAAAACTATTGAACACTTCTGAAAGAAATTGAGGAAGACACAAAGAGATGGAAAAATATGCCATGCTCATGGATTGGCAAAATTAATATTGTGAAAATGTCAATGTTACCCAGGGCAATTTACACGTTTAAGGCAATCCCTATCAAAATACCATGGACTTTCTTCAGAGAGTTAGAACAAATTTTTTTAAGATTTGTGTGGAATCAGAAAAGACCCCGAATAGCCAGGGGAATTTTATAAAAGAAAACCATATCTGGGGGCATGACAATGCCAGATTTCAGGTTGTACTACAAAGCTGTGGTAACCAAGACAGTGTGCTACTGGCACAAAAACAGACACATAGATCAGTGGAACAGAATAGAGAACCCAGAAGTGGACCCTGAACTTTATGGTCAACTAATATTCGATAAAGGAGGAAAGACTATCCATTCTAAGAAAGTCTCTTCAATAAATGGTGCTGAGAAAATTGGACATCCACATGCAGAAGAATGAAACTAGACCACTCTCTTTCACCATACACAAAGATAAACTCAAAATGGATGAAAGATCTAAATGTGAGACAAGATTCCATCAAAATCCTAGGGAAGAACACAGGCAACACCATTTAGAACTCAGGCACAGTAACTTCTTGCAAGATACATCCACGAAGGCAAAAGAAACAAAAGCAAAAATGAACTATTGGGACTTCATCAAGATAAGAAGCTTTTGCACAGCAAAGGATACAGTCAACAAAACTAAAAGACAACCTACAGAATGGGAGAAGAGATTTGCAAATGACGTATCAGATAAAGGGCTAGTTTCCAAGATCTATAAAGAACTTCTTAAGCTCAACACCAAAGAAACAAACAATCCAATCATGAAATGGGCAAAAGACATGAACAGAAATCTCACAGACGAAGACATAGACATGGCCAACATACATATGAGAAAATGCTCTGCATCACTTGCCATCAGGGAAATACAAATCAAAACCACAATGAGATACCACCTCACACCAGTGAGAATGGGGAAAATTAACAAGGCAGGAAACCACAAATGTTGGAGAGGATGCGGAGAAAAAGGAACCCTCTTACACTGTTGGTGGGAATGTGAACTGGTGCAGCCACTGTGGAAAACTGTGGAGGTTCCTCAAAGAATTAAAAATATACCTGCCCTATGACCCAGCAATTGCACTGTTGGGGATTTACCCCAAAGATTCAGATGCAATGAAACGCCGGGACACCTGCACCCCAATGTTTATAGCAGCAATGGCCACAATAGCCAAACTGTGGAAGGAGCCTCGGTGTCCAACGAAAGATGAATGGATACAGAAGATGTGGTTTATGAATACAATGGAATATTACTCAGCCATTAGAAATGACAAATACCCACCATTTGCTTCAACGTGGATGGAACTGGAGAGTATTATGCTGAGTGAAGTAAGTCAGTCAGAGAAGGACAAACATTATATGTTCTCATTCATGTGGGGAATATAAATAATAGTGAAAGGGAATATAAGGGAAGGGAGAAGAAATGTGTGGGAAATATCAGAAAGGGAGACAGAACGAAACTCTGGGAAACGAACTAGGGGTGGTAGAAGGGGAGGAGGGCGGGGGGTGGGAGTGAATGGGTGACGGGCACTGGGGGTTATTCTGTATGTTAGTAAATTGAACACCAATAAAAAATAAATTAAAAAAATACAAAAATGAACAATAAAAAAATTATGAACAGTTATACACCAATAAATTAGGCAATCTAGAAGAAATGGACGCATTCCTGGAAAGCCACAAACTACCAAAACTGGAACAGGAAGAAATAGAAAACCTGAACAGGCCAATAAGCAGGGTGGAAATTGAAGCAGTCATCAAAAACCTCCCAAGACACAAAAGTCCAGGGCCAGATGGCTTCCCAGAGGAATTCTATCAAACGTTTAAAGAAGAAACCATACCTATTCTCCTAAAGCTGTTTGGAAAGATCGAAAGAGATGGAGTACTTCCAAATTCGTTCTATGAGGCCAGCATCACCTTAATTCCAAAACCAGACAAAGACCCCACCAAAAAGGAGAATTATAGACCAATATCCCTGATGAACATGGATGCAAAAATTCTCAACAAGATACTAGCCAATAGGATCCAACAGTACATTTAGAAAATTATTCACCATGACCAAGTAGGATTTATCCCGGGACACAAGGCTGGTTCAACACCCGTAAAACAATCAATGTGATTCATCATATCAGCAAGAGAAAAACCAAGAACCATAGGATCCTCTCATTAGATGCAGAGAAAGCATTTGACAAAATACAGCATCCATTCCTGATCAAAACTCTTCAGAGTGTAGGGATAGAGGGAACATTCCTCAGCATCTTAAAAGCCATCTAGGAAAAGCCCACAGCAAATATCATTCTCCATGGGGAAGCACTGGTAGACTTTCCCCTAAGATCAGGAACAAGACAGGGATGTGCACTCTCACCACTGCTATTCACCATAGTACTGGAAGTCCTAGCCTCAGCAATCAGACAACAAAAAGACATTAAAGGCATTCAAATTGGCAAAGAAGAAGTCAAACTCTCCCTCTTCACCGATGCCATGATACTCTATACAGAAAACCCAAATGTCTCCACCCCAAGATTGCTAGAACTCATACAGCAATTTGGTAGCATGGCAGGATACAAAATCAATGCCCAGAAATCAATGGCATTTCTATACACTAACAATGAGACTGAAGAAAGAGAAATGAAGGAGTCAATCCCATTTACAATTGCACCCAAAAGCATAAGATACCTAGGAATAAACCTAACCAAAGAGGTAAAGGATCTATACCCTCAAAACTATTGAACACTTGTGAAAGAAATTGAGGAAGACACAAAGAAATGGAAAAATTTTCCATGCTCATGGATTGGCAGAATTAATATTGTGAAAATGTCAATGTTACCCAGGGCAATTTACATGTTTAATGCAATCCCTATCAAAATACCATGGACTTTCTTCAGAGAGAACAAATTATTTTAAGATTTGTGTGGAATCAGAAAAGACCTCGAATAGCCAGGGGAATTTTATAAAAGAAAACCATATCTGGGGGCATCACAATGCCAGATTTCAGGTTGTACTACAAAGCTGTGGTCATCAAGACAGTGTGGAACTGGCACAAAAACAGACACATAGATCAATGGAACAGAAAAGAGAACCCAGAAGTGGACCCTGAACTTTATGGTCAACTAATATTTGATAAAGGAGGAAAGACTATCCACTGGAAGAAAGACAGTCTCTTCAATAAATGGTGCTGGGAAAATTGGACATCCACATGCAGAAGAATGAAACTAGACCACTCTCTTTCACCATACACAAAGATAAACTCAAAATGGATGAAAGATCTAAATGTGAGACAAGATTCCATCAAAATCCTAGAGGAGAACTCGGCCACAGTAACTTCTTGCAAGATACATACATGAAGGCAAAAGAAACAAAAACAAACATGAACTATTGGGACTTCATCAAGATAAAAAGCTTTTGCACAGCAAAGGATACCGTCAACAAAACTAAAAGACAACCTACAGAATGGGAGAAGAGATTTGCAAATGACGTATCAGATAAAGGGCTAGTTTCCAAGATCTATAAGAACTTCTTAAACTCAACACCAAAGAAACAAACAATCCAATCATGAAATGGGCAAAAGACATGAAGAGAAATCTCACAGAGGAAGACATAGACATGGCCAACATGCACATGAGAAAATGCTCTGCATCACTGGCCACCAGGGAAATACAAACCAAAACCACAATGAGATACCACCTCACACCAGTGAGAATGGGGAAAATTATCAAGACAGGAAACCACAAATGTTGGAGAGGATGTGGAGAAAAAGGAACCCTCTTACACTGTTGGTGGGAATGTGAACTGGTGCAGCCACTCTGGAAAACTGTGTGGAGGTTCCTCAAAGAGTTCAAAATAGACCTGCCCTACGACCCAGCAATTGCACTGCTGGGGATTTACCCCAAAGATTCAGATGCAATGAAACGCCAGGACACCTGCACCCCGATGTTTATAGCAGCAATGTCCACAATAGCCAAACTGTGGAAGGGGCCTCGGTGTCCATCGAAAGATGAATGGATAAAGAAGCTGTGGTCTATGTATACAATGGAATATTACTGAGCCATTAGAAACGACAAATACCCACCATTTGCTTCAACGTGGATGGAACTGGAGGGTATTATGCTGAGTGAAGTAATCAATCGGAGAAGGACAAACATTTTATGTTCTCATTCATGTGGGGAATATAAATAATAGTGAAAGGGAATAGAAGGGAAGGGAGAAGAAATGGGTAGGAAATATCAGAAAGGGAGACAGAACATAAAGACTGCTAACTCTGTGAAACGAACTAGGGGTGGTGGAAGGGGAGGAGGGCGGGGGGTGGGGGTGAGTGGGTGACGGGCACTGAGGGGGGCACTTCACGGGATGAGCACTGGGTGTTATTCTGTATGTTGGCAAATTGAACACCAATAAAAAATAAGTTTATTATAAAAAAATTTTAAAAAAGGAAAAGGAGAAAGAGAAAGAAGGAAAGAAAAAAAGAAAAAAGGAAGCAGAAAGAGAAAAAAGAAAAAAGGGGGAGGCATACAAATCAAAAAGAAAAAGAGTAAATAAGCACACAAGGAGAGTATCTTCTGATTCTGTGTACTTTAAGTCCCTTGACTTCCCTGGAACTTGTCTGTCTAGCTGGTCTTCTGGGGGAGGGGCCTGTTGTGCTGATTTTCAGGTGTTAGCACTTGAGGGAGCTGCTGTGCCCCTGCCTGGTGCAGGGCTCAGTGGGGGCTGTTTACCCCGTGAGGCCCCAGGAGGAACAACCGCAGTGGCGGGGCCAGCTCTGGAAACCTGGAGTCAGCCCCCACAGGAACTCCGGAGCTCTCCGTCTGCAGGGCCTGGAGGCTCCGGGGCGGGGCCGCTGATCTGCTCAGCTGGGGCAGGAGCGTCCTCGCTGTCCTGGGCCCTCCCGGCCTCTGCCTGTCCCGGGGGAGGCCAGATCCTGGGCTGTGTCCCGGCGCCCTGTGCTCCGGGTCTGCGCTGTTGGATTTGCGCTCCTGCCCCGCAGCCCCCTCCGCGGAGCCGCGGCCCGAGCCCCTCCGAGCTGCTCCGGGTCCAGCCTGCGCGCTGCAGCCCTTTAGGGAGCTCGGCGCACTCTCCCGGGGCGCAGGTGTCTGTTAGTGTCCCAGGGAGCCCGAGGGCATCCCCGCCCTCCTGGGGTCCTGCTCTAACTCCCTGCAAGAGCCTTTCCACACGGGAAGGTTGGTGCAGCTCCTGCTTCTCCGGGACGGGGCTTTCCTGTCCTGGGGACACTC
Organism: Canis lupus baileyi; assembly: GCF_048164855.1. Lineage (NCBI taxonomy): Eukaryota > Metazoa > Chordata > Mammalia > Carnivora > Canidae > Canis > Canis lupus. The sequence goes on along the minus strand of NC_132860.1, from coordinate 20,214,276 downwards.
TGCCCAGCCTCAGTCCGGCTCCTCGCGGGGGTCCTCCCCCTTGGAGGCCTTTTGTTTCCTTATTTCTTCCCCCCTCCCCCCCCCCCCCCCCGGCTTCCTACCTTGGTAGAAGTGTGAACTCTTCTCACTGTAGCATTCCAGCTGTTCTCTCTTTAAATCTCAGGCCGAAAAAAATAAAACAAAATAAATCTCAGACCGAATTCGTAGATTTTCAGGATGATTTGAAGGTTATCTAGATAATTTGGTGGGGACAGGTGACGTGGGGACCCTACTCTTCCTCCATCTTGCCCATGCATTCATTTTAAAACCATTATTGAGCTCTTTTTATATTTTCTCTTATCTGACTCTATTTGTATCCAATATACCCAGAACAGACACCGATGTGTTATGTATTTCAATACAAATTTTTGCAATCATTACTGCCCTTTTAAAATTACTGGAGCTGGACCACAATAGACAGATGCTAGTCTGGGGTGTGAGGATCAGAGAAAACTTTTATAGTAACAGCATCTGATACTTGAAGTGACATAGACAGGAGAAAGCACTAATAGGTGAAGTTGCTGATCTGGCTGCCCATGATGATCTAAATGAGATCTATTTCACTAATGGGAGGGAAAATAAGGAAATGTAAACAGAAAATTTCAACACTAATTTAGAGAATTCTTGCCATGAAGAAGAAAGAAGGTATGGCTGAGAAAGTGGGATTATGAGTTTATAAAATTTTTAAATTCCTAGGTCACTTCCCTCTTTACTTTGAAGACTTTAACCCTTGGGTCACTGTCATCCCATGGCACACTACTATTTATAGATCTTAAGTTTTCTAGTCTTCACATAAAATGAAATATTCTATTATTCTGCCTTCTCAGAATTCCTCGGATGATCTCAGCCATCCATGCCATGGTCGTATCTTTCATATTGCCATTACCAAGAGTTGCCATCGCCACCTCAAATTCTGAAACCACAGAATCCTGAGCAAAATAAAATGGTTACAGTTTTCAGGCACTAATTTCCGAGACGGTTTATTATACAGTAGGGGATAACCGAAATGCTGAGAGTTATGCTCCCATTCATTCCATCAAAATAGATACCGGTGGGGCTTTTCACACTACTAATTAAAGCTACCATCTCTCTCAAAACAAAACAAGACAAAACAAAACAAGCTCCCCAACGCATGCTCCCTCTCCTGCTATGGAAGGAGAGAGGGAATAAACTGCCAGAAAGCTTCTAAAGAAAACATTTCCTGTATACACCAAAAAAATAATAATAAAGATAACGTATAGAGAAGGGTTCTTAGTTGTAAGCAAGAGATATTGACTATGTTTGATTTAAGCTAAAAGGAAAAATGTTGAAAGTGGTCATTCTGGTCCTGCAGCCAGAACCACAGGCCACAATCAGATAGAATGGGTGTGATGACAGCATCGCTGCCACTCAGCACTAGATGGCGCACGTCGCTCTGCCAACACCATCAGCCCAGGCCCTGCTGCTGGAGCCGCTGCTTCACTGAGGCTGGAAATTGGGCTGTTGGTGCTTCCTCTGCCCCTGAAAGAAAAAGACTGAGAAAAGTGTATGCTGACCAACAGTAGGTCAGTCAGGTGATCCAGGTGAACAGCAGTAGTGATCATGTGGGTAGTATGTGCCCTTGAGATGATGTGATGGAGATAATACTTTATCTTTGTGACCTCCCTCTCCTAAACCCATAACCTCAGTCTAATTCGAGAAAAACACCAGACAAATTCTAACAGGTCATCTTCCTATAAAATATGTGACCAGTGATCCTTAAAACTGGAACAGTCAACAAAACAGAAGTCTGAGAACCTGTCACAACCAAGAGGAGCTTAAGGAGACATGACCAGTAAATGTAATGTGGCATCCTGTGTGGGATCCTGGATCAGAAAAGGCATATAAGGGAAAAGAGAAGAAAAGAAAAGAACGGGGGCACCTGAGTGGCTCAGTCAGTTAAGCATCTGCCTTTGGCTCAGGTCATGATCTCGGGGTCTGAGACCAAACCTCACGTGGGTCTCCCTACTCAGGGGGGAGTCTGCTTCTCCCTCTACCCCTACCCCCACTCCTGTAATCTCTCTCAAATGAATAGATCAACTCTTTAAAGGAAAGAAAGAAATCCAAATGAAGTATGAATTTTGGTTAATACTGTATCAGTATGGGAGAGAGCTTGGTGGCTTAGTCATTTGGGTGTCTTCCTCTTGGTTTCAGCTCAGGTCGTGATTTTGAGATGTTGGGGAGGTAGGATTATTCCCACATTTGGGGCTCCATACTCAGCATGAAGGATACTTGGGATTCTCTCTCTCCCTCCCCCTAGGCACTTCCCCCTGCTGTCTCTCTCTCAAATAAATAAATAAATAAATAAATAAATAAATAAATAAATAAATAAATAAATCTTAAAATCATGGGATATCAATGTTGATTTTCTTAATTGTGACAAATACTATAATAATAATAATGTAAGATGTCAGTAATAAAGGAAAGTGGCATATGAACACTCAGGGTACTTCTCAGTTTTTCTATAAGCCTAAACCTGATCTAAAAAAATACATTTATTTTTAAAAAACAAAAGAAACAGCTTGTTTTCCTTGCTTTTTCATGTCACTAGAGCTTAATTCAGAATATACACTGGGAATTTCTGAATGACTCCACCTTGCTAGCTAACTACTGCCGCAGTGAAGACAAGAAACTGAATTTCAGGTGTATTCAGCTTCTAAGGAGGGAGACAGGCTCTAACTAGCCCAAGACACACAAAAGACCATAAATGTGGACAGGCAACTCAAATGACCAGAAGCCAAAAACTGACATATGGCCATTACACATGGCCTGTGAAACCAAATCCCCTCGCTAATGTCTTGACTACCGATAGATTTCAGCCTGACCAGTGTAATTCATAATCTGCATAACACCATATTCTAAGTAGTTGTAGAGCACAGAATGTTGAGTTCAGACATACAATAGCTTAGCATATGGACTGCTTCTGTGGGCATTATGTCAGTCCTCATCTGAGGGTCTTGAGGGGCTCAGTTGGTTAAGCGTGTGCCATCAGCTCAGATCATGATCTGGGGGTCTTTGGATGGAGCCTGGTGTCAGGCTCCCTGGTCAGCAGGGAGTGCGCTTCTTCTCCGCTCTGCTCTCCTCTCTCTCCATCCTTGCCCCCTCCCCTGTTTCATGCTTTCTCTCTCTCTCAAACAAACAAACAAACAAACAATAAATAAATAAATAAAATCTTAAAAAATATAGTGTCCTATTCTGATTGTGTTTACTAATATAATCCAACTGCTAGTACACTATCTGCCGCAAATTAGATTCTCAATAAGTATTTCCTGAAAGAATATGAGTGTAGGAAACGTATTGGCTCAAGTCCAGTCTCTTTACATTTTTAAATGATTTTATTAATTTATTTTACATAGAGGCCAGAATCAGGGAGAGCGGCAGTTAGAGAGAGGGGGAAGAGGCTCCCCACCCCTAGGATTGCAGCCTGAGCCTAAGAAAGATACTAAATCAACTGAGCCACCCAGGTGCCCCTGTACTTTTTATTAAATAATAACAGATGGGTTCATATCAGAAGATCTGTTTTCATGATGCTAGAAAGAAATGGAGTTTGTAGCAATCAATTGCTTGCAAGTCAAGGTCATGTCCCATAGAGCTTCAGAGTCCTTTACCTTACAATGAACGTCATGTATTGAAAGAAACCTTACAAGATTGTTCCATTAAAAACTCTGGACCTTTAGTGAAGCGACTGCAACCAAAACTTATCTTGTTCAATTAGATAGTAGGCTCAGGGCTTCAGGGGACCTTTGAAGGCACATGGTCAGAAACCTCGCATCTATGAGAGGTAGGAGAGAAGATCTCGGCATTCTCTGTCTTGCTTTGTGCCTTTTCCATCTCCCTGGTCTCACTGGGTTTTGAGCCTGTTTCCTGGCAATACTTACAAGTGAAAATTTAAATTTTGTCTGGCTGCGTTATTATGACTTTCATAAAGGTCAGCCTCATCACAAACAATTCATAGCACACACCTACCACCCCCTCAATCTTGAAAAATACCATTGAGTGAATAGCAGTGATCTGAGTAAGAATTTGCACATTAAAAGGTAGATTATGGGGTTCTGTTTGGATGATAGCAATCAGACAACTAATTGTATTGGCACCATTATACATTTAAATCTATTATTTTAGCCAAACTTTAATCATGCCTTCACATTCATTTTACTCGTCCTTATGTGGTAAGCAGAATAATGGTCCCCCAAAGATGTCCATGTCCAAATCCCCAGGAACTCTAAATATGTTACCTTACACCAGAATAGGACTTTATGCTTAGAATTAAAATAAATATCTTCAAGTGGGAGGTTATCCTTGATTATTTATTTATTTATTTTTGGAATACGGTAACAGGAAATCAGAAGATAGGTAGAGAATGAGCTTGAAAAAATTATTCCTGTGTCTTTCTCACTGCCATATAACTTAAGTCCACAACTCCTGTCTCATGGCATTCTATATTCAGGTATCCTGTTCAAGTCCTAGTTGTCTTTCAGGCCCGGAGTGGTACCAACTGCTTTCTCACTTGGTAGCCCTGGGATGCCACTATGTGTTGTTAGTTTCCAAAATCCTGTCTTTACCTTTATCTGATAGATAAAATCTCCACGTACCTCATAAGAATGTGAGAAGGACAGCAGAAACCATATATACGTCTTCTTTGTACTCATGCTCTTCACTACCCACTTCAAACACACATGCATGCACATGTGCAGGAACACATACATGTGGCACCTTGCTTATAGTAAGTGATTAGGTACTGATTGTTTATTTATTGGTTATTTGATGAAATAAATTCAGAAATATCTAAAAATAAGAGTTGGAGCATGATCTGGGATAGATTCATAATAATATACCATGTATGATTTTAAACAGATGGATTTCACTGGTCCCAGGATTTATAAAATGTGCATGTTTCTTATAAGATTTCCTAACTCTTAGGAGCCAAAAGACCAACCAGAAGGAAGCAGACCCTCCTTCTGTGGGTCCATGAATTATTGTCCTTCTTCTACAAAGGAAGTACTGGATGAAGGATGGAGGGTAGGTCGACAGCAAGGTCCCAGGATGAGGATCTAACCAAATTCCAAGATTGCTGAGGAAATTACTCAGTAGTTTGTATAGGTAGGGAGCTAAAAGGGTCTCACAGTCAGTGGGAGATTTCAAGCCTGCATGGGAAATTCCTTGTGGCCACTTTCCTCAGAGCTCCCTTCACATCCTTGTTCCTCAAGCTATAGATGAGGGGATTGAGCATGGGTGTCACCATCGCATAGAACACAGACACCAGTTTTTTCTGTTCTTTGGAAGACTTAGGTGTCATGTAAGTGACAATTCCTGACCCATAAAAGAGGATGACCACCATGAGGTGGGAACCACAGGTAGAGAATGCCTTGAGCCTCCTCACAGATGACTTCATCCTGACCACAGTCACTATGATGTGGCCATAGGATACTAGAGTTAGGGAGACAGGTATGAGGAGAATTATGACACCCATGAGGAAAATGGCCATCTCTGAAGTGTGGGTGTCTGTGGATGCCAGGATCAAGAGTGCAGGGGCCTCACAAAAAAAATGAGCAATACTATTGCTGCCTCGGTAGGGTAGCCTTAGTATAAAAGTGGTATCTACCACAGACACCAGAATGCCACTGGTCCATGATCCCGCAGCCAGCTGAACACACACCCTCCAAGTCATAATGCTAGGGTAATGCAAAGGGTTGCAGATGGCCACGTATCGATCATAGGACATCACTGCCAGCAAGGCACACTGTGTACCCCCAAAAATGAGGAAGAGTAAAAGCTGAGCTGCACAACGTGTGAATGAAATGATCTTTTTCCTGGATAGCAGATGAACCAGGGCCTGAGGAACAATGTTGGTAGAAAAACAGAGGTCAGCCAAAGATAAGTTGCAGAGGAAAAAATACATGGGTGTGTGAAGCTGAGAGTCAGCCTGAACAAGGCGCATGAGAAGCAGATTTGCAAGCACAGTAACCAGGTAGACACCCAGGAATAAAATAAATAGGAGCTTCTGAGTGTGGGGGTCATCAGAGAGTCCCAGGAGGAGGAACTCTGTCACCTGCGTCTGATTTGCTGCTCTCATACTTTGTTGTTTCAGGAAGAAGTCTACATGTTAAACATAGGTCCATAGAACTTCAGATTTGGAGGCCGTTTGAATTGCTCTCAATCACTATCAACCATTCCAAAACTCCCCTTGTTATAAAAATGATCATGCTGCTTTAGTTGGAGCATTTTCAGTGTTGTAAAACTTCGTACTTTTAAGCTGGCGCCTTCATTCTTAGTAAGTGTAGAATAGATAAAAAGAATCTTCTTATTCTGAATATCTAATAATTAAAGAGATTTGATTAATCTGTAAGTTATGGCATAGAATTTCACTTTATTATCAACTAGAAATTTGAGTCCTATGCTGTTATTGCCACACCTCCCCCATTTTATGCTGGCATAGATTTTTTATTTATTCTTTGGGCATATGACTGTTGTCTCTTCCCTAAAAAGACAGTCACTAAGATATAAAAAATTTAAAAAGGGCCAAAGTATCTTAAAGAACTGACATTTTCTTGGACAAAATAACTTGTTTTGAAAGAGCTGGCAAATCAAGAAGTAATAGGCTAGTATGCCATCATCTCTTTGGTAATGCACCCACGGCTTCGGATGGAACTCCCAAATATCAATCTTAACCATCAAAAACTTCCAAAATGGCAGACACACCATCACAGCATTTCCACTTGAAGCCACCAGGTTGACTAATTTTCTGTGTGCAGACTACACAGCACTAATGCACCACCTCTAGCCCATCAGCTCTCATTGCCTTGCATTACGTGTCTCTTCTTCCCAGAAAATAAAAACTCCTCTTAAAACTAAATCTTTAGCATTTTTGTGACCTTTTATAGACATGATGTGGTGATTTATTTGATCAATATCATTAATTAATTAAATTTAAAACTTGACCTTATGGTTTAGTAGAATTGCTTAAGAAGCCTGTCAGATTCTCTGTGTCTAAGGCGGAAACATTGGTTGTTCCTGACTTTGTTCGCTCTCACAGGAAAAAGAAACAACAACTATTCCATAATAAAACACCACTAAGAAGCAACCTGCACCACAGAGACCAAGAGAGATGGCATTAGAAAGGTAAAAGAAGCAACTACACGTTGTATGCATTGTCCTTCACCCAGGCCGGTGCAACATCATGTGGACAGGCCTCCCCTGAGCTTTCTAGTTCTCTAAATAAGAAAAGAAAACCCAGGGGAGATGATCTGCGCTGCCCCAGCATTGTGAGTGCTTTGCAGGAGCCCCTGCTCTGACCCCAAACTATAGGGACTGCAGGGGAGTCAATGGGGCTCTACCACTGGAATCTGATTGTGATAGAGAAGGGAGAGACGCTTGCAACAATCAGCATACAGATCTTGGCAGAACAAAATTCATACCTGCTGTGCCCAAGGACTAATCCCAACCTGTAGCTTTGCTCATATGCAGGACTAGCTCAGATATGTACTCTGGCCAAGGCACAAGGTGGGGTGCAGAGCTGCTTGATTCAGATCCTCGAAGGAGTTTTACTAACCTCAGAGACTGGTTTCCCAGACGCAGACAGTGAGCTGAATCACAACCCTGCCTGCTGTGAAGAGTGTCTGCTGGCCTCATCTGACCAGAAGGGCTGAGGATAACTCCTGAAGCAGTACAGCCGAGCAGAGCTCTAGCTGAGAGGTCAGTGGGAAGAGCTGATTGCACCCAGAGAAAAGCCAGTACCAGAGGAACATTCCTGTGCTACATACAGGCAGAGGCATTAATTCATAGCCTAGACTGAAGGTAAATCCCAGCCCCTCCTAACTGGAGAACCTGCCTGGGAAACTGAGAGTAGCCTGAAATGACTCAACTCCCACCTAGGCAAGGAAACTAGGGCATCGCCCCACCCACTGTCAAGAGGGTCTCCTGGCTTCATCTGATTGGAAGGACTGGTGACAGCTCCTAGGGCAGTGCATCCCAGGGACATTCAAGCTAAGAGGCAGGTGCACAGAACTGAGAGTTTGCAGAGCAAAGCCAGTGGCTCTGTTCCATCAGGAAGCTTAGGGTGGGTCAAGACAAGAGAACAGAGATTAGCCAGCTTTAGAGCTGCTTTCCCACTGTGCTCAGGCAAGAAATCTTGTGTAGCTCTACTCATCACTGAATACAGCCTTCAGCTTGTGCAACCACAGAACCTCACCACAGCACATTGAAACTGCCTAGCCCATCCAACGGCCCTATATACAGTGGCACTAGAGAAGAGAGCACAACTGTAGCTTCCCTAATCTGTAGAGCAAAACTGATAACATCACTTGGCCAGGGAATTCAGTAAACCTTCTGAAGGACGGATTGGGGTCCTTAAATAAGAGCTGTACAGGCTTTGGGTTCTGTCTTGCTGCCCTGCCAGAGCAGGGAGGCTCTTTCATATATTATTACTAAATATAGTACCCAGTCTTCATCCTCTAAAAAGCCTGACCAGAGAATCCAGGCAGCCACGGGGCCCATCCTACAACCTCACTTCGGTAGGGAACTAAGACAGAAGTCCTAACCCAACTGTTTTTGGCCGGTGGCACACCTCCCATCACATTAATAGAATGAAAGAAAAGAATCATATGATCATCTCAATAGGCACAGAAAAAAAAAGATTTGACCAAATTCAACACCCATTTGTGATGAAAACTCAACATATCATTCATAGAAGGAACATATCTCAGTATAATAAAGGCCATGATTTGACAGCCCACAATTATTGTCATAGTTGATGGTGAACAATTGAAAAGCTTTTCCTCTAGGATCAGGAACAAGACAAAGTTGCCCACTTTCACCACTCTAGTCAACATAATACTAGAGGTCCTGGCCAGAGCAATCAGGGAAGAAAAGTAAAAGGTATAACAATTGAAACTGTCTGTATTTGCAAATGATAAAATTTGACATGCAGAAAATCCTAAAGACTCAATCAAAAGAAGAAAACCTGTTAGATCTAATTAATGAATTCAGTAAAGTTGCAGGATCCAAAATCAACAAAATCAGTAGCATTTCTATACACCATCAACACAGTTTCTAAAAAACAAATCAATCCCATTTGTAGTATCATCAAAAACAATAAAATAATTTGGAATAAATGTAAGGAGATGTAAGTGCTCTACGATGAAAACTACAAGACATTGATGAAAGAAATCCAAGACAAAAAGAAATGGAAAGCTATCTCATGTTCATGTTTAGAAGAATTAACAAATGTCAGTACCACCAAAACCTAGCTATAGATTCAATGCTGTCCTTATCAAGAGTCCAATGGCAATTTACAGAAGTAAATGAAACACTCCTCAAGTTTATATGGAACCACGAAAAACTGCAAATCGCCAAAGCAATCTGAGAAAGAAGAACAAAGCAGGAGGCATCACACTTCCTGATTTCTAGCTATATTATAAACCTATCATCATCAAAACATTATGGCATTGGCATAAATACAAACAAATAAACCAATGGAACATAATGGAGAATACGTAAATAAGCTCAAACATATGGAGACAAATAACACTGGACAGGGGAACAAAGAATGCTCAATGAAGGAAAGATAGTCTGTTTGATAAATGGTGTTGGCATAATTGGATAGTCACATGCAATAGATTGAAACCAGACTCACCTCTTATACCACTCTCAAAAATTCATTTCCAATGGATTAGACTTAAGTGTAGGTCCTGAAAGAAAACAAATAAAAAACAAAAATAGTAGAAAAGGTGATCAGACTTGTTACCAGAGGCAGAGGATATGGGGAGGACATTTTGGAGGAGGGGGACCAAAAGCTACAACTTCTAGTTATAAGATATATGTATACTAGGGAAAGAATGTAGACCATGACGGCTTAGCCGCATGACGGCTAAGACTACTTTATAGTATATTAGAAAGTTGTTAAGAGAGTACTTCTAAGTTCTCATCAGAAGAATATTTATCCTTTTCCTTTTTTTTTCTTTTCTTTTTTTCTTGTTTCTCTATAAGAGAAGATGGATATGAGTTGAACCTACTATGGTAATGGTAATCATATCACAATATATGTAAATCAGGCCATCATGCTATATTCCTTGAACTTACACAGTGATGTATGTCAATTATTTCTCAATAAAACTGAGAGGGTGGAGGGTGGATGACTGTCATTATGTGTAGAGAGATTTGCAAGACTTGGGGAGTAATAATAAAATTTCATGAAATGGTTCAAAAAGAAGGGCGAACAATCTAAAGTCTAAAGATTAAGGCCCTATACAAAGTTTAAGCTTTTGGCCCTTTATCTACTTGGTAAAGGTGTCTCAAAATAATGGTTCAAATGCATCACATAAAATGTATAGGGTTGCCAAGAAGACCAGTAATATTCACATAGAGTTTATTACAATAGTTTTAGGAAGCAAATATATAATATAATGATACATGTGCTTCTTTATTAATGAATTAAATATCAAAGTATTGTGGCAGGTCTAATAATGATCTTAATTAGAAAATTAATGAGCATAAAGGATATTTGTAGGTATCTTCAACAACTACAACGTGATATAAAAATACCTGTGATTTCTGTTGGTGATGAAGTCATGGATACTGCTAATGATAGTTTGGCTTAGATACCAACATTCAAACAAGCGGGACATTTTGAATTCCAGTTAGAGTAAAGAAGAAATAAAGAAATAGCATTCACATCTTAATTGAAGAGCACTCTAAAGTTCAACTTAAGAAGTCCTAGGCTAGGGGTACCTCGGTGGTTAGGTCAGGGAAGCATCTGCCTTCAGCTCAGGTCATGATCCAGGGTCATGGGATCCAGCCCCACGTTGGACTCCCTGCTCTGCATGGAGCCTGCTTCTCTTCCCTGCCCCTGCTTTCGCTCTCGCTTTCTGTCTAGTCAAATAAATAAATAAAATCTTAAAAAAGCGTTTCCTAGGCTAAAGAAATGCCCCGTTTTCTCAAAAAGACATTATCACATTCTATGTTATCTGATAATGGGGTCTTAGGCATCTGGATAGATCTATGAGTCAAAGTGATGAAGGGTTCCAATTCATCATTGTAAGAAAGCATGAATCAATAAAACATTAATATAAGCAACCACATCTCTAGCTGACATTCTTTGAGGGTTCCCTTATCTAACCCTAGGCCACCTTTCCAGCCATTTTCCCTGCCACATAGTTAGGACGCATTGAATTTTTTTCCTCACTGATTTTTGCTGGGCATAATCCCTTTATTCAGAGGTATGCCCACTACTAGGTTTACTATCACTTTCTTGAACATTCATGATACTTTGAATATTCAGTCAGCTTCTTTGTAGATCAAAAGACATTGGCCAAGCACATTATTGGTACTGGGGATACAGAAAAAAGAACCAGGCCCTGAAGTCAAAGAACCTCAGATACAAATACCCAAACTATAGTCATATTTCATCCTCAGTATCAGTGTGGTCCCAGAAATATCATAGATTCGTGGCAAATAATAGCTTAATGAATGAATATACTGGGTCAAGTGAGTCTGTATGACCTAACAGTTACTTAAATCAAACTTAAAAAGAACAGCTTCTAAAGAAAAATGTAGTCTATTGCTGAAGTAGCTGACATAAAAATACATTTTGAGACCACACCCTGTTTTAAGAACGGTACTTTGGGAATTTCCTTTCATCTGGTGGAAGGTATTACTTGGTTAGTTCTTAGAGTCTCCCCAAATGCTTTAGACTTTGTTACTCTCTCCACCACAGTTCATACCCGTCCCAGAGTAGAAATTATTGCATGTCTCTAATCTCAGGGAAAATTAAAGGACAAGCAAATATTCTCAGTTTTGATGAATAGAGATACCATAAAACTGAACACTTTTCCCAAAGTTTTAAGTGATGCTTATAATCAGTGGTTAACCTAACAGACGGGCAGCTGCAGGATTTTGCTGATTTCTATACCTTCATCCAACTAATAACTATAGGTTTTTAATGATTCCATTTAGGAAGCATATTACTCAGGAACACCTTTCTTTCTGACCCACACATGTTTCCCATCCCCCACTCCCACTCACTCCCAATATATGTAGACATATACAAGTCAACACATCTAGTCTAGAGACTAGATACATTAGTGTACCTTGAGCCTCGTGTACTTTTATCATGGCTGATAACTTTACATTGGATTTATTTTCTTTCTCTGTGAGTGTAATAAGTGCAAGGACCGCATCTGACTCAACTTTTTTCACAGCATAGAATAAATTGGTCCAGAATAAGTGTACAACACACGTTTTCTGAGCTGATTTCACCTGAGCCAGAATATCAGAAGTCAGAGATCTATCTGAGCCAGAATATCAGAAGACAGAGATCTATCTGAGCTGATTTCACCTGAGCCAGAATATCAGAAGACAGAGATCTATCTGAGTCAGGGATGAGACTTGTGATCTGTCAGATGTAGGAGCTCTCACCAACTCTGGCACAATAGTAGAAGACTACACCCCTGTCAAGTCCAAATTTGCTTTTAAAACCATATTATTCTCTAATGCAAATGTGAAGGAGAAAATGTTCCCCCAAGTGACTATGAACCTGCCCCCAGAGTCAGGAAGCTTCTGAAAGGAAATCATGTGTGCTGTCAACCTTTCTCTCACATCATTCTGCCTTTTCAAGAGATTGAATGTCAACTTTAAGTTCATTTCTCTAATAATGACATTTATGAGAAATCAAACAAGATGATAGGGTCACGGAGCCATGCATTTTCTCATCTGATGTTTTGTTTAAGAAGAAGATTCTGAGGGAGTCCATAGGAACCAAGAGAAAATACTAAATTTCAGTTCTGATTACAAAATCTTGTGTGCTAAAAATCACCTAGTCTCTATAATACATACCCACTTCCTGTCTTCCAAGCCCAGCTCAACAAGGCATAAACATCCCCACTCAGAGGACAAGTACTGATTCCATGGAAGTTCTACTTAAGTCCTCTCTAGGTGAGGACTATGATTCTTCTTCACAAGGAATTTGGCATTGCAATTATGGTTTGATAAGGTAGACCCACTATGGAAAACACCTTGGCTAGATCTATAACAGAGTTCTACCCCTAAGGATCAGATTGTTTCAACAAAATTAGTTGAATTTTAAAAGCCAAATTTATGAAAAGATTGACACCAATTCTCTCACAATGTATGCCATATTATTACCTTTGTTCACCATGTGCCTTCTCTTTCCATCTCTCTAATAATCTTACCCCCATTTTCTCATCTGAGGAAGGAAAAAAGATCACATTAGCATGTTAGTGGGCAGAGTGGAGAGCGAAAAAGAGTGTGAGCATCTAGTCATAAGTTATCTGAGTCAAAGAGTTCCATAAAATCTCTGAAGCCAAGATCAAAGACAAGGCAGAAAGGGGAATCCCCACAACTCTGCTGTCCTTCTGTTGCCACCAAATGTGTTATTGACATCAAGGCATACTGTGCAACTATAGTTCCATTTAAATGAGGTCACCAGAAGGATACTTGGAGCAGTCTCTGCAGTGGGTGAAGTCTCAGGAGAATTCTGAATCATTAGGGTGGATCTTGAGCTCTGTTTCTTTTAGAGGTTCCCAAATGATTATAAGGAAGACAGAAAATAACATGCAGTTAGCGCTCACATCTCCATTTATGGACCCATTATTAGTTCTGCTTACCTGCCTTCTTTTTTGGGAAGCGTTGTATTGTTGCAATGAAGTAATGGGTTTCTAGGTTCTAGGTTGCAACCCCGTTGTATTATGTATTATATATATGATTTTTAAGAACTTCATAATTTGAACAATGTGAATATGATGTGCCCCAGATAATAAAAGATTCTACGATTATTAACATTTTAACCCTATTTTCTTGGTTTCTCCTTATACACATAGTTATTTTTTAGAATGGCTATTATTTTTTTATTGGAATTCAATTTGCCAACATATAGCATAACACCCAGTGCTCATCCCATCAAGTGCCCCCCTCAGTGCCCGTCACCCAGTGACCCCCATCCCCGGCTCACCTCCCTTTCCACCACCCCATAGTTATTTTAATAGCTTGATGCTAAATCATGGACGTACTGCCCAGAATACATAAGGAACTCCTACAGGTAGGAAAAGTCAGAAAATTCCAGTTTTTAAAATGGGGAAAAGACTAGACAAGTCTTTACAGCATAGGAAATACAAATTACTAAGAAGTATATGAAAAGGTACACAGTGGAATTAGCCACGAGAACACATAAATTAAAAGCATAGTGAAATCCATTAAGGCTCAAAAGAATGGATTAAAATGTTTGAGGATGTGGAGTACTTCACATTGCTGATGGGAGTTTAACTTGGCACAATCAATTCAAAAAGTCCATTTGGAAGCGTCTCTGAAAACTTACCTTAAATATATGCCCTCCCTCCTACAACCAGTAGTTTTACTCCTCTGTGGTATCCATACTTTGTGGATAGGAGTGTTTAAATCCACCATAAATATGAACGATGATTTTTATAAAAGCCTTACTTTTAATAGCTCGATGTGGAAACAATATAAATTTCATGGATAGTAGAAAGGATAAATTGTAATACAGTCATGCAGTGCAATACTTTGATATTTTTGAAAGAATAAACTACTACTACATGAAACCAGGTAGACAGAAAGATGTTTAGTAGAAGAAGCCAGACATTAGGAAATGTATTCCTTTTATAAAAAGATTTTATTTATTTATTTGAGAGAGAGAATAAGCAAGAGAAGGAGCAGAGGGAGAGGGTCATATCCAAAATATATAAAGAACTACTGCAACTCAAAACTAAAAAAGATAAACAACACAATTTAAAAATGGACAAAGGACTTGTCTGTAGGATAGATACACAAATAGCTGACAAGAACAGGAAAGGATGCTGCACAACATTAGGCATTTGGTAATTACTAATTAAAACCCAGTTAGAAATAGAACCTCCTCCTTTTCTATTTGCAATATTGCCAAGCCTCTAAAAGAAAAGAGTGGTGGCATTGGTGAAAAAAAAAAAAAAAAGGACTAATAAGTGCAACAGAATTCAGAGCTCATAGACAGACTAATGTGAAATTTAATGTTCAACAAAGATATTTCCAAAAATCCTTGAAAGAAGGCAAATAGTGTATTACAACGTATTGCTAAATACTAGTTTACTACCTAGAGAAAAATAAAACTGCATTTCTACCTACACGACACAGAAGGTAGACTCTAAATGGATTAAGTAACTAATAGTTAAAATAGAACAATGACATTATATAAGAAAACATAAGGGAACATCTATCTTTCTGACCTAGAAGACGGAATCTCCAAAGCACAGACCATAATGAAACAGTTGATGAATTTGATTTCCTCAATATCTGAGATTTGTCTTCAATGAAGAACATTATGAAGAAAGTTTAAAAGGGGAAAAAATGGATGATATATTTGTGTTATGTGAAACAAATAGAAAATAACTTCATATCAGGAATTCTTAATAAATTCTAAAATGCAGGAAGAAAATGAAGAAATGTCTAACAGGAAAAACACAAGCATACACACACACACGCACGTGCATACACACACACACACACACACACCAGAGGATATACAAGGGAATTCACAAAAATTACCTTCAAAGGCTTACAAGAATAGAAAACAATACTGAAATTCATTAGAATTGAAAGGTCTACAAATTGAAACAACAAAGAAGCCTCTATTTTCTCCTATGAGGCATGCAGAAATTTGTCAGATACTGTAAAGTGTGGGCAAAAGGTAGAAGAGAGAAGAAAACTCATTTACATTTGGGAAAATGTAGAGAGGTGCAGCCATTCTGGGAATGAATCTGGTGTTACTGGGTCACATTATGCCTGTGCATATTCTATGATACAAGAATTATTGCTAAATAGGGAGCCAAAGATTTTCTCACACAGAAAATTGTACCGTCATATGGTATATTCCTGTAATCTTTGTGGTTCTGTTATTTGTGTTGGAACCGTGTTGTGTGATGTGGATATCCTTCACTGGGAGAAGAGAGAAATGAAAATGCAAGAGATGTGCAGCAAGGATATTGCACAGCAGTAGGGAGAAGGATTAGATGAACACCTGGCATTGTAAATGATCTTAAAGACTCAGTTAAGTGAAAAAGGTAAACAAAGAGGCATATAACACAATATCATTTATGTAAAGTAAAAATATGTCCACAAACAAAACATTTTTTGGAAATGTGAGGAAAATAAGAGCATCACATGCATTAAACGGTTACAAAGTCAGTGGGAATGAAGTATGGGTGTATATTATGCAGACAAATTCATAATAAACAAGAAAGGGGCTTTAAAATCACTAATCATGCAAAGTATCGTATACTGAGGAATATAATTAACTCCATTCTCCACACCGGAGAACACACACCCAAAAACCAGGAGAAATAAAATTGCATGGTACTTGTACAGAAATACGAAGTCAGGAAAGGAACCATCTACAGAGTGCTAAAATAGATCAAATTTAGCAAGAGTTTAATTTCTCTAATAAAAGACACTTAACATTGATGAGAATTTTCCAGTAAATGGTGTTAAATGACCATTGAGAGGAAAAAGCTCGGATCTCTAAAGCACTCCTTACATCAGAATAAATTCTAGATATATCATGATGTAAATTAAGCTGTACATGTAAGCAAAACTATGAAAATCTTAGAAGACAAACAGGATTTTTTTTAAAGATTTATTTATTCATGAGAGACACAGAGAGAGAGAGAGAAGAGAGAGAGAGAGGCAAAGACACAGGCAGAGGGAGAAGCAGGCTCCATGCAGGGAGCCCGATGGGGGACTCGATCCCCAGACTCCAGGATCACACCCTGAGCTGAAGGCATATGCCCAACTCCTGAGGCACCCAGATGTCCCACAGAATGATTTTTAAAAAGCATAACTTGTTATCAACAGAGACATTTCAATTTTTTTTTTTTATGATAGTCACAGAGAGAGAGAGAGAGGCAGAGACACAGGCAGAGGGAGAAGCAGGCTCCATGCCGGGAGCCCGATGTGGGATTCGATCCCGGGTCTCCAGGATCGCGCCCTGGGCCAAAGGCAGGCGCCAAACCGCTGCGCCACCCAGGGATCCCAGACATTTCAAATTTTAGCACAAAATCAAGTCATAAGGAAAACGACTGATTAAATTATAAATGTATGATACAAAAGTCCCTAAAAGCAGGTCACCTGGGTAGTTCAGTGGTTGAGGGCCTGCCTTTGACTCAGGTCATGATCCCAGGGGTCCTGGGATCAATTCCCATATCAGGCTTCTCACAGGGAACCTGTTCCCCCTCTTTTATGTCTCTGCCTCTCTTTGTGCCTCTCATGAATAAATAAATTAAATCTTTAAAGAAAAAAACTCCATAAAGTCAACTGGCAAAGTAGAAAAAGACTTGTTTTTTGGGATGCCTGTGTAGCTCAGCGGTTAAGCATCTGCCTTCAGCTCACGGTGTGATCCCAGGGTCCCGGGATCAAGTCCCACATCAGGGAGCCTGCATGGAGCCTGTTTCTCCCTCTGCCTATGTCTCTGCCTCTCTCTCTCTATGCTCTCATGAATAAATAAATAAAATCTTTAAAAATAAAGACTTGTGTTTAACACAAAATCAAACAACCCATTTTTCATAATATACAAGGATTTTACACAGCAGTAACAAAAATTTGAATGGCCTAATAAAAGAAAAGTAACAAAGGAAATACACAGTCATTTCACAGAATAAATAGAAAATGAAAATCATCAATAAGCATATAAAACTATGCTCATCCTCAACTGTAATTAAAGTATCATATAATAAATTAAGAGGGACATACCATTTTTTGACCTAATGGATTAACAAAATTGAAGAGTTTCACACTACCAAATGGTAGTAAAGTTGTAACTAAATAGAAACTTTTATGCAATGTTGATGAGTGTATCATGTTGATATTAAGACCTTGCTAAACAAATTGAACTCTACCACATAAGGTAATCATATGACATCAAAACAGATATAAACCAAAATGAAAGCACTAGCCCTACAATTAAGCTTGTAGTACTTGGGAGCCCCGGTGGTGCAGCGGTTTGGCGCCACCTGCAGCCCGGGGTGTGATCCTGGAGACCGGGGATTGAGTCCCGCGTGGGGCTCCCTGCAGTCTGCTTTTCCCTCTGCCCTTCTCATGAATAAATAAAATCTTAAAAAAAAAAAAGTTGTAGTACTCAGCTAGCATCCAAACAATTCAATATCTGTTTATTTTCATTTCTATTTAATTACCATATATGTGAAAACACAAGTTTGATGACTTGCGAACCCCTGAGATATATCTGCTGATGCTATCTGGAATACCACTGGTGTAAGGTTTGAACGAAGGGTGCTAGTATGAGTTAGAGACTTCAGTCTGTGACCTCAAATAGAACACCGAGTGCCCTAGGATGTCTCAGAGGATGGAAAGGTAATCAGGTTGAGGGCTTCTCAAGCTCCAGGGAATGCCCTATTTACATACTCTCAGGACCTCAGCTTTAAATAGATCCTTGAAGGAAAAATGCTCTCTGTTCAGGAGTGGGACCTAGGAGAATTGGAGTTTGTACCTGGAATTCAGTAAGGCAGAAAGGCTTGGGGTGGAGTCAGACTCCTAGGATGACTGGAGTGCAGCCCCGAGAGGCATTGCTTAGGGGCCAACCCACAACCGGTGCTGTCCTTCCAGACTGGATCTGGAGGCTGCAGACATCATTCCCTCCCACACTTGATCCTTGATCCTTCACCAGGGACCTGGCAGCACAGTTTCTGCCTCCTCTCTGCCTCCAGGTGAGAGTGGACAAGCTGGTGATGGGCCTCAGGCCATAGGAATCTTAGTACCCATTGGGGGTTGTGAGGTGGGCATGGCATTGGGAAAGGTAAGTTTTGTCATTTGCTTTCTTGCACATCAATGTTGCTCCTTGTTAGCCACCCAGAGACTATTGTATTCCCACTCTTCTCCAGGATCCCAGCCCAAAAATGCTTTCCCAGACTTTCTTCTTCAGGGATGAGGCTCCTTCCAGAGATCACAGAGGTTGTGCCTCTTACTGTTGAAAAGCAACTGCCTGATTCTTTCTTTGCCTCCTTGGTCAGGCCTTCAGCAGCATGTTTGCCTCAGCTTGCATTTGTCCCACCCTCTCCCATTGAACAAGCAAGGGGCTAGAAGGAAACAGGAATCTTGCTTCAAGGAATCCGGTCAAGAGCTCCTTGCTCTTGCGTCTTCTCCGGGTCTAGGAGATGTGAAGGAATCAGGACTGCGTGGTACAGCCTTCTAGGAAGGCAGCACTGCTGCCTCCAAGCCCCTGGTGAGTTAGGGCAGACAGTGGTGTGAGTCCAGTTACAGGCAGTGCTGGCCTTCTAGCCCTGAAGAGGATACTAGCGCCCACTGCAGGTGCCCTCGCGCAAACATCCCATAGTGTGGTATCCTTCACATAAGGTCAGGCATGTGGGTTCCCACAACACCCAGCCTTGGTCAGTATCCAGTTGGCTCAGGACCCACTCTGGGACATCTTTGGTTGTTGTGAAAGATATGGTGGCCATGAGGGTATGCAAATTAGAGTATGAAATACTTCAGTGAGTATCTGTGGTGATGGATGTCTGTGTGTTTATATAAGATATTGTGAAGCTGAGAGTGAGTATACTAACATGTGATGTGTGTATATGACAAGGAACAATGCCATGTATGCAATGTGACTGTGTGAGACACAGTGACTAAGAGAAAATTTCTGGAAAGGCCATATTAGAAATAATGTTATTATGGCCTCAGATGATGAAAGATGCATTCCCTATCCTTTCGATTTGGGGACAGAGCCATACTTTCAAATCTCTTCCTGTATTTCTTCCTTCTGTTTTTTCTCCACATCTCCAGATTCTATCCTCTAAGTTAAGCTTCTGTTCCCTGATTTCATCTAACTTCTATTCTCTTCATTGTATTTTCTCACTCCGATTCTTTCCTCCTCATTTTTCCTACAAATTCAATAACATAACATCATTATTTAATTAATTAGCAAATTGAACAAAGTTAGATGAAATCTTTAGACTATGGAAAGATAATTATCCTTGGCTGCCTTTAGAATACAAAAGATACTACATTTGATCTTATTCACTTCCTTTTCCCCAAGTTTTATTACTCTCGTGTTTGGACAGCTTCCCTATCACATATGTATGTCAATCTAAAAATCCTACCTTTAAGGGATAGAGATTCAGTCTTCAAATATGCTGTACAGTGTTTACCTGGATGCTAAGTTTTTGTTGTGGGTTAAGAGTTTATCACTGAGGGGGCACCTGGGTAACTCACTGGTTGAGTGTATGCCTCCGCCTAGGATGTGATCATGGAGTCCCGGGATCCAGTCCCGCATCGGGCTCCCTGTGAGGAACCTGCTTCTCCCTCTGCCTATGTCTCTGCCCCTCTCCCTGTGTCTCTCATGAATAAATAAATAAAATCTTTTTTAAAAAGTTTATCACTGAGGTAGTAAGGGTATTATTTAATGGAATTCTCTTTAGAGGGACAGAAACATACACAACCTGCATATGCACATACACATGCAGATATACACACCACATATGTATGGTTTATACCCATACATGTTATTTTCACAACCTACTTTTTATTTTTTTAAGATTCTATTTATTTTTTCATGAAAGACACAGAGTGAGAGAGAGAGAGAGGCAGAGACACAGGCAGAGGGAGAAGCAGGCTCCATCCTGGGAGCGTGACATGGGACTCGATCCCAGGACTCCAGGATCATGCCCTGGACCGAAGGCAGGCAGTAAACCGCTGAGCCACCCAGGGATCCACAACCTGCTTCTTAAACTCAACAGTGTGAGCAACATCTTTCTAAGGAAAATATAGGTCTACTTATGTGTTAGTAGACATAGGTCTACTAACCTTAATGGCTTAAGGTTAGTGCATCATGATCACAGCAGCCATTTCTTTCAATGTAGCTGTCAGACGTTGTGCAAACTACTTTCCATTAGGTTCTCAACTTAATCTGTACATCCATGCTATAAATTTGTGGTGTTATGCCCAATTCTTTGTGGTGTTATGTCCAATTCACACTAAGCAACAGGCATAAAGGAGCTAAATCAACTGGCCAAAGCCACAGAGCTAAGAAACAGGGGGAAAGGATTCAACCTGTGTCTGTAGGATGACACATCTGTACTGTTACCCATTTCTCTATAAGGTATAGATTATATTATATAGGAAAACAAGAATTTACTCAGCACATCACTTACTGCTAGACTGTAAATTGTTTTATTCTGGAAATAATCCTATATGTGAATATCCTTTGAAGCAAAGTTTCATACATACCTATAATTATTTCCAAAATGTAAGGTCCCAAAAATAGCATTGTTCAGAAACAAAAGGCAGTTCCATTTTGTAAATTTTTAATATTTTCAAATCACCTTCCAGAGAGATTTTATAAATGCTACATGTGTACATTTTTCATATCTGCTTGCCCCATTCTCAAAAGTACAGTGAATGATTTCAATCTATTTCACCTTTGCTAACCTACTGTGAAAGGAACAGTATTATTTATTTTCTGTTTCTCTAAGTGAAGATGAACATTCTTTACACAGGTTGGGCATTTGTATTTCTTCTGTAAATTGGCTGTGTAACATCCTGTTTGCATCATTTTCATTGGTATTCTTTTTACTCTTTTTAAAAGCTTAAAAGCTCTTTGATATCCTAGTTTCCTACTTGGTGTTTATATGTTAACTGTGTATGTTCTTTACTTAACCACTTATTTTTACCTTGTTTTATAATAGACTATCCCGCCCCCCTAACTTAATGGTTATGGTTTTCATGGCATCCTTAGTAGGTCTTTTCCCACAGAAAGTACTCAGTTACATTTTCTACTGGTAATAGTATGGTGTCTTCGGTTTTATTTTTTCTTACACTGAGATATTTAATCCGTGTGTATTTGGGGGAAAAATAAGAATTGTTGTGAGAGTGTTTTGTTTCCAAACAGATACCCAGATATCCTAACACCATTTTTAAGTAATACGTACACCTTTCTCTGTTAATTTAGATGACGCTTGTATCATTCATGTCCTTGTATTCTTTTTATATATATATAAATTTGTTTTTTATTGGTGTTCAATTTGCCAACATCTAGAATAACACCCAGTGCTCATCCCATCAAGTGCTCCCCTCAGTGCCCGTCACCCAGTCACCCCCACCCCCCACCCACCTCCCCTTCCACCACTCCTAGTTCATTTCCCAGAGTTAGGAGCCTTTCATGTTCTGTCTCCCTTTCTGATATTTCGCACTCCTTTTTTCTCCTTTCCCCTTTATTCCCTTTCACTATTTTTTTATATTCCCCAAATGAATGAGACCAAATGCTGAGTAAAATAAGTCAATCGGAGAAGGACAAACATGTCCGCATATTCTTGATTTTGATTCTTCACTACTTTATTTCATTGAGATGTTTGTGCTTGGGCTAATACAATACATATAAATTAATCAGATTTAATTGTCTATCTTAGTATCAGGTAGGTTAAATCTTCTAACCTCACCCTACCACAGTGCTTTTCAGTTTCATTTTTTCAGATATTTACTGTGAATATTTTCACATGTATTCTTCTGGATAAACTTCAGAATTATCTTAATTTCCCATCAGGATGCTTATGGATTTTGATTATAATTGCATTTGATTTTAGCATGTTTCTGGGGAGTGTTTCTCAACATATGGTGCATGAAATAATCACATCAAAATCACAAAAAAATACTTGTTAGAAAGGGGGGGTTTTTTTGTTCCACCACCAACCTACCGAAAATCTTCAGAGCCCAGAAATATTTATTTTTGACAAACTCTCACAGAGAGAATTATGAAGAACACTAATGTGTGAGAATCAAGGAAGGAAGAACTGATATCTTTATAATATTTTAATTTCCCATCTGGAAATTAGGTGTATTTCTCCTTGTATTCATGTTGATGTCTATGATTCTCACTGGAGTATAATATTCCCCTTGCATTGGTTTCGATCATATTCTGTTAACATCACAACTGAACATTTGAGAGAGCGCGCTGTTATGAACTTTAAGTGCATTTATTTTTTTATGACTTTATTTACTCATAAGAGACACACAGAGAGAGGCAGAGATATAGACAGAGGGAGAAGCATGCTCCCTGTAGGGACCCCAAATGTGGTACTTGATCCCAGGACCTGGGATCATACCCTGAGCCAAAGGCAGATGCACAACCGCTGAGCCACCCAGGTGTCCCAACTATAACCACATTTAATAAATTCTCTAATTAGTTCTCAGTATATAGAAAAAGTGCATATAACACTCATTTGTTTACAGATTTCTTATTGTTTTTAATCACTTTTCAGTAGATTTAAGTTTTCCAGACAAAAAATAAAATTCATTTACAAATAATAAAGTTACCATTTCCTTTCCGATAATTAGATCTCTTCATTCTAGTCTATTTCTAATTTCTATTGCATTAACTAACTCTTTGCAAACAGATACCTTTTCTGAACTCAGAATGTAATGTAAATGTTTCTAATATTTCACTGTTGAGTATGATTGAGCCTTTGATTTCAAATAATGTGTAATACCATAAAAGGATATATATTCAAATTCCTTCTAAAATGAAATATACCAGGGAGCTGTGTGGCTCAGTTGTTTGAGCATCTGCATTTGGCTCAGGTCATGATCTTGGGGTCATGGGATATGGCCCAAGTCATGCTCCACTCCATGGGGAGCCTCCTCCTCCCTCTCTCTCATCCACTCCCCCTCCTTATGCTTGTGCACATTCTCTGTCAAATAGATAAATAAAATCTTTATTTTTTAAAAGATTTTATTTATTCATTCATGAGAGACACAGAGAAGTAGAGACAGAAAGAGGGAGAAGCAGGCTCCATGCAAGGAGCCTAATACGGAACTCGATCCCAGGTCCCGGGATCATGCCCTGAGCCAAAGGCAGATGCTCAACCACTGATCCACCCAGGTGTCCCAATAAATAAAAGCTTTAAATAACATAAAATAAAATGATATACACCTAAGCTCATTTTTTACATAGAATGTTCATTACTAATGAAAGTAAACTTTATTCAATGCCTTTTACAGCATCTACTGACATTATTTTATCCTCATTTTGATCTGTTAATATGAAGAAATGTTTTAATCAAGTTCCTAATAATCAGTTCATCTGTGCATTCATGGGAAAAATTCACTTGATCATGAAGCTTTATTCTTTTGGAATACTGTGATATCCTATAGGCTTTTATTTATTCTTAATTTTAATTCCAGTATAATTAACATCCAGTGTTATATTAGTTTCAAGTATAAAATATAGTGACTTGGGATGCATGGGAGGCTCAGTGGTTGAGCACCTTCCTTTAGCTCAGGGTGTGATCCCAGGATCCGGGTTCAAGTCCCATGTCCAGCTCCCTGCGTGGAGCCTGTTTCCCCTCTGCCTATGTCTCTGCCTTTCTCTGTGTGTCTCTCATGAATAAATAAGTAAAATCTTTTAAAAATATATAGTGATTCAACAATTCTGTTTATTACTCAGTGTTCATCATGATAAGGGTATTCTTAATCCCCTTCACTACTTCCTCCATCCCCCCACTTACCCTCCTTTTGTAACCACTAGTTCTCTATGATTGAGTCTATTTTTTGTTTATTTTTTCTTTGTGTAGTTTTTCTTAAATTCCACATATGAGCAAAATTATATGCTATTTGTCTTTCTCTGAATTATTTCACTTAGTGTTATACTCTCTAGATCCATCCATGTTGTTGCAAATGGCAAGATCATTCTTTTGTATGACTAATATTCCACTCTGTATATATGCCACTTCCTATTTTCCATTTATCTCTTGATGGGCATTTGGGCTGCTTCCATAACTTGACTATTGTAAATAATGCTGCAATAAACATAGGGGTGCATGTATCTTTTCAAATTAGTGTTTTTGCATTCTTTGGGTAAATACTTTGTAGTGGAATTATTGGATTATATGAGAATTCTAATTTTAATTTTTTGAATCACCTCCATACTATTTTCCACAGTGGCTGCACAAGTTTGCATTCCTAGAGTAGAGCACGCACGACGGATTCTTTTTCCCCACATCCTCCCCAACACTTGTTTTTTCTTGTGATTTTTATTTTAGCCTTTCTGACAGGTGTGAGGGGATATCTCATTGTGGGTTTGCTTGTATTCCCCTGATGAGTAGCGACATTGAGCATCTTTTCATGTGTCTGTCCGCCATCTGTATGTCTTCTTTGGGGGAATGTCTGTCCATGTCTTCTGCTCATTTTTTATTGGAGTATTTGTGTTTATGGTGTTTAGTTGTACAAATTCTTTATATATTTGGATACGAACTCTTTATTGGATGTGTCATTTGCAAATATCTTCTTCCATTCGGTAGGTTTTCTTTTAGCTTTGTTGATTGTTTCCTTTGCTGTGCAGAAGATTTTTATTTTGAAGTCATGCCAATAGTTTGTTGCTTTTCTTTCCCTTGCCTCAGGAGACATTTCTAGAAAGATGTTGCTATAGTCAAAGACAGAGAAATCACTGCCTGTGCTCTCTTCTAGGATTTTTATGATTTCAGGTCTCACATTTATATCCTTAACTCATTTTGAGTTTCTTTTTGTATATGGTATAAGAAAGTGGTCTGGTTTCATTCTTTTGCATGTAGCTGTCCAATTTTCCCAGCATATTTGTGAAAAGACTGTTTCTCATTGCATGTTTTTGCCTCTTTGGTCAAAGATTAATCCACCATATAATGATTGGTTTATGTCTGGGCTCTCTGTTCTACTCTCTACATCTCTGTGTCTGTTGTTGTGCCAATGCTATATTGTTTTGATTACTAGACCTTTGCAGTGTATCGAGAAATCTGGGACTGTGGTACCTGCAGTTTTTCTTCTTTCTCAGGATTGCTTTGGCTCTTCAGGTTCTTGTCTTGTCCCATAGAGATTTTTAGCATTATTTGAATCAGTTCTCTGGAAAATGCTGTTGTTATAAGGATTGTGTTTAATCTGTAGGTTGTTTTGTGTAGTGTGGATATTTTAAGGATTTGTTATTGCAATCCATGAGCATGGAATATTTTTCCATTTGTGTCATATGCACTTTCTTTCCTCAATGTTTTATAGTTTTCTGAGTACAGGTCTTTCACCCCCTTGGTTAATTCCTAGTTATCTTGTTCTTCTTGGTGAAGTTGTAAATAGGATTGTTTTCTTAATTTCTCTTTCTGCTGCTTCAATTATTACGTGTAGAAATTCAACAGAATTCTGTAGATTGGCTTTATATCCTGTTACCTTTCTACATTCGTTCATCAGTTCTAGCAGTGTTTGGGTGGAGTGTAAAGGGTAATCTATATGTGGTATTGTGTCGTCTGCAAATAGTGAAAGTTTTACTACTTCCTTACCAATTTGAGTGCCCTTTATTTCTTTTCTTGTCTGATTTCTGTAGGGCTAGGACTTCCAGTATTATGTTGAATAAAAGTGGTAAGAATGGACATACTTGTCTTGTTCCTGATCTTCGGGGGAAATCTGTCAGTTTTTGACCATCGAGTATGATGTTAGCTGTGAGTTTTTCATGTGGGGCCCTTATGATATGGATATATTCCCTCCACACCTACTTTGTTGAGGGCTTTTATTTTGAATGGTTGTTGTATTTTGTCAAATGCTTTTTTTCTGCAACATTTGATTGTTGAAGATTGAAACAATCTTAGGGTTTTATTCTTTCTTGTGTTGATGTTATGTATCATGTTGATTGATCATAGTGAAAGATTTTTAAATATATTGTTGGATTCAGTTTGCTAGTATTTTATTGAGGATTTGTGCATCGATGTTCATCGGAGAGATACTGCCCTGTAGTTCCCCCTCCCTTCCTCTGTCTCTCTGTCTCTCTCTGTCTCTCTGTCTCTCTGTCTCTCTCTCTCTTTATAGTGTCTTTATCTGTACTGGTGGCCTCATAGAATCAATTTGGATGCTTTTCTTCCTCTTCTATTTTTTGCAATACTTTGAGAATAGAATAGAGAATATTAACTCTTCTTTAAATGTTTAATTGCATTCACCTATGAAACCATCTGGTCCTGGACTTTTGTTGTTGGGAGCTTTTTGATTTTGATTCCAACATTATTGCTGGTAAGCAATCTGTTCACATTTTCAATTAATTCCTGCTTCAGTTTTAGGAGTTTATATGTATCGAGGAAGTTTTCCATTTCTTTGAGGTTGTGGAACTTGTTGGGTATGATTATTTGTATTTCTGTGGTGCTATTTGTTATTTCTCCTCTCTCAGTTGTAATTCTATTTATTTGGGTCTTTTCTCCTTTCCTTTTCCTAAGTCTGGCTAGGGGTCATCAATTTTAAATTTTTTTCAAAGAACCAGCTCCTGGTTTCATTGATCTGTTCTATTGGTTTTTTTTAGTTTCTCTGTCATTTATTTCCATTCTAATATTTATTATTTCCCTTCTTCAGCTGGCTTTAAACTTCATTTGATGTTCTTCTTCTAGCTCCATTAGGTGTAAGATTAGGTTGTTTATTGATATTTTTCTTGCTTCTTGAGGTAGGACTATATTGCTATAAACGTTCCTCTTGGAAAAGCTTTTGCTGCATCCCAAATATTTATGACCATTGTGTTTTCATTTTCGATGGTCTCCATGTGTTTTTGTATTTCCTCTTTGAGGAAATATTTTCATATTCTATTCTTCTCTCTTTCTTTCTTTCTTTCTTTCTTTCTTTCTTTCTTTCTTTCTTTCTTTCTGGATCATGCACACAAATGAGCTGGGGAGGGTAGGGCAGAGGTAGAGGAAGGGAATCTTAAGCCAGCTCCATGCTCACATGGAGCCCAATGTGGGGCTCAATCACTACCCTAGATCATGACCTGGACTGAAATCAAGAGTCAGATGTTCAACTGACTGAGGTACCCAGAACCTCTATTTCCAATCTGATTTCTTGATTCACCCATTCATTGTTTAATAGCATGGTATTTAGCTTCCATGTATTTGTGCTCTTTCCAGATATCTTCTTTTGTTTGATTTCCAGTCATAGTATTGTGGATGGAAACATGCATGGTGTGACTTCACTGTTTGTTTGTTTTTTTAATTTCTTAAGACTTATTTTGTGGCCTCATGTGTGATCTCTTCTGGAGATTGTTTCATCTGCACTTGAAAAGAATGTGTATTTTTCTGTGTTAGGATGGATTCTGAATATATCAGTTAGATCTATCTGGTTCAATATGTCATTGAAAGGCACTGTTTCCTTGTTGATTTTGTGTTTGGATGATCTATCCAATGATCTATCTATCCTTCTTGGTCTCTTGTTGCACTCTTTGTTTTTAAGTCCATTTTGTCTGATAGAAGTATTGCTTCTGGCTTGCTTTGCACTTCTATCTGCATGATAGATGTTTTTCTTTTTTTTAATTTTTAAAAAGTTTTTATTTATTTATTCACAAGAGACACACAGAGAGAGAGAGAGGCAGAGACATAGGCAGAGGGAGAAGGAGGCTCCATGCAGGGAGCCGGATGTGGGTCTGGATCCCAGAACTCCAGGATCAAGCCCTGGGCCAAAGCAGGTGCTCAACTGCTGAACCACCCAGGCGTCCTGATAAATTTTTGCTATCAGTTCACTTTCAATCTGCATGTGTCTTTAGGTCTGAAGTGAGTCTCTAGTAGGAAGCATATAGATGGGTCTTGTTTTTTTATCCATTCTGTCACCCTGTGTCTTTTCACTGGAGCATTTCTCCACTTACATTCAAAGTAGTTATTGACAGATATGTATTTATGGCCATTTTGTTACTTGTTTTGTGGGTTTTGTAGTTTTTCTCTGATCCTTTCTTCTCTTGCTCTCTTTCAAAGAGAGAAGGTTTATTGGCTATCTTTAGTGATATACTCAGATTCCTTTCTCTTTAATCTTTGCATATCTATTACTGGTTTTTGATTTGTGGTCACCATTTCATTTGTAAATAGCATCTTCTGCATAAAGAGGCCTATATTAAGTTGATGGTCGCTTCAGCTTGGACCCATTTCTTTACTCCAATACCCCCAAACATATGTAAACATATGCTTTAGTTATATGGTGTCATATCTTACATCCTTTTAAGGATGGGTTGATTTTTGTATATGATGTGAGATAAGGGCCTAATTCCATTGTTTTGCATGTGGATATCCAGTTTTCCCAACACTATTTATTGGAGAGACCGTCTTTTCCTCATTGTGTATCCTTGGCATCCTTGTCACAGAAACCCAACCTTGTAAGGGTTATTTCTGAGTTCTTTATTATATTCCATTTGTGTATCTGTCCATTTTTAACCATTATTATGTAACAAGATAAACATATTTTCTTGTGAATATTTTTCTGGAGTTTATTTATTTTGAATAGATTCCTAGAATTGGATTTAGAAATTGGCATAATATTTGAGGATATTATATGATATTAGGCCTAGGGACTCAAAAACTCCTAATATTCTAGTCCTGGTCATTCCTCTCCTTAGAGTCCTACAAAAGAAACAAGAAATATGAAAAATAACAGACTGCTTTTTATTAGTTGTGCTAGTCCCGAATGTCACTCTAGTTCAGAACTCTGATAAGCCTGGGTTGGGGCACTTGGTCTAAAGTCTTTCAAAATCTTCAACCTTTCTTACAGTTTAGTGGGACTTGTTCCAATTTATTAGTCCAGTTCCATGAAGAAGTGAGGAAATAGAACATGCATGACCTTTTAAAGCACAGTAACCCTAGCCAGTAGTAAATAGGGACCAAGCAACATCCTAGAATGTCACAAATCAGATTCTTCTTCATGGGGAAGAAAAGACCAGTAAAAAGGAAATCTTTCCCTCCCCCCCATTGAGAAGTCGGTCAAGGTATACAAATATTTAAAGTTTTTAGTATATTTGACAAAATTATTTTCCAGACAGATTGGACTACTTTTCCTACCCTCTTGCATTGTACACAAAAGTCTTTTTTTGTAAACCTTCACTTTACACTTAATGAATCCTGCTGTTTATTAATTGTGTAATTTGGGGAAAGTAGCTAAACTTTTCTATGCCTCAGTTTTTTCATCTGCAAACTAAGATTAATAACGTCTACCTTATAATGTCATTGAGACAATGTACTTTTAAAACCCTTCATGCTTGTCATGTGTTAAGTTTTAAATAAAATCCAAGTTACTATTTTGTGATGTGGTTGTTCTGTTAAAATCTTAGCTAATTTCCAAGGTGAAAAATGTATCCTTCATTGTTGTACTTAATTACTTGTAATAATATCAAGTATTCTTATATTTAGTAACTAATTGTATTGCATCTTTTTTTGTTGTTGTTTTTTAATTTAAATTCAATTTGCCAACATACGCTGTAACACCCAGTGGTCATCCCATCAAGTGCCCTCCTCAGTGCCCATCATCCAACTACCCCATCCTCCCATCCACCTCCCCTTAAGCACCCCTTTGTTTTCCAGAATTAGGAGTCTCTCATGTTTTGTCTCCCTTTCTAATATTTTCCACTCAGTTCCCCTTCTTCCTGCATTTCATCTTTGTAAGTAGTCTGTTCATGTTCTTAGCTCATTATTTTTTGGACTCAACAATTTTCATGGTGTTTTATATGTAATCTTAGTGTATTAAAGACATTACCTCTGATCTGACATCTTTAAGTATTTTTGTCAGTATGTAGTTCAACTTAAATTTATTCATGATATTATTATCGCACAAAAGCCTTTCATTTTATGTTATAACTTCTGCATGTTTTCCTCATGGTCTCTTGGCTTTTGTGTCAGTCTGATCCTGTCCAGATATCACAAGAATTTTGACTTGTTTTTCCTGGTTTTTTACTTTTACTTTTAGCATTTTATTCTTTAATCCAAAAAGAACAATACTTGGTATATTAAGTGATAAGCCTCTATTTCTTTTTTTTAAGATTTTATTTTTTTATTCATGAGAGACACACACAGAGAGAGAAGCAGAGACACTGGCAGAGGGAGAAGCAGGCTCCATGCAGGAAGCCTGACATGGGACTCGATCCCGGGTCCCCAGAATCACACCCTGGGCTGAGGCAGCACTAAACCGCTGAGCCATTTGGGCTGCCCAAGCTTCTATTTCTAAGCCAAGAAAAAATTGCTGTTTTTTTTAAGAAGTCAAATTAAGTTTGATGCCTGAAAGCTGTTTCACATTTTCAAGCATATGTTATAATTAAATGTGTAGTATTTTGAATAGTTAGTGGTGCAGGATTGTACATGGCAATAGTGCCAACAGTAAACAGTAATTTTGTAGGAATATGTGTATAGCCATTTAAGAAAATCCATTCAAATCCCAAATCCTCATATGAGAACTAGCCAGGAAGGCTTTAACGATGTCATAATATAGATAAATGGCACTGGGAAGAGGATATTTGGAAAAAAATTGAAATGGGTTGAAATTACAACCAAGCAATCAGAATTAATATTTAGTATTAATTAGAATGACTTGGGTAGCAAAAAGCTAGAAATATCCAATTTGGTTATAATATGAGCTTTAAATAAGACTCTTCTACAAGACTTGATGTTACAAACCAAAAGGTTGTTCTTTTTATTTGTGCAAACAGGTAAACAGGCATAAATCTCAATGGGAGAGGAAAACCAAACCTCTGTGGCTGAGTTTATTTTCCTGGGCCTTTCACAGGACTTGCAGACCCAGATCCTGCTGTTTGTTCTTTTTCTCCTCATTTATCTTTTGACTGTGCTTGGGAACCTGCTCATCATCATTCTCATCTTCATGGACTCTCGACTTCACACTCCCATGTACTTTTTTCTTAGAAACCTCTCTTTCGCAGATCTCTGTTTCTCTACTAGCATCGTCCCTCAGGTGTTGGTCCATTTCCTGGTAAAAAGGAAAACGATTTCTTTTCTTGGGTGTATGGCACAAATAGTTGTCTTCCTTCTGGCTGGGTGTACAGAGTGTGCACTGCTGGCAGTGATGTCTTATGACCGGTACGTGGCTGTCTGCAAGCCCCTGCACTACTCTAGCATCATGACCCAACAGGTGTGTCTCCAGTTGGCCATTGGATCCTGGGCCAGTGGAGCACTCGTGTCTCTGGTGGATACCACCTTTACTTTTCAACTACCCTATCAAGGACAGAAGATTATTAATCACTACTTTTGTGAACCTCCTGCCCTCCTGAAGCTGGCTTCAGCAGATACCTACAGCACAGAAATGGCCATCTTTGCAATGGGCGTGGTCATCCTCTTAGCTCCTGTCTGCCTGATTCTGGTCTCCTACTGGAATATTATCTCCACTGTGATCCAGATGCAGTCTGGGGAGGGGAGGCTCAAGGCTTTCTCTACCTGTGGCTCCCATCTCATTGTTGTTGTCCTGTTCTATGGCTCAGGCATATTCGCCTACATGCGGCCAAACTCCAAGACCACAAAAGAGCAGGATAAAATGATCTCTGTGTTCTATACAGTGGTGACTCCAATGTTGAACCCCATAATTTATAGCCTGAGAAACAAGGATGTTAAAGGGGCTTTCAGAAAACTAGCTGGAAGAAAGTCCTTTTCTCAACAGCGGTGATCTAGGGTTTGACTTTTATATTTGTTTAGCTTAGTTTAGTATTAGTTTTTGAGAGAGAACGAGAGTAGGAGCTGGTGGATTGGCAGTAGGAGAGGGAGAGGGACAAGCAGACACCCTGCTCAGTGGATAGCCCAGGAGGGGTACCATCCCAAGATCCTGAGATCATGATCTGAGCTGAAGTCAGCTGTTGAACCGATTGAGTCACTGAGGAGGCCCTATTTAATTAATTAATTAAATGGAGAGTGTGGATGAACAGGTAGCACAAGGCGAAGAGGGAGAGAGAAAGAGAATGTTTAAGCAGGCTCCATCCCTAGCATCGAGCTGATTGAAGGCTCCATCTCATGACACTGAAATCACGACCTGAACCAAAATCAAGAATCAGATGCTTGGGATCCCTGGGTGGCTCAGTGGTTTAGCGTCTGCCTTTGGCCCAGGGAGTGATCCTGGAGTCCTGGGATCGAGTCCCACATCAGGCTCCCTGCATGGAGCCTGCTTCTCCCTCTGCCTGTGTATCTGCCTCTCTGTCTCTCTGCCTCTCATGAATAAATAAATAAAACCTTAAAAAAAAAAAAAGAATCAGATGCTCAACTGGTGAGCCACTATGTTACTCTGGTAACATTCTTATAAGAGGTACAGGATTTTAGTAGACAGTTATGAATTAATTCAAGAAGCATAAAAGTGAAGACATGTTCTAAAAACCATGAATATGCACACTGAGCTAGAACACAGAGGAGAGAAATAAAAGGATAAAAAGTTTATGTTTTCCTGATTATAAAACACAAGTGCTATTTTGGAATTTGTGGGTTAATTCCGCTAATGTGGATATTTTTTCAACATGATACAACTGAATCTAAGGCTTAAACTGAATTATTTTGATAAACATCTAATATGACTGGCATACATGATTCTAACACCAAAGACATTTCCGGTTTAGATGTCCCACTCATACAAATCTAGGATTAGGCTCTGATAGAAACAACCAATATATCTGGAAGAGTCTTTAATATGGGATCATTCATGACTCAAAGCATTTCATCTTGTAAAATGCCACCAAGGGCAAAATACTTCCCAGTTCATGATATTTTCTCCTGAAAACTTCAAAAACAACAAATTTTTTTATCTTGATATCCCAAATTTCATGCAAACACAAACTATAGGGTAAAAAGGATATTTAACATTTAACTGAAACAAAGTTCTGAGGCTTAAACCAGTCCATAATATTTCTATTGAGTGATTATCCAGCATTTGCTTAAGATTATATACCTCTCAAAAAAAAAAGATTATATACCTCTCTACTATCTTGGATCATCCCTTTTCATTTATACAGCTGACAATCAAACAACATGTGCCAACCACTGCATATTGGAAAATCCATGTAACAACTTTTGAATCCCCTAAAACTTAACTGCTAATAGCATTGTTCACTGGAAACCTTACCAATAAAATGAGCAGTCGATTAACACATATTTTGTATGTGTATTATATACTGTATTCATACAATAAAGTAAGCTAGAGAAAAGAAAATGTTATAAAGAAGATCATAGGAGAAAATACATTCACAGTTCTGTACTGTATAAAAAAATGTGTAAGTGGACCCATGCAGTCCAAATCTGCATTGTTCAAGGGTCAACTATCGATACTTTTTTGCTTTTACAAAGATCTTCCTACGGTAAGTCAAAATCAATGTTCCTGTATCTTGAACTCACGTTCTCTAGTTTGAGTCCTTTAGTCCTATAGGAAAATTTCATTTTCCTATTCCATGACCCTCTGAAGTCAGTTTCTGTATTGGCCCAAATTCAATTCTCACAGCCAATCACTCACTTGTTTCTTTAAAGTTCCTATATCTAACATGCTCAGGCACCCTGTATTCATTCTGGTCATCCTCCTTTGAATGAGCTCATTTTATCCATTGAATCCCCTCTTCCAAAAGCAAAAGAAAATTTAGGGTTTTAGAAATTGGAATTTGCAAACCTGAGGCTGACCCCTCCATGGGCTTAGATGCCTAGAACCACATCTTAGTGTAACTCAACTTCTTTAGCATGGTCCTTCTGCATTTCACTTTAGGTTTGATGAATGCTTAGTACAAGCAATCTGCCTGACAGCCACCTGCTTATTTTCCCCAAGCTTTTAATCAGTCACATGTTTAGATGGAATTAATGTAACTGTTAATTTTTTCTACACTTACCATGGATATGAGTCCAGGAACAACAGATGTCAGGAGTCAGGAACTACTGACTCTACTGTAGTAGACCTCCCCAGTGAAGTAATATCTAGTAGCTAAATTTCTTCTTTCTTTCATTCATGCATCCATGTATTTATTTAAAAACCGTTATGAGTTCTTCTTTGCCAATTTGAATGCCTTTAATGTCTTTTTGTTGTCTGATTGCTGAGGCTAGGACTTCCAGTACTATGTTGAATAGCAGTGGAGAGAGTGGACACCCCTGTCTTGTTCCTGATCTTAGGGGAAAGGCTACCAGTGCTTCCCCATTGAGAATGATATTTGCTGTGGGCTTTTCGTAGATCGCTTTTAAGATGTCAAGGAAAGTTCCCTCTATCCCTACACCCTGAAGAGTTTTGATCAGGAATGGATGCTGTATTTTGTCAAATGCTTTCTCTGCATCTAATGAGAGGATCATATGGTTCTTGGTTTTTCTCTTGCTGATATGATGAATCACATTGATTGTTTTACGAGTATTGAACCAGCCTGGTGTCCCGGGGATAAATCCTACTTGGTCATGGTGAATAATTTTCGTTTTTTTTTAATGATTTTATTTATTTATTCATGATAGTCACAGAGAGAGAGAGAGAGAGAGAGGCAGAGACACAGGCAGAGGGAGAAGCAGGCTCCATGCACTGGGAGCCCGACGTGGGATTCGATCCCGGGTCTCCAGGATCGTGCCCTGGGCCAAAGGCAGGCACCAAACCGCTGCGCCACCCAGGGATCCCCAATTTTCTTAATGTGCTGTTGGATCCTATTGGCTAGTATCTTGTTGAGAATTTTTGCATCCATGTTCATCAGGGATATTGGTCTATAATTCTCCTTTTTGGTGGGGTCTTTGTCTGGTTTTGGAATTAAGGTGATGCTGGCCTCATAGAACGAATTTGGAAGTACTCCATCTCTTTCTATCTTTCCAAACAGCTTTAGTAGTATAGGTATGATTTCTTCTTTAAACGTTTGATAGAATTCCTCTGGGAAGCCATCTGGCCCTGGACACTTGTGTCTTGGGAGGTTTTTGATGACTGCTTCAATTTCCTCCCCGGTTATTGGCCTGTTCAGGTTTTCTATTTCTTCCTGTTCCAGTTTTGGTAGTTTGTGGCTTTCCAGGAATGCGTCCATTTCTTCTAGATTGCCTAATTTATTGGCGTATAGCTGTTCATAATATGTTTTTAAAATCGTTTGTATTTCCTTGCTGTTGGTAGTGATCTCTCCTTTCTCATTCATGATTTTGTTAATTGAAGTCAAACTCTCCCTCTTCGCCGATGACATGATACTCTACATAGAAAACCCAAAAGCCTCCACCCCAAGATTGCTAGAACTCATACAGCATTTTGGTAGCGTGGCAGAATACAAAATCAATGCCCAGAAATCAATGGCATTTCTATACACTAACATTGAGACTGAAGAAAGAGAAATAAAGGAGTCAATCCCATTTACAATTGCACCAAAAAGCATAAGATACCTAGGAATAAACCTAACCAAAGAGGTAAAGGATCTATACCCTCAAAACTATAGAACATTTCTGAAAGAAATTGAGGAAGACACAAAGAGATGGAAAAATATTCCATGCTCATGGATTGGCAGAATTAATATTGTGAAAATGTCCATGTTACCCAGGGGAATTTACACGTTTAAGGCAATCCCTATCAAAATACCATGGACTTTCTTCAGAGAGTTAGAACAAATTATTTGAAGATTTGTATGGAATCAGAAAAGACCCCGAATAGCCAGGGGAATTTTAAAAAAGAAAACCATAGCTGGGGGCATCACAATGCCAGATTTCAGGTTGTACTACAAAACTGTGGTCATCAAGACAGTGTGATACTGGCACAAGAACAGACACATAGATCAATGGAACAGAATAGAGAACCCAGAAGTGGATCCTGAACTTTATGGTCAACTAATATTCGATAAAGGAGGAAAGACTATTCATTGGAAGAAAGACAGTCTCTTCAATAAATGGTGCTGGGAAAATTGGACATCCACATGCAGAAGAATGAAACTAGACCACTCTCTTGCACCATACACAAAGATAAACTCAAAATGGATGAAAGATCTAAATGTGAGACAAGATTCCATCAAAATCCTAGAGGAGAACACAGGCAACACCCTTTTTGAACTTGGCCACAGTAACTTCTCGCAAGATACATACATGAAGGCAAAAGAAACAAAAGCAAAAATGAACTATTGGGAGTTGATCAAGATAAGAAACTTTTGCACAGCAAAGGATACAGTCAACAAAACTCAAAGACAACCTACAGAATGGGAGAAGATATTTGCAAATGACGTATCAGATAAAGGGATAGTTTCCAAGATCTATAAAGAACTTATTAAGCTCAACACCAAAAAAACAAACAATCCAATCATGAAATGGGCAAAAGACATGAACAGAAATCTCACAGACGAAGACATAGACATGGCCAACATGCATATGAGAAAATGCTCTGCATCACTTGCCATCAGGGAAATACAAATCAAAACCACAATGAGATACCACCTCACACCAGTGAGAATGGGGAAAATTAACAAGGCAGGAAACCACAAATGTTGGAGAGGATGTGGAGAAAAGGGAACCCTCTTACACTGTTGGTGGGAATGTGAACTGGTGCAGCCACTCTGGAAAACTGTGTGGAGGTTCCTCAAAGAGTTAAAAATAGACCTGCCCTACGACCCAGCAATTGCACTGTTGGGGATTTACCCCAAAGATACAGGTGCAATGAAACACCGGGACACCTGCACCCCGATGTTTATAGCAGCAATGTCCACAATAGCCAAACTGTGGAAGGAGCCTCGGTGTCCATCGAAAGATGAATGGATACAGAAGATGTGGTCTCTGTATACAATGGAATATTACTCAGCCATTAGAAATGACAAATACCCACCATTTGCTTCAACGTGGATGGAACTGGAGGGTATTATGCTGAGTGAAGTAAGTCAATTGGAGAAAGACAAACAGTGTATGTTTTCACTCATTTGGGGAATATAAATAATAGTGAATGGGAATATAAGGGAAGGGAGAAGAAATGTGTGGGAAATATCAGAAAGGGATAAAGAACATAAAGACTCCTAACTCTGGGAAAGGAACTAGGGGTGGTGGAAGGGGAGGAGGGCGGGGGGGTGGTGGTGAGTGGGTGACGGGCACTGAGGGGGACACTTGATGGGACGAGAACTGGGTGTTATCCTGTATGTTGGTAAATTGAACACCAATAAAAAATTAATTTATTAAAAAAAAAACGTTATGAGCTCTTTTTCATTTTCTCTCATCTGACTCTAATTGTATCCAATATACCCCGAGCAATAGCTGACACATTATGTGTTTCAATACACATTTTTGCATTTGTTACTATTTTTAAATTTACTGGAGCTGGACCACAATAGACAAATTCTAATCTGGGGTGTGAAGATCAGAGAAAACTTTGATATAAGCAGCATGTGCTACTTGTGTTATAGACAAGGACAAAACACTAATAGGTGAAAATGCTGATTAGGCTGCCCATGATGATCTAAATGATACTGTTTAAGCAACAGGAAGAAAAATAAGGAAATGTAAACTGAAAATTTGGACATTAACTTAGAGAAGTCTGGCCATGAAGAAGAAAGAAGAAAGAAGGTATGGCTGAGAAAGTTGAATTGTGAACTTTATAAAAAATTTTAGATTCCTTGGTCATTTTCCCCTTTTCGTTGAAGATTTAACCCCGTAGGTCACTGTCACTTCCCCAACACACTACTCCTGTTATAGATCTTAGGTTTTCTAATTTTCACATAAAAAAATATTCAATGATTCTGCATTCACAGAATTCCTTGATCTTCATTCTTCCAATGAACTCAGCCATCCACACCATGGTCATATTTTTAATATTGCTATTACCAATAGTTGCCATCCCCACTCCAAATTCTGAAACCACAGAATCCTGAGCAAAATAAAATGGGTACAGTTTTCAGGCACTAAGTTCTGAGATGGTTTTATTATACAGCAGTGGATAACCAAAATGCTGAGAGAATTATGCTCCCATTCATTCCATCAAAATAGATGGTGTTGGGACTTTTTCACACTACTAATAAAATCTATGACCTCTCTCAAAACAAACCAAAACAAAACCCTCAACACATGTTATCTCTCTTGCTATGGAGGGAGACAAGAAATAATCTGCCAGAAAGCTTCTAAAGAAAATATTTCCTATATACACCCCAAAATAATAATAAAATAATATGTAGATAAGGGTTCTAGATTGCAAGTAGGAAAGACCCACTATGAGTGATTTAAGTTAAAAGGAAAAATATTGAAATAATGGTAATTCTGGTCCTGCAGCCAAAACCACAGGCCAAAATCAGATAGAATGGGTGTGATGACAACGTCGCTACCACTCAGCACTAGATGGCGCACGTCGCTCTGCCAACACCATCAGCCCAGGCTCCGCTGCTGGAGCTGCTGCTTCACTGAGGCTGGAAATTGGGCTGTTGGTGCTTCCTCTGCCCCTGAAAGAAAAAGACAAAGGAAATTGTGTGCTGACCAACACTAGGTCAGTCAGGTGATCCAGGAGAACAGCAATAGTGATCACGTGGGTAGTATGTGCCCTCGAGATGATGTGATGGAGATAGTACTTTATCTTTGTGACCTCCCTCTCCTAAACCCATAAACTCAGTCGAATCATGAGAACACCAGACAAATCTAATAGGTCGGCTTCCTATAAAATATGTGATCAGTACTCTTTAAATCTAGAATGGTCAGCAAAACACAAGTCTGAGAACCTGTCACAGCCAAGAGGATCTTAAGGAGAGATGCCCAGTAAATGTAATATGGCATCCTGTGTGGGATCCTGGATCAGAAAAGGGATATAAGGGAAAAGAGAAGAAAAAAAAAAGATTGGGGACA
Organism: Canis lupus baileyi; assembly: GCF_048164855.1. Lineage (NCBI taxonomy): Eukaryota > Metazoa > Chordata > Mammalia > Carnivora > Canidae > Canis > Canis lupus. The sequence goes on along the minus strand of NC_132860.1, from coordinate 20,174,716 downwards.
CCTGAGTGGCCCTGTCAGTTAAGCGTCTGCCTTTGGCTCAGGTCATTATCTCGGGGTCTGGGACCAAGCCCCATGTGGGCCTCCCTGCTCAGGGGGGAGTCTGCTTCTCCCTCTACCCCTCCCCCCCACACTCCTGCTGTCTCTCTCAAATGAATACATCAACTCTTTAAAGGAAAGAAAGAAATCCAAATGAAGTATGAATTTTGGTTAATACTGTATCAGTAGGGGGCTTGGTGGCTAAGTCACTTGGGTGTTTGACTCTTGGATTCAGCCCAGGTCATGATTTCAATATGTTCAGGTGGTGGGATTATTCCCCATTTGGGGTTCCACTTCCCCCTAGGCACTTCCCCCTAGGCACTTCCCCCTGCTGCCTCTCAAATAAATAAATAAATAAATAAATAAATAAATCTTAAAATCATGGGATATCAATGTTGATTTTCTTTTTTTTCTTTAAGATTTAATTCATTTATTCATGAGAGACACAGAGAGAGAGAGAGAGGCAGGGACACAGGCAGAGGGAGAAGCAGGCTCCATGGAGGGAGCCAGATGTGGGACTCCATCCTGGGTCTCCAGGATCAGGCCCTGGACTGAAGGCGGTACCAAACCATTGAGCCACCTGGGCTGCCCTCAATGTTGATTTTCTTAATTGTAACAAATACAATAATAATAATGTAAGATGTCAGTAATAAGGGAAAGTGTCATATGAACACTCTGGGTGTTCTCAGTTTCTATATGCCTAAAACTGATCTAAAAAAATAAAGTTTATTTTTAAAAAACAACAGAGACGGCTTGTTCTTGCTTTTTCATGTCACTAGAGCTACTTCAGAATGTAGACTGCGTGACTCCACCTTGCAAGCTAACCATAGCCGCAGTGAAGACAAGAAACTGAATTTCAGATGTATTCAGCTTGTAAGATGGGAGACAGGCTCCAACTAGCCCAAGACACACAGAAGACCATAAATGTGGAAAGGCAACCCAAATGACCAGAAGCCAAAAACTGACATATGGCCATTACACATGGCCTGTGAAACCAAATACCGCTTCTCCTCTCCCTCTTCTCTCCTCTCACTCCAACCTTGCCCCTCCCGTTTCATGCTTTCTCTCTCTCAAACAAAAAAATAAAATCTTATAAAATATAGTGTCCTCTTCTGATTGTGTTTACTAATATAATGCAACTGCTAGTACACTATCTGCCACAAATTAGATTCTCAATAAGAATTTGCTGAAAGAATATTAGTGTAGGAAGCGTATTGTCTCAAGTCTAGCTTTCTCACCATTTTTAAAAAGTTATATTAATTTATTTTACATAGAGGCCAGAAGCAGGGGGAGTGGCAGTCAGAGAGGGAAGAGGCTCTCCACCCCTAGGATCACAGCCAGAGCCCAAGAAAGATACTAAATCAACTGAGCCACCCAGGTGCCCCTGTACTTTTTATTAAATAAATACAGATGGGTCCATATTGGAAGATCTGGTTTTCATGATGCTAGAAGGAAATGGAGTTTGTAGCAATCAATTGCATGCATCTCAAGGATCAAGTCCCAGAGAGCTTGAGAGTCCTTCACCTGAACAATGAACGTCATATATTGAGGGAAACCTTACAAGATTGTTCCATTAAAAAAATCTGGACCTTTAGTGAAGTGACTGAAACCAAAAATTATCTTGTTCAATTAGATAGCGGACTCAGGGCTTCAGGGGACCTTTGAGGGCACATGGTCAGAAACCTCATATCTATGAGAAGTTGGAGAGAAGGTCTGGGTGTTCTCTGTCCTCCTTTGTGCCTCTTCCATTTCCCTGTTCTCACTGGGTTTTGAGCCTGTTTCCTGGCAATACTTACAAGTTAAAATATAAATTTTGCCTGGCTACATTATTATGACTTTCATAAAGGTCAGCCTCATTACAAACAATTCATAGCACACACCCTACCCCCAATCTTGGAAAATATCATTGAGTGAACAGCAGTGATCTGAGTAAGAAGTGATCTGAGCTTGGAGCTTAGCTTTGCCAGATTTTAGTTGCAACAAATTGGGGATGCTAATCTCCACCTTACAGTGTTTTGTGGTGATGAGTGAGATGCTACGTATAATGTGCTTAAGACAGTAGTGAGCACAGAGGAGGTTAGCAAAAAGCTCCTAGTTCCCCTTTTGTTTTACCTTGATGAATTCATGGTCTAGATTTAAACTCTGTGACTGATTCTGTGGAGTCTTCCTCTGGGCCTCAAGCCAGGACCTTCTTTTAGTGTTTTCTCGTTTTCTCTTCGTTTCTGCAATGTCATCCCCCATAGCCTCAAGTATCATCCACCCAGAACAGACACAAAGTGTACACCTCTGGCCTCAGACCCCAATAAACTGTGGACCCCTGGTCCATCTGCCTATTTGATAATGCTTCTTGGATGACCCAGAGTTATCTTGTACTTAACAAGCCCAAACTGAACTCACCATACTTCCGTGAGACTTTTTACTTGGATGGAAACCAGAATGAATGCGTGAATCGATTAATCAGGGACCACCATGTTTTATACATCCCAGTATATTTTCGAAATTCTGCCTTGTTTGGTCCCACGCTAATAGGGTGGGGTTGATGCGGAGAAGGTGAGGATTTGCGGCAGTTAACATGGGTGGGACTGGGGAAGCTAAGAATATATGCCAGGCCTCTCCCTGCACCTCAACCTCACCTCCACCCTCACTGTGGCCTGCTGCCGCCCACTCCCAGCCCCCTGGTTGGACAGCCTTCTACGGGTGGGTGGGGCCTAGGGAAAGGCTGGCCTGGAGATGGGGCGGGGCCTGGGGATAGGAGTGGGCGGGGCTTTATGTGGGGCGGGGCCTGAGACGAGGAGGGGCGGGGCCTGCTGTTTGGGGGCGGGACCTGGAGCTGGGGAGGGGCGGGGTCTTCTCAGGTGGCCTGGGGCCGCGGGGGCCGCTGGGGGCTCCTTCCAGGGCTGGTGCGCGTGCGCGCGCCCGGGGGCGGGGTCGGGGGGGCGCCTGGGCTTCTGGGACTCGCAGGACCCGGGCGGCGCGGAAGGGCGGGCTGTGCCCTGCTGCTTGGCTCGGGCGTCAGTGCCCACGCCGGCTGCCCCCGCCCGGAGCCGCACGGCCTCCGCGGCTGCCGTCGCCCCTGGCGCCCGGGCGGACGGAACGGAGCCCTGCCGGGAGCCGCGCCCAGGGACCACCGGCTCGGTGGCGGTGAGGACGCGCTGTGCGGCGCGGGGAGCCCCGCTGCGGCGCGTCCGCGGGTTGGGGCGCGCGCCCCGCAGTGTGTGCGGGACCCCGGGGGGCGCGGGCGGCGGGGAGGCGCGGGCTGCAGGAGGAGGGGTGCGCGCCGGAGCCCGGGGAGCCGCGTGCGGCGCCGCCTCTCCGCCCTGCTGCGGGGGCGGCCTGCGGGCCTCGGGCGGCTGGCGGGGGTGCTTGGGGGCCGGGGTGACGGGGCTGGCTGCGTCGACTGCAGACGCGGTGGGAAGTCTGCATCCCACTGGCCTTCTTCCCAGTCATCCCTGACCTCCCGCCAGTGCGGACGCTTCGAGGCGTCTTTCTCGGTTTCAGACGCTCCGTGTGCACCGGGCCCTCTGCGCCCCTCTCCCTGCGCCAGGCGCGAAGGGGTTTTACCTAGGCCACTGCCTATCAGCTCTTTAGTTGACATGTAAACTTGCTCTACGAAACAACCTCTTCCCCCACAGAAAGTACCTTGCGCATGATTGGCACCTGTTGAGTCCTCGGTGCTAGAAAATCCCTTGAACATCCCTGTGGCCCCTGGTTCAGTGCCCTGGATTCCCGCCGCCTGCGCCTGTCGCGCCCTCCGTGTCCGTGGGCCTGGCTCGCACTCGAAGCTCCCTCGCTCCTGCCACCGCCGTCCTGAGAGGCGGCCGTTCACTGCAGAGGTTAAACTCCGACCCTTCTTGGCTTTGCTCGCCCCAGTTCATCGCTTACACAGCGCGAGGCTGCTCGCAGTCTCAGCCGTACGCTGACCTTCTGTCGTCCAACGGCTCCTTTTCTGGACTCTTCACTGCAAGCAGGTCCTCCTGAACGTCTCCGACCTTCAGGTTCCTTAATTATTGATACCGACTGAGTTATTAATTTATATTTTCAGCCTATCCATTCCCACTATATTCTGTTGCTTTTTCTCACTTGCAGTTTTCTCACTTGCACTTGCAGTTGACTCATTCTTGTTTAGGAACTTAAACAAGTACGTATGTAAGGCTTTGACATCGCCTAACAGTGGAACTTGATCTGTTCTCTATAGATTCTGATGTGTGATTTTTTTTTTAAAGATTTTATTTATTTATTCGTGAGAGGCAGAGAGAGAGAGAGGCAGAGGGAGAAGCAGGCTCCATGCAGGGAGCCTGACATGGGACTCATTCCCGGACTCCAGGATCACGTCCTGGGCCAAAGGCAGGAGCTAAACTGCCGAGCCATCCAGGGATTCCCCCCAATTATTTTTTTTTTATTGGTGTTCAGTTTGCCAACGTATAGCATAACACCCAGTGCTCAGCCCATCAAGTGCCCCCCTCAGTGCCCATTACCCAGTCACCCCCACCCCCCACCCACCTCCTTTTCCACCACCCCTTGTTCATCTCCCAGAGTTAGGAGTCTCTCATGTTCTGTCTCCCTCTCTGATGTTTCCCTCTCATTTTCTCTCCTTTTCCCTTTATTACCTTTCACTATATTTTATATTCCCTAAATGAATGAGACCATATGTTTCTCCTTCTCCGATTGACTTACTTCACTCATGATGTGTGATGTTTTTATTGTTTTGAATTTGAGTGGTATTTTAGAAGCAAAGTTTAAATTTCAAATTAGTTGAGAATGTTTTTTCTGTTTCTGTTAAATTCTAGTTTTCATTCTAATAATAAAGGTGGTCTCTACAACTGGTAGATACTTTTTATTTGAGGATTTTTGTAACTTAAAATATAGTAGCCTGGAGGGTATTATGCTGAGTGAAGTAAGTCAGTCGGAGAAGGACAAACATTGTATGTTCTCATTCATTTGGGGAATATAAATAATAGTGAAAGGGAATATAAGGGAAGGGAGAAGAAATGTGTGGGAAATATCAGAAAGGGAGACAGAACGTAAAGACTGCTAACTCTGGGAAACGAACTAGGGGTGAGAGAAGGGGAGGAGGGTGGGGGGTGGGAGTGAATGGGTGACGGGCACTGGGGGTTATTCTGTATGTTAGTAAATTGAACACCAATAAAAAATAAATTAAAAAAATATATAGTAGCTTTTGTAAACATTTTCAAAAGTGCTTGAGTAGAACTTACATTGTAGGGCCGCTTGGGTGGCTCAGTTGGTTAAGTGCCTGCCTTAAGCTCAGGTCATGATCCCAGGGTCCTGGGATGGAGCCCCATATGTGTTTCATTGCTTTGCAGGTAGCCTCCTTCTCCCTCTCCCTCTCTGCTACTCTTTCTGCTTGTTTTTTTTTTTTTTTTTTAAGGATTTTATTTATTCCTTAGAGACACACACACACACACACAGAGGCAGAGACACAGGCAAAGGGAGAAGCAGGCTTCATGCAGGGAACCTGATGTGGGACTCAATCCTGGGTCTCCAGGATCAGGCCCTGGGCTGAAGGCAGTGCTAAACCGCTGAGCCACCAGGGCTGTCCGGTGCTCTTTCTGCTTGTTCTCTTTGTCAAATAATTTAAAAAAAGAATCTTATTTTAAAAAGTGCTATCTCGTTTTATATATCACACTTAAATACATTTTGCATATCTACTATATTGTTACTTAATTTTAGTTTATCTTGCTAAGGATTTAGAAAGTTGCCATAATCTCTGCTGTTTCTAGCATCTCATTGTTGATTTCATCTTTCGTTTTCTGAGGAATATGTGATAAATATATTCCAATTATGTCATTTGGTACATTTAGCAAGCCATATTTCAGCATAATTTGGTCATTTAATGTTTTATTTTTGTCTGGTATAATGCATTTGTGCTTTTTAATTCATTGTATTTCTGTGCATTGTTTATACTTGGCCTTTGGAAGATCTCCCAGAGTAGATGCCCATTAGGAAACCAATCTACTGATACAACAGAAGTAAAAATTGGTATGACCCTCTGGAATAGTCACCCTAATGCTTAAGTATGAACAGAAAACTAAGAAAACTAAACTACTTATTTATAAATAAATAAAATCTTTAAAAAATAAATATAATTAAATAAAACTCACCTCTCTGTAGTAAACCTGGGCATAGAAATGAGAGTGGGGTGGAACACTTGATTTTCATCATAAAAGTTCTCATATGCTTTTGATCATTTTTCTTTTTGCCATATGCATGGATCACTTTGAGTTGAAAAAATTTCTCTATAATTTTAATTTGCTTTACACCATAAAATGTTGTTCTCCCTTTACCTCAGCATTTCGGGAGAGACTGTTAGGTTTGTCTGTCATATCATTGGTTCAGTGAAGTGTCCCTTTTGTTCTTTACTCCTTCCAATCAAGGTTGTCAGTCTCTTAATCCATTTTGATATTTATCTTAATCTCCTCTTGTTTTACCAAATGACTCCCTAATTCTGTTCTACAAATTTACCATGCATCCTTTTGAATATGAATACATCAGGCAAGTGTCTTTAATATCTTAAATAAAATTTTTATTTTATCATTTCAGATTTACAGAAAAATTGAGAATATAGTGCAAAGGATTCCCACATACCCCACACTCATTTCCCCTATTAGTAACAAATTAGTACGGTACATTTGTTGCAGTCAGTGAAATAATATAGACATGTTAACTGAAGTCCATACTTTAATCATACTTCTTTGATTTTTACCTAATGACCTTTATCTGATCCAGGATCCCACCCAGGATGCCACATTACATTAAGTTGTCATATGTCCTTAGGCTCCTCTTGGCTGTGACAGTTTCTGAGACTTGCTTTTAATGACCTTCACAGTTTTGAGGAGTACTAGTCAGGTATAGTATGGGAAGCCCATCTATTAGCATTTGTCTGTTAGAATTTTTCTCATAATTAGACTGGGGTTATGGGTCTGGGAGAGGAAAATCACAGAGATAAAGTGCTGTTTCTACCACATCATCTCAAAGGTACATACTGCCAGCGTGACCTGTCATTATTAATATTAACTTTGATCACATGGCTGATATATATTTTTCAGCTTTCTCCACTATAAATTTACTCTTTTCCCCTCCTCCATATATACTCTTCCAAAGGGATTCACTATGCAGAGCCCAAACTCAAGGGACAGAGTTATGCTCCACTTCCTGGAAGGCTGAGTATCTACATAAATATTTGGAATTCTTCTGCATGAGAGATTGGTCTATTCTTCCCTATTTATTGATTGATTCAGTCAGTCATATATATCTATATTGCTTATGAGTATTAATTTTATGATTTAGGTTATTGCTCATATTGTTTCAGCTTTGGCCCCTGGGAGTTCTCTCACTTGACTCCTGGACGTATATGACATGATCCAGTACATGTGTTTTTGTTTTTGAGCTCTTATTTAGTTTTGTTTTTTTTTTTTTAAGATTTTATTTATTTATTCATGAGAGAGAGAGAGAGAGAGGCAGAGACACAGGTAGAGGGAGAAGCAGGCTCCATGCAGGGAGTCTGACGTGGGACTTGATCCTGGGTCTCCAGGACCAGGCCCTGGGCTGAAGGCAGTGCTAAACTGCTGAGCCACCCGGGCTGCCCTCTTATTTAGTTTCTAATACTTCAAGATGCTCCAGCGTATATCTTTTGCTCCAGTTCTAGAATAAGCCGTTTCTCTATAGAGCCTTGGTTCCTTGTATTACATTAAAAAACGAAATCTGGGAACTAAGTGTTGTTGCTTCTGGGATGTTCTTGCTTCTAGGTCCACTCAGCTGACAGAGCAAGGAAATATATGTGTGTATACCAACCCCTGTATATACAAATATCTATAAGTACTTCTGTATGTAACCACTTTTACCTGTATTAAGCTAAATATAGGTTCATATTGATATTTCCAACTCTAATTCATTACTGCCTGGGTCATTCTTATTTCCTTCCCTTGATTATCTGTAAACTACTGAAACATGGAGAAACCTGCCTCTCATCATCTGCGATCCACTTATTGTTCAGTATAGCAGTATCAGAATTGTTAACCTATACCTCCATAGGAATTAACTTTATCAACAGAGTACAGTGCTACTGTATATTTTCCTCTGCCTTTAGTCTTACAGATTCCACTCATTTCCATACTTCTATTTTTTTCTTCAGAAAGTTGCATTCTAAAATGTTTTTTTCTGGAGATCCCTGGGTGGCGCAGCGGTTTGGCACCTGCCTTTGGCCCAGGGCGCGATCCTAGAGACACGGGATCGAATCCCATGTCGGGCTCCCGGTGCATGGAGCCTGCTTCTCCCTCTACCTATGTCTCTGCCCCCCCCCCCCTCTCTCTCTCTCTCTCTGTGTGACTATCATAAATAAATAAAAAATAAAATAAATATATAAAAATAAAATAAAATGTTTTTTTCCTTTGACTTTTTTGAGCATTGTGCATTTTTCCTTCTATACTGTCTTTTCATAGGTCTCCATATATTGTTCTCTCCCTCTGTCTACTAATCCATATTTGAATGTTGAGTGGTCTTTTAAGTAGACATTGCCAACAGATGAGGTCAGGAAATACTTTTGTGAACAAACTTTTGGCCAATCTGTAAGATCTGCTAATAAGCAGACCTATACATGTATAGATAATAGTCTATTGAGTGCTGTGTCTGGGTTTTTAATGGTTGTTATATGATTCCAATAAAACACAATGGAAAGTATTGAAAATTGATACTTTGCCCATTGCTTCAGGCTTTTTTTTTTCCTAAACCTTTGACGCCTTTACCCATTTCTCCCACCTGCCACCCTTCTCCAGCAAGCACCAATTTGTTTTTTGAGCTTGTCTTTTTGTTTGTTTTGTAAGATTACACATATAGGAGAGATCATACAGTATTTTTTTTCTCTGACTTTAGTTCACTTATCATAATGACCTCAAAGTTCATCCATGTTGTTGCCAGTGGTAGGATTTTATTCTTTTTATGGCTGAATAATATTTCTGTGAGTGTGTGTGTGTGTGTGTGTGTGTGTGTAGATAAACATCTTTATCCATTCATCTCTTGATGGACACTTAGGTTGTTTTTATATCTTGGCTATTATAAATGTGCAATGAACATGAGGGTGCATATATCTTTCCCCATTAGTGTTTCCATTTTCTTTGGATAGATGCCTAGAAGTGGAGTTGCTGGATCATAGGGTAGTTCTATTTTAATTTTTTAAGGATCCTCCATTCTGTTTTCCACAGTGATTGCACCAAGTGACACCACCATCAACAGAGCACAAGGGTTCTCTTTTCTCCACACCCTCAGCAACACTTGTTATGTCTTGTCTTTTTCATAATAATCATTCTAACAGTTATGGGGTGATACCTTATTGTGGTTTGATTTGCATATGCTTGATGATTATTGATGTTGAACATCTTTTTATATATCTGTTGGCCATCTGCATATCTTCTTTGGAAAAACATTCAAATCTCTTCTCTGGAAAAATAGTCAAATCTTATGTCTTTAAAACATTGTTTTTTGTTATTGTGTGAGTTCTTTATATATTTTGGGTATTAATCTCTTATCAGATATATGATTTGCAAATATATCTGCAAATCAATCATGTGATATACCACATTAAGAAAATGAAAAAAATCCTGTCATTTCAATAGATGCAGAAAAAGCACTTGACAAAATTCAACATCCACTTATAATGATAAACTCTCAACAAAATGGATATTGAGTGCTTATTATCTGCCAAGAAGTGAATGGGTGTTCTTTTAATCCCTATAATTCAGTCAGATGGGTATTGTTATATCCACGTTACGGTTGAGAAAACTCAAGGTTTGGTAAAATAATTTGTTTAAGTTTATACATGTAGTAACTAGTACAGCTGGGATTTAACCTCAGGTCAGTAGGACTCTAAAGTATGTACTCTTAGTCACTGTATATTCTCTATAGCAGGGTTTCTTTCTTTGGAATTACTGACACTTTGGACTGGATAAGTCTATGTTTAGAGCATTGTCTTGTGTATTTTAGGATGTTTAGCAGGATTCCTGGGCTTCTCTCACTAGATGCATGTAATAGCCCCCCAGCCGTGACAGCCAGAACTGTCTCCAGACATTGTCAGATTTCCCCTGGTACCAAATGTCCCCGGAAAACCACTGGCTTAGAGATGGGTAATAAAAGTGAACCCTGAAAGTTGAATTACATCCAGACTGGGAGAATTGTAAATTGGATAGAAAGCTGTATCTGAACTTCTCTGAATGTAATGACTCTCATAATTGGGCAAGCTTTTGGGGGAATGCTGAGTACTCTGCTCTTAAAGTTTTTAAAAGATACTGGCTCTTATGGGAAGGCTTTTCAGTCAGTATGCTTTCTGCACAAGATGTGGATCTCTTCATTTGGCTATACTCTATGAGGACTCCCACAGAAGAACAGTGCTAGTTACTCTGCTAGTAAGCTGTGTTTTCTGTCCAGTGGCCTTCTGAACAAACTAGTGCCAAATACAGCCCATGTAGTCTTGTGTGTCTACATGTTTAGTTGAGCCTATAACCTCCCTGGTGGACATTGCAGATTGGCCCATAGTGAGTCCTAACAAATGAAAACTCCTAATCATTATAGTCTGGGAATGCACTTTTTTTTTAATTGAGGTAAAATTAATATACAGTATTAGTTTTAGTATTCAACATATTGATTCTACAGTTCTATACAGTACTTAAAATGACCACCATGATAAGTGTAGTCGATTGTACATATATTGTACACAAGTGACAATAACATCTGTCATCATGTGTTATTATGATATTATTACCTATATTCCCTATGCTGTACTTTTCATCTCTGTGACTTATTTTATAACTGAAGTTTTTTCACATCCCCCCACCCACCTGTACTCTGGCAGTACCAATTCTCTATAGTTAAGAGTCTATTTGGTTTGTTTGTTTGCTCATTTATTTTAGTTTTTAGATACCACATGTAAATGAAATTTTGTTTTTTTTTCTGTCTTATTTTCACTTAGCATAATACCCTCCAGATCCATCCATGTTGTTGCAAATACAAGATCTCATTGTTTTTTATGACTAATATTCAATTGTACATGTATACTACCTCTCCTTTATACATTCATCTTGTGTTATTTCCGTATCTTAGCTATTGTGAATAATTCAATAAACATAGGGGTACATATATCTTTTCAAATTAGTGTCTTCATTTTCTTTGGCTAAATACCCAATGGTGAAATTACTGGGTCATATGGTATTTCTATTTTTAATTTTTTGACAGACCTCCATACTGTTTTCCATAGTGGTTGCACCAGCTGACATTCCCACCAATAGTACACAAGATTCCCTTTTCTCTACATTCTTAACAACACTTGTTATTTCTTGCCTTTTTTATACTAACCATTTTCTGACAGGTATGAAATGATAGCTCATTGTGGTTTTATTTTGCATTTCCTGACGATTAGTGATGTTGAGCATCTTTTCATGTACCTGTTTGCCATCTGTATATATTTGGGAAAATGTCTATTCAGTTCCTTTTCCCATTTTTTAAAAATATTCTGTTTATTTATTCATGAAAGACACAGAGATAGAGGCAGAGACACAGGCAGAGGGAGAAACAGGCTCCATGCAGGGAGCCCAATGTGGGACTCAATCCTTGCACTCCAGGATCATGCCCTGAGCTGAAGGCAGACAGACGCTCAACCACTGAGCCACCTAGGCGTCCCTCTTCTTCCCATTTTTTAATTGAAGTGTGATGTGATATGCGTGTGTGTGTGTGTGTTGAGTTGTATAAGTTCCTTATATATTTTGGATATTAAATACTTATCAGATACGTCATTTTCAAAAATATTCTCCCATTCAGTAGGTTGCCTTTTTGTTTTGTTGATGCTTTCCTTCACTGTGCAAAAGGTCTTTATTTTGATGTAGTCCCAGTAGTTTATTTTTGCTTTTGTTTCTCTTGTCTGAGAAGATATATCCATAAATATGTTGCTAAGGTTGATGTCGAGGGATTACTGCCTATATTTCTTTTAGGAGTTTTATGGCTTCAGGTCTCATATTTAGATCTTTAAATCCATTTTGAGTTTATTTTTGTATATGGTATAAGAAAGTGGCCCATTTGCATTATTTTGCATGTAGCTGTCCAATTTTCCAGCACCATTTATTGAAAAGACTGTCCTTTCTTCATTGTGTATTCTTACCTCCTTTGTCATAGATTAATTGATCATATAGATATGGGTTTCTTTTTTTTTTTTTTTTTCAAATTTGTTTTGTTTTTATATATTCTTTTTAATTTTTATTTTTGGAAGTAATACATGTAGAACTTAAAAAGTAATATACTAGTAAAAGATTTGTTCTGAAATACAGTAATCCCTTGATCTATTCTGGAGAAAGTTCCATGTGCGCTTGAGAAGAATGTGTATTCAGTTGAGTTTGGATGTAAAGTTCTGTAGATATCTGTGAAATCCATCTGGTCCAGTGTATCATTTAAAGCTCTCGTTTCTTTGGAGATGTTTTGCTTAGAAGACCTATCGAGTATAGAAAGAGCTAGATTGAAGTCACCAAGTATAAGTGTATTATTATCTAAGTATTTCTTCACTTTGGTTAATAATTGATTTATATATTTGGCAGCTCCCACATTCGGAGCATATATATTGAGGATTGTTAAGTCCTCTTGTTGAATAGATCCTTTAAGTATGATATAGTGTCCCTCTTCATCTCTCACTACAGTCTTTGGGGTAAATTTTAGTTTATCTGATATAAGGATGGCTACCCCTGCTTTCTTTTGAGGACCATTCGAATGGTAAATGGTTCTCCAACCTTTTATTTTCAGGCTGTAGGTGTCCTTCTGTCTAAAATGAGTCTCTTGTAGACAGCAAATAGATGGGTCCTGCTTTTTTATCCAGTCTGAAACCCTGCGCCTTTTGATGGGGTCATTAAGCCCGTTCACATTCAGAGTTACTATTGAGAGATATGAGTTTAGTGTCATCATGATATCTATTCAGTCTTTGTTTTTGTGGACTGTTCCACTGAACTTCTTCTTAAAGGGGAATTTTAAGAGGCCCCCTTAAAATTTCTTGCAGAGCTGGTTTGGAGGTCACATATTCTTTTAGTTGCTGCCTGTCTTGGAAGCTCTTTATCTCTCCTTCCATTTTGAATGAGAGCCTTGCTGGATAAAGTATTCTTGGTTGCATGTTCTTCTCATTTAGGACCCTGAATATATCCTGCCAGCCCTTTCTGGCCTGCCAGGTCTCTGTGGAGAGGTCTGCTGTTACCCTAATACTCCTCCCCATAAAAGTCAGGGATTTCTTGTCTCTTGCTGCTTTAAGGATCTTCTCCTTATCTTTGGAATTTGCAAGCTTCACAATTAAATGTCGAGGTGTTGAACGGTTTTTATTGATTTTAGGGGGGGATCTCTCTATTTCCTGGATCTGAATGCCTGTTTCCCTTCCCAGATTAGGAAAGTTTTCAGCTAGAATTTGTTCAAATACATATTCTGGCCCTCTGGCCCTTTCGGCGCCCTCGGGAACCCCAATTAAACGTAGGTTTTTCTTCCTCAGGCTGTCGTTTATTTCCCTTAATCTATCTTCATGGTCTTTTAATTGTTTGTCTCTTTTTTCCTCAGTTTCCCTCTTTGCTATCAACTTGTCTTCTAGGTCACTCACTCGTTCTTCCACCTCGTTAACCCTCGTCGTTAGGACTTCTAGTTTGGATTGCATCTCATTCAATTGATTTTTAATTTCTGCCTGATTAGCTCTAAATTCTGCAGTCATGAAGTCTCTTGAGTCCTTTATACTTTTTTCTAGAGCCACCAGTAGCTGTATAATAGTGCTTCTGAATTGGCTTTCTGACATTGAATTGTAATCCAGATTTTGTAACTCTGTGGGAGAGAGGACTGTTTCTGATTCTTTCTTTTGAGGTGAGGTTTTCCTTCTAGTCATTTTGCTCAGTGCAGAGTGGCCAAAAGCAAGTTGTATTGGGAAAAAGAGAAAAAGAGAGGAGAGAAAGAAGGAAAGAAAAGAGAAAGAGAAAAAAGAAGGGAAGAAAAAGAAAAAAAAAAACGAAAAAAAAAAAAAAAGAAGAAGAAAAAGAGAAAGAAAAAGAAAGGAGAAAAAAAAGGGGTGGGGGAAGGAAACAAATCAAAAAGCAAAACAAAAACAAAAACAAACAAACAAAAAAAGAACCACCGGGGAGTATCTTCTGATTCTGTGTACTTTAAGTCCTTTGATTTCCCCTGGAATTTGTCCGTCTAGCTGGTGTTCTGGGGGAGGGGCCTGTTGTGCTGATTTTCAGGTGTTAGCAGTTGGGGGAGCTGCTGTGCCCCTGCCTGGTGCAGGGCTCGGTGGGGGTTGTTTACCCCGTGAGGCCGCAGGAGGAACAGCCCCAGTGGCGGGGCAGCTCTGGAAACCTGGATTCAGCCCCCGCAGGAACTCCGGAGCTCTGCGTCTGCAGGGCCTGGAGGCTCCGGGGCGGGGCCTCTGATCTGCTCAGCTCGGGGCAGGAGCGTCCTTGCTGTCCTGGGCCCTCCCGGCCTCTGCCTGTCCCGGGGGAGGCGGGATCCTGGGCTGTGTCCCGGCGCCCTGTGCTCCGGAGCCTGCGCTGGTGGATTCGCGCTCCCGGGCCGCGCAGCCCCCTCCGCGGAGCCGCCGCCCGAGCCCCTTCAGCTGCTCCGGGTCCCGCCGGGTCCGCCGTGCGCGCTGCAGCCCTTAGGGAGCTCGGCGCACTCTCCTGGGTGCGCAGTTGCTGTTACTGTCCCCGGGAGCCCGAGGGCATCCCCGCCCTCCTGGGTCCTGCTCCACCTCCCCGCGAGCCCCTTTCCGCCCGGGAAGGTCGGTGCAGCTCCTCCGTCTCCGGGACGGGGCTCTCCTGTCCTGGGGACACTCGCCCCGGCCTCAGCCCGGCTCCTCGCGGGGCCCCTCCCCCTTGGAGGCCTTTGTTTCTTTACTTCTTTTTCCCCGTCTTCCTACCTTGATAGAAGCGCGAACTCTTCTCACTGTAGCATTCCAGCTGGTCTCTCTTTAAATCTCAGGCCGAATTCATAGATTTTCAGGATAATTTGAAGGTTTTCTAGGTAGTTTGGTGGAGACAGGTGATTTGCAGACCCTACTCTTCCGCCATCTTGTTCCTGCTCCTAGATATGGGTTTCTTCCTGGCCTATCTATGTATCTATTTTTGTGTCATTGGAATATATTTTTTATTTATCCCTGACAATGAAATGATTCATATTTATTCTCTTATTTTTAAAACAATTGTTTCTTAATTTCTAGGAGTGTTTGCAATTATACTCATTTTATATAACCTTATTGATATTTTAGTGAGAATTTAGAAAGATATTTTTAGGCATCACTAGTGTAAAGCCTTAATAACTTGAGTATCTTTCTGAAGATGTATTTTGCTTAGTTTTAATGCAAAAATGTATTGTCGCCTGATGCAGGAGAAATCTAATTGTAATTATGAGGTTTGTTTTAAAAGGATTGTCACTTTTTGTGTGTTGTCTGTGTTTTCTGTCTTTTTGGTGGGTGATTAAGGGGAAGAGACAGCATATTTTCTTGTTATAAAAAAAGAAACAAGAATGGAAGGATAATCCATAATATTTATCTTATTAGACAATTTTAAGAATATTATTTGTATTATTTTATCTTTTAACACTGCTAAAACATGTTCATTATATATAGGTCATATTGGTGTCTTTTTTTTCATTGTCTCAGGTACCTGACTGTTGACTTTGTGTCTGAAGCTCCTGGAAGTTTTCTCTTTTTGAGGTAGAACTTGGCTGAAATCACACTGCACACATATTGTATACAAGTGCTTAGCCCATGCCCAAGAATTACTATCCTCTAGTAAGACAAATTTGAACTACAGTGGGAGTTCTGTATAGGAAGATGCAGCCTCTGATCAAGTTGATGGCTATCTCAAAACCTCAAAACCTGATTCTAAATGAACAAAGTGAGGCCCTGAGATCAGATGTATCTTGGCAACAGGAATCCATCCCAGTCGTGGAAACATATGACTCTGAGGCCTCTCGTCAAAAGTTCAGACATTTCCAGTATTTGGAAGTGTCTGGGCCTCATGAAGCCCTGTGCCAACTCTGGGAGCTCTGTCTTCAGTGGCTGAGACCAGAGGTTCATACAAAGCAGCAGATTCTAGAGCTGTTAGTGCTAGAGCAATTTCTGACAATTCTCCCTGAAGACATCAGGACTTGGGTGAATTTACAACATCCAAAGAACAGCAAAGAAGTGGTGACCCTCATAGAGGATGTGATTGAAATGCTTAACGATAAAGGTGAGAATATAGAACATTGTCAATAGAATTGTTGACCTTTATGTGGAATCTTGAAAAAAAAAGAAAAATGAGCTCATAGGTACAGAGAACAGATTGGTAGTTGCCAGAGGTGGGGATGGAGGGTGGGCAAAATGAGTGGAGGGTCACAAGGTATAGAAACTTCCAGGTATAAAGTAAATAAGTCGTGGGGATGTAATGTATAGGGTAGTGACAGTTGATAATACTGTATTTCATATTTGAAAGTAGTTAATACATTAAATCATAAGAGCTCTCATTACAAGAAAAAAAGTTTTGTAGCTATATATGGTGACAGATGTTAACTAGACTTATTGTGATGATCATTTTGCATTGTACATAAATGTTGAAGCATTACATTGTACACCTGAAGCTAATACAGTTGACCCCTGAACAACATGGGTTTGAACTGTGTATCCAATTATACGTGGGGTTTTTTTTCCCAATAAATACAGCACCGCACTGTAAGTGTATTTTCTCTTATGATTATCTTAACATTTTCTTTTCTCTAGCTCACTTTATTGTAAGAATATAATATGTAATACATTTATAAAATGTGCATTAGACTGCTTATGTTATTGGTATGGCTTCTAGGCAGTGGTAGACTATGAGTAGTTAAGTTTTTGGAGAGTCAAAAGTTATATGCAGATTTCCAACTGCTCAGGAGGTTAGTGCCTCTGACACCCGTGTTGTTCAAGGGTCAGCTGTATGATATTATGTGTGAATTATACCTCATGTAAAAAGGCAAAAAGAGCATTAAAAAAAAGTCATTGACTCTTCCCATATGAAAATAAATTATCTCTTTCTGAAGCTAGAAGATGTCAAGTCCAGATCCTGAAGGACTTTCCTATATCAGGAAGCATGGATTTTATTCTGTAGGAAATAGAAATAGAGAATGAGATCTCACAGAATGGGTAGGGGAGTAAAATTATATGATTTGCCTTTTAAAATGTCATTTTGATAACATTAGAGAGTAGTGGTTGGCAAACTATGGCCCAAAGGCCAAATATTTTTGGAAATAGTGTTTTTGGAACACAGCACATCCACTGATTTACATTTAGTCTACAGTTACTTTCATGCTATGACTGGAGTCGATTAGTTATAGCAGAGACTGTATTGCCTGCAAAACCCAAAATATTTACTATCTGAATCTTTGCAGAAGAAGTTTATCAACATCTTGTTTAAAAGATAGACCTGAGGGCTCTGAAAACAGGAAAAACAGTTAAGATAGATGAGGTGTTAAAGAATGAGGGAGTAGGGATGCCTGGGTGGCTCAGTGGTTGAGTGTCTGCCTTTGACTCAGGGCATGATCCTGTAGTTCAAGGATTGAATCCTACAGTGGGGTTCCTGCGTGGACCCTGCTTCTCCCTCTGCCTATGTCTCTGCTACTCTCTCTGTGTCTCTCATGAATAAATAAATAAATAATTTTTAAAAAGGATGAGGGAGTATTGGGAAAACAGAGGAGTTTGAGCCTGAAGGAATTATGGGCTGCATATAAGGTGTGAGTGGGATAAGATTGATGCAAATGTGCATGTTCTTGCTTTATAAGAATGGGGCATAAGTAGCAGATTTTATGGGAAGGGATTTATACAGTAATTATGTGGCTTGTTTAATTTGAGGTCTCTGTGGGTTTGGAAACTTATAGGTACGAACAGAAGTAGGAAAAAAATATATCCTCAGGGAGCATCAATATTTAAGGGCAATTGCAGATATAACTACTCATTACAGGAAATACAGAAGATGGGGGAACATGTTAAATTATACCAAGGGAATGCCATTAGTAAAATTTAAACTCTGAGAAACTACAGGACAGTCTAGTTTCTAAGACAAAATAATTTTGTTTCTGTTTTTTTTTTTTTTTTTTTTAAAGATTTTACTTACTTAGAGCAAGCACATGTGCACAAGCAGGGAGGGAGGGAGAGATGGGGAGAGAGAACCTCCAGTACTCTGCACTGAGTGTGGAGCCCAGCATACAGCTTCATCCCATGACCCTATAATCTATGAGCTGAGCCAAAATCAAGAGTTGGACATTTAACCGACTGAGCCACCTAGGCACCTCTCTGAAACAAAATAATTTTAAAGGAGAAGTAGGGGTATGGAAGAGGGATTTAGAAATTAATGTAAAAGATGTATGATCAATCACATAAATGTGTGAACCTTATAAGTCATGAGGCAATTAATTGGATATTTGACAAGGAATTATTGACTGGGAACAGTGATATTGTTATTGTTCCTATGTTTAGTCCTTATTTGAAAAAGAAATAAAGGACTAAACAGAAGAAGAGAAGCTAGTTAAGCAGGCTAGAAAACTGTGACCTAGGACATCAGAGAACCAAGAAGCGTTAGTATCTTGAGCTAAGAAAGAAATCTTCAAGAAGGGAGTGTTCAAAAATGGTGTGACAAAAAGGTTTTCCTCTTAAGTATTGAAAGTAATTTCCTGAAATTGTTGATTATGAAGTAATTGTTAAACTCTGGAAAAGTTTCAGAGATTGAGTTGAAGTGGTGCTTATTTGTAGTTATATTTAGTTTTCTGTTACTGTTATAACAAATGACCACAAAGTTAGTGGCTGAAAAGAATGTGAATGTATTTTACTACACATTTGTAGATCAGTAGTCCAACATGGGTCTCCCTGGACAAAAATCAAGGCCTCGGTAGGACTGCATTCCTTTCTGAGCCTCATGATTCCCTTCGCCCATCTTCAAAGCTGGCAATGACGAGCCATGTCTTTTCCACGCTGCTTTCTCTTCTGCTCCATTCTTTGGTCACAGTACATGTACTTGCTCAGTTGAGCATGTTTGCTCTCTCTGTGTCTCTCTCTCTCCCTCTCACTATCTCTCACTGTCTCTCACTTTCACTGACCACAGCTAGGAAACTTCAGTTATTTAGAATTCATGTGATTAGATTGTGACCACCCAAATAATCCAGGGTAATTCCTCATTTCAAGGTCCTTAACTTTAATCGTTCCTGCTGAGTCCCTTTTGCCAGTATATCCAAGGATTAAGGGTGTTGGTATCTCTGGGGTCTATTATTCTCCCTATCACATTCCCCCGCCCCCCCCCCAAAAAAAAAAAAAAACAGATGGATGAGGTATGAATGTGATAATGATTATAGACTATTGAAGTTCGGTTTAGGAGGAAAGGAGAGGTTGCTAGGTAATAGAGGAGGAGAAAGGTTTTTAGTTTCTTTTAATCTGTCTTGGCTCTCTGAAGAACCCACCCCAAGGACTTGCTCTTATTTTATCTGACTCAGAACTCTCCCAGGACAGAGGTAAGCCACCTACAGGGCAGGGCATTTGTCAAAGCATTTAATGGGAAATGTGTTAGCCTCTGCCACCTAAGACGTGAATAACTGTTGAGGCAAACACAAAAAGATTGGGAGGAAAGGTTGGGGTATGAGATGCTTTGGGAATAAGGGATTTGAAAAGTTCATATGTATTCCTAGAGATCTAGAAGGCTGGGCACATGTTCAGAAAGATGTGATAAGGCCTTAACTGTCACTTTTGGCTGACCTTCAGACTTTTCATAAACAGGAACTAAAGATTAAGGTAAAATTGAAAAATTATCTAGCTAAGTGTTGAAGGCCAGCTTCAACACACACAGCCCATCTGCAGATTAGGAAATGGGTGTGTGTGTGTGTGTGTGTGTGTGTGTGTGGTTTTTTGGCTTCAGGTATCTAAGGAAATCTCTGTGGAATCATGAGCTGACCACTAAGCTAAGGGAACAGACTTAAGTGGACACATACAACAAAGAATATAGACTTTGCAAATCAGTTCAGAAAAGTAATTGAGCAAGAATTGGAACAATCAGGCCCCCAAAAATATGAAGCAGAAAACTGACAGAAATGAAGGGAGAAAGAGGTCAAGTTTAATAGTTGGAGACTTCACTTTAGAGGATTATACACCATGATCAAAAGGGATTTATCCCAGGAATACAGGATGGTTCAACATATGAAAGTCAACATTATATACCATACTAATATAATTAAGGGGAAAATCTCAAGGACCTCGATGCAGAAAAGCATTTGGCAAAATCCAATGCCCTTTCATGATAAAAGCACTCAACATGCTAGGGATAGAAGGGAATTTCTTCTTTCTGATAAAGGGCATCTGTGAAAAACTTACAGCAAACAACATACTTAATGGTTAAAGACTGAAAGCTTTGCCCTTAGGCTAAGGAACAAGATAAGGATGCCTACTCTCACCACTTCTGTTCAACATTATACTGCAGGTACTAGCCAGTGCAACTAAACAAGAAAAAGAAGTAAAAGGCATCCTAATTGGAAAGGAAGCAGTAAAGCTGTCTTTACTGTCATTTGATTTGTTGTTATGCAGCTCACCCTTAAACAACATGGGTTTGAACTGCGTAGGTCCATCTTTATGTGACTTTTTGTTGTTGTTTTTTAAGATTTGATGGCAAAAGCCACAGGCATTTATTTACAACTGCCCACTCATCTCCACAAGTCAAATGGAAGACAACTGGTTTAAAGGTCATAGCTACTGCCCCTGAGTACCCAGAGAGGCCTGCAGAGCCTGTCAGCAGCCCTTGGGATCCCTGAGACTGGATTACCTATCAATTTTTTTCATCAAAAAATGATTTTAGGGTGGCCCCAGTGGCTTAGCGGTTTAGCGCCGTCTTCAGCCCTGGGTGTAGTCCTGGAGACCCGGGATCCAGTCCCATGTCGAGTCCCACGTCCCACGTCGAGTCCCTGCATGGAGCCTGCTTCTCCCTCTGCCTCTCTCTCTGTGTCTCTCATGAATAAATAAATAAAATCTTTAAAAATAATAATTTTAAAAAGACAGCCTGTATTCATGTATTGGATGACTTAATATTGAGGTGATAATGCTCTCTAAAGCATCTGCAGTTGAATGAAATTTGTATCAAAATTCAGCTACCTTTTTTTGCAGAAATAGACAAGCTACTCCTAAAATTCATATGGAATTACAAAGGACTCCAAATGCTCAAAACAGCCTTGATGAAGTACAAACTTTGAGAATGCATATTTTCAATTTCAAAATTTACCTCAAAGCAATGACTTTAGTTAGGACATAATTCTAATTATCCCTAATCCCTAATCCCTCTTCTCCCTAATCAGAATCACTATTAGAGCTTTTAAAGACTATAGCGTTTGAGCTCTCAACCTTTGGAGATTCTGTTTGCTGGTAGGGGCTGACATGGCTTTTTTTCCAAAATTCTAAAGATGATTCCTATGTGCTTAAACTACTATAATCATTAAATGTTTCTCCAGGGTAAACCTTATCTCCCTAATGTTTTCCTTCATCTTCCTCAGAGATACCCTGCAAGGATTCTGTCCTGCTCCAGAAGGAGAGCATTAAGGAGAAAATGGATGCTGACTCACTAAACGTCAATTCCCAGGTGAATTAGGATCTTTACTGGAATGACCTTTTTCTTTTTGGCTTTTGAACTTTTTCTAAACATAGGTCCATCTAAGGACATAAGACTGTTACTTCTCCCATAAGACATTGGATCCATTTTGTTTTAGTTGGTGATGAACTCTCTGGAAAATATTTAATCTTTCTATTTTTCTGTGCATCTTTTCCCTCAGGTTTATAGATGATAAAGCTATAGAAATAGAGCCCACCAGAGAATGTTTAGAAGTAAAAGTGAAAGGGGATACCTGGGTGGCTCAGCGGTTGAGCATTTGCCTTTGACCCAAGGCATGATCCTGGATTCCCTGGATAGAGTCCCATGTCAGGCTTCTTGCATGGAGCCTGCTTCTCCCTCTGTCTGTGTCTCTGCCTCTCTCTTTCTCTCTGTGTCTCTCATGAATAAATAGATAAAATCTTAAAAAAAAAAATTAAAAGTGAAGGGAGCCAAGGACAGTATCCTGAGTAAGGTCATTGATTAGGCAGGAGCAGAGGAAACCTCAAATACTGAAATGAAAGCATCAAAGTGGTAGAGAAAAACCAAGAAGATAGGATGTCACCAAAAGCCAAAGATGAGAAGATTTCAAGGATAAATCCTTTAAAAATTCAGGAAAATTTAGCCTGAAGAGTACCTATTTCCTAAGCATTGTGGAGATACTGTCATACATGGGAATAAAAGCCAGGTTGCAGAGGACTGAGGAAGACAGTGAGGAGGAAGTAGGCAAAACTAATGTAGATGATTTACTCACAAAGTCATGTGATGTCTTAGAGTCATCTGGCTCTGAGGTAGAGTGAGGAAAGAGATTCGTGTATTTCATTGTGATCGAAGGTGCCCATTATGACAAGGTTGAGAATCCTGGGGAGAGAAGTGCAACAATTGCTGGTGTGAAGGCCTTCATAAGAAATATTTGTGTAGTTCCCAATATGCCACTTGTCTAAGGACTGGGAATATGATGATAAACAAAAGGAAACCCCCTGCCTTTGTGGAAATGTCAGTAGAAGTAGATAGGTGCACACATGCAAATAAGATAATTGCAGATAGTAATAATTATTACAAAGAAAAGAAATAAACATAATACAGTAGAGACCAATGAGGAGGGTGGCTACTTGGTTTGGGTAATCAGGAAAGGACTGCATGATGAGATGTCCCTGGGCCGGAAGCCCTGAATAGGAAGGAGTTAGCAGACTGCATTTCTCAATTAGAGAAAATACCCTACCTCTTCTGCTAGCAGAAGCTCCATCTTCATTACAAAGTCCCATCAAATCTACCTGAAACTCCTTCTGTTCTGAATTCCTTTTATGTCAAGTATTTTTACTCTATAGTAATGTTTTATTCCACAATTATTCCAACTGTATTTTTCTCAACCAAAATGAAAATTTGGGATTAGGACTACACTTGATTTTCCTTTTGCAGCCCTCACAAGAGTACCAGGTTGATAGACCTCTAATATAACTTCGATTTTCATCACTTAGAACCCCAAATGTTTGTCTGTTTCTTACATATTCTGGGCAGCCTATCCTTTCCAAATTCATTTCTCCTCTATTAATATTTTCGGGAGTTCCCTTTGATTAAAAAGGAATTTAATGTTTTAGGAACCAGTAACATTCAAAGATGTGATTGTGGAATTCAGCGAGGAAGAGTGGGGACAACTGGACCCTGCTGTAAAGAACCTGTACAGGGATGTGATGCTGGAGAACTATAAGAACCTGAATTCATTGCATCAAGGTGGCTTCTGTGTATTTCCCCCATCTGCCCATCAGTAGTCTCTTCATCTGCTGCTAAAAACTATAGGACTACTATGGTGGTTAAGGGCACTTGGGTTTGGGTTCAGGTTTCTTAATATCCTTTGGGCACAATAGCAGATTTTCCTGCTGTATCTGAGGGGAAGTCCTTTCTGTGGAAGAGCTAGAAATACCCAGGTCTGTGGTGACCCCTGGCCTTATATTTCAGCAGCTCTTTGACTACTACATAAGGATGCAATCTTTTCCCTGTAAAAATATCTGAAGTGTCTGCCTGTTGTTGTTTTTTCATTTTCCCCATGAATAGAACCTCTGCTTTCCAAACCAGCTGAGATTTCCAATTTGGAGAGTAAGGAAAGAAGATGGATAATGGAGCAAGAAATCCCAAGCACATCTGTTTTTGGTAAGAACCAGGCAGATACGAGGCATTTGTAAGAAGCTTCTCTTTGTTAAACACACTGTGTACTGTTAACAGCTTTTAAGAGTTGAGGAAGTAACAGCAAGACTGCTGAAGCTTTGAAGGAAAAAAAGTCATCATTCCTTCTCGTTCACAGATTCTTTTTCTTAAGTAGGGAGGCAAAAGAATGTTGTAGGTGAGGATCATAGAAACTAAACTTAAAGCTGTGTGCCCTGGAGCAACTTATCTGCCAGTTTCCTCATCTATAGCATTGAATTAGTAACAGTATTTTCTTCCACATTCCTGTGAAAATTAAGTGAGTTTACATGGGTAGCACACTTAGAACAGTGCCTAGCACATAGTAAGCACTATGTCAACAAACTAGCCAACGTAATATTAAATCATATTCTTTTAAAGAAAATGAAAAGCTCTGCTTTATACTAGAGTGACTTTAGTAATTTTCCATTTTTCCTTTGTTTACCATAGAACTTCTTGTGCCCTCTCTTTCTACCTTCATTGTAATCTCTTTCTTTTTTTTTTCTAAGATTTTATTTATTTGACAGAGGGATAGATAGAGCCTGAGAGCACAAGCGGGGGTGGGGAGGTAGGAGGGAGAATGGCAGGAGACGTCTCCCCACCAAGCAGGGAGCTCGATCCTAGAACCCTGAGATCATGACCTGAGCTGAAGGCAGACACTTAACCAACATAGCCACCCAGACACCCCATAATCTCTTTATTCTTATTAACATTTTGTTTGTGGGAGATTATCTATTATTGTGTGCTTAATATAAATTTTAATACATATAGAAAAATATGAAGAGGAATAGAACTCACCACATAATCTCACTACCCAGAGCTATGCAGTACTAACATTTTTTTTTTATTATTTCAGTACTAACATTTTGATATATTTTCTTTTTCTTTTTTATTTTTCTCCCACTCTTTCTTTTTTTTTTTTTATTTATGATAGTCATACAGAGAGAGAGAGGCAGAGACATAGGCAGAGTGAGAAGCAGGCTCCATGCACTGGGAGCCCGATGTGGGATTCGATCCCGGGTCTCCAGGATCGCGCCCTGGGCCAAAGGCAGGCGCCAAACCGCTGCGCCACCCAGGGATCCCATTTTGATATATTTTCTTAGGCTTTTTGTGTGTGTGTGTGATGATGTATCTTTGTGGCTTGTGAAAATTTGTTATTTTTCCAAAATTGAGTTTGTCAAGGATATGTCATTTTATATATGTCAGTCTTCTCACCTTATATAATACCATGGGCAATTACCTGGGTCACTTTAGTCTATGGAAATGTGGTTTCTAATTCACATGTAATGTTCCATCATATACATGTATCATAATATATTTGACCATTCCCCACCCCCAGCTGTTGGACATTCAGGTTTTTTTCTTTTAAGATTTTATTTATTAAAAAAAATATATTTTTTATTTATTTATTCATGAGAGAGACAGAGAGAGTGAGAGGCGGAGACATAGGCAGAGGGAGAAGCAGGCTCCATGCAGGGAGCCCAATGTGGGATTCGATCCCGAGACTCCAGGATCACACCCTGAACCAAAGGCAGACACTCAACCGCTGAGCCACCCAGGCGTCCCAAGGACATTCAGGTTGTTGCCAAGTTTTCAGGCATATCTGGCAATAGGATATACCTTATTAGAAGAGAAACTTCAGCATCAAAGGGCATGAATATATTTAACAGTCTTGTTACTTTGTGCTGTATTGTCTACAGAAAGGTTATACCAGTTTATAGGTCACTGATAATGTATTATCTATTTATTATTATCACCCTAGAACCATATTGTTTACCTGAAATCTTTGATTTGATAGGCAAATTATTTAATTTCTTCCTTTCTAAGGTAAATTCCCACCCTCTTCCAGTGGACCCCATGCCTTTTTTCCCCCTGCCTTTTTTCACTTAAGATTTTACCATTTCTGCCTCATCCTCCCATTAGCTTTTTAACATTTTCAGGTCATTAAGGATTTAAATTTTTTTTCTCTCAACCTATTACTCTCTCTTCCACCTCTTTATTGCCAAACTTCTCAAAATATATTATACTTGTCTCATTTCCTCAGCATTTATCCCTCACCCCATTCCAGTTTAACTTATTCCAGATCTCCATCTGAAACAATCCTTACTAAGATCATAGATGACTTTCTTGTAGCTAACTCCAGTGGATATTTTTTCATTCCTTGTCCCACTGACTTCTCCACAGCAAGTGCCTCTATTACCTGCTCCTCACTTTTAAAACACTTGTAGGTTCCTGTAAAACTTCCAATTTTCCTCCTCTCTTTCTGACCCTTCTCTCTGTCTGTTGGAGACTTGCTCTCTCTAGCTCTAATTTCAGAGTTTCTTATCATTTGGTCTCATTTTGTCTTCTTTTATTACTCTGTATTTTCTTCTCTAAGTTATCATATCCACAACTGCAACTTCATTTACTACACACAAGTGTAGGTGAGTTTACAAGTTTGTGTCCCCAGTCTAGGCTTCTTCTCAGAATTGAAAAATTTAGAGATATGTGACATTTCTCTTGGATGTCTGAAAGATGACCAGTTCTATAAAACCAAAGTTATAACTTTTTCCTTTTCAGTCCTCCTTCATTGTTCCCTGAGTGAATGGCACTGCTGTCCATCCAGTTACAGAGTGTAGTGTATTATCCTTGACACTTCTTCATCTCTCTAATACTTGGTATTATTTTATCTTTCTCAATATCCCCTGAATGTCTGCACTTCTCTCTGTAGTCCATGTACCGTCATCATCTCTCCTCTACACTATCCCCACAATCTTTTAATTCATCATACTGCATGATCTTGCCATGTCTCTTGGCTTTTTCCCCAGCTCCAGTGTTTGACCCACATTGCAATCAAAGAGATTGAATTCTGTCCTGTACTTGCTTAAATCATTATGTAGACTGCAGTTTTGCTTTTCCCTACCTAGTCCCTACCTACTTCTCCAACCTTGCCTTACACTGCATCCTCCCCTCACTCTTTACACCCAAACCACACTGCTCTTGTAGTCAGCACCATATAAATATTAGCATCTGTTGTGTCCTAAGCACTCTGATAGGTGAAGAAAGACTGCAGAGAAAAGAGTTCCATAGGATACACATTCCAGATGACCCTTGAGTGCGGCTGGCCCTCCAACTCAGGGCCTCTGTACATGCGGCTTCCTTACATAAAGTGCTCGTTCTCATTCTTTGCCTAGTTGACTCTTCATCTTCCTTCAGATCTCAGTTTAACATTTCCTCAGGAAAACCTGTCTTGAATAGTTTCTTCTGTTACATACTTCCATAGGATCATAATTTTCTTTTTAGCACGTATCACAGTTATATTTTACTCGTATCTGTATAGGTCTTTGTCTTCCACATTAGGCTTTATGTTCCTTGAAGGTAAGGACCATGTGTCTTTTTGCCCTACCTTTATTTCTCAAGTTTTTGCACATTTATAGGAACCAAGGAAAAAAATGGTTAGATAAATATTGGATTATGAGAAAGGTAAAAATTATTTGTTTTGGTCATTTGTCATTAGTAAATGATTTTAGGTCCTTTATCTATTAAGACCTTAGAAATTTTTAAGTAAGATCTTATGTAAATTCCCACTATTGATCACAGTTATGGCAAATGAAATATCACTGAAGTTTATTTTATTTATGGTGTCTGCTGTACATATTTTTTAAATTTATGTTATCATTATGTCTATCTTATACCCAGTGCTTTATATCTGTTATTTTTAGGCATAAGAATTTTTCCATCCCCAAACTAGAAACCTATTTCCTAATTTCTTTCTGATTCCATCTATTTCATCATTTAAATATACTTGTCAGTCAATCCAGAATTTACCTTGGTAAATGTAATTTATTTTCTGAAAGGGTTAATGGATTACAGTGGATTAAAGGTGGCTACAGAATCTTTATCTCTCTCTCCATCAAGATGTAGACTTGGTACATCTGAAACTAATGTAACATTGTGTGTTAACTATACTTCAGTTAGAAAAAAAAAAAAAAAAACATGCAGACTATGTTTCCCCTCCCTTTGAATCTCAGCTAGCACTAGACTGTGTTTAATCAATAAAATGCGGCAGAAGTGACACTGCCATTTCCAGGTCTAGCATGTAGACTTGAACCTGCCACTTCTTTGTCTTAGAAGTTAGTAGCCACTACTTCAACTAGCTTGACATCACTCTGTTTGTGAGAAGCCCAGTGTAGCTACATGGAATGTACATGCATATACACACATGTGCACATATATATACTTTCAAGGCTCGTCAGATGATCAGAGGCAAATCTAGATTTAAGTGCTAATGATCCAAGTTTATTATAAACAGTTTAAGGTAAATTTGGACAGAAATATAAAGTCAAATTTTGGACAGCTTAATTAGTCAAAACCTGTGAAAAAGAATCCTGTGGATTTTAATCTACTAAACACAGATAAGCCACTGGAATGATTTGAAAACTTAGGGGAGGGCAGCCCAGGTGGCTCAGTGGTTTAGTGCCGCCTTTGGCCTAGGGTGTGGTCCTGGAGACCCGGGATCGAGTCCCACGTCAGGCTGCCAGCATGAAGCCTGCTTCTCTCTCTGCCTGTGTCTCTGTCTCTCTCTCTCTGTGTCTCTCATGAATAAATAAATAAAATCTTAAAAAAAAAAAAAAAAAAAAAACTTAGGGGAAACTTTCAGATAGGCCAAAGAAAGGCAGAGATGGTTTGGCCTAGCGTAGGCTAGTCTCCAGGGGAGTTATGAGCAGACACCCAAGATTGGGATGATAGCTAAGGTTTAAAGTGTTCATTTTTGTTTCAAATTAGAGTTAGGGACGAAGTCTTGTAGATAAAGCATAGTTTATCAGTTTGGGATTGGTAGGAATAAGACAATGATTCAGAATCTGTTTAGGGCAAAAGGGGAACAAATCATGGGTGTAAAGATAAACTGTGGTGTTTCCACTAAAATCAATAGAAAAGAGTGTTTGTTGCTATAATTGTTTAATGTTGACCTGAAAGACATAAATGAAAAAATGAGAAAGTTAGTAGAAAAAAGGAAAAAAGGCTATTATTTGTAAATGAAAGCTTTTCTACTTAGAAAATTCAAGAAACTTGTTGTCAAAACTGTTAAGAGCTTTGTTAAGATGGCCAGATATAAAATAAAAATATTGGTAGCTTTCCTATATGTTAGTACTGATTTGAAAATAACAAAATAATATGAAAGTGATTTTAAAAGGACTAAAGGAGTTATATGAAAAATGAGTTGTAGAAATATGAGAATATCAGAGATTTACTTAGAGAACACATTTAGGTATTTTCCAATCAGTAAATACTGCTGGAACAGTGTCAGTTTCAGTTACCGATTATTTCTAACAAATTGCCTCAAAACTTACTGACTTTAAACAGCCACCATTTTATTAACTATCACAATTTTGTGAATTGACTTAGGAGTTCTCAGGATTCATATGATGTGGCTGAGAATACAGTGTTCTGCTGGGATGGAATGGTCAAGATGACTTATCACATGGCTAGCAGTTGACATTGATGTTAGTGGGAACTTTTGCCCTGTGGACCATGGCACTTCCATGTGGTCTTTTCTTGAGGCACGGGTTTCTCATAGCATGTCAACAGGTTCTGGGAATATCCTGGGAATTGGAAATCGTTAGTCTCCTAAAGGCCAGGCCTGGAAGTGACATGGTATCACTTCTACATTCTTTGGCTAAGCAGTTACAGGAGTAGCCCATTTTCAAGAGAAAGAAAAATAAATTCCACTTCTCTATGAGAGAGTGTATCTATTTCTTTTTATTACTCTAGTATAATTAATATGTGGTGTTATATTAGTTTCAGGTGTACAATATGATAATTCAACAATTCTATACATTATTCAGTGTTCATCATCCTAAGTGTACTGTTAAGCCTCTTCACCCATTTCACCCAATGCCCTCACCTCCCCTCTGACAAGTGCCAGTTTGTTCATTGTATTTAAGACTCTGGTTTTTTGTTTGTCTTTTTTCCTTTGTTTTTGTTTTTTTTTTTTCTTAAATTCCTCTTACGAGTGAAATCTTAAGGTATTTGTCTTTGGCTTATTTTACTTACCATGATCCCCTTTAGATCCATTCATGTTGTTGCAAATGGTGAGATTTCATTATTTTTTATGACTTAGTAAGTAGTGTATTCCATCATATGTGTATGTATGGGTGTATATATATGTATACATCTGTGTATATATAGACATATGTATACACGTGTGTGGGTATATGTATGCATATATACGTGTGTGTATATGTGTGTATACACACACACACACACACCACATTGTCTTTATTCAGTCCTCTATAGATAAACATTTTGGTTGCCTCTATATTTTGGCTATTATAAATAATTCTGCATAAGCATAAGGGTATATATATTTTTTTGAATTAGTGTCTTCCTTTTCTTTGGCTAAATATCCAGTAGAGGAATTACTAGATCATATAGGATTTCTATTTTTAATTTTTTGAGGAAACCCCATGCTGTTTTCTATAGTGGCTATACCAGCTGGCATTCCTGTAACAGTGCACAAGGGTTCCTTTTTCTCCACATCCTTGCCAACACTTATTTTTTGTGTTTCTGATTTTAGCCATTCTGACCAGTGTGAGGTGATATCTCATTGTGGTTTTGATTTACATTTCTCTGATGTTGTGTGATGCTGAACATCTTTTCATGTGTCTGTTAGCCATCTAATGTCTGCTTTGGAAAAATATTCAGGTCCCCTGTGCATTTTAGAATTGGATTGTTGTTGGGTTTTTTTTCATGTTGAGTTGTATAAGTTCTTTATATACTTTGGATTCTAACCCTTTATTGGATTTGTGATTTGAAAATACCTTCTCAGGGCATCTGGCTAGCTCAGTTGGTTAAGTGTCTGCCTTCAGCTCAGGTCATGATCCTGGGATCAACTCCCATCTTGGGCTTCCCTGCTCACTGCATAGTCAACTTCTCCCTCTACCCTTCACCTTTGCTCATGCTCTCACTCTCTCTCTCAAATAGATAAAATCTTTAAAAAATTTTTAAAAATCAAAAATCAAAATATCTTCTCCCATCAGTCCTTAATTTTGTTGATAGTTTCCTTCACTGTACAAAATATTTTTTACTTTGGTGTAGTCTCAATAGTTTATTTTTGCTTTTGTTTTCCTTGGCAAAGGACACATATCTGGAAAAATGGTGCTATGACCAATGACAGAGAAACTACTGCCTATGTTTTCTTTTAGGAATTCTTTGGTTTCAGGTCTCACATTTTTGTCTTTAATTCATTTTTAGTTAAATTTTGTATATAGTGAGAAAGGGGTCCAGTTTAATTCTTTTTCATGTAGCTGTCCAGTTTTCCCATCACCATTTGTTGAAGAGACCATCTTTTTCCCATTGTGTATTCTTGCCTCCTTTGTCTTAGATCAATTATCATAAAGCTGTGGGTTTATTTCTGGCTCTGTATTTTGTTCTGTTAGTCTATATGTCTATTTTTTTATGCCAGTACCATTGTTTTAATTACTACAGTTTTGCTTAGTATGTCTTGATACCTTCAGGTTTGTTCTTCTTTTTCAAGATTCGTTGGCTATTTGGGGTTTTTTGTGGTTCTGTACAAATTTTACTATTCTTTGCTCTAGTTCTGTGAAAATTGCTGTTGGTATTTTTATAGGGGTTGCATTAAATCTGTAAATTGCTTTGGGTAGTATGGACATTTTAACATACTGGCTCTCCCAATCCATGAACATGGGATATCCTTCCATTTCTTAGTGTTATTATCTTCAAGTCATTTTTCAGTATCGTTTTATGCTTTCAGAGTATAGGTGTTTGACTCTTGATTAAATTTATTCCTGTATTTTTTATTCTTTTCTATTTTTATTTAAATTCAGTTTAATTAACATATACTGTATTATTAGTTTCAGCAGAAGAATTTAGTGATTCATCAGTTGCATACTTCAAGTGCCCTTCTTAATGCCCATCACCCAGTTACTCCATCCCTCCACTCACTTCCCCTATATATTTAGTTTTTTGGTGCAATTGTAAACAGGACTGTTTGCTTCCTTCCTCCATTCCTTTCCCTCTCCTCCCTTCCCCACTCCTCCCATTTGGTTTATTTTCTTAATTTCTCTTTCTGCTACTTCATTTTAAGGTATAGAAATGCAACAGATTTCTGTAATAATAATTTTGTATCCTGCAGCTGTACTAAATTATTAGTTCTGGTAGTTTTTTGTTTGAGTCTTTTATGGTTTTTTATATATAGCATCATGTCATCTGCAAATAGAGTTTTACTTCATATTTACCAATATGAATGCCTCTAATTTCTTATTCTTCTCTGATTGCTGTGGCTAGGACTTTCAGTACTATGTTGAATGAAAGTGGTGAGAGTGGACATCCTTGTCTTGATCTTAGAGGAAGAGCTCTGTTTTTCCCCCTTAGAGTGCAATGTTAACTGTGGGTTTTTATGAATGTGCAACTATTTTGATCTACTTGGTCTGTTTCTGGCCACAAATAATTTTTTTCCTCTCCCTTGTTAAATACACTTACTCTCTCCTAAGAGACCTCATCACATTATGGATCAAGCTTGAAGTCCAGGATCTCACCACCTGAATTAGGTACAGGTTTAGAAGAGGTTTCTCTCTCACTGAAGATCTATGAATTAAAATATAGATTATCTGCCCACATACCCAGTATACACTTAAGAGGCAGAAACAGGGCAGCCCTGGTGGCACAGCGGTTTGGCGCGGCTTGCAGCCTGGGGTGTGATCCTGGAGACCCGGGATCAGGTCCCGCATTGGGCTCCCTGCAGGGAGCCTGCTTCTCCCTCTGTCTGTGTCTCTGCCTCTCTCTCTGTGTCTATGAATAAGTAAATAAAATCTTTAAAAAAAAAAAAAAAGAGGCAGAAACAGGGAAACTATAGTCCGTACTCTCATTATATTCCTAGACTCTGCCCTAGGAGATTGTTTTAATCCTCCAGTTTCTGGTGTATTATACAGACAATTTCTGCTAGAAATTAGGCTAAATCAGGGTGAATTAATAGGTATTCGACAAAATTGGATGTATCAGTGGGCTGCTTGAGGTAAAAGTCATTTCATAAAATAATAGTACCTCAGGGCAGATTAGATACAAGAAATAAAGAGCAATGAGTATGCAAGAAATCTTTGCAGACTCTAGTATAAATATTAGAAGAACAATGACTCACCAAACAAGTAAGGACATTGAGGGAGGTTCTTTCCACATGAAAGATGAAATTCTCAGGCTCGTTTATTGAGTTGGAAGACAGTAGTAGGATAGCCAAGTGGCATTGTCTTGGAGACAGATTTTAAAAAAAAAGTGGATAATATAAGTGAGACTAGAAAGCTGAAGATGTGTTTTGGCTAGCAATAAAATGTGGAAGTAAAAGCATTAGATAAAGCTGAAGTTATATGCAGAAGGATAAAGGGAAGTCAGTGAAATTTAATTATTAAAAAATTGCTAAAAAATACAGTATATTGGACATATTTATACAGAAGCTAAATGAGAAAGGGATTTTGATGGGAAGCCGAGGTGGCTCAGTGGTTGAGCATCTGGCTTTGGCTCAGGGTGTGATCCCAGGATCCAGGAGCGAGTCCCATATCATGCTTCTTGTAGGAAGCCTGCTTCTCCCTCTGCCTGTGTCTCTGCCTCTCTCTCTCTCTGTGTCTCTCATGAATAAATAAATTAAATAAATTTTTTAAAAAAGTAAAAAATAAAGTTAGGTAGGTATAGCCCACACAGACTATTTATGAACCAGTAATAATTTGAACTGTAATAGGTGACCCCATCCCAGTTCATATGCTGGTATTTTACCAAGCCCTATGTATTCTCTCTAATATTCCTAAATAGCTGTCCTCATATTTTATGATCTCCTGACCTCCTTTTTTAAAAATATTTTTATATTTAAATATTTAATATTTAAATATTTAATATTTTTTTATTTATTTATGATAGTCACAGAGAGAGAGAGAGAGACAGAGACAGAGACATAGGCAGAGGGAGAAGCAGGCTCCATGCACCGGGAGCCCAATGTGGGATTCGATCCTGGGTGTCCAGGATCACGCCCTGGGCCAAAGGCAGGCGCCAAACCGCTGCGCCACCCAGGGATCCCTCCTGACCTCCTTTTTAATACTGTTTCCCTTTTATTTTTTCTATAATTCCCCTTTTCTAATTTCACCTCACATTTCCATTCTGTATTTAAGACCTATAAAATATGCATATTCCCTTGTGTGGTTTAGCATTCCTTTCCTAATTAAACACTTGCCTTTCTTCTATTTCATGGAATTTTTAATTTCTTTTTAGACAGAGGGGTAATTTCAGAAAACCAAGATTCAGTTCCAATGCAGAAAATTTCTGGAAAAGTTTCATCTCCTGGCGTGATTATGACAAGACTGACCAAAAGTGGATCCCCTTCTTTAGATGCTTGGGTGAGCGATGATTGGCTATATAGGAAACAAGAACACTGGGACATAAATTTGTCAGAAGCTTTTGTTCATAAGACAGTCTGCTCTGAGGTGGGAAACTTTGAAAGTAGAGAGAATAAGAAAAGCTTAGATGTTAAGTCAGTTAATTCAATTTTGGGTATACAACAAGGAATTCCTATAAGAAAGGGGTCCTCAAAATGTGATAAGTTTAAAACTAACTTCAAGTTTAATATAGACTCAGGTAAGCAATATTCAAAATATGATGAATGTGGGAATGCCTTGAGCCTGGGTATAGGTGTTCAGTACCCAGAAGGTCATACCTTAGTGCATTCCTATGAATGCTATCAATGTGGAAGAGCCTTCAGCCGGAGTTCATCTCTCATTCGACATCAGATCATTCACACAGGAGAGAAACCTTATAAATGCAGTGAATGTGGGAGATTGTTCAACAGACGTACAAACCTTACTAAGCATCAAAAAATTCATACTGAAGCAAAGGTCTGTGAAGGCAATACCTGTAGAAAAGCTGTCAGTGAGAGTGAAGACAGTAATAAAAATTCAAGACTTCAGTCTGGAGATAATCCCTATGAATGTATTAGCTGTGGAAAATCCTTCAGCCGAAGCTCATCCCTTATTCGACATCAAATGATTCATACAGGAGAGAAACCATTCAAATGTCAGGAATGTGAGAAAACCTTCAACAGGAATTCAAACCTTAAAAAACACCAAAAAATTCATACTCAAGAGAAGTCCTCTAACAGGAAGCAACAAAGGATTACTTACTTACATCAATGAATTTAACTGGAAGGAATCTAGTGAATAGAGTAAATGCAAGAAAACATTTGTCAGGGATTATTCTTTAATTGATATGACGGAATTAATATTGGAGAGAAATCTGTTATTGGATAGGAATCTGAGGTGGTTTCCAGGCTCTCAAATGAAGCCAGAAGGGTTTGGAGTTAAATGTATCACCATACAAGTCTGCCTATCATTATTCTGTTATCTGTTGCCATCATTCCTGGTTCATAAATGGGAGCTATGGCATCCTATATTCACATGATTTATTGAAGTAGGTATTAGTGAGGAGCCAAGCAAAACCCTTGGAGTTGGATATTTTAATAAAACTCAAACTTTCAGTCCTTATAAGAAGGTCATAAGAAACCAGGAGCCCAGAAGAATACAGAAAGACTATACTTCTAAGGACTGAACTCTCTGAATTAATAGAGATGACAGCCATGGCAAATTACTCCATCCCTGATAGTATCCTTCACTGTCCTGGTGCTGAGTGGGGACTAGAATTGGAGGAGCGTTATCAACTGCAGTGGGAGGTGGGTTAACAAATCTATAGGTAGTCTTCATATCTGCATTTTTAAAAGTACTCTTTGGGATCTAGGCTGGAGAGAGAGCCATAGCTTCAAGGTTTATCATTTATACCAAATATTAAGAGGTCAATAAAATGTCTTAATACTCGATGCTCTAGAACTTCCTTTTCCTTCTGTAAGTTACTTCAGGATCCCTTTGGGATCCTGAGACAAAGGGATCCTGAGACAAGCTTATCTTTAATCTGCCCCAAAATACTTCTATAGGAGACATTTCCAATGAATGATGATTGGGGCTTTTTGTTAAAGCTCATATCTTATTCAAAAACCAAAAAGGTATACTGGAGTGTGAACACTTATGAGTTAATGTAGAAAATTATTCTGTATTCATTTGTTTTATGGTTTCAGGTCTTTAATCCATTTTTTATTTAATTTTTAAAAAAGATTTTATTTATTCATGAGAGACACAGAGAGAGGCAGAGACACAGGCAGAGGGAGAAGCAGGCTCCATGCAGGGAGCCCGATGTGGGACTCGATCCCAGAACCCCGGGACCACAGCCTGAGCCGAAGGCAGATGCTCAGCTGCTGAGCCACCCAGGCGTCCCTTTATTTAATTTTTGTATATGGTATAAGAGTCATCTACTTTTGTCTTTTTTTTTTTTTTTTGTCATGTGGCTGTCCAGTTCCCCTCTACCCCGAGAGCCTACAGAAGACAAATATAGGACTCTTCTTTCAGCTTTTACAGTGAACATGTTTCTGGCATCATGTACCTGCTGTATGATCTGAGCTAGTCATCCAGCTCTTTACTGGGCATTGATGCTTACCAGAAATCCTTCTCCTTCCCCAGACAGCAGTCTTCTCTATTTCCCAAACACTATTTAGACACAATTTTTAAATGAATTATGCAGAATTATGACTTCTTACTCTCCTCACCTTCATAAATCACCACACCCATCCCTCAGAAGATCAGCTTGTTTCCATCAGAGAAGTTGTATACTGCCAGACCAAAACTATCTCCACATCCTGCCATCAAATCTTCAGAGTGCATTTCTCCTCTGTAACAATGGAAGAACTATCCTTTCATACCATGGTGCTCTGAATCTTTCCCTTTTCACTTTCTTAGAGAAATCACTCCCTTATACTATATGTTGGCAAATTGAATTTAAATTAAAAGGAAAAAAAGGAATAAATTATTTTTAATATGCAAAAAAATCCCCACTCCCATCAATCACCTCTCCTTTTATATCTTTATTTTTTAAGATTTATTTATTCATTCATTCATTCATTCATTCATTCACGATAGACCTAAAGAGAGAGAGAGGCAGAGACACAGGCCAAGGGAGAAGCAGGCTCCATGCCAGGAGCCTGACGCGGGACTCGATCCTGAGACTCCAGGATCGCGCCCTGGGCCAAAGGCAGACGCCAAACCACTGAGCCACCCAGGGATCTTACCCCCCTTTTATATCTTTAAATTCACCTTCTATACTTGGCATCTTCTCATCAGCATTTAAAAGGTCACATCTACCTTGAAAAACTAGGAAAGGAACAAAGGCAAAACAAAAACCTCTCTGCTCCACTACCCATAGTAATTATACTTCTCTTTCATCTCCATGCCAGCCACACTTCCAGAAAGTGTTGTCCATACTGGCTCACTGCCCACTCCTCAACAACCTGCAATCTGGTCATAATCCTCATCACTCTAATGAAAGAGTGCTCGACAAAGTAACCAACTGCTTCTTTTTTGGAACCTAACATACTTTTTAGCCTTTATCTTCCTTCACCTTTATCTCCCTGTGGTGTTTGACTCTATCAGTGGCTCCCTTTTTCTTGAGGTATCTTTTTCCCTTGCTTTTTATATACTACAGTACAGTATACTGTATTGTATACAGGATAGTACAGTATCCTGATTTTCCTCTTAAATCTTTGACAGCAGTTCCTCCTGAGTCAGAGATCTATCTCTCCATGTGATGTTGCTCCTCACTGTTCTAGTCTTCAGTTACTGAAGTAACTTCAGTTACTATCTCTGCATGGATGACCTCAAGCTAAAATATCTTCCCCAAGCTCCAGACCTATAAGACATCTCCATATGGATGGCTCATGAGCTGTTCAGCCTCAGTGCAGGGAATGGTCCAGTTGTCTAATCTCAAAAACCTGCCCCTTCTCTCTGTGCCTGTATGCCGTATCCCACGAATTACTAAGGCACTCTGCTAGTTGTTATCCATTATCGTTATTCATCCCATTTTCACTGTCAATAGAATTTTAGCCACCCAACTCTAAATTTCCCTCTGTTAGTACTGGCCAATGGGATGTGAACAGAAGTGATGTGTGTCACTTCCAGGTCTTCAAGAAGCTAGGCATTATCCTACTCTCCTGACACCTTTTCCTCTCCCTGCTGGCTGGGAAACCATGAAAACTGTAGTAACTGTAGTGAACTACAAATGGAAGCCAGTATTGGGAATGGGATCCTGGACCACCCACCTACCTCCATACTGGTAGAAATAAACTTGTCACATATAAGCTCCTGGTTTTGCTGTGTTTTGTTTTTCTTTTGTATCACAGGTTGCCCTGTACCTTAGTTAATATACTCACCAGATCTTTTAGACTCTTCCTTGTATCTATCTGCATATATCCCTCCTGATACTATATTTATATTTCTGGTTATTGTCCTCTCTCCTACCTTACTGCAACTAGTGTCTCTGCCTTAAATTTTGTAAAATGCAGGCAGAGGATCTTTTTTGAAATACAAGTTTTGATTATTGTACACAAATGCTTAAACCTTTCAAAGACTCCCTGTCAACAAAAGTTGACCTAAAAAGGTGAAATCTAAACTCTGAAATGACTCATTTGCCTTTCATGTTCTAATGTTCTCTTGCCCTACACCCTTTGGACTCCATCTATCAGCCATGCAACAGCTTCCAGTTTCCCATCCACTGTGTATGCTTAGCAGTGTGGTTTTCCATATATTTCCTGTTCTTGGAGACCTCTTCCTTCTCTTCATCTAATTTTCATTCCTTCAAGCTCAGCTGAAGAGATTTCTTCCCCTAGAAAGCCACCTCTGACAACCCAAGACTATCTATGTGCTAAATTCCACATACTTACATGTGTATAGCACCTATAGGAATCTTATTACAATTATTTATTGGACTGTATCCTGTATTTAGTATGGCTTGGGGGGGGACAAGTATTCTGTAAAAAGTATCATACTGACAGGCAACAAATAATAGTGAGTAAGAAGGAAATAGACCTACCACTTATTTTTTACATCTCGTTAAAACTATGTAACCAAAGACATTTTTAAAAAATATACTATTTATTGCGAGAGTGAGTAGGGGGGAAGGAGAGAGAGAATGCCAAGCTGATTTCATGGGGATTGTGGAAACCTACAAACGTACATAGAGGTGAGCCTCTATGTCCTGACCCTGAAATCGTGACCTGAGCCAAAACCAGGAGTCCAACTTAGTGGACTAAGCAACCCAGGCACCCTTACAAAGACATCTTTAAATGAATACGAATGATCCCACTATAACGACAGTACTTTTTCAAGTTTGTGTATTTGAATATAAAAAATAATTGTTCCCACTCAATTAAGATGGAATTATGATGCGTGGCCCTGATTGGGCTCTATTTGCTATCTCCATACACGTGAGCTTTGAAGTCAGTGATTCGCGAATACCAGTTCTGCGCTCTCCATGTTCTCCAAGTACTACTTGGTATCCATGTTGTTGTCTCTTGCTTCCATTACTTCATTGTGATGTTGTAATGGCCACGCTAGGTCACTAAAAGGAAGCTCCTTAACTGTCATAGACCGTAACTATGTGCCGGTCTAGCGAGTGCGGGAAATAAGGTGACAGAATCTTCCTTTACATCTTCTGAGGCAAGACGGTAACAGCTCAGTGGGTTTGGCTTATGAATGAAAATGTGTAAGAGGGACGTGCGGGAGAAGAGCGCAAGGACGGTCCCTTTTGCAGTTTCGCGAGGTCACTTCTCGAGGCCCACCGCCTTGAGGGGTTAGACGGATCCCAAATCCCTCCCATCATTTCCAGAATGGAGTCCGCCTGGCTCGGCCCCGGTGGTCTGAGCTCACGGTCGGCAGTCCCAAGAGCTGCAGGAAGCTCCAAAGGAGCCCTGCGAGGTCTGCAGTCAGGGCGTCTACAGTACGTGGCTTCAGCCTGTCAACAAAAACAAGAAGTCCCGCCTAAATCTCTGCTTGCCTGGGAGCGCCTCCGGTGTCAGAGGGCAGGGCAGGCCGGAAGGCTCCGCAGCCCAGCCCGGCTCCCCGCCCGGCTCCCCCGCCCGGCTCGACCCCACCGCCGCGGGCCTCTCGCACCGCTGCGGCTCGGGGGTCTATCCCGGCCGGAAGGCGCCGCCCACGTGGGGCCTGGGCGGGGCAGGGGGCCGGAAGTGGGGCGGCGCGGAGCCTGCGTGGTGGCCTGCGGCCGCGTCCGTCCCTGTGCGCAAGCGCGGTGGGGGTCAGCCGGCGCGGGGTTGGTCCGCCTGTACCTGCGCGGCCGCCTCGCGGTCCTGGACTTGACAAGCGTTCCCAGGAGAACCCGGTAACCGCTCTGACTTTTGGGCTTGTCTTCTCTTGCACGTGCTACTGGAGGTGTACCGCGACCCCCAGGCCCCAGGGCCGTGAAAGCCGGTTCCTCGCGGTTTCCGGCTGGGCGGCTCGGCGGCTCGGCTTGCGGTGGTCGCGGTCCTCTCGAGCCTTCGGGGCCGTGATCGCTCCGGGCTCCAGCGTGCCGCTCGCCAGGACCGCCCCTGGATTGCGAAACTAACAGGACGTTGAACCGTTAAGATTTTGCGGAATGAGTGTGCCGTGAAGATGGGCACTTTCTTAGTGTGATGCGCTATTCTAGAGCTCATGAGGGGACTTAAGACTTGTTAATCCAACCTCTATTAATTTACAGTTTACGATGCTTAGAAGAAGTCAAATGATGATCCCAGTGCCGTGCAATCAGTAAAAGACCCTGGGTAACACGCAGACAGTCCTTCCGATCTTTCAGCCATTGTGCCTTTTCACTGTTCACCAGGAGAACTTTTTCCAAAAAAGAAAAAAAAAAAAGTTAAAATTCGAATTCATTTGGCAATTTTAATGTTTAGTGAAAGACAGCTGTACACATGACTCATAGCGGTATTATAAATTCTAGAATCTGTGAAGATGAACAAAAGCAGAAGATAGTGGATCTCCCAAGCCTGCGTAAGCCTAGTACAATATTTAGTAGGGGTTTGGTGGGCATTTCTGGCACCTCTGCCTGACTCTGACGGTTGGCCTGATGACAGTCTGCATTCCTCCTAGTTCACATTGGCCCAATGATTGTAACCTTTGGCATTAGGTAGAAATATGCCTTATTTTCATAGTAACTGATGTGAGCTCAGGCAGCCTAGCTCTTAATCTCCAGGCTATACTTACTTACTCCTGAGACTCCGTATTTTGCTCAGTCTGCTTGAAACACCCAACTCCAGGGCACCTGGGTGGCTCAGTGCTTGAGTGTCTGCCTTCAGCTCAGATGATCCCTGGAGTCCTCGATCGATCGAGTCCTGCATCAGACTCCCTGCAGGAAGCTTGGCTTCACCCTCTGCCCCTCTCTCTCTCTCTCTCACTCTTACTCTTTCTCTTCCCCCACCCTGTGTGTCTCTCATGAATAAAAATCTTTTTTTAAAAAAAAGAAACACCCAACTCCCTTTTTCTGCCTTCCTCCACAACTCCTGGCCCCAGTTTATAACTGAATAAAATTTCAGTTTATTCGGACTGAGATTAGAATCACCCCCTAACTCCTACCCAAGGTTGGGCATGATTTAGTCTTATGGCACAATTTGAGCTTTATATTATCCAGATTGGAAAAAAAAAAAAACTAGGAATAGCTCAAACTCCAAAATGAAATCATTAGATAATTTCACTCTTCCTAAAACACCATTGTGCTCAACTACAAGTTTTTACAAGCAATTCCTCCTATTTCTAAACTATTTTGGCCACCTTTTTGGCCACCACTAATATGCTATCCAAAGCCCAATTTTAAAACTGCCCTCTGATAATCATCATACTGAGACTCCATCCAAAATTTCTCTCACTTCTCTTAAAGGCATTACTGCAGTACCTTCCAAGTGGAATCCTGGCTTTGCCTCTAGCCCCTACCTTGGGTCAATTCTCACAGCCTTCAGAGTGACCTTGTTAAAATTTAAAGTTAAATCATGTTCCTTAAAACCCTCCAATGGCTTTTCATACTATCTCTCACCTTATTTTTTTAGTGAGTGTTTTCCAAATTTATACTGGTGAGCACTCAAGGAAACAAAAAAAGAAACTACCTCCTACTGTCAAAACTCATTGATACCACCTAGTGGTGTGCTAAATGGTCTTGGACCTCCATTCTTCCTCATTCTCTTCCCTCACTCTATCAATATATCCCATCCCATTTAACACTGTTGTTAAAGCCATCTTTTTTTTCAAAATGTCAGTATCACACTCTTCATGTTTCTTCACGACCAACAGAATTTTTTTAGTTAAACACAGGAAGTCCTTCATGATCTGGCCATCCTTTAACCTCTCCTTTCACTGACACTTTCTACACCAACAGTGTCAAGGTACTTGTAGCTGGCTGTCTACATCATTTAATTTCATTATTTAATTTCTTTCTTTTTTTTAAGATTTTATTTATTCGTGAGAGACACAGAAGGAGAGAGAGAGGCAGAGACACAGGCTGAAGCAGGCTCCTTGCAGGAAACCTGATGCAGTACTCAATCCTGGGACTCTGGGATCATGCCCTGAGCCAAAGGCAGACGCTCAACCACTGAGCCACCCAGGCGTCCCACTATTATTTAATTCTTTGTACAAATTACACTCTGTGACCTGTATTTCAGTAATTGAACATAGAAAATTATAAAAGTTGACAAGAATAATCGAAAACTTCATACATGACATTTATGGCAGTTAAATACATGATATAAAAATGAAAAGTCCAAATCCCTGATATAGAGATAAGCATTATGGTACAGTAACACAATGGAATATTAACCATTAACATTTTAAATAAGTTGTATGTAAAAATGTGATTTTATTTTTTATGAAAATAAAGCACTAATAAAAATATAAAAAATACAGAAAAGTATGAATAACATAAAGATAGCCACAATCCATTCTATCAAATAGATCCACTAATAACATTTTTGTGTGTATGTATTTATATATATATATATATCCAATTTTTCCCCATGAGACTATCTATATAAATATATAAATAGAATCTTACCCCATATACAGTTCTTTATCTTGTACTTAACACTGTAGGTACATTATCATTACAATAGTCTTAGAAAATATAATTTTAAATGACTGCATAATAGTACACATACAGGTGCATCATAATTTATTTGACCTTTCCCCTATTTGGGGGAGGGGAGCACAGCATAAGGAATAACCTCAATAAATATCTTGAATATTTATCTTTGTGGGTCTAATGTAATTCAGAATGCTTAAACCTGCCACTTTCTGGGGAAACCTTTTGGAACATCAGCCTAAAAGGGCCGTGTTATATGCCTTATCCTATTCCTGGGCATGTCTGAAGGGACCAGAGTGAACATCTGATACAAAGCTAGCCAATCCAAAGGCTTCCCAGGAGCCTATGGTTTAGCCTGGCTTTAAAGGCTTATGTAGAGGCAGTAATGAAAATTGAGCCAATCATCTTCCCCCACTCAGAAATCTGAACAGAGACCCAGAAGGAAGTTACAAGTTAGTGGCAGGCAATAGAATTAAAAAACATATATTCATGGATATGGTGGCAATTACAGACCTGCAAAGTAAGGACCTGCAGAGTAAGTAAGGAGGTCAACAGGTAGAGAGAATAGAGACTAGTGAAAGAGAAGTTTTTGGAAGAGTGGCTTCATCTAATGGCTTTCTAGTGCAAGTTCTAAAACATGAATGTTATATAGCTCTTTTTTCAATTAGATAACTTTAGCAGGCATCTGTTTTTTGGAAATAGAAATGCTCTAAAATGTGTAATCTATTTCCAAAAGATATATGTCTAGACATGAAATCACTGTAGGAAAGAATATCAAGACTTTTGAGGCTTATGATTAGCCAAATCATAAGTCCAAAATCTATCAATTTACCCTCATTGTAAGTAGTGTGTAAGCATCGATCACTCTCTACTCACTGAAAATAGCTATTATAATTGTTAATGAAAGTGGGATTTCATTGCTTTAATCTACTGATGTTTTTTGCCAATTTTTAGTAGATATCCAGTCTTCCATTTTAATTTATAAAAGTTCTTACCTGTCCTAGCCATGGCAAATATTTTTCCTATTGTCTGATTTCCATGTTTTTACCTACAGTTTAAAAAACCTTATGTGTCCCAAATTCTTAGGTATTTTTTCTGAGTTCTTCCATTTTATCTAATTCTCAAAAAATGCATATGTGTGTTTTCAACCATATAAAAACCAACTTTGGTGAATTTTAAACATTTATGTTAAAGCAGCACAACCCTTTTTAAAAAAGAAATCTTATGCTAATCTTGAATATCAGATAAAAATGGGGTTAAATTTGTAGTGTATTTCTAATGCACCAGGCTTCATGAAACAACATGGAGGTTAATGAAATTCTGCCTGAAAACTTTAATCAGTGCTTTAATCAGTCTGTATTAGATCAATATATATATGATGTGGGTCATGAGATGAAAGTCTAATATTATTTTTCACCAGAGGTAAATCATTTTCTTAGCACCATTTACTGAATAATCCTTCTCCTACTCATGGATCTATATAATATGTAAAGTATATATGCATATATACTAAATTCATATATACATATGTAATCCATATTATGGTCTGTTTCTAAGTGACTTGCTGACTGAGCATTCTTAACATTTTTTTCATATGTATAATGAAGTTCTCCATTTTAGCTTCAATTATATCATCTTATTTTAGGGCAATCTCATTAATCTTATAAATTATCTTTGATCTTCTCCAGTGTGTTTTTCTTATAAGATTTTAGATTTTTTTTAATTTCAAATCTCATTGGGGTTTTGATGAAATTTCAAATAAACCGATAGATTAACGTAGGAACATTTCCTCTAAAAAATTTATAAGACTTCTTTATGCAAGTCCTTTTTTATTTTCCTCAGATTTTTTCATTATTTTCATTCTACATCTTTATTCTTTTTTAGAAAGAAATTTTAGTGTTATTACAAAGTATACTTTTTCCCACCTATTATATTTTCTGATTACAGCAAGAATTCAGGAAACTACTGGTTTATTTTTACTCACCTTATGGGTTTAATTAGTTCATTTTAATTCACTTTTAAAGACGTATTGTAGGTACTCACTTATGTT
The DNA here is from genome assembly GCF_048164855.1 of Canis lupus baileyi. Taxonomy (NCBI): domain Eukaryota; kingdom Metazoa; phylum Chordata; class Mammalia; order Carnivora; family Canidae; genus Canis; species Canis lupus. Next base: position 20,129,854 of record NC_132860.1, on the reverse strand, counting down.
TGTCTAATAAACCTTTGCCTAGTCTTTTAGATCAATAAAATTAATCAATAAGTCAATATTGAACAATCAGTCAATTAATAATGGATAGTTACTGACCAGTATCATTTTGCTTTAATTTTTTTCTCTCTTTGGCTAATATAGGGACCAAATATTTCTGTTTTTATTTTCTCCCCTGTTTTGAAAAGTATATTGCTTCAGTTCTATTAGTTGCAATTTCTAACTTGTAAAAATATATATGTATATATATTTTACATCTTTATTTCTTCAATTTTAACTGTTAAAGAAGATGTAGAGTCCCTGCTATTTAAGATCAGAAATGTAGCAGATTTTCTTTTGCTCTTCTTACCCCCATACGGTTGCTGGATTTCCAAATAAAAACACAGGTTGCCTAATTAAATTTGAATACCATATAAGCAAATAATTTCTTGGTGCAAGTCCCATGCAATATTTGGGATATAGTTATACTAAAAAATTATTCATTGTATATCTGAAATCTGAACGAGGTGTCCTGTATTTTATCTGACAACCCTAGTCTCCCACTCAGGCATTTATATATAATCTGCTTTTATACCCAGCATTCATATATTAAATATTTTCTTGCACAGCTATTTAAAATTTTTGACATTTTATAAACAAATTAACAATTATTCTGACTTAACTCTGTTTAAGTGATTTTAGTGTTCATTACCAGTTTTAGGCACATTTAATGGCCACATTCTTGACCTCCCTTTAAGAAAGGAACATGTATGATACTTTGTTTTCTTATTTAACTTGGTGCTTGCATAATTTAAACAATGACAATTTAATTTTAAAAAATACCAAAAGTGATAATAGGTTTTTTAATCTCACAATTCTAAAGGTGTCATTCAGCTGTCTTTTGACATTTATTGTTGGAGTTCTTTATCTATTCTCTCTTTCCACTCTCTTTGTAGAGACCAGAATTTTTCTTTCTGCATGCTTTCAATTGTTCTTTTTTCCCTGTTTCTAAGCATGATTTTTATTTGGTTTTGCCTAAAATCTAGTAAGCCATATGTACGTTTAGCGCAGGTAAAATGTCTTAATTTCTTTGATCACTGATTCTATTCTACATTCTTTTATCTTCCTTAGAAACACCTTTAATACCTACATTGCATCTCCATTCTTTACACTCCGTCTTGTCTCATTGTTTCCATCTCATTATCCTTTGTGTATGCACTGAAGATCTTCTGAAGTATATTCACTGCAGTGTTTGATATCCTGCAGTGCCAATTCTGCTCTTACTGCCTTTTACTTTGATCCATTTTAAATTTCCCTGTAGTCCTTCATTATTTCTCTTTTCATTTTAGAGGCTCTTCTGTACTTAACAGATTTCTACTCTAGTTTTACTGATTTCAGGTTTTCTGTCATGCCACTTAGGACACCAATTTTTTGAAAATTCCTTCAGGAGACTGAAATAGCTAATTTTCAGGGCTATCAGGTTTTACCTCTTCACAGTGGTGTTCTTTCTTTGGTGCTGCAATTCCTTGTTATTTCCCTGAACACGTCCACTTAATTTAGTTTCTCTTGGGTAATGATGTCTAAGCATATTTATATTACCAATAGTTAGGACTGGTGTATTCCTGCTGACTCTGCTCCATTTTACAATGGCCACATTCTCTCTCCTAACATCCTTAGCTTATTAATTCAGTTTTGCACATAGCCCTGCATTCACTTCTGCTTCCAGCAGCTATTTCTCATTACCACTCTGTTCTGCTGAGAATAAGTCAGTCTACTGCTTACATCTCTTAATTCTGAACAGTTGGACTATCTTTAGTTTCCTGAAGATTCACTTCTATCAGCTTTTGCTGACATCTTTCACACAGATATTAAATATTGTACTTCTTGTTACATGGTATCTGAACCTATGAATCAATGTGGAAACCTGGAGAGGGGGATGTGAGAATTGACCATTGTAACATAAAAGTGAGGACCCCTGCAAAAGAATGCTTCCTGACTCTTCTGGTTGACAGAGATAACATCTCTTAAGACATCCTATCTTTAGATAAAGGGTCATGCAGTGTTTTCCTGTGTCCTAACCAATCGAATTGTACTGGCCCTATAGTTAATTCTTCCACATTTGAGCAAGAGGTTATCTACCAGTTTGAGTTTCAAGTTTTGTGTGTTTTGTCCCTGTGGCTTTCTGGAGACTTTACAAAGGAGTCAGAATGCTGTTTCATAGATAGCTAACCAATTTCGGTTCAAAACAAAATGTAAGTAAATGTTTTGAAGTCAATGAAAACACAGGGTTGAATACACAGTATGATTTCAATGTACATGAAAATGCACAAAAAAAGATTAGAATAAAACAGGATGAAGAGTTTTCTCCTTGAATCCTTCATATATTTTATAATGGACAGGTATAATAGAATAGAAAAAGTAAATACACTTTCATTTTAAATATATAGGCATCCTAAGGATTTCTTCTTGAAGTAAATGATTCTTAGTGGGAGTTAGGGGAAACTATAAATGTTGCTTGGGATTATTCGGGTTATTTATAGAATTTTCTTCCCAGCAGCATTTATTGGGCTTAAGGTTAAGCTTTGATTAAAGTGGTTAACTAGATGAATGTAATTATAAGGTTTCTCGTGGGTGATTATTGTGAATATGTGAACTGTGATCAAATCCCTTATAATACTCATGGCATTTATGAGGTTTTTCTCCTGTGTGGACTCTCTGATGAATTCGAAGAGCCGAGCTATGACTGAAACCCTTACCACACTTAGTGCATTGATAAGGCTTCTCTCCTGTGTGGACCCTCTGATGAATGTGAAGATTAGAGCTGTGACTAAAGCCCTTTCCACAGTCCTCACATTTATAGGGTTTTTCTCCTGTGTGAACTCTCTGATGAATGAGAAGGTGCGAACGCTGACTGAATCCCTTACCACACTGTTCACATTTATAGGGTTTCTCTCCAGTATGGACTCTTTGATGAGTGTGAAGCTTCGAACTCTTGCTGAAGCCCTTCCCACATTCATGACAAGTATAGGGTTTCTCCCCAGTATGGACCCTCTGATGAATACGAAGATCAGAGCTGTGACTAAAGTCCTTCCCACAGTCATCACATTTATAAGGCTTCTCTCCTGTATGTACTCTCTGATGAATCTGGAGATTTGAGCGCTGGGTAAAGCCCTTACCACAGTCATCACATTTATAGGACTTCTCTCCTGTGTGGACTAACTGATGAATTCGAAGATTTGAACTCTGACTGAAGCCCTTACCACATTCATCACACTTATATGGTTTCTCTCCTGTGTGGACTCTCTGATGAACATGAAGTACTGAACTCCGACTAAAACTCTTACCACACTGATCACATTTAAAAGGCTTCTCTCCTATGTGAAGTCTCTGGTGAATATGGAGTAAAGAATTTCGACTGAGGTCCTTATGACATTCAAATTTATAAAGTTTCTCTTCTGTATGGATTCTTTGATGATTGTGAAGACTAGAGATCTGACTGAAGCTGTTACCACACACGTGGCATATATAAGAAACCTCCCCTGGGCAGACTCTCTGATGAAATCGAACACCTAAGCTCTGAGTGAAGTTATCATCAACTTGATCACATCCATACAGCTTCTTTCCTATGTGAATTCTTGGATGTCTGGATAGATCTGATCTTGGAGAGAAACATGCTGTGCTGATAGAGCATTGATAGAACTTTTCTCCAAGTTGATTTCTTTTGTGGAGAACACACTGTGAATTCCAATAATAAATTTCTTTACATATATTACATCTACAGTATTCCTCTTCCATAGAGTTTTTCAGTAGGTCATGTTGACATAGCTCCCCAGTGTACTCCGGAAGGGCTTCCACTGTTGGGACATAAGAATGCTGAACTATGAGCTTCTGTTCTTTTTCCACAGAGAGATTTTTCCTAGATATGTCAAAATGGCATCTGCTTCCTTGAAAACCATGTGATTCATTCATGTAGATTTCTCTAGCATAGTCTTGAGGGTTATGTTTTGTTTCTAAGGACTGCCAAGGTATAAGCTTTGTATATTTTAAGTTCCTGGCACTTTTGTCTTCAAAAGTCAGTTCATAGTTCCCATACCCTGGTACTTGTGTGGAGAGTATTAACCATTCTTGATGGTGGGAAAGGTCTTGTTGCTTTAGGTCTTTGGAATTTATTCCTTGGACAGTTTCCACATAGTTTCTATTCTCATATATCTGAGTGCTGGCATTCCTCCAGCCTTGCCACCAGGGAAGATTTTCATGTTCTAAATATCTGAATTTTTCTTCTTGGAATTTGTAGCTCTCTTTCCAGTTTCCTAAAAGAATAAGCAGATAATCCACTGGTGAGGTGAAAGTGGTTTTAAAAAATTTCCAAGTATCTCAATCTGTGAATTCCAGATTTATGGGAATATATGTGTGCGTGAGAGTGGGAAAGAATTATGACTTAGGCTGCTTCGTATGTCTGAAATTCATGTGTTTGTTCATTCATTCACTTAGTCATTCCATAGATATATCTTAAGCCATCTACTACTTACCAAGTATTGTTATAAATAAACAAGTAAGGCCGACTGCTTTGTGGAAATCACCTTAAAAACTAATATTTGGGATCCCTGGGTGGCTCAGCAGTTTAGCACCTGCTTTCAGCCCAAGGCGTGATCCTGGAGTCCCGGGATTGAGTCCTGCATCAGATTACTGTATTTGGGGCATTATGATAAGAAATAACATACTGTTTCTATTTTTCTGTTCTAGCAGAGCATGACAGATTGTGTGAAAAAATGGCTGCATTAACTCTGTACCTTTGGTACCCCCTCCATGCTGACTTTAGCTTGGCTATACAGCTTACTTTGTTTACTGGGACAACAGCAAAAGTGATACCAGTAGAGACTTGAAAGTGCTTGTGTTGGGGCTTGCCCTCTCTCTTGCTAGTTTTGAAATCCTATGACCACTACCATGTAAAAAAAAGCCTGGGCTAGGCTGCTTGAAGAGGGATATATGGGGATCCCTGGGTGGCTCAGTGGTTTGGTGCCTGCCTTCGGCCCAGGGCATGATCCTGGAGTCTCGGGATTGAGTCCCACATCAGGCTTCCTGCATGAAGGCTGCTTCTCCCTCTGCCTATATCTCTGCACCTCTCTCTCTCTCTCTTTCATGAATAAATAAATGAAATCGTTAAAAAAAAAAAAAAAGAAGAAGAGGGATATATGGTCAACAACACATCCCCATTATCCCCACTGATAATGACCAACTGCCAGACATGTAAGTCACTGTCCAGCCTCATCTGAGACCATCCAGCACCAATCAGATCATTCCGTGATAGAAGATCCATCTAACCAATTAGAATCATGAAAAATAATGTTTGCTTTAAGTCACTAAGTTTGGGGTAGTTTGTTATATAGCAAATGCTAACTTGTACAAATATATGAAGAGAGAACAAATTTAGGACCACACAAAATTGATTATATATGGAGATTTGTATTTTAAGTATAATCCAGAAAATAATTAAGACTAAAAATCACAGGGGCACCTGGGTGGCTCAGTGTTTGAGGTCTGCCTTCAGCTGAGGGTATGATCCCAGGGTCCTGGGACTGAGTACTGCATTGGGCTCCTTGCAGGGAGTCTGCTTCTCCCTCTGCTCATGTCTCTGCCTCTCTCTCTCTCTCTCTGTCATGAATAAATACAATCTTTCAAAAAAATAAAAAAAAGAATAAAAATCTGGGATGCCTGGGTGGCTCAGCGGTTAAACATCTGCCTTCTGGCTCAGGACGTGATCCTGGAGTCCCGGGATCGAGTCCCACATCAGGCTCCATGCTTCTCCCTCTGCCTATGTCTCTGGCTCGCTTGCTCTCCCTCTCTCTTTCTCTCTCTCTGTGTGTCTCTCATAACAAATAAATAGAATTAAATAATAAAAATCACAAACACCTATTAATTACATAGCCTAGGTGTCTTAGGGGAGATGTCTCACTCTATCTTCTGTCCTCTATGACCCAATTTCTGAGGGTCATATTTCTATCTCAATACAATACCTAGATGAAGAACCAAAATACTCAACAAAAGTGGTCCCAAAAGAAACAAATTCTGTTACTTAAGAGCTGGGATAACTTTACCTACTGACATGACATTTGTGTAGTTCTCCCACATGACCTCTCTGTAGAGCTTTTTTTGAGAAGAATCCAGGAACTTCCACTCCTCCCAAGTAAAAATAACAGTCACATCTTCAAATGTTACTGCCATCTGGTCAAAGATCAGGTTTTCCAGGAAGAAGAGATCTAAGTGAGAAGATGGGTAAAGAAACAGCCATTTAACAGGTAATATAAGTGACAAAATCAAAAAAGAAAGAACTTCAGTAATGAAGAAAAACAAGCAGAGACATAATAATACGGTTGGATAAATAATGTATCCAGTCACTGAAGCCCATCTGTCATAAGAAACATTTATATAGAATCTTTCTGCTGACCACTAGGCTAAGGACTTTACATATATTTCAAGTAGTCCTCACAGCAACCATCTCTTGTAGACACTATTATTATCCCAATTTTAAAAATTAGTAGATAATGGTTGAAAAAGATTAAGTCAATTGACCCCTCAACCCTTTATATTCTGGAAATGTTCATATTCCTGCTTCAATCTGGGCTGGCTATTCTTTAGTGCTCTATTTTCTTTTTTATTTATTTTTTTAGTGCTCTATTTTCAAGATCATAGACTTCTTTTTGTGATTTACTCCATTAATTGGGAGGTATACACCCAAATGAGTTCAATCAAGCTATGAATGTTAACTCCATGGCCACTGGAAAAGCAAAAGGTGACAAACAGGCAAGGTTTTTTTTAGGATACCTTTGATTTAAAGGAGAATCTCCAAGCATGGTTACACTGTATGCTCGAAGTCCTTATCATCACTCACAAGTAGTTGGGTATTAAATTCTAGAGCAAAAGGAATTTTATCAGAACTGCTTCACTGTTCATAAGTCTTCATTATTGTTTCTAATTCTTCTATTGTTTCTATTTTTTTTTTAAATTTTAATTCCTTTGCAGGCAACTTTTTCTTTCCTCTTTGGAAATATTTCAGGATCCTCTTTTTTGACTGGCCCTTTGCCTCCAATGGTACGGATGCATCCTCAGCTTCCCAAAGTTCACAGGGCTCATCAAATCCTTCTTGTGCTTATTCTCCTTGGGAGCATTCCAGGATGTAATTGTCTAGCTCTGTGTGGCCCTTAACACTGTTCTTCCTGTTCCCTTCCAAGCTTTTTTAAGATTTGATTGATTGATTGATTGATTGAAAGAGCCAGCAAACATTCACGCTAGTCCCGGGGCAGGGTAGAGGGAGACAGAGAGAGAATCCAGAGCAGACTCCGGACTGAGTATGGAGCCTGAGGTGGAACTTGATCCCAGCACCTCAAGATCATGACCTGAGCTGAAATCAAGAGCCAGACACCCAACCAACTGAGTCACCCAGGCACCTTTACCATATTTTTTGTTGAAATTTCTCATTTGCTGATGGTTCTTTCTTTACTTCGTCATTGCAGGTTCATATATTTTTTTAGTTTTTTATTATCATGCAGTTTTAGAAAGAAGAAAAATGTATGTATTCATACTGCCTAAAAATACCTTTTTTAGTGAAGAAAACAGCTCATAAGTTGATTATGTGACAAATTAATTTCATTTCTTTGATATATTCTCAATTCTAAAGTTTAATTAAAAATGTTTAGTAAATACTACGAATAAAGGAAATAGGTACTTTTCATGGAGGAAAACTAGAATATCATGACCATCAAATCATAATCATAGCAGTTAAATATTATCAAGAAGTTATGTGAAAAGGGCTGTTATTTCTATCACAACAATCCTTAAGGTATAATTATCAACACTAAAGGAATAAGGAAACCAACATTTAGCAAGATTAAGTAACTTGTACAAGGTAATGCAGTTAAAAAGTAATGGTTTTTAAACACAGGACTACCTGCTAAGTTGAAGTCAAGAGAAGTAAAAAACAACTTGGTGAAGGGTTCTAAATTAAGATTTCTTTTTTTTTAAGATTATTTATTTATTCTTAGAGACACAAAGAGAGAGAGGCAGAGACACAGAGAGAGGGAGAAGCAGGCTCCATGCAGAGCCTGATGTGGGACTAGATCCAGGGTCTCCAGGATCACACCCTAGGCTGCAGGCGGCGCTAAACCGCTGCGCCACCAGGGCTGGCCTAAATCACGATTTCCATTTACATCCTTTTTGTGTTAACAAAAGGACAAAAGGAGGATGTAATGAAATATTTAAGGATTCAAAATATACCTCCTAGGTATTGCTTTCCATATAAACCACATGAAAATCCATGCCTAAACAATGAAATATTAACCACAAGTAAGAACTCAAGAATGAGAAAATTCAGTGTTTATTTTTAAATGTTTATAAAACAAATGTTAAAAACTTAAAGTACAATAAGTCTATTTTAATACATACAAGTGAAAATATAAGAAAAAATTGGGATGCTCAGAAGCCCAGACTACAGGACTGAAAACTGCAGTCAGAAAATAAAAGAACTCATTGGTTTCTTACTTAGTAAAAAGTACAGAAAAATAAAACTCAGCCTGTTGTTATGGGCTTTGTTACTTTTTAAAATATTCAAGAATTCCTAAAAAAAAAAAAAGGTAAGAATTTCTTTAAAAAATTATACTAGAGGGCTCAGTCAGTTAAGTGGCAGACTCTTAATTTCAGTTCAGGTCGTGATCTCAGGGTCCTGGGATTGAGCCCCATATCAGGCTACACACTCAGCAGGAAGTCTGCTTGAAGATTCTCTCTCTCTCTTTATCCCTCCCCTTGCTCTTGCGTGCTCTCTCATTCTAAAATAAATACATAAATCTTAAAATATATATACTAAAGATTGAGTCTAATTGCTCTTACTGAAAATAAGTCCATAAAACTTTTAAATAATTCTGAATTAATATCAATAAAAACTAAAAGCCATCCTCCCCAAATACCTTGAGAGATAATCAAGATAGTTTTTACTGTGCCCTTTCTGACATGTTTTCATGCGTACACAAAAGCATGCATACATACCCCACTGCATTTTTTCTTAACAAAGATGTGATAATTCTGGCTTGCATTTTTCACATAATATATAATGTACAGCTTCACATTTCAGTACATATAGGTCTATCTTATTTGTGGTTTTAAGATATGTCCACAAATTATTTGATTCCCTTCCCTTCAAGATGTATAGCCAGTTCCCCACCCCTTGAGCATGGGCTGGACTTAATAACTCACTTCTGATTAATATTATATAAAAAAATGTAAGGGAAAGAAGTAATGGCGTACAACTTTCAAGACTGGCGCTTTTTCTAAGATTTTATTTTGTTTATTCATGAGAGATATAGAGAGGCAGATACATAAGCAGAGGGAGCAGGGTCCCTGCGGGGAACCTGATGCAGAACTTGATCCCAGGACCCGGGGATCACGACCTGAGCCAAAGACAGACACTCAACCACTGAGCTACCGAGGCGTCCCTCAAGATTAGCTCTTAAAGGCACTGCAGCTTCCTTTCTGCCCTTTTTCTTAGATCATTCGCTCTGGGAAAAGCTACCTTCCATGTGGTGAGAATACTAAGGAGCCCTGTGAAGCTGCCGCATGGCCAGGAACTGAGGCCTTCTGTCCTCAGTGAGAAATGAGGCCTCCTGCCAACAGCCACATGAGTGAACCATCTTAGCAGAGGATCCTCCAGCCCCAGTGAAGCCTTCAAACGGCTGCAGTCCCGCTGACAGTTTGACTGTAGTCTCATGACAGACCCTGAGCCAGAACCACACACCTATGCTGCTCTGAGCTACCTGACCCTTAGAAATTGAGTGACATAATGTCTGTTATTTTAAGCTGCTATGTATAATTTACTATGCAATAAATGTTATTGTTCTAGCATACATTCTATTAGCAGTTAATTACCATTACAGTTAAACTTTTTTATAAAAAATAGAAAGTAGGGGATCCCTGGGTGGCTCATCGGTTTAGTGCCTGCCTTTGGCCCAGGGCATGATCCTGGAGTCCCGGGATTGAGTCCCACATCAGGCTCCCTGCATGGAGCCTGCTTCTCCTTCTGCCTGTGTCTCTGCTTCTCTCTCTCTCTCTCTCTCTCTCTGTATCTCTCATGAATAAATAAATAAAATATTTTAAAAAATAGAAAATAGAAAGTGAAAATTGCTAGATCATTATGTAGCTAGTGTAATCTTGACTCCCAAGACCATATAAAGACAATACAAAAACATGAAATTATAATCCCATTTGTAAATTCTATAAATCTATAAAAGTCCTAAATAAAATATTAGCTAATTGAATTCAGAAATATAGTAAAAATATACATCATGATCAAGCATGGTTTATTACAGGAAGAAAGGACAGTTAAGCATGAGAAAATCTATTCACATAATTCACAGTGTTAATAAACTACAGAAGAAAACCTTAATTCACTAATGAGAAAAATCAGACAATAAAGTTCATAATATTCACCACCTTTATATGGTCTTTAAAAATACTTTTAGCAAAGTAGGAATAAAAACAAACTTTCCTCATTCAGTAAAGTTTACATATTAGAAACCTACATAAACATTAAGCTGAATAGACAAATTTTTTGTGTTCCTTTTATTATGGTAAACAAGTTATATAAGAATGACTACCATCACCATTGCTTTCAACAATGCTGACAAATACTATAAGAAAATGAAACAAGAGGCATAACGATTAGAAGTAAAAACAAAAAATGTAACTTTCTGCATGTTATAGCAATCTACCTAGAAAAATCAAGAGTACAGAGATAAACCATAAACTAAACATAGAGCTTAGCAAAATTACCAGATATAATAACGCATAACTGTATCAGCAATCACCTACTAGAATACAGAGGATACCATTCACAAAAAGCAAAACAGGGGTGCCTGGATGGCTCAGTGGTTGAGCGTCTGCCTTTGGCTCAGGACGTGATCCCTTGGGATTGAATCCCATATCGGGCACCCCCACAGGGATCCTGCTTCTCCGTCTGCCTATGTGTCTGCCTCTCTGTGTCTCTCATGAATAAATAAATAAAATCTTAAAAAAAAAAAAACAAATATGAAAAATACTATCTTAACCAAGGATATAAAGAACTTTTTGAAGACAACTTTTAAATTCCAATAAACAGAAACATGCAGCCTAAATAAAAGGAGAAGCATACTTCCATGTTCTTTAATGGGTTGAATTAAATTCAGTATACCTCCAGTCAAATTTCCAGCTGGATTTTTTTTTTTTTTTTTTGAGGAACACAATATACTTTTTCCCCTAAAACTTACAGGGAAGGAAAAGAAGGATATAATATAAAAATTTAAGTAAACCAAGCAGGAAGACTTGTCCTACCAGATTGTGACATACCACCAACCACGATAAAATCAGAATTGACAAATAGACCAGTAAAACAACATGGAAGGGGGTAGCCCCAGTGGCTCAGCGGTTTAGTGCCACATTCAGCCCAGGGCATGGTCCTGGAGACCCGGGATCGGGTCCCCCATGTCAGGCTCCTTGCATGGAGCCTGCTTCTCCCTCTGCCTGTGTCTCTGCCTCTCTGTCTCTCATGAATAAATAAATAAAATCTTAAAAAAAAAAAAAAAAAACAGCATGGAAAACTCAGACTGTGCTTGTTTATATATGACAACACAACAATAAAGATGGCATTACAAATAAAAGGAAAGTATGGATTATTTACTATGTGGTGCTGTGAAAAGTGATTAACTGTATAAAAAAAATAAAAACGGATTCCACTTAGTATCATACACAATGTGGACACTTCGGTGGATTAAACGCTTAAGGGCACGCCTGGGTGGCTAAGTTGGTTAAGTATCTGCCTTCTCAGGTCATGATCCTGGGGTCTGGAATGGAGCCCCACATCATCAGGCTCCCTGCTCATCCAGGAGCCTGCTTCTCCTCCCCCTCCCTCTGCCTCTCCCCCTGCTTATGCTTACTCTCTTTTTCTCAAATAATTTTTTTTTTAAAGGGGAGGTGGAAGCTATAGAGTAAGTAAAAGAAAATGGTGGAGTTGAAAACATTTACCATTGTGAACAAATCCAAGAACTGGTTTTTTGGAAGAAAAATATTAACAATAAATTAGATAAATTACCAGCTGGCTAACCAAAGGGGAAAAAAAGTAGTGAGCATGAATTGAAAAAAAGTTAGAATTGATACAGGGGAAATGGCAACAGATAAAAATTTAACTTAATGTTAGGTGAGCACTTTCCACAGCTCTTTAAAAATAAATCTTAAAAGGAAGTATATTTTTTCCTAGAAAACTATGCAATATGTCCTAAAGAGAAAAAAGTCTAAACAGATCAGTTATTATGAAAGAAATTGCTCAAGTTGTCAAAGAACTATAACCTTCAAAAATAACTGACCCAAAAGTTTTCTCACATAAATTCTTTCAAATTTTCAAGGAACAGATTTGGAGTTACTAAATTCTTCCAAACATATAGAAAAACTATGAAATTTTTAAAACATTCAGGAAAACACTGAGACAATAAAAGTCAGAAAACTATAGTTCTACACTGTTACTAATGAATACTGATATAAATTTCAAGACAAAATAAAGGAAAATATAAGGCCAATAAAATCTGGCAACACCTATATTTATAACATAACTGCCACAGAACTAATTACTCCAAAATGTACGTGGCTTCACATGACAATAATTATTATCTTTCACAACTTCTCTGGGTCAGAAATTCAGGAATGGCCAGGCTGGGCAGTTCTGGCTCAGATCTCTCACAAGATTGTTGAGTAGTGGACTAGAGAAGCAGTCATCTAAAGGCTTGATTGGGCTGGAGGATTCACTTCCAGGGTGGCTCACTCACATGGCTGGCAGACTGGTTGTGACTGTTGATGGAAGGTCTCAGTTTCTTTGCACTTGGTCATGTGGCCTGGGCTACCTCTCAATATAGAGGCAATCAAAAGCTACATCCTATCTATGACTTAGTTTGGAAGTCACATAGCATCTACTTCTACTGTACTCCACTGGTTGAGGTGATCATATGCCCCAGCCAGATTTGAGAAGAGGGTAGGCAAATCCTGCTTTTTGGAGGGAAGAGTATACATCACATTGTAAAATAAGAAGTCAGATATGTTATAGGTGTGGCCAACTTTGGAAAATGCAGATGCAATCTGCTATAATACCAAAACACATTATAGCATGATAGAATAGTGGTTTATTCCAAAACATAAATAAAGGTCCAAATAAAGAAATCTATTAACTATAAACTGTCATAATAATGTCAAATAAGAAAAGTCATATATTTTAATCACGGCCAAAAAGGTACTTCTTAAAATGCAATATGGGTCCTTCATTTAAAATTACAAACAGGGACGCCTGGGTGGCTCAGTGGTTGAGCGTCTGCCTTCAGCCCAGGGTGTGATCCTGGAGTCCCAGGATGGAGTCCCACATCGGGCTCCCTGCATGGAGCCTGCTTCTCTCTCTGCCTAGGTCTCTGCCTCTCTCTCTCTGTGTGTGTCTCTCATGAATAAATAAACAAAATCTTTTAAAAAAAAAAGACTGGAACTCAACAAAGATACTTCAAATTCATTATTTTTAAACCACTGATGATAATACAAGTAGGTAATTACAGAGGGTATGATTGTATATGGGAAACCCAAGAAAATCAACTGAAAATCATTAGTAATTACAAGGAAAGTCAATGTCCCAGAAATTCCAATACTAACTAGGTTTATACCCTAGAGAAACTTACACATGCATACAGAAGATATGTACAAAAACATTTTCAGTATAACTGCTGTAAGAGCAAAAGACTGGAAGCAATACAAAAAGCCCAACAACGGTAGAATGGATAAATAAGTTGTTTGTCATTCTGTGAAACAGTACACAGCAGTGAAAAAAACTAAAGCTACATAAATCAACATGCATGCACTATAAAAATTAACATTATACTAAAGAAGCCATTCACAGGAGTATACAATGATTCCATTTATATAAAACTAGGGAATAATAAACACAACATTTAAGATAGCAGGTGCCTCTCTAGAGAAAGAGGGAATGAAATTGTGGGGTCAGCAAGGGGGCTTTTAAAAATATTTGCTGGTCTAGATAGTGGGTGTTCATGTTATTTTAAATTACACATATATATTTTAGTATATTTTTTTGCATGCACGTAATGCATCATAAGTTCAAATTAATTAACCATGTAAAATACAATTACATAATTTCGAAAGTTCAGACATGTAATCATTAAAAGGTATTTTAAAAAAATTAATGGGGGTGCCTGGGTGGCTCAGTCAGCTAAGCTGCTGCCTTCAGCTCAAGTCATGATCTCAGGGGCCTGGGATGGAGCCCTGCACAAGGCTCCAGCCTCAGTGGGGAGTCTCTCCCTCTGCCCCCACGCCTGTGTTCCCTGTCTCTGTCTCAAGTAAGTAAGACAATTTTTTTAATGACATTTACAATAGCAATTAAATATAAATTCCTATGAACTCAATAAAAATGCTGAGAACGTAGATAAATGTAGCTTTTGAATTTAGAAAATACTCCTTAATCTTAGGTAGGAGAAATAAATATAATTTTGTTTTCAGTAAACTTATCTACGTTTTCAGTGACACTAACAGGTTTGAGGGAAGGTCTGAGAACTGATTTTAAGTACTTTCATGATTTTAAGTACTTTTGTGAGAAAAAGGAAAAGTGTTTAAAAGAGATGAGAAGTGACTAACCTAAGTGGCATATTAAAACTCTGCAACTCTGTAATTATAACACCATGAGGTTGACGCAGGAATAGAGAACATCAATAGAAAAGAACAGAAATTTGGAAATGGACTCAAAGAGAGCAGTGAATTCTTTTTCTTTTTTTAAGATTTTATTTATTTATTCATCAGAGACAGAGACAGAGACAGAGGGAGAAGCAGGCTCACTGTGGGAAGCTGGTGTGGGACTCGACTCCAGGACCACAACCTGAGCCAAAGGTAGCCACTCAACCACAGAGCCACCCAAGTGCCCCTATAGCAATGAATTCTAAACATGATAAAGATATTATCAAATCTGTGGGGATAAGATGGTTTATATAATTAATGATGCCGGAACATCTTGACTAGCCATTGGCCAAACCTATATACCTAGATTAAAGCCCATGTACCTAGAATGGAATGATACATACTTGGAATGGAATATTATACAGTCATTAAAACCCATACTACCAAAAAATATTTGGAAAAGTTAATTATATTTATATGTAATATATATATAACAATGAAAAATTATACATGTAACACCTATGCATACATTCAAACAAATATTCAAGGAGGGCTTAGTATATACTAGGCAGAGTTCTATGTACTGGAAATGTTCTCTGCCCTCGTAGAGCCTACTTACTGTGTTCAAATTTTTTATATATACTCATCTCTCTACATATATGTATGTTAGATTACCTATGTGCCTATATTTGTATATATGTGTATATGTAAACATATTAGTGTCTATACAGACTAGTGAATGTATATCAAATATTAGATAAAAGCCTTAAAGCAGGCAGATGTGTCAGTAATGCCTGCCTCTGGTTGATGTGCAGGGGACTGAATGGTGCACAAGAATAAGTGACCAATTAAACATGAATGGCCTCCCACAATGTGGCCTCACCTTATACTTGCACACTTACACGCTCTACAGTAATTAGCTCAGTTTTCTTATTTTTCCACTCAACTTCTGCCTGAGACAAAAGGATGGTCCTTCCTCTCTAGAAGAGTATCTTCCTATTCATGATGATTTTTCAGACCTGAGCTCCTGTTCCTGTTTTTTGAGTGTCACTCATTCTGACACTTTAATATATGATAACTTGAGGAATTATTATTCATCTCATATGGTTTATCTCCCCAATGTTAAGGAAAGACATTCTTTTATTTCCTTTCTCAGAGCATTAAGAACAGTACAAATTATACAGCAGACCTGAATAAATGAGTAAATGATGGGAAAAGACACTGGGTGGGAGGCAGGGAAATGCTGCATAGGAGGCTTGGAAGTTTCTCAGGCAAGTGAGGAACATTCTCTATTCTATCTGGTCTGTCCATCTCCACTCCCACTTCCTCTACTCCCACCACTCATAGAGAATTGAGGGGCATTTTACAAGTGAGAAAAGACAATCCTACTCACCTGGGATCAAACTATGAGGAAAATAGTGAACATTCCTTCCTCTTTTATGCTCCTCTTTTGGGGAAGGGTAGAGTTTTGAGAAATCTGAGCTGAGGGAGAACAAAGGAGGAATCAAAGACTGGACATGCCTTGCAATTCTCAAACTCACTACAGTCCCCACATACTAACTGGGTGTGACCACGAAGCCTCCTAGAGAGAGGCCAGAAAGAACCCAAGAACATTTCTATTCCCTTTCAAGGGCCAGATTGGAGAGTTATGAGAATGGCCACCCTGGACTTTATTTCTGAACCTTTAAATCTTCAAAGGTACAATTCTAGCTTGGGCATGAAAACAGAATTTGATCCCACAATCCCTGCAGGGATGCAGATGCTCTCTATGTAATTTAGCCTGAGTTTCAAGGCTTTCCTAGTTAATTATTGACAAGCATAGTAAAATAACAAAAATGAGACACTTAGCTTCTCGCTAAAAGTCCTTTCCTTATTTTGTTCAGTCAGTAAAGCAGAAAGATAATTCCATTGCTCTTCTGTACGTATTACAACAGAAATACCGGGTTTACTATCAGAGTACCTAGAATCTCATAGAAGGATCCCAGATCCAGCGTTCCCAGGACCTGATCAGTCTCAACCCCATTACCAGTTGTAGAACTTTGAAAACCGCCAAACTTCTAGACTTCCCCGGGGCCTCACTTTCCTCACCTGTAAAATGGGGGCATGAGCCTTTGCTACCCCGGTCCTGCCTTGGTGGTCACAGGTCCCTGGGGAAAATGATAGACAGTTAAGAGCCCTCCGGGGAGCAAGAGAGAGAGAGAGAGATTCGTGGACGTTTCGAGAGCAGCATGGGTTTGGGCTCCCCTCCCCGTCGCGCCACGCGCTGCCGAGTGTTTCTGGACTCGGACACACGGACGGTTCTGCAGGAGCCGGCTCCGCCCGCGTCCCGGCCGTGGCTGTGCGCGGCCTCTGCTCCCGCGGCGACGACACGCGAGGCCTCGGGTCCACGTCCAGGCCCCCGCCCCCAGCTCCGCCCCAGCACTTCCCGGCCCCGAGCACCCGGCCCCGGGCTCCAAGCTGCCGCTGTCCTCCTCTCCCCGCCCCACGTTCGGATCTCACTTGGGGAGGGCGGCCGTGAGAGACCCACCTACACTGGTGTCTTCGGGATTTCTAAGCCGGAGCCGCTTCTCGGCCCCTCACCCTCCCTTTTCTGCCACTCTTCCTTCGATCACAGCTCTCCCCGCCCTTGTCCGCTCCTGGCTCGGTGCTCCCGAGAGTCCGCGTCGCCTATGGAGCCTCGGGGGGGACCGGGACCCGCCGAGAAGGTCCGTGTACCCAAACAATGGCCGCAGCCCCGCAAGCCCGAAACGGAAGCCCGGGGCCTCGGAGTAGACACTCAGCGTTTCCATGGAGACGGGGGCGGGGCGGGAAAGGCGAGCGCCGGGGAACGTGGCTCCTGATTGGCCAGAAGGTTCGGGGCGCAGTTCGGCCCTCTGCCCCCCGCCTTGGTGGCAGGAGACCTGCCTCTCCGCGCTCGACCCCGATGCTAACGAAATAGGACTATTCTAGGTGCTTTTATTTTTTATTTTTATTTATTTGGATTTTTTATATTTTTTTTAATTGGAGTTCAATTTGCCAACATATAGCATAACACCCAGTGCTCATCCCGCCAAGTGCCCCCCTCAGTGCCCATCACCCGGTCACCCCAACCCCCAGCCCACTTCCCCTTCCACTACCTCCTGGTGCTTTTAGAGCCCCTGGGAAGGGGGCAGGGCTGGGGATTCAGAGCAATAAGGGCTGCTCGGAGAATTCTGGGATCCTCAGAACCCCCGAGTGGGGACCCTCCGACCCCCCCGTAGGAATCTGGGGAAACCCTTGCTGTCACGTCTTTGGGGACGAAGGATGCTTGCGCCCGCTGTCCCGCGCCTCCGGCGGAATAGACGCCCCGCTGGCTCCGGCCCCAGCATTGTCCCTAAACTGCAGGTTGGAGCCGCGCAGCCACGAAGAGGACCTTGCACATTCCAGGTCCCCAGGCCCCGGCTTGGCTCCTGCGGACGCTGTGGCGGCCGCGCTTTCCTCGTCCCTCGTCCCTTGCCAAGTCCCGGGCTTCTCTGGAGACTCCAGGCAGAGAGGAGAAAGACAAGGTGGGACCGAGGCGGCGCCGCGGAAAAAGCCTCAGAAAGAGATCGCGCCACCTGCTCTTCTATTATCTCGTTCAGTGTTCCCTTAGGAAAATGTTTTCATTTCTTTAAAGCACTTTTCCGCAAACTTAGGCTGGATCAGTAAGATTCAACTGTTAGGTAAGGAACGCTTTGTAGGGTGGTCTTTAGAAGCAGTGGACTCCGTCGGATCCTGTTCTGACTATACCACCCACTCGTGATGGGATCTTGGCTGAATAACACCCTTTTTGTGCCATCTTTAAAATAGGCATAATAATAGTAACTATTTTACAGGCTTGTTGTGAGAATTAACTGAGTTGGTGTCCTCGAAATTCTTAAACCGGTCCCTGGCACATAGAAAGTTATGTATGGGGATCCCTGGGTGGCACAGTGGTTTAGCCCCTGCCTTTGGCCCAGGGCGCGATCCTGGAGACCCGGGATCGAATCCCACATCGGGCTCCCGGTGCATGGAGCCTGCTTCTCCCTCTGCCTGTGTCTCTGCGCCTCTCTCTCTCTCTCTGTGACTATCATAAATAAATAAAAATTAAAAAAAAAATTTAGAAAGTTATATATGTTAATATGTTTACAGTTCAAGGATTAGCAGAAGCAGGTGGTGAGGGCCTACCCCTCTGGCCTCCACTAGGAAATGAACACCTGGATTTCTGTGACTCCCAAGATCACATTTTGCAAATCACTGTGTGGATCCCTCCCTGACTTACACATTCAGGGGCCATAGGGCAGTGTTTAAAGGCTTGGATTTTGCTGTCTAACAGAACTGACTTTAAAACCTGCTGTGGGGGATCCCTGGGTGGCTCAGCGGTTTGGCGCCTGCCTTCGGCCCAGGGTGTGATCCTGGAGTCCCGCGATCATGTCCCGCATCGGGCTCCCGGTATGGAGCTTGCTTCTCCCTCTGCCTCTCTCTCTGTGTGTCTCATGAATAAATAAATAAAATCTTAAAAAAAAAAGATACATCATAAAAAAATTTTTTAAAAAACCTGCTGTGTTACCCATTAGGTGATGTTGGGCAAGATATTCAATCTTTAACCCCCAGTTTTCTAATCTGTAAGATGAAGATTTTAATATGGTTAAATAGTTCTAGTTTAAATCAGAAAGGGCAAAGGGAAAGAGAATCTCTAAGACTGCTCAGGGAACGAAACTGATGGGGGCTCTGCATGCGGCTTGATCTCAGACCTTGAGATCACAACCCTGATACCATGACCTGAGCCAAACCAAGAGACAGCCCACTGCACCACCCAGAAGCCCCTATAGTCTCTTTTTTATTAATTAACTTATTATGTATTTATTTATTCATGAGAGACACAGGCAGAGAGTGAAGCAGGTTCCATGCAGGGAGCCCGATGTGGGACTCGATCCCAGGAGTCCAAGATCACAACCTGGGCCAAGGCAGACACTCAAACCGCTGAGCCAGCCAGGCATCCCTATAGTCTCATTTTTTTTTAAGGTTTTATTTGTTTATTCGTGAGAGACACAGAGGGAGAGAGAGAGAGAGAGAGAGAGAGAGAGAGAGGCAGAGAGGCAGAGAGGCAGAGACACAGGCAGAAGGAGAAGCAGGCTCCACGCAGGAAGCCTGATGTGGGACTCGATCCTGGGACTCCAGGATCATGCCCTGGGCGGAAGGCAGGTGCCAAACCCCTGAGCCACCGAGGGATCCCTAGTCTCATTTTTTAAATGTGCTTTGAGACTAAACTATTGTGTATCAGAGGATCTCAGATGTGTGATCGGTCTCCTGCATTGTGAGCTTTTCTGAACTTATTTTGAAAGGGAAGTGGAATCCAGAGTTTTGTTTCAAACAACTGTTTTTTTTTTTTTCTAATTAAGAACACTAATCCTTAAGACCTTTCATCTTAGACACATGTCTTCTCCATGCTAAGGTTGGCAATACTTTGAAAAAGCAGGGCTTTTTCTTATAAAAGAAAGTGAATGGATCTCCCATTTCATAAGGTCATTCACAGAAAAGAGCAGTAGCTCTCTACTAAAGTTAGATGTGGATCATGCAGGAGATGTGTAATGAGCTCTTCTATTTCCTATTCTGATGTCTGCTTCTCCTACACCAGAGAACTGGAACTTATGGAAAGGAACCTTGAGCTCAGAGCACTGGTTTAGAAACCTGATATTGGATCTCTCTCCATCTCCTTCTTTATGGGGTAGATAAGAATGTAGCAAACAATGTCAGAGCCCACGTGTGAGGACTTGAAAGTGGTTTCTTGAAAAGAGCCTAGATCTCAGGAGATCTGTATACATTTACTGAGGTTCTCTGACTCCCAAGAGACCACGAAGAAGCTGAACACGTAGGCTGCTGGTCCCCTGTGCTGAGTCTGAGAGATTATAAGGAAACTAGAAAGCCAGAGGGTTTTTTTATCTAGGGGTCATAGTAGGAAAATGGCAGGCTTCATGCTTCTACTCAACAGCCAGCTGCAGTAAAGTTCCTGGCCTCTTTTGTTTTCCCCTATCTATGGGACTGCTACCACTTAAAATAGTCCATTAACCAGACTTGAACCTCAGTGAAATGAAAAAAACAAAACAAATTTACAATATACACATACATATGTGTGTATGTATGTATGTATGCATTTATTTATGCTTTTTTTTAAGATTTTATTTATTTATGCATGATAGTCACAGAGAGAGAGAGAGAGAGAGGCAGAGACACAGGCAGAGGGAGAAGCAGGCTCCATGCACCGGGAGCCTGACGTGGGATTCGATCCCGGGTCTCCAGGATCGCGCCCTGGGCCAAAGGCAGGCGCCAAACCGCTGCGCCACCCAGGGATCCCTATTTATGCTTTTAAAATAAAAGACTTTATTTATTCATGAGGGACACAGAGAGAGGCAGGATACCCTCAGGGAGCCTAATGCAGGACTCATCCCAAGATCAGGACCTGAGCCAAAGGCAGAAGCTCAACCACTAAGCCACCCAGGTTATATATATATACCTTTAAAAATAAAATTTTAATTTAAATAAAATTTTAAAAGTATATATATACTTTAAAATTTGATATTAATAAAATTTTAAAAGTATGTATATACTTTTAAAAATAAAATTCTTAATTTAGAAATCTCTAAAATTTAAATTTAAAAATGCTAAATCTGTGTCTATCTACCTATATCTTCCTAATTCATCAATTTAGCTAATGAATTGGGATAGTCACTTTTGAGAGCCAAAAGTAGCCTAGCTAACTTTTAAGAAATACCCCGAAAGCATAGAAGAAAAAAAGAAATAGAAATCATAAAAAAAAAAAAAAGATAACAGGCTTAAAGGATAGATCTATGATACCTACTATGCAGACAGAAAAGTTCCAGGAGGGAAAAAAGGACTGGATAGAGGTGAAAAAAGTAAATGAATAACAAAATAATAAATTCTTCTGGGCTGAAAAAAAAATTTTTAATGCCTGAATCTACGGATCTAAGGAAGTCACTACATTTCAATCTGGATTAATGAGTAAAGACTCACACTAGGCATATACAGATATCATTTCTACATGCTAAGAAAAAAGAAAACCCAAGCTTTCAGGCAGAAAGGGCAAGTTATCTAAAAAGAAAAATAACATTAGACTTCTCATTTGTAATGTTGAAAGCTAGTAAACAGAGGCTATTGACTGGCAAAATAAAGAGGCTGCATCCATCAGCCAAAATAGGTCACCTGTCCTGGTGAAATAAATATTTGTAGATTTGTAAGAATTCAGAGTCCATATCATTCTTCTATCTGAAGAAACAGTTCAAGAAAGGAACAAATAACAAATAAACCAAAGATGGAGGTAAGTTAGAAAAATTATGGGAAAGCAAACAGAAAATAGTGGTATAAAATAAATAATGAACTCAAAGTAACATAAAGAATGCAATAAATTTTCAGTCCATGTGCTAAAGGTGAATGGACTGAATTTTCTTATATAAAGGCAGAGACAGACTGGGTCAAGCAACAAAATCCAGGCATATGCTGTTTACAAGAAACACCTGTGAGGTTGGTCAAAAAGCTGCCAGGCAAACATTAAAAGCAGAAATTGCAGAAAATTGGAAGTTCAGAATCAGAGATGGATTTTATACATTGAAAAGGGGCACAATTTATGAGGAAGTATAATAGTATTAAGCCTACTAAATAAATAGGGCAAAAATTTACAAATTTAAGAACTTGATAAATACAGTTTCTATGGGAAAATTCAATACATTTGTGTCAGAATTACACCTAGAACACAAAAAATAAGGTCCTACAGAAATTGAGTACCATAAAAATCCTGATTTAAGAGTTATATAGAAGGACACCTGAGTGGCTCAGTGGTTGGGCGTCTGCTTTCGGCTCAGGGTGTGATCCTAAGGTACTGGTACCGGGATCCCCATGGAGTCCCCCATCGGGCTCCTTGCATGGGGGCTGCTTCTCCCTCTGCCTATGTCTCTGTCTCTGTCTCTCCCTCTCTCTGTCTCTCATGAGTAAATAAATAAAATATTTTTTAAAAAACAAGTTATATAGAAACTTTTATCTCTAGAATAGAGAACATAATTTTGTGTCCATAGAAAATTAACAAAAATGAATTACAAGGTTTGCCATCCTCGTCCATGTATATTGAATGTGCTCTTAATTGCCTTTATTATCTCCCCACCTTATTTAGTTTTATGAAGAATGATGTCTCTCCTTTCAGCTGCAGGGGCATGAAGTGATATCTTAAAGTTTTTTTCCAAGATGTTTTCTTGCTAGTAGTTGTTAGATAAGAAGACTTGCATTTTTCATTATTGAGCATCTCAAGACAAAGAAGGCCTGAAAGATTAAATTTTAGCAAGATAGAGAAACAACAAAACCCAATTTTCTTTAGCGATAATGCAATAAAGGGCAAGGTATGCTCTTCCTCACAAAGGTGGCTTTCCATGGCAGGGCCAAACCAAGAGGGAAACAAAACCAACCAACCAAAAAAAAAGATCGCACTAAAATGTAATATGTAGGTATGTATGTAAAATTAAATATGCCAGGTATATGTAAATTAAATGAAAAGGGGGGGGAGTCTAATTCACTTTATTAAGGCACAGCTTGAGGGGATCCTTGGGTGGCTCAGTGGTTTAGCGCCTGCCTTTGGCCCAGGATTGATCCTGGTAGTCCTGGGATCGAGTCCCACATCAGGCTCCTGCATGGAGCCTGCTTCTCCCTCTGCCTGTGTCTCTGCCTCTCTCTCTCCCTTTGTGTCTCTCATGAATAAATAAATAAAATTAAAAAAAAAAAAGCACAGTTTGGGATGCTCAGCTTCTAAAACCCTTACTCGAAGGGTTGCCTCAATTTATTTTTCATGGAATGAATATGTTCTTTTTTTTTTTTTAATGGTTTTACAAACATGTTAGAAATGGCTTTGGAACCCAAACTTATGACATTCATAGTTTCCCTTAAGATGTATGTACTTGTGAACTTCGGCTGTTTTATTCCCGGCTAGAAAGGGCCCAGCAGACTGCCAGGCGCGAGGCAGGTGCTCAGAAGTCACACGGCTTACCGGATGGATGAGGAAAGAGATGAAGCTTACTGGGAGTCCGCCTGTCCGGGAAAGGTCCTCGGCAGCCGGGGCCCAGCGCCCAGCCCCCCTCGTCCGCACCTGTTCTGCGTTCTCGGGAAAGCAGGTGTGCGGCGCGCGGGGCGGGAGCGCGGGGCAGGAGCGCGGGGCGGGGAGCGCGGGGCGAGCCCGAGGACCGCGCGAGGAGCGGGAGCGCGGGCGCGGCGTCCCCGGGACCAGCCGCCAATAGGAGGAGCTGCGCCCTGGGCCGGCGGGGGGGCGGGGGGGGCGCCAAGCTCCGCGCGCCGCGGGGATGGAGCTGGGGCATAAAAGGCCGAAGAGCGCGTTCCCGCGTCGCGTCTGGGAGCGGGCCCTGGGGGGTCGTTCCCTTCCCTCTTCGCTCCTTCCCCGGCCCGCGGCTTTGGGCGCTGGGATTTAAGCTTGGCCCCCGACGCCCTCTGGCCCGCGGGGTAGAGGACCCTCCCCCTCCCTGGGCGTGTTTTGCTCGCTCTAAACTAGAAGGTTAGGACCCTTGAGGGTCTTCCCAGCGCCCCCATTCTTATGGAAGGTAAGGAGGGGAAGGGAGACCCCGCCGGAGGTCCAAGGCGAGGAGCTGTCAGGCGTGGGCGGCCCAGGGGGGAGGTGGTTTTCCCGGGGCGAGGCCGCGCGCTTGGATAGGGACCCGTGGGGACCCGCGATAGCCTTGAACTGGCGCCCAGTACCTGCTGCTTAATTCTCCTGAGGGCAGGTGGTATGATGATCCTCACTTTCGCCAAACTTCGTAAATTCAGGCGCTCCTCTCTCCTCCCGGCCGGGGAGCAGGTGTTTAGCCTTAAATCTGAGAGTATTTCCTCCCCCTGGGCTCTGCCTTTGTTCCTCCGCTCTGCCTCCTCTCAGCCCCTCTTCCTACTGAAGAGGATACTAACAGCCAAAAACTTTACAGACCTGTGCTCCGCGCTACAAGTTTTTCTCCGAACTAGCAAAGGTCTAGAAAGAACAGCGCATGCTTGCTGTGTCAGCCACTTGTACCCATTGTAGTGAGGCTTTAAATAACTCCCACCCTTCTCCCCCAGCAGTGACCTAAAACCTAAAATTGCCCTCTCCTACAATGGTTACCCGTGAGCTCCCACCTACTAAGTTCAAGTACAGTCGACAGGCATTCATTTCTTGGTCTCTTCGGGATTTGACAAACTGATCTTGCATTCCTTTTTACCTTTTGGATTTTCCGCTTTTTAAAGGAATGTATTCTGATTAAGATTGTCACATATTTTCAAAAACCCAAAACACAACCACGGTTAATATTTTGGCTTTTTTTTTTTTTCTGCAGAGGTTTTAATTATCCTCATATTACCATATGCTTTTAACCCTCCACCTGTTGCTTGTCGCTGCATGAAGAGGTTATTTTAATGACCAGAAAGATCAAGCGTGGGACGTATTTCTAAATTTTTAAAGTAGGCTCCACTTCCATCGTGGAGCAAAACCCGGGGCTTGAACGTTCAACCTGAGATTAAGACCTGAGCTTAAATTAAGAGATGGTCCTTAACCAGCTAAGCCACCCAGGTACCCCTAGTACATGCTATATTTTAATGCATTTATTTCATTATTCATAATGAATTTTAATTTGGCAGTTATTTTTTAAAAGACCTTTAGGTAGAAAACCTTATTTCTATATTTGGGATTCTTTCCATTGGATAATTTCCCAGGGGGAGGTTGCTGATTGACAAGTCAAGCAGGTTTTTAAAGCTCTTCATAGGTGGGCACAAAGCTTTCCAAGAATGTAGCTATTAACATTTTCCTACAATATCTGCTCCATTCCATTCTCATTGTCCTATTGTATTTTTTAAGGCTACATATTTTTGCCATTTTGATCAATGTGAAGTGATATCATCTTGTTTGTATATTATCTTTCAGTTTGAACTAACCTTTCAGAAAATAGTAATAGGTTTACCCTTCT
The DNA here is from genome assembly GCF_048164855.1 of Canis lupus baileyi. Lineage (NCBI taxonomy): Eukaryota > Metazoa > Chordata > Mammalia > Carnivora > Canidae > Canis > Canis lupus. Next base: position 20,104,175 of record NC_132860.1, on the reverse strand, counting down.
CCCTGTATGAATAGGCTATTAACAATACTTTGCTTTTAGTGTGTTTCTAATCTATAATGTGAACCTTTTTAAAACCATATTTTAGTGTGAACTATAATTCATATAGAAAACGGCATTAAACCTAAATGTGCAGCTAGTGGTTACCAAGTGATCCTCCATGTAAACCAATACAAAATCAAGGAAAAGAACATTACCAGCACCCACGCACCCCCAGGGGCATCTCCCCGAATGTAAACCCCTCCCTCCCTGCCAGGGTGGTGTTAAATCAACTTTTATAAGTAGTAATCTCCTTACCCCTAGCCCATTTAAAAAGTATGGTTTTATCACCTATACATGCATCCATAAACAGCATAGTTAAGCTTTCTTTTTTTTCAGTTTCAATGTTTTTATAAAGTTTATTTTTTAAAGTAATCTCTACACTCAACGTTGGGCTCAAACTCCTGAGATTAAGAGTTACAAGCCCTTCCAACTGAGCCAAACTGGTGCCCTAATTTTGATCATTTTATAAATGGAATTATATGGTACATAATCTTTTTGGGTCTGGTTTCTTTCACTATGTGAGATTCATCCTAGCAGGTAGCTGCATATCCTATATTTTCATTGCTGTATGAGATTTCTTGTATGAATTTTCCAGTATTTCTGGTTCTATAGGTGGGCTCTTGGGTCTTTTCCAGTACTTGGGAATGACAGATAATGCTGCTATGGCTAGTCTTCTACATCTCTTAGCGTTTCTGCACACACTTCTCTTGAGTGTATTCTAAGGACTGTACTTGTTAGTCTATAGAGGATGCATGTCTCCAATTTAAAAAAATTATTATAAAATAGCTTTAGATTTACAGAAAGAGGGGATCCCTGGGTGGCTCAGTGGTTTGGTGCCTGCCTTTGGCCCAGGGTGTGATCCTGGAGTCCCGGGATTGAGTGCCACATCAAGCTCCCTGCATGGAGCCTTGCTTTTCCCTCTGCCTGTGTCTCTGCCTCTCTCTCTCTCTCTCTCTCTCTCTCTCTCTCTCTCTGGTGTCTCTCATGAATAAATAAATAAAATCTTAAAAAATATTTACAGAAAGAGTTTTTATATACTACTTAGCCAATTTCCCCTATTTTTACGTTTTGTGTTACTATAGTATATTTGAAACCACTAAGGCAATTGAGACCACAACTAAGTCACACTTACATTTCACCAGCATTTCCTAGTGTTTTTTTTTTTTTCTAGGATCTTTTCCAGCATACCTATTACATTTTGTCAGTTTGATCTGTGACAGTTTTAGTCCTCCTACCCCCACCTGCCTTTTCTTTTTAAAGATTTTATTTAAATTCAAGTTAACATAAAGTTTTGTTTTTATTATTAGTTTCAGAGGCTGAAAGTAGTGATTCATCAGTTGTATTAACACCCAGTGCTCATTACATCAAGTACCTTCCTAAATCCCCATTGCCCAGTTACCCTATCCCCTCACCCACCTCCCCTTCAGCAACCCTCAGTTTGTTTTCTATAGTTAAGTCTCTTACAGTTTGCTGCCTTATTTTTCCTTTCCTCCCTACGTTCATCTGTTTTGCTTCTTAAATTCCACATGAATGAAATCATATAGTATTTGTCTTTTTTTGACTTATTTTGCTTAGCATAATACCCTCTAGTTCTAGCCACGCCCTTGCAAATGGCAAAGGTTCATTCTTTTTAATGGCTGAGTTATATTCCATTGTGTATATATACCACATGTTCTTTATTTCTTCATCGATGGACATCTGGGCTCTGCATATTTTGGCTAATGTGGACATTGCTTCTATAAATATTTGGGGTGCGCATACCCCTTTGAATCACTATTTTTGTATTCTTTGGATAAATACTGAGTAGTTAAATTTCTGGGTCATAGGATAGTTCTATCTTTAACTTTTTGAGGAACCTCTTTATGTTAGTGAGTGGCTGTACTAGTTTGCATTCCCACCAACAGTATAAGAGGGTTCGCTTTTCTCTACATCCTCACCATCTATTGTTTCCTGAATTGTTAATTTTAGCCATTCTGACAGGTATATGGTATTTCGAGTGGTTTTTATTTGTATTTCCCTGATGAATGATGTTGAACTTTTTTTCATGTTTCAGCCATTTTTAAAAATTTATTTTTAGATAAATGCTAACGAGAGCAGGGGGAAGGGCAGAGAGGGAGAGAGAATCTGAAGCAGGCTTTGTGCTGAGGGCAGAACCCAATGCAGGGCTCAGTCTCAGGACCTGAGATTATGACATGAGCCAAAATCGAGTCGAAGGCTTAACTAAAGGAGGAACTCAGGCACCCCTCTGTTAGCCTTTTGTATATCTTTGGAGAACTGTCTACTCCTGTCTTCTGCCCATTTCTTGTTTGGGTTTTTTGGGTGTTGAGTTCCTTACAGATTTTGGATACTAGCCCTTTATCTGATATGTTATGTCATTTGCAAATATCTTCTCCCATTCTATGGGATGTATTTTAATTTTGTCCACTGTTTCCTTTGCTGTGAAAAAGCTTTTATCTTGATAAAGTCCAATAGTTCTTTTTTGCTTTTGTCTCCCTTGCCTCTGGAAACCTATCTAGCCAGAATTTGCTGTGGCTGAAGTCCTATAGGTTGCTGCCTATGTTCTCTTCTAGGATTTTGATGGTTCCCTGTCTCACATTTAGATCTTTCATCCATTTTGAGTTTATCTTTGTGTATGGTATAAGAATAATCCAGTTTCATTCTTCTGTGTGTGGCTGTCCAATTTTCCCAGCACCATTTGTTAAAGAGATTGTCTTTTCTCCATTGGATATTCTTTCCTACTTTGTTGAAGATTAGTTAACCATATACCTGAGGGTCCATTTCTGGGCTCTCTATTCTGTTCCATTGGTCCATGTGGCTGTTTTTTTGTGCCAGTACCATACTGTCTTGATCACAGCTTTGTAATACAGCTTGAAGTCTGGAATTGTGATGACTCCAGCTTTGGTTTCCTTTTTCAACATTCCTTTGACTATTTGGGGTCTTTTCTGGTTCCATAAAAGTCTCAGGATTATTTGTTCCAGTTCTGTAAAAAAAAAAAATGCTGGTGGTATTTTGATAGGGATTGCATTCAATGTGTAGATTACTTTGAGTAATATAGCTATTTTAACATTTCTTCTTCCAATCCATGAGCATGGAATGCTTTTCCATTTCTTTGTGTCTTCCTCAATTTCATAATTGCTCTGTAGTTTTTAGAATACTCTTTTACCTGTTTGGTTAGGTTTATACCTATGTATCTTAGGAGTTTGGTGCAATTGTAAATAGTATGGATTTCTTGATTTCTCTTTCTGCTTTTTTTTTTCTTTTTAAATATGACCCTGACAATTTTGAGAAGTACTGATCAGGTATTTTGTAGCAGATCATTTTGAGTTTGTCTGAGGTTTTCCTCATGTGTAGACTGGGATTTGAGGGAGGAATAGGACGGTGGTGATGTACCATTCTCCTCACATCATTCCAATGTCAGTGACCTATGGCTGATACTAACCTTGATCACCAGGCTGAGACCACTGTTTATCAGGTTTCCTCACTTAGCAAATCACTAAGCACAGTCCACACTCCTGTGTAGGAGTGGGATGGGGTTAAGATATATTTCCCGGAGGAGGGAATTATCTATATAACATATTTGGAATTTTTCTGTAAGAGTGATTTGTCTCTTTCCATTTATTCATTCAGTCATTTATCTCTATCTGTATGTACTCATGGTTATTTGCTTTCTGCTTTGGGTTATAATAAAGTAGATAAATAAATAATAAAATGTTATTTTGGCCAGTGGAAGCTCTTTCCAGTTGGCTCCTGTGTCTTTTTGACCTACCCCATCCTTTTTTCCTTTCTGACCTTATAAGTTCTAGGGTCATCTTGTATATTTCTAACCCTGGCCCTAGAATCTGCAATTTCTCCAAGAAGCCCTGATTCCTCTTATTGAAGGACAATATTTGAACCTGTCTGATCTGAATCTGAGTGCATATAATTTTAGAAATTAGTAAAAACCACTCTAGAACTGTTGACATTTATATTCCAGTTGTATTTGCTAAATTTCCTATAAAAATTTTTGCTATTTTTTTGATTTGCCATTTGTGTTTGAAATCTTATAGACAAGAGGTTTTAATTTCAACATAGTTAACCATATTTTCTAATATACATCCTGATTCTTTATTTCCCTTATTATGCCCAAGCTGGTAAGTCTCTCCTCTCCTGAGGTGTAATAAATATTCTTTATTTTTCCCTCCTCTGGTTTGAGTATTGATGACTTACTGATTTACTCGGAGATTTATTCTGTACAGATACTAATCATTTTTCCTGAATGGTTTACCAGTTGTCCTTAAATAATCTGCACTGATATGCTTCCTTTTCAATTACAGTATTTATTATACATGAAATCTTATCAGATTGTCTTTTCCTGAGTTATCTACACTGCTGCTTTGATTATGGTAGCATCATAGAGAAGGACTGATCAAGTTACATATTCAGCAGTAGGGGGGTAAATTTTTGGAAGTGGTTTCAACCTCTGGGGCAGTTTACTGCCCTGGGACATCTGGCAATGTCTGAAAACCCTTTGCCATGACTGCAGGAGACTGAAAGTTCTAATGGCATCGAGTGGGTAGAGGCCAGCAATGCTGCTAAACATCATATAGTGCACCCGAGTGTCCTCAATTATCCAGTCAACTATGTTAGCAATAGTGAGGTTGAGAAACTGCTACCGGAGATTGCATTAGAGCAACCAAGAAAGAAAATCAGGTGAGAGTACTATGAAAAAGGTGGGAATATCATGTTTTCTAGATGAAATGTCCCTTCCCCCAGACCTTCCCATCTCTACCCTTTATAGAAAAGAATCCTGTGCTCTAGAGTTCTACTAGAGCTCAGAAGATTGCCATTATATATTTAGAGGCCCTCTTCTTCCCAAAGACCAGTGTTCAGCGCAGTATCACAGAACATGGCCACAAAGATTACATTTAACCCCGAATTCCCCATGCCTAGAAAAAGTGAAATTAAAAGGTAGTGGTACCTAGTAGAAAACAAATGAGCTTTGTATTTTGATTGGCTACTTGTCAACTCTGTAACCTGGGCAAGTTTCAGGACTATTTTTAAGACTAAAAATTTTCATAAAGAACCTATACACTGTAGATCTTCAACAAATGTGGCATTATTAACATGTACTGAATATTTTGAACAAATGTGGTTTAATTAAGGGCAAACATCTACGTCAATAAATTTGCAAATTCAATCCTCCAAGACCATGGGTTCCTTTAGTTCAGAACATACTGGAATTTATGAATGTCTTCATAGAAGAGTAGCAACACCAGACAGAGCATCTTTCCCTCTTCCCCAAAATATGGTATATGGTACTTTCTGTCAGAATTTGTAGACATCATATAGTAGCAGAAACCCAGTAGGATCCAGAACTATATAGATCTTGGCTCCCAGAGACCCCCCAAAAAGCAAAAGGAAAATGAAAAGTGTGGGATTATGAAAGCAAAAGGGAAAGAGAATATCAAGAAGTAAGGCATTGTTAAAACAGCAGTTATTATGTGTATGGCACCCTGTGAGTTAGGTGCATGTATTAACTTCTAATCTTTGCAGAGGTAGGGACTGTTAGAAACTTGAATTCAAAGATCAATACCTATTAGGTTTTTGCAACAGGGTGGTAATTGCTCTAAGTTATCTCAGTGCATTTCTGATTGCAAAAGTGAGCTTGCAGTGGATGGTGGAGGAATAATAGGTTAAGTATAGAAGACTCTGAATAAGTTTGAGCATGAAGATGAGGGGGATGCAGAGTAAAGGGAACATAGATTTGGGCATGTTTAAATGTTAATGAAAAGGACTGAGGGGGAAAAGCCTTTTTGTTCTGGATAAATTTCAGTCTTCCTTTGAAGTTTCCTCAAATTTACTCCTTTTTGCTGCTTTTTAATAAGTTACTATGGAACCTTATTTCCCCCATCCTTCTTTTTGAGGCCCATTAGCAAGATCAGTGGCATAAGCATTTTGGAGGCTGGAACGCTCTAGGTGGAGTTCTATCCTTACCACTTACTAGTTGTCTCTCTAGCCAGTTGCTCTAGAGGAGATAAGGCACTTGGAGACAGTTTAAGTGATCAACTCGAGGTACCTGTGCTGAATAAGAAACTGAATAAGGCTCTTACATGACTGACAAATAAGAGGAAAACAGGCCTCAAGAGAAGAGGATTTGATTGTATTTGAAGAACTGTCACAGTGGGAGGGAGAGCAAGAAATTGCTGCTATCTGGAAGGTATTCAGAGAGAATGGGTTATAGGAGCTTGCAGGTAAGTGTGAGTAGTCATTACTGATGAAGTCTGGAGTGAGAGCATCAGAATGAAATGTTGGAGTGGAATAGTCACGGGAGCTCAGGTCCGTGATGTAAGAGAATGCTGTTTGGGGTGAGCTGTAACTTGGAACACATCCAGAACATTTGCAGTGTTGGGACTCGGTGTGAAAGGAGCTCATGAGCTGGGAACACAGATCGTCACTGGCTATGTAGGGCTTGTGACAAGAAATGAGAAGACAAAAAGAGCTGGATGGTGGCATATTCCAAGTGTGTGTGCTTCAGGAGTAATGATGTGTTGGGAGCAGTGTAATAACAATGTTTTATGGACTGAGGTGTATGTTGGATGTTGGTAGAGGAGAGAAGGCATGACAAGAGTTGCCAGTACTTAGTAAGAGCCTAGACTATGCCAGGCAATAGATGAACTCCTACCTCATTTAATCCATACTGTGGTTCTCTGAGGGTGATCCAGAGCTGCTCCTTTAGGAGAATAAACTGAGGCTCAGAGAGATGAATTGCCTTTATTTCTGACAGCTCATAAGTGGTGGGACTGGGAGTAACTCTGGAAAGGTGGAAGAAACCTACAGTGATCTGTATTAGAGGAATGTTTTTATGACAGCAAAACATATTGCAGGGGGCACCAAGTCAGTACTGAGTCTAACTGTGGGGCTTCAACATGTGTTTGTTGAATTAATCTATATTTTTATGGGTATTTCATTTTCTAATCTTTTGTCAGTCTTGTTTGTTCCTATATATTTTTTAAAGATTTATTTTTATTTTAGAGTGTGCTGGGGGGAGGGGGGAAGGACAGAGAGAGACAGCATCTTAAGCAACTCCTTGCTGAGCATGGAGCCCTACATGGGGCTGGATCTCACAACCCTGAGATCACACCACCTGAGCCAAAATCAAGAGTTGGATGCTTAACCAGACCACCAGGTGCCTCTATTCATATTCTTTTGATGTTTTTTTCCCCTCACTGAAGCCTGAGTATTGATCTGTGAACAAGATGACAGATGGGTCGTCATCTTCCTTCTTCCCTGATTTTGGGCTGCTGTTGTATTTGGAGGAGCTAAACAAAGAGGAGTTGAATAAATTCAAGTCATTTCTAAAGAATGAGACTGTGGAGCCCAGGTCCTGCCAGATACCCTGGGTTGAGGTGAAGAAGGCCAAGCGAGAGGACCTGGCTAATTTGATGAAAAAATATTATCCAGGAGAGCAAGCCTGGGATGTGGCTCTCAAAATCTTTGGCAAGATGAACCTGAAGGATCTGTGTGAGCGGGCAACAGCAGAGATCAACTGTGAGTGATGCTGGCAACCACTCTGGGGCTGGGGGAAAGATGTGCTTCTGGAGCCCCATCAGCATGATTCTATGAAAGGGACTTGGGGATTAAACCATTGTTGGATCATTTGAGAAACACTGAAGAGGCAGGAGGATTTTGAGTACTATTATTCAGTGTGGCTCCTTAATTGGTGGGGTGGGGGGTGGGGACAGAATTCATCCATTTTGTACTAATTAGAATGACTAAAGGAATTGAGTGATAAGAATTGTCCCATCTAGTTAGTGTTCCTTTGCCTGAAGGGCAAATAGTCGTAGGTTGCACTAAATTTTAAGTACCTTCAGATAGGACTTAAGATCTTCACTGAAATATGAGGAATGGGCAAAAGCGTGAGCCACGCTGATATTTCTAGTCATTCCTAAGTATAAAATATTATAGACCTCAAAAATTTCTTATGTACTTTACAAAGCTTTACAGCTACAAAATTGTATTCATTATTTCCTAGGAGCCTCACCATATCCCTGTGAGGTCAGTGTAGACAAGGAAACAGGCTTAGACTACAGCACTTGCCCTGGAGTTACAGGATGGAGAGCCTGGCAAGAGGTCCCTTCCTCGGTGCTGTTGACACCACCTCACTTCCTTAGCTAAGCTGGGGGAGTCTGAGGCTCTGTTTGCTCCAGTTTTCTTGAGCCCAGATGTCATAGAATTAGACCACTGAGGACCATTCTGGCCCCTGTTTGGCTATCACTAAAGCTCTCCTTGTGTATGGTAAATCTCACAATCCTGTTGGAACCTGTCTCAGGGACAGCCCGGACCATGGTAACAGAAGGTGCCAGGACACAAGAGGAACAAGATGATCAGGAGGCAGTGCAAAGTGAGTAGATGTTTTGTGATTTGGGAGGAGTTTGAGGGTTTGAAGTGTGCTAGAGGTTTATGCCCCAGGGGACAGTTGTTGATGATTATTCAAAGAGACTCAAGACAACTGGCTCTCTAGCCAAGGTCAAAATCGGGGCCATGTTAACTCAGGGTCTCAGTGAGAATAGTATTTGGAAAAGCCCAGTCGTGAGTTTACAGTCTGATGAAGGAGGGTATATTCATGTTTTATTTTACAGAATTAGAGTCTCTGAGTTTGGCAGGGACTACTGGGCTTATCACATCTACTCTCTTCCTTTAGAAATGATTCTGTACTGGGTGTTATTCTGTGTGTTGGCAAATTGAACACCAATAAAAAATAAATTTATTTTAAAAAATGATTATTTGAGTTGTAGGAGAGGTAACCAACTAGTCCATATAGAATGTAATTCGTAGAACCAGGTCTCCTCAGTCTTGGTTCAGTACTGTTTCCATTCCCCCGACTTTGTTTTAAATTCTATGTAGTTGAATTCTATTTTATATAAATGGAATTACAGTAGAAAGAAAATTGGACCATGTGGGAAATCCATTCTTACCCCAGCTATGGCTGCTTTCTGATGGGCCACATTATTTCATTCAAGAAGTTTATTGAGATCTACTTTATTCTAAGCACTAATAAAAATTGCTCATTGTGTTAAATGATCTCGAAGATAACTTTCTGCTTTGACTTTAATTTCTGATTCAGTATAGGGAAATTTTATTCCTGTGGTATTTATTACTGGCCATAAATTTAGGAAATCAGGATTCCACCTCATAGAAGTTGACTGTTAGAAAATTTGGAAGATAGATAAAACTCTAACAAAGAAAGTAAAAATCATCCTCATAATCCAAATTTTCTTTTAAGTACTGTACTAGATAATACCAAAAAGAGTATCTGTAATACAAACCGTCTTCTGGAGGAGATCTAAGTGATGTAATTTAGGAATATAGGTGAGGTTTGGTGGGGTGAGCCCCAGAGCTGATGACCCAGAAAGAATTCTTGAGAGTGCAAAAATGATGGTTTTATTTAAAGCACAAGGACAGGACCCGTGGGCAGAAAAGAGCTGCTACCCCAGGGTTATAAGCGGTGGCTGATTTTATATAACCTGGGAGTTGGAAGAGGTAAGGAAAATTCTTTCAAAAGCCTCAGTGTCCATCGAAAGATGAATGGATAAAGAAGATGTGGTCTATGTATACAATGGAATATTACTCAGCCATTAGAAACGACAAATACCCACCATTTGCTTGGATGTGGATGGAACTGGAGGGTATTATGCTGAGTAAAATAAGTCAATGGAGAAGGACAAACAATATATGGTCTCATTCATTTGGGGAATATAAAAAATAGTGAAGGGGAAAGGAGAAAAAATGAGTGGGAAATATCAGAAAGGGAGACAGAACATGAAAGACTCCTAACTCTAGGAAACGAACTAGGAGTGGGAAGGGGAGGTGGGTGGGGGGTAGGGGTGGCTCGGTGATAGGCACTTGACGGGATGAGCCCTGGGTGTTATTCTATATGTTGGCAAATTGAACACCAATACAAAATAAATTTATAAAAAAATTTTTTTTTGTATGCTAAACAGGACCTACAAGCTTTGGAGGCTTTGCCATTGTCTAGGTTCAGTTCTTTTTTCCTCTAGCAAGCATTAAGATAGTTGGGAGTTTCCTTCTGGAAGTTAGGTTATTGATAAATAATGCTTTTTTCTTGTAAATTTCTAAGACCTTTTGTAAGCTCGGGGGGACTTGTGTCTCTAAGACTATAATTTCTATAAGTTAACTATTTCTCCTTTCACTTAGCTTTAGGACAGCCAGGAGTGCTTGAGGAATGTCCCACATAGCCCACCTGGTGGGCGGGGGTCCCTTGTGGGGTGTCAGCTTCTGTTTTGTCCTCAGCTAGCCTTCTGTTCCTCATCATAAGCATAATCTAGTGGGACTTGAACTGTTACATGTTTATACTGAATGCCCTGATAGAACAAAGAATTATTTACTTAAAAAAATAATTATAGCTTGTGAGATATGCTGTGAATGAAAATATACCATGTTTTGAGAATTATGAAAGAGAACTATTCTAGCATTGGGGTTCACAGAAGTTTCCTCTGAGATAGTGACGTTTCAGATTTAAAGAAGTAATTGAACTTAGGTGAAACTCTTTCCATTCTGGTTTGACACTTGGGAATATTTTTTAAACCTCCAGTACAGTTAACACAGAGTGTTATATTTCATATGTATAATATAGTGATTCAACAATTCTGTACATTACTTAGTGCTCATCATAACTGTATTCTTAATCTTCTTAATCCCCTTCACCTATTCCATCCATTACCCACCCCACACCCCCTGCCCTGTGACCATCAGTTTTCTATAGGTAAGGGTTTGTTTCTTGGTTTATCTTTTTTTGTCCACTTATTTTGTTTCTTAAATTCCACATGAGTGAAATCATGTGGTACTTGTCTTTTTTGGACTTATTTTACTTAGTATTATATTCTCTAGATCCTTTCATGTTGTTGCAAATGGCAAAATTTCATTTTTATGGCTAATATTCCATTATATACATCATTTATTTATCCCTTCATCTCTCAATAAAAACACTTAGACTGCTTCCACGTCTTGGCTATTGTAAGTAATGCTGCAATAAACATAGAGGAGCATATATCTTTTTGAATTAGTGTTTTCATATTCTTTGGGTAAATACCCAGTAGTGGACTTACTGATTCATATGGTACTTCTATTTTTAATTTTTGGAGGACTCTCCAACGGTCTTCCACAGTGGCTGCATCAGTTTGATTCTCAACAGTAGTGCACAAGGGTTTCTTTTTCACCATATCCTCACCAGCACTTACTTTTTGTGTTGAGTTTTAGTCTGACTGGTGTGAAGTGGTAACTCAGTATGGTTTTGATTTGCATTTCCCTAATGATGAGTGATGTTGAGCATCTTTTCTGTGTCTGTTGGCCATCTGTATGTCGTCTTCGGAGAAATGTCTGTTCATGTCTTCTATTTTTTTTACTGGATTATTTGGGGGGGTTTGGTGTTGTTTTAGAGGTGTGTGTGTTTTGTTTTGTTTTTAATATTAAGTATTCTCTACACCCAACATGGGACTTGAATTTACAACCAAGAGACAGTTGCATGCCCCACTGACTGAGCTGGCCTGGCTGGCTTTTTTTTTTTTTTTTTTTTTTTTTTTAAGAATTTATTCATGAGAGGCAGAGACTTAGGCAGAGGGAGAAGCAGGCTCCCTGTGGGGAGCCTGATTTTAGACTTGATCCCAGGACTCTAGGATCACAACCTTCGCCAAAGGCAGATGCTCAACCACTGAGCCACCCAGGTGCCCCTAGAAATTCTTTTTTTTTTTTTAAAGATTTTATTTATTTATTCATGAGAGACATAGAGAGAGAGAGAGAGAGGCAGAGACGCAGGCAGAGGGAGAAGCAGGCTCCGTGCAGGGAGCCTGATGTGGGACTCGATCCTGGGTCTCCAGGATCACACCCTGGGCTGAAGGCAGGCGCTAAACTGCTGAGCCACCCAGGCTGCCCCCACCCCTAGAAATTCTTTATGTAGTTTGGGTACTAATCCTTTATCAGATCTATCCTTTGCAAGTATTTTCTCCCATTCAGTAGATTGTTTTAGTTTTGTTAATTGTTTCCTTTGCTATACAGGATTTTTATTTTCATGTGGTCCCAGTAGTTTATTATATTTTAAAGGTTTTATTTATTCATGGGGGGGTGGGCAGAGACACAGGCAGAGGGAGAAGTAGGCTCCATGCAGGGAGCCTGACATGGGACTCGATCCCGAGAGAGAGAGACAGAGACAGAGACAGACAGGGGCAGGCACAGGCACAGGGGCAGGCTCCATGCAGGGAGCCTGACGTGGGATTCCATCCCGGGTCTCCAAGTCACACCCCGGGCTGCAGGTGGTCCTAAACTGCTGTGCCACTGGGGCTGCCCCAAGTAGTTTATTTTTGCTTTTGTTACCCATGCCTGAGGAGACATATTTAGAAAAAAGATTTAGAATATTTTTCTTTAAAAAAAAAAATTCTTCAGGCTATGCCTCAATGTTCATTTCTGTTAATGTTTTACTATAAAGTGGATTATTTTGATCTGTAGATTGAGATATGTCTTCAGGTCCTTCCTCACTGTCACTGTTAATGGTGTTCTTTCATTTGGGTGATGACTCTATCCTTCATACAGTTGTCCTTTTCTCCCTGTAGAGGAAAAGTACAAAGAAGAGAACATCTTTCTTTTTTTGTTTTATTTAAATTCAAGTTAATGTACAGTGTATTGTTAGTTTCAAGGGGAGAAGTTAGTGATTCATCAGTTGCATACAACACCCAATACTCATTCCATCACGTGCCCTCCTTAATGCCCATCACCAGTTACCCCATCTCCCCCCCCCACCTCTCTCCTCCAGCAACCCTCAGTTTATTTCCTAGTTTAGCATCTCTTATGGTTTGCCTCCCTCTGTTTTCATCTTATTTTTCCTTCCTTTCCCCATGTTCATCTGTTTTGTTTATTAAATTCTACATATGGTATTTGTCTAAGAGAACATATTTCTAGAATGAATCTAATTTTTACTTTCTACCCCAAATTCATTCTTCTGCATGATCAATTTTGTTTTTTCAGTTTCTTATGCAAGTTTTAAATCTATAGGAACTTTTTTTGGTTTACATTCTTAGCTAAACCAGCTGCACTTTGATTTGAGCCAAGTCCAGTGTTAACACTGCAGTTCATAGAATTTGCTTTGATTATGTGTTTTCTTTCTTCCTGCTGCATTCTGACTTAGGTGATGGAACAGAATACAGGATCCAAATAAAGGAAAAATTTCGTATCATGTGGGATAAGAAGTGTTTGTTTGGGGGACCTGAAGATTTCCATCCTGGAATTGCTCAGGAAGATCGAGAACTGTTGGAACATCTGTTTGATGTGGATGTGAAAACCGGCGAGCAGCCACAGACAGTTGTGCTCCAGGGGGCTGCTGGAGTTGGGAAGACCAGCTTGGTGAGAAAAGCAATAGTAGATTGGGCTGAGGGCAATCTCTATCAGCAGAAGTTTAGCTATGTTTTTTATCTCAATGCAAGAGAAATCAACCAGTTGAGAGAACGGAGCTTTGTTCAAATGATATCCAAGGACTGGCCCAGCACAGAAGGCCCCATCGAAAGGATAATGACCCAGCCGAGTAGTCTCCTTTTTATTATTGATAGTTTTGATGAACTGAACTTCGCATTTGAGGAACCGGACTTTGTGCTATGTGAAGACTGGACCCAGGTACACCCCGTGTCCTTCCTTATGAGTAGTCTGCTGAGGAAAGTAATGCTCCCTGAGTCCTTTTTATTGGTGACAACGAGACTCACGGCTTGTAAGAAGCTAAAGCCTTTGTTGAAGAACCAGCATTCTGTAGAGCTGCTGGGTATGTCCAAGGATGCAAGAAAAGAATACATTTACCAGTTCTTTGAAGACAAGAAGAGGGCCTCGCAAGTATTCAGTTCACTAAGAAGCAATGAGATGCTTTTTAGCATGTGTAAAGTCCCCCTGGTATGCTGGGCCATCTGTACCTGTCTGGAGCAGCAAATAGAAATGGGTGGTGATGTTTCATTAACCTGCAAAACAACAACAGCTCTGTTCACCCGCTATATTTCTAGCCTGTTCCCACCAGTAGATGGAAACTGTCCTAGTCTGCCCAATCAAACCCAACTAAAGAGCCTGTGCCACTTGGCTGCCAAAGGAGTGTGGACTATGACATCTGTGTTTTATAGGGAAGATCTCAGAAAGCATGGCTTAACTAAATCAGATGTCTCGATTTTCCTGGACATGAATATTCTTCAAAAGGACACAGAGTATGAAAATTGCTATGTGTTCACTCACCTGCATGTTCAGGAGTTTCTTGCAGCTATGTTCTATATGTTAAGAGACAATTGGGAGACCAGGAATAATTTATTTGATTCTTTTGAAGATTTGAAGCTATTGCTTGAAAGCAAGAGTTCTAAAGATCCCCATTTGATGCAGATGAAATGCTTTTTGTTTGGCCTTTTGAATGAAGATCTACTAAAGCAACTGGAGACAACTTTGAAATGTAGACTGTCACTGGAGATAAAAGGGAAGATCCTTCAGTGGCTGGAGATACTGGGAAACATCAAATGTTTTCCAGCAGAGCTAGAATTTCTGGAATTGTTTTTATGTCTGTATGAGACTCAAGATGAAGCATTTATAAGCCAGGCAATGAGATCTTTCCAAAAGGTGGTCATTGATGTGTGTGGGAAAGTCCATTTGCTTGTGTCTTCATTCTGCCTTAAGCACTGCCAATGTTTACAGACCATTAAATTATCTGTGACTGTGGTATTTGAGAAGACGTTAAACTCAAGTCCCCCAGCTGAAATGTGGTAAGTGGGGAGGTGCCCTGTCAGGGGAGTGAGGGGAAGTAAATTTCAGAGGGAGGAAAGGAGAACTGTTGAGCTGAGATTACCCTTCAGAGTTGTCCCACCTTGAGGTAGGGAGGCCAAGCACTAAAATCCCTTATTGCCTAGTCATGGCTTCTGGTGAGGAAAGGACAAAATCTTGCCTGAAGTGACTCTCCTGGCCTGAGGGCCATCCCAAGAAAGGGGTGTGGCTGAGGGCAATCCCCTGGCAACACTTTCAACAACTAGAAATAATCTTTAGTCCTCAGGGAAGGATGTGACCTAGCACAAGGTTGGATCCACTATGATACGTATATTTAACTTTTAAAAAGAATGTACTCCAGAAGAGCCAGGGACCAGGAATTTCGTGCTGAAGCTAATTTACACAGGGTATCTGGGTGATGTTCCTCTGTAAGCTACCAACCTAGCTCACCTTCTCCATTGCCTAGATGTAGGTCAGCCTTTGTAGTTCATGAAAGATCTCAGCCCTTTAACCTCAGTAGGGAAAGTCTGATTTGGGTAAGAAATAGTAGGAGCTGAATGTATATTTTGAAAGACTAAATGAATCTTTAGTGTTTGATGCCTATATTACCCTCTTCTCTTCCATGAGTTGGCTTTTCTGGCATTCTCGGTCTATGTCTAAGGGAAGGATTAAACTATGGGATTAGCTCTAGATTTAACTAAAATTGAGGGCTTACTGTATGGTATATAGTACATGGGATATTTAACCAATTATCCAGTTTGATACTGGTCAAAAGCATATCTCCACTTATTTTTGAGATTACAAAACTGTGATTCAGAGAAGTTCACCTAGAAAGTGTACCATTATTGATTCAAGCACACATCAGATAACAGCATCTGCTTGACACGTGCCTGACAGTCTTCTGAGTCCCAACTCAATTAGTCTCAACAATCCCAGGAAGATGCTGTTATTTCCATTTTCCTAGTAGAAACCCTGAGGTACCAAGAAGATCTCAACTTCACTGAGGTCACACATCTGATTAAGTCCTTGGTTTTCTAGCTGACCCCATGCTCCCTCACTGCCATTACACGCAGTTGCAGAACCATGTCTCCTATAAGGACATACGTTTTTATTTCTCTTCTGCTGTGGACATAGGAATTGTAGGCTGGGATGCTGTGACCTTTACTGTCCTTGGGGTGTTGTAAATAACCTCCTTCAGTCTGTTATCTCAATTCTGACTTCATAGTTCTTTTTAATGCTGTGATTGAACCCAGGACATTAGAACGTATTTTGTGTTTTGTGCCTAATATTAGGAAGGCATTCTGGCCATTATATTGCTGGTCCTCATGCTACCTTCCCCTCACCTATGTTGTAATGTTACCTAATATTAGAGTTGGCATTGTTGCCAAAATAAACCTGAGATATCAGTGTTTTAAGTGGCACATTATAGGCGGGTCATTGTATTCTACAACACAACAACATTATAAACCTAACAGCCTCTCTGTCTTGTTCCCCATAATATCCTATGGCATTTCCACATAGTAAGCACTTGAATGTTTGAATGATTATTGCCTAATTTTGTCAAATTTAAGACCTCAGGTGATGTAGAAACCAGAACTCTGCAATGTTATTCAATCCAAGGTAAGTAAGGTATGGGGGAATCAATATTTATGGAGTACTGAAGGAGATCAGGATATGCCACCTCAAAATATGCCACTTTTCCATAAGAAGTCTTTTGAGCTGAAGACCTAAGAGCTCCTGAAACCCCTTACCTGCCTAGAAGCAAAGCCTCTGAAAAGAACTCCACTGTCCTAAATCTCCTCCCTGGAAGGAGTTTCTCTACTTTCTTCTTGGAGACAGAAGTTGGCACCACACCCATGTAGACATAGTCACAAACTATCCTGTCTTATCTGTTCTCTGAAGGGTCAATTTATCTTCCCAACAGATCATTTGTTTTTTCACAAGTGCCTTTACTTCCTCTGCCTTTTTCCTGCTAATTTAGCTATACAAAGCCCAAATTCTACCTTTGAGTTACTCCTCACTGAACGTCACCCACAAGTATCCACAATGCACAAGCTAGTACAACTTGTATGCTTTTCTCTTGTTAACCTGACTTTTGGCATTCCAATTTACAAGTCCCTAGCTAGAAGCTGGGAGGACACAGGAAAAAGTTTTTTCCTCTCCTACAGCAGCTATTTGTATCAGGCAACATGCTAGACTTCATATATTTTAATATGAATAAGTGCAACTACCAATTGTTAGCAAGTATTTCCCATTGTAAATGCTAAACATTTTCTGTAGATTGTTTTACTAAATCTTCACAGAAATCCTAAGAAATTGTGTTATCTTCATTGTTTAAGATGAAGAAGCTGAGGCTCACATAAATTAGTGCCAGAATCACCCAAGTTAGCGAATGGCAGAGTTGGGACTCAGGACTGTTTTGTTCTAGAGTGTACGCTTATAATCATAGGGTGTTCCTCTGTCTTATTCCTTGTTAACCTTTGTTTATAATGGGTTTATTGAAAGTATGCCTCATAGTTAAATTATACAACATTTACAAAGTGCTTTTGTGTATGCACTAAACTTGACTATTAGATCCCTGCAATCCTGCAAAAGGGGATGGAATTCCCATTTCTTAGATGAAGAAAGCTTAGAGTTCTCAGAACTGATGTGATTTACCTAAAGTAATGCAGTTTAGAAAACTGGAGAACTAGAGCTCATAACCCATGGTTCTTAATCCCCACTCCGTGCCTGAATCTCTACCCACTACTCTTATTCTTCTACTTTGAGTCTTAGATTATTTTTCTCCTTGATACTGGCTCTTTGGATATTTGAAGACCTCTGTCATCCTTCCTAAGCCGCCTCATCCAAAATGAAGTCTCTCTAGTGTAATTTTGTGTGTGAGGGAATCATTGCGGAAGCATAGCCTCCTGGAGTGCCAAGAAGACGACTTTTGAGTGGACTGTGCCCATCCCAGACCTGCACTGATGCATTCGCCATTTCCAGAATATACTTTCACCCAATACCATCTTCTGAGAATTGCCTGGGCTGAAATAGATACATTGGTCTTGTCTTTTTCTCAATTATTTAGGCAAAAGGATGATGGTAGCATTATTCATTGTTGGCAAGATCTCTGTTCCGTGCTTCATACAAATGAGCACTTGAGAGAACTGGACCTATGTCATAGCAACCTTGATGAATTAGCCATGAAGACTTTTTATCAAGAACTGAGGCACCCAAACTGTAAACTACAAAGACTATTGTAAGTTTGGCATGAGAAAATTTCATGAAATTATTTCAACTTTCTTTGTCCTACCTCCCACTATTACTTATTAGGGGGAACCAATGAATACTTAAAACCCACTGTGTAAAATACCTAAGGACAGCCATAGTATAAGCCTCTGGGGATGTGGAAGCAGACCTAGTTTGTTCTGGGAAATATTGTATGGAGTGTAGCAGCTGTTGATGTGCATTTTTTTGAGGCTTGATAAGGAATTTTCTAGATGAAGAACAAAGAGCTAAGGCATTCTAGGCAGCTCAACAGAGTATTTTCAAAGATAAATTCTGGGGGCACCTGAGTGACTCAGTGGTTGAGCTTCTGCCTTTGGCTCAGGTTGTGGTCCTGGGATAGTCCTGCATCAGCCTCCCCACAGGGAGCCTGCTTCTCCCTCTGCCTATGTTTCTGCCTTTCTCTCTGTGTCTCTTATGAATAAATAAATCTTCAAAACAAAGATAAGATTTTTTAAAGATTTTTTAATATTGAATAATTGACATTTAATAAAATGCACAGATAATTGACATTTAATAAAATGCACAGACCTGGTTAAGTTTTGACAATTGCATACACCTATGTAAGCAATACCCAAAATTAGATGGAAAATATATCCCCTCTGGAAGTTTCCTTCTACCTTATTCTATTCAACTTTCTTACCTTATGCAGTCTCTGCAGCAACCACTTTCTTACCTTTTATCACTATAGATTAGGTTGTTCTGTCCTTAAAAATTGGGATTGTTTCATATAGTTAGTATGTACTTGTGTCAGTATTTTGCTCAACAAAATATTTTTGAAAATTTACCCACATGTTGCATGCTTCAATAGTTCATTGCTGATGAGCATGCCATTGTATGATATACTGCAACTCCTTCTCTTTTGAATAGACCCCTGGGCTGTTTCCAGTTTTTGGCTATTATGAATAAGGCTGCTATGACTATTCTCATATACACTTTTTGTGTGTGATTCAGGTCTTCATCTCTTAGGTTAATATTTCGGAATGGAATTGCTATTTCACAGATGGATGTTAACTTGTTAGGAAATTGCCAATGAGCTCTTTAGAGTGGTTGTACCATTTTTCAGTTGTACTAGCAATATATTAAAGTTCCTGCTGCTCCTCATCCTTGCCGACACTTGCTATTTCAGTCTTTATTACATCTTAATTTGATTCTACAGACCCTATCACTTCTTTATAGTGGCTGGTTTGCACTTCTGTCTCCTTGTCTACTGGCTCTACTAGGAGCTGGAGCTGAGCCTATTCTGTATTCAGTGCTCATCCATGTGCTCAAGGCCTAATTGGTGCTAAGTAATATGTACTGAATGCTGAACAAATGATTAGCACTGGAGATTGTTCTTTTTTTTTGGGGGGGGTGAAGGGGTGGGAGGACAGGCTTCTCCCTAAATATGTCCCTTGGAATCTGTTTTTAGTGAGATTGACCTTCGGTTTCAAATAATCAGATTTGGCCTGGTTTTACACATAGATGTAGTAGGTGACTGCACAGATGTCAATATTAAGGGGTTCCTGGAAATCCTTTTCCTTTACTCCCAAACATCTCCCCTACATCTCCCTTTCACTGAATGTCACCAGTCTAAAGCCCTAACAATAGCTACTGCCTTCTTTTGGGCTAAAAGGCTTACTCTCTTACAATGTGAGGGCTTCTTGGGAGGACACCACAAAGGCTGAACTTAGTTTTTCCTCCACAGTGGAGTGGCCTTCCTTCAAGTCCCTCTTCCTTAACACATGAAATTGTACTTTCAATTTATATTTAGTGAGTGCATTAGGCACTTTTACCAGATGATGATGATTAATGCCATAAACCCCAGGTAAAAGCTGTTTTCTTGGGCCTGGCCAGAAGGAGGGTGAGGGTGAAGGGTAGGTGGTGGGCAAAAGGGAGGAGAGGTGATGTTACAAAGGGATGTTCCGAGCAGACGGTGAGCAGTGTAAACATGCAGAGACACTTATGGAAGAATCAGATATAGCTAACAGTCACTGAGTAGCAGATAACAACTAGGAAGAAATACGGGTGTATTTAACTTCCTTCCATATTTAGCTTTGGGCTATCTCTGTACACCTTGCCAAGTCCATGAGTTGACATATTTTGCAATAATCTGTTTTGCTAATCATTTACATCAGTTGATATTAACTATGAACTTATCTTGGGTTATTTAAAGCATGCAATATTGTGAATTAATGTTATAATTAAAGTATTTGGAATATCCTCCATTATTTGTGGTATACTGGAATTGAGTTCAAAAACTCCTCTTCTGCTTTTCCTGATACTACCTTCTCCTACTTCAAGGTCAAAAAAAGTTGAGAATATCAGTTGTCAGGATGTAAGGGACACCTAAGTTGTAGCCCCATTGTTTTTCTAAGCAACGTCCTGAAACTGATTTATGACTACCCATGAAATATGAGAAACTAAAAGTAAGATAAGAAATGACAAGAATATTTAGATATATAAGAGTTGAGTTTGAAAAAAAAAAAAATGGGGGGGGGGAATGCTCTAACCAGGACAGAGATAATTTTGTTAATTCCTCCTGCATATTTTTCCTCTAAAGGATGAGATTTCTTTCTTTCCCGGGTGGTTGTCAGGATATTGCTAGTTCTTTGACTCACAACCAGAATCTGATGCATCTTGACCTGAAAGGGAGTGATATAGGGGACGATGGAGTAAAGTCATTATGTGAAGCCTTGAAACACCCAGAGTGTAAACTACAGAATCTGAGGTAAGTTGTGAGTTGTTTTTTTGTTCTTGTTATAACTGAACAGATAGACTCTTTTATCCAGATAGATTCTTAAAGCCTGGATTTGCTGTTCACAGGACCAGCTTCAGTCTATTTTCACTATATGGAATAGCAGGAATCCATGATTTCAGAGTGACTTCCTTCTGACAAGACTTTTAACTGCTCCCATCCCCCTACTGAAGACAGTCCCCACTCCATTGTACAGTTCTGTGTCTCCATTTAAAAAAAAAAAAAAACCAGGGATCCCTGGGTGGCGCAGCGGTTTGGCGCCTGCCTTTGGCCCAGGGCGCGATCCTGGAGACCCGGGATCGAATCCCACGTCGGGCTCCCGGTGCATGGAGCCTGCTTCTCCCTCTGCCTGTGTCTCTGCCTCATTCTCTCTCTCTCTCTGTGAGTATCACAAATAAATAAAAATTAAAAAAAAATTTTTTTTAAAAACCCAGAATTTATAAAGATTTAAATATTTTCATATTTAAGTACAGCCATATGTATATTCATTGTATCTTTGCTTATAAGAATGCACGAATGGTAACTGGGGGCAGAGTTAGAGGGCTCAGTTTTACTTGTTTTGATAACTAATTACTCTTAAAATTGCAACTCCCGTGACCAATACAAAAAGTTGAGGAAGAAAACAGCAGCTGTTAGTTGTCAAGGTGCTCACTTGCTCTCACACACTGGATCCTAGTAGTGGGTCTGGTTTTTTGTTTTGTTTTGTTTTGTTTTTTTCCCCTGAAAGTGAGGGTTGTCGATCCTACTTGGTCCCCACATTGTATGACCAATTTCAAGGGAGCTCTCCTTTTCCAAATAAAGGTTTTTAATTCAGTTTCTCACAAAGTAAAACTAAAACCAAACAAGAACAAAATAAAGTCACTGTAGTAAATTTTACCTTAAAAATTTTCACAATCCATGGACTCACTTAGGGGTGGGGAAGAGCTGAGAAGGGGGGTGGAGTAGGGTGGGCAGGGGGCAAGACAGAACCTTGACGCATGAAAGGCCAAGATAGGTTTGTACTTGTCAGAAGCAAATTGTAATCTATATGTAGAAAGCACAAGTAAAATCCAGAACAAGATCTTTTGGCTAATAGGGAGATGAACTAAATTACCTTTGGGAATTCTTTAAGCCTCCCCATGTTTTGTAGGATGAAATTCACTAATAGCATGTCTGGAAAGTTGAATGCTTCTTGAACATGGGTTGAGTTCAGTTATTAGCAGGCCAGGTTGGGGTATTGGCTTTACCATCTGTGAAATAGTCTTAAGACATTGTGAGGAATTTTCAGTCACCTGCAGCCTCTAGTCTAGAACGCAGGTGAGAAGTAGGTCATTGGCTCTTCCATCAAAAGTGAAACACGTTAGTAGCAAAAAGCTGTTAAATGGAGGGAAAGAGGTTTTCTTACAGTGGGAGGAGCCATGGGTCCAAGACAAAAATGCCCTGGCACTTTATAGAGCAGCAGGCCTTGGTAAGATTTTTATCAGTTGACTTTTTTTTTTAAGATTTATTCATGAGAGAGAGAGGCAGAGACTTAGGCTGAGGGAACAACAGGCTCCTTGCGAGGAGCCCAGTGTGGGACCCAATCCCAGGACCCTGGGATCATGACCTAAGAAAAGGTAGATGCTCAACCACTGAGCCACCCAGGTGCCCCTATCTGTTGACATTTGAACAGTGTTTTCCACTGCTAGCCTTCATGTAGACCCAGTTACTAGGCTTTCAAATAGGAAACCATCTATCTGGGTCAAGGAGTAGGGCTCCTTTTACCAGTAAGTAAAAGGTTTTGGTGGCAGAAGTCACTAGAGCTTCATAGTAATTGAATTATGTAGGATTGGATGTTCTCCCACGATGGGTGACCCCTTATTTACACTTTGGAGAAAGTTTCAGTTTTATGTTTGCATTAGACCTCATCACAGTTATGGACAGCTAGTCACAGTAGTCTGGTTTGTGCATAGATCATGCTGAGCTTAACATTGTAGAGTTGCATTTTGATATTTATTTTCCCAGTGATTCTAGATGATGTGAGCAGTGAGAGTATTGATAAATTAGTAGGTCTTTGCCAGGCTGTCTCACAAAATATCTCCAATTACCATAGGAATTTTGCAAATTTAAACTATTTAAGAAAACTTTAAATTGCTGAGAGACTCCAATTAGCTTTTATACATGAGCATACTGGAAAAGTACAATCACTTTCATGTGAATATTTCACTGTAATATTTACTAAAGATTCCCCTCTAGAAGGGGAGAAAGATCCACTCAAGATCCTTTTGCTAATAACTTTTTCTACTTCCTATGTGTGGTCCTGATAATAAAAGCCTTGGGCATATTAGTAATGCCACCTTGTGTAATTGTTGATTCCACCAAACAACCACCTGAAGAGTGCCAAAATGGTATTTTTTTTAAGATTTTATTTATTCATGAGAGACAGAGGCAGAGACACAGGGCAGAGGGAGAAGCAGGCTCCTCACAGGGAACCTAAAGTGGGACTCGATCCCAGAACTCCCAGGTCATGCCCTGGGCCAAAGGCAGACAATTAACTGTTGAGCCACCCAGGCATCCCCAAAATGGTTTTAAAGCAAAACATTCTCTACATCTTCAAAGATTTTGAATTTAGAGGACTAATATTTCAGAAAGGGTGGCATCTAAAATAGCTGCCAGGAGAAACTGATTACTGATCAAGATAAGAAGGAAGGTGCCTGAGAATGAACCACAGCTTTGACTTTATTATTAACTAGAATAAATATTTTATAAGAGGTAAATAGTATATAGACCAGTGGAAAATTTTTGCTTTCCCAGGAGTTTGGAATCCTTCTAGTTTACTACAATTGTTTATATTCATGAAGGGTTCAAAAATGAGTTATAAATATGAACAGACTTTGGAAAAGGGAGAGTATACACTTTGAAGTCAGAACTTCTGCACCTGCACAGATTATCCAGCACACAGACTGGAGTTGAAACCTGAACTATTAATGTTCTTTTCTTTATTGCAAAAATGTCTTCTACTCATTAACTTTAATAAACTTTGATATGTATACATCCACAGCTTCATAATCACACTACACAGGATTTAAATGAAATATCATTTAAAGATTTCAGCCCTAACTTCAAACATAAATAATAATGGAATATGAGAACACCTTGATTTTTGCTATCTTAATTTGAGTTGTAGGAAGAATAACAAATACATAAGAATGTGATTTATTTTCCCTTTGAAGTTTAACTTTTGTAGAGATTTTTAGAGAAACTATTTTTTAAAAAATATTACTCCAAGTTCCTAAAAATCAATGTTTGGAAACTATATTTAAATTAACATTAAAGACCGTATAACCACTGTTAAGTATACTTTTTTGGTATATTCTTCATTCAGAGGTTGATCCAGATAGTATGATATTTGCAATATTATCTGATTTTATGACTTACAAGATTACAACTTACAAAGATGTTGGTCATTTATGGTATTAGATATTAACTCATTTTAATTATATATCCCAATTTATATTTGCATGCTTTTAAATATTAATATAAGTAATAATTATGTGACCTAGAAGGGAACTAAAAGAGATATAGGAAATTCTTTCTTTTAGATTCTTTTATTAAAAATACAAAGCTGTGTATGATCTGAAAACTGTTTGCATTCTTATTTCTCATTATGGTAAATTCAGACATAAATCCCAACGACCTCTTGTAAGTCTCAAATTACATTTTATTTAAGTTTTTAAATTTATTTATTCATAGAGATGCAGAGAGGGAGACAGAGACACAGGCAGAGGGAGAAGCAGGCTCCATGCAGAGAGCTTGACGTGGGACTCGATCCCGGGTCTCCAGGATCATGCCCTGGGCTGCAGGCGGCGCTAAACCGCTGCGCCACCTGGGCTGCCCCAGTCTCAAATTACAGAACAAATTAATTTACCTTATGTTTTACCTTGATTTATAATGGGTCATGAAGCCTATCCTGTTCATCCAAAGGCTTTCCTTCTTGCAGGGAACAATTTCTATTACCATATTTTTTTAGAAACAACTCTCCTGCCTTCTTGCAATTTCTAATGCCTATCAAAAATAATAATAATCTTGTACTCAAATAACAAAAGAATTACAAAAGTCTTGGGCATCCTGGAAATGATGCAGCAGTTTTGAGAAAACATTCACACAGTTGTTCTGAGGGCCTGGAGGGAGCAGACCATCTTAGCTAAGGGAAGACTGGCCTCTCCGGCGATGCCTCTGGAATGGCAGTGTACTGATCCTGAGCTGCTAGCAGCACAGGAGAGCTTACTTCAGTGAAAAATCTGGCATCTTGCATCAGATAGAATCCTACCCCAACTATGTCTCCAACATCAGGAGACCTTTATCCTTGAAACATGGATTTCTTCTTCTGAATGCACTGTATCTAGGACCACCTGGTGGACCTGTACCCATGGACAGCTGGTTAGAGAAACAGACCGAAATCAATGAGAACAAAATTATAACTGCTTGCTTTAATTTTAAAAATTATAATTTGTCTGGAAATTGTCAGCCCTGGGCCTCACCATAGGGGCACTATTAAGAGATAATTGGGTCATCGCTGCAGCAGGACCCAAATGTAAGTTAACATGTCTCCTCTGTTTGCTGGCCCATATGCAGGGGGCCGTTTGGAATCTGCATCCTCAGCTCAGCTTTTGATTGAATCACTGGTGATTCAGGTTATATATTAATATAATGGAGATAAGATCTTCAAACTCTAGGGAAAGTTATGTTTTTAAAACTTCCTTATATATGTGAGAGGGGAGTACTGGTGATCTGATTGACAAAATCTGTTCCCTATTTGTAACATTTAGAAATTAAATATCAATTTGAAATAAGAGTGACACAGTATTCAAACAAACGATCAAAATTAGACTGATGAGTACTTATGAGTTGTTTTCCCAAGGCCTAGCAAAGGTTTTAGTTCTCTTGCTCTGTTTTTCAAGAGTGTCTATTAGTCACTGGTTGTAGCTCTTTTCCTATATAACTGTTACTTTTGGTCATATTAATCTTGTTTTCCCCTTCTTGAGGTATATCAAATTTATTTTCATGGATTTTTTTTTTTTTTAATATTCATGAGAGAGACAGAGAGGCAGAGACACAGGCAGAGGAAGAAGCAGACTCCCTGCAGGGAGCCTGATGCAGGTCTGGATCCCAGAACCCTGGGATCATGACCTGAGCCAAAGGCAGAGGAACAACCACTGAGCCTCTCAGGTGCCCCTATTTTCACTGATTTTGTTTTTTATTGTCTGAAATATGGATTTCAGGTTTCCCTTGTCTTTAAACCATTGCAATTTTTTTTTTCTTTTTAAATCTTAAACCTTCCTTTTCTCAGCCTGATCTCCACTTAGGATGTATTCTTCAGAGAATTTGCATCTTCCTATACATTTAAAACCTAAAACAAGCCATTCTAAACATTTTCTTCTGTTTCTGTTTTCTCTTTTTCATATGTGTACTTATCTTCTCTCCCTTAGTTAAGCTTTAATATTTTCTCCACATTGGAATCTTTTATCCGTCTAGAAGGGCTCCATCCAAACCCAGCGTTTCTCTTGTTTCTCTGCCTGCTTGGCTGCTGACAGACTTCCCTTTTGTATCACTCTCTTTAGGCTGCTGTAACCAAGTACCCCCTTAAAACAGAAATCTATTTCTCAAAGCTTTGGAGCCTGAAAGTTCAAGATCAGGGTGCATTTCTGGTGAGGTGTCTCCCATTGGCTTGTAGGTAGCCCCCTTCTTGTGGTGTCTTCATGTGCCTTTTGCATGTGTGTGCGTGCATGTTCTTGGTGCCCCTCTCCTAAGGGCACCAGGCCTGTTGCATCAGGGTCCCTCTTATGACCTCATGTAACCTTAATTATCTCCCTAAGGCCTGTCTCCACATACGGTCACTTGAGAGTTTGGTGTTCCCCGAAATTTGTATGTTGAAGTCAATTCAGTCCGTGACACCTTTTCAGGGCAAGTTGAAGTTTTCAGCCTTAGGCTGTGTCCTTAGTCATATGTTGAAGTCTAGTTCTGGATTGAGGAGGGAGCAGCTCTTTCCTACCTATGGACACCCTTATTTTGATGAAGAGAACCAATTCCTGAGGAATGGAGTTGATACGTGCTTGGTTCAAAGAAGGAATTAGAGCAACTCCAAGTTTTTGGAACCTGTTGTCACCTGCCTTCTCTTGGAGCTGGTATCAGGCCCAGGCTCCTCTGAGCATAAATAGGAGCCTCTAAAAATGTGGGCTCTACCGGCACTTCTTCCATTCTTCTGCTTCCCTTCTTTATTTTTAGAAATTATTTAGTTTCTGACTCACTTATTTTTACTCTTAAGGACTAGGTTCCTCAGAAAACATGAATTGACTCCTATGAATAGGTGAGCTCTTAACAGTGGGAATCACACCTTTTGTTCCCGACGTCCTGCCCCTTTGTTTCAGAAGTCAGGGTGTACACAGTATCTTAGTCCACCTTCTTCCAGGTTGTAGTTGGAGGAAATTCTTCCTGGCTTAAAAAAAGATTATCATTTAAAAATATCTTTAGGGGGGACACGGGTGGCTCAGTGGTTGAGCCTTTGCCTTCGGCTAAGGACGTGATCCTGGAATACCAGGATCGAGTCCCGGCATCAGGGTCCCTGCATGGATCCTGCTGCTCCCTCTGCCTGTGTCTCTGCCTCTCTCTCTGTCTCTGTCTCATGAATAAATAAAATATTAAAAAAAAAAAACCCTAGGGGACAGCTGGGTGGCTCAGTCAGTTAAGCATCTGACTCTTGATTTCTGCTCAGGTCATGATCTGAGGGTTGTGGGATGGAGCCTCCTATCAGGCTCTGTGCTCAGCAGGGAGTCTGGTTGAGGAGTCTCTTTCTCTGTCGCCCACACATGCTCTCACATTCTCTCTCAAATAATCTTTAAAGAATATTTTTAGTACATTCATACCTAATTTCCATAAGGAATTGGAGAGGTGGAGATGGAAGAAACAAGCTTCCTATTCCTCCCTTTTCTAATCTGCTGTTAGAGCCTTGTGCTGATTAAGGAACTCACTCCATGTAAGGAAGCTGGTCTTCAGAACTGGTCACAAAGCCTGGGAGACTATACCCTCAGGCTGGGTGAGTGGTTGTCATAGCTCTTCTCTGAGTAGGGTCATTTCTGTTCTTTTATGCTGTTTTCCAGCTTGGAATCCTGCGACCTAACTACACTTTGCTGTCTAAATATTTCCAAGGCTCTCATCAGAAGTCAGAGCCTGAGATTTCTGAATCTGTCCACCAATCACCTATTGGATGATGGAGTCAAGCTCTTGTGCGAGGCCTTAGGACATCCCAAGTGTCACCTAGAGAGACTATCGTAAGTCTTGCTCATTTGTTTTCCCTGGAATCCTTTTGTGCAGTCTTGTGTGGCTTAGTGAAGAGCTGAAAGGGCAAACTGCTTGGGCCTTGACACCACTTGGCTCATCTGTCAAGCCTGGGTGAACTCTATGTAAAGGCCTCCTTTCCTTCCTTTTTTGATATTTATTTGTTTATTTTCTTATTTTAGATTTACTTATTTATTTTTTAAATTTGTTTTATTTATTTATTTTTTTTTCATGAGAGACAGAGGCAGAGGAAGGGAGCAGGCTCCCTGTGGGAAGCCTGATGCAGGATTCAATCCCAGGACGTGGGATCATGACCTGAGCCAAAAGCAGACACTCAACCACTGAGCCACTGAGGTGTCCCTAGTTTGACTTTTAAATGCTGCTTTTCTTCATGACTGCTTATTTTTATTATTTTCCCCCTTTTCCCCTCCACTGTATATAGCTGCAGTGGCATTTGTAATTTTAGTAGATTGAAAAGGTTGATTCTATAGCAGAGGTGTAGGGGCTATAAGTTACAGCCTAGAGTCCCTGCAAAGGAGAAGAGAAACAGGAGCTTTGGTATTTGAATAATTCCTTCCTGTGTTTCTCTTTCAGCCTGGAAAGCTGTGGCCTCACGGTAGCTGGTTGTGAGGATCTTTCCTTGGCTCTCATCAGCAACAAAAGACTGACACATTTGTGCTTGGCAGATAACATCTTGGGAGATGATGGAGTAAAGCTTGTGAATGATGCTTTGAAACATCCACAGTGCAAACTCCGGAGCCTTGTGTAAGACTGTACTAGTTTTCATCCTTCTGATGTATATTACATTTTGAAATATATTTTAAAAAGGAAAATATGAACGTATCCTGTCCCTTTTTCCTTTGTTATCCATAATGAAAATGACAAGGATGATGCTGTTAATAACTACCACATATTGTATCTTTACTCTATGCTGGGCCCTGTGCTAAATTTGTTTAATCTGTAGAAAAGCACCTGTTGGTATCAGATTGGCCATCCGGGTTCTAAGTGCCTCATTGGACAGGTAGGAAATGTGAGGCTGAGAAAGATTATGTTGCTTGCCTTATACAAGAAAATGATGGATTCAGGACTAAAGTCTGCCTGTCCCGCTCCATTTCTGGGCTTAGAACAGATCTATATTAACACCATTAAACAGAAATGTAGCATCCCATAGTATGGCTATATCACAGTGTGATTATTCTCTTCATTGCTCTTAGACAATTTTAGATGTGGAATTAGAGGCAAAATTTTTATTTTGTCATATATGCTTAAATTTCTTCAGAGATTGTTCATATTTCCTCGGCAGTCTGGGGCCTGCATTTTAATATCCTCACTGGATATCTATTTTTTCCATCAATATTATTTGGATAATTGAAAATAACTAAAAATAATTTATTGAACATCTTCTCAAATATTTTTGGCCTTTAGTATTCTAAGCATTGCCTCTTTGTAGGCCCAATTTTCCTCTGGATGTTTTCTGTTATATATGTTATATATGATGATTATTAATAGCACATATACATTATAAACATTATTTTTTTATATATTGCAAATAGTTTACCTAGCATGTTGCTGTATTCCTAGCTTACAGTCCTTTTTAGAATATAGAAGTTCAAAATTTTTGTGAAGTCAAATTATCTTTCTCCTTATGACTTCTTCTGGAAGTTTTGTCATAATTGGAAATATATTTCTTAAAAAAAAAGACTAATGTCCTATTCCTTATGGTTTACTTTTTAAATTTAAATGTTAAATTATTCCTAATTTACTCTAATAAAGCTTAAACTTATTTCCCCCATATGTCAGGTCTGCCTTCCCAAATTATTTATGGTATAATCTTTTCCCTACTGACTGGAAATGCTACTTCTATTATGTACAAAAAGTACTTATTATGATTACTCCTGTACAGTGTGAAGAAGTTAACATTTCACTTATAGTAAGAAAAATTCTGAGAACATGGATCCAGTTTGTGCAATTTGGTACAAACCTAAGTATCCCAAGGGATACAGACAAAGAGGTAATGAGGGAAGAGAATATTTGAGATAGTGCTGGCAAATAAGGGACCAGAGCATGAAACCTTTTCAAAGATAAAAATCTCTGGCCAGTAAAGCAGTGATTCCATCTTTGCTTACATTGTCCTTCCTATAGGCTAAGGCGTTGCCACTTCACTTCACTTAGCAGTGAACATCTCTCGTCTGCTCTCCTGTGCAACAAGAGCCTGATACATCTGGATCTGGGGTCAAACTGGATACAAGATGATGGAATAAAGCTTCTGTGTGATGCCTTTCGGCATCCAAGCTGTAACCTTCAGGACTTGGAGTAGGTTTTCTGTGACCTTCCTTTATGTACTTTCACTACTGTGAGGTCAGGGGAGATGAGGAAAGGGATGAGCTGTGTATCTGTCAGAGAAAGAATAAACAGCTGATTGCCTCTCCTCCTTCCTGAGACAAGTTCGGGAAATATGTTCATCAGATTTTTCTTAAACAGTTACTACAGTAATTAAAGTCAACCTCCCTCAGGTAAGGAGGACCAGAGAGACAACAGGCTGAACATCAGCCATTTTATTTTATTTTTTGGTTGTGCCCCAATGAGTTTATTGTGTGTCCTCTGCCTTATATCCATGAGGCAGAAATTATGCTTTACTTTTCTTTTCAGTTAAGCTTTTTTTTTTTTTTTTTAAGATTATTTATTCATATGAAAGACAGGCAGAGGGAGAAGCAGGATCCCTGTGAAAGAGCCTGATGTGAGACTCCATCTCAGGAACCCGGGATCATGACCCCTTTGTCCTGAGCCAAAGGCAGACACTCAACCACTGAGCCGCTACCCCAGGTGCCCCTCAGTTCAGGTTTATAAATAGGTCAACTTCTAAAAAAACTAGGAAGACAATTCTTTTTTTTCTTTTAGAGAGTGCATGTGCAAGCAAGGTAGCAGAGGAGGAGAGAGAGAATCTCAGGCAGACTCCATACCCTACTGGGAGCCATACTCTTGGGCTTGATCTCATGACCCTGAGATTGTGACCTGGGCTGAAATCAAGAGTCTGATGCTTAATGGACTGAGCCCACCCAGGCACCCACTAGGAAGGGAATTTTTAAAAATATCCAACAAGCCAGTCATTTTTTTTTTAATTTTTATTTATTTATGATAGTCACACACACAGAGAGAGAGAGAGAGAGAGAGAGAGGCAGAGACACAGGCAGAAGGAGAAGCAGGCTCCATGCACCGGGAGCCCGATGTGGGACTCGATCCCGGGTCTCCAGGATCGCGCCCTGGGCCAAAGGCAGGCGCTAAACCACTGCGCCACCCAGGGATCCCCAAGCCAGTCATTATTAAACAATAGCTGTTCTTATTATATCCTCCCATTTTGTGAGTGGGTCTACACACACATGCATGCTGCGTGTATATGTAATTGTGAGTCCTGCATAGATAGGACTTTCAGGCTTCCTTTTCATATGATGGTATTTCAGAAATGTTTGAATACTTATATACAGTTATCTTATTGGCTATTTTAACAGATGCACTATATTTAGTGTTTAATATTTCAATATGTAAATGTTGTGGCTAGAGTGAAGCAACATAGTGGTGTTACTTAGTGGTCTTAGCTCCCTTTCCCACCAGGGCCTCCCATGGGACTAGTCACCTGGATAAGTCATTAAGTCAAACTCTAGCATTTTAGAACTATAAACTCTAGATTGTTGGTATATCCAGAGGTGTTTGGCTTGACTGGACTGACTCAGGATAGCCAAATTGCCACAAGAGTTTAATAGTTGATTGTCACATTGGTAAACAATAAGGCGATTCAACCTGTGAGTCCCGTAAATACCTGTACTTTCTTCAGGAAAACGTGTATGATGTGATTCTCTGAAGTTTCAACTGGAAGACAAAGTTTTACTTCATGGAAATTATTGTTAAATCCAATACCTTTATGTCAGCCACAATTTCTAAGTGACCTATACATGCAAGATGTTTGGTTAGTGCACTTTGTCTCCTCACCACTGCTGTAAACACATAGACAAATCTTTTGGTTTCTTAGCTACCTTCACAGCCTCTATGCAGCCCATGCCAATTCTTTTAACCAAAGTTGACAACAAATATAAGCTACATTCTGAGGGCATTAAAAGCTGTTACTAACGTGATGCTCTTGCCCTCCAGTATCTCACAAAATGCTGAGGTCAGGGAAATAAATACAAAGCCAGTTAGAACATATTCCATGTATTATAAAGATAGGACAAAAGTCCCAAGAAGCAAGTAGTGGAACAGAGGGGACTGAGTTACCTTAGCCTTGAAAGATGAGGAGGATTTTGTTGGGTGCAGATATCCTTGGCAGAAGGTAGGAAGAGAGAAGAGACATGAAGATAGAGGTGGTAGGTTTGGGGGGAAAAATGGATGTGTATGGTTGGCGACTAGGATGGGGATGAAATATGGAAAGAGAATGCTGGAAGCCAGATTGTAAATGCTCTTGACTGCCCCTACTGGAGACTGAAAGAAATATATTCATATATGCAGTCTGCTGCTGCTTGGAAAAAATGCTTTCTTAAAAAAGATTTTATTTATTCATGGGAGAGAGACACACACACAGGCAGAGGGAGAAGCAGGCTCCCTGCGGGGAGCCCGATGTGGGACTCGATCCCAGGACCCTGGGATCATGACCTGACCCAAAGGTAGACACTCAACCACTGAGCTCCCCCCCCTGCCCCCAGCCATCCTAGTAAACAACATTTTAAGATAGATTCCTGGGAAGTGTTTTTATTTCAAAAATATATTAGAAACTGAAAGCACAGAGATCTGTGGGTTCCTTGGGTAAACTTCTATCCCCCCCCTCTTTTTTTAGTTTTGATAGGAAAAAGTATTTATACCTCTGATTTGGGAAGCTTGGTAGATAACGTGTTTTTGGGAGAAAGAAGCTTTATTCACTGCTTTTTCTTCTCATTAAGAAATCCCATTTGTTTCTGCTGATAATGTTAGACATTCCTATGTGCATCCTGGATTGTGGATAGAAAAGGGGTCACGGAAAAGGCTCAGATACCTGGGCCTCTCTCCTAGGAATAACTAATTAAGCTTCACAACCAAATGTCTCACTTCTTCTGTATTTCTTGCAGATTGATGGGCTGTGTTCTTACTAGTATGTGTTGTCTGGATCTGGCTTCTGCTATTCTGAACAACTCACACCTACAGAACCTGGACCTTGGGCACAATGACCTGCGGGATGATGGAGTAAAAATTCTGTGTGAGGCTTTGAGACATCCAAACTGCAATATTCAGAGGCTTGGGTGAGTTCAGTTTTACATCAAGAAAATGCTACATATTTGGTGGCTAGTGTGGCTAGAAGAAATTTAGTAGACAAAAGAGGATGAAAAATGGAATAGAAGGTAAGTTACTCTCAGAAATGAGAATCTGAATTTCAAATATATGGATCAGTGTGTATTAAGCATTAGTATTGAAGCTGTATTTCATGTTTCTTAGTGTCCTCCTTAGTGCCTTGGCTAGAGTCTATATTAAGTAAATGGTACTAGCTTTAAGCTCTTCCATGTTCTGTCATCTTTCAGATATTCCATCGGTCTTTGAATGAACTTCTCTTATTAAATTGAAGATTTTTGGAACACCTGGGTGGCTCAGTTGGTTAAGTGCCCAACTCTTAATTTCAGCTCAGGTCATGATCTCAGGGTCAGGAGATTGAGCCCTGCATTGGACTTCACACTGGGTGCTTAAGATTTTTCTTCTCCTTCTACTGTTCTCTCCCCTCCCCTCCCCTGGCTTGTGTGAGCTCACCTGCACAGGTGTACTCTCTCTCTCTCAAAAAAAAAAATAAATAAATAAATAAATAAACTGAATATTTTGCCAATTGTCTTCTATCTGGAAAAATGCTATCTACGCTCTTTTTTAAAAAGATTTATTTTTGAATCTTTTAAAATCTTTAACATCTCTATTCTAAAGAGAGGTAGAGGCAGAGAGGAGAGGGAGAGTGTGAGTAGGGGGAGCGGTGGAGGGAGAGGTGAGGGAGAGGATCCCAAGCAAACTCTGCACACTGAGCATGGAGCCCAATGTAGGGCTTGATCTCCTGACCCTGAGATCATGACCTGAGGTAAAATGAAGAATTGGACCCTTAACCGACTGAGCCACCTAGGCATCCTACTATCTATGCTCTTAAGAAGCCTGTGGTCTAATAAAATCTTATCTTCTGTTTTGAGTACTTTTTATGTTCAATCGTATATTTATTTTTTTAAAATCTTGAAATGATATTGGCTAGTACATTTTTACTTGTATTGCATGAATTATTGACCTCTGGGTCAAGAATTTTGTTCTGTATGTGAGAAACACAAATATTTTGTCTCCCAGACTCTTTCAAGAAAGTGCTGTTTTATCTATGTATGCATCAACTGTTTATTGTTGTGATAAAAATATATATTGTAACTATTGGATCTGAAATGTAATTTTATCCTGCTTATAACCTAATAAGTTAGCCTTGTTATCCATTACAACTCATGAGAGGGAGCAGGACCTGCTGATCTTGGTATCATTGGCAATAAAGGGAGCAAAAAATTGGCCCAAAGCAGTCCCATCTCCAATAAAGAGATACTCAGTGGCCCATACTTCCACATTTAACAAACCTCTAACCTCACTCCAGTGTGGTCTGTATTGTTCCACTGATTTGGGTCATCATGCCCAGCTGATTCTTCCCCTTCAGTGTCCTTACTGGTTAAAAATTGTTTTTGTCTTGGAAGTCCATAGAATTGCTCTTCAGGAATAATCATTCCCGTGTAGAATTGTCCTTATTAATATTTTTCTGGGGAAATGGTGTGCTATTTTAGTCTATAGATGGTGCTCTTTATTTTGGTAGGGTTCCTACTTTAATTTCTGCTTATCTGATTTTCAGGGTCCTTAATTATGCTTGTGTTGGATCTCTTGTCTGTCTTTATAAATTTTTAAAAACTCCTTTTCTTTCACTTTTTCTCTAACCCATACTACATATTTCTGAGTGTATTTTCAGCAGTGGCAACCTCCTTTTTGCTTCTTATGTCACCTAAATTCTCTAATTTTTATTTTTCTCTCCTGATATTTTAAAGATCTTCCTATGTTCATCTCTTTTGTTTCTTAAATTCCATATGATTGAAATCATATGATTTTTCTTTCCTTATTTCCCTTAGCATAATACACTCTAGCTCCATGCATGTCATTACACCTTTTTGATGGCTGAATAATGCCACTGAATGGCAAAGGAGATTGATTGAGATATTTATATATATATAAATATATATATAATCAGTGGACACTAGGGCTTTTTCCATTATTTGGCTATTATTGATAATACTGCTATAAACGTCAAGTGCATGTATCCCTTTGAATCATTTTTGTGTCCTTTGGGTAAATACCTAGTAATGCAATTGCTGGATAGTGATAGTTAAAAAAACAAAAAAACAAACAAAACCAAAAACAAGAAAAGCAAATACAAAACAGACCCTTAACTATAGAGAACAAACCGAGAGTTAATGGAGGGAGAAGGTGGGTGGTAGATGGGCTTAGATGGGTGATGAGTATTAAGGATGGCACTTGTAATGAGCATGGGTGTTGTATGTAAGTGATAAATCACTAAATTCTATTCCTGAAATATTACACTGTATGTTAACTAACTGGGAATTTAAATAAAAACTGAAATGTTTATACACAGAAAAAAAAATCTGCCAAGTCCTATTTTAAACATTTTCACTAGGAAATATAAAATATATACAAACAAGTAAATAAACCTGTTTTTTGTTTTTGTTTTTGTTTTTGTTTTAAAAAAAAAAAACAGGTCAGTAAATTGAATTTGCCCAGGAAACTAAAGTAACCTTTATCTTTATCTTTGTGGCCATCATTTATTTGTACAGTGACCATGAGTGTATATAGTCCTAGGCAATATATTAAATTATGCCAGGTTCTGCATTTTATGTACAGAGGATCCTACTCTGTATATTCTTTTGTGTTATGATTTTTTTGTGTGCATTGTTAGGAATTTGGCATCCAGTTGTTTCATGTAGTTAGTTTTTAAAATTATTTATTCATGAGAGATACAGAGGCAGAGGGAGAAGCAGGCTCCATGCAGAAAGCCCAATGCAGGATTTGATCCTAGGACGCCAGGATCACACCCCGAGCCAAAGGCAGACGCTCAACTGCTGAGCCACCCAGGCATCCCCATGTAGTTAGTTTTTTTAGGTCATTTTTATCGCAGTAAAGTATTCCAGTGAATGACTATACCACAAACTATGTAACCCTTCTATTATATGGGGACTTTTGTGTTTTTATTTTATAACCAGTGCTTCTGATGAATATTTCAATAATGAATTCTGAAGCACATACATATATATCCATCAAGGGTAAACAGGAGTAGATTTATTACATCATGGGGACTAGGTCCTCAAATTTATCAGATTTTGTCAAAAAAAAGATTGTACTAATTTCATCTGCCCCTGGTAGTGTGTGATGGTTCTTGTTCTCTATTCTTGCCAGTTTTGTCTGACTTAATTTTTAAAGTTTTAGTGAATCAGGTGTGTTTCAACATGTCATTGTGGTTATACGAATATTTTAATATCTTGGTTTATAAAGGAGATTAGGTTATAAATTTCTTGTGTAGTCCCCTTCAAGTTTTGGTATCCAGATGATCGTATTTTCAAAAAAAGGAGTTCAGGAGTGATCCTCTTCTCTTTTCTAGGGGAGTTTGTGTAATATTGGAATTATTTCATCCTTGAACTTCGTGGAAATTTCTGGTAAAGCTATATGATCCAGAATTTCCTTTGTGTGGAGATTTGACTTCTGATTCATTTTTAAAAATAATTATACATTTATGTAAGTTTTCTAGAGTAGTTCTTGGTAAGATTATTCCTACGATTTTATCCATTTCATCTGAATTTTAAAACTTATTGGCAGGTGTCTAAAATTTTATTCTCTACTCAACTTCTGATCAACTCCAGTGACTTAGACATCTAGTGATGTCTCCTGTCTTTTCCTGGTATTGGCAGTTTGAATTTTTTCTCATTTTACTTTTTCAAAGAACACAACATAGATCTTCTCTATATATTTTATTTCATTAATTATTATTTTATCTTATTTCTGCTTTTATTGAGTTTATTTTACCATTCTTAAATTCTTGAGTTGGAGGATAAATATTTCCTCCTTTTCCAACACTTAAACATATGACTTTTCTTCAAATCATTGCATTAATTCCATCCTATATTTGATATTATATGCACCATTTGTTATTTTTGAGTCTAAAATATTTAACTTCCCTTATGATTTTTTTCTTCAATTTATGGGTTATTTTAAAGTATATTCCCTAATTTTCAAATATGAGGGGTTTCTTGTCATATTTTTATATTTAATCTCTTGCATTGTGGTCTGAGAACATACTAAGCATGATTACAGTTCTTTGAAATTTGATATTAGCCTCATGACCTAGTATATAGTCAGTTCTTCTATGTGTACCATGATGCACTTAATATGAAGAGTTATGGATTGCCATATTGTATATAAGTGAATTAATATTCTGTTATTCAGATCATCTATACATTTTTTTAAAGATTTTATTTATTCATGAGAGAGACAGAGAGGCAGAGAGACATAGGCAGAAGGAGAAGCAGGCTTCCTGCGGCAGCCTGATGCAGAACTTGATCCCAGGACCCCGGAATCAGTCTGAGTCAAAGGCAGACGCTCAACCAGTGAGCCACCAAGGCATCTTTAATTTTCTATATTGTGAAGCCATTATTAGTGACTGCAAACTTAGAATGATTATTTCCTGATGAATTCTTAACCTCTTATGTCTCCTAGTGCTTTTTACCCTATGGTTTATTTTGTGTGATATTAACCTCGTGTCATAAATAGTGAAATTGTTGGTCTATCACATTAATGGTGAGTTCCATGTGGAGGCAGCAACTTAAATGTTTTAAACTCAGCACCTATATAGGCACTCAATTATTGAATGGCTAGGTAAACATAAGATTAGTTGCTTGGGGATGTCATCAGGTGTAGAAGGCTGAGTTTAAAATACTTCAATTACTAGTAGTATCATTGGTTTATGCAAATGTCCTCTATTGACTATTGGTTAATTTATCTCCTTTAACCATTTTCCTTCCCTTGTGTAGGCAGCTGGCCTACTGTGTTTGAAATATGCCATATAATTGTATCATTGTAAAAGATATAATGTTTTTTGGTGTATGCATTTCTATTTGCATAAATGGCACAGTGCTAGAGACCTCATTCTATACCTTGCTTTTGAAATACTCAATACCATATTTCAAAAGTCTACTTACACATCTATACTTTTAATAATCAAAAATCTAACTGCTTCAGCTTTTCTTAGTGTGTTTTCCTATTTATTCCCTGGACCATAATTATGAACTTGGAATTCTTGATTTAGGAAGGGATATATTCAGTCTATAAATATCTAGTAATAATGAATATGAGAAGGACTTACATTCTTCAAATTTACTCTAATTATGCTCCCTTCATTTTAAGCTTTGGAGTCCTCCTACACTCCCAGCTCACAGATCTCTTACGTTCTTGCTCTCTGGGATAAAATTTTTATCTTTAGTCTCTCTTCCCTGCAGATTGGAATACTGTGGTTTGACCTCCCTGTGCTGTCAGGATCTCTCATATACTCTTAGAAGCAACCAAAACCTGATAAAAATAAACCTGAAACAGAATACTTTAGGGTATGAAGGAATGATGAAGTTATGTGAAGTCTTGAAGTCTCCTGAATGTAAACTGAAAGTTCTGGGGTAAGTCTTCATTAACTTCTTAAGGTGAAAGTTTCCTGTAACAGGGGATTTGGGGAACCACTTATTTACTGCAGGCCTAAGGATCAGCCTGATTGTGGATCCTTGCATATTTTTGAGGCCCGTATTTGTTTTTCTCACATAGGACATGGAATTTTGAGAGTGTAGCATAGTTGTAACAGCGAAGAACTCTAAAGCAAGACTACCTGAGTTTGAAAGCTAGCTGGAACTTACTAGACATTTGAACTTGCACTAGTCTCCAATCTCTGTGTTCTGGTTTCCTTATCTACAAATGGGTGAAATGATATCTGCCCATGTGTTATTATGAGGATTGATCAGCTGACTCGGAAGGGGGGGGTGCCTATTCTGAAGGTAGAGTGTTTCTATGAAAACTTTCATAAGCCAAAATGATGTAAAGCAGAGAAGCAATTACAATTAATTTTATATGGGAAATTTTTTTTAGCATTCCTAGACCTAAACAATAACCTCTTTCAGG
Organism: Canis lupus baileyi; assembly: GCF_048164855.1. NCBI lineage: Eukaryota > Metazoa > Chordata > Mammalia > Carnivora > Canidae > Canis > Canis lupus. The sequence goes on along the minus strand of NC_132860.1, from coordinate 20,064,841 downwards.
CTTTTCTGATACCTTAGGACACATGCACAAAATAAATTGATATAAAGCACAGATGCCTGACAGTTTAAAGCTATGCCAGCATGGTGCTGAGAGGCAGTGTAGGTCCCAGAGAAGGGGCTTGCTAGATCCAAATGCTATTTTCGCTTTTTACCTGTCTGTGTGTGTGTGTGTGTGTGTGTGTGTGAGAGAGAGAGAGAGAGAGAGAGAGAGAGAGAGAGAGAGAGATTGAGAGAGAGAGAGAAAAGTAAAAATCTTTAGACTTCCTTTGGTTATCAAAAACAGTTGCTAATGTAGGTCTCTCATAAGGGTGAAGTGGTATAGGTATGATCTTTGAACAGCCAAGGGTACCTGTAGTTAGAACCGTGCCTAGCATATAACACATAATAGTGTTATGTGTTAGCTGTTGCTATCAGTAGTACTGTTTTGTTTGAGAAGCAAAAGCCTCCTGGAGGATCCTCTTAAATTTTAGTCTATTTCTATTTCTACTCTCTATTTTCCTTCACCTCCTGCCTTCCCTCTCCTGTGTATCCCTCACACTTTCCTTGCCCCACTCCCAGCCATGTTCATTTGGGTCTACTGCAGTCTTTCTCAGAGAAACAAATCTGAGTGCGAGAAGAGGTGTTCCCTTGTTTTCTCAGGGTGTGCAAAGAAGCATTTGATGAGGAAGCTCAGAAGCTGCTGGAAGCTGTGCGAATTAGCAATCCACACCTCATCATTAAGCGCGATTATAAAGATGATGATGAAGATGGTTCCTGGTGGCGGTGTCCCTGATTTGAAGAACCTGATGTTCTTTTTAAAAGTAAAATGAAGGCCTCAGAGTGACTAGGCTTGGGCCTCTTAGCTTTAGGTGCTTTATGCCCAGACTGTTTAAGGTCTGTTAGATGTAGATGAGTCACTTCTCTGTAACATATCTGTTATACTTCACATGGGAGTTGAAAGGCTATAAAATAAAATGAAAAGCATAAAGCTCTGTGAAAGGTATGACATGTTTTTAATTGGATACAGAGCTTTAGAATTCAGATGTGAGAATCCTAGAAATGACACCAGAGGACGGGGCCAGGGCAGATGACATAAGTCTGTTTTCCTTTCTCTCCCTCCCATAGTTGGCTTACTTCACAGCCTCACCAGATCTGGGATATTTTACTGACTGCTTTTCTTTGTGTGCTCCTGGGACCACTGGTGTCTAAATACTTCGGGTGTTTCTTAAAATGCAGATTATTGAGCCCTGTATCAGACTTACTGAATCAGAATAACTGGATGAAAACCTTAGGAACTGGCATTTTAAATAATTTTCCAGGCAGTTTTTAGGCATGTTATGATTTGAGAATTGCCAGTCTCAATTGAAGTGGGAGTCCACTTCCTCAGTGAACATTTTCCGTAGCCTGTTGCAAAGATATAAGTGGATATAGGATTATTGGGTTTAGAGCTAAAGTCATGTGCTTTGACAGAAACCTGATTCAGTAACCTTTTCTGTGAAAGACTTTTAATTATTTATTAATATGTGAAAAACCATTCCAAAATTTAGTGACTTAAAGCAGTTACTGCTTTGTTCTATCTCATTACTTGGTAGATTAGAATTCAGAGGGGCTCAGCTAAGCATTTCTTACACTCCACACATTACTTGGGGTCCTTCAGTGATACTCAGCTCGCAGCCAGGTTGCTCTGGAGGGTCCAGGGTGACTTCACTCACATGCCTGGTACCTTAGCAAAGATGGCTGGAAGGTTGGGTTTGGCTGGATATCTCTTCCCTCTAGTCTTAGGGACTTTCCACATGGTTTCTCCAGCAGGGAAGGTAATTATCTTATGGGGGTTTAGGACTTAAAGGGTCCAAGTGGAAGCTGCCCATTCCTTGAAAGTTAGGCCCCAGACTGGCACAAAGTCACTTCTATCTTATGCTATTGGTCAGGAACAGTCCAGGGCAGCCAGCCCAGATTTGAGGGCAGTCACTTCTTGATGGGCATAGTGTCAATGAAGTTGTGGTCTTCCTTAGTCTACCAAAGACTCAATTTTTTTTTCCCTCCTTGTCTGTAAGAGATAAGTCTCATAGATGGTATAATCACCCCTGTGTCAATGTGGCAGAGCTGGAGGTAAAGAGTTGACCATAGCAGTTAGAAGGAGGCGCAGGTGGCAGTCATGGGAAAATTCACAGATAATGTTATTGGAGCTAATATCTATACAGATGATGCCTAGAGAGAGTCACTAATGGGGTTCTCAGTTTTGACAGTCATGCTGGCTAAAGAAGACTAGCCTTGGGTTGTTATAACAAAAGAAAGTATGCAGCAAGGAAGTGGTATTCCCTTCACATGGCAGTTTTGGGCTGCAGTGAACATCTTATCCTTCATAGACAATAAAATTTCCAAGATGCCCAAGTAAAACTCCACAAAGGAGTTAATAAATGCTTATCAAGGTACTTTCTACCAAACTTTCAGGTAAGAGAAAATTCTTACGTTTTTTAAGCCATTTCAGAGCATCACTGAGGAAGGTAACTTTACCATTTTCTTTTATAAAACTACAAAACTTTAATAGTAAAATCTCAAAAAGCACTATAAGGAAATTCACAGTTGGATGTTACTTATAAATATATACATGAAGACTAAATATAAATATTTGAAATTTCCAAAATTTAATTTAAATATACCATGAATTAGGAGTGCCTGGGGTGGCTCAGTCATGTACCTCCTGAGCTCAGAGTTTTGTTTTTTTTTTTTTTTGTATTTTTTTTTAATTTTTATTTATTTATGATAGTCACAGAGAGAGAGAGAGAGAGAGAGAGGCAGAGACACAGGCAGAGGGAGAAGCAGGCTCCATGCACCGGGAGCCTGATGTGGGATTCGATCCCGGGTCTCCAGGATCGCGTCCTGGGCCAAAGGCAGGCGCTAAACCGCTGCGCCACCCAGGGATCCCACTGAGCTCAGAGTTTTGAATTTGAGCCCCACATTGGGTATAGAGATCACTTAAAAATAAAATCTTAAAAAAATATATATACCATGAATATTATGATTTGCATCCGAAATACGAGAGGACAAATATTAGGAGGCATGTTATAATTTAGGATATAGATTGATGTAGAAAGACCAAATGATCACTTCAGTAAATGTTGATAAGGCATTTAATAAAATTCAGTCTTGTTTTTTGGTCAGGTACTTTCATAACATAAGGAATTCTTACCCTGCACTATAACTGTATACTAGAAGCATTTCTAGTCATTTAAATTTTGGAAACACACCTGGTTTCCAGGGTGTTTCTAGGGTGAGGGGAGTGAAGTACTTACTGGAGGACTGTGGAGGCTGCTGGGGTGGATCTTGTGCCAGGGCAGAGTCAGACGCTGTCTTTAAATCTTTGGTGTTCAGTTATCATGGATGTTTTGGGTGAATTTTGATTTACAAAGTATTCCACTAAAATGTTTATCTTGATTACTGAGTTTCTCCATATCTCCTTAAGTTTTGTGCATCACCCAAATTACTCCCCTCATCCTAAATCCAGCCCTGAAGACAGAAGGGTTTGCAATTTCAAATACTGTAGTTAAGGAGTGAAAAAAAGAGTCAAAGAATAAATAGGGTGATCAAAACAACTTTAGCTTTGTTGGTTTTTTTTTTTTTTTATTCTTTACATTTTTGAAAAATTTATTTTGTAAATTCTTTTTTTTTTTTAATTTTTACTTATTTATGATAGTCACAGAGAGAGAGAGAGGCAGAGACACAGGCAGAGGGAGAAGCAGGCTCCATGCACCAGGAGCCCGACATGGGATTTGATCCCAGGTCTCCAGGATCGCGCCCGGGGCCAAAGGCAGGTGCCAAACCGCTGCGCAACCCAGGGATCCCTATTTTGTAAATTCTTATTCATTACATTTGAATTTGTTCTGTTAGTATGCTAACGTCTTAAGTTAGATTCTTACTGATTTCTAGCCTCTTTATTACAAGCATTAAGGCTATAAATTCCCCTCAGTTTCTACTTTAGCTGAATTCCCAAGCTTGAATATGGAGTAGTATTCATGTCCTAACATTGTCTTACACTGGGATTTTTTTTTTCCTGTGGCTCATATGTCAAATAGAAGTGTTCATAATTTCCAGACGTAAGAGTTTTTAAAGTTATCTTTTTGTTATTTTTAACCTAATTATCAGATAATGTGTTCTGTTGGAAAATATTTTTTGAAATCGGTTAAAACACTTTATGACCTACCATATAACCAGTTTTCTAGGTGTGCTTGAAAAGAATGTAAACTTTCCCATAACTGAGTCCCTGCACACATATATAGACACATATACATCCATTAAATTAAGCTTTTTAATTATGTAGTTCAAACCTTCCTATACTAATTTTTGCTGTTTAACCTATCAATTGAGAATATTTGCTTTAAATCTAATATGGAATTATTTTTTTCCTGTATTTAAATTTTTGCTTTAGATATTTTGAGGCCATGGTTGTCTACTAAATATGATAGAATTATGTCACAGGCAGATTTGAACTTGCCTTTTGTCAGCTTAGCCAAGGAGAAAAGATGTCTTTTATTATACTGCTTTGGTTTAAAGTGTCTTTCAGAGACTCTAATTGGTGCAGAATGGATCCAGGGATGTAGTAAAACATAATTTTTAAGGATTTAAAATCATGGCTCTTATATAAATGCAGAATGAGTCAAAGATTCATCAAAGACTTATCAGTGCATTAGCAGGGAACTAGTGAGCTAATGCTTTAAAAAGCATTTAAGGAACAAACGTTTATATATCCATCAGAAGTGGTGTTCTTTAAAAAGTTGGAATAACATTTCAACCATTAAAAATGGTTAATGTCCAGGGTGCCTGGGTGGCTTAGTCTGTTGGGCTTCTGACTTTGGCTCCAGTCATGATCTCTGGGTCCTGGGAGTCTGCCTGTCCCCGGGCCCCTCCCCCCACTCGTATTCTCTATCAAAATCTTTAACCACCTTTTTTTTTTTTTTTTTTTTTTAATGTCCTACAAGGTAATAAGTAACCTTTGGTATTCTCTTTCAATCATATAGAAATCATTTGCACTGCTAGCTCAAAGAATTATTTATATTGCTATTAGGTTTCTACAGAATACTCTCTGCCCTTAGTTGTGAATCTCCTGATCAAATAGCAAATTGACCGAGAACTTTTAAGTTTTTTAATATGCCTCTCAGTTTATCTTTTTAAGAGTTTGAGGGAAAATCAGTTTGAATTATGCAGCACCAAACTGGAAGTGGAAAGAAGGGTTGCACCCAAAAACAGGAGAAAGTCTTTTAATAGAGAAGATATGAAAGCAAAACAAATTATTTGAATGGCTATAGGTTAAGCATTATAAGCTTTATTTGGAAAAGCCTAGTTGGGTATTTGTGATCAGTTGTCCTTAGGTTTCCATTTAACCTTGAGGCATTTACAGGTTTTTGTTTTGATTTGCTTGGATAGTGTCATTAGCACACTATGAAGGCACACACTGGAGTGTGTCTTTCCACAATGTTGGCTTTATTCAGTCATAAAGCAAAATTAATTATAAAGCAGGTTCAGCATTCCAAACTCAATGACTTTTCACCATGTGATTAACTGAGCTTTTCACCATGTGATTAACTGAGCTGCTTATAAGGCACACAAAGCCATGCACAAGACAAATCCTACAACAAGACAGAACAGGGGGTAGGAGGTTAACCAAATGTGAAGTCAGTCAGCATATCAGTAAGCTCTTGGCCCCCGTGTAAGTCACTTCTCAGCACTTAAATGCTTATTATGTTCAAGTGGTGAAGGATCGGTGTTCTTTTCACAGATCAATTAGAGCCTGCTGCAGCAGCTCTGAAGTGGTCAGACATAAAGGGGTCAGTATTAGTTAGACTCTCAAAACAGTTTGCTGCAAAAATCCTACCTTGTTAGAGACTTAATCCATCTTGGGCCCCTGCAGACCTCTTATCTTTCCGCTGGTTATAGGTTCTGAGTGTGTCATCAGCTGGTGTTGGCCTCGGCGATATCTGGTCTCAGCTGAAATGCCCTCGGTGCCTGTGTCACTTCTTGACATAGGCCACTGCTGGATATGAGTGATGATATCTTGCTCTCTGCAATAGGATGCTACGATATTAGAACCACCTCCATCTAATGGCCACCTGTACACCCCTGGAAAATCAGATAATCCCCTGCTTGCTAGCCAACACCTACCATTGCAATGAAAGGATACCTAGTAATCCTTTTTGCCTATTTTTAAGTTTTGGATAATTTTTCTTAATACTCCTCTCTAAGAATGGTGAGTCTCAACTGTGGTGATTTGGCCACCAAGGAGTGATTTTTGGTTGTAACTGAAGGTTTCTCTTGGTAGTCAGTGGTTTTCCATACATCAAGTGAACCTGGGATCGACGGATTTTAGTTCTGTTACTACCAGCTGCAGCTCTGTAATGTTGGCAGGTATTTTATTTTCATACTTCAATTGAGTTATCTATAAAATGGAGGCTAAAAAATGTCTCACTAACACCCCTGAATCTTAGCCTAGGAGAAAATAAACTTTAGGGTGAGGGAAGTGTGGCAGACAGGACAACCGTCTTCCCCCAACTGTGCTATACTGTACTTTACAATATATTTCAGTCTTCAGGCTTCCTGGCTTACAGCTCTTGAAAATTTTTTAAAGATTTTGTTTATTCATGACAGACACAGAGGCAGAGACACAGGCAGAGGTAGACACAGGCTTCCTGTAAGCCCGATGTGGGACTGATGTGGGACTCGATCCTGGATCTTGGGATCACGCCCTGAGCTGAAGACAGCCGCTCAACCTCAACCACTGAGCCACCCAGGCGTCCCATTCTTGAAATTGCTTAAGAAAACTCTTGAATTTCCTAACCCATAAGAGCAATAGGAGCATCTTTTGTTATAATATTTGGTCTTTTTGTCCTCAGTTCCTGAAATTGCCTCAGAGCCATAAAGGTGAAATGGCTATCTTGTTATTCATGAGTCCTTTCCAATGATGAATTTATGTTGAGGTGACCTTCAGAATGCCCCTGAGGAGGAGGGGCTGGTTGCCAGTGGAACCAACCTTGATTTGAAGGTTGGAATTTTCAGTCACAGCACCTGACTGGGAGGGGGGGGTGCTGGTGCTTGAGGTTCAATCACACATGCCTATGTAATGGAGCCTCCATAAAAAACCAAGAGAGTTTGGGCAATTTCAGGATGGTGAACCTAAATGTTATCAACCTGCTAGCCCCCAAACTCCATGGGAACAGAAGTTCCTGCTCTTAGGGACCTCTCCCTATGGATCTCTTCATCTGGCTGTTTATATACTATTGTAATACATCAGTAATAGTAAGTGATGTGGAGAACAAAGGTAAAAGAAAAACTTCCTTACAGCTTACAGCCCATTGACAAGTACTTGAGACAGGTAGAATTACTTTCCTCATTGCCTAGCCGCCTCATTGTTAATACTCTGCTAGAGGCGAAAGGCAACCATAGTTTGATGTTAGCCTGACCTCCAAGACTCCATAAAAATCCCTTTGGAAACTTCCTTGTCCCCTAAACCAAGATATATATTAGCAATCTTCCTCCAAGCATATGGCCCACTTAAGTGTTTCATGACTAAAGTTTTACTAGACACAGTACGAAATGACCTTTTCCCAGCAACTAGCCCTTGAGGTCCTGGAAACCTTGCTTCCAAATTCCCTTAGACACTTACACTATCCCCAACTCCCTCCCATCATGAAAGTATCTCAGCCACTCCTCACAACCCCAGTGCAGCTCTTTCTGCCCATGGGTCCTGTCACTGTGCTTTAATAAAACCACCCTTTTTACACCAAAGACGTCTCAAGATTCATTCTTGACCATTCGGTCCCAAATCCCAGCATTTCCTATCAGTAAGTTTTCTCGTTTCCTGAGTCTGTGCAACACTCTAGCAAGTTAATCGAACCCAAGGAGGGGGCTGAGGTGTTACCAAATAATCTATCACAGGCCAGCCCAATGCTCCCTTCCAGGGAATCCCAAGGAGGATGCACAAATCAAAAGCATAGCTCCTGACTGGGTTTGCCAACACTGTTGCCAAACTGATAAATTTGTCATGAGAGGTCAGTAACTCAAGAGACAAGGGTTTGGAGGAGGGAGAAATTTATTTTGGGTGCCAGTAGCTAAGGGAGGTGACAGGCTTATGCCTTTACAACTGGCCTCTCCAGCAGATGGACACCTAGAGTTTTGCAGAGGTTTGCAATGTGGGTGGAAGGGGTGGTATGTGCGAGAGAGCATGTGATCAGCCTTTGATCTTGGGCAGGGAGGGGGGCTTGTGGGGTATGATCTTCTAGGCATTCCATTACTATCAGGGCTTTTCTACTCTGACCCTTGGAATGTTCCAGTTATCATCAATGCCTTAGGAAAGTGTAATAAGGAATGATTGTTGGGGTTCTATAGTTGAGGAAGAGGGGTAACTGACACTCTGATTTACATATAGCCAGTTCAAGGGACAGATGAGCAACCTGGACTTCCAATTGGCATCGTGTGGGACTCAGTACTCATCAACCTGTGGAATATGATGCTATTTCTAGGTGGGCAGTGTCTGAGTTGAGTGAATTTGTAGGATATTCAGTGTCTGGGGAGAATTAATTGGTGTGGGAAAAACACATGGTACCTTCCATTGTCAATACACTTTAAGAGTGCAAGAGAAAAATTCTAAGGGAAGACTCGATTGAAAAGATTTCTTTCCAGTGTTAGTACAGTTTATTTTAGGTCATTTCCTATCTGATCTCCCAGCTTCTCACTTATTGCATTCTACTATGTCCTTCACTCAAAGTAGTTTTCTTTAAAAGCAAAACAAAACTATATTCAAGTCTCTTTTCCCTGTCCTTCCACTTCTAATGCTTTACATTCAACTTCATCTCTTGACCCCCACAGTGTAAGCCATTGATAATGTTGTTTCAAACAGAATAATACTCTATTCAGTTTATTTTGTCCCCATTTCATTGTGCACGTATTGTTCCCAATAATATTGTCTTCATTTATTTTTTAGTCATAAGTCCCTTCCTAGAAGATAAGTAACATCTAAGTGCAGATTAAAGGGTGGACCCTAGCAGGTTCCTTTACCAATAGGAGGAAGAAAGGTGATGAACTCACATATTGTTATGTCTTTCAGATGTAATTAGTTGTTTAAACAGTCCCTGTTCTTTTTTTTTTTTTTTTTTTTTTAAGATTTTGAGAGTGCATGAGAGGGAGAAGCAGAGAGAGGCAGATGCAAACTCCCCACTGAACAGGGAGCCTGATGTGGGGCTCCATCTTAGGACCCAAGATCATGACCTGAGCTGAAGATAGATACTTGACTGAGCCACCCAGGGGCCCCCTCTTTGTCTTTACCTCAGAATCTCCAACACCTAGTATGGTGCCTGTCCTATCGTAGGTACCCAATATTTGTTGAATGAATGAAAGAGTAAGTGAATGTGAGAACTGGATAAAATTCTCCTTATTTAAAAGGCAGCATAATTTGGGCATCAGGGTGGCTCAGTTGGTTAAGTGTCTGATTCTTGGTTTCAGCTCCATTCATGATCTCAGGAGTCCTGGGATCAAGCCCCACATTGGGTTCCCTGCTGGCAAGGACTCTCCTTGAAGATTCTTTCTCTCTGACCCTCCCCCCACTCACATGCTCTCACTCTCTAAGATCTTTTTTTAACAAAAAGGCAGCATAATTTGGTTCCACTTTCCAATATGTCACTCCCCCTTCTCACTAAACACTGATTTCTTCTCAATTCCTTGAATGTTGCAATTTTTTCCACCACTGGTCCTTTGCTTTGTGATCCTCTCTGTCCACTCTGCTCTTCCAGCCTTCCACAGAGCTGACTCTTGACCATCCTTTACACTGCAGTTTAAATATCCCTTGTCAGAAAGGTTGAGCATTGTTATTTGAAATACTACTGCCCCTTTTCTAACAGAGCATAGGTGCTTCTATCCAACTTCACCAAGATTTCCTTGTTGCCTATTTTCATCAACACTGTGTAAGTTCAGTGAGGGCAGGAACCATGGTTCTTTCCTTCCCTGTTCTATTTCTAGCTCCCAGCACAATGTCTTGCCCAATGTGGGCTCTGAATGAATGAATGAAAGCAAAAATATCTCACTCTTCCTGAAGGCATCTGATGTATTACTTTCTAACTTCCTACTACCTCAGTGAAGCTGTTGATCTTGTCATGCTGAGAAAAGCCACTGACTCCCACAGCTTGGAAATGCCCAGCTTCTAGGAAACTCCTGGATTCACATCCTCTGCATCCCGCTGTGGTCCCTGGATTCCAACTTTGATGGGGAGGACGGTGCTTGTTTCCAGTTGGCTTTTTAGAATTATTAAGCAGGGTGAGTCTGCCTTCAGGTCCTGGGATGAAGCCTGGGAGGCAGGCCAGGAGTTTCTTGCGGAGTGTCCGAGGTTGTGGCAGATTGGGGAGAAGACAAGCTCAGGCTGGGGAGGCCAGAGCCAGGCGCACAGATGCATGGCTGGCGTGCCTAGCTTTCGGTGGGTCGGGGTGCAGGCCGCCCTGACTAGGCTTGTAGGGGGCGGGAGCCCAGAGTCGCAGGGTGGGTAGTCGGCTCCCGGGCCTTGTGTCCCAGAGGCAGGCACCCTCAGAACATGGCTTGCGGTGCTGTTCATGGTATGGACGTGCTTAGAAAGGAAGCGACCCCAACCCTGGCCTCCCAAGCCAGAGAACCTGGACACTAGGACCCTGGACAGCGTTTAGAGGCCAAGAAGGCTTGAGTCCCTTTGAGTTCCCAGATCTTTTCCCCTGGGGCAATTTGGCCACTCCTAATAAAGCTGAGATCCCAATCTGTGGAGCTGCTTTCCTAAAGCTGGGCAGAAATGGATTTCCAAGAAATGGACATGTGTTATCATTCACCAAAACAATATAAATATCTTTGAATCAAGAGGAACATAAAGAAGTCTTTCAGTTCATATTATTTGAATAAATGAAGGGGTCTAGTACTTAGATTGTGAAGACAGAAAGTACAGAGGTGGTGGCCAGGGGCTGGAAGGAATGTGGAGTTGTTTAATGGGTAGTCTCAGTTTTGCTGGATGAAAAGAATTCTGAGCTTGGTTTCACAATGTGAATGTACTTAATGCTACTGTAAAGGGAACCTCTTATTTTCATTTACATCAAACACAATACTCTGAATACTACACTATGTCTGACGCTTCTGGTCACCACATGTGTACACATCCAGCAATTCTCCAACACCAGCTGAGTGTCCTACAATTCAACTCAATTCTGATATTCTCCACCTGGAGAGCACCTCCCATCCCACAGGTTGAAAACTCAGCCCTGCAACACTGCCCCCTCCTCCTGGTGGCTCTTTAGGTGCCAGTCACAAGTCCAGATTGTACCTGTGCTTCTGACCCACCAGCTATGAAGCAAAGATTCCCAGGATCCCCTCTTCAGGTCTGATTAATTTGTTAGAGTGACTCGCAAAACTGAAGAAAACATTTTTAAAAACATTTTTCTTATTAGATTACCAGTTTGTTACTAAATGGCCTAACTCAGGAACAACCAGATGGAAGACATGCTTAGGACAAGGTATGGGACAGGGTGCAGAGCTTCCATGCTCTTCCTGAGAAAGAATGCCACTTTCCCAGTACCTCCTCATTCACCAGCCTGGAAGCTCTCCAAACCCAGTATTTCCGGGTTTTTATGGAGACTTCATTACATATGTGTGATTGATTAAATCATTGGTCAGAGTGATTGAACTCAATCTCCAGCCCCTCCCCCCTCCAGAGAGGTGGGAGCAGGGTGGGACTGGAAGTTCCAACCCTCTAATCATAGGCTGGTTCCCCTGGCAACCAGCTGCCCTCCTCAGGTGTTTCCAAAAGTTACTACATTAACTTAAACTTAGGTGTGGTTGTCTGGAGCCTGCTATGAATAACAAGACACTCATTTCACCTTTATGGTCCTGGAGCTACTTCAGGAATCCATGACAAAAGATTAAATATTAAAAGTTGCTCCCATTGTTCTTATTCCTCAGCAAATGCCAAGGGTTTTAGGAGCTATGAGCCAGAGACCATAGACCAACAACAAAATATATAATAAACCACAACATCACAACTATTGAACTATGTACCTAAAAATGGTTAAGATGGCAAATTTTATGTTAAGTGAATTTTATAATTTAAAAAATTTAAGTTAAAAAAAAGGCAGTGCCCAAGCTGCAGAGTGCCTGGGAAGCTCCCTCCTCACTGTCAAGGAGCTTGTGGGATAGTATAGAGCCATGAGATCACTCCATGTGTCTGGATGGTTGGACCAGAACTCAGTCTCTGAAAATACTGGAAACAGATTCAGGGTCCCAGGCCCCAGGCATTGGTGTTGCTTCCAGAGATAGTCCCTGACCTTCTTATTAGGAAGGATGGGGATCTCATTCAGTTGACACTCATATCTGCCCTGAGGAAATGGGGAACCTCATGACTGTTCTTTTGCACTCTCCAAGTCTTCCTTGTCAGGGCATAGCCCTTTATAGAGATTATTACTGTTACTACAGAAGGGTGATTTTTTTTTCTTGAAATGTGGATAGTGGATAGATTTCTTTTTTTCATCTTGGAGCTTCTCTACCCACTAAGTCCCTACCTCCCTGGCCCAGTTACTCTCTTGAAGGATCTGGTAGCCAGTGAGATACTCTATAGGGAATGCCCCTGCACTCCATTGCCTGGCTCTCCTTTCTTTGATGTATCCTTCCCTGTCCACTGATTTTCACAACTTGATGAATTATTAAGATCTACTACAGTTTGCTGCTGGTAGTTGCAAAAGGAGTGAAAAAATAGTATTAGCATTCTTTTTCACAATACATGGGGAACAGCTGTAGACACATAAAATATTCATTATCATTTTGCAATTTCAAGTATTGTAATTATTAAAATATTTCAAAATGAGTATGTGGGTGGTTCAGTCGGTTAAGCATCAGACTCTTGATCTCAGCTCAGGTCTTGATCTGAGGGTCATGAGTTCAAGTGGGCATAGAGCCCACTTAAAAAAAATTCAGAGCGGCCCAGACTATGAGTGTTAGAATATAAAACAACCATGTATGTTAGAACCTCTTCATCATAGGGCAGAAATTCATGTGATCTGGGGATCCCATGTGCACCTGGCCTCTGAATAAGGGCAGTTTTGTTGGGACTGAGCCCATAGGCTGTGGTGTCTGTGCTAATTCCCAGGCATTAATGTCAGAAGAGAATGACGCCCCGTTGGTGTCAAAGAATTGAGAGTTGTTAGAAAATGACACACTGGGGCAGCCCGGGGGGCTCAGCAGTTTAGCGCCACCTTCAGTCCAAGGCCTGATCCTGAAGACCTGGATGGAGCCTGCTTCTCCCTCTGCCTGCGTCTCTGCCTCTCTCTCTCTCTCTCTCTCTCTCTCTGTGTGTGTGTGTGTTTGTGTGTCTCATGAATAAATAAAATCTTTAAAAAGAAAAGAAGAAAATGACACACTGTCTCTCCTTGATTGCTACAATAGCCTCCTGGCCAACTACAAATTTAGGAATTCTCACAATGCCCCTAGTTTCCATAATGCACTAGAAAGACCCATAGAACTCAATAAGTGCTATCCTTATGATTACAGTTTATTATAAAGGATGCAAATAAACAACCAAATGACAGAAGGCAAGTTCAGGAAGTGGGTCTGTAGCTTCCACTCCCCTCGAAGCAAGTGACCTCGCAGCACATCCATGTGTTCACCCAACAGGAAGTTCCCTGAACTCTATTGTTTAGGGTTTTCTATTTTTTTAAGATTTTATTTATTTATTCATGAGAGACACACAGAGAGAGAGAGGCAGAGACATAGGCAGAGGGAGAAATAGGCTCTATGCAGGGAGCCCGATGTGGGACTGACTGAATCCCAGGACTTTGCCCTGAGCCAAAGGCAGACGCTCAACCACTGAGCCACCCAGGCATCCCTGTGTAGGGTTTTCATATGGGCTTTCACTGCAGAGGCATGATTGGCTAAATCATTGGCCATTGGTGATTGAACCCAATCTTCAGGCCCTTTCCCCTTCCAGAGTCAGGTTCTAACCCTCTAATCACATGGCTGGTTCCTCTAGTGACCAGCCCTATCCTGAATCTATTTAGGGAACCCTTTAGGAGTTACTCCATTAACATAAACTTTGGTATAGTAGAAAGGGTTTATGGGTAAAAAAAAAAAAAAGACACTTGTATTTTCTAACATTCCAAGAATTTTAGACAAAGATTAAGTATGTGTTTTACTGTGTCCCTGACCCCCTCTAGTCTTTGACCATGGATCCCTTAAAGCAAAAAAAACATCATATCTGAACATAACCAATAACAGCAACATTTGGAGGAGTTCATGTGGGATAGAGATGGGAGGCTTTTAATTTAATTTCCCAATACATCTGACCATCAATATCAGTATTACAATTTTACCAATGATGTAGATATAAGACCATATTTCATTATGGTAAACGTAATTTGAAAAATAAAAGATACTGGCCTATTACTAGAGTCCCATTGAGTCCAGGCCATCATCGTACTATCTGGAAATACCTCCCACGGTGAGGTCACTCATGTTTGCAGGCTTTCATTTGATCTTGACATGTTCCAACAGCAGGAGTAGCCTCAGCACTACATAGCTTCACTCTTTCAGGCATCAGTATCACTGCGCTAAGGGACAGTATCATCTCCTGCTTTGAGCCTCTTTCTAAGTGTTACTGAGCTAGAGCGTCTCTCATTATTTAACTCATTTATTTATTTTATCTTCTTTTTTATCCAAATTTTCTCACCTTTCGAAGGGACATTAAGTTCCCTCACGGTGCTGCTCTAGATCGCAGACAGCAATATCAATCTAGCAGGTACCCTCCCCTCAGGCCACTCCCATGTGTTTAGAATAGGATGATACAGATACAGAATTAGTGGACTGATTTTACTACTAGTCATAGTGGAACTCACTGTTAATCACTGTTTTCCCAAATGGGGTAAAGGTATACTTCATCAGGTCCTTAGGGATTCTGACAGAAGGATTTAAAATATAGTCACAGTTTCTTACTAAAGAATCATCTCTGCTTCTGGAACTTATAGCTGCAGCCTTGGTCCTGCGACCATTAGGTAAGAAAAAGAAAGTTGAGGTGGTAAGGGGAAGAAAGAAAAATTACAGTCATTAGTCATTATCCCATGAGAAGATGCATAGTCATGCTACCATCCTCTTCCAGTCCTCTTCCTCAGATCCACCAGGAAAAAAAAAAAAAAAGACTCTATTCAGTGAGGACAGTACCTTAGCCCTCCCTGTGTTGAGTGTGAGCATATACTCATAAAGGCCTTCATGCCTTTATCTCTCCCTGTTTCAGATGAACAATGTCTAACTGCCCATTCCAATTCTCTATCAAACTATTACTAAGAGGATACCTCCCTACTCATTGTTGGACATTATGGGCCATAATGTATGTTCCTTGTCATACTTCAGCCAAGTATGTTCCTTGGTCTGAAGAAATATGATTTGGTGATCCAAACTGGTACAGTCTGTTCTGTCATGGTTCTTTTACAGTACTCTGAACATTTGCATCTTCTATTGGGTAAGCAGAGTCTACTTCAAAATCCACATCTATTCTAAGACCCCTTGGCTACCAGTATCAGTTTCACTTGCCAGCTGTGTTTCCCCAGCTAATTTGCCCATACATCATCTGTAGTTTGTCTCTCTTGTTGGCAGACAGAACTGTAGCTCGTGGCATTTTGTGCTCCAGAGGTGCAAGACAAAAATGTCTAGATTCAGGCCATATCTGCATTGCTCCAGTATCCAGGCATTTCTTGCATGCAGGTAGCCTCTTCAAACAAGTACACAGGGCTGTCGACTAGTGAATTCCAATCACCTTGTGAAGCTGCAGGTTGCTTCTTCTAATGGGCATCAACATGTCCTGTAGTGCACCCCCCAAATTCTCACAGTGATTTCAATAGGGCCATGCCTCACATCTCTCTCTTATTTAAATATTTCATCTATTAAGTAATCTCTACCCCCAATATGGGGTTCGCTAATGACCCCAAGATCAAGAGCTACGTGCTCTACCTACTGAGCAAACCAGGTCCCCCATGGTTATCCACCCCTGATCAATGGACACCACCCATGAGTCAGTGAAAGCTCAAACCAAGAGGCTTTTATCATTGTTGACTTCTTCAATCACTGCTAAGAAAACAGCATGTAATTCTGCCCACCAAGCTGATTTGTTTTTACCCTCCCTCAAACAGTTTTTAGCCTTCCAAACGGGATGCTATCTGTTCACCTTGGAACTGCCATCCATGAACCAAGCAGCTCCTTGTTGGTCACTTGAGAAACTGTTTACAGGGCACTGTTCATAGAATATAACCCTACAGCTCGTCATGTGGTTCCAAAGTCAATCCAAGGGGAAAGTCTACCTGGCTTGCTTGTGAATCCACTGGGCAACTTTCTGCAGTCCTCTGATAGCATATTCCTATACAGACCATTTCTATTTTATTGTAGAAGTCTTCTGGGCACTGTTCTACCCATTAGTATGTTTCTGTGACCTCATCCAATTATCATTAATATTTCTGGTCTTAAGATTATTATTTTTCATTAAAAATTTTAATTATGTTAAATACACGTGACATGAAGTTTACCATCTTTACTGCTTTTAAGTGTACAGTTCAGCCGTGTTAAGTATATTTACATTGTTGTGCAACCAATCCCTAGAATTTTTTCATCTTGCAAAATTGAAGCTCTGTGCCAATTAAATAACAGATCATTTTCCCCTCCCTCTGGCCCCTAGCAACCGCTGCTCTGCTTTCTCTTCCTATGAACTTGACCATTCTAGGTACCTCATATAAGTGGAATCCTTGTTCAGTATTTGTCTTTCTGTGACTGGCATGTTTCATGTAGCATAATGTCCTCAAGATTCATCCGTGCATCTGTGTTGTAGCAGTAGTCAGGATTTCCTTCCTTTTTCAGGCTAATATTATATGTACATTTATACTACATTTTGTTTTTCCATTCATCTGTGCATGGACACTTGAGTTGCTTCCACCTCTTGGCTACTGTGAATAATGTTGTATGAACATGGGTGTACAAGTATCTGAGGCCTTGCTTTCAGTTCTTTAGGATATATGTCCAGAAGTAGATTGCTGGATCATAGGGTAATTCTACTTTTATTCTTTTGAAGAACCACCATACTATTTCCTATAGTGGCTGCAATATTTTACATTCCTACCAGCAGTGTGCCAGTGTTCCAGTATCCCCACATCCTTGCCAACATTTGTTATTTTCTGGGGTTTTATTTGTTTGTTTTGGTTCTTTGATAGTAACTATCTTAATGGGTGTGAGATTATACAATTATTTATATCTTTCAGGCATAAGAGCAGTTTCAATTAATGTCTAATAGCAAGCGACTATTATATGAAGTGACTGCTCTTCAAATGGAAATTCTCTAGTCCAAAAAGTTCCAGTAGTCATGGCTGTAGGCCATTCACAGGCTGTTCCATAAGCTCCAGTTTATACTCCATATGGGTCTCTGGTACAGAGAATTCACTCATACCAGCACTCCAGCTTTTCTTTTACACTGCGTGGGCTTGGGCAGTCTTATCAGTTCCCAGTTAGCATGTCTAATATTGCTTGAAGGGTATATTTACATGCCGGTGTTTTACATAACAGGGAGGGGAAACATTACTCTATCAGGCACAATAGCCATCCACATAATACATGGAGATAAAAGAGATATAGGGATGCAGTCACTTCGTATAAACATTCCTGTTTTCACCCAAATCTCTACATCAATCCTATCAACCCTTAACATTTCTATATTCTCTCCTTTAAAAAATTTTTTTTTATTTATTTATGAAGACACAGAGAGAGGCAGAGGGAGAAGCAGGCTCCATGCTGGGAGCCTGACATGGGACTCGATCCCAGGTCTCCAAGATCATGCCCAGGTGCTAAACCGCTGAGCCACCCAGGCTGCCCCTATGGTCTCTCAATCTGATTATAGCTCCCGTTAGGGATGTATCAATGGTTTTTTTTTTTTTTTCAATGGGTTTTTTGATACCACAGTGCACAAGGTTCCCTGGTCTAAGGGTCCCAGAAACTGCTCTTCTCCATTCCTGTCCATTTATCTGCTCAGAAGACTTTGTGTCCTGAGCAGGTGTCAGGTCAAGGTACCTATGCCATTTGTCAATCTTTGTCTTGATTAATTTGCATGACTATTACCCCAGGTGATTCCAGGTCAGGTGTTTCTCATTGTAGTATTTATCTTCAGGCTTTTAAAACTCTTCTAAACTGGAGTAAATAGAGCAGATTTATTTGAAGCTGTTTAACATTGAAAGACTAGCAGGAGGTCCTATTGGTTCACCCAACATTAAGACCTCCTGCTGCATTAAGATCTTTGTTACACCCCTATCAATGTCCATTCGATTTATCTTGTTGCTTAATAACCATGCAGGGATTTCTACCTTGCTGGGGCAAGTCCTCTGACTACCCTCTGCCTTTCTCCATTTTATTGTTAGTGCTTTTTTTTTTTTTTTTTTTTTTAGGATTCATTTATTTTAGAGACAGAGAGAGAGAGAGCGCACACATGCACCTGAGGGGAAGGGACAGATGGAGAAGGAGAGAGTCTTAAGCAGACTTCATGCTGAACACAGAGCACTAAACGGGGCTCGATCTCACAACCCTCAGATCATTACCTGAAACAAAACCAAGAGTGAGACGTTTAACTGAACCACCCAGGTGCCCCTACTAATAGTATTTTTAATAGCACCTATAAGAGGGGAAGCTGAGATTAAATTCTATGAGGATTTTCAGACTGCTGCTCTATTTTGCAACTTGGGATACCCATACAAAAAGGTCCCCTAACCAACCTGTGTAACTGGCATATTCAATGGGTGGATATCTTCATTATCAAAAAGCTAGTCCCACATGGCTTGCATATGAAGCATATCAGTTGTTTCATGTTGGGTGTTCTGCTTGGCATTTATAGGGGTAGTTGAATTGTCCCCCTTCTCAGACTTCACAGTGTTATTCAGGCTGGCTGTTTTCTTGAGAATAGCTTGCTGTGTTTCTGGATCATGTATTGCCATCTGTGGATTGTTCACTAGTGAGCTGTTGGTCCTGTATCAGTGTAAACATGTGTTTCTGCTCTGCAGCATTCAGAACCAAAGATGTCCCCCTACATTAGTCACTTTGTGAACTGTGAAGTCCCATGCAGCACAAAGGACTTACCCAGACACTGCGCTAAGAGACCTAAGTGTAGCCTGGTTTCCACCTGTACTGGGACATGTCTTTAGAGGTGACCCCAGCCCCCTACCCATGCTCAGTCTTTTTTTTTTTTTTTAAGATTTTATTTATTTATTCATGATAGTCACACAGAGAGAGACAGAGAGGCAGAGACACAGGCAGAGGCAGAAGCAGGCTCCATGCAGGGAGCCCGACGTGGGATTCAATCCCGGGTCTCCAGGATCGCGCCCCGGGCCAAAGGCAGGCGCCAAACTGCTGCGCCACCCAGGGATCCCCATGCTCA
Organism: Canis lupus baileyi; assembly: GCF_048164855.1. Classification (NCBI taxonomy): domain Eukaryota; kingdom Metazoa; phylum Chordata; class Mammalia; order Carnivora; family Canidae; genus Canis; species Canis lupus. The sequence continues at coordinate 20,045,431 of NC_132860.1, read as the reverse complement.
GTCTTTGTCTAAGAAAGCACAGAGTTGCCAAATTGCCAAATATATATCTTCCCAGCCCCCATTCCCAAACCATGTTCAGTACTTTCCCACAACCTCCTTCTAAAGTTTTTCCATTTCTCCAGGGCCCCTTAGTCCTACTTTTTTACTTCCCCAACCACCCCTTTTTGTTCCTCTCTGTTCTTCCTTTAAAGACATATCTCCAGGACGCCTCTGTGGCTCAGTGGTTTAGTGCCTGCCTTTAAAGGGCCCACGGCGCGACCTTGGAATCCAGAGATCAGAGTCCCACTTCGGGCTCCCTGCATGGAGCCTGCTTCTCCCTCTGCCTGTGTCTCTGCCTCTCTCTCTCTCTCTCTGTGTGTGTGTCTCTCATGAATAAATACATAAAATCTTTAAAAAAAATAAAGACATGTCTCCTTTGTCTTAGTTGGGGTTGAGCACAGTTTCTACAGTTTGAGTTTATACTTAATGTCTGTCTTGCTATCTTTAACAAGTGGCTGGTGCTGTATCTCTGTTCTGTGGTGCCCCTACCCAGATCTGCATTGAAACCACCAAAGGACTCTGGTACGCGACAACTGGACTGATTCAGCAAGCACTGAGACCTTTTGTCTCCAGTTTGCTTGCTTGTTTATCCAGTGAGGAGTCTGACTCCTGATCCAGTGCTTGGAAGCACAGTGAAGAAAGATTTTGATTGTTAGGATCCTGGGTATACTCTTGAGGTTGAGATAAAGTTCCAGGCCTCTTTGTAAGTTACTATTAGTTAAGGATATGGGAACTTCTCAGTTGACATAGTACCCTTCCCCTCCCAACTCCTCCAGACTGTATGTTTTGCAGCAATGGCCCTAATGCTGTTCACTTTCTTTTACCCTGACAAAACTTTACTAAAGACAATACTGAATTATAGTGGCCTTTTTGGGGCTCCTGGGACAAGACCAGTCTGGTTTGAAAGGAGCCCTGGAGCAAATGGGAGCAAAAATCTCAGACACACAATGGTCCCTTTACTTTGCCCGGAAGGAGAAAGATCAGAAAAAACTCTCCAGCTTCTTGGTCCTCCCTAGAGGGGGGTGTAGGGGTGTGTGTGTGTGTGTGTGTGTGTATGTAAGGAGGCGGGAGCTCAAAGTTCTAACCCTGTAATCACAGGGTGGGTTCCTTAGGCTATGAGTCCCCGTTGTGAAATGATCTAGGGGCCCCACTAGGAGTAACCTTATTAGCATAAATTCAGGTGTGTCAAAAGGGATATCTTTTAACAAAAGATACTGTATCCCTTAGGAAATCCCAAGGGTTTTAGGAGCTCTGTGCCAGCAACTGGGGACAAAGACCAAACATATATATATTTTATTATTCCTCAGGTGTGATAGTTTGTATGCAGTTGGTAGTAGTGCAGAAGTAGGTAAGTGAGTCTGGATGTGTTTTGGGACTGGGGACTGATTGGGTAGGGAGGGGGCACCATGGAAACTGGAGGAAACAAGAATCACTACCTCCCTCCACAAGCCCCTATATCCATCAGTAGGAAAATGGGAAAAATAAATTGTGGTATAGTCATACGGAGAATATTAGAAAATCAAAAAGAACAGACTACTGGTGCATACAAAACATGCATGAATCACAGAAATAATATGCTGAGGGAGGGGCATCTGGGTGGTGCAGTCGGTTAAGCCTCAACTCTTGGTTTTGGCTCAGGTTGTGATCTCAGGGTGGTGATCTCAGGGTCATGAGACCGAGCCCTGCATCAGGCACTGTGCTCAGCACAGAGTCTGCTTAAGTTTCTCTGTCCAGCTCCCTCTGCCCTTCCTCTGCCCCTCCCCCACAGGCACGAATACGCTCCTGCACTCTCTCTCTCAAATAAATCTTTTAAAAAAGAAGAAATAACAAACTGAATGAAGTAAGCCAGATACAGAACAGTTTATTCTATAGATTACTTTTATATAAAGTTTAAGGACAGGCAAAACTAACTTATGATCAATATAAGTCAGAAAAGTGGTTACCTCTGGGAAGAAGGTATTGTTTTGAAAGGGGCGTGAGGGAACTATCTGGGGTTGTGGAAATGTTATTGATCTTGACGTTGGGTCATGGTTACATGGGTATGTACATATGTAAAAATTAATCTATAAGATTCTATAAACTTATAAACTTAGTGTTTATTAGTTAGCCCTAAGTAAACACATTCAAGATAAACATTCAAAGAATAGAAATGGAAGGCAAAACTTCCAATTAGAGGAAAAAGAAAGGAATAAAGACAAATCATTTGATACAAGAATGCAAGAAAGTTGGGGAAAAAAAGAGGCAAGAAAGGTATGGTTAACAGCTCACAAGAAGCTGGCAGAAAGAAATCTGAAAAATACTGAGCTATATAAGTATTAGATAAAATAGATTAAGATAAAAATGTTTTGGGTAATGGGGATCATTACATAATAAAGACATTTACCAGAAATGCATAGCAATTCTCAATTTTTATATATCCAACAATGTAATCTTAAATTACATGAAACAAAAACTTACATAAAAAGAGAAATTTCCAAATCCACAATTACAGGAAATTTAAAAACCATTCTCAGTGATTGATAATTCTGTCAGACAAAAATAGGATAAGGTAGATTTAAACATCGTAATAGAAGGAAAGAATTCTACCCCAGTATTTGGAGAATATACTTTCCTTTCAAGCATATATGGAACATTACACGGACACACACACACACACACACACACACACAGATCCACAGCAGGTCACAAAGCAAGTTTCAAGCAAAAACCAAAGAATGGAGATCATACAAAGTATCTTAAGAAAAAAACCCCAAATATGTATGTTCAAAAACTTGAAAACATACTTCTTTATAATTCATGAGTCAAGAATGAAAATGAGCAAATGTTAGGAACTGAGGAGCAATGCAAACACCATGTTTCACAGCTCAGGACATGCTGTTAACTAGCATATAGAGAAGAAGTTTTAAACTTAGATACAGCAAGTAGAAGAAATATTTTTTAAAACTCTTAATGCACAGTCAAAAAATTAGGACAAAAATAACACAAACTGTAAATCCAAAGAATGTGGAAAGAAGAAAGACAATAGTAGCAAATAAAACAAAAACAAAGTATCAACAAAGAAAAAGGCTGCTTCTTTGAAAAGATAAAAACTTTTGGTGAGACTGGTTACAAAACAGAACACAGCTATCCATAAAATGAAATTTCAAATTAAAAAAAGATGATACACTTAGAAAAGTGTAAACTACAAAAACCAAGTCAAGAAATAAAAAAAAAAAAATCTGAATAGCCTTAAAACTGAAAGAAATTTAGGCAAAAATCTCCCCAGCTCAGTAAGGGTATGAAAATTATAGGCCAATGCCCTTTATGCTCAGAAATGTAACATTTCTATGTAAAACATGAGCAAAGAAAAATAAATTTATTTAACAATAAATACATCATGAATTGGTAGGCTTACCTTAGAAATATAATGATTTAATAATGTGTTACTGCAACTCATGAACTGATGTGATGCATTTAACTTCTATTCATGCACATTAAAAAATCTTAAAACTTTAAGAAAGTTCACATTAAAGTCAAACATAAAAATGCCTGCTTTTATCACCTCTTTCAACATTATGTGGCTATTGCAGTAAACCAAATTAACTCATATGTACATACATATGTACACGTTACATACACAAATATTGACTTCTCATGACTATTGTTAACTTTTCATATAGCAGCCTTTGAAAAATCTAAATTATTATTTTATTTTTAAAAAATTTTTTTTAACTTTTATTTATTTATGATAGTCACAGAGAGAGAGAGAGAGAGAGAGAGAGAGGCAGAGACATAGGTAGAGGGAGAAGCAGGCTCCATGCACCGGGAGCCCGGTGTGGGATTCGATCCCGGGTCTCCAGGATCGCGCTCTGGGCCAAAGGCAGGCGCCAAACCGCTGCGCCACCCAGGGATCCCTAAATTATTATTTTAAAAAGCCCTCAAACACATTATGGTTTTTTCAGACAGTAGTTTTAGATGTCACAATCTCAAGCACAGCTATGTTCACCAAGTTACTCTTCACACTTAGTTTCACTCAGAGAATATTGTAAGGAACAAATTTGAATTGTGTAACCCGTTTGAACCTAAAATGCTTTGTTTCACTGAGATGTACCTCCTTTTTGGAGAGGAAGAGGCAAGGGCTTCAGTTGGTTTTGCTTGCCTCAGGTGCTACTGTGAGGAATGTCTAAGAGCTCTCATGTTTTCCTTTTATTTTTCCTAAAGGGGACTTTTTGTGCAATACCTTTATATTAAAGGGCAGTACTACATAAAACTATGAGCCCTTTGGAGTTTGGCAAACGGATGAAAATGGTGCAGAAGGGGAAAATGATGCATCCAAAGAATGACTCCCTCTTTTTCCTATTCTAGCAACCAACCCTCCCCCTCAAGTCTTCTCTTGCCCTTGGACAAGTGCAAAAGTTCTTAATACACTTTATGTACAAACTGCGTTTTTAAACTTTTCAGTCACTATTTCATTTTTCAGTGGATTTTTTTTTTTCCTGTTTGAAAAAGTGGCTCAGCGGTTTAGCGCGGCCTTCAGTCCAGGGCGTGATCCTGGAGACCTGGGATGGAGTCCCACGTCGGGCTCCCAGCGTGGGGCCTGCTGCTCCCTCTGCCTGTGTCTCCGCCTCTGTGTCTCATGAATGAAAGGAAAGGGAAAGGGAAAGGGAGAAGAAAGAAAAAAGAAAGGAAAAGAAAAGAAAAGAAAAGAAAAGAAAAGAAAAGAAAAGAAAAGAAAAGAAAAGAAAAGAGAAAGAAAAGGAAAAAGAAAATGGCTTGGATAACTTGGATTAGAATACTTTATAATTTTTCTCCTTAAGGGGCCCCTGGGTGGCTCAGCGGTTGAGCGTCTTCCTTTGGCTCAGGTCGTGATGGGGGCGTGGGGGGGTCTTCGGGACGCGGCCCTCCGTTGGGCTCCCCGGCACGCAGCCTGCTTCTCCCTCAGCCTGTGTGTCTGCCTCTTTCCGTGTGTCTCTTATGAATAAATAAGTAAAAATATCTTTAAAAACATTTTTTTCCTCAAGAGTGATGGGGAAAAAAAATTTTTTTTTTTAACCTAACGGCTTTTCATTGCGCAACGGAGCTTCCAGGAGTGACAGCAAGCCGGGGCAGGTCAGGAACCGGAAGCTGGAAGACCTGCCTCGGAGCCCCCCCGCGCCCCCCGGCGCCCCCCGCGCCCGGCAGCCAATCACCAGCAGAGCCCCGCCGGGCCGCGCACCCGCCGGAGGCTCGCCTCAGCCGTCCGCCTGCGCTGCGGGGGCTCCGCCGCGACGCGCCGCCCGACCGGTAGGAGCCGCCGTCGCCGTCGCCGTCGCCGTCGCCGTCGCCGTCGCCGTCGGGGAGCGCCCCCTCGCCCCCCCGCCGCCCCCGAGCCCTCGACCGGCCGACATGGTTGAGGCGGATCGCCCCGGGAAGCTCTTCATCGGCGGCCTCAACCCCGAAACCGACGAGAAGGGCCTCGAGGCCGCGTTCGGCAAGTATGGCCACATCAGCGAGGTGCTCCTGATGAAAGATCGAGAAACCAGCAAGTCCAGGGGCTTCGCGTTCGTCACCTTCGAAAGCCCCGCGGACGCCAAGGCCGCCGCCAGAGACATGAACGGCAAGTCCCTGGATGGTAAGGCCATCAAGGTGGCCCAGGCCACCAAGCCGGCGTTTGAGAGCGGGCGGCGGGGCCGCGGCCGCCTGAGGGGCCTGCGCGGGGCCCGCGGCGGCCCGCGGCGCCCTCCGTCCCGGGGCGGGCCGGCGGACGACGGCAGCTACGCGGGGGATTTCGACCCGCGGCCCTCCAGGGCCCCGATGCCCCTGAAGCGCGGGCCGCCGCCGCCGCGCAGGCCCGGGCCGCCCCCCAAGAGGGCCGCGCCGTCGGGCCCGGCTCGCAGCGGCGGCGGCGGCGGCGGCGGCGGCGGGATGCGCGGGCGGGCCCCGGCCGCGCGGGGGCGAGACGGCTACGCGGGCCCGCCGCGCCGGGAGCCGCCGCCGCCGCGCCGCGCCGCCTACCTGGGCCCCCGGGAGGAGGGCTACTCGCCCCGAGACGGCTACTTGAGCCGAGACTACCCGGGCGCCCGCGACCCCCGCGAGTTGGCCGCCTCGCCGCGAGACTACGCCTACCGCGATTACGGCCACGCCGGGGCCCGGGACGACTGTCCGTCGAGAGGCTACGGCGACCGAGACGGCTACGCAGGGCGCGACCGCGACTACGCGGACCATCCGAGCGGAGGCTCCTACCGAGACCCCTTCGACAGCTACGCGGACCCGCGCGGCGCCGCGGCGGCGCGGGGGCCCCCGCCTTCGTACGGCGGAGGAGGCCGCTACGGCGAATACCGGGGCTGCTCGCCCGACGTGTACGGCGGCGGCCGCGACACTTACGGCGGCGGCGGCCGGAGCGACCGCTACTCGCGGGGCCGCGACCGGGTGGGCAGGGCCGACCGCGGGCTCTCCCCGTCCTTGGAGAGGGGGTGCCCCCCGCCGCGCGAGTCTTACAGCCGCTCGGGCCGCAGGGTCCCCAGGGGCGGAGGCCGCCTGGGAAGCCGCCCCGAGAGGGGGGGAGGCCGCAGCAGGTACTAGGCGCCCGCTGCCGCTGCCGACGACCCACATTCCGTTTTCCGAGAAACTAGCGGAAAGAGAAGAGGAGTCTGTGCGATGGTGAACTCTAACCCCAAGGACTCGTGCCAGGAAGAGTTGTTTTTTTCTTTTTTTTTTTACCTTTTGAGCGTTCTCTGTTAAGCTTTCTCTCCCTAACCTTGGTGCTTTTCGGGAGGAAGAAGCTAAAGCTCGTTTAATTGCTCGTTTAACGTTTTGGAATTGTTTAACGTTTCTTTCAACAAGCTCGTGTTAAAAGTATAAGACTTGAACCCGCGTACTGGTCTTCTTATATTTCCAAGTAAAAATCCTTCCAAAGGCTTCCTCCCTCCTCAATTTTCCTGATAAATGAGACAGACAGTTCTCAAACCGTTTACAAACATCTGCCCGCCAAAAACGGAAAGAAGGATCATTTCTATTAATACAGACCAACTAGATTTTTGGGGGGGGACGAGTGGGAGGGAATTGGTGTATGCCACTCTTAAGATTGCAGGGTGTCTTTCAAATCCGGGCTCAGTGCTCCCAGTATTTAAAAAAAAAAAAAAAGTGACCAGCAGCAACAGCAAAAATCACTTAGATGCGTATTTAAAGAAAGTTCTATTCACTCTATAAGTCTAAAAAAAAGCAAGTCAACAATGCTGGCCATATTTTGTTTTTTATTTTGTTTTTGCCTTTACTTTGGGAATCTGCAGGACCTCCTGTTCCCTTTCTCCCCAAAATACTGTTCATATGTGTTGAACAAGAATGGAATCCTAAGTTAAAGATTTGGCCAACCAACCACAGAGCTGCAAAAATCCCAAACATCAATTAATAGAGTTTATTTTCACCACCAACAAATTACTAAGAAACAAGTAGAAAATACGGTAGTGGATTTGGGGATCATAGGGCTTTCATTCCTAACTCTCCAAGCTACTTGCCCTTGGCTCTAGGGCTGGCTGCTGGCTCCTGTGGAGAGAATTAGACTTCTACCCCTAAGGGTGGAGGAATCAAATGTGAGAAGCATCAGAGCTCAGAAGCTCAGAGAATTCTTGAGAGAGCTTGGCATTTCAACATCTGAGGATTTCATCCCGGTGTGAGGGACCTGGGTCTGTTCACAAGAGGCCGGGGATGGGTTGAGGGTTCGGTTCTATTAAGGTGGGGAGAAGGACTTGAACAGACAGAGATCAGAGAGGCTCCCTCTAGAGTGCCTCAGGAGGGAAAGTGAACAGTCTCTTCTTTCCACCCCAAGCTCAGGGCAAGAAACACCTTTTCCAGTTAGCACCTGTGGAATTTCCTGGTTTATCAGAGAGAGAGAGAGGTAATTGCACCTCAAGGTGCAAGGAGCTCTAGCGGCCAGAGAAAAAAGGATCAGGTTAAAATAGTAGGATTCATGTTCTGCATAATAATTGCTGGAGGAAAACAGATGAGCACCTGAACTACAACAACAAAGTACTAGAGATCTGAATATACCACACTCACATACACAACTCTAAAAATACAGTTTTTTGACAAAAATAATAAAGTAGGGGATTTACAGGAGAGGCTGCATTAGTGGCCCAGAAGATCAAATGCAAGAAATAGCTTAAAAAAAAAAAAAAAAAAGTCCAGGACTCAATCTGGCAAAAATGTGTTATAGCTTTATGGAAAAATTGTTAATGTTTATTAAAGGACCTAAAAGAAGAACTAAATAAATGGGAGGTTTGTATCATGTCATGGTTGGGAAACACTTCTTATTATAACTCTTCTCAACCTCACCAAATTAATTTGGAGATCAATACAACTTCAAATGAAGTTACAACATGATTTTTCCACACAGCTCTCTTCTCTTTCTCAATAATACCCATTTATTTGTGTGATCAACGATGGAATACTAAATAAAAGATTTGGCCAACCGGCCACAAAACAAAACAAAAGCTTCAATTCACTACAAACAAATGATGAAGAAACAGGTAAGAAAAAAACACTAATGGGAGTTTTAGTCTAATAATCCTAAAGCTTATATAGTGAAATAAAGAGCAAGAAGAGCCAAAGCAATTCTGAAAAAAGCAATAATTAGGAAGGACTCACTCCACCAGATACCAAATTTGTTACAAAGTTAGAGTGATTTAAGCTGTGTGATATCGACAGACAAGGATAGACAGACCAACAGAGCCAAAATAGTGAGCCTAGGAACAGGCCCACTTGCATATGAAAACATGATACATGACAGAGGTAACTTTGAAAGTCACTGGTGACAGGATGGACTTTTTCTTGTTTTTGATGGCTATCTCTTTGCAAAAAGAGAAATGAGATTCCCTAACTCAGCATACACAAAAATACATTCTAGATGGTTTGAAGATATAAATCTGAAGAGGAGATTTTTTTAAATACTTAGAAGAAAATAAAGAAGAAATGTATCACACTGAGGTAGAGAACTTTTTAAGACATAAAACACAATCCTAGGAGGAAAATGTTAATAGAATTTTCCACGTTATTAAAATTTTTTTATGATAGGATACTTAACAGTGAAATACCTAACCATACATTGGAAGAATTTATTTGCATTGAAATAACTTCCAACAGAATGCTTAGGAACCAGTAAGAAAGAAAACACCCAAGAAAGAAAAGGGGGAGGGGGCAAAACGACTGATACCTTTCTGATAGAGGTATAAATTGACATAATCACTGGAAATAATTTTGGCAATGCCTAGCAAAGTTGGAGGGTGCATACCTTATGACCCAGAAATTCCACTTCAAGGAGAGGACCTAGAGAAACTTGCACATGTACACAGGAGATTTGCACGAGTCTGGGTCTTAACTGCACTCCTGGAATGTTAAAAAGTAGAAGGTCTACCTGGAGTGGATCAACGTGAGGTTTATTCTTATAATGAAGTTCAATGTAGAAGCTAATGAGAATCAGCCATATCCACATGCAATCTAGGTAAATATCACAATATTTGTTGGGTGAAAAAGGCAAGTTGCATAAATACAGGTGTAATAAAAAATACATGATTGGAGTGATACACCGTAAAGTTGGTAAGTTTTGCGGGAGGAAAGGAAGATGGGATGAGTGGGCTTTAGCTGAATCTGCAGTGTTCTGTTTAACAGATGGGTTTTAAGCAAAAATGACAATGTTAGCATCTTAAATTTGTGTCTGTACATTAGCTTCTCCAGTATTCTATAATTTTGATATATTTCATACTATAATCTTTAACATGAAAGGTAGAACTTAGCACAGAGCCAGCATATAATGGCTACTCAAAAATGCTAGTTATTATACTGAAACTGTCTTTCAGATTTAACACTCTTTTGACAATAACGGTCCCTCTTGGCTTTGTTTATGGGTGATGCCTTATTCTATTTGACTCAGTTTATAGAACCTCCTGTCATAAACTGCTCACAGCTGGCTCACCATAACTTCAAGAATGGAATTTGCATATCTGAGGACCAAATCTTAGAGGAAAGTGTAGTTTTTCCCTTTACCATTCTTTCAGAAGCATAATAGCGATGAAAATTTTTTTCCAATTAACAAAAATGCCAATTTCTGGAGAGTAACCTCCTGAATATTGAACTATTAATAACTTTTATTTTTTTTAAAGATTTTATTTATTTATTCATGAGAGAGAGAGAGAGAGAGAGAGGCAGAGACACAGGCAGAGAGAGAAGCAGACCCCAAACAGGGAGCCCAGTGTGGGACTCGATCTGGATCCTGGGTCTTCAGGATCAGGCCCTGGGCTGAAGGTGGCGCTAAACCACTGAGCCAACGGGCTGCCCCTTAATAACTTTTTAAAAGAAAACATTTAGAAAAAAAGTCTCCGGCAGAGCTTAGATGAGTTCAAGAGATCATAGCATACAAAGGTTTTGGCTTTCTCATGCACATACACAGTAGAGGAGCCCCAGTTCTTCTTTACTGGAAATTAATGCATAAAGCTGTTTTTGTAGGAAAACATGTAAGAGATCTAGCAATTGATAATTCTTGTTTATAATTGCTTTCATAATGATGAGAAAAAGATCATACCAGGTATTTCACAAGACCTACCCACTGAGGGCAGTTTAAAGAATGTGCATCTCATAACCCAAGCCTTTGTGTTTTCTATCTTGAGTTTGGCTCAGTCTACTCCTGAGACCCTCTCTCCACATTCCTTCTGTCCAAAACAGGGTTCCAGGAGCATCGAAAGTATCCATGTGGCTACTGACAGCATTACTGACTGTCCCCCACCAGGTGAGGCCTGAATGTCTTCCATCTCTGATTGCATCCTGCATCCTGTTGTGGGTCCTGGGGCTCTCTGGAGGGCTGGAGGTAGACCTCTTTCCTAGAGGGCAGTAGCTCCCCTTTTACCCTTGCTGCAGGCCAGATAAGATGGGGAAGTATTTCCTGCTTATATTCCTTCTACCTGGAACCCCTAACATCTCTCAGCCTTTAGATCATTGGGGTTCATGCTGCCACCCTTTTAGCCTTTACCTTAAAAAGGTTGTGTGATTTTCCTTCTTGTACAGAAATTTCCTTTTGGGGGACAGTTACTCTGTTCTTGACTCAAGTATATTTAAGAACTCACCAAGCAGAATCGATGGTGTTGCTTTTGCTGTGCACGTATGGAATCTAGTGGTAGTGGGAATTCTTTCAGAATTCATATGTTTGTGGTGATGTCTGAAGCTAATTTCTCTTACGGTATGGCACATCTAAGAACTCTTTAAAAATTATTCTGAGTATAAAATATTTTGAGGGTGACATTTAATATGGGAATCAAGTACAAAAAATAAACTATAGCAACTACAAAGCAGTGATGACTCTGTGGAAGGCATTCCACTATCATATTTACTAAAATGTTCCAGGAGAATGAAAAAAATATGAGGATGTATTATGAAATTCTTAGGGAAAGCATTAGGAAAGAATAAGCTTCCTTGTAATATTTGGAGGCTGCTTGTTATAGTAAAAAGGTAATCTTGGTCATATGTATGAGTCTTCATTCTGTTATTTAGGTGACTTGGACAATTTTTTTTTTAAAGATTTTATTTGAGAGACAGCACAAATGGGGGAAGGGACAGGGGGAGAGGGGGAGGTAAAAGCAGACTCCATGCTCAGCAGGGAGCCCCCATGTGGGCCTCCATCCCAGGACCCCTAGATCATGACCTGAGCCAAAGTCAGATGCTTAACTGACTGAGCCACCCAGGTGGTCCTGGGCAAGCTTTCTAAAATTTTTGACCTTCAGTTTTTTTCATGTGGAAATGGAGATGATATAACTATTTTGAAAGTTTAAAATAAGATAATTCATGTAAAGCATGCAGCACAGTGACTGGACTTGTAGGGGGGCTCATTCAATAGTAGTACCACAGTGCTCTGCATATAGCAGCAGCACAGACTTTCTTTTGGAATTTATCATTGCCATTGACCAGTAAAATTACTTATGTACTAGAAATCTTCAGAGAGTTCAATTTGAAGGTGTTAATGTATTTATCTTCAAGGTGTATTCACCCAGCTTGAAATCTTGGAGACATATTTGACTTTTTACAGTTCCCACTTTGCCTCTGCCTTCTGTTGTTCTTCAAAAAAAAAAAAAGATTTTATTTATTTATTAATGAGAGACAGAGAGAGAGAGAGAGAGAGTGAGAGAGAGAGGCAGAGACACAGGCAGAGGGAGAAGCAGGCTCCCTTCCATGCAGGGAGCCTGATGTGGGACTCGATCCCCTTCGGCCCAGGATCATGCCCTGGGCCGAAGGCAGGCGCCAAACAGCTGAGCCACCCAGGGATCCCCTGTGTACTTCTTGACAGAGAGGGTGACTTTGACTGGTAGGCTCAGTGTCCCATTCCTAACCAAACCGAAGTGATAAATTTATCAAGACCTTTTTTCCTTCAAATCTAGTAGGATTTAGAATTCTTATCCTCTGGTATAATTAACTTAGACTTCACTTTATGTCATAAATAATATAGCTAATGCAGTGCCTGAATTTTAAAGCGTGTGGCTATTATTGTTATTTACAATTGACCCAGGGTCCAGTGCACCTCAGGAAGTCCCTGAGTTCCAGTAGTGTGTATTGATCTAGAATAGGCACAGAATCTGGCAGACCTGAATTCAAATCCTGTATCCACCACTTACTAAACATGTGATCTTGGTCAGGCTACTTTACAGCTCTCTGCTTTGCTTCCCTTACCTATGAAACAGAGATGAGAGTGCTCATTCATGAGGTAGTTTGTCCATCTACTTACTCATTAAATCCAATGATGAGCAGATACTTATGTAATACCCACCATATGTCAAGCACCGTGTTAATCTGGGACCAAGGCAAACAACACAGTGGCACATATACTTGGCTGCCGAATTCGTGTTCATTAAGGAAGAATCACAGTGGTGGTTGCCCAGATGCAGACTAGGGGAATGTACATGTATCTAACAGGATTAGTCATTGGTTTCCTCCCACCCCCATCCTACCTGGGACTCTAGTTTTCTTTTACTTTTTTGCCCCCCCCCCCCATTTTTTTAGTATAGTTGACATATAATGTTACATTAATTTTAGGTGTACAACTTAATGATTTGACAAATTTATACATTATGTTTTGTTCACCACAAGTGTAGCTATCATCTATCACCATACAATGCTCTTGCAGTATCATTGACTATATTCCTTATGCTGTGCCTTGTTCATCCCATAATTGAAAGCCTGTATCTCCCCCTCCCCTTCACCTATTTGCCCAACAGCCTCCCACCCCTCTAGCAACCATCAGTTCTTTATTTATAGGCCTGATTCTATTTTTTGTTTATTCATTTGTGGTTTTTGTTTGTTTGCTTTTTAAGATTCCACTTATGAATGGAGTCATCTGGCAGTTGTCTTTCTCAGTCTGACTTATTTTAGTTAACATAATATCCTTTAGGTCCATCCATGTTGTTTCAAATGGCATGGTCTTACCTTTTTTTAATGGCTGTGCATTGTTCCTTTGTGCTCATGTGCATTTGTGTGTGCATTGCATGTATATCTTATGTCTGTTGATGAACACTTAGGTTGTTTCCATATCTTGGCTTTAAACATACAGGCCTGGGGGGGCACCTGGGTGGCTCAGTGGTTAAAGGACTGCTTTCAGCTCAATGCGTGATCCTAGGGGTCCTGGGATCGGGTCTTGCATAGGGTTCCCCAGCCAGGAGCCTGCTTCTCCCTCTGCCTATGTCTCTGCCTCTCTCTCTCTCTCTCTCTCTCTCTCTCATGAATAAATAAATAAAATCTTAGAAAAAACACACAGAGATGTGTATATCTTTTCAAATTATTGTTTTCATTTTCTTTGGGTGGTAAATACCCAATAGTGGATTTTTTGGATCATATGGTATTTCTTTTTTTTTCAGGAATTAAAAAAAATATTTTATTTATTTATTAATGAGAGACACGGAGAGGCAGAGACATAGGCAGAGGGGAAAACAGACTCCCTGCAGGGAGCCTGATGTGGGACTCGATCTCAGGACCCTGGGACCTCACCTTGAGCCGAAAGCAGATACTCAACCACTGAACCACCCAGGTGCCCCTTTTTCAGGAATCTTAATACTGTTTTCCACAGTGGCTACACCAGTTTACATTCCCACCAACAGTACACAGAGGTTCCTTTTTCTTCACATCCTCTCCAACACTTGTTATTTCTTGTCATTTTGATTTTAGCCATTCTAACTGGTATAAGGTGATATTTCATTGTGGCTTTGATATGCATTTCCCTGATGATTATGATGTTGAACATCTTTTCCTGGGTCTGTTGGCCATCTGGATGTCTTCTTTGGGAAAAAAAAATGCCTATTTAAGTCCTTTGCTATTTTTTGATCAAACTTTTTGTTTTTTTGGTATCAAGTTATATAAGTGCTCTGTATATTTTGGATATGAACCCCTTATTGAATATATTATTTGCAAATATCATCTCCCATTCAGTATGCTGTCTTTTAATTTTGTTAATGGTTTCCTTTGCTGTGCAAAAGCTTCTTATTTTGATGTAGTTCTGATACTTTTGTTTTGCTTTTGTTTCCTTTGCCTTATGAGACATATCTAGAAAAGGGTGGCTATGGCTGATAGAGAAACTACTGTGCCTGTGCTCTCTTCTAGGATTTTTATGGTTTCAGGTCTCACATTTGGTCTTTAGTCCATTTTGAGTTTATTTTTGTGTGTAGTATAATAAGAAAGTAGTCCAGTTTTATTCTTTTGCATGTAGTTGTCATTTTCCCACACCATTTTTAAAAATTTTATTTATTCATGAGAGACACGGAGAGAGAGGCAGAGATACAGGCAGAAGGAGAAGCAAGCTCTCCGAGGGGAACCCAATGCGGGACCTGATCCTGGGACCCTGGGATCATGACCCAAGCCAAAGGCAGACATTCTACCGCTGAGCCACCTAGGTGTCCCCTCAACACCATTTATTAAGAAATTGTCTTTCCCCCATTGTATAGAAATTAATTGACCATAAATTGTGGGTGTATTTTTGGAGTCTCTATTCTGTTCCATCAGTCTAATGTCTGTTCCTGTGTCAGAACCATACTGTTTCGATTACTACAGCTTTGCAGTATATCTAGAAATCCAGGATTGTGGTACCTACCATTTTGTTCTTAGGATTGCTTTGGCTATTCAGGGTCTTCTCTAGCTCCATACAAATTTTGGTATTTTTTGTTCTAGTTTTGTGAAAAATGCATTTAATATTTTGATAGGGAATGAATTGAATATATAGATTGCTTTGGGTAATATGGACATTTTAACAATATTAATTCCTCTAATTAAACATCAGCTTTGAGAGAGAAACTTCTGCATTTGGACTCTGGGACATTTGAATTGCATAATAGAAAAAGTACCAGCTGGAATAATCTAGGATTAAGGTGTAGTAGTAATATGTCATGACAGAACTTTAGCTCTAACCCTGCCATTACTCATTACTCATGGATGGGATTTGAAGGAGTCAAGATCTTAATAATAAAACCTACCTGCCTACTTCAGACTGATTAAAAAATGGGACACAGAGATTCCTGGTAAGGGTTTTTGACTAGCCCAGATATCAAGGACTGGAGAAAGGAGGGGCAGTAGAGTATAAATGGTGGTATAATATAATGGCTGTGAAGGTATTACTCTGCATAACACCTCTTAGATATTGGGGGAATGGGACCAAAGTCTTACAATTGAAGCTGTATGATATAGCCAACTAGCAGTAGGATTCGCTACATCAGCATTCATGATTGGGAAAGGATTAGCCCTTTCCTAACATCATAGCTGTAGGGGCCACTGCAGTCCAAGCTGTGCAGCTGACCATGATTGATTGCTTTCAAAACTAGGTCTTACCCAGTTTCGTCTGATACTCTGCATAAGGCCAATCTCTGGGTGGCCAATCTGCTGGGGATTAGTTTTGGACAAATTAATCCTTATCTCTTAGCTAACCAATGGAGAGACATGGTGTTGAACAGAAGTAGACATCATTAATCCTCAGGAGATTAATGTTCAAAAGAGATAGATTTGGGTTGAAAAATGTAAAATTTTAACTGCGATAAGCATTGTGAGAGAGCTGCCTAGTGCTATGAGATACGATAGTAATAAAGGTTTGGTGTAGTACAAGATGTTGGAGAATGCATCCTTAAGGGAATGATGATTGAATTCAGATGTGAAAGAAGAGTAAGAGCTACATTGCTGGGAAAATTAAATGAGACAATATGTTAAAGCATGTAGCACATAAGTTCTCCTTAAATAGAGACTGTGGTTTTCTTATGGCTATTCTTTTTTGACACTGAGGTAGTTTTTGCTGGAAGTTTAAGCTATATGGGTAAGGGTAAAGGAACAAATCACTAACATATTAATTTAAGAAGGCATACCTTGAGGTTGATTGCCAGGAGCACACAAAAGAAGAATGCCAAAATGTGGATCAACCAAGGCAGAAAGTAGGAGATTCAGTTAGAGGTCAAACTGAGAAGAAAAACTTAACAGGGAAAATGTGGAAACTGGGAAGCAGGCATGGACTAACTTTTGGAATTGATGCCCTGGAACGTAGTGCATTTGTATTAACTGCCCTTCAAAGTCTGTATCACATTCCTGGAGAAAGTCACTCTTCTTAAAGGTATCAGGGCTGTTTGGATCTGGGATGAACCAGCTCCTGTCTTTATCCTTTTTTTAAAATTTTATTTTTAAAGATTTTATTTATTTATTAATTCATCACACACACACACACACACACACACACACACAGAGTGGCAGAGACACAGGCAGAGGGAGAAGCAAGGTCCATGCAGGGAGCCTGATGTGGGACTCCATTCCAGGACTCTATCCCAGGACTCCAGGATGACGCCCTGGGCCGAAGGCGGCGCTAAACCGCTGAGCCACCCAGAGAGGAGGGATCCCTCCTGTCTTTATCCTTAAGGCACTCACAGTCTAGTGTGGTTGGCAGATTGTTCTGTGTTAAATTACCTTTAGTGCAAAGCAGAGGAATATTAAATGCTGTGAGATAGGTAAGGGCAATGTGCTAAGAGAGCAAAGGAGTTCTGAGTAGTGGAGGGCTTTCCAGAGAATGTGAATTTCAAGATTTTTCCCTGAAACAGAGAAACTCCTCTTCAGTGCTTGTATATTGTACATTTTAGAGACGGCTGGGTCCATTTTTTTCCTATTTGTACCTCATTTTAGGATTGTTACCATTTTTTATCTCCCTCTCTGCTGATTTCCATCTACTTTATTCCATTGCCAATTGGAAGCCATTGAAACTTCTGAAGACAGGAGTGGTGATCTGAGCGGCAGTTGACTGTTCTGTCCCTGGCATCTAAAAGATGGATTGAAGAGAAAGGTTGGAGACAGAGGGCCATCCTTTACATGATAAGACTTAAAGCTTTTATATTAAAATTGCCCTAGTGGATTAAGAAACTGGGGGGTGGCAAGGGTTTCTGGTCTTTGAACAGAGGTTAACCCATAAACAGTCCACTAGATGGCACCAAAAGCTTAAGGATTGTGGCTTCATGGTTCCTGGCTCCTGCCACGCAGAACCGGGGCTCCAGGGCCAGCTGCTATGTGGCTGAGTGGTGCCTGAACCTTCCTTCTGGGCATGATGAAAATGAAATAGGGACAATTGGAACTCTTTATTGACTCAGATACTGAGCATCGGTTACAGTTGGAAAGACCAGAAATACATCCACGTGTATCCAAGTATTCAAACTAGTAGGGAATGACAATGCAGTGAATAATGCTGATTTAATTGGCTAGTACTTTGGGGATAAAAACACATACTTTTATACTCCAAAATAATTTCCAGGTGGATTAGCTTTTTATTTTAGGTAAGGTTTTTTTCTATAAAAATTATTTCCAGTTTTCTTCTGTAATAATTGACCTGTATCATTGTAAATTTAAGGTATACAGCATAATGGCCTGACTTACGTGTTGAGAAATGTTCACCGAAATAAGTTTAGTTAGCATCCATCATCTTATATAGATGCAATAAAAAGAAAAAGCAAAGAAAGAGAAACCTTTTTTGTCCTTGTGATGAGGACTCTCAGGATGTACTCTCTTAGCAACTTTCCTGTATGTCACAGAGCAGTGTTAGCTGTGGTCATCAGGTGCTTCACGTCCCTAGTACTTGCTCATAACTGGAAATCTATACCGTTTGACCACTTTTCTTCAATTCCCCCACCTCTGGTAACTGCAAACCTGGTATCTTTTTCCACGGGTTTAAAATAATTTTAAATGTGGTAAAATATACATATAAGTTACCGTCTTAGCCATTTTTAAGTGTTTAGCTCAGTGGCATGAAGTACATTCACACTCTTGTGCTACCATCATCACTGCCCACCCACAGGACTCTTTTCATCTTGTGAAATGGTAAATTAACTTTTCAAGTCTAAAAAGCAGAAACTAGAAACTGGGGAACGTGGGTGGCTCAATTGTTGAGTGTCTGCCTTTGGCTCAGATCTTGATCCCGAGGTCCTGGGATCAAGTTCCACATCAGGTTCCCCACAGGAAGCCTGTTTCTCCCTCTGCCTATGTCTCTACCCCTCTCTCTGTGTCTCTCATGAATAAATCTAAACAAAACAAAACAAACAAAACTTTATAAAAAAATAAAAAGCAGAAGCTTTAGAAAGCTTAGAAGATTTGGTGTGTTTTATATAATCTTGAGTTTGGGAAGATTTTTCTATGCCCAATAGCAGAAGTATCAAAAGTTATATGTTGATACATTTGATTGCATAAAGATTAAAATTTTGTTTCCATATAAATAACCTTCAAAATTTATGAATTTATCATATATACTTATTATGTTCACAGAATTCATCTTCAAGTGGTTAGAGGGTTGTAAACCCGAGAACGTTAGTATTAATAACATCTGTATGACATCTCCATAATCAGAGTGGTGACAGCCTGTCACCTTTGACATATAATATAACCTAATCAAGGAGTCGCCCCCCCCATATATGTTTATCACATTGAGGAAACATGAAATATGAGTTTTAAGAATATACTAAAATTTTTTTGTGGGGCTTTGAGGAATGTGTGGATTACAATTCTATTTTATTTTTAATAAAGTTTAAGTCTAAATTCATATTGGAACTTATTGCTGTAAAGAAACTATACAATTAAAGAAAAGAGGTTTACATACTTGGGATAAATATCAGAATATTAATGGAAATTATGCAGTCAGTCCGTTAGCCTAATATTCTTCAAATTAAAAAGAAAAGAAATAGAGGTTAAGATAATTTTGATCTATACGATCTCTAAGTTTTCTTGCTGGCTGCAATGATAATAACTGAAATAACTAATATTTTTTGAGTGATTCCTCTGAACAGGCACTGAGATAATTTACTTCATATACTCTTCACAGTGACCCTAGGAAGTAGGGTAAAACCCATTTTACAGATGAGGAAAGCGAGGCCTAGGGATGATGGTAGGTTTCTATGATGTCAATTCAAGTGGCTCGTTTCTCAGCTTGAAGTTCTAGGAAAAGTTACTAAATGGGGAATGTTCTTTTCCCATCTAATAAGCATTCACATTTCAAAATTGCAGAAAATATTTAATGAGAAGAAATATATTAAAAATTAGCATGTAGATTACTTAACAGAGATAAAGCTCCACCAATCCCTCATTTCACCGAATATATTAGTACCTTTTAAAACTCATGCTTCATACTTCTCCAAGGATAAGATAATAAGGATAAAGCAGGAGGACACCTTGGGTGGCTGCTGTGGCATTCTGCTGGCTACTTACTACCTATTAATTATTTTGATTGTTCTTTACAATTAGCATCTTTTTTTCTTAAAAGTTTTATTTATTTACTCTTGAGAGACACAGAGAGAGAGAGGCAGAGATGTAAGCAGAGGGAGAAACAGGCTCCCTGCAGGGAACTTGATGTGGAACTCGATCCCAGGACCTTGGGATCACGACCTGAGTCAAAGGAAGATGCTCAACCACTGAGCCACCCAGGTGCCCCTATAATTAGCATTGTATCCCTCAATCATCATAGCTGTTTTGAAGTGAGAAATCTTACAATGAATCTTGAATTATAATTGATAAAGTATATATTTTTAAAGATCCTATAGTGATCTTTGGTATCAAATCTAGAGAAGCTCGGCTCTGTCAGAATCATGGGGCACACACTACGTTCAAACTGACCACTTTTAGGTGGCAGTTGTCTGGATATAACTTGAAATAAATCCTTCCTAATATTCGATTCCCTATCATGTGTAAGTTCAATCATGTCCTCACATGAGTCCTCCAGTTCCCTCTCAGGCAGTAACTCATTGATTCTTGTTTGGTTTGAGATTGTAAACTCACAGATGTCCTACTTTCCCCT
This sequence comes from Canis lupus baileyi, assembly GCF_048164855.1. Classification (NCBI taxonomy): domain Eukaryota; kingdom Metazoa; phylum Chordata; class Mammalia; order Carnivora; family Canidae; genus Canis; species Canis lupus. Next base: position 20,025,120 of record NC_132860.1, on the reverse strand, counting down.
ACTTTCCCTATTACATTATGATACCATTTGCTTTTATTTTTCCAATAACATCAAGATACATAATAGGATTCTGTCTCCAGACTTGAATTTGTGCCAGAGAACTCAATCATTACAACATTCTTATTTTCATTTGTGTTTTATTTCATTATCGAGGCCACATGCAGCAGAGTATGGTTTTAGCCTTCATTTCCGCCTGGAAATTTAATTGTTATAAGCTTTTTTTCTGCAGACCTCATTCTGGTTTTGGGTGAGATTCTAAACCTTCTAAAGTAGATACTATGTTGGGTGTTTCTACCAAAATTACAGACCTGGAAAAACTAACCATTTGTATATTTAATTATGGAGGAAATGTTCCTGGGGTAGTAATCGGTCTGGGCATTTAGACAGGCTGGACATGCAGTTCCACTTTTCATAGGCTCAGTGGCTTCCAAGAAAATGTCCAACCTGCTGGTGAGGAATTAGGGGCACAGAGCATGTGAAAAGGAGCCTCTTCATGCTTGCAGCTGTCCTCAGCCTTCCATTCGTTCATTTAGTAAAGATAATTCAACACTTCAGGCTGGGCAAATGAGATTCTGAAAGGTGGACATGCAGATAATGACACCAGTGATGATCTCTTCCTTTGAATATTTATCTCTCGGTCCAGGGGAGGGGGAAGAAGAACAAACTAGCAATTGTAACCCAACTCCTGTATAAGAGTACAAATGAAAACATTTCACCTCAGTAGCAGAAAACAGATTTTGGCACTTTAGAACAGAAGGAAAATGGAAGATCAGAAATGAAGCAGGGTCTGGAGGAAGCTGTTGTGTGTTTCCTCTTTTAAGTCTTAAGTGAAAGATTTTTGACACTAGAACTCCAAAAATACTATATAACACATTGGAAAATCGCTTTCTCAAAACTTTGAGGAACCATCAATACTCTGATATAAGGGAGTCATAAAAATTATGAACATTTTAATATACTAAAATAGCAAACTAAGAAGATTAGTTTTTGCCAAATGGACTTTATGGCCTCAATAATAACACTGCTTCATTTATTTTCATTATTTCCAGTGGAGTAAACACTCCACATGTAACCAATATATTTGGATTAACTCCTCTGTGCTGCTTTTTTTTTTTCTGGGAAGGATTAACAACAAAGCTAGATTTATGAGCCTTGGGGGGAGGGATGTACTTTGTGGAACTCCTCATCTGATTTTATACGTGTTTCTAAACAGCCGTGTTCACAGGCCTCAAAGGGTGCCCAGGAGAGATGAGATTAAGCAGGCCTCCGCTCTGTAAGGGTGCAAGTGCTGGCTGACCCAGACGGCTACATAATTAGGGGTAGCTGTGGAGTAGTGCTCAGGCTAGTGCTAATCCACTGCTGCGGCAAAACACAGGATTCCCAGCCTGGTGTGTGGGCCAGGTGCTGTTCTTAATCCTTTTGGATGGTGCTTTCTCAGCCTCAGATTGTTTCCTCAGGCACATGCACCCTTCAGGGCTTGCCTGAATCCCCAGGTGGGACCCCCTACAGATGTCCGGAGTTCTCGGTCTTTGTGCTGCCTGGCTCTGGTCCTCGGGCCTGCGGGTGGCGGAGGCCTTGTTCCCCTCTGGACTCCTGTCTCTGGATCCTCAACGAAGGGCCTCTTCCTTAGGCCAGGCTCTACCTGGGTTTCCTCCCTGCTCTCAGAAAAAAAATAGGCATTTCATAGAAAAATAGGAATTGTAGAAAGAGATCCAAGAATACACAGAATATGTAAGTAGGATAATAATCATGGAAGTAATCTAAAATGTGAAAGAATTCTCTAAAGCCACACTTGTTCAGATTTTAAAGAACTCTCATGTTATATAAATTTTTGAAGAGTATTTTAAAAGATAGACCATGTCTAAGTTCATTTTACAAGGCAGTATAAACTTGCTACCAAAACCTGACAAAAATATAAAAACATGAAAATTATAGGCACTTTCCCCTGTAAATATAGGTAAAACTATATTTTCAGTAATATAATAATGATTCACATAACATTAAAAGAGTAATATGCTATGAATAAATAGGAACGTAGTTTTATAAAATCTACTAATATAATATTTTATACAGTAGACCTAAAGAAAAGTCACAACTGTCTCCATAGTTTCCAATGAAGCATTAATAAAAATTTAATATCCATTTTTGATACAGGCTCTTGGGAAACCAAGAACATGATAAATGTACCTAATTTAAGGTATCCATTGACAGCATTCTTTTTCTTTTTCTTTTTTTTTTTAAGATTTGTTCATTTATTTTAGAGAGAAAGAGCAGGAGAGAGTGAGCATGTGCGTGTAGGGTAGGGGCAGAGGCAGAGGGAGAAAAACAGACTCCCCTCTGAGTGGGGAGCCCAACGCAGCTTGGTCTTGGTCTGGAGACCCTGAGATCATGACCTGAGCCAAATCAAGAGTTGGAGGCTTAACCGACTGAGCCACCCAGTCACCCCTCAACTGACAGCATTCTTAATACTTAAAGCAGAAGGAATCTGACTGAAAGAAGAAATAAGACAGATATTGCCCTCATAATTATTTAGTATTGGTCTATGGTGTCAGCATATGAAAAAAGGCAAAAGCAATTAAATGAGATGAAATATAATGATGTGGTGATAACATGATTATTTACATTTAGCTGCTTATAAATGAGGAAAGAGCTATGCTTTCAATGTCAAGAACAAAAGTATTTTCCACACCCCCTCATTTTTCAAAAAGAGAAGATGAGAATGTTTCTACACCCTAGTTGTCTCCCATCGCCCTTTACAGTTTTGAATCATTGGGATTTTAGATATAGTTTCTGTAACTTCCTTGGCAAAAATAATTAGTGACCCGAAACTAAAACACTATATGTTAATTATACTTCAATAAAAGAAAAAATTAGTGACAGTGGTACTTAATTCCATTTGGATATTTTTAAATTATGGAATTTTGTTTGTTTTCAATACTTACTGCCAATTTTTATACTATCTTCCGTTTTATTAAGTTTAAAACAATTTTAAAGTTATTTTATAGTCTGTGAAAGTAGAATCTGGAATACCTTTCAAGGAAAAAAATGTGATTGTCAGGTTTTAAGTTCTTATATGGCTGGAAATGTTTTTCAATGGCTTCTCAAATGAATGCTTGCAAGACCAAATAGAAAATGTTGGTGTGTTGATTGTTTTCAAGATTCTGTAGTTAATGTTAAACTGTTTTCTGGCATTTATTATTATAGAGTAGACATCTGAGGCCAACAGGATTCTATTTTTCCTTTGTGGTTCATTTTTTTCTTTATACTTGATGCTGGATTGAATTTATTTTTTCATCCATAGAATTATAGGTTTTATGAGATTATACCTTTTCCCCCCATTACATTTGCTGTGAGTGAAGTGAAACATTTCAACCTAAAACTTCAGCCAGTTCTTTAGTTCAAAGCAGGTTTTTCTTTTACTCGAGTTGAAACCACACAAGATATTTAAAGAATAATATGCCATGAACTATTTTTATATCAGTAGACTAGAAGAAAAAAAAGATCACACGATCATACCCATAGGTCCCAATGAAGCATTAATGAAAATTCAATATCCATTTTGCTACAAGCTCTTAGTAAACCAAAAATAGAATGTGTTTCTATTTCTCTTTTAAGGATGCTTCTTATTTTTTTTTTATTTATTTATTTATGATAGTCACAGAGAGAGAGAGAGGCAGAGACACAGGCAGAGGGAGAAGCAGGCTCCATGCACCGGGAGCCTGATGTGGGATTCGATCCTGGGTCTCCAGGATCGCGCCCTGGGCCAAAGGCAGGCGCCAAACCGCTGTGCCACCCAGGGATCCCTTAAGGATGCTTCTTATATGTGTATTTCATGTGCTTGATTTATCCTCTGTGTCTCTAATATTTTCTCCTATCAGTTCTGTCCGTTCAGAGTCATTTGTTTTGAGGTTCAAGAGTTTTTCCTGAGCATGTATTGACGTTGTTATGCCAGTGTTTTTCTCATGGCAAATCTCCCCCACTTAAAAAAATTAGCAATCATGCTTTTTCAAGCCCTGAAAAATATCTCCTAATCTCATATTGTGCTTTTCTTGTAATTTTATATTCTATTTTAATAAATCATAATGTACTCCTAAATCTTGTTAAGTAGGTAAATTGGAGGTTTTGTAATGATTTTTCTCTTTAGGGCAAGAAGTCCGTTTACTTGGGGTGGCCAAGGTGTGAGACATGCTCAGACTTGTCAGCTTGGTTCCTCTTTTCCACTGCTATTTCCATAGTCTAATTATCTTTGGTTTTTTTGTTGTTTTTTTTTTTTTCTTTTTTTTTCATTTTATCTGCGGAGGGGTGTCTCTTTTTTAGTGGAGGGGAAGCAAGGTGGCCTTAGTCAGAGACCATGTGGGTACTTGAAGCACCAACACATACAAGGAGACAGTCTCAATTTTCAGATACTTGAAGCACCAACACATACAAGGAGACAGTCTCAATTTTCTCAGGTTTTACTTTGCCATTGAAAAGATCCAGAAACCTGTCAGGAAAATTAAAACTGTAGAGCTAGGGATCCCTGGGTGGCGCAGCGGTTTGGCGCCTGCCTTTGGCCCAGGGCGTGATCCTGGAGACCCGGGATCGAGTCCCACATCAGGCTCCCCGTGCATGGAGCCTGCTTCTCCCTCTGCCTGTGTCTCTGCCTCTCTCTCTCTCTCTGTGACTATCATGAATAAATAAATAAATAAAAATTAAAAAAAAAAACAAAAAAAAAACTGTAGAGCTAGGAGTGGCCAAAGCAAGAAGCATTGTCTTGGTGCCTAGAAGATAGGTTTCTGTGTTTGTCGTGACAATCAAAGTTAGAGAGTTGTGTGCCTTGCCTTCAGTTTTCCTCCTTTTCTTCCTCCTCCTCTGCTCTCATCCTCCTCCTCTCAGTTTTGTTTATTTTTGTCCTAGTTTCCTTTTTAATTTTTTTTTAAGATTTTATTTGTTTATTCATGAGAGACACACAGAGAGGGGCAGAGACACAGGCAGGGAGAGAAGCAGGCTCCTTACAGGAGAGCCTGATGTGGGACTTGATCCTGGACCCCAGGATCACCCCCTGACCTGAAGGCAGACCCTCAACCACTGAGCCAAAAGGTGCCCTCCTTTTTAATGTTAATTGCAAAATACACCATATGTGCAGAAGAGAACGGAAATTTCCACTTACAGTTTAAAGAAAGATTATAAAGTGTATTACACTGTATGTTTTCTTTTGTGACTTTCTTCTTTCAATATTTTATTTGTGAGTTTTATCCATGTTCTTGAACAAAGTAGTATAGTTTGTTAATTTTCATTGCTGTGTTAATTTTCATTACATTGTATGAGTCTACCGTAATTTATTTGCCCATTTTGTGATTGTAATTATCTGCATCTTTTCCAGCTTGGGATCATTTGGAACATTGCCCATCTCAACATCTTTGTTGTATCTCTGGGTCTAGAATATTTAGCAAATAATCTGCTTTTTCAAGTGTTGTGGCCTCAACGTATAGTATACTTAGTCATGTTTGTAATGTCAGAACACATTCATTTACCAGTCAATGTAAATTGATAGAGAAGTAGTAGGGAAGCAATCCCTGGGTATGTGCAGTAGGGAAGGCTGCTTGATGTCTGTCTTGCCCTGTCTCTGGGGGTACAGCTCTTTGGAGGGAGGCTCTCTTTCCAGAATCCTCACCTCACTGCACCCTGGATTTGGTTTGTCTCCCAGGCTGAAGCCAGCCTTAGAAACTACCATGAACGTTCAGAGGCTTTGGCAAATGTTCTCCCAGCAAAAGTTTTTTCACTTACATTCTGGTCTGATAATTTCTTTTACTATTTGGGCAGATCTTTGATGGGCAGGATTTATTTTTGTTTTATATATTTCATTCAAAAGTTTAGTTTTTAAGTTGTTTTTTTTTTTTTTTCATCTCTCCAGATCAAGTGGCTCAAATAGCCTTAAGTCTATACTCTTTTATAACTGGCATGATTGCCTATTTTAGATATCACCACAGCAGGCCCCTCACCTTCATTAGCTGGTAATCTGTGCTGTGGGGCTGGATTCTTTCTTTGGACAATGTCATTTTCCCTTAGGTGCCAGTAGGAAATAAATTTGCCCTCCTTTCAGCACCAAATGAAGGTGCAGTGAAGGTGACTGGGAAACTAGCTCTGATTAATTAGGGATTGACTTGGCATTACTCTCCACTTACTCCCAGATAGGCTTTTCAGCCTCTTGCAGGAAATTATAGTTTGGTATTCCTTTTTCCGATCTTATATCCATTATGTCTTTAAATATCATTTTGATGTAATTGACAGGTAAAATACAAACCTTCTATGGTCCCTTCACTGATTGATTACCCCCCCTTCATTATATCCTCTTAGTCCTTTTCAGTGAAAATTTGGAAGGGATTGGAGGTAGGATTTTAGTTAATATGTTCATGTTGCCACCCTAAGCAAGAATTCTGTTTTGTATATTCTGAAACAGTGTTACTAAGGGTCTGAACGTTCATTCTGTTATGAATTTGGGGAATGTATCATACTCCTCAGCTATTTAGGAAACTTATGCTACTATTTTTTTCAATTTCAGCTCCTCCCCCTCTACTGACTTTTCTTCATCAGCATTTAAAGCCTCTGAAAAAACTTTCTTAATCACCAAACCCTCTCTAGCTGTTACCCTTTGACTCTCCTTTCCTTTGCAGCCACGTTTGTTCCTGTTTCCTTATCCTCAGTCCTGTGGGATTCTTCCCTGACTGAGAAAATTGGAAATCAACATGTTAAGTTCCTTAAAATTTCATTTTATATTTTAATTGGGACTACACCAAAGTTATAGATAAATATAGTGTGAATTAGTATTTTTAAAATACTGAGTTTTCTCATTGAAGAATAGTTTGCTTTTCTATTTAATAAAATTTCTTTCATACCCTTGGATAAAGTGGAGTCATATTTTTTATATAGATTTCATTAGGTTCATTGCAACATATTTAACAATTTTTTTTTCGTACAGGGAGTGCTTTTCCTTCTCAGTCAGTTGTAATTATTACTGCTGGTTGATATAAGAGGCTGTTGATCTTTGTAGACGTCTCTCATATAGAGCCAACTTACTCAATACTCCTAAGTTCAGAGAGTTATGTAATTGATTTTATTGTATATTCAGAGGAAGTAATTTGCAAGATAGCACTTTCTCTTTTTTCCTAATCTTTATATCTCTGTGTTTTTTTGTCTTAGTGAAATGGGTACAATTCTCAATAAACTTAATGAGATATTAATCTGGTATTAACCATTAATTCTGGTATTTACCATGAGGCATGTTATTTGCTGTGGAGTTTGTTAGAAGACCTTTATTTTTTTCCTAGTTTACTCCAAGTAGCAAGGTTTTGGTTTATTTGTTTTAAACTAAGAATAGTTGTTTAACATTAATAATTATTTATGAGATATCCATCAATCAGGTCACATATTTTCCTTTAAACTGGTAGTATAGAAGGATCTTCAGATAAACCCTATGTAGCATGTTGTCTCATTTTTTAATGCACCGATGGATTCAGTTTTCTAATATTGATTTATAATTTTCTCATCTATATCCATAAGTGAGTCTAGCCTGCAGTTTGTGTTTATGTTTGTTTTTCCTTTCTAGTTTAGGTATTAGGGTTAGGTTGGCCTCAGAGAATTTTACAATTCTACTGTAAGTCTGTGTATTACTTGCAGACAACATGATGATTTCCATACAGAGAATGGAAAGAATCAATAGATCAATTATTAGAACATTGAAGTGAGTAAACACGATTGCTAGGTGTCAACTTACAAAAATAGGTACCATTCCTCTATATGGACAGTTATTATTTCTAGAAAACAGAAAATGAGATAACAGTACAGTAATAGCAAAAAAAAATATAAATTACATGGAAACTAACTTAACAAAGTCTTCACAAGATCTTTAAGTATAAAAATATTAAAAGCTGTATGAGAACATAAAACTTCATGTGCCATGTTTTAAGGCAGATTGACTTAACATTGTGGAGGTTAAAATTCTTTACATGTTAACATATAAATAAAACAAGATTTGAACAAATATTTTAATAGATTTTTTTGAGAAACTTGGCATATATAGTATGCATATATTATATAAATCTTTTCTCAATTTTATTTTTTTCAATTTTATTTTTTAAATAAAGTATCTTATTTGTTCATTTGAGAGAGACCAGGAGTGGAGGGGAGAGGAGGGGCAGAAGCAGAGGGAGAAACGGGCTTCCCACAAAGCAGGAAGCTGGAATCAGGGCCCAATCCTATGGTCCCAGAATCATGACCTGAGCCAAAGCCAGATACCCAATTGACTGAGCTACCCAAGCACCCCTTTTCTCAATTTTAGGTGTAAATATCTTCTTCCAGATGATAATTCATCTGTATCTCTGCTTTTAGCAGTCTTCCCCAGAAGAGAATCCTTATTTTTGATGTAGACAAAGCCATCCAATGCTCTTTTTGTCTAAAAAAGTATTTTTCCAGGTGTGCCTGGGTGGCTTAGTCAATTAAGCGTCTGCCTTTGGCTCAGGTCATGATCCTGGGGTTCTGGGATCCAGCCCCATGTCAGGCTCTCTGCTCACTGGGGAGAGAGCTTCTCCTGGCCTGCTTCTTCCTCTGCCTGCTACTCTGCCTGCTGGTGCGCTCTTTCTCTGTCAAATAATAAATAAAATCTTTAAAAATATATCTTAAAAAAGTATTTTTCTACTTCAAAGTTACAAGATATTATCCTGTATCTTTTTCTTTGTTTCTTTTTTCCTAGAGAAAGAGGCATTTGTTCTGCCCTATAAGCACATCTCTTCTACATCTTTTTCTATTAGAAAATAAAATATTGGATCATAAAATAAATGAAATAATGAAAATTCACAACCAGCTAAGAAATTTTTTTAAATGAACAAAAGAAGAGACACACCCTACCAGAATTTAAGACTTATTATGTAGTCAACTAAAGTGGAAATGGCAAAAGAACAATGAAACAAGATAGGCCAGAACTAGTTATAGGTTTGTGTATGTATGACTCCATATATAGTAGAGGTAGCAGTGAGGAAAAGAAGTATTGCTTAGTAGATGTTGCTGGAAATGGATTCATTCTATTGAGAAAAATAGAATGAAATCACTGCCTTATATCCTAAACATGGATAGACTTAAGATTAGGTAAGCTAAGGCTAACATGTAAATGGTAAAGTTGTAGACCTAATGGGCAAGGGATCAGTATCTCTAAAAGAATAGCCACTGACTCTTGGCCAACTGGCATTTGTGAATATCAGCCTAGTGTTTCTAGATAGTCTCTATTTTTCAAAAAGAAGGCAGAAATACAACTGTTATGTGAAATCTACCGAATTTAAATTATTTATGATTTAATTTGTAAAGTTAAAATTATTATGTGAGTCCGTATTTGGCTCATAGACCAATGATTTAATACATCTGAACAGATGTAAAGCCTACCAGTAGCTAATTTCTACCCAATGTAGAGCTTCCAATCAGTCTTATTCCCTTATTATTAAATATGAACAGACCACTATGAGTCATCAGATATTTAAAGAATGCCTGCAGCATAACCAAGGTAGACGTACTGAAAATTGATCCCTTGGGAAACAGAGATAATTCTGGAAACAGAAGACAAGTTAAACTGCATCACACATGGTAATCTCCCTCATAAATCCAATAAATATTTTTGAACTGTAAGTTCTAGAGGGTCAGAAATTAGTGTCCTTATTGGCTTGTGGTACTTATGGGGAATTCGATACCTATTCTAGAATGTAATCCGTATTGCGAAATCCTACTGTGTTGTGAGATTGGTCACCTCTGGCTCTTTCTCCATACTATTTGCAGAATAAGAGAAATATCATTACACTACCACAGAGTGCTCAGGTTGCTGACAGAATGATGACAAATTTAATTCGTGTGAGAAACACTACCATGTCAGTGCCATGCATCGTTCTTGAGACGCATCAGGCTCCACAGGCCTAGGATGGGATTTGATGACAAGACTTTCTTTGTGGCTTTTGCATTATGTTATTCTAGGATATTTTTAGAACTATGTAAAAAGAAAGTGTCAATTCCTTTATATCTTCTTCCATTTTTTTTCTGGAGTAATAAGACAGAATAAGGCCAAGAGCAAATATTTTAGTATATTAGGCTATATGCTTTTAAGGAATAATTAGAGCAAATTACAGACTTCCTTAGTTTGAATTCCAGTCTTACCAGGGATTTGTGCTTTAAGATTGGTAAATTCTGAGCTTTTAATGGAAGAGTTGAATAGAATAATTTATTTGAATATCTTTGCCATTTATCTCTTAAATAAAATTTGGTGCCTTTTAGTGATTCTGTTAGTGACTGAAGTCTACATTTCTCCATTCAAAGGTACTTGCCACTTACTATAGAGTTCTTATTCTCTTTTTAACTAAAATATACTGAGCAATTACCAAAGCATAATGCTGGGGTGTGGTGGGGGAGGGATACAAAGATAAATCAGATATAAGCTCTGCCCTCAAGATAGTCAGGCTCACCATGCTGAAAATAGTTGGTCATTTGCATTGGGTCCAAAAAGAATGCCATATTATACTTTGCCAGAAATAGAATAATGTAGTGGTTTAAAACTGCAGGCTCTGGAGTCAGACTGCCTGAATTCAAATCAACTCCATAATTTAATAGCTATGTGACCTTGGATAAATTACTAAACCTTTCTGTATCTTTGTTTTTCTCAATTGTAAAGTTATAGTAAAAAAGAATGGTACCACATAGATTGTATGAGGATTTAATGCAATAATATTCATAAAGTTTTAGGGAGCTGTGTCCTGGAATAATAGTCTCTGAACTATAATCTCTATAATCCTCACTGCCTCTTTATGAATGACTGGGATTTTTAAGTCTCAAGCTCCAGAAAGTGTTTAGAGAAGGGGAAGTTTGAAAAAAAAGAGCAATACCTTCCTATTTTTAAAAAATATTTTATTTATTTATTTGATAGAGAAAGCACAAGCAGGGGGAGTGGCAGGCAGAGGGAGAGGGAGAGGCCAGCTCCCCATGGAGCAGGGAGCTTGATGAGGGACTCCATCCTAGGACCCTGTGATCATGATCTGAGCTGAAGGCAGATGCATAAGCAACAGCCCCCCAGATGCCCCTATTTTTTTAAAAGACTACACCCAGAGTGGAGCCTAATGTGGGGCTTGAACTCATGACCCTGAGAACAAGACTTGAGCTGAGATCAAGGGCTAGACAATTACTCAACTGAGCCACCCAGGTGCCCCAATGCCTTCCTATTTTGGAGAAAGTTCTGGGGTTTTGGAAGACCATATTCTGCTTGTATCTTTCTTTCAGCCCACAGGCCTGGTCTTGCATAGTGATGTCAGTTGGTTTGATTTAGGGAAAATCTCCTTGCACTAAACTTCTTTCTTTAGAGATTGGATGAACAGACACCCCAGAGAGACATAAATTGGCTCTCAGAAACTAACACCCTTTTATGGTTTGATTTAATCAGCTTACTATCCTAATGCAAAACTGAGCCCAGTTGAAGAAACAGATAGATGTTTTGTTGCGATAAGAATAAAGTGAGGAAGACAATGGCATTGCTGAATGCCAGCATAAAAGTAATGATGCATAGTGGGGTAAGAGGAGAGGAGGAGAGAACATAGGTTGAAAGAGGCAGCAATAGGGAAATAAAAGGTATAGAGCTTGAGAAGGGTATATAGGGAGGTGTGTAATATTACAGATGGAGATAGGAGAGAAAGCATGGAGTACTCTAAACCTTGCTACTCAAAAGTGTGGTTCTCCAATCAATCAGTTGCAGCATGTCACCTGGGAGCTTATTAGAAACACAGCATCTCAGACTCCACCCACAAATAAAATCTGCACTTTATCTTCAAGTGACTTGAATATACATTCAACTTTGAGAAGGGAGCATAAAAGACACAAGTCCCCACTGTCTCATGGTGATGAGAGAAACATGCAGGTGTATAGTGGAAGGGAACAGCCTAATGGATAAGATGGAGATGCATAGATGGATCCAAAATATTCCAGAGAAAAGTGGTTATAGAGTAGTTTGTGAGTAGTTAAGCTGACAGTGAATTATATTTTAGTATCCACTCTGGCTATCAGAGCTTCAGTGGTATGAGACAAAGAGAGTTTTTAAGGATTAAAGTTACTGGAGATTCCTAAAATATTCTGATACCATTGGGTATTGGTTTTAATTTTCAGCATTTGGTGTTAAACATATATTTTTGTTCTTTTTGGTTGAGTTATTTAGTTGGGGAGGCTGTATTTTGGGGAGTGATGCAGAGGTAATTTTAGGCAGGAAGTCATTCACATCACTTGGCTTCCATTCTTGTTTCCAGACACAGCCTCATTCTCAAACCATTCCTTCAAAGGGCCTCTTACAAGTCTTACTTTTGAGCATCTCCTGGATGTTTTTGTTTCTGGGTTGTGTCATTGGTCATCTCTTCTCTTTCTTCACAGAATAAACTTCTATAGATTGTATCACTTATTATTGTGAATTCTACTCTCCCCAGCAAATTGCCACTTGAGATTTATCTTCAGTCTTGTCCAGTCTTCAGAGCTCTAGAACTACTGCTCAGTATCTTACTGAATATTCTGTAGGCAACTCAGATTCAACAGATCACAAACTGAGTTCATCTTTTCTTTAAAATGCTTTCTTTATTCTCGGGGAATGTCACCAACATGAACTCATGTGAGCCTGATGTTGGGGCAGAAAAAGTACAAGATGAGCCTAAAGTACTTTGATTTGAAGCAAGAATTTGATAAAAATTGATGAGGACTTGTCAAAAAGACACAGTAGCCAGCATGAAGAACAGCTGGGACAATTTGAGCATCAAAATAAATAATGACTGTAACCTATTATAACCTATGGATTAAAATAAGAATTAATGAGTCTACAAATGAATGAATAAATAAATGAATATAGGAAAAGGGAGAACTCTTTCTTACAGTAAAATATTAACATAGAAGAAATGGTAGAGCTAGAAAGTCATTATTAATAAACATCACAGTAATTGTTTAGTCAAGAATCATCAATAGAGTATCAAAAAAACTGTTGAGGAAAAGTTTGATGATGAATAGGATAAAAATGTAATTTCAAAGGATCACCCTACAAGTACTTCTTAATTACAAAGGGAGAACTGTAACTTTATACAGAATTTTGATAGGCACTACCTAACCCAGTGATGAAAGTTAGCCTCACTAGGAATGGTACAAATCAATATTGTGTTCTTGATAAGATACCCTGAGAAGAATATAGCATCACTTCTGTGACATTCCTGCCAAAAATATATAACCTGAATCTAATATTGGGGAGACACGAATAAAACCAAATTGAGGGGAACTCTACAAAATAACTACATTGTACTGTTCAAAAATGTCAAGATCAGGAACCAGGAAAGACTGAGGAACTGTTCCAGGCTGAAAAAAAAGTTAAAAGGCATGACAATGAGATGTAATACTTGAACCCCAGATGGATGTTGAACCAGAAGATCCTTATACTTTTCTTTGCTATGAAATACATTACTGGGGAAATTTGTGACATTTGAATCGCATTTGTGGGTTATATGGGCTCAGTGTTAATTTTCTTAGTTTTGTGGTTGTATAGGAGAGTGTCCTTTCCTCTAGGGAACAGCAGTAATGGGTCATCATGCCTGCAACCTATTCTCCACTAATTTGGAAAAGAATGTGTGTGGTTGCAGGGTGGTGGGATGGTGGGAGGAGGGGAAATAAGAGAGAGAGGGAAAGAATGATTAAGAAAAATGTATCAAATATTAACAATTGGGAAACCTGGTTGAAGGCATGCAGTTGTTAGTGTAACTTGTTATTCTTGAAGCCTTTTGTAGCTTTCGTAATTACTGAAAAACAAAACAAAACAAAAGTTGTGAAAAAAAAATCACTATTTCTCTGACACTTTCTTTACTTCATTTTTCCTAACTATAGGTTCCTTCTAATGATTCCCCAGAGCCGATGGAAGCAAATTAGTAAACCATAGGAATAAATTCATTAGATGCAGTAGTAGTAAAATATGATGGTTAAGCTTTCTGGGCTCTTCATCAGACAGCCTGAGTTCAAATCCCATACCTTCACTGACTTTTCAGACAAGCCACTTAATCCCTCCATGTCTCTTTTCTCATGTATAGAATGAGAATGATAAGAATGCTTACCTCACGATGGTTTGGAGAGGATTAAATCATTTAACGGTTACATTTAAAATACTTAGCACAGTGCCCACCATATGGTAAAAAACTGAATTAATGTGTCTTCAGGTTTTTTTTTCCCCAAAGGACTTATTGAGAGAGATTAATTCTGAAGAATAGCTGGTTTCTGTGGCATTTTGTTTATCGGATCTATATAGAACCCTTGTGTGGGTGACAGTCCTACCCACACAATATTGAATTAATTCAATTTCTCCAAGCTCCATGAAAATGCAAGGTGTTTGGTATCACAGGCTGAGGAATTCTCCCCGCCCCCCCTGCCATGTGAGATTTTTTATTAATTATAATAGTGGGGTTTGGGTGGGGTTTTTTGTTGTTGTTGTTGTTGTTGTTGTTAGTGTAACTTAAAAACCACTTGCTACCACTGTCCAGAATCATCAGAGGATAGGGAGGATGGAGAGAAGGATGAGGCAGCTACTTTCAGTGAGAGATTCAGAAGAACAGAACAAACTCGGTGCTGCAGGCAATGCCTGAGAATGATTCCATGAGCTATTTAGAAGCTTATTTTAAGAAATATTGGATTTTATCAGGTCAGTCAGTGAGGCAGAAAAAGCTCAGCTTGCTTGTGATGCTTCTGGAATACAAGAAATGCATCTGTACCAGAGCTTAGAGGAGCAGTGCAGGAAAGGAGATGATAAGAAAAAACAACTGGATGAGGGAAAAACAATTAAAATCCCATGCTCCTCACTTTCAGTCCAAAATAAAGTCCTGCCCAAGTGATACTCAACATAGATTGTCTTTGAAGGACATGATGGTGGTTAAGAGCACCAGTTTTAGAGCCAGGCAAGTCTGCAAGTGAATCTTGACTCTGTTATTTAATAACTCAACAGTACAATCTTTAGAAGTTATTGAACTTCTCTCAGCCTTAGATACTGCAAATATAAAACAGAGATAATATTGCTTACTTCACAGTGTTATGTAAGCATTAAATGAAGTGCTATTAGAATGTCTGTCACATAATGTGTTCAATAAATATTTCTCCTATTCTGATAGGAAGCATAAAGTAAATCACAAAGACAAAATTTGGAAGAAACATTTTGACTCATCTTTGAAAATAAAGTTCATTTTTTTCATTTTTTTAACTTTTTATTTTGAGATAAGCATAGATTCATTTGAATTTGTAAGAATTAATACAGAGAGATCCCAGTCTACAGTACCATAACTCATTTTACTCAGTTTTGAGTACACGTTCCTTGATGTCTGGTAACTACTAGACATTTTACCACTTCTGTGGTTTGGTAATTTTAGGAATGATATTTAAATGGGCTCATATAGCATGTAACCTTTTGTTATTAGCTTTTTTAATTTGCACATCATAATTTTATGGACATTTAAATTTTTGCATGTGTCAATAGTTCATTCCTTTTTATTGCTGAATAGTAGTTCAAGATATGAATGTGCCACAGTTAGTTTAAGTGTTCACCCATTGAAGGATTTGAGAATTGTTTGTAAGTGTGAATCTGGGATAAATGCCCAGGAGTGCAGTTGCTAGATCATATGGTAGTTACACATCAGTTTTTAAAAATACTGCCAAATTGTTTTCCATAGGGGCTATACTGTTTTACATTTACACCAGCAATGTATGAGTGATTTGGTTTCTCTGCGACTCTTATGTCTATTTTTAATTTTAGCCATTCTGATAGGTAATGACATCTATTTGTTGTTTTAATTTGTGTTTCCAAAATGACTAATGATGTTGAACATCTTTTCGTCTGCTTATTTGCCATCTGCTTATCCTCTTTGACTTATCCTTTATATGACCTTTCCCTTTTTTAAAAAATTTGGATTGTTGGTTTTATTACTGATGGGTTTTGAGAACTCTTTATACATTCTAAATGTGAGTACTTTGTCAAATAGGTGGTTTGCAAATATTTTCTACTACTTTGTAACTTGCCTTTTATCCTAACAGCTTTTATAGAGAAAAAGATTTAGTTTTGTTGAAGGTCCAGCTTATCAATTTTTCCTTTTATGGATCATGGTGATGGGGTTGTAATAATCCTCACCTAGACATAGTTCCCTAAGATTTTTAGGTTTTTAATAAAATACTGTAATTTTACATTTTACATTTAAGTCTGTGATCCATTTAAGTTAATTTTGTTTAATGTATCAAACTTAGGTTAAGGTTTTTGCCTATAGATATCCAATTGCTTCAGCATCATTTGTTGAAAAGGTTGTCTTTCCTGTATTGAACTATTTATATTACCTTTGAATCTTTGTCCACAGTCTATCAGGCATATCTGTTTGGGTTTCAGTGCCTTGGAACCCAGGCATTTCTGCATTCCCTATTGTTTTTCATCATTCTATTTGCCAATAATATACAGTATTGATTACTGTAGCTATATAATGTCTTAAAATTGAGTAGACTATCTGCTTCTAATTCTTGTTTTTCAAAATTATTCTAGTTTCTTTGCCTTTACATATAAATTTTAAAATACTCTTATCTGGATCTACAGAAGTCTTTCTGGGACTTTGGAAGAAGTTATATTTAACCTACATATCTATTTGGGGGACAATGGGCATCTTTACTATACTGAGTCTTAGAATCCATGAACCCAATATGTCTATTTATTTTGATCTTTGATTTCTTTCATCAGCATTTTGTAATTTTTAACATGTAAGTCCTTCATATGTTTTGTTAGATTATACTTGTGTGTCATTTTTCTAGTGATTATATATGGTGTTATATTTTAAATTTCATTGTTCATGTAATCATTGCTAGTGTAATAATATTTGTATGTTTCTTTTGTATCCAATTACCTGCTGAACCTGTTTACTAATGCTAGGAGAATTTTGTAGATTCCTTGATATTTTCTACTTAGACAATCATGTCATCTGCATATAAGGTTTTATTTTTTTGCCTTATCTCTGTCTCTATCATCTATCTATCTATCTATCTATCTATCTATCTATCTATCTATCTATCTTATTTCTTTTTCTGGCCTTATTGCATGGGCTGGAACTTATAGCACTATGTTGAACATGAGTAGTTAATGTTTCATCCCAATTTTGGGGGAAAATATTTAGGCTTTATTCCATTAATTATAGTGTCATAGTTGTTTTTTTTTTTATAAATGCTTTATCAAATTGAGGAAGCTTCCATCTGTTCCTGTGTTCCTGAGAATTTTTACCATGAATAGATGAGGAATTTTGGCAAATTCCTTTTCTGTATTATGTTCATTTGATTTTTTCCTTCAACATGTTAATATGGTGGATTACATTGATTTTTTTGAAGACTTTATTAGTTAACTTATTTATTTAAAAGTGAGAGAAGGAGGAGGGAGGGGAAGAGAGAATCTCTAGCAGACTCTGCACTGAGCAGAAAGCCTGACTCATAACCCTGAGATCATGACCTAAGCTGAAATCAAGAGTCAAAGGCTTAACCGACTGAGCCACCCAGGTGTTCCACCTTGATTGATTTTTGAATACTGAATCAGCCTTGCATCTCTGGAATAATCCTAACTTGGTTATGGTATATATAATTCTTTCTATAGATTGTTAATTGTATTTGTAAATATTTCATTACGGATTTTTTATGTGTATTCATGAGGAATGTTGGTCTTTGGCTTTATATTTAAATATACTTTCTGTTTTGTTTTGGTACAGGGATTGTATTAGCTTCATAAAATAAATTGGGAAGTGATTCATCTTCTATTTTCTTTTTTAATTTTTTTATTTTTTAAAGATTTTATTTATTTATTCATGAGAGACACAAAGAGGCAGAGACATAGGCAGAGGGAGAAGCAGCCTGCAGGGAGCGTGATGCGGGACTTGATCCAAGGACCCAGGATCACACCCTGAGCCGAAGGCAGATGCTCAACCACTAGGCCACCCAGGCATCCCTCATCTTCTGTTTTCTAGAAGAGATTATGTGTAATTGATGCTAATTATTCTTTAAATATTTGGTAGAATTCTCTGGTTAAACCATCTGAGCCTGGAGATTTCTTTTTTGGGGAGTTTGGAAAATTATGAATTCAATTTCCTTAATAGTCACAGAGTTATTAAAATTATCTTTCATATTAGGTGAGCTGTAGTAGTGTATATTCTTTGAGGAATCAAAGTGGATAAATTTATGAGTGCAGAATTATTCATAATTTTCAAAAGGTTATTCTCTTAACCATTTTTTTTAAAAGCTTACTTATTTATTTATTTTTAAAGAGTTTATTTATTTATTCATGAGACACAGGGAGAGAGAAGCATAGACACAAGCAAAGGGAGAAGTAGGTTCCATGCAGGAAGCCTGATGTGAGACTCAATTCCAGGACTCCTGGCTCACGCCCTGAGCCAGTCAGCCGCTCAACAGCTCAACTGCTGAGCCACCCGGGCATCTCTTCTATTAACCTTTTGATGTTTGCAGGATCTGATTGATATCCCTTGCTCATTCCTGATATTGGTAATTTGTGTCTTCTC
Source organism: Canis lupus baileyi (assembly GCF_048164855.1). NCBI lineage: Eukaryota > Metazoa > Chordata > Mammalia > Carnivora > Canidae > Canis > Canis lupus. The sequence goes on along the minus strand of NC_132860.1, from coordinate 20,006,539 downwards.
TCTTTTCTCTTTTAGTATTGCTAAATTTTTGTTAATTTTATTGATTTTTTTCATTTTTCTTTCATTATTTTAATTTTTTCTGTTTCTATTTTCACTGATTTCTATTCTGTTATTTCTTCTTGCTTTGGTTTTATTTTGCTTTTCTTTTTTTAAGTTTTTGAGAGGCCAGCTTAGATTATGATTTGAGACTTTCCCTCTTTTCTAGTATATAAACCACCAAGAATATATTTATAAATATTGTATTTATCCACATTTTTGCTTATCATCTGCTTTCTTCTTTCCTAATGTTCCTTTTTTTAAAAAAATAATTTCCTTTCTTTTTAGAGAACTTCTTTTAGATATTGTTTTAGGGTATATTTGTTGGCAACAAATTCTTCATTTTCCTTCATTTGAAAATATCTTGACTTCTTTTTCATTCCTGAAAGGTATTCTGGGTTGGCGGTTCTCTTAACGCTTGAACAATGATGTGCTACTTTTGGCCCCAGTGGTTTCTGATGAGGAATCTGTCATTTAAAGTAATATTATTCCCCTTATTGGCTGCTTTTAAGAATTTTCCTTTATCTTTAGATGTAGAAATGTAGTTAATTTAAATTTGGGTGGATTTCTTTGAGTTTATCCTGTTTGGAATTTGCTCAGTGTCTTAAACCTTTAGATTAATATCTTTTGCTAAATTTGGGAAGATCTCATCCACTATTTTTTTTTTTTAAGTATTTTTTTCAGTCCCTCTTCTCTTCCGGGCCCTCTAGATTTTGTTTGTTTTTTGTTTTAATCTATTTTTAGTAGGTAGCTCCAAGTAGGTAATTACTATTGCTCTTTCTTCAAGTTTACTAATTCTTTCCTCTGTCTTCTCCAGCAGGGAGGGGGAAAAGCATCCTGTTAGTGTCAGGTGGGGGTAGAATTCCGGGATCCCCACGTGAATTATTGTGGTTTTAATGCAAAGTCACTTAGAGAGAAGTCTGACATCCTCTCTGGAAGTAAGTTGGTCATCCAGACAGATCCTTCAGATTGGCATTACCTTGGCAAATTCATGACAGGCCTGAGAATGGCTCTCAGGCCATCAACTTGAAAACCTAATTGTCAATGTGATGCGAACTAGATCTGTTTCTCAGAGTGGGCTCATATTAAATAAGCTCATGGAAGCCAATGACTGAAGAAACCTACAATGCCAATTAACTTAAAATAAGAAGCTTAACCATTATATAGGCTTAAGAATAAATGCTTTCTCTGGGGAAAAAGGAAAACATAAAGTTTAAATATTAGAAAGAAGCTTGCAACTAGAAAAAGAGCAGGTAGCTGGAGATTTTAATGTCTGTGTCGTGAAGCCCCCCCAAAATTGCTGAGTGTACCTCTCCCATAAGGTCATACCTGTTACACTGTCTGGTTGGTCGTTATATTGGGCTGGACATTCTCTTCCGTGAAATAAGACACTATCAATGTTTGACTTTCCCTTTTCTAAACTTCCTTTGCTGACTAAATCACTTAAAGACTGCCATGTTATTTGCATTAGTACATTTAATATAGTTTTGCCCAAGGGACACCTGGGTGGCTCAGCAATTGACCATCTGCCTTCGGCTCAGGTCATGATCCCAGGGTCTTGGGATCGAGTCCTGCATCCTGCAGAGAGCCTGCTTCTTCCTCTGCCTGTGTCTCTGCCTCTCTCTGTGTGTCTCTCATGAATAAATAAATAAAATCTTTAAAAAATATATATATATATAGTTATAGTTATGTTCAAGTCTTAGACCTCATTCTGTCTCTGTTTTGCAACTTTACATTATCTCTGATTAAAACCATCATTTAATTGGGCACCCTGAGTGGCTCAGCGGTTTAGCGCCGCCTTCAGCTCAGGTCGTGAGGAGTCCCAGGATTAAGTCCCAGGATTAAATCCCAGGATTAAGTCCCAGGATCAAGTCCCAGGATCAAGTCCCACGTCAGGCTCCCTGCATGGAGCCTGCTTCTCCCTCTGCCTGTGTCTCTGCCTCCCCGCCCCCTCTCTCTCTGTCTCTCATGAATAAATAAATAAAATAAAATCTTTTTAAAAAATTGTTTAAAACTCCAGATGAAGCTTCTTTCCACATTCTTGAAGGGAATCTAATTGCTGTCCCTGTGAACTCTACTAAAATTGAAAATATTATTTGACAACAAAGACTACGTGCAAGTTATTCCTTTTCTTTTCCCCAAAAAAGCTTCATCATCCTCTGGGAGTTAAAAGCTGGCAAGAGTATGTTTCCTCTATAACTTCATCTTTAGGAAATAGATAAGAGATCTTAGAAGGTGGGACAGAGTAAATTTGGTTCTGTGCCGTATACCTGATTTTAAGGACTTTGGAGGAAAACCGTGGAGAAGGCAGACGTTGGACTGTGAGGTATAACCTCATTCCCCACACAAAATTTCTCCCACAGTTACTGTCTTTGGAGAATGCTGGCTGCCTTTACCAGACCTGGAAGGTTTCGTTTAGTGCTGGATGAACTGGTTTCTTTGGTCAGATAGTTATCATGCTTAGTTAGAATATAAGAAATCGATTCCTTTTTTTTTTTTCGTAAAGAAAATCATCATTTATAATAGCAATAAAAATATGAAATACTCAGGATTCAATTAACAATTATGATTACTTATTATCCAATAATTTAGCTCCAATTTAGGAATCATTTAAGGAAAGAAACTTTTCTCATGTTTGGGGATGAAATTCAAATTCTCTACTGTTCAGTTGTTCAATACAAATTGAATGACCATTTGTCGAGCTGATGATTAATCTGATAAGTCAGTTTCTGTTGTAGCAAGCAAGACTTTGAGTAAAATTTTAAAATCACCTCAAGTACGATACTCCATTGCTCACAGGAAACTGCTGATTTTAGAATCAAATTCGACCATATAAGTATGGGCAACCCAGGTGGCTCAGCGGGTTTAGCGCCACCTCCAGCCCAGGGCGTGATCCCGGAGACCCGGGATCAAGTCCCACATCAGGCTCCCTGCATGGAGCCTGTTTCTCCCTCTGCCTGTGTCTCTGCCTCTCTCTCTGTGTGTGTCTATAAATAAATAAATAAAACGTTTAAAAAAAAACATATAAGTATGATACAGTCCCCGCTTAACTTCCAAGTTCATTGCCCCCAGTTCCCCCTGCTCCTCATAGAGTTCCTGACCTTATGGAGCACGTGTTTAGTGCAAATGATAGACATTAGTCAAACAATCATGCAAATAGAAATAACACAACTGGAACAAGTGTTATAGAAGGAGAAGAGTGTGATATTATAAGAAAATAAAACAATATTTTTTATGTTATCAAGGACATAAGCAGGTCAGGAAGGACTTCTCTGAGGAAATGATGCTTGAGTTGAGATTTGAAAAAAGACATGAAGTTAAAAAAGCAAGAGGAGGAAGGGAAAATATTGATGTCATGAGGAAATGATATATTCAAAAACCTGCAGCCAGAATGCCAACTGTAGTTTGCAAAAGTTTGTAGCTTGAGTTGAGCAAGTGGTGGAGGAGCATGTTCAGTTCAGATGTTGCTAGAAAGACACGCATGGGATGAATCATGTTAAGGAATTTATCTTTACATATATATATGTATATATGTATATTTATGAAATAAACTCATTTATTTCATAAAAAGAATGAAATCTTGCCATTTGCAACAACGTGGATAGAGCTAGATATTATGCTAAGTGAAATAAATCAATCCCAGGATTTTATTGATGTGTGGAATTTAAAAAACAAAACCAAACAAAAGGAAAAAAAGGACAAACTAAAAACAGGCTCTTAATTATAGATAACAAACAAATGGTTAGCAGATGGAAGGCGGGTGGAGGGATGGAAGAAGTAGGTGAAGGGGATCAAGAGGACACTTACCAGGATGATCACTGAGAAATGTACAGAATTGTTGAACCACTATATTGTACACTTGAAACTAATATAACACTGTATGCTAACTATATTGGAATTAAAATTTAAAGAAAAGAGCAATGGGAAGACACTGACATATTTTAAACAGCAAAGTGACGTGATAAAATGTGTTTTCACAATAACACCCTGGCTTCTGTGTGTATTGCCACAGAACAAAGGTAGATTCAGAAAGATCATTTATTTATCAGACTACTGGAATAGTTTAAACAATAGATGATGTAGGGGAGGGAGAGATTTCCTTCTTTTTTTCTCAAAGTCTTCTAGCTGGCTTAGGAATTAAATTGATATGAAACAGATTAATAGGAGAAACAAACCAAAGTTTTATTATGTGTGCAAGAAGAGCCAATAATGAAATTGAAGCCCAAAGAAATGACCCAAGCAGGCAATTTTTATACATTTTAGACAAAGGGAAAATAAATTAGTGGGGAATTGACAGGATAAAGAAAACAAGTATTTGGTAGCTTTAGTTAGTAAGGAATTCTGAACAGAATTTAGGCTGAGGTAGTAAGTTAGAAAAAAAAAATAACAAGGTTTGTTTCTGGAACTTTTTCCACTTTACAGCCTTTACCTCTGGTGATAAGGATGTCTTTATACTTCTTCTGCAGGGAGGGTACCTTTCCTATGAGAGATTTATTTCCCACTTTCAGGAGGACAGAGGAGGGTCTGAGTGTCCTTCCTCTGGCTGTTTCCCAAGTAACTTGAATTCAAAATAATCAGTATACCATGTGATACATTTTGGGGAGCCTTCCCTGGGCCCCTGCAGTGATGGTAGCATGGCCCAGCCACACAGTGTGATAGGAATGAAGTTGGGATAGATCATAGAGATATTTAGAAAGCAAAATCAAAAAGAGAGGCAGAGGGGCAGCCCGGATGGCTCAGCGGTTTAGCGCCGCTTTCAGCCCAGGGCCTGATCCCTGGATCCAGTCCCGTGTGGGGCTCCCTGCGTGGAGCCTGCTTCTCCCTTTCCCTCTGCCTGTGTCTCTGCGCATCTCTCTCTCTCTCTGTCTCTCATGAATAAGTGAATAAAACAAAACAAAACAAAACACACACACACACACACACACAAAACAAACAAACAAAAAGAGAGGCAGATGAGAAGTAGGAAGTCCTTCTTGACTGGGATTGGGCTAGGAGCTCCTCCAAGGAGTATTACTCCTTGTACTTGCCACTTTCAAAGGGTTTTTAATAAAGTAGTGAAAATTGCATACCTACTCTGTATATTGTAAGCTCCATGTCTTTGCTCATTATTATATCTGTAGCACCTAGTACCACACCTAGTACACATTAGTTTTAAGAATTTATACAAAGAAAGAGTAGAAATAGGACTTTGAAGTGGAGTTCAAATGTTAACAGATTTTTCAGAAAAAGGAGTTTTAATATGAAAAGCAGTAAGATATCCTCAGTGCTTAACTCTTGGTTATGCAATATGTATTTACAAGTTCAGAAATGGAGCAAGCATACTTTTGTACTCCAGTGATATATCCAATGAAACAAAACAAATAGCAATTTTAATTGCAGTTTTGCAGGACCTCCAGGAAGGGGCTTGGAATAGAGAAGTCAGACACAGACACTAATTCTAAGACACAAGAAACCAGCATCTCTTACACTGCCTCCCAGCAGTTATGCTCAGAGCTCTAGTCAATTCTGAGAGCTGGGTCAATGGTGCCCCCATCTCCAGGCTACCTTGATATAGACAAGAGCACCTGTACATGTCTTCATCTAATCCAATGCTATTTTTGAAATCCTCTTCCTTTGTACCATCCTCCACCTTCTTTTGGCCCATCACTTCTTGCTGCTTGTAAAATATATCTACGGATACCAATCCATGTTTTTAACAACTTGTTTCTTTTATTTTGTTTTCAAATGTTCTCTCCTACAACCTAATGAGCTTATCTGGAGTCACATTTTACCTTGGATTACCTTGGTCTTTTTCTTTCATGCTGCAGGTTTTATCCATATGTCCGATAATCATTTTTTGCCTACTATGGGCAGCCAGCCTCCAAGACGGTGTCCAGTGGTACCATCTTCTGATAGTCTTGTCCTTCTGTTTCCTCTCCCACTGTATCAAGATTGGTCTGTGTGACCATTAGAATATGGTTGACATGATGGTATATAATTTTACAGGTTGGGGCCTAGAAAGCATTGTGACTTCCTGCTTCCTGCTTTGCCCTTCCTCCTGGATTACTCTCTCTGGAGGAAGCTAACTACAATAACATGAGGAGAAGTCCATGTAGGAAGAAACAGAGGCCTCCTGATAACAGCCATTCCAGTGAGCTTGGGAGAGGATCCTTCAGTCTCCATTAAGCCTTCAGATAAATAAAACCCCAGCCAAAATCTGGACTGCAAACTCATGAGAGACCCTGAGCCAGAATGACTCAGCTAAGCCACAACTGCATTCCTGATCCTCAGAAACTATGTGAGGTAAAGTATTAGTTATTTTAAGCTACTAAGTACTGGAATAACTTGTAATACAACAGTAGATAAAAACTATTGATATTTAGAATGGAGGGAATAGAAAGTGTCAAGTAGGAGTTCTATGCATGTGAGTGGGCTTATTTCCCTTAAAATGAATTATTAGAAAACTTTGTGAAAAATAGGGCCTCACTTCTGTGTTACAGCACTCTCATTAGGCACCCTATTTCTCCCCTATAGTTCAATGAACTTTTTTCCAGTGACAAATGCTGGGCTACTTCAGCTCTTCCTGTAGTAGTGAGGCTGGTATAGTCTGTTCTGTACCTAGATCTTCAATTGATCTTTTTGTTTTCTATCTTACTTCTAACCTTCACCTCATTTTTTAAACTAATTAATTACTTTTTATTTTTATTATAATTCCATTACAGTCAACATACAGTGTTATATTAGTTTCAGGTGTACGATACAGCAATTCAGCAGTTCCATACATTACTCAGTGCTCACATGCTAAGTCTATTCTTATTTCTCTTTATCTATTTCACCCATTCCCCTACCCACTGCCTCTTTGGTAACCATTTGTTCATTCTCTTAAGAGTCTGTTTTTTGGTTTGTTTTTTTTCTTTTTCATTGTTTTGATTCATAAATTCCACACATGAGTGAAATCATATGGTATTTGTCTTTCACTGACCGACTTATTTTACTTCCATTATACCCTCTAGATCCATTCAAGTCATTGCAAATGGAAAGATTTCATTATTTTTTAAAGATTCATTTATTTATTTTAGAGAGAGTAAGAGAGAAAGAGAGAGAGAGAAAGAATGTGTTGGGGGGGAGGGGCAGAGGGAGAAGGAAAGAATGAGTCTCAAGCAGACTCCCCACTGAGCATGGAGCCTAACATGGGGCTCCTTCTCATGACCCTGAGATCATGACCTGAGCCAAAATCAAAAGCTGGATGCTTAACCAACTGAGCCACTTAGGTGCCCTGGCAAGATTTCATTGTTTTGTTTTGTTTTGTTTTATGACTAATATTTCATTGTGTGTGTGTATATATATATATATATATATATATATATATATATATATATATCTATATATATCACCTTTTCTTTATCCTTTCATCTATTGATGGACACTGGGCCTACTTCTATAGTTTGTCCATTGTAAGTAATGCTGCAATAAACATAGGGATTAATATATCTTTTTGAATTAGTGTTTTGTATTCTTTGGGTAAATACCCAGTAGTGGCCTTCCTGGATCATATAGTAATTCTATTTTTAATTATTTGAGGAACATCCATACTGCTTTCACAGTGGATATATCAGCTTGTATTCCCATCAACAATGCACAAGAGTTCCTCTTTGCATCCTCACCAATACTTGTTATTTCTTGTGTTTTGGGGTTTAGCCATTCTGACATGTGTGAGGTAATATCTCATTGTGGGTTTGATTTGTATTTCCCTGATGATTAGTGATATTGAGCATCTTTTCATGTGTCTATTGGCCATCTGTAGGTCTTCTTTAGAGAAATGTCTGTTCATGTCTTCTGACAATATTTTAATTAAATGGTTTGGGTTTTTTTTTTTGGTGTTGAATTGTATAAGTTTTTAAAATATATTTTGGATACTAACCCTTTATCAGATATGTCATTTGTGAATATTTTCACTTGTTTAGCAGAACAAGAACAAGTTATGTTGAGATGTGCTCCCTCTAAACCTACTTTGTTGAGGGTTTTATTCTGAATGGATGTTGTACTTTGTGAAATGCTTTTTCTGCATCTATTGAAATGATCATACAGTGCTTATCCTTTATCTTGTTGATGTGATGCAGCATGTTGATTAATTTGCAAATATTGAACCACCCTTGTACCCCAGGAATAAATCCTACTTGATTGTGGTGAATGCTTTTTAAATGTATCATTGGATTCAGTTTGCTAATATTTTGTTAAGGATTTTTGCATCTGTATTCATCAGAGATACTGGCCTGTAGTTCTCTTTTTCTGTAATGTCTTTATCTGATTTCAGTATCTGGCTAATTCTGGCCTCTGAAGCTTGAATTTGGAAGAATTCCTTCCTTTTTTATTTTTTGTAGTAGTTTGAGAAGAATAGGTATTAACTCTTCTTTAAATGTTTGGTAGAATAGATCTATGAAGCCATCTGTCCTGGACTGTTGTTTATTGGGAGTTGTTTTGCTTACTGTTTTAATTTCATTGTTGGTAATCAGTCTGTTCAAATTTTCTATTTCTTCCTGATTCAGTTTTGGGAGGTTATATGTTTCTAAGAATTTGTCCATTTCTTTTAGGTTGTCCAGTATGTTTGCATATAATTTTTCATAATATTCTCTTACAATTGTTTCCATTTCTGTGCTGCTGGTTGTTATTTCTCCTCTTTTATTTTTGATTTTGTTTGAGTTCCCTCTCCCCCCCCCCTTTTTTGATGATTCTGGCTAATAATTTATCAATTTTATTGATCTTTTCTAAGAACCAACTCCTGGTTTCATTTATCTATTCTGTTTTTTTTAGTTTCTATTTCATTTATTTCTGATCTAATCTTTATTATTTCTTTCCTTGTACTGGTTTGTGATTTGTTTGTCCTTTTTTTCTAGCTCCTTTAGGTGTCAGGTTAAGTTGTTTATTTGGGATTTTCCTTGCTTCTTTAGGTATGCCTGCATTGCTATAAATTTCCCTCTTAAAACAGCTTTTGGGGCAGCTCTGGTGGCTCAGCGGTATAGCACCGCCTTCAGCCTAGGGCGTGATCCTGGAGTCTTGGGATCGAGTCCCATGTCAGGCTCCCTGCATGGAGCCTGCTTCTCCCTTTGCCTGTGTCTCTGCCTCTCTCTCTGTCTGTCATGAATAAATAAATAAAATCTTAAAAAAAAAAAAAACACTTTTGCTTCAGCCCTTTTTGACTTTGTGTTTTCATTTTCATTTGTATCCATATATTTTTTTTATTTCTTATTTGATTTCCTAGTTGACCCATTCGTTATTTAGTAGCATGTTATTTTACCTCCATGTATTTTTGTTCTTTCCAAAGCTTTTCTTGTGGTAGATTTTTAGTTTGATAGTGTTGTGGTCAGAAAAGAAAGATGCATAATATGTCTTTAGTGTTTTTGAATTTGTTGAGATTTGTTTTGTGGCCTAATACGTGATCTATTCTGAAGAATGTTCCCTGTGCACTTGAAAAGAATGTGTGTTATTCTCTTTTAGGATGGAATATTGTGAATATATCTCTTAGATCCATCTGGTCCCATGTGCCATTCAAAGTCACTGTTTTCTTATTGATTTTCTGTTTGGAAAATCCATCCATTGATGTAAGTTGTGTGTTAAAATTGCTTACTACTATTGTATTATTATTGATTACTTATTTTACGTTTGTTATTAGCTACTTTGTATATTTGGGTGCTCCCAATGTGCTTGCAGAAATTTTTTCAATTGTTATATGTTCTTGTTGTATTGTTCCCTTTATGATGATATAGTGTTTTGGTCTGTTTTTATAGCCTTTGTCTTAAAGCTACTTTTTAGATATAAATATTGCTACTCTGGCATTCCTTTCACTTCCATTTGCATGATAAATCCTTTTCCATCCCTCAATTTAAATCTATAGGTGTCTTTAGGTTTGGAGTGAGTTTCTTTAGACAGCACATAGATGGGTCCTGCTCTTTCATGCATTCTGTTACCCTATGTCTTTTGATTGAAACATTTAATCCACTTAAAGTAATTATTGATAGGTATGCACTTACTGCCATTTTATTACTTGTTTTGTTGTTTTTCTCTGATCCTTTCTTTTGCTTTCTTTCATGGTTTGTTGGCTTTCTTTGGTGGTATACTCAGATTCCTTTCTCTTTACTCTTTGCATATCTATTACTGGTTTTTGATTTGTGGTCACCATTTGGTTTGTATATAATAGCATCTTATGCATATAGCAGTCTATATTAAGTTGATGGTCACTTAAGCTCGAACCCATTCTTTACTCTTTTCTGCTCCACATTTTAGATATAAAGTGTCATACTTTATATCCTTTTATTTTGTGCATCCCTTAGCTGATTTTTGTAGACATACTTAATTTTACTGCTTTAGTACTTCCTAAGTTTCTTACTCCTACTTATGGTCTTTGCTTTCCACTCAAAAAGTCCCATTTAACATTTCTTGTAGGGGTGGTTTAGTGGTCATAATGAATGCCTTTAACTTGTTTGTCTGGGAAACTCTTTATCTCCACTTCTGTTCTGAATGATAGCCTTACTGAATAGAGTGTTCTTGGCTACAGGTTTTTACCTTTCAGTACTTTAAATAAATCATGCCATTGCCTTCTGGTCTACAAAGATTTTGCTGAAAAATCAGCTCATAACTTTATGGAGTTTCTTTTGTAACCGTTTTTTCTTTTCTCTTGCTGCTTTTAAAATGCTCTCTCTATCCCTGTTTTTTTTTTTTTTTTTTGCCATTTTAATTACTATGTGCCTCGGTGTGGACCTTCTTGGGTTGTATTATTGGGGCTTTCTACGCCTTCTGGATTTAGATTTCATTTTTCTTCTCCAGATTTGGGATGTTTTCAGCTATTGTTTCTTCAAATAATTTTCTGAACCCTTTACTGTATTTTCTCTGGGATTCCTAGAGTGTGAATGTTACTATGCTTGATGGTATCACTGAGTTCCCTAAGTCTATTTTCATTTGTTATTATTTTTCTTTCTCTTCTGTTCACCTTGATTGCTCTCCATTGCTTAACAAGTTATTGATCCACTCTTCTGCTTCTTCTAGTCCACTATTTATGCCATCTACTATACCTTTAATTTCAGTTATTGAGTTCTTCATCTCTTATTGGTTCTTTTTAATGTTTACTGTCTCTTTATTGGGGGTGTCATTGAAGTCTTCCACTCTTTTCTCAAGTCCAGTGAGTACCTTTATGACCATTGCTTTAAATTCTCCATTAGGCATATTACTTATTTCCATTTCATTCATGTCTTTTATTTTGTTCTATACTTTAATTTGAGACATATTCATCTCTCTTTATTTTGTCTAAGTCTCTGTGTCTGTTTCTATGTTTTAGGAAGGTCAGCTACATCTCCTGCTCTTCAAAGTAATGGCCTTATGAAGAAGAGGTTCTGTGGCACCTGGGTAGCTCAGTCAATTGAGTGTCTGACTCCTAACTTCAGGTCAGATATGATTTCCTGGTTGTGGGATTGAGCCCTGCTTTGGGCTCCATGCTGGATGGGGAACCTGCTTAAGATTCTCTCTCCCTCTGGCCTCTTCCCCTCACTCTCACACACATGCTTGCACATTCTCCCCCTCTCTAAAAACAATAACAGCAACAGCATGGGGCACCTGTGTGGCTCAGTCAGTTAAGCATCTGCCTTTGGCTCAGGTCATGATCTCAGGGTCCTGGGATTGAACCCTGCATTGGGCACCTTGCTCAGCAGGAAGCCTTCTTCTCCCTCTCCTGCTCCCCCTGCTTTGCTCTCTCTTTCTCTATCAAATAAATAAACCCTTAAAAACAACAACAAACCAGGAGAGTTTCTGTAGTGCCTTGCAGTGCTGTGTCCCCTGTTCACCAGAATCTGGCATTTCTGGAGTGTCCCCTATGTGTGTTGTGTGCACCCTGGTTTTGTGGGTGCTTTTGCCTTCAATCCAGTTGTCTGCAATGGCTCTCTTTGCCTGTTTGTGGGCAGGGTTTGGTCCTCGCGTTGTTAGTGCTAGTCTGAGGCCACCTTGGGTTTGATATCAGTCAGAGCAGGCACTTGCCAGAGATTCAGCACCAAACTGCAGAGTCCTTTAGTTGATGTGCAGGACCTCTAGGCAGACCAGATGTCTGACTCCAGCCCACTGCTGGGGCCATAGTTGGATTGGTGTGTGTGCGTGTGTGGTTATCTTTTCCCAGGAGTCACTTTGGAGTGGTGCTGGACCTTGTCAGGGCTGCCTGCACCCTGTTGGACTGTGGTACCACTTTGGACGGAATCCAGCCAAGGGCTTATTAGAGGGGGCAGGTGTGCAGAAGAGTGCAGTAAGGGATGAGGAGGCTGAGGCATGTGGTATTAGCAAGATTCACCTGGGTCTTCTATGGGAGGGGACCTGGAGCCAAAGCCAGGCTGGAGGGAGTGTGTCCATAGGAGGACAATGAGGTGGAACATGTGGTTAGCAGGTTAAGTGGAGAGGGTTAGCTGCTACCCTGGTTCCTATGGGTATCTATGTGTCTAGATTGGAGTATGAGTGAGGGAATTGGTGCCTGCCATCTCTGCTGTCCCTGAAGAAGTTCCCTAAAGATTCCTACTCCTCCAGTAAACGCTCTGAGATTAGTAAGTAAATCTCTCCATACGCCTCAGGCATTGTTCAAACTGCTGCTTCTAGGTAGTATCTCTGTGGGATTGTTTCTCAGGCTGTCTGTAAGGGTGAGCACTGTTTCCTGTCATCTTCCCAGCTCTCCCAGAGCCAAGCCTGCTGATTTTTAAAATTCTAGGTTCTAAGTACTGCTGGATGTAAGAACTCACAAAAATTTAGCCCCTCTTGGTTTCTGGTTTTATCATTTTAGTGGGATTTAGGGATTGGGAAAGGCAAAGTATGTTCAGTCTGTCCTCTTGAACCAGAAGCCCTCTGTGTAGAATCCTGTATTCCAGTCATTTATTACACACCACTTCACTTTTAAAGATCTAAAGCAGGTTACTGTTAGTATGGGTTTTTTTCCCCCAAAAGGTCTCTGGGACCATTGTACCTCCTTCATTTACTCTTTGTCTAGCCCTACCATTGGGGTCACTATTCCTCTCCAGATTATCTCCATTCTCTCCAACATTTCCTCTCACCCTGTCCCCCCCCCACCCCCCCGCTCCAAACAGTTACAGGTATTTTTATGAATCCCAGTCTTGTGGACAAATGATCCTCTCTTGTCTGGTGTCATATAAATGACTAGGGAAGTCCTAGTTAGGAACGATTTTGTGACACAGACCTCTAGTAAGCTACCAAATGGGGCTGGAGAGAATAGTATCTGCTAAAGTTAACAGAGAAAATGAGTATGATGAGGAAGGAAGACTCCTTCACATTTCTGCTGAACGTATCCACAATCTTCCTGAGCCACAGGATACTCCTTCCCATAGATGATTATAAACCCTGGAGTATAGAAAAGGAAAACACAGTTCTGGAATTAAAGAACCCCCTGCTTCTGCCTCCCTAAATCACAGAGAAAGGCATTTCTGGAAAAGAAACTCCTGATAGCTGTCCAAGTTCCACAACTAGCTCTGTATATTTGTTTCACACCAAGGTTTAGGAAATGACAACTGTCACTTTGATATTTTGAATTTCTTCTTTTAAAGTTTATTTATTTAAGCAATCTCTACACCCAATGTGAGGCTTGTATTCAGGACCCCGGGATCAAGAGCCATATGCTCTACCAACTGAGCCAGCCAGGCGTCCCAATATTTTGAATTTCTGATAGTGATGCTGTCCACGTGTGAACCATATGTAATTCTTCTTTCCACGTGCAGAATATTGATAAACAACAGTGTTATAATTTAAAAGTTTGAGTCTGTGTCTTTAATTATTACAATATTGACCCAAAAAGTGTGTATTTCATGTGAGCAGCCAGGGAGAAACCCAAGAAATTGGTGCATCTTCACATGTGGACAAAGTATAGTGGGGACGAATACAATGCAAATGGTATCTTGACATGTTCTCAACATTTGGAAGGCCCAGTCACAGAGGTAGGGTCCCAAGATGAGGAATCATTTAGGAAAGTAATTCCAGTATTGAGCTTATCCAGAATGTGACAGAGCCTCAGTTCCAGAAAGGGAATGGAGGGTGGCGCAGGTCACAGGTCAGGAACTAGAGAACTGAAGGACTTCAGTTTCACTAGACACCTGGGGAAGATGCCCAAATCAGGTCATGTGAAACATGGGTGCTGTGCTTTTCTTCCTGTTTGAACTAAGTTTTAAAAACTTAACCTCATTAAATAGAACAAGATCTGGACTTAGTATGGTTTATCTCTGGAAGGGGCATTACTAGGAATTTTTCAAGATTATCCTATGTGGATCCCTAAGATGGGGCAGCTTCCTGCCCGGGGATGCGGAGACATCTGCTCACAAAGTTGGGTTTATTTATAAAGCCATGCTGATAGGTCAGCAAGGCCTTCCAGGCCTGGGCCAATAAGCATAATAGGGTGACCTCTTCACTCTCATATTTATAACCATGGCAATCTCCTATTCGGACTTGAACATTTTTACTAAATTTTCAAATCTGAGAATGCTTTCAATTCTCACTCCCATTTACTTGCTATAATTAGTCTTCTGCATTAGTCCCTGTTTAGACAATGTATAAAATAGCAGCTTAATGCTTACTTTGTGCTCAGCTTTATGTATTCTAATTTACATATATCTTCATGTAAACTTCAGAACAGTCTCGTTAGTTTTTCCACTTCACAGTTTTCACAGTTGAAAGGACCAAAGTAAGGAGAGATTAACTAATTTACCCCAAATTTTTCAAGTGCAAAGTGCATGTAAAATGAGTCTGGCTTCGAAGTCTGTGCTCTGAACCACCAAAGCCAGGCCTTGTTCTTGCCAATTGTTTCCAGAAACTTTGGTCTTGTCTCTGAACTTGAAGGCAGCCAACTCAACATGAATGACTACCTTGGGTGTAGGCAGCCTCTCTGTAGTCTTTGAGGTTCTGTCCACTATAGGCTCTCCATCACTACACTCTACCTCCTGCTGATCCGGCAGCTATTTCAGTTCTGTCTTTTGCCCCTAAACTCAGTATTGCTCAGATACCCGTAAATGTGGACATGGCTTGACAACCACCGTCAGCCAGGAGGGTCACTTAGTATCTCTCAGCTCTGTCCAGGTGGGTCAGTCTATTGCCAGGTTGTGACTTCTTTTCCTACCTACATTTATCTTGCTGTAAGTTAGCCACTAGCTTTGCCTATGAATTATAAGCCATTACAGATGTGCAAAATAATAAATAAATAAATAAATAAATAAATAAATAAATAAATAAATAATTTGACATGAAGTGAAGAAAAATACTGCTTATATATGTATATGTGCTGCTGAAGTGAGCACTGAAATACTGTTTATATAAGAAGAAGCTATGTGCCTGCAGAAGACACAGACTGAGCATGGACCTTCTCTGCAGACCATGTGGGCAAGAAAGAAGACCTAAAAAAAAGTGCAATAATTATGGACACCTTTAGGCAACTGAGCGAGATGAAACGAGCACAGGATTCCTGACACAATGCTTGATGCATAATGAGTGATCAGTACAAAATGTTTGTTTGGGAATAAGTGACTGAACAATACACACTTCCCACAAAGTGTAAACCTGGCAGAGGCAGGACATTGTCATGAAAGGGAGTAAGAATCAACTAGTTGTCTGGAGGGAACCTCTGGCTAAAAGCAGAGTCTGAAAAGGCCTTGATTCCTCTCAGATTATTTTCTGAAAGCAGAGAAAGAATTAGAAGACCTGGCAACTAAGGGCCTGTGATAGTTAATTTTATGTGTCAGCTTCTCTGGGCCACAGGGGGCTCAGATATTTGATCAAACATTATTCTGGGTGTGTCTGTGAGGCTGTTTTGGATGAAATTAACATTTGAATCACAAATCACCAGCCTGAGTAAAGCAGATGGCCTTTCATAATGTGGGTGGGCCTCATCCAGTCAGTTGATGGCCTGAATAAACCAAAAAGCCTGACTCCCGCCCCCATTAGTAAAAAGGAATTCCTCCTGCCTGACTGCTGGAACTAGAATATTGTTATTTTTCTTCAGACTCAAACTGAACTCTCAGCTATTTATGGCTCTTGGACTGGAACTATACCATCAGCTGTCCTGGCTCTCTAGCTTGCTGATGGCCGATCTTGAAATGTCTTAGTATGCATAATCATGTGAGTTAGTTTCTTTTATAATAAATCAATCTCTTCTTCTCTCTTTATCAAATATGTATATTTGTTTCAAAAAATAAAAATATTTATCATTTGTATAATATATGTAACTTAGAGGTGCAATATTATATTCTTTTAAAAATAATAAATAGGGATCCCTGGGTGGCGCAGCGGTTTGGTGCCTACCTTTGGCCCAGGGCGCGATCCTGGAGACCTGGGATCGAATCCCACGTCGGGCTCCCGGTGCATGGAGCCTGCTTCTCCCTCTGCCTGTGTCTCTGCCTCTCTCTCTCTCTCTCTGTGTGTGACTATAATAAATAAAAAAAAAAAAATTAAAAAAAAAAATAAATAAAAATAAAAATAATAAATATATTTACTTGTATGTGTGTATATATATTATATATATACATATATAATATATATATGATAAATAAATAGGATATTTATATTCTGTTTCTCTGGAGAATCTTGACTAGTACAGGGCCTAATTCTAACCAATAAGGAGGAATTTGTTGGTGATGGAAAAATTGAGAAAAAGAGAAAGGTCGGTATTAGATTTGAAAGTGGTAGATATTCTAAAGACAAGAAGAAAATAAGATTGTAGTTCTGCAGTGGAAGACTTTAAATGGAATGTTGGCTTTAAGAGAATTGGATAATTCTGACTTAAAAATAAAATACATTAGCTAAAACAAAGGAAGAGCCATACGAAGATACCGAGGAGACTGTAGAGGGAGCTGTCTCATCAGCTCAGATACCTAAAAACATGCCAAGAGGAATGAAGAGTACTCAACCAGACACTGCCTTGCGTGCACTATTCATGGGACAATAACTTAATAAACATTTGTATGAATAAGACTGAAATGAAAGACAAAGAGAAGACATACGAGAATTTGTGTCCAGAAAAATTTATATTCAAGTTTGCTAGAATTCAAAAAATGCTGTGGGGCAAAGAAGGAGAGGGTGGCTCTATGTTTAGACACAGGCTATGAAAGAATAGATGCTGTTCTAAGAAAGAACAGACCCCGCTTGAAGACCATACTCTAAAGTAGATGTCTCAGTCCTGATTTGGTCCTATATTATCTTTCAAGGATGAAAGATTAGGATGAGAAGAGTTACAAGGACTCTGGAAAGAAGGGACAGTACAGAATGGGATGGATATCAGACAGTTCAGCCCATCTCCAGATCCAGGACTCATCCCATCTTCCACAAGTTTGCAAAGGGAATTCTTGATATACTCACAGTTCAGTTCAACATTCATTTATCAAGCACATGTTGTGTTCTTGGCAGTAGATCAGACAGTCAAAATACAAAGATGAAGACAACACAAAATAGTCTCCTTAGAGCCTGGAGAACTCCAGAAAATGGAAGAAAATGGAACAAGTTCTGGAGATTAGGAAATGTTCCAATTCCCCCAAGGATAATATGAAGTGGAGTCCTCAAAGTACTAGTTTCCTGGTTCTGGGAAACTCAGGCTTCCAATCAGGTTGACATATTCCATATCAAGCATCTGGTGGGCTATAAAAGTGACTTTCAGGCTTTTGAACCATGGACCCTTCTGTCTTTGATTCTGCTCCAGCTCCTAGTGCTTCTGTTGTTATGTCCTCCTGGCTTCTGGTCCTTACCTTTGTCTCTTAGTTATAATTCTGTCCTTTCTTGCTGAATAAAATGCCAAATGTGGCATTCATACATTTATTTATTCAACAAATATTGATTGAATGTCTTTCATATACTAGACTCTGTTCTAGGTGGTAGGGATACATCAGTGACTAAAACAAAGTCCCTGACCTAATGGAACTTACCGCCTGATACTGGTTGTGGGGGTGGAGGCAAAATATAAACATATACATATCTATATATAAATAAATATATATGTATATGGTCATCTACACAGATATATAGATATGAAGAAAAATATATCAGCAAGAGAGAGACAAGGAGTACTAGGAGTTAGTATTTTATGTAGTGTGATCATGGAGGGCTTCTCAAATAAGGTGATGCTTGAACAGAGATTGGAAGGAACTGAGAGTGAGAATCGTGCTTTGCTGGTGGGAAGAACATCCCAGTAGAGGGAAATGCTAATGTAAAGGCTGCAACAGAGTGGGTGGAAGAAGACTGATAAGAGGTGGGGTCATAGCCGTAGTGAGGGCAAGAGGAGAATAGAATGTAGGGCCTTTCAAGCCGTGGTCAAGACTTTGGCTTTAACCTGAAACTATTACTTTTGAAATGTTTTGAGTAGGGAAGTGCAATCATCTGATATGTTTTGAAAAGATAACTTGGACTGTCATATGGAGAATTGGCTTAGGGTAGGGGAGGTAAAATCAGAAGAAAGGAGAGCAGTTGGGAGTCTATCAGACTATGTAGGAAAGAGTGAAAGTGGCCTGGATGAGGTTGCAATGGTAGAGGCAGAAAGAAGTAATGGAATTCTCAACATACTTTGAAGGTATAACTGAAAGAGTTTGCTGTTGGGTTGGATATTGGGTATGTGGAATATTGGAGATGCAATGTTCCTGGCTTTGGTCATTATTATTCTCTAAGACATGACATATTCTCATCTTCTGGCATTATCTACTTCTAGGCCCTTTGGTCTCCAACTCTTTCTACCCTCACTGAGAATGTCAGCACCCAGCTCTGGCATTGGGCTCTCCTGCCAATTGCTCCTACTGGGCTTGCTCTAACCCCCAAAGGAGGATTAGACAGGTGTTTTCCTCCCTCAGATTGAAAAACAAAAGCAAAAAAACTAATTGAAATGGCTTCTAGTGTAACTTGACATGGTTATAAATCTAAGAACAAATAGGATTAATAACTATGTATAAAAATTTAGCATTTTCTTTTCTTTTTTTTCTGATTAAAGATCAATGTTTGAATGATCATAAAATGAAAATGGGTGCATAAATCCTGACCAAAGAGGAGAATGTCCTAGGAAAATAAACTCATGTTTCTGTATCAAGTCAAAAGATAGATGATTCAGAAGAAATCTTTTCCTTCATGTTGTGGTAGTGGATTTAGCCCAGAAACTTCTGATTCTAGCAATAGTCTAAGGGCACCAGAGAAATTGTGTTTATCCACAATCGCTGAAGTACATCGATCTCCTCTGCCCGACTGCTACTTTCTCCCCTTTTACACTAATTGGAACCCAGGCAAGTGTCTTTGGCATAGGAGCTGATGGTGGCATTCCTGCATTCCTGGGTCAGACCAAGGGAATCCAGCTTCTCTGTTTTGGCTGTTACACAGATGGCTTGCCATTCCCACACACGAACAGGAGCTGATTAGCACTCCGGTGCCCTATTTAAGCTTTCTGGCTCCAGAGAGAAGCTATTTTGAAAGTGAAAAGATTACACTCCGATAATAGACCAGAGGCCTTACCCATGTGGATGGCTCACAGAGGATTAAAAGAGCAAACCCAGAATAAATGCGGCCTGCACCTGATAGAACAATGAGGGTGACTCGTTCTCTCACTGACTGCAGGGGCTGTTTGAAGGAAGTTCCCTGTTCAGATCATTGGAGCGTCTGTGAGCCAACACAATGGCAAGTGGTTTAGGGGGCCAATGTCTGATCCAACTGCTGTCTTCTCGAGGAACCAATTAAACCACTTCATACTCCTTTGATAGCTTGGGGATCTTAGGTCACAATTGGTAGACTTGTCCCTCCAAAATTTGTTTGATCTTTTTCCGAGTGTTCAGCATTTTCCCAGGGTTACTAATCATCTGAAGAAGTGAGTGAGTGGGGGAAATTCACACTTGTTCTAATTTATTTTAAACAAAAGATGATACAGATTGGAATTCTATTAATTTCAGGCCAAGATCCCCTAGACCTGTCTGTAAGAGGAGCCCATGGATGGAAAGGCCTTTAAGCCCTGTGATCAGATTTAAGGAGATCAAAGCTTTGGGAAGACTAACTCATTCAACTGTGTTAATACCCATATGTTAAAGTATTCATTTACCAAGATAAGTTATATGGTCCAAAGGATACAAAGTTTATCGTCATATTGGTCTCAATGCATTTTCTGTCCAGAAATTAAACAAACATATTTAATAACATTTATTAAGCACATATTGTGTGTCAAGAACTTTGCCTAGCATTGAATATTCAGTGGTGAAAGAGAATCAAGGCATTGGTTTGCTGTCTATAATCAATGAAGAGGAAACTGTTGAAATAGTACCCCTCCTCCCCAATCCTATGGTTGATAGTGGGGTCCATTATGTAATCCATGGTGTTTGTCCCAGAAATTTTTTTGGTGTCTTTCAGATCTGTTTTTGACTCAAGCATATTAATCATAGGTGAGAAATCAATCATGGACCACCAGGCCAGATTTATAGCCACAAAGCATCCCAGTATTCTATATTATCAAAAGTGGTCCACGGGGAGATGTTGTAGCAGAGTACGGTGTCTAAGTGGAAGCAGTGGCCTTCCCTGCTGTGCAGCACAGGCTCACGCTTCTTGTTCCTGCCTGACCATCTTGGTCAGTCAGAATGAGGCCAGGGAAAATTTTCCTGGGTGTGAAAACCAATTACTGTTGTTCCAGTTTTCAGGCTTGTGGTACTTGGCATCTATTTGGTGGATCTGACTTTCTTGAAGATAGAGTTTGAACCTCTTTGGGGAAACTTTCTGGTATGTCTCTTTTGCTCTAAGAATAGGTAGGCAGAACTTGCTGTCAAGAGATACATGGTCTTTTGAGGAAGTGTCTCTGTGCCTCCAAAGCGGCATACTGTCACTAGTTATTACCCACACTGGGTTTTGGTACTTATTTTAAAATATGAGGAAGTGGTAGTTAGAAATCCAGGAAAGAAATATCAGGCAGGGAGGGGTATACATCCTTCAGTTTCAGCCGTGGTTAAGCAGGAAGCCAAATAGGTCTCATGGATACAGTGAGAGCCACTGTCATAGGATCCTTTGAGTATGTTTCATTTGCCCATGCATCTGAGCATGACTTGAGCCCTTCCTAGGCAAGAGTGGCATGATTAACTTTTAAGTAGGTTTTAAAAATTTTTATACAAACTTTAAATTTTTTTTTTAATTTTTTTTTTATTTATTTATGATAGTCACACAGAGAGAGAGAGAGGCAGAGACACAGGCAGAGGGAGAAGCAGGCTCCATGCACTGGGAGCCCGATGTGGGATTCGATCCCCGGTCTCCAGGATCGCGCCCTGGGGCCGAAGGCAGACACTAAACCGCTGCGCCACCCAGGGATCCCCAAACTTTAAATTTTATAAGAATATTTGATTTACAGAAATGTTACAAAGATACCACAGAGAGTTTCCATATACTCCTCACCCATTTTCCCCCGTTATTAGTATTTTACATTGCCATGCTACATTTGTCACAGTGGAGGAGCTAACATTGGTAAATTGGTATTAAGTAAATCCCACTCTTTGTTTGAATGTTACCTGAATTTCCTCATGTAGGAGTTTTTTTGTTTTTGTTTCTTTTTTTTTTAAAAGATTTTATTTATTTATTTGAGAAAAAGAGTGAGAGACAGAGAGAGAGAGTGAGCACCAACAGGGGGAGGGGCAGAAGCAGAGGGAGAAGCAGACTCCCCACTGAGCAGGGACCCTGATGGGAGCTCAATCCCAGAATCCAGAGATCATGACCTAAGCTGAAGGCAGGCACTTAACCGACTGAGCCACCCAAGTATCCCTTTTAATTCATTTTCTAAGATTTTATTTTTAAGTAATTTCTATATCCAACATGGGGTCTGAACTTGAAACCTTGAGATCAAGAGCCACAGGCTCTACTGACTGAGCCAGCCAGGTGCCCCCTATTCAGTGTAGGGTTTTGAATCGTCATTCATACACAGCACTAGTTGGTAGCATCCTATCACCCCTATTCAGTGCAGCAATGTCTAGTTTTGATTCCAGTGTTATGTCAGCTTTATAACCTTTCTCTAAGCTGTGGAACAGTTTACAAAAGATTGGAATTACTTGCTTATTGGTTTGAAAGAACTGACCTGTGACTAGTGTAGTTTAGTGCTATTTGGGGGATGTTACATGACCTGAGACAAAGGCTGAGAGGAGCATCAATATAGTCAGGACTTTGGCCCCACCCTCCAGTGTGATCCATAGTTGAGGTGTATGAGCACTTGGATCCAGAATTCTCACCTCGGCCAGGTTGATCTGTATGTCATGGAGAGCAGGCTGAAAGACCCACCTAGTCTCTTCCCTTTGAGCCCACTCAAGAATCTCAGGTTTTATGTCTCTTTGAGAAGGAAAGGCCATAGCAGAGCCTTGTAGTTGGTGAGAAAATGACAGAACAAAACCAGAGGAACCAGACTTTAATGTGATGCTCAGAGAGCCTACTCTTAATCCTTATATGCTCAACCCCAGAATTTTGATTCAGTCTCAAGAGGGGTTTGGGGCGTGGCACTGGGAACCAGTTCTCAGGTGATCACTGCTGGCCCAGGGACCACACTTAGGAAACACTGCCTTAAGGTGTACTTTGTACAGAAAACAACAACAACAGAATAAGTGCTTCATTATTTCTCTTCATCTTCCAGCTTTCTAAATGATAATTCAGGTCCCTTGAGCTTCCAAAGGACCAGTGATTTTTATTTCCATAACATTATGAATTCAGGCGTTGTTTCTGACATATTTAATGTGTCTCAGTTACTTGCAGATATTTTTCTTCTTGGAGCTCAAGTTGTCTCATGTTAGGCTTATGAGAGCCTCTTCACATTGGCTCCATGTTCTTTTGATAGGACCCATTTCAACAGTCTTCAAGAGCTTCCTTGTTTTTGGATACCAACAAAATACAGCAGGCTCGTCTTATAAATCTCATACCACAACTTTGAATTCAGCCATTTCTCCAGAGTCTTGGTTCCTTTTAAGGTGTATCTGTGTTTTATATTTAATAATTTTTTAAATTATAAAAGCATTTTCTCTGTGCAGAAAGTGTAGAAATAGCATAATAGTGTAAAGAAGCAGAAAAATCAATCCTACCTGTTTAAAGGAGGTGATAGCATTTTAATCTATTCCTTCCCAGATCTTCGGCAGTGATATTTGATATAGTTGAAATCACATCGTGGATGTAAATTAATATCTTGCATTTTTAATTTAAAAAATAATTTTTTAATTTTTTAATTAAAAAATTGTTCATCATAATTTTTTCCCCCTGGGTGGAATCTCCCTGCCTCTCCAGCTCTTATTTTTTATTTTTAATATATATTTTCTTTTTATTGAAGTTCCATTTGCCAACATATAGTATAACACCCAGTGCTCATCCTGTCAAGTGCCCCTCAGTGTCCATCACATATAGTATAACACCCAGTGCTCATCCTGTCAAGTGCCCCTCAGTGTCCATCACCCAGTCACCCCATCCTCTTCCCACCTCCCCTTCCACTACCCCTTGTTCATTTCCCAGAGTTAGGTATCTCTCATGGTTTGTCACCCTCTCTAATTTTTTCCACTCATTTTCTCTCCTTTCCCCTATAATCCCTTTCACTATTTTTTTATATTCCCCATATGAGTGAAACCATATAATGATTGTCCTTCTCCGACTGACTTCACTCAGCATAATACCCTCCAGTTCCATCTACATTGAAGCAAATGGTGGGTATTCGTCATTTCTAATGGCTGAGTAATATTCCATTGTATACATAGACCACATCTTCTTCATCCATTCGTCTTTCAATGGACACCGAGGCTCCCTCCACAGTTTGGCTATTGTGGACATTGCTGCTAGAAACATCGGGTGCAGGTGTCCTGGCGTTTCATTGCCTCTGTATCTTTGGGGTAATTCCCAGTTCAATTGCTGGGTCGTAGGGCAGATCTATTTTTAACTCTTTGAGGAACCTCCACACAGTTTTCCAGGGTGGCTGTACCAGTTCACATTCCCACCAACAGTGCATTACAATTTTTCTATATCATTGAAAACTTTCACAAGCGTCATTTCAATAGCAGTACCGTGTCCTAGTGTATGGACTTTCCATAACTTCCCTAATCATTTTCCAAATATTGGTTCTTATAAATAATGCTTCCAAGGACAGCTGTGTGCTTAAATTTTTGATCCTATTTTATATTGTTTCCTTGACATCTATTCCAGAAGTAGAATTCATAGATCAGAGTATATGAACATTTTTAAAGGTCTTGAAACCTATTACCAAATTGCTATCCAGAAACCATTATACTACACCCTTGCCAGCATTGAGCATTGTCATTTTAAAATCTTCAGTGTGAAAGGTGAAAAATTCACATCATTGTTGTGATTTGCATGTTTTGAAATAATTAACACTTGGTCTGTTAGGATTTTGCAAATATTTCCTCTGGTTTATCATTTGTCTTTCTGTATTGGGTTAGTTTTTGATACATAGAAACCTTCTATACTCACCTGCTAATATCTTCTTTCATAACTTCTCCCATTGGATTTATAAGGTCTAAATTGATAACAGAAATAAAAGGGAATATCTAGTTTATTTAAATTAACTATACAACTGATTTTACTAGAGCACATATGTTCTGTAAACCAAGATATAAGAGCGAAGAGATTTTTCAGTCCTCCCTGTAGTCACACATGAGTGGAGTCTCTGGCCTCACACTGTAATCTGTGTGTGGTATGGTCCTTTCTTCCCGGCTCTGCTCTGTGCAGGGCAGTTGAGTCTCCCATATTTAGAGGGGTGATCTTTGTTGAAATAATAACTGCTGAAAACCAGTTGTGGTTGAATAATCCACATGGGCTAATAACCCTTCAAAAATGTCTCACCCTGGGCCCTGTGATGGGACAAGGGACAACAAAGTCTTCCTCTGGCTACTCTGCCAGAGCCTGGCTGTTCTCCATCAAAAAAATAGGCAGAACTATAATAACAGAAGGGAGGGATGAGGTCATCTTAGCGTAGGAGCGTGGTGTGGGGAGAACAAACTCAGAGCTCGGTCTAGTTTGTGCCACGGAAGACGTACTTGACCCTCTGCACAGATGTGCCCCAGTGGGTACTAGCTTCCACTGGCTCCTCCTTCTCTCTGCCTATGTCAGCTCCCCCTTTCCCTTCTACATCTCTCCATTCTTCCAGACCCTTCTTACACCCTTCCTCTGCCCTCATGGGACTCCCTTCATCCTTTAGGATTAAGAGTTTCATCCTTTGCATTTCGCAGACTCCAGCAGTGTCTCAAGTTTCTCTACCAGGCTCCTTGAAGTTTGCTTCTCAGGTCATTGCTAGGTTGAGAAGGGTGAGGCAAAGCTTAACTTTCATTTTCTAAGAGAAAACTGAATACCAGTTGGGTTTTTGTTTGTTTATTTGTTTGTTATTATTTCACCTAACATATATAAACACATTTCAAGTGAACATTGTCTTTGTTAAAAAAAAAAAACACCATGGTTTAATATATGCCAAGAGAGAAGTAATTTGTTATCGGTATGACTCTGAGCTTTGCCCATCTTGGAACAATAAACCTCATCATGATTGTGTTAAAGAGCATTTGGCAATCTCTGAGCCTGGCCTGCTTTTGCAGAAGGAACTACAGTAGCTCTAAAAGGCCTGTCCTTGCTATGCAGAATGGATGCTGCTTGCTCCAATTAATTTAAGAGTCAGTTCATCTCACCTCAAAAAGGCATGCTCCCCACCTGCCACCAAGATAAATTATGTTCCTGTTGGATTGTCAGTCTCCGTACTTGCTTTGGCTCATCTACGACTTGTATCTTTCAGAATATATTTTTACACAGTCACATTTTTTTAATGGGAGAAATATATGTTCATTAGTGTTTATATTAGTAGATGACTTTTGAGGTAGAAAATGTGGCTTTATGGTGGTCTTCTGCTTCTTTGGATGGAGATAGTAATTGGGAAGATTTCCCTCACTGTGAGCAAAACATTTGAGTGGTTAGTTATTTAAATGTGTGACCAGTAGGCCCACTTTGCTGTGGGACTAGGTTTAAAAGGGCATTTTTCCTCTTTATGTAACCAAGCAAATGCTGAGCTCAGGGGAAAACATGAAATAATTTGCATAAGGAGATTTGATGATAGGAAAGCTTTAAGAGCCCGTCTTCATGGTAAACATGAGGCCCAGGGCTGAAAATGATACAGAGGACTCCAAACAGGAGCTATCCATGGGTGCATCTGGGCTGTGGCCAAGGGTCTTGAGTGGGGTTAGGAGCTTTGCTTCAATATGTGATTGAGGTTGGCAATGGCAGAGACTCAGCCACCCCAGTGGAACTGTGGGGGAAAGCCTCCGCATGTATTTGTATTTTTGTGCTGACCAAGTTATGAGTTTGAAATCCAAGGCTGAAGCAGTGCTGTGGCCATGAAGGATTTTTGTAGGATTGTTGCTGCAGCTGTACATCAGCATCCTCTGACCTGCTGAAACCAGTGTTCAAGTACTGTGAGACAGCCGTGGGAACTGTGTAGGCTAGGGGATGAATGTGCTTTCCGGGTTTCCTTCTTCATATATTTTTGGAAGCAAGATGGATTCCTTCAAACAAGCAAGCTTCTAATGCTCTTGCATTTTTGGACATGGTGGCAGCTTTAACCAGGAGAGACTGGATTTCTCAAAGTTGCCAGAAATCTTAGATTCTGTTTTTCCTTTCCTTATTTCTAATCTATTGGTAATGCTTGATGATTCTACCTCCAAAATCAAAAAGAATCCCATCTGCTGCTATGCTGCTGGTTTGGGCCACTGGTATGCTCTCCTGGTTTCTCCTGTTTCAGCCCCCCGCCCCTGTAGAATTCACTCTCTGTACAGAGTAAACTTTTGAAAATATAAATCAGTCTTGCTATTCTCCTGCCAAAACACTCCAGGGGCTGACCTTCCTGCTCATAAGAAATGCACATCTCCTTGTACTGGCTCACAGATCCTCCAAGGCCTGACCCCCTCTCTAGTCTTTTCTCTCTGTTCTTCCTCTGCCCACTGCATCCCAGCCACATGATTTTCTGTTTCTGGAATGGGATATTTATTCCCACCTCAGGGCCTGGACACCAGCTGTTACCTTTGCCTGTACCTCATTGCACTTCCCCTGACTCCTTAGCTTCCATGTCATAGCTTCAGAAGGGCCTTTCTTGGACACCCAGGTTAGGGTAGCCCCCACACTCATCGCTTGGCTATTTATCAACACTTAACATTTTCTTAGTTATTTTTATCTATCTATCTATCTATCTATCTATCTATCTATCTATCATCTATCAACATCTAATTCCAAGCTAGCTACTAGTTTATGGTCTAGTTTGAGGGGGTGGGAAAGGAGTGGTGAAAGATGAATGAATAATTGAATGAGTGGCCAGCTATGAATTTATTCCTTTACTTATCTCTTCCAGGCTTTGACTGAAAATTTCACAGGAGCAAGAATTTTGAATGGATTCTTAGCTCCTAGAACATTGCCCAGTACATAGTAGTCATTCAATAAATGTTTATTGAATGAATGAAAGGGCCAAAGTGTATAATTGAAAAAATAAAGGCGTGTGCTCACTTTTTATCCCCAGGGGGGTATGAAATGCAGCTCACCTGTAACACATGACTAAAGCATTTTAGTGCTTCCTAGGAGACAGGTAATGTGCAAAGTGTTTTTTCCATGCTTCATTCAATAGTTACAACAACCTTCTGAGTATATTACTTCTATTCTATAGGTGGAGAAACTGAGGCTCAGAGAGATTAAGTAACTGATATGTAAGTCAAATAATAGTATCTGGTCATTTGATACTATTTAGTAATCTGTAAATATGGTTTCATTTCATTAAAACATGCTTGGCAGCCACAATTTTTTAAATAAGATTTTATCTGGGGCTCCTAGAGGCTCCTAGAGGCTCACTCAGTTAAGGATCCGACTCTCAATTTCTGCTCAGGTTGTGATCTCAGGGTTGTGATATCGAGCCCTGTGTTGGGCTCCACGCTCAGTGTGGAGCCTGCTTGAGATTCTCTCCCTCCTTCTCCCTTTGCCCCTTCCTGCTCATGCTCTCTCTTCCATTCTCTCCGGAAAAAAAAAAAAAGATTTTATACATCTTAGAATAGTAGACAAAATGGCAGCATTGGTAACAATAAATGGTAAAAAGTATCCTTTCTTGCTGGTTTCCTGTTCCTGGAGGCAGTGCTACCTTATGGCAGAAACAGCTATTAGCAAATGATCAGATTATAAATGATCAAATAGGGGGACAATTTGTTGCAGATTGTCTTTTCAGTTTGCAGGAAAGGAAGAAATGGAGTGAAATAATCTTGTATTAGAGGGGATGTGACAGAGACTTAAACTAAATAGTAATCTCTTCCTCTCATGTAGAGAAAAACATTCTGCTGTTTCCTTTGGAAAGTCCAGGCTTCTTTTAGAGATGCAGGTTTGCTTCCTAACTCCATGGGGTCCCTGACTCCTAGGAGCAGCCTGCTTTGGCCGGTGGCCCCCACTTCCAGCTTTAAGCAGGCCTGGCATTTGTCTCCTTGTGTCCATCCCTCTGGGCTTCATGACAGACAGATGGAGCTTGATTCCAAACTGACCTGCTGAGCTTGGGGATGATGTTTTCAGACATGAAATCTTGATTAACAGCAAATGTTAATTGAAGCAGTGAATTATTAAAGTGCTTTTCCATAAATGATAAATGGTGTTGTTGGCTATTTTGTCTCTTGTGACATCACAGAACTTTCCAAGAAGTTGCTAGCTTTGTCCAAGGAAAACCGGAAGAGGTAGCTGCATTTGATGGCGTTCTTGATGACCCACTTATGCTCTGTGGCCAGGCCTGGCTGGGGATGACACCACCTTCTCTTCTGGAATGCTACATCACCTCAATCAAACAAGCAAAGCCTTTTCCCCTTAAATTCAGAACTGTCACCAGGTAATATCATCCAGCCTCCCAGCTTCAGTTCCCATCAAGAGCTGATAACTCCCAGTCCCTACCTAAAGTGCAGATTTTCCCCTGAGTTCCTGACTTCTCATTCCTGGACCACTCCACTGGATGTCCCAGGGGATCTCAAACTTGTATTCATCCACTTAACAAATATTTATCAGGCACCTGTCATATGTCCCCAGTACCACTTTGTCCTAGGCACCACCAGAGAAATAACAGCGAACAAAATAGATATAGTTCCTCCTGGATCGTACATTTTAGTGGGGAAGGGAGGAGGCACATGGCCTAAAGCAGGAAAGGGAAGCAGAAGCCCTGTGCATTGCAGATGGTGGCAGTCACAGGGGTTTCAGTAAGGTGCTCAGAGAATGTCCCGTTATGTGACTTTTGAGTAGAGACTCAGAAGAAATTCTAGATGGATCTAAGATTTAAGAATAAAAAAAAAAAATTAAACCTCCAAGTAGTACAAATTCTGTTTTTTCAAATATCCCCTTGTCCTTACTCACAATCTTGGAGAATGTTGCATTCAATTGCTAGAGCTATATGCGTGAGGTTATCCTCTGTGACCTCTACATTTGTGGGAGAGAGCAACCTCTCTCCCCTCCAGAATTCCTGCCAGCCCCAAGTGGGACCTTAGAACCTCAGAGAGGCAATGGGTTGAATCCTCTGCCACCTGTCTGCTGATCCTCGGCTTCTCCGCTGGGCCAGATGAAGAGAGTCTCTCATCCACCCGTCCTGTTTCTCTGGTGTTCTCTGGTGGCACTTCTCAAACTCATGTGTGCAGGGGACAGCTGGGGCATCTCATTCAAATGCAGACCCTGATCCAGTCTGTCTTTCCTGGGGTCTGGGATTCTGTATTTCTGTTAAACTCTTGGGTAAGGCCAATGCTGCTGGTCTATGGGCCAGACCCTGGGTGACAAGGGTCTGCAGGATATGAGAAGGCTTCAGTCCTTTACACTAAAAAGCTTCTCAGCAACTCCAACATTCCTCCCCTGTAGGGCCTAATAAATGGGCTGGAGAGCACATGTTAGGAAGCCCGTTTTCACTTCAAATCCAAGCCAAATCCACCAATTCAGGCTTATCAGATCAAAGCCTATATATATTGATTTCTATTTGACATCTATCTATTCCTCAATTGGTTCAGAAGTCAGGAGAGAGAGGAGGAAGGTATTGTTATTTTAAAGACAGGAAAATGGACACATAATGAAGCTGAACAAATGATTTCAAGGCACACGTGGAGGAAGTGCAGACTCAGATGCAAAGCCTCTCAATTTGACCCTAGCATTTACCCCATTACCTGCTGTTTTATGCTGCCCCCCTCAAAACTGCCCTGCCCCACGTGATCTGATTGCTGTGTTGCAGTGAATGACACTGCAGTCCCTGTCCCCTATTTCGTACCCCCCACACCAGTCACGGCTTCCTTATCCTTTTTTGCTTCTTGGCCATCTTCTTACCTATCAATATGCAGATCAAGGTCTGCCTTCTTTCTGAAGCTTTTCTTTGATGCTTCAGCAAGAAATAATCCCTTCCTATTTGTCTCTTGGTTTACTGTGTACAGAATCTATTGGTTCCCTTGCAGTAGTTATTGCATTTATGTGTTACATGCCAATTTCCTCTACTTGGAAAGATAGGAATAGTGTTTGCTTCATCTTTTCTTCCCAGTGCCCTGCTCAGGGCTTGCACTTATTAAGTGCTAAATATGTACTGAATGAATGTTTAATGCCAGTTTTGGAACTAAGTGGCTGAATGCTGCTGTGCCCCATCTTCCTTTCCCTCTCTCCTCCTCTTCTATCCCTTGCATTTTGTTTGAAATGTCCATTTCCTTCTCCACCATATGAGCAGAAATAGAGAGAGAGGGCAGGGGCAATGTCTTACTTGCTCATCACTTGGTGAGGACCTTGCACAGACTTGTGATAAAATAGAAGCTTGGTAATAAAATACTTCTGTGTCCTGAGAAGAGCAAAATACAACTTTTAGCTCAAAATTAAAAGAACCAGATATCCCATTAATGAGTGGACTTGTTATCTCAATTATCTGAACTTTTAAAAAGATTTATTTATTTATATTAGAGAGAGAAAGGGGCAAGGGGAAGGTCAGAAGGAAAGGGAGAGGATCCCAAGCAGACTTCTTACTGAACATGGAGCCTGTTGCAAGGCTCGATCGATGCTGGCTCAATGCCACAACCCTGAGATCATGACCTGAGCCAAAATCAAGAGTCTGACACTTACCCAACTGAGCTGCCTAGGTGCCCTTAAATTATCTGAACGTTTCCACCCTTATCTGTAAGATGATGGTGTTGACACCAAAGTTTAAGGATTAAATGAAATAGTGCATCTTAAAGAACAGCAGGCACTCAATCCCCTAGCTTCCTTTTAACCATCTTCACTGCCAGCATGAGGTTTAAGACCTCATCATACTTGTTTCTTTCTACTTCCCGTCCCTCCTGTTTTGGTCCATTCAACATATGTTGCCATGGCCCTCTCCCTAAACACAATATTCACCCTGATGCTCTTCTGCTTTACGATATTGTCACTAACAAGATAAAATCCAAGCAGCCTTATTCCAAGGTGCCCCTTCAGCCTCCCACTGTGCCCTGACACCAGTTCCTGCTCCAGGCTAAGTGGGCAGCCTCTACTTCTTTGAACATACAGTTTACTTTCTTATCCCTGAGCACTTTCTCATGTGGTTCCATTTACTAATTATACTCAACTATTGAAAATCCAAATCTTATCCTCAAAATATACTGCAAACCTTAATTTCCCAGGCACCATGTATAATGTGTGCTTGCTCTTCTGACCTGTGTGTCCCAATTAAGGTAATTGGCTTTGCATTTTCCTATTGGAATAGTACTTTTCCTATTGTTTGAAAAGCCCCTTTAATCTTGCTGCACCATTTTCCCTCTTCTACCAGATGCAGAGTCCTTAGGAGCAGGGCCCATACCTTGTATTCCACCTAACTTTGTATTCCAACCACTGCCAAACATGCAGTGTTTTGTTTGTTCAGCCCCATAACAACAGTTTGCTCTATGCCAGGCACTAGTATGTGAAAATAAATATCAAGACATGGCATATGAGGATTTTAACCTAATTATGGAGAAGCAGGTGTAACACAGGGGGTATGGTAGATAAAAATGTCCATGGATTCTGTGTAACTCCTTTCATCAAGAGGTGAAGTATATCCCCCTGTTCCTTGAATCTGGCTGGTCTTGTGATGTACTTTTCCAGTAGAATGCAGCAGAAGTGACATCATGTGAGCCCTTGCAGCATATATTCTCCTTCTCTTGGGATACTGCAACTGTGAGCCACTAATGAAAGCACATACATCAAAATACAGGCTGCAAGGTGCTATGGAAGGGGACATGAATTGTCTCACTGAGCTCCAGTTTTCTTCTTTTTGGCGAGTCTTACTTTTTGTTTTTTTCAGCTTAGGCTGAAAAGCTAAAAAAAAAAAAAAAAAAAAAAAAGATATTTTCCTAGACTCTCTTTCAGCTAGGGTTCTGGATAAATTAGATTCTACCAATTTGATGGATGCATATATGATTTGGAAGGGCAAATTCCTGCCCCTTTGGTTATTTTCTCTTGGCAAGGTCCTGTGATTAGTCTGCTCCAGCATCCCAATGCCCATTTAGCAACTTCGTGGCTGCCAAGAGGCAATTTCGGTTGAGGTATTGACAGCTTTCCAACTCTGATTTTCTGATCCCTGGATCATAGGTATCATGTGTTTTCTTATGCTAAAGTCCATTCTGTAGTGTTCTGAGTCATTTCAGAAGACCTATCCTAGAACCGTTGGAACAATTTTGTAAGCATTTAATTCTCAGTCTTAAATCTCAGTCTGCTTAAAGCACTTAGTGTGGTTTCTGTTTCCTGTACTGAACATTTACAGATGGTATAAAAGTATATAAACAAAGTAATGAGAATCCAGCCAAGTGCATGACTAATTCTGCTTCGGAGATTTGGACAAATTTCCATGGAGGAAGTGATAATATTATGTATCTTGAAGGATGAGTACTAATAATTATTCAGTAGGCAACTAAGAGAGGGAAGGGCAGTGACAGCATTGAAAAAAGAGCTCATGTAGAAACACAGAGGTGCTGAAGATACCAGTGTTCAGGGAATGAGAAATAGACCTCTGAATTTCTACTGGCATTTCCAGCCCGTTTTCTAGTATCTTCTTTTAATAATGCAATTATACCTCAGTTAGTATTTCCCCATGGAGTGCCAATTTTTTATAGAATTTTTCATGTCATAAGTACCAGTATGTATGTGTATATGTGTGTGTGGAATTAGAATATACCTTTCTCATGTCCAACCAAGCAGTAGAGAGATGTGAGGGAGTAGTATATATAGTAAGGTGATTAGGTTATATGATTGGGAATCAGATTGCCTTAATGATAACCACCCCCTCTATTTTCTCCTCCATAAAAATAGGGATAATAATAGTGTCTTCTCACCAAATAATTGTTTGGAGGACTAAGATTAACCCATGTAAAATGCTGAGACCACAGTAGACATGCAGAATGCCCTCAATAAAGTTACTATGGTAATTGCTTAAGCTTACGGTTGTACTGTCTCAGCCAGAGAGAGCTAGTGGACTAGCTTGTGCTCTTTGCAATTGGAATGACCCTCACAGGTCTGTTTGTTTGCTCTTCTGTCATAGTTCTTTTTACTGTAATTTGTTTTTGAGAACTATTTTGACCCTTTCCGGCTATTAAAAGTTATGCCAAGAAGAGTGCTTGTAGTGCCACAAAATTGCCAAGGAAGAATTCCATGCTGGTCAAAATGCAATGTTTATGATGGTTCAAGGCATTTGATGTAACGGGCAAGGCAACAGAAGATAAATATCAGTAGAAATTGGTGCAAATCTTTTGACATTTTAAAGGGTATTGTAAACAGTACTGCAGACCAATGATTGTATGACAGAACCTAGAAAGAATAATGTAAGTGGCATAGAGGCTCTGCTAAAACTTTAAAACTTAATACTCTCGTTTCCAAGAAAAGATTTACTAAACTAAAAAGGCTATGCCTGTACCTTCTTTTTAAATCTGTGCTATTTGTATTGTCCTCCTCGCCCCCCCCCCCTTTTTTTTAAGATTTTATTTATTTATTCCTGAGAGACACCAAGAGAGACACAGGCAGAAGGAGAAGCAGGCTCCCTGTGCTGAGCCCTATGGGGGTGAGGGTGGGAGACTCCATTCCGGGACTCCAGGATCACGCCCTGAGCCAAAGGCAGAAACTCAACCACTGAGCAACCCAGGTGTTCCTGTCCTCCTGTTTTTTTGTCACCTTTGCACGTTTCTGAAGATTTGGGGGACCTGACTTTTTATTGTCTATCCCACAGACTTTCCTGCGAACTCCCAGAAAAACTTCAACTGACAATTTTCGGTTCTAACCGCCATTAGAACTACAACGTAAGCCCCTGTTGTCAGCAACTTTGACCTCTTTCTATTAAGAGCTCCACTTTAGGAAATCCCTTCAGGCCACATTAGGGAAGGCATTCAGTCCCACCCCTTGGGTCTGTGTACCCTAGAGAACTTGACCTCTTGTTTTCATACCTTATCCTTAAATTTGCTCCATCACACTACACTTCTACCCTTTTATAAATTTCTGCAGTTGTTTCCTATTCTGAAGCAAAACCAAACCCTTTCCTTTATCTTTGTTATTAATCTATTTCTTCATTTTCTTTCTTTTAACATTTACTTAAGCCACTATTATGTGTGTTCTAGACCCTTGGGATTCAGAACAGGAAGACTATCCCTATTCCCAAGGAACATTCAATGTGCTGGAACAGACAAAGGAGTAAAACCTAAAACAGCTGGTGATTTAAGCAACTGCCAAATTCTGTAGGAAAACTAAGAAGGACACAGAACCAAGACTTGCTTGGGGAGCAAAACTGAAGTTAATTTTTATTAATGGTGTAAAGGAATATCCAACTTCATTCTTTTGCACTTGGTTATCAAGTTTCCCAGAACTCTTTGTTGAAAAAAAAAGATTCTTTCCCCATTGGATGACGTTGACATCCTTGTAAAAAATTAGTTATCCATGGACATACAGGCTTATTCCTAGACTCTCCATTCCATTCCATTGATCTGTATATCTGTCCTTATGCCAATACCATACTGTCTTGATTACTGTTGCTTTGTATAAGCTTTGAAATCAGAAAGAGTGAGTATTCTTACTTGTTCATCTTTTCTGAAATTGTTTTAGCTGCCTGAAAAGGCCACATACTGTATGATTCCAATTATGTGACATTTGGGAAAAGGCAAAACTAATAGAGACAGTAAGCAGATCATTAGATGCCAGAGGTTTAAGGTGGAGGAGGGTTGAATAAGTGAAACTCAGGGGATTTTTTTTTTTTAGGTTGATTAAACTATTCACTATTCACATGGCAGTGTAATAGTGTATACAGGACACTGTGCATTTTTCAAAACCCATAAAAATTTAGAGCAATAGAGTGAATCCTTATTGTATGCAAATTTTAAAATCATTTGGAGGTTGGAGATCTCAGGGTAGAATGCAGACTTTAGCAAAAGAATCTAATCATGTTATGATTATATTACTAAAGTGTCTATGGGACTTATAATATTCTCATTTTGTAAATGTTAGAAAATTTTCATTATTCTTTGTAAAGGTAAGTGAAATATGAAAATATATTCATGCATATATGCATGCACACACATATAAAATCTGTGGTACTGCAGATTCCAGTCACTTTTTTTTTTTTAATTTTTTTTTTTTAATTTTTATTTATTTATGATAGTCACAGAGAGAGAGAGAGAGAGAGAGAGAGGCAGAGACATAGGCAGAGGGAGAAGCAGGCTCCATGCACCAGGAGCCTGATGTGGGATTCGATCCCGGGTCTCCAGGATCGCGCCCTGGGCCAAAGGCAGGCGCCAAACCGCTGCGCCACCCAGGGATCCCGGATTCCAGTCACTTGAAAGCAAATGCTTAGATGGAATTTACCATGCAAGATGTTTATTAAGGAGTGTCCTTGAAATTAAAACTTGTGGAAAAGAAGCAAAGGAAGGAAGCAGGAGTGTGTAGAGGGAAAAGTCAAGCTGCAATGTAAGGCCAACTTCAAGTGGAGCTCCGGAGCAAGAATAGTCTTTTAGAGTTTTCCCTATTTGGGCCTAGCAGGCCAGGATTTTGTACTCCTGCATCAGTGAGTCACTGGATATGGGATAGCCCATGAAGGACTGTGACATCAGGCAAGGCAGCTCTCCGCAACCCCTAATGGGTCTGACAGCTAAAGGTTGTCTACTGACAACACTTCAAGCACCTAAGCTGATGCAGCAAGTCCTTCCTTGAAATGGGATCTGAGCAGTGCAACATTGGGTCCAGCACAGGTGGTAACCGGTCATATAGATGCGAGAAGTCAAGGCGAGCCAGAATCTATGCAGGAGAACACGGATGGGTTCAAGATCAAGTAAGTTTCCAGAGTTCAGGGAGGTGTGCAAGAGTATGCCATAAAAAAGCTGGGGAAAGGAGTGGTGGGAAAGCCAAAGAGCCAAGCAAGAAAGGCTTCACAAAGCCTCAGAATGAGAGGGCTTTTGAAACTGTAGCCAATTTATGACCTAGAAAGAAATTTTTCACCAAAAGGCCAGAGCCAGCAACTGACTATTGCAATGGGAAGGAGGAAACAAGGAATAGTAACTAAGTACTTTGAATGACCTGCTTAGAATTCCACAACTTGCAGAGAGATCTATGCTCATCCTGCTTAGTGATACTTAACGGTTGCCTGATAGGAGGGAGAAAATGCTTTCATTCGTGGAAAAGTCCTACTCAATCTTTAAATCCTATTTCCAACATAAATGTTCTAAGATTCATAATCTGTTTTCTAGATCTTTTCCCATTCCCAGAATTACCTTGTTGCTAAATGTAAAGAACTCTGATCAGATTTCTTTGTTCATGGATGCTACTAGTCATTCCACATTGTATACTTAGTTTCTGAGAATCTGTGAGTCTTCTTACATTCTGCATCTTTCACTGGAACACTTTGCCTCTCACTGACAGACATCTCAGATAACCCTGTCCATCTTTGATTGAACCAATAGGCTCTGGGTCTTCACCATTTTGTGCCACACTACCTGTTTGGATTGTCCAGCCTATTGACTTGTGGGCATTTCTAAATGGTAGGATATCTTTTCTAACATGTCTAGCGAATAGGATCATATACAAGATTAATGAAGAAAACTTCACTTATAACATAGGGGTCTTACATCCATCCCATCTAGTGTCATGAAATGTTCCTCGTTACCTGATGGTGAGGCATAGGTGTCAACTTTCTCTTCCTTGGTTCTCAGTTGGAAAAACTTTACCTAGGCTGCCCCTTCCAAATATCTATATTTGATCTTTCTGGCTACTTTACCTAGAATACCCTGCTTTGTCTTCTAAGTCCGTGGCTCAGCAATGACTTGTATTTTTTTTTTTTAATGACTTGTATTTTTTAGTTTACCAACCACCTCTTCTCTTTCTTCTAATTTTTATCTGTAACTTGTTATTTTTATGAAGGAAACATTTTTTAAAATTTTTATTTATTTATGATAGTCACACACACACAGAGAGAGAGAGAGAGAGAGAGAGGCAGAGACATAGGCAGAGGGAGAAGCAGGCTCCATGTACCGGGAGCCCGACGTGGGATTCAATCCCGGGTCTCCAGGATCGCGCCCTGGGCCAAAGGCAGGCGCTAAACTGCTGCACCACCAAGGGATACCCTGAAGGAAACATTTTAAAAGAAATATTCCAAAGAAATTCTTGCTGACTTCCTTAATATTTCTGTTTAGTTAATAGAGATTTGTAGAAAGATACTCTGCAGAATGCTTCTCTGCAGGAGTCTACCTCTGACTAGGAAGGTTTCCTACTTCACATTTCCCTATCTTAAGCATATAACTTACATACATACATACATACATACACACAGAGGCTGATTGATTCAAATTCACAGTCATTTATAGGAATGGAGTTTCCCTTACCTTGGGATGGATGTATTGTCCTATTTCTTCCAGATTTAATGGCAGCCTTCCCTCGTGTGATTGCTTTCTGTTTTCTAAGCTATGTGACAAGTTGAAATAAGGTAGAGGCAGGTAATGTAGAGAAGGACATGTGTACACCAGGGCAGCAGAATAGAGATCCAAGTGTCTAAAGCAGCTGGGGCTGGGAGGAACTAGGAATTTAGTATGACTGGAGCATGGTGAATGAGAGAAGATTGTGGGAACTGAAGTTGGAGGGTGGGGATGTAGGCGGGGACAGGAAGTGCAGGTCTTTTGGATCCTTTGTGGCCACAGTAAGCACACTTACAGTTGTATCTGAGGAGCATGAGAAATTTTCTGTTCTCCTTATCTCTATTCAGTTTTATTTTTTCAGAAACATCTTTTAATTTTTTTCCAAAAATGTGTAACTGTGGTAAATGCACATAACATAAAACTTACTATCTTTACTATTTCAATGTATAGTTCAGCTGTATTGTATATTCATGTTGTGCAATCATCACCACCATCCATCTCCAGAATTCTTTTCATCTTGCAAAATTGAAATTCTAAAAAGTAACTCACCATGACGCCTTCTCCACAGCCCTTTGCAACCACCATTTTTCTTTCTTTTTCTTTTTCTTTTTCTTTTTCTTTTTCTTTTTCTTTTTCTTTTTCTTTCTTTTTCTTTCTTTCTTTCTTTTTCTTTCTTTCTCTCTTTCTTTCTCTCTTTCTTTCTTTCTTTCTTTCTTTCTCTTTCTTTCTTTCTCTCTCTCTATTTTTAAAAGATTTATTTATTTGAGAGATAGAGCATACTAGCCCACGAGCTATGAAAGATGCAGAGGAAGAGGGAGACAAGCAGGCTCCCCGCTGAGTACAGAGCTCAATGTAGGACTTGATCCCTGGACATTGAGATCATGACCCAGGCCAAACCCTAGAGTCGAATACTTAACCAACTGAGCCACTCAGTCATCCCTCTTTTTCTCTTTTTTTAAATCTCCCCTATTCCCTAATAACCTCTGGTAACCAACATTTTACCACCTGTAGTACTATGAGTTTACTTTTTTTTCCGTTTTATTTCTGCATACAAATCATATCATGCAATATTTGTCTTTCTGAATCTGGCTTCATTCTACTTAGCATAATGCCTTCCAGTTTCATCCACATTGCCACAAATGGTAGGATCTCCTTTTTTAAGGCTGAATAATATCCCATGTTTTTCTCTAGGAGTTTTTTTGTTTCAGTCCTTAGATTGAAGTCTTGAATCCATTTTGAGTTAATTTTTGTGAGTGGCGTAAGATTGGGGTCTAATTTTATTTTTTTTGCATATGAATATCTGGTTTTTCCAACTAGAAAGATTCTCTTTTTTGCGTTCAAAGTTAAATCCTATCTAGTCTCTGTTCTTCCTTATTTTATAAATTGTATTTTTAAACATATTGATTCTTGTTACTTAATTATGATTGTATGGAAATTTAATCTTTCATATAGTCTTTAATCATGTTTTTTTACCTTAAAACCAAGATTTGCCTTGAACTCTCATGTGGTTTTGTGATTTTTAATAAGAAATACATACTGTCTTTGTCCCGTTCTGGCAAAGCTCCTAAAACCCTTGGAATTTCCTAAGTGATAAGGGGGAGGAGTAAGAGGTGTCTTTATTGTGATAATGAAGTGACTTTTATACATCACCTAAGGATGGCTACTGGTTGCCAGGAGGACCAACCATGTGATTGGAGGGTTGGAGCTTTCAGTCCTACCCCCAGACTTTTGGGGAAGGGAGAGGAGCTAGAATTTGAATCAATTGCCATTGGCCAATGATTCAATCAATCACGCCTATGTAATGGAGCCTCCATAGAAACCCAGAAGAACTCCGTTCAGAGAGCTTCTGGAATGGTGAACTCAAGGAGGTGCTGGGCAAATTGTTCGCCTGAATGGCAGCTCCATGCCTTTTCCCCATACCTTGCCCTATGAATCTTTTCTATACGGCTATTTCTGAGTTACAGCCTTTTAAAATAAATCAGTGACCTAGTAAGTAAAATATTCCTTTGAGTTCTATGAGCAGCTCTGGCAAATTAATTAAACCCAAGGAAGAGGTTGTGGGAACTTTTGATTTATAGCCAGTTTATCAGAAGTGTAGGTGACAACCTGCTGTTGAGACTGGCATCTGAAGCCCAAGGAAGACGTAGTTCAAACCTCCTCCTTTGTTGCTGGCACATCAGAAGCACTGGTAACAATCTGGTTTGGGAGTGGCATCTGAGGGGTGTGTGTGTGTGTGTGTGTGTGTGTGTGTGTGTGTGTGTGTGTCAGGGGTGTGTGTGGGAGGCAGTTTTGTAGGACTGAGTTCTTAACCTATGGATTCTGCCCCTTCTGGGAGGATAATGTCAGAATTGAGTTGAATTCTCAGATACCCTGGTGGTGTCAGAGAATTGCTTGGTGGATTTGGCGGGGGGGATCCTTACCACCACCACATTGTAATTGGGTCCTAGAATCATTTTATCTCACTTCCCTGTCTAGCTAATATCCTATTTTGTTTTGTTCCTTTATAACTAAATTTTTAAAAAAGATTTTATTTATTCATTCATGAGAGACACAGAGAGAGAGAGAGAAAGGCAGAGACACAGGCAGGGAGAAGCAGGCTCTATGCAGGGAGCCCGGCGTGGAACTTGATCCCGCGTTTCCAGGATCATGCCCTGGGGTGAAGGCAGACACTAAACTGCTGAGCCACCCAGGCTGCCCCATAACTAAATTTTTTAAAAAGATTTTATTTTTTTGTTCATGAGAGACAGAAAGAGGGGGGGTGGGCAGAAACATAGGCAGAGGTAGAAGCAAGCTCCATGCAGGAGCCTGATGTGGGACTCGATCCTGGGATCCCAGGATCACACCCTGGGCAGAAGGCAGGCCCTAAACCGCAGGCGCTAAACCTCTGAGCCACCCAGGGATCCCCCATAACTAAAATTTTAAAACAGGAGCTTACCTTCCCTTTTCTGCTTCATCTCCTATTCATGATACAAATCACAGTGGTCTGTTATTCACAGAAGTGACTCTCCAGAAATATCTATTGCTAAATGCACAAACTACCCCTAATTGGTCAAATTCAATAAAACCACTTCAGTCCTTTTCATACATGTACTTTATATTGACTAGTCATTTTACCTTGAGATTCTTTCATTTGTTGGCTTTCAAACCACTTTTTCTTTTCTTATCTCTGCTAGTGCTTTGTTAGCTCCTCTCTCCATTCAGCTCTATATTTTGGTATTAACCAGCATCATATTTTGGGGTTTATTACTTTTCTAAACACTTAAGTTGAATTATTTCATTCACACACACATTTCAGTTACTGTGTAATAACCTATCAACTTCCAAACCAGTCTCTGACCTTGACTTCTTTCTTGAGTTTATATATACTTACATGTGTTTATCTGGCATTTTTCACATTAATCTGTCACAGATGTCTGAAGCTGAACCTGTCCAAACCATAGTGTTTGCTTCTCAATTTATATTCCCAGTTCAGTCCATAACCCTATAATCTATTCATTAAGGCTAATAAAAAACACAGAAACCATCCTACTTTTTTCCACTTTCTACTCTAATATTAAACCTGTTAATTCTCTTTGTCAGTAAGTCCCAAACCTATCACCTCATCTCAATTCCCACTACCCCTGTCTTAGTTCAGGTTATTATTATTATATTGTCTAGACTACTTAAATACCTTCTTAATTCCTCCTCCTTTAAACTTCAATTGCTTGATTATTATGGAAGTCTCACTTCATGGTCTGTGATGATATTTACCCCACTTCTTGCATATCCTCCTTTCCCATTGCCCCTGCTACATAATGATTTAAGTGCTTGATGAAATAAAATTTTGAGTTATAAGAACTTAACTGTACATAGAAGAGGCTTAAAGGAGTTTGTTTAGGGCATAAAAATGCCTTTCAGAAACTCACTGGGATTAGTGCTTGGCAGTGTGCCAATTTTCCCCTGTGATCCTAATATTTTCTGGAGCTGCCTATGAATAACAATCACAGAAGTCTCTTTCTTGCTGCATGGGGAGATAGAGCCTTTTAGTTTATTTTAACAGTTATTTCTACTGACTGCCAGATGTTAAGCCAGCCAGCTATAAAACCCTTATTCAGCCAACGTGTATTCTGTACCTAGTTGGTGCCAGGCACTGAGGTAGATGTGGGCACACCATGATGGCTGAAACAGCTTCACTGCCTCCTTGTAGTTTAGAGTTTCTGTGGACAGATAAGCATGTGAACTGGTAACCTCAGTGCAATATTACAAATACTATCCCATATATAGACAGGATGCTAAGAGAGTATTGAGGATGGTACACTTAAACTTGATTTGGAAGGAAAGAAAACTTTGGGGGAAGAGTTGACACTGAGGTGAGTCTTGAAAGGGAATAGGAGAGTTTATTACATTGACAAGGCCATGCCACAAAGAGGGAACATGTTGAGTAAAGTCTTGGATTTAAGAAAGATCATACGTAGGAAAAAGGTCTCATGTTGTTTGGCTTTCTTACAATTCACATAGCCTGTTGAGAGGCAGGAAATGAGTATGGAAAGATATTCATGGCAAAGACCTTAATAGATTTTATATGTCAAGACAACAAGTTTGGTATTTTTCTTACAGATCATGAACATGAAAAACGATTTGTAATTTTCTGGCATTGGTTGCAGCTTTCTTTCTCCAGTTGGCAAAGTCAGTTACATTTGCCATTTGTTTTCCAACTCCCTGAATTTTGTTGTTGTTGCTTCTAATCACTTCTAATTCTTTGTTCCTTCCCCTTGAGAACTTTATCACTCTTCTATAATGGGGGGGGGGCATGGAAAAGAGGGGAGCTAGATGCATTTAGTTAATCTGTCATTAGGAAGTCCTCATCAGCTTTTTATTTTGAAATTGCTCCCAGCTCTTTATTTTAAAAAACCTAAAAGATACATAAAAGTTGAAAGAATACTCCCATGAGCACTCATATCCCCCTTCACTCAGATTTATCAATTGTTAGCCTTTTCCCATAATTGTTTTCTATTTCTGTCTCTGGCAAGTTTTGGGCAATTAGAGTCTAAAAAACAATTATCTAATTTTGCTAATCCATTTGAAATTAAGTTGCAGATATCATGAACTACACTCCAAAATGTATGCAGAGCCTTAAGTACATGAAGAATAAAGAAATCCTTGTACATAAGCACATTACCATTTCACACCTAAAAATTTAACAATAACCCAAAGGAAATAGTCAACAAAACTAAAAGGCAACCTAAGGAATAGGAGAAGATATTTGGAAATGACATATCTGATAAAGGGTTAGTATCCAAAATATATAAAGAACTTATAACTAACACCCCAAAAAACAAATAATCCAGTTTAAAATGGGGCAAAAGACCTGAATAGACATTTTTCCAAACAAAACATACAGATGGCTAACAGACACATGAAAAGATGCCCAACATCACTCATCAATAGGGAAATGCAAGTCAAAACTACAATGAGATATCACCTCACACCAATCAGAATGGCTATATAAACAACACAAGAAACAACAGGTAATTGGTGAGGATGTGGAGAAAAGAGAACCTTTTACACTGTTGGTGGGAAGACAAACTGGTGCAGCCCCTCTGGAAAACGGTATGGAGGTTCCTCTAAAAGTTAAAAATAGAACTATCCTGATCCAGCAATTGCACTACTAGGTATTTACCCAAAGGTTACAAAAATACAAATTCGAATAGGTACATGCACCCTGATGTTTATAGCCATGTTATCTACAATTATGGAAAGAGCCCAAATGTTCATCAACTGATAAATGGATAAACATTTTATTGATTTGTTTATATCAAACTTTTGTCTCTTTTTCCTTAACATGAACATCTTGGTACCTATATATTTTCTTTATTCCACGGTATACATTAAAGTGTTTCAGAATTACATTACTGATATTACTACTAACAGTAAAATATTATAAGTTGTTCAGGATTTCTTTGCAGTTCATTTTGTCCTCAGAATAGATGCCACTAGAAATGTAAAGCTACAGTGCAGTATTCAAAAGTTATTTAAAAAAATTGCTTTCCTGTGTCTTATCATCAATTTCAAAAATAGCTAGTTTTCTCACCTTATCTTTATGTTCAGTTGTAAATGTTTTCTTTTTAAATGTTTGTTCTTTAATTTTATATATTGAATATATAAAGCATGTACATTATTCCAAAATCAAAACTATATGAAAATGTATAGTCAGATAAGGATATGTGAAAGCATGTATTCAGGTAAAGGTATACTTAGACACTAGCTCCTAACCTTACCCTCTCCACCCTTCTCCCCCACATGTTACATAACTGTAGGAGGCAATCACTCAATTTAGATAATCAGTCAGGTTCTGATCTTTCCTTCTTGTGATTCTTTTTGCAAAAGTGAGCATATATTTATATTCTTATTTTCTCTTCTTTCGTATATGAAAGGAAGCATTCTCTTTATATGCTCTTTTGTAGCCTTTTTCCTACTTAATTATGGAAATTAAAATGGAAATTACTCCCTATCAGTTTATAGAAATCTTTCTAATTATTTTTAGAAGCATAGTAGTTTATTACATAGACATTTGTTGAGCCATATTTGTGACAGGAATTTGTGTTGTCCCACATTTCAATAGACTTTACTATTATGAAAATGCTGCAATGAATAAACTTATGCATATGCTGTATTATTCTTGTACCTTCAAGGTAAGTTCTAGAACTGGAATTGGTTAAAGTGTAAATGCATAAGTATTTTTCAAGTCTTCTCCACAAGGAGCTAATCAACTTTTAAAAACATCTAAACTTAATACCTAACTACCTTCGTTAGGTAATTTTGATGCCTTTTTATAAATAACAGTTTAAAAAATCTTTGCATACACCCTTCAAACATTAACTCAAAATAGACCACAGACACAAAAGTAAAATACAAAACTATAAAACTACTGGAAGGTAACATAGGAAAAAATCTAGATGACCTTGGGTGTGGTGATGGCTTTAGGTACAACCCCAAATGTACAGTCTTTGAAAGACATAATTAATAGTCTGAATTTCAGTAAAATT
Organism: Canis lupus baileyi; assembly: GCF_048164855.1. Classification (NCBI taxonomy): domain Eukaryota; kingdom Metazoa; phylum Chordata; class Mammalia; order Carnivora; family Canidae; genus Canis; species Canis lupus. Next base: position 19,961,631 of record NC_132860.1, on the reverse strand, counting down.
AAAAGCTTCATCTCTGCAGAAGACATTGTCAAGAGAATGAGAAGACAAGCCACAGACTGGGAGTAAATATTTGCAAAAGATACATTTGATAAAGGACTGTTACCCAAAATATACAACTCACAAAATTCAGCATAAGTACTCATAAAACTCAGCAATAAGAAGACAACCTGATTAAAAATGGGTCAAAGACCTTATTAGACACCTCATCAAAAAAGGATATACAGATGGCAAATAAGCATATGAAGAATGCTCCACATCATATCTCATCAGGGAAATGCAAATTAATACAACAGTGATACCAGTACACACAGATTAGAATAGCCAAAATTTGGAACACTGACAACATCAAATGCTGGCCAGCATGTGAACAACAGGAACTGTTTTTTTAAAAAATAACTTTTATATTTATTACATGGTGGAATAACATTTTGGATATTGGCTAAATAAAATATATTATTAAATCTTTTCACCTCTCTTCTTATTTTTAATTAAGTTTTTGGTTTAATGAGAGACACCTAACTCTGGGAAATGAACAAGGGGTGGTGGAAAGGGAGGTGGGTGGGGGTTTGGGTGACTGGGTGATGGGCACTGAGGGGGGCACTTGACAGGATGAGCACTGGGTGTTATGCTATATGTTGGCATATCGAACTCCAATAAAAAAATATACAAAAAAAAGAAAAAAAGTTTTTGTTTTAATTCTAGTATAGTTAACATATATTATCATATTAGTTTCAGGTATATGATATACTGATCAACAATTCTATATGTTACTTAATGCTCATCATGTTAAGTATGTTCTTTAATACCTATCACCTGTTTCACCCATCCCTCCCACCCACATCCCTTCTAGTAAGCATGTTTGTTCTCTGTAGTTAAGAATACGTTTCTTGGATTGTCTCTCTTTTTTTCCTTTGTGCATTTTTGTTTCTTAAATTCCACATGTGACTGAAATATGGTATTTGTCTTTCTCTGACTGACTCATTTCACTTAGCATTATCCTCTCTAGCTCCATCCATGTTGTTGCAAATGGCAAGACTTCATTCTTTTTTTTTTATAGCTGAGTAATGTTCCATTATATATATGTTCCATGTCTTCTTTATCCATTCATCTATTGATGGACACTTGGGCTGCTTCCAAAAGTTGGCTATATCAACAGAAACTCTAATTCATTGCCTAGTGGGAATGTAAAATGGTGCAGTCATTTGGAATATAGTTGGGTGGTTTCGTACAAAACTAATCATACTCTTACCCTGTGATCCAGCAATTGCATTCCTTGGTATTTTCCCAAAGGAGTTGAAAACACTCATCCACACGAAAACCTGCACATAGCTGTTTATAACAGCTTTATTCATAATTGCCAAAATTTGGAAGAAACTAAGATGTCCTTCAGTAGGTGAATGAACAAATAAACTGGTACATCCAGACAATGGAAGTGCTAAAAGCAAATGAGTAATCAAGCTATGAAAATACATGGAGGAAACTTACATGCATACTAGTAAGGGAAAGAAGCCTGTCTGAAAAGGCTCTATACTGTATGATTCCAACTAAATGCCATTCTGAAAGGGCAAAACTATGGAGACAGTAAAAAGGTGAGTAGTTGCCAAGGGTTGGAAATGAATAAGCAGAGCACAGAGGATTTGGGAGCAATGGAAATACTTTGCATGATACCATAATGTTGGATGCATGTCATTATACATTTGTCCAAACCCTTAGAATGTACAATATCAAGAGTCAATTGTAAAAAAAATAAAAAATAAAATAAAAAAAGAGTCAATTGTATTATTGGCAAATAGAACTTCAATAAAAAACAAACAAAAGAGTCAATTGTAACGTAAACTGTAGACTTTGGGTGACAATGATGTGCCAGTGTAGGTTTATCAGTTGTTACAGAGGTACCACTCTGGTGGAGGATTTTGACAATAGGAGGCTATGCATGAGTGGAGGCAGGGGCTATATGGGGAATCCCTGTCCTTTCCCCTCACTTTTGTTATGCATTTTAAATTGCTCTAAAGAAATAGTCTTAATTAAAAAAAAAAACACACCAAAATATTTGCATTACCTTTTGAAGAACTAGAATTTTGTTTTATTTTAATCTATTATTTAGCCCTTTTTCCTTTAATGCTTTGATACCCACCCACATCCAGTTTTCCTTGTAATTTCTCAATAATCTTAAAACGCTTTATGGATCCTTTTCTGGGGCCCTATAGTTATGGAAGTATATTTTGTACTTCACAATTGTCTCTTGTTAGCCCACCCATGTTAAGATGTTAGCCGCTTATCTTTTCAATGTGTACCTCTCTGTAAAACCAGCTCAATCAATCAATCACAGTATTCCTCAGCGGCATGGTATTTTCTGTTATTGTGGTTTGGGAAATGTTTTTCTTCTCCCTTCAAAGAGAATAGCAACTTAGCAAGATAATTGATCTGTGGTGAGAGAACATATCCCATAAGTGTTCTATAAGTATTATCCCAGACTCTTTGGTCCTCTAATCTTTAAGTTATGAAAGTAAATATCTTCTTTTCTTCCCACCTTTAATGTTAGGTCTCCTCTTATCCTCGCTGCATGTAGTTCAAGTTCTTTGAATTTGTAATCTGAAATACTAAGAAACATATTGGTTTAATGCTGATGATGAGAGACATGTTAAAATCTCTCTCAAATTCTGGGATACGTGTTTTTTTTTTATCAATTCAGGAAAATTGTTATAGATCAGTTTCTTAGTTTCATAATTGTGGTTTAATTTTTTTCCATGTATCCTTGGGTAATGCATTTGTTCACAGAGTAGCTTACATTTATGATACACCTCAGGCTTTATTTTCAGTTCATTATGTATAGTTAACATCCATTCTAGTTGCAGTATCCATTCTGATCGGTTAGTATCCATTCCATACAGGTGTAAAATACATTTAATAATATCTCCCTAGTGTGATATCATCACACTAAATCAGTGGACCAGTGCCAGTCCCTGATGAAATTTGCATTTATCTCTGGCTAATTGAGAAATATTAGGACAATAAAATCAGTTTGTAATAAAGATAAGGTTATTCAGTTTACAAAACAATTCATAGGCTGTGTCACTTCTAAAGTTTTGGTTACAAAATGATTGTTCTTTTGTGGGAAAAAAAAGGAAATTTAAAAATAAAACATTCTTACTTGGCTTAATAGAAAGATGCTAACACTGTCCTCAAAAATTTAAAAAGGAGAAAAAATCAATTTGTCAAATTCAAAAGTCTGGGAAAACTATTCTTTGCCATTGCCTGTAAGTTAATGTCCAAGCCAGTTAGTTGTCTTTGAATCTGTCTATATCATTTCTCTAGGATTAAGATTTGAGATTGAGATTTAATTTTGTCTTTAGAGTTACTGAGCCTTTTTCCCTTCCTTTTTGCTATTTTCAGGAGTTTTTATAACTCTTCTTTTTTTCACTTTGATCCAAACCATTCAGTTCTTGTATATTTTCATAGTTGATGTTGTCTACTTCACATTCCTCTGGTTGCAGAGGCCAAGGGGCCTAGCAATGGTAATAAAGAGAATCTAGTAATAAATGAGATTTTTCTGGCTCTAGTCTTCACCTACCATTACACATTTCCCACTCTGCAAATTCTCCTTCTGTTGTTTCCAGAAGTCACTAGTGAGCATTTCACGTGTGTGCATTAATCAGTTTCTTGGGTCCGCTAGTTGCATGTAGCTCTGTAGCCCACATTGCTAATAAAGATGCTTTGTCATCATCAGTGGCACCAAAGCTCACTCTTGTGAATATGATGTCTGTCCAGTAATGCTATGTTCTCATACTCCCATAGATGAGGGCAATCAGTACTGGAAAGATTGAAACAATATTTTATTATCTGTAGTTAAAATTGTATATTAGAAACTTTCCAACAATTGGCAAAAAATAATAGCATTAGTTTTTTAATTGAGAAGGCATGTCAGTTGCCAAAAAAAATAATGCTCTAATGTATTAATAATAAATGGAAAGTCTAAACAAGAAAGGCCCTTCCTCAATACACACATACAAATACACACACACACACACACACACAAACACATAAAGGCACTGGAATAAAATAATAATACATAACTACATAATGGAAATAATAAAACCTTGATAAACATAAGCAAAAGTTTTGAGCAAATATAGCAAGCCAGTTAAGAGATAGGGAGAAAAAAACATCTGTTAACTTTTGCTGCAATTCTAGGATCTAGAGTTGGACAAGGAAAACAGGAGAACTTGGCAAATAGTCTAAAATACTAGAAACAAAGTAATAGGAAAAAAACATAGCACCTTTCAGGGAACACAGGCCAGAAACCAAGTAACTGAAAAGATCTGACCAATAATAAAAAGAGAAGTAAAGGAAAAAGAACAAAGTTCAGGGCCAAAGGTCCATTAAAGCATATTTTAAAAAAGCAAGAGAATAGACTCAGGGAGGAGGGAGGGCATGCATGGGGTGTAAGGCAGAGCTTGAAGAGTTTCCCTTACAAATGGATTCAAATCAAATATGAATGGAAAATATGTAGTTAGCAGTCACATCACAGGTGTTACAAATTTCAAGCTAATCGAATAATTTTCCAAGAGTTAACTTAAAAGTTATACACAATTCTGATTAGCACTCCAATCAGATTTTAACTTAGAAAACAACAAAATGCCTCTAAATTTCACATGAAAAATGAACAGATCACACAATCACAGAACCTAAAAGGAGTAGTGAAGGCCCATTCTACTGAGTATTAGAACGTGGTAGATATTAAAACGTTCGGCTTCCGATTCTACCAAAGAATATAAGAAATATTAGGACAGATTAGAACTCTAAAAACTGTGTGATGAAGCAATCAGCATCACAGAAGAACTGAAAAAGACCATGTATTAAATGACAAGTTGATCACTGGATAATACTTTGAGAAACCAGTAATTTAAATCCAACACCTACCGAATTTATATCTCTTGCCAAAATGAACCCTTCACTGACTATTTAACACTGGCCCCACTTTCCCTTCCGTGTGATTTGTACTTGTTACCTCTCATACAAGATTCTGAGCTTCTTGAAGAATTGATATAAAATGTACCAAACACAAAACAATAAATATAAAATAAAGAAAACGTTTAAAATCAACTGTATTGTATATTTATATTTGCAAGGGAACAGAGATGTATATGCATATGTGCATAAATATGCCTTTACTTTTATATGTGTAGGGAGAAAAGGAAGATACCTAAAAAATCACAAATATGTTTATTGCTGGAGAGTAGAATTACTCTAGGATAAAGGTTTTCAATTTTTTTTTTTTTTGTCTTTTGGCTCCTTTATATCCTTAAACATTATTGAGGACCCCATGGAGTTTTTTTCTATATAGAAAAATAATCATATTTTCCAAACTAAAAATATTAAGGAGAAGAGTAATATTGTTTTGCCTTTTTATAATTCTCTTTAATGTCTGGCTAAATAGAGACAGGTGGATTTTTATTCTGCTTTTGAATTTAATCTGGTGCACTGTACACTCCTGAGAGAGAGTATAAGAGAAAATAAAATCTTAGTATTATTATGAAAATAGTTTTGACCCAGATCCCCCAACACTTCAGGAACTACTTTTCTAGAAGAAGAGAGAAAGGTTTTTGTTTTCAGTGGAGATAGTTTTTGTTTTATAGTTCTCTAAGCCTTATCTATTAAATAGGAAAAATAATTCTGCTTTATTGAATATTTGTGATGAATGTATATAATGTGCTTAGAAGAGAAATAAGCATATTTCAGGCAAGTAATAAATGATAGACGTCATTATAATGGTAATTTATTATGATGATGGTTAAATGCAAAGGCAGGATGAAAACTTCTGAATTTAAATCCAGTACTTTTTTCACTGAGGCAACTTATGGCTTAGAGGCTGCATGGAGTTGCAAAGGCTTAATACAGCCTCCTTTCTCTGAGATCTCTGGAGAGAAAGGAGGCCAGAGAAAGGCAACCAAGTAATCAACTCAGAGTCTTGTGTGTCTATTGAAGGACCCACAAGAGCTTATACCCAGAACAGTATTGGGCACAACTCAAAAACGATAATGAAGCTGGTAGTCTAAGAAGTGAAGGGTGATATGATGGTGTTGAAAAGTAGAGCAGACAGGTCAGAGTACAGCCTGCACTGGCAAAGCCAGGAAGCTCGCCTAAAATTTCACCTGCTCCCCAACACTCTTGTGGTTAAGTAGGGTCAACATGGCTGGTTTTGGACAATGGAATAAAAAGGGATAAATAATTTAATATATACATTGTGAAGTGGCGGTTAAGAGGCACGAAGATTTATTTGATAGAAGTCCAAAAGAATCTAAGAGAGGAAATGAAAAAAAAAATCTCAGGAGATAAAAATTGAAATTTTTACAATCAAATAAATATGGATCTTTAGACTAAATATGTACTCCTGAGAGCGCCTGGGTGGCTCAGTTGGTTAAGCGTCTGCCTTCAGTTCAGGTCATGATCTCTGTGTCCTGGGATCAAGCCCGGATTTGGGCTCCCTGCTCAGTGGGAATCCTGTTTGTCCCTCTTTCTCTGCCACTCCCCCTGCTTGTGCTCTCTCTTTCCATGGCAAATAAATAAATAGATAAAATCTTTTTAAAAAGTGAAAAATAAAAAGGTACTCCTGGAACCAACAGGTACATACCATGTGCCACACCTAGACATTTTACAGTGAACCTGTAGAGCATTGGGATGAAAGGAAATCTTTATTTTTTTTAAGATTTTATTTATTTATTTGAGAGAGAGAGAGTGAGAGCACAAGGAGGGTGAGGAGCAGAGGGAGAAGCAGACTCCCCACTGAGCAGGGAGCCCAAATTGGGGCTTGATCCCATGATATGAGCAGATGCTAACCCACTGAGCCACTGAGGTGCCCCTGAAAGGAAATCTTTAATACTATTAGAAGAAAAATACAGATTACATACGAATCAACTACATTTGATAGCTGACTTCTTGGTGATAATAGATGGCAAAAGACAAAAGTAATATTGAATGATAAGCTATTAATCAAGATTAAGACAAAAATGTTTTCAGCTTTATTTTTTCTTTTTTAGGAGGGAGGGGCAGAGGGAGAGAGACTATGTTTAGCAAGCTTCACACCCAGCATGGAGCCTAACTTGGGGCTTGATCTCATGACCCTGAGATCATGACCCTGAGTTTAAGATCCCATCCTTATGTTTAACTGAGCCACCTAGAGCCTCTTAGCTTTTCCTTAATAAGACCCAAGGTTAGAGGTTAGAAATAGGAGTACATGTGTATGTGCTAAATATTGCCCGAGGCTCTACCCCCCAGGCTCTACCCCCAGATTCTATAGGTAGAAAAAGCCAGGAAACTGGGAATATATGGAAGCTACTAGGAATTCTAGAACTAAATCTGCCCCCAATATTGCAGTGGAGCAGTAAACTGAACAATCCTTAAAAGACTGGATACTAAGCTGGAGAATTGTGAGGATGCATCTGCAAAACCCTTAATAAGAAAAGGTAAACACAGAGGAAAAAATAAAAAATAAAAAGAAGAAATCTTTAACATTCAGAATTGAGCTTGCAAACCAAAACTCAAACATATTAAGAGACTTAATGTTAAGAAAACAGCCTACAAAATCAACTCCAAAATCAGGGGTGCCTGGGTGTCCCAGTCCAACTCTTGGTTTCAGCTGAGGTCATGATCTCAGAGGGTCATGATTTCAGGGTCATGGGATCAATCCCTGTGTCCACACTCAGCAGAGAGTTAGCTAGAGATTCTCTTTCCCTTTCAGTTTCCCTCTACCCCTCTCTCCCTTTCTTTCTCTCTCAAATCAATAAATAAATCTTTTTAAAAACTGAAAGTTTATTATAGATGTGATTACATTTCTAGGACAGATGGTTATAAAGTCAGTGTACTGAATGTATTTGAAGAGGTAAATGAAGACAAACATCTCATTATAAAAATAAAAATAAATTATGTTCCAAATAGGCAAGGATAAAAACAGATTTTAAAAGGACAATTAAAATACATTGGAAATGAGTACAGTCATTAAAGTAAGAAGCTAAAATAATAATATAAACTCAATATAAATTCTTAAGAGAATTGGGTATTTGGAAGAAATAAATTTGAAAGTCATCCAGAACATAGTCCAGAGAGACAAAGAGATTAGAAAGTATATTAGTGTAACTAAGAGATGAGGAGATCAGAATAGGATACCTGCTTTTGCCATTTGTATTCAATGTTACACTTGGAGGTTCTAGTCAGGGTAGTTAGGTCAGAAAAAGAAATTAAAAGCATACAGTTTGGAAAGGAAGAAGTAAAACTATCTCTTCACAGATGGCAAGATCTTGTATATTAAAAATCTTGACCACACCCCCCAAAACTATTAGAGCCAATAAATGAGTTCATCAAAGTTGTAAGATACAGTATACACAACTCAATTGTACTTCTATACACTAGCAATGAAAAATCTGAAAATGAAATTAAGAAAACAATCCCATTCACAAGAGCATCAAGAAGATACATTACTTAGGAATAAATATAACAAAAGTAGTATAAGACTTGTCCACTGAAAACTACGTAACATTGTAGGACCATGTGGTATAGGTATAGGATAGACATATAGATCAATGGAATAGAATTAGAAGTCCAGAAGTAAAGCCATACATCTATAGTCAATTGATATATTGAACAAGGGTAGGGAAAAAGTAATCTTTTCAACAATGGAGCTTGGACAACTGGATTGTCACACACAAAAGAATGAATTTGAAGCCCATCCTTTAAACCATATACAAAAAAATTAACTCAAAATCAATCAAAGACTTAAAGACCTGAAGTTGTAAGAACCAAAGCTGTAAAATTCTTAGAAGAAAACATAGCAGTAAATCTTTGTGGCCTTGGATTAGGTGACATTTTCTTAAATAGGACACCTAAGGCACAAGCAACCAAGGACAAAGTAGATAAATGAGAGTTCATTGAAATTAAAAACTTATGTGTTTCAAAGGGCACTATAAAGAATTGAAAAGACAAACCACAGAATGCGAGAAGATATTTGCAAATTGTATTTCTGGTAAGGGTTTGATATCTCAGTCATGTGAAAATAAATGAGAAATAGTATTGGCATTGGGTTTCTCTTCAGCATTACAGAAGGCAAGAAGACATCGACCTAATTGAGAATATGTTAGAAGCACTCCCTTTTAAAACAGGAACAGAAGAAATGCTATGTGTTCTCATGAAGAAGAAAAGTAATTCCAAATTCATCTATTGACTCAGTGTAATTCTAGTTAAAATAACTACAGAGCACTTTTACAGAATTTACTAAGCTAATTCTAAAATTCTTATGGAGAAGTTATGGACCAAAAATAGAAAATCTATTTTACATAAAAAGATCAGGGGAAAGGTATGACTTACCATTGTGAGATTACATTGTGTCCAAATGATTTCTAGACAGAAAGAGGAATAAACATTTATAATTAGTTTGTCTCCAGTTTATGAATCTAGAATTCATTTAAATATTAATAACATCCTACTGAATATTTACATAGCTTGTACATAAACTGATAAATCAAATTTAAGCACTAAACAGATTAAATTTCCCCAAACATTTAAGTGTTGATTGGAAACTTAATCAAACACTTCTAAACCTTTAATTAGAATCCCTTTGAATATATCAGAATCTCTTAAGTGCTCTAAAATTTCAAAGAGCTGTCAGAAATAACATGCAGTATAATTATTATGCTGCTGATCAGATGTTCACCAGAAAATCACTGTATAAAAAGTTTAAACCAAGGTTTTAAAGTTATTTCTTTGTTATCTTCATCCTTATACTTATTTCTTACTGGAGTTGCCTTTAAGATGAAGTTTAGCAGTTTTTTACGTTTATACCTTCCTAAAATTTCCTTAGTTTTTCAGACCTCCAAGAAAAGAGGTACTCAGGTGAGAACTGCTGAGATTTCAGTCTGGGTTTGGGCTACCTCACTGTTGGTGAGGACACATGAAGTTGAGTCCTTCTTTATAGTAATGCTTTAGTTGTTACGTTGTGAGACTGTTTCATACACCATCTATCATATTGATATTAATTTGTGACACTTGGTATCTTTGCCAGAAACAATAATGTATTTATTATTCATTATACTTTTCCATTTTTTTGTTTCAAAAATTTTAAAAATTCAAAATGTGCAAATGTATATAAAGTAAGAAATTAGTGTCTCCTGTACAACTCATTACACTATTCCTACTCCCTAAGAGAAACTATTAATAGACTTTTTTCTATAATAAGCAACTATAACACACATGTGTACACATCCAAAAATATAAATATTAAATGCTGTATAACATAAATATAAAATTAAAGTTATATACCATATAAATGTGTCAAAATATAAAATATCTTCATTAAACAAGCAAACAATATACATATTTTCCCATAACTCAGTATCATTCCATGTAAATATACACAGAACAGCATCATTTTAATGCTTATTACATACAAATATTTCTATAAGTGTCTTAAGTACTGTCTTTCAGTTGGACATTGTGGTTACCTCTGATCTTTTAGCTCTTACAAATAATGTTCCAGTGAACAACCTTGTACATTTAATTGTATACAATTGTGTAAGTATTTCTATAATTTATACCAGTGCTGTCCAGTAAGTCTTTCATAGAAATAAGAATAAGTGTTTTAATAGAAATGTTTTATGTCTCTTCGGTCTAGCATTGCAGCCTCTAGCTATGTGTGGCCATTGAATACTTGAAATGTGGTTAGAGTGACTGAGGAAGTGAATTTTGTTTTAAGATTATTTATTTATTTATTTATTCATGAGAGACAGAGAGAGGCAGAGACACAGACAGAGGGAGAAGCAGGCTCCCCCCGGGGAGCCCAATGCAGGACTCAATCCCAGTACCCTGTGAACACACCCTGAGCCAAAGGCAGACTCTCAACCACTGAGCCATCCATGCGTCCCTGAATTATTAATTTCATGTTTAAGACACACACCGTGGGTTAAACCAAACTTCAGGGCAGATATCAAGTACTGTGGCCCTGTTAGAGTCCTCAGTTTTAAATAAAGCATTTCCTAATGCTTTTGCTGGGTTTGAAACCCCAGTGACTCCCCACAAAAGAGGGAATTCAGACCATTCGGGCACTAGCAACAATGTGAATTCCTTGCATGAAGGCAGAAAGAAAAGCAGGACAGTGGAAGGCCATGTTTGTGGGATACCTGGGCTCTTCCATCATAATCCTAATTGTTTAGTGGTCTTCCTCTGCCACGTTTGGGGTTTACTATCATACCCAGTAGAACTACATTCTTCCCTTCCACTAATTAAGGGGAATTGTGTTTGACATTTTAATGAGAATGAAAATTAAACCAAATCAGTGATTAAGGATATATCTCCTTGTGATCAGTGAAACAATCTTAAAACTTGGGTGAGAGGGGATGAAGTGAGGCATAGTGCTGAACCACAACCCCTAAAATTACTGCTAAAAGCAGAGCAGTGCAGGAGGCACTGCCCCAGTGCCAAGGAGGTTTTAGCAGCTGGATCCCACCAGGAAACAGCCAGCTCATGTGGAGGGTTTAACTCCAGAGAGCTCCATGGAGGAGGCCAACAAGAATTGTGAAATACCACTACACCCCGTAGCAGGAAGCAGGGACAACCCCTGGATGTGAAGAGGCTAGGAGAGGATGGGGGGGGGGGGCGGAATCATTCAGTAAGTGTGTTTTGAAGTATTAAAAGTGTGTTATAAAGTATAAAATGGCACCCCTTTCCACCATTATTTCTTGGTTCTCAAACCCATGTATTCTCTAAAAGAGATGTTTATGTAAATGTTTATGTAAAGATTTTGTAAACATAATTATATGTAAATATAGTTATGCATACCTTAATATTTAAATACATTTTTTACTTTATATAAGGTTTTTTAAAAAGATTATTTATTTATTTATTCATGAGAGACAGAGAGAGGCAAAGACATAGGCAGAGGGAGAAACAGTCTCCCTGCAGGGAGCCTGAGCCTGATGTGGGACTCGATTCTAGGACCCTGGGATCACGCCCTGAGCCAAGGGCAGATCCTCAACCACTGAGCCACCCAGGTGCCCTACAGGTGTTTTTAAGACACATCTCTATCTATCATCTATCATCTATCTATCATCTATCTATCTATCTATCTATCTATCTATCTATCATCTATCATCTATATACACACACGTGTTTAAGGTATATATCACATTTTATCTTTATATCTATATCTATACACACACAAACACCTGTATTAAAGTAAAAAAAAGTATTTAAATATAAATTTATATATAAACACAGTTACATGATTATATTTACATAAGTTTATATTCCTATTTGTATAAGCATATATTTATATATCTTTAAGACATATTCCTCATCCCATTGAATAGCACCATGGTTCACAGAATATTGTCCCATATTTACTGCCCTTGTTGAGCTTCCCCAGGCTATTTGGCACTCCTGTCAGCCCAGCTGCTTCTAGGGGATTCTACAGTTAGAGCTCATTGCTACACTTCTTTTGCTGTAAAATATATTCCTTGGTTGGAAATGGTATTGTGTAGGATGACCTGGCAGTGAATAAGACAATCCAACATCCAGAAATGGCAGTGTGAGAGTATATGGGAAAAAGATCACAGGGGTGCCTGGGTGGCTCAGTGGTTGAGCATCTGCCTTTAGCTCACGTTGTGATCCCAGGGTCCTGGGATTGAGTCCCACATAGGGTTTCCCGTGGGGAGTCTGCTTCTCCCTCCGCCTGTATCCCCACCTCTCTCTGTGTGTCTCTTATGTATGGATAAATAAAATCTTTCAAAAAAAAAAAAAAAAGGAAAAGGAAACCCAAATTTGAATCCCAATTTTGAGTCTGTGGCTATGAGGAGAAATCTCTGCCGACCCCATGATGGAAGGAAAATTGAAATAATCAAAAACATGTATCACTGGGGTGATAAAAAATAATGGAAAGAATATAACTCCAGTCTTGGAAGTAATGCATAAGGGGTAATTTATGTCTGTAAAGGTAGCTGTTTAAATTAGTAGGGGAAAACAAAGATTAATAAATAAAATTAAGACAGTTATCTAGCCATTAAAAAAATCTGGATTCCTACCTCATTTACTATACCAATGTAAATTCTTGCTAAAACCGTAAAATACTAAAGCACTGATGAATACTTTTATAATCTTGGGTTGGGAAAGACCTGTTTGTCTCAGTATTAGAAAACATAATAGGAAAGGTTGGTAAACTTGACTACTAAAAGTGAAACTTCTTTGTAAAATAAACACCATAAGAGTTTGAAAAGTAGAAGACAAATTGGAAACTTATTTGCAAAATGTTAGACAAAGGATCAATATCCTAGATGAATAGAGAGCTCTTAAAAATCAATAAGGAAAATATTTAATGTTTTAATGGGAAAATGGGCAAAATACACTGAGGCAAGTTACCAAAGAAACACAGAGACTTATGAAAAATGTTTAACCTCATGAATAATCAAAGAAATGCTAGTAAAATGTGAATAGTCATTTCCTCCATCAAACTAGCAAAGGTTACAATTATTGACAAACTTGAATTTGCAGTTCTGAGGGGCAGCAAGTCTTCTGCAATATTGTTGACAGTGTAGAATAGTCACATCACCTTAGGAAAGTAGTACAGCGCTGTATCTTGAAATGTAGATTATTTCTAGCTGTAGCATACTTCTGGGAATTTACCCTAAGGAGATGAATGCACATTACTGCTCTATTTACAATATTGGAAATGTGAAGCAACCTCAATGCCCATCGATAATGGACTGAGAAAGTAAATTATGAAGTAGGAATTTCATACAGCTCTTAAAAGTGGACTCTATATTTATTGACTGGAAAGATCTTGTTGAATGAAAAATAAAGGATTCAGAATACAGGCCACATAAAATTATAATAGATTTGTATGCCTATTTATGAATAAAGAGGTGCTTGAAAGGATGCTAGCCCTCTCACCCTCTTTGCTCCCCCTAAAGAAAAGTAAAAATAATTAATTAATTAATTAATTAATTAATACATGTTTCATGTTTAAAAAGAAGTCTGATGACACAGAAATGTAAAAAGGAAAAGGTCAAAGTGCTTCTCTCACAGATTCCACATAACACCTGCCTCCAGGGATATAAGCAGTGTTAATCAGTTGAGTTCTATCTAACCTTAAGATCTCAAAACCCATATCTGTCCTTGTGCTAACATGGGTGGATACAGAGATATATTGATATTTACAAAATATATGTTCTGCTACTTTTAAATGTATTTCATGGCAGTATTGTTTGCATACATAAAAGTGCACAGGCCACAACTGTACATCTCAGTGAATTTTCACCAGTCGAACACACCAGAGTAGCCAGTGCCAAGGTAAAACAATGCCTCTACCACCCCAGGACATTACTGGCGCTCCAGAAGACCTCCTAGTGCCCCCTTTCCAGTCCCTACTCTGACAGTGCTGACTTCTAATAGGAGTGAATCATGTGGCTAGTTATGTATTTTAAATAAATATAACAACAGCAGGGGCAGCATCAATAATATGTGCATGTGGGGATCCCTGGGTGGCGCAGAGGTTTGGCGCCTGCCTTTGGCCCAGGGCGTGATCCTGGAGACCCGGGATCGAATCCCACATCGGGCTCCCGGTGCATGGAGCCTGCTTCTCCCTCTGCCTGTGTCTCTGCGCCTCTCTCTCTCTCTGTGACTATCATAAATAAATAAAAAAAAATTAAAAAAAAATAATAATATGTGCATGTGTGCATTTGAGTCTGGCTTAGTTTGTTCAGTGTCCTATCACTGAGATAAGGCCACGTTGCTACATGGGATTGTAGATTGTTTATGCTCATCACCGTCTAATATTCCACCATGTAACTGTACTTCAGTGTATTTATCCATTGCACTTTCCATAGGTTTCTGGAGAGTATTCAGTTTATAGTGCTGCTGTGAACAACTAGGCATGCTTTTTGGGAATCATGCATATGCATTTCTATTGACTCTAAACTAAGGGGTAGAACTAATGGGTCAGAGAGTATAATATTCAGCTCGGGTGTACAGTTCAAAGACATTTCCCAAAGTCCACTTACATCCCTTATGATAGTTAATTTTACATATCTACTTCTCTAGGCCACAGTACCCAGATAGCTGGTGAAATTTTATTCTAGATGTTTCTTTTTTTTAAAGATTTTAGTTATTTATCTGAGAGAAAGAGAGAGAGCACAAGCAGGGGGAAGGGCAGAGGGAGAGAGAAGCAGACCCCCTGCTGAGCAGGGAGCCCAAAGGGATGTGGGGCTCGATCCTAGGACCCTGGGATCATGACCCAAGTTAAAGGTAAATGCCCAACTGACTGAGCCACCCAGTCGCCCCTATTCTAGAAGTTTCTGTGAAGGTATATTTTACATGAGATTAACATTCAAATCAGTAGACTTTGAATAAAGCAGATTGTCCTCTGTAATGTATATGGACCTCATTCAATACTTACAGGCCTGACCTACTTGGAGGAAGAGAGAATTTCGTTAGCAGGCAGCCTTCACACTGGAACTATATAGCTCTTCCTGGGTCTCCAGCCTGCTGGCCCACCCTGCAGATTCTGGACTGCCAGCCTCCACAATTCATGAGCCAATTCCTTAAAATAAATCTCTCTCTATATTTACACATCTGGTTGTTTCCATGTCTCTGGAGAACTCTGACTAATACACCCCTACCAGACAGTGTTTGAGAATTGCTTTTCCTCCTCCACATACTTCCTAAATATGGTATTTCCTGTCTTTGATTTTAGCAGGCTGGTGGGTGTAGTACCACTTGTTTTAGCAGCATACTTTGGACAACATTTCACATCAAGATATTTGGCCTTTATTTGACTTTAAAGGCTATACATCTTCCACTTTATGTCTATATCATCTTTTATTTAACTACCTCCTACTAATGGACATTTAGGTTATTGCTGGTTTTTCATTATTATAAGTAATACTGCCATGAAAAAAAATTGTGCAGAAATCTTTAAAAAATTTTGTGTTTCTTTGGCCCCTGGTTGGCTTAGTTGGTTAGAGCATGCAGCTCTTGATCTTGGGGTCTTGAATTCAAGCCCCATGTTGGGCATACAGCTTACTTTAAAAAAAACAAAAAAACAAAAAACTGTGTTTCCTGGAACTGAAAATTTGGGTCATATACACACATATCTAAAGTGATGGTGAGTATTTTCAAAGTGTTCTCCAAATGTGTGCTAGTATTGTACTCCTACCAGTAGTGAGTTGAAATACTTAATTTTCCACCCCATTGCTAGGTAAGATGTATTTTAAAAACCTCTCTGATTTTCATTTTTATTTTATTTGTATTTCTTTGGTTTTATTTTCTAGGTTGACTTTTAAAAATATGTATTAGTCATGTATATTTCTTATGGTTTTTCTGTTTATATCTTTCCCCCCCACTTTTTCTATTGACTTAATTTGTCTTTCTAAATCGTATATAAGAGTTCTATAGGCATCATAGATATTATTGTGTGGGATATTTTGTGATGCAAAGATTTTTTCAGCTTTTCATGTATTAAGGAGGCAATGTAGTACACTTGTTAAGCAAAGAGGTTTTAGAGTCAAAGTTTGTTGATAACTCAGGTTTGTTGCTAACTCATTGAATAACCTTAGGGAAGTTATTTAACCACCACCCCCCACCAAACCTCAGTTTTCATAATTTTAAGTATAGATGACAATAACTTTCTCATAATGGGATAATTGTGGAAATTAAATATTGCATGTCTAAATATAAAACACCTAGCCATTTTGTCATTGAAAAGTGCTTATTGTTATTGGAGTTGTCTTATAACTTCTTATATGATTTCTTGAGAAAGTTATAATTCTTATGTTAAATCAGCCAATTTTCATGACCTCTCAGTCTCCTGGTGTCCTCCTGTAAGATAATAAAATAGTGCTCTTTGGTTTCTTCTAGTATTTACATAATTTTATGTTCTTTGAGATTATCAAGCCACATGGAATTTGTTTTTTATATGTTATAGAGATTTACCTTCATCATCTTTCAAATAGAGAGCCAAATACCAAAAGTCATTTTTGTAATCATCAGGCATTTCCTCGCAGACTTTAAATGTCACTGTTTTAATACTAAAATAATATTTGTACTCGCATGTGTTTCTGGACTCTCTTTTATGTTCCCATTGATCTATGTCCTCAATTTTACACTGGCTGTGTGCTATTTTAGCTTTGCGGTGTTTTTTCATATCTGCTGGTCAAGCCTCTTTTTATTATTGGTCTTTCTTACACCAGTTCATTCTTATTTATTTATTTATTTATTTATTATATTTTTCTATTGGAGTTCAATTTGCCAACATATAGCATATCACCCAGTGCTCATCCCGTCAAGTGCCTCCTCAGTGCCCATCACCCACTCACCCCAACCCCCCGCCCACCTCCCTTTCCACCACCCCTTGTTCATTTTCCGGAGTTAAGAGTCTCTCATGTTCCATCATCCTCACTGATATTTCCACTCATTTTTTCTCCTTTCCCCTTTATTCCCTTTCACTATTTTTTTTTTTAAATTATTTTATTTTATTTATTTATGATAGGCACACAGTGAGAGAGAGAGGCAGAGACACAGGCAGAGGGAGAAGCAGGCTCCATGCACTGGGAGCCCGACGTGGGATTCGATCCCGGGTCTCCAGGATCACGCCCTGGGCCAAAGGCAGGCGCTAAACCACTGCGCCACCCAGGGATCCCTCCTTTCACTATTTTTTATATTCCCCAAATGAATGAGACCATATAATTAATGTTTGTCCTTCTCCAATTGACTTACTTCACTCAGCATAATACCCTCCAGGTCCCTCCATGTCGAAGCAAATGGTGAGTATTGGTCATTTCTAATGGCTGAGTAATATTCCATTGTATACATAGACCACATCTTCTTTATCCATTCATCTTTCAATCTTACACCGGGTTCTTGATTGTTACTGCAGATTAATGCTTTCACACAGAATGCAGAATCAAGTAGTCAAATCAACATCCTGTGGCATGATGCGATTCCTCTTCATTTTTCTTTTTAGTATTTTTCTGATCTTTTAAACTTGTCATTGATTTTTTCTTTCTTCATTGATGTTTGGATTCAAAGAATATGTGTCCTCTGTAATTGCTCCGAGAAGGAAGAGATGGTTTTGATTTCAGTGTTTTCTTTTTTGTTGTTTCTATGCTGTGTTCACGTTATTTCCTTTCTGCCAATTATTTATCCAGAATGGGGAACAGGGCCACAATCCTAGGAGGCATTGTTCACAGAGTTGCAGTACAGATCCTACAAATTTGTTGTACAGCAGGCCTAGGGATCAGTTGTATGGGAACTTCTATGGACTCAAGAATAGCATGTATTAATTCTCCTTGATGCTCCTCTCTGGTAACCTGGACACTATTTTAATTGTGGTGTTATATACTGAGCCAGAGAATCATTTGTGTCATGGTTTATCATCTCTGTGCAGCATTTCATTTACTGTTAGGGGACAGGAACCCAGGACTGGAACAACCAGTGTACTGAGGCAAACTATTCAGAAAGGTGGTATCACGGCACTGTGGCAGATGGCCCAGCTCCCATGGTGGTTAGGTGTGGTCACATGACAAGTTCTTATCAAGGCAATGTGAGCTCAAGTCGTGGGTGTCACCACAAGGATGAAGTGATTAAGAGGCAGAGAAATCTTTTCTACTGTGATATAGTGAAAATATGTATTTTGTCTTGTATTCCTGCCCTGGAGCTCTTAAAACCCTTGGAAACTTTCATTTTATTTTATTTTTTAAAAATTTTATTTAGTTATGATAGTCACACACACACACACACACAGAGAGAGAGAGAGAGAGAGGCAGAGACATAGGCAGAGGGAGAAGCAGGCTCCACGCAGGGAGCCCGATGTGGGATTCGATCCCGGGTCTCCAGGATCACATCCTGGGCCAAAGGCAGGCGCTAAACCGCTGAGCCACCCAGGGATCCCCCTTGGAAACTTTCAAGTGATAAAAATGATTTTGTATGCAGGGCTCCTGGATGACTCGGTTAAGCATCTGATTCTTGGTTTCGGTTCGGGTCATGGTCTCTCTCTCTAGGTCATGGGATGGAGCCCGACTGCAGGCTCTGTACTCAGCATGGAGTCTGCTTGAGATTCTCTTTCCCTTTTCCTCTGCCCACCTCCACTTGCACATTCTCTCCCTCTCTCTAAAATAAATAAAATCTTAAAAAAAAAAATGTTGTTGTATGCTAGTGAGATCACACCTGGCTGAAGGGGTGGGAGGGTCTAGAAAGCTTCTGACTGGTGGCCAGAAAAACCAAGCCATGATTAAAGGTTGGGACCTGGGCAGCCTGGGTGGCTCAGCGGTTTAGCACCGCCTTTAGCCCAGGGCGTGACCCTGGAGATCCAGGATAAGGTCTCATATCGGGCTCCCTACAAGGAGCCTGCTTCTCCTTCTGCCTGTGTCTCTGCCTCTCTCTCTCTCTCTCTCGAATAAATAAAATATTTTTTTAAATTTTATTTATGATAGTCACATAGAGAGAGAGAGAGAGAGAGAGAGAGAGAGAGAGAGAGGCAGAGACACAGACAGAGGGAGAAGCAGGCTCCATGCACCGGGAGCCCGATGTGGGATTCGATCCCGGGTCTCCAGGATCACACCCTGGGCCAAAGGCAGGCGCCAAACCGCTGCGCCACCCAGGGATCCCATAAAATACTTTAAAAAAATAAATAAAGGTTGGGACGTTCAGCCCCATCTCCTAACCTGGAGAGGAGAGAGAGGCTGGAGATTGAGTTAATCGCCAATAGTCAGTGATTTAATCAGTCATGCCTCTGTAATGAAACCTCATAAACACTCATAAATGATGAGTTCAGAGAGCTTCTGGTTTGGTGAATGCATTGAATTACTAGAAAGGTTCCATACCAAGCCATGGAAATTCTGCACTCACCTCTCTGTGTACTCCCTGCTTCACTTTGCCTCATGTATCTCTTCATTTTGGACGTTTCTGAGCTGTATCCTTTGTAATAATAAGCAAAGTGCTTTTCTGAGTTCTGTGAGTCATTCTGGTGAATTATCAAACCTGAAGAGGGGGTGTGGGAACCCCTGAATTTATAACCAGTCAGTCAGAAGTCAGGGTAGCAACCTGGGACTTCTGACTGGTATCTGACATGGGAGTGGTCTTATGGGACTGAGCCTCTAATCTGTGTGGTTTGTGTTAATTCTGCATAGTTAGTGTCAGAATTGAATTGAATTGAATTGAACTGTTGGACACCCAGTTGGTGTTGAAGTGATGTCAAAAAAAAAAAAAAAGGCAACACATCCACCCTTTATATTTCTGTCTTCTATATAAATACTGTGAGGCCCTAGAGAAAGGTGAAATCACAAGATAGAAGGAGCCTTTGATCCTGAATGACAGGTAGATGACAACAACCACCAACCAGGAATATTTACATTGGATAGCTATGTGAGGAAGAAATTACTTTTTATTGTATTAAACCATTCAAATTGGAAGTTGTTGTTATTTTTTTAAGATTTTATTTATTCATGAGAGACACACAGAGGGGGGGTGCAGAGACACAGGCAGAGGGAGAAGCAGGCTGCATCCAGGGAGCCTGATGTGGGACTCAATCCTGGGTCTCCAGGATCATGCCCTGGGCTGAAGGCAGGCACTATACTACTGAGCCAGCCAGGGATCCCAGGAAGTTGGTTTGTTATAGGATATGCTTCCAAATAAAATGTAGAATAAACTAGCCACATGAATCTCCTGAGCCACAACCCCTGACCCCTTCCTTACCAGGTTTGTTTTGGTGTCTTTGTTGATATTTTGATTCAAAGAATACATTGCCTCTTTAATTTCTCTGAGAATGTAGAAGATTTGATTTCAACATAGAATAACAAAAAAGGATACTGTTAGCAATATTCCAATTAATATTAATACTTACCACCAAATATAACAAGTTGTCAACCCTAAATCATGATTCCCCTCAGCAATTTTTACACCCCTTTTAAATAAGTAGGACACTGATGGTACAATGTGAAGCTCTTTTGGCTTATATTTAGGACCCTTACTACATAGATCATATTTTAGTGATTTAGTTTTAATTTGTTTGATTTTTAATATCTGTTCAGTTAACTTTACAGCTGATGTCAAATCAATCTGATGGCCAAATTAATCTCCTAGAACTTTTATATTTATATTTTATTCTTATTGTCCAGGCTTGACACCTGTCACTCTTCTCAGTGTACTGTTGCATAGCCACACTTTATTCTTCTCATTCTCCAAATATATGCTCCACTTTATTTGTCCCCACCTTACTCCTGCTATGGCTTAGTCTGGGACAATTTCCTCTGTTTTCACCACTATGAAAAGCTTAATTAATCCCTCTGTAGTAAGCTCCAATACCACTTTATCCATGAGATCATCACTGTATAAATTTTTCCTTTCTTGCAATTCTTCATAGCTTTCTTTGTATCATTTATTTTATATTGCATTATAATTATTTACATGTTTATATCCACCTCCAAATTATCAAGGAAATATATTTTACTCACTATTGTATTTTCTTCATGCCTGGTATGGAGCCTAGAAAAAAGGGGACATCATGAGATGATCACTGATTTAATGTCCCATGTTAATTAACTTAATAAATATCATTTAAGCACTTACTATATACCAGGCATCTGATACAAAGAATCTAATTTCAAAGTTGCTTTGTGAGTGAAGAGCTTCCATACTACCTGACCCACAGTTTATTCTCAGTGTGAATATTGTGATTGAATGTGGTTATTAGAGGAGGCATTTGCAAATAGCCCTTCTTGGTAAATCAACATAAATTCTCCTACTTGGCCACTTCCTAACACAGATGGAAAATTTGAAACTCTCTTCTTTATGACCAGTCTAGTCGGAGCGTATATATAGGCTCAGTAATTCATTCAAGAATAAATAAGTTGCTGTGCTTGGCTGTCAGAGTTCAAGTAGGGTGAGGAGGTGTTTGTGTGGAGAGGTAGTCTGGTACAGAGTATGCATTCTAGTGCAGCTTGTGGAGGGTGTTGACACAGAGGAGCTCCCTGATGGGATTCAGGGACCACGTGGAATGGGGAAGGCACCCACACAGGTGCCCTGGAGTGGGATGCTAGAATCAGAGCAAGTAGAGGAGAGTATTCACATAGGGAAGAGGATAGGCAGAGTGATGGGAGATTGGTTACATACCTTGGAGTTGGTAAAGTAGGAAATATAATAAAGATAATAGGAGTGAGATTTCTCACTATCACAGAAGAGAGTTACAGATATGGACAGAGATAAAACTAGGATGAACTGTAGTGTGTGAATTCATGGACTTCTCTAAATATAGGTAGATATAGAAATAAATGTATATATAAATATATGTGAATGCTCTGTTGACTATGAGGCCTGGAGGCCTTACCTCAATAGGAGTGAGCACATGGTACCCAGATCTTGACTTCTAAATGTCATTTTCCAATAAAAGAAACCAGTGCTTCCTGGAGAAATGGCTGATCCTAAGGCTGGGCAGAGGGATGAGCCCAGAACATCTTTTCATACCAGAAAGCAAGGAAGTGCTCAAAGAATGATGAGACATGTCCAAAAGACACACGAGCCATCTTGAAGGCCATCACATCTGAGCATCAAAATATATTGTGGGAATAAAGGATTATAACCCATTGAGTAAAATAGGAACCAATAGTCTGTTCTGATAGAAATAAGAACATTTGATGAATAATGGGATAATTACATAGTTTTAAAAAACTTCTTCACAAATCACTTCCTAATTTCAAAGGAAAAAAATGTAATTTACAGTAAAGAAGTGTGGCATAAACTACCTCATAAAAGTGAACATGATCAATAATGGGACAAACTGAAATCTTATGTTACCTGATGGGATGCAATGACAAGAGCACAGCATTATTATCTGATAAATTAATCTGATTCTGATCATGAGGAGGTATCAGACACACCAAAAAAGAGAGACATGATGCAAAATAATTGGCCCATAATCTTCAGAAGTCATAAATGCAACACATAATTCCTAACAGTTAAATGCAATATTTAATTCTAGATTGGATCTTCTTGCTATAAAGGACATTATTGGGACAACTCGAAAAATCTAATGGGGGTGTAAGACTGAGATAGTATTAATGTATCACAATGGTTTCTTGATTTTGATGTTTATGTTATGATCATTGAAACAATATCCTTGTTTGTAGGAAATACAAGTCAACAATCCACTCTCAAAGTTTTTTTGTACTGTACACACTACTTTTCTGGAAGTGCGAGATTGTTTAAAAATAGAAAACTACATGCCAAAGAAAGAATAAAATGGTTTGTGGGATATTCTATCACCTTAAAATCAGAACTTCCATTTCCAGTCCCAAATAGGTTTTCCCTGAAGTGCATGCTCACCTTCACAGCCTGGAGCAGCTTCTTTTCTCAGATGGCTCACCATGGCACTGATCACACTAGCCACTCCTGTCTCCTCTTCACTACTGTTCAGTGAACTCTTTCTGGACTTAGAGTGTACTTATTTTTAGAGCCCATATTTTAACCATTAGAAGAAAGGTGTAAACACTTTAGGTGCATTTCAGCATATCCATGTTAATCAGAACTTGAGATCAAGTTCTCAGAGTCCTTAGTTGATATGATATTAAATTTGTATTTTTTGTTCCATTGCATCATTATATTTGATTCTCGTGAAAACTTTTTTATTATGCAAACCAAATGACATTGCATTATGTATTTTCTCATACGCAGCCTATAAAAGTTTACATAGAAAATACATTTTATCTTATTTTAATAATTAAAACTTTTAAAAATTATCAATAATTTCTTTAAAGTTTGCAAATATATTTAGCTTAGAGAAGTGACAGATAAATATTGCAATGTATTGATATAAACATAGTATACTCTAAGTGTAGGAAACCAAATTATCTGTCAGGGAAAACACAATATGTTTATTGCCATCTGCCTAGATAAGTAAAAAAAAAAATGTATAAATCAACTAACTGAAGGAAAATTGAAATACCAAAGATACTCCCTTATGTGTCAGGGAAAGGAATATGATTGCTCAGCTATTTAGGTATTTCCTTTTGAATGGAGGGGCTTTGTAACAACTTGAAATAAATGCACTATTATGAACACTGTGGTTTAGTATAGGGGTTAAAAGTATACATCAGTGGACCATAAAATAGGAAACTCCTTTGGCTACTTTGTCACTATGGTGGTCTAGTATGTGCCAGCCTGCTTACACCATGACAGTCCACTGACATTAACCCAATATGTTTGCCTACCTGTCCCAGGAGGGCACTACATATGTCTTATCAGCTCAAAGTATGTCAGTGTGTGTGTACCATGCCGGCTCATGACCCACTGTGACAGCCCTATATATTAATCTGCATGTGCCATGACAACCAAGTATATATGACAGCACTGAATAGGTCAGTTTGTATATACCTGGAGAGCCATTTTACGCTATGCAGGACCAGTGTCAGTCTCATTCACCATAACACTCCCATATTCGCTGAAACAGCACAGAGTATGTCAGGATGTATGTATCATGACAGCCAATATAATCTGGGACAGCACAGGATCTATGAGCTGGCATGCACTGTGACAATATTCTGCATATACCTTGGCAGCTCAGTATATATACCATGACAGCCTTACATGAACCACATTAGCCATCTTACACAAAGAGGGGTGGCATTTCATGTCAGTCTACATGTACTATGATTGCCTGGGGTAGATATCGTAACATGCTAGCAGACCAGTATGGGTCAGTCTGCCGGTACTCTAACAGTCTGTGTACACTGTGACAGCACACATCTTATCAGCCTGCATGCTCCATCACAGCCACTGCCTGTCCTAACAGCCCAGCACCAGCCATTCTGCAGATATAATGACAAATACAGACTGTGATCACCCAGTGTGTGGCAGTCTACATGGACCAGGATAGTCAGTACATAATGTGATGGCTCATAATGTGTCCAGACTTTTGCTCTGACAATGTAGCTTAGTGTGTTGTCCCTGTGTATGTGTGCTGTATATGCTTAATTTACCTACACTGGTTCTACTTGTACTTCTTTCCATTGCATTGGCTTCTATTTCAGATTACTTGCTTTCTGTTTCCACTTCCTGCAAGTGTTTGTGTCTATTTGCTTTCCTCATTCCAGAGGGCCACAACAGCCTATTGGCTAGCTATCACTTGATGTTTTTTTGAACTAGGAGCACTTGGGTGACTCATTTGGTTAAGTATCTGACTCTTGGTTTTGGCTCAGGCTGTGATCTCAGGGTTGTGGGATTGAGCCCCACATGGAGTCCTTCACCAGGCTTCGTGCTCAG
Organism: Canis lupus baileyi; assembly: GCF_048164855.1. Classification (NCBI taxonomy): domain Eukaryota; kingdom Metazoa; phylum Chordata; class Mammalia; order Carnivora; family Canidae; genus Canis; species Canis lupus. The sequence continues at coordinate 19,936,344 of NC_132860.1, read as the reverse complement.
TGTGGAGTCTGCTTGAGAGATTCTCTCTCCCCCTTTCCCACTGCCCCTCCTTCTACTCATGCTCCCTCTCTCACTCTCTCAAAAATAAATATTTTTATTTATTTATTCATGAGAGACACAGAGAGAGAGAGGCAGAGACATAGGCAGAGGGAGAAGCAGGATCCATGTAGGAAGCCTGGCGCGGGACTTGATCCTGGGACTGTGGGACCATTCCCTGAGCCAAAGACAGATGCTCAACCACTGAGTCACCCAGAGGTCCTTTTTTTTTTTTTTTTTTTTAATGTCCTTCCTTCTAATCATAGACTTCTCTGTGGAAATCTGCTTGTGTGATTTATTTATTTATTTTTATTATTTTTTAAAGATTTTATTTATTTATCACAAGGAGAGAGAGACACAGGTGGAGGGAGAATCAGACTCCGTGCAGGGAACCTAATGTGGGAATAGATGTCTGGACCCGGGATCACGCCCTGAGCCAAAGGCAGATGCTCAACTTACTGAGCCGCCCAGGCACCCCTCAAATTTTAGTTTAATCTCCTTTCCTCTCCTTTGATTGTCTACAACTACAACCTCACACTCTCTTCATCTCTTTCCTCTCTCTGTCTCTCTGCTTCTCACTCTCTCTCTCACACACATATACACAATGGCACTTACATCACATTTTTAAAAACCCTCAAAGTTTCCCATTGCTAAAGAAACAAATTAGCATCACTGCCATGACCTCCCATGCTTTTCTTCAACTTTTCATTCCAATCTATTTTTGTATTATGCTTTGCCCCATTTCATGAATGAAGCTCTGCACTTTCCCACCATTGGACCTTGATTTGCTGTGTGCCCTCTTGGTATGATGTACATCTCTGAATATTTTGTAAGTTTGAGACCTTTCACTCTTTCTGTCCAGTTTTCCCCTTTCATTGACTCAAAAAGCTGAATATTTGATGGGGGAATAGTATTTCATTAAAAGGATAGAGTTCACATTAAGCATTTGTTTTTAATTGTGAGGGATTTTAGTGGGATATTAGACCAGCACAATTTCTTCTAACAAGTGGCACCCCATCTCAAGTTCCAGTTTCAAAAAGATGATTCTACCTAAATATATCTGTTGACCAATCATTATTCTGTGAGATATGCATGATTTATTAGGATGATTTTCATTAACTTGTAATTAGAGGAAACTGGGTAGTCACATCAACTCCAAATCATTGGAACCAGTTTTTTACAACCTCCCTACCTTTTGGAAGAAAAAATTTTTTGGAAGAAATTATTATTATTCATAATTATTGTGTGTAACAGACATTTTGTTTAGGTAATGAAAAAAAATTGCCTATTGTAACCAAAGACCTATATTTTAATTGTTGGGACTATGTTAGTAATTTTTAGTGTTCTATTCAGTATACTAATAAATTTTCGTTTCAGTTTCACCAGCTAATAGTTCTTTGAATATGAACCAGATAATATATATAAGCCTCAGTTACTTCATTTGTAACATAAGAAAGTTTTTTTAACACCTACCTCATAACATTGTGAGGGGCAAATGAGATCATTTATTCGTTCAACAAATATTTATTGAATACCTGCTACATGCCAATAACTAACTGTTCTTAGTGCTCAGAATATATTGATGAGCAAAACAGGGGAAAAATTATTTACCCTCAAGAAATTTGCATTTCTAGTAAATAGTAATGGTTACAGTATATTAGAAGTACTATAGAGACACAGCGTGGGTCAAGAGAGACTGAGTTCTGGGGTGGGGATGGGGGAAGTTATCACTGAGAAAGTGACATTTCAGCAGTCTTGAAAAATGCCCTGGAATAAATGAAGCAAACATCTTGGGGAAAGAGTGCTCTAGTATATGGGGAGCAGCCAGGACAATAGCCCTACAGTTCAAAGAACCTTAAGCATATTCAAGGAATGGCAAGGAGACCAATGCAGCTGGAGCAGAGTGGGTAGGGGGAGAAGGAAGGAGATGAGACCAGAAAGGTAACAGAGACCCAGATCACATGGAGTATCGTTGGTTATTGTAAGAATCATGTGTTTACTCTGAATGAGACCAAAGACCCTTGGAGATGTTTGAACAGAGGGATGACGTGAGCTTATTTACATTTTGAAAAATTTTCACTAGCCCCTGTGCTGAGAATGATAGAAGGGTAAGAATGAAAACAGGGACACCAGGATTAAGGAGTGTACTTGTGATGAGCACTGAGTAATGTATAGAATTGTTGAATCACTATATGTACGCCTGAAACTAATATAACACTGAGTATATTAACTGTACTGGAATTAAAACCAGAATGAAATTTTAAAAAGAAGAAAATAAGAAGTCCAAATCCAGGTGAGAGATGATTATAAACAGAGAAAAGTGGTCAGAGTCTAGATATATTTTGAACAGAGTTCAAAGGATTTACTGATGAATATATGTGAAATATGAGAAAAATAGAATAAATGGATAGCTGCAAAGTTTTCGGCTTAAGCAATGGAAAGGATGCCATTAGCTGGAATTTTCTAGAGTGCAGGTGAAACAGGATAGGGCTGGGTAAGAACAGCTCAAATTTGGACATGATAAATTTGAGGTGGTGATTTGACATTCAAGTATAGATGGGTTTTTTGTTTGTTTGTTTTAAGATTTTATTTATTTATTCGTGAGAGAGGCAGAGACATAGGCAGAGGGAGAAGCAGACTCCCTGCTGGGAGCCCCATGCAGAACTCCATCCCAGTACCCCAGGATCACAACCTGAACTGAAGGCAGATGCTCAAATTGAGCCACCTGGATGCCCCAGGAGTTGTCATTTCGTACATGATACTTAAAGCTATGAGACAAAGAGGGAGTATGAATAGAGATAGGAAGTCTAGGGATCCCTCCATGGCTCAGCTGTTAAGCGTCTGCCTTCAGCTCAGGGCGTGATCCTGGAGTCTCGGGATCGAGTCCCACATCGGGTTCCCTGCATGGAGCCTGCTTCTCCCTCCGCCTATGTCTCTACCTCTCTCTGTGTCTCTCATGTATAAATGAATTAAATCTTAAAGAGAGAGAGAGAAAGAGAGAGAAAGGAAGTCTATGGACTGAGCCTTGAGATCCTCCAGCTTTAAGAAATCAGGAGTGGGGAAGAACCAACACAGGTTAGGAATGAGGATGTGAAGGAGTGGTCAGTAGGGATGAAGAGTAACCAGGAGATAAGTAGTACTGAATGCAAAGTGTCTATTACTGCTTATTAGTCAGGTAACATGAGGATGTGGAATGAAATATTGAGTCAATGGAATTTAAATATGGAATTAAACATTGGATTTTTGGATCTGGCAAAAATGGGGTCATTGTTGATCTTGAAAAAAGTAGTTTTAGTGAAGTAGTAGAAGCAAAGTCTGAGTGAGTATAAGAGAAAATGGAAAGAGAACCATATTAGTGAGTATATACAGCTCCTTAATTTTTTTTTTTTTCTGTAAGGGGAATAGAAAAACAAAATAGTAGCTGGAAACAGAAGTAAGGTTAAGAGAGTTCTCTTTCTTTATTTTTCTTTTCTTTCTTTCTTCTTTCTTTTGTGGGACAAATAATAATATGTTCACAGGTTGATAAGAAAGTTCTAGAAGAGAGGGAAATTGTTTTTTCAGGAGCAAGAAGGAAAAATTACAAGAATGATATCCTTGAGTGACAAGAAAAGGTGAGATCTCACACATCTAGTGGTGTTTCTGAGTCCTGCTCATGCAAGCTCCAAAGACCAGATTATGAACATCTCTTTCAGCTCCAAGTTCAATGACATCAGATAGGCCATCTTGGGACTCTTTACACCACAGAAATCAGTAGAGACTACAAATCTGGGCTCTTTTACCCCAGGAGAATAGGATATTAACATCTGTGAGCATACCACTGAGTCTGTCAGTGGAGGGGCTTTAGATAAGCAAGCACACAAAGTGTTCATCATTAGGAGAGAAAGGAGAGAAAGAATAAAGGTGCAGATTCTGGTGAATGGAGATATGTATGCACCATACTTGTCCCCAATGACTATCACACAGTAGTGATTAATTATTAATTTTTATCACCTCATTCAATCATAGCACATTGCCTCCAGCTACAACAAGGCTTGCAGACTATGTAGTATAACATTATGTCTTTAAAAGGAGGAAGATAAAATATTCAGTCTCTATGGACTAAGACTTTAAGCTCATTGATTCTTTAATTCATTCATTCAATAAACATTTATTGAGTGTCTATTAGGTGCTCCAAATTATGTCTTAGATTCAATTAAGTAAATCCAGTAAATATTTGATAAGAAATGATACTAGACAAAGTATTTTAGTGGGTACAGTAAAGGACCAAAGATGAATTCTGGTTAAAAAATATTTAATTTGTACATGAGTTCTAAAACATATAAGCATGTTGTGTGGTATAAGTATATAAAATAAATAAAAAATCAAAATAGCAGAACTAAATTTATTATATATAATTTGGGGAATTTTAGGCATAGGATAAGTGTCACTTATAAGTATGCATTTTATTTTTCAGTAATTCACTGATAATCTAATTCTATCCAATTTGGGAATAGGAGCCACTAAAGGAATCTTGAAACTAGAAGAAAGCTTAATACCAATTGTTTTCTAATTCTTATCCTATTGGACTTTTCTTTAACATATTTCCTTTTTTGGAAATATTTTATTCTGTTTTTGAAACTCTCCCCTCTTGGCTTCTTTAATCACATCATATTTTGGTTCTTCTATATCATTGACCTCTATTTTGAAAGAACAAAAGGTTATCTTCCTCTGCTCTCCTTCCCGTATTATTTTTATATTTCAGTCTCCCTCAAGATATCTCATAGACACCTTAAACTCAACACAGCCACCTCCTGGAAACTAAGGAATTGCCTGAGTTCCACCATTCTCTCCCTACTGCATCTGCTCAGACATCCAGTTCTATCAGTTCTTCTTTTTAAATATTCACTGTCCCTGCCAATTCCTTAGTTCAGTGATTACTATTTTTATCTCAGTCATTGCTAACAGTCTCTTTAAAAAATATTTTGTTTATTCATGAGAGACACAGAGAGAGAGAGGCAGAGACATAGGCAGAAGGAGAAGCTGGCTCCCTATGGGGAGCCTGATATGGGACTTGATCCCAGGACCCTGGGATCATGACCTGAGCCGAAGGCAGATGCTCAGCCACTGAGCCACCCAGGTGCCCCTTGCTAGAGTCTCCTATTTTGTTTCCTTATGTCTAGTTCTTTTCCCTTTTCATCCGAACTGTTTTTCTGAAGATTTGTTTTTTTATATGAGAGAATGAGAGAGAGAGAGAGAGAGAGAGCTCACTAGCAAGAGGAAGGGCAGAGGGAGACGGAGAGAATCTCAAGCAGACTCTCCGCTGAGTGCGGAATCCGATGCAAGACTTGATCTCACAACCCTGAGATCATGACCTGAGCCAAAATCGAGAGTCAGACGTTTAATTGACTGAGCCACCAGGTGCCCCATCAGAACTATTTTTCTGAGATACTCATATGATCAGATTAAATTCCTTCTAAAAATCTGCAACTATCTATCCTAAGGATATTGTGTAATATTTAATAGAAACACAAATGCATGTATGAAGATGTAAATCACAGTATTATATGAGTGAAAATATGGAAATGACATAAATTTTCAACAATAAGGGAATGGGTAAGTTGACTATAATGTATAATTCAAATGGACTATCCAGCCTTCAATAGTAATAATTTTACAGACAACCAGAGCAGACTGAGTCTAAGGGATGCTTATTGGAGCTAGTGCAAATTTATGTTCTTATTTTTTTCTACAGCCCACACAGATTTCTGACTTAATCCTCCCAAAAAATTGCTTCGTGCTCATGGATATCACATACAATTTCAATAGATCTCAGAAACTCTGCAAATCTTTTTTTTAAGGTTTTCTTTATTTTTTCATGAGAGACACAGAGAGAGGCAGAGACATAAGCAGAGAAGCAGGCTCCCTGCAAGGAGCCCAGTGAGGGACTGGATCCCAGGAGGACCTGGGGATCATGATGTGAGCCGAAGGCAGAGCTCAACCACTGAATTGACGTGTCCCAACTCTGCAATATTATTCCCCAAAAAACTATAAGCAGTTTCATAAAGGTGATCACCAACACTTCTGTGCCTGTGCTCTTGCTTTCTTCATCCCTGATTTTTGTCTCTTGAGCCCCGACCCCAAATTTAATATCCAATTCTAGTCCCATAGGCTTTTAACAAATTAAGACAGACAGTCTTCCATCACTCACTCAAGGCAACTGATGAGAAATGGTCACTGTGCTACCCCTGCAAAAGGGAATGCAGCATGCTTATATGAGGATGAGAAATTACAGACAGGAAACTGCTCTTGTCACATTGACAATGATGAAGTTTGAAATCATGACAGAGTATTCATAAGAATTGTGAGAAAAGGCATTCCTTGACCCAGTCTCCTTCCTAAAACTGATTTAAGGTGGTTGGGGTGGAGGGAGAGCAAGAAATGTCCATAAGAAATGCTCAGACTTTCTCCTGCATAAGCCACCTACAGTTTGTAGGGAGCCTTGAAAGAGAGGTTTTTCTTGCTGTTTGTTTATCTAAAAATGAATAATAAGTGGGTGGTCTCCATCCAAGTAGAAGGATCCCTTTTAATGGAATACAGAGGATTCTGGGACCCCAAGTGTCATGTAGTTAACATCCTATATCATATATATTTCTTTTATCTCCTTTATCACCTGTGTATCCTGTGTTCAGGATGTACTGAATGCTGATAAAAGTGAACATTTCTCTCTGGCAAGGTAAAGAAGTGGGAGCCTTCCTATAGCTCAGCGTTTATCTTGCTGGTTTTACATCTATAAAGAAACCTCTCCCTTTTGTGGGTTGAGGAAAGACTTCATTTCTTCATGGCTATGGCCCTTAATCCCATACGGGGGAAGGAATATGTGTTCTATTCACCACTGCTTCCCCAGAGTCCAGTGCAGCATCTAGTAAGGAGGTGTTCAATAGATATTTGTTGAATGAGTGAAGGTCTGATTGCCTCTTTGCCACATAGCCTCTGTCCTATTCCTAGAATGCCATTTCATGTGTGAAAGTTTCTACCTCTGCACAGAGACAAGTATATTCGTCCCTTAGTATAGTATTCCCCAGGTAGTGTTATTAAATTTAGCCATCTGATTTTCCATACTGCTAGAGTACCAATCACCTCTTCAGTCTGCTATGATCAAGCTTGTTCTCATCTAGTTATCAGACATCTCCTTGTGGCCAAATCAAACTATTTTATCAGACCTTTCTGCTGCATATTACCCTAATTCTTTTTGAAATCTTCGTGTGCCTTAACTACATCGGTGAATTTCATTTTCAAAAATATATGTCTCTAGTCCTGATCTTGGTCTTCAGTCCCAGATATTCAATTAATTGTCAGAGAGGAAGCTCAAATTCGGTGTGGGAAAAATTTGGTTTATAATCATCCTCTCAGAAAAGCTTCTTTTCCTGTATTTATCATCGTAGTTAATAAACTGGATTGATCAAATTATGTTTGTTCCTCTTTTCATCAATTGATTTTAAAGTCCTGTAACCTATTTCAAGTTTTCTACTGCTTTCCTTACCTTAAATAGACATTTTGAAACTTTTTGTTTTTTTCTAGTGGTGTTAAGAATTGAACAGAAATTATGTTTTTGTCCTCTCAGTGATATAATAACAATAGCAGCGATGATGATGATAGGTGATGTTTATTAGGCACTTACTATATGCTGAATACTTTTCTAAGCCCTTTATATGTACTAATTTTAATACGTGTGAAATACTTTTCCAAGCTTAATATGAATACTAATTTATTTATTCTTCACAACACCCCTATGAAGCAGATGCTATTATCAAGCTCATTATACTGAGGAAGAAACCAAGGCACAAGAGGTCAAATAATTTGCTCTTGATTATAATAGCTAGAAAGTGATAGAAGTAGTGGTTAAACTTGAGGATCTGTATTCTTGAATTTATTCTTACATTGTTATTCATTTTTGCTTACATTATGTCCTTTCTATTTCAAGAAATCTTTGTTAACAATTCTCACATACCTCAGGACCATAGTACCAACTGTTATTTAGATTGAATTACCACTAGTTTCATTGATTGCTACTGTTTCTTGTATATTAAATTTTCACCATCTTGAGATCTTTATGCTAATGCAATTTTCATTTGGCTAGAGTACTTTTATGAATATCTTTTTTTTCAGAGAGGAAATATGGATGTAATACTTTCTAAGTACTTGCATGTCTAAAAATTCTTTGCCATCACAAATGAACAAAATTCGGTCGGATATGGTAATGCAGAATTACCCTCTCTTTTTTAAAAAATGCACAGATATTTCTCCATTGATACTGTATATCCAGTATTACATATGAAGATACTGGTGCCAACCTGATTAAAATTTTTTTTTAGGTAACTGCTCTTTTCTGTGTGGGAGCTTTTAGGACTTTATCTTTTGATTCTAAAATGTCACTGGATATGTCTAAGTATACATAGATATTTTTTCAGTAATCTTGGCCAGTATTTGGTTTTTCAACTCAGAGAAATTTTCTTCCAGGTTAGTTTTTATTGGCATTTCTTCTCCATCAGCTCTTTTCTCTATTTTCAGTTCTCTCATTGTTCAGATTAGAGCACCTGAATTTGTCCTCTATGAGTTTTCTCATAATTTCTTTTGATCCTCTTGCTCTGCATTCTGGGAGAATGTGTGTTTCAGTAATTAAACTACATTCAAGAATGTAGCATACATTCTTCTGTTCATTGCCTCTGTTGAATGTTTTATTTTGGCAAATATAATTTTTATATTGAAAAACACTTTTTTATTGTCAAATTGCTCTTTAGTATGGCAGCCTGCTGAGTTTTATCAATCCAATATCCTATTAACAGAGCATAGGGTTTAGGGGTGCCTGTGTGGCTCAGTCAGTTATGCATCCAACTCTTGATTTCAGCTCAGATAATGATCTCAGGGTCATGAGAGGAGCCCCAAGCCAGGCTGCATGCTCAGCTAGGAGTCTGCTTGAGATTCTCCCCCACTCAGCCCTTCCCCTTGCTCACTCACACTTGCTTGCTCTCCCTCTCGCTCTCAAATAAGTAAATAAAATAATCTTTAAAAAGAGCAGAAAAGGGTTTAGAATTCTTTAAAGTCTTCTCCTATTTTCTACATTAACTCTTTTTTTATGAAAGAAATGCTGATTTCTTTGCTCTGATTACTCTGTTTAATACTCAGTTTTGAAGTACTAGTTTTATTTTCTCCATGATTTTGTTCTGCCTTGAAGAGCTACAAAGTTTCCCTCACCTTCAAATTCTATGTAATTCTGATATCTGTATACCTAGAGAAGCAGCAATTGGGTTTATTTCCTAGAAGATCATAGATGAGAAGTGGGAAGGCCCTCTTATACAAGGTAATAGATGCATAGATCTTCACCTCAGGTGAGTCTTTTCTAAGAGGTAAATGACTATAAGACCCCCTCAGATTATTTTTGTGACTATGGGAATTCTTTCCAGTTGCCATGTTATATTTTTCTGGAGGCTATATAGGTTGGAGGTGCAGAACTATGACTGCCAAGCAGACCCTCAATCTAGGCATCATCTATGGGTAGTTTGGGCTCATTTTGGCTTTATCTATTTACAGGAAAGTAAAATATCTACAGTCAGGCAGCATGGACCTCAGTTAGCCAAGAGAGCTGCCACCCAGCCAGCCACCAGTTTCATGCAGTGACTAATTACAGCCAGTGGACATGTGATTATCTTTTAAAGTCATTTTCCTTGGAACGCGTTTTATGAACCTAACATTGCAGGTATGTTGGTTTGGTCCACTTCTGTTTTCCAGTGATAATAATTTTTCTGTGCTCTACCTTCATCATTTGTTGGGTTGTCTCAATAGCAAGTTGAATTTAGAATCCTATCTTCTCAGAGTCCTAAATATCTTTTATGCCTTATTTTTCCTAACTTTAATTTTGAAGTGATGGTGGTACACATTTTTATCTCTAGGAATTGTCTCCATTTATCTCCACCCCTCCAATTGTATGAACATTCAGGTAAAACTTACCAACCTGTCCTCACCCGTATAGTTCTCCTTGGACGACATGGTCAGATGAGAAGTGCTATGGACACACAACTCACTTCAGCAAAATAGTCTCCAGAAGTGGGAAAGGATGGTCCAAATGAATCACCAGAAGCAAGACATGGTAGTATGAGGAGCATGAAAAATATTGGAAATTGCAGAAGGTCTGGAGTGTCTGCAGTGGAATGTGGCAAAAGATAAGGCAACAGAGCTGGGCAAGAGCCAGATCCTGGGATTTCTTTTAATGGCATGACAAAGAATTTGAACATTATCCAGAAGGCAATCAGAAGTTGAAAGCTTTTAAGGAAGGGAGCAAAAACATTAGATGTGTGTTTTAAGCATATCGTCCTATTAGCAGTGTGGAAAATGAATTGGAGGAAGAGAGAATGGCATGAGGAACCCCATTAGGAAGCTCTCAGAGAGGTTTAGGTGAGAATTTATGAGGCTTCTACTAGAGCTATAGGCAATGAGAAGAATAGTGGAGATATTCAAAAGCTACTTAGCAAGTAGAATAAACAGACTTAGTGTTTGATTACACTTGGAATGAGAAGAAGCCAGAGCCTAGGATGGCTTGATGATGGGTATGTCTGGTGATATATTTCTTGAGGCAGGGAATGTATATTTAGAGAAAAAGAGGGCATATTGTGTATAATTTGTCTAAGATGTTTGTATGTAAATGTCCCAAGTATATCTAATATGTATACCACACATTACACATGTAACAAAATTGCTCATTAAGGATACATGCGCTAAATTTGTAGATATGCACATCGATAGCATATGGTTGATATGTAAAGAAAGAATATAATAGTGAATACAATTTCTGGGTTTTTAGTATGATCTAGATCCTATATTGGTGTTTTGAAGATAGACAGAGGAGTCTAGAATCTCAAAGATTAGAGCCAGAAGTAAACAGAATATGAAGAGAATGTGAGGTCAAAAACATGGAGGAGGGAAAGAAGGGAGTCTCAAAGTGTAAAATAAGCTCATATTCTAGAGATGTCAAATGAGTTGGGGAATAAAAAGTGTCCTTTGGAAATACAAATAAAAACCACAATGAGATACCACCTCACACCAGTGAGAATGGGGAAAATTAACAAGGCAGGAAACGACAAATGTTGGAGAGGATGCGGAGAAAGGGGAACCCTCTGGCACTGTTGGTGGGAATGTGAACTGGTGCAGCCACTCTGGAAAACTGTGTGGAGGTTCCTCAAAGAGGTAAAAATAGATCTGCCCTACGACCCAGCAATTGCACTGCTGGGGATTTACCCCAAAGATACAGATGCAATGAAACGCCGGGACACCTGCACCCCGATGTTTCTAGCAGCAATGTCCACAATAGCCAAACTGTGGAAGGAGCTTCGGTGTCCATCGAAAGATGAATGGATAAAGAAGATGTGGTGTATGTATACAATGGAATATTACTCAGCCATTAGAAACGACAAATACCCACCATTTGCTTTGACGTGGATGGAACTGGAGGGTATTATGCTGAGTGAAATAAGTCAATCGGAGAAGGACAAACATTATATGGTCTCATTCATTTGGGGAATATAAAAAATAGTGAGAGGGAATAAAGGGGAAAGGAGAAAAAATAAGTGGGAAATATCAGAAAGGGAGACAGAACATGAAAGGCTCCTAACTCTAGGAAACGAACTAGGGGTGGTGGAAGGGGAGGTGGGCAGGGGGTGGGGGTGACTGGGTGGCGGGCACTGAGGTGGGAACTTGACGGGATGAGCACTGGGTGTTATTCTGTATGTCGACAAATTGAACACCAATAAAAAATAAATTTATTTAAAAAAAAGTGTCCTTTGATTTTGGTAATTAGGAAGTCATTAAAACTCTAATTAAGTTGGAAGTATAGACAAAGGATATGGAAGAGTTCCGGTTTCTTTCTTTAGAATTGCATTTGACTTTGATTATTCACCTTTTGAACAGGTTTTAGAGGAAGTACTTGAAATTAGAAGGAAGCCTCTGGGAAGAAAATTGTGGTGGTGGCTTGTTATTGGAGGGTGAATAGAGCCCACTTCCTAAAGTGGGAGAGAAGGAATAAAAAAAATCATGCTCTCAGCACATTGAGGGAAATGAACAACATCACCTCAATGTTTTGAGAGGCCTACCATACTTCTGCGTAAGAAGGGATGGGCAAGGCTGGGATACCTGAACGGGCTTGAGGAGAGTGACTTGGAGGAAGGAAAGGTAAATGTGCTGCATGTGAGGCCCGTCTTCTAGATTCATCTTCAAGGAGTGAGTTTCTCATTCTTCCAGTTGTCAAGAAAGTTGACTGCTGTTTGTTTGCTCATGGCTGAGTCCTTCCACAGAAATTGTCCTTTTTCAAGGTTATGCTTCTTCCCCAGGAGCAACCTGCATTCAATGACTTGTTGATGCAGGGATATCAGAACCTAGACCCCTTGCCTCAATTCAGGATATCTGTGAAGAGCCATCTCGGTTTCAGAGCTACCATGAGATTGGCTGAAATCTCAGTGCAAGCACTTTAACCTCTCTTAGTAGAATCCAGTTTGTCCTACTCATTTACAGGTATTGTTCTCAAGGACAGTCTTCAGTGAACCTCTTGCATCAAATCTTGGTTGCAATGATTGTTTCTAGGGAACCCAACCTAACGGAGATACTATATATGTTATAATCTGCTTAATGTCTCCCAGATTTGGATCCAATTAACAGGAACAGATTTTTGATTTTGCTATTTAGTGGACTGATCAAAAGATTCCAAAATGAGAAGTTAATGTGATTCTAAAACAGTAGTTCTCATCTGGGAGCAGAAGATATCTCCCTTCCCCAAATTCTGACACACCCCATAACACCTCCTTGAGAAAACACAATTTTAATACTGTGGAACTATCTGTACTTTGGGATGGACCTGTTGAGGAAGGTGTGACACTGCAAATGGAAAGTCTATCTGTGACACAGGTAGTCCCTAGAGGAGAGAGGGAAGAGTAGAGAAGAGCGGTCTTGTTTAAGGAGATACTTTACTATATTTATATTCTAGATGAAAGAAACCACTGGAGAGAGAAAGAGCAGTTGTGAATCAGGGGAAAGAAGAAATAATTGATGGAAGGGCACTTTGCAGGTGCCTGGGCAGCTCAGTTGGTTAAGCAGCTGCCATCAGCTCAGGTCATGACCTAGGGTCCTGGAATTGAGCCCTGCATTGGGCTCCCTGCTCAATGGGCAGCCTGCTTCTCCCTCTCCACTGCTTGTGCTCTTTAGCTGTCTCTCTATCCCAAATAAATAAATAAATAAAATCATAAAAAAAATTTTCAAGTAAAGAAAAAAGAGCACTTTGCTTGAAAAGACCCTATCCCACCCAAACCCACTAAATTATTCTCCAGTAGTCTCATGCCCACACTCGGAAAGCAAGAACTCTTATCTTGCATCTTTAGAATTGGAGTTTCCATCTCCAAATCCCCAATCCCTTCAGACTGAAGATTGGTGATATTTGACAGAGACTTCCAGGGCTTTATCAACTCATTTCTTTCTTTTTTTTTTTTTCTCAACTCATTTCTGAATGACTTGGTCATCCTGACTCTCAGCTGCTGAGGGTCATCACGAGACCAGCAAGTTTCAGTGTCTTTGGGAGATCTTATAATGACTGTGCTTCCTGCTTACAGCTCTCCTGATGGTCTAGGAAGTTTTGCAGTGGTCACCCTTCCCCTTGAACCAAAACCCAAAGGCTAATAAGTCCCTTCACATCTCACAGCTGAGATAAGCTATAATTATGATGAAACAAAACTGGGAGTCCAAGTGAATGTTCCAACCACTGCAGGAACTGTGTGCCCAGGAGTGGTCATGCGATAAGGCTTCGCTGCAATTAGAAATCTCTCCTGGATGTTGACACTTCCCTCTGAGTTTAAGTGGGAAAATAAATTGGATGAGAGGAAGGGGCAGGACATGCAAGAGGAGGTAGAAAATTTTAAAAGATGTCTGACAAATCACAGCTAAAAGGTTGAATTTGTTTAGTTTTGTTTTTTGGGTGTTTTAATTCGGTTGCTTGGTTTTGGGGTTTTGTTTTGTTTTTAACTGCTTTGGGGGATGAAAGCAAATTTCCCTGGTAAGAAATGATTGCTTTCCACGGCCAGTTTGGGGGCTATTAACCTGATATGACCTGAGTGCAGTACTCCCCACAGGTCATAGAGATGACTCTATATAAGAACTGATCATAGGGAAAATGATTGAGGCTATTATTAACGCATTACTCAATTACTTATTAATTACTTTAAAATGGATAGAAATGAGGCAATTAGGAGTTCACAATTCTAATTGATATTTGAAATCACAGAGAGTGAATTGATGAGCACCAGCTGCTCTGACATTTTGCCTGGTGATCAGCTACAGGGGAAGAGGCTATAGAGTGATACTCTACAGTCTCTCTTTTCACAGCACGGCCACACTGAGGGAGGGCAGATGGTTCTCCTGGGAGAATAAAAAAGCACTTGTACTTCCATTTGACTAGACAGCCATGAAGTCAGGATCTGGCTATGGCATGCAGTCCTCATAGAAAGTAGGAGGAAATCTGTGTGCATTGGTCTTTCCTACTGTGGACACTGGAACTAAATATGAACCCAGGAAATGAGGGATGATTACGAGTATGACTGAGTTCAAAATTAAACTTTGGGGATGAATGGGTTATTAGCTAGCCAGACACAGTATAAACCATTACTAAATCCCACAGAATCCTCCAGCTTGTTGAGAGTAGGCGGGCTAACCATTCATGACACCCTCCCTTCCTTATTCAGGTCCTCAGAAGGTCCTTGATGTCTTTTGGTCATGTGTCCACTAATTTTGTGAAAAGAAGTCAAGATGCTCAAGGAAGCATCCCATGAATTTTCTAGAGTTTTCTTTCTCCAAGGACATATTTTTATGATATTAAATATGTCCTAATATTGTTCTGTATATCTTTCTGTTCTCCTCATAGGCATCTTTAATCACATCCTTTGAAACAGGAGGAACTTGGGACGCCTGAGTGGCTCAGAGTCTGCCTTTGGCTCAGGGCGTGATCCTAGAGACCTGGGGTCGAGTCCCACATCAGGCTCCCTTCATGGAGCCTGCTTCTCTCTCTGCCTATGTCTCTGCTCTCTCTCTCTGTGTCTCTCATGAGTAAATAAATAAAAATCTTTTTAAAAAACAGAACATTTTCATCATGTCACAGCTGTGGAGAGTTAGTTTTCTCATTTTAGTAACTGAGTCAATATGAGAACAGTCTTTCCTGAAAAGTCTGCAATTGTCTTTTTTTTTTTTTTACCAGAAAAGATTTTAATTTCTATAAGAAAATCTAAAATATGGGAAAAAAGCATGTCAGGAAGGAGGAGAAGAGGGCACATGAGATAAGAAGAATGAAAGACGGAATAGAATAAAAAGCCAAACAAAGAAGCAGAAGGGACTGAGAACATAGAAAATCAGGGACATCTCCCTGTCCCCTTCTGTGTGGTTAATTTTATGTATCAATTTGACCAGGCCATGGGGGCCCAGAAATTTGTTCAAACGTTATTTTGAGTGTGTCTGGGAGAGTGTTTCAATATAAGATTAACATTTAAACTGTTAGACGGGAGTAGAGCAGATTGCTCTCCCAGTGTAGGTGGTCGTCACTTCCTGAAGGCCTGAAAAGAATAAAATGGCAAATAAGAAGGAACTCACTCTCCTTGACTACTGAATTGGTCTTCTCAGCTTTCAGACTCAGATTGAAATATTAGCCTGGATCTTGAGTCTGTTGGCTTTCAGAGTGGAACTTAAATCATTGGTTCTCTTGGTTCTCAGACCTTCAGACTCAGACTGGAACAAAACATCAACTTTCCTGGGTCTCCAGCTTGCTAACTGGGACAGTTGCTGGGACTTCTCAGCTTCCATAATTGTGTGATTAATACCTAATGATAAATATCATATCATATCATATCATATCATATCATATCATATCATAGTTATCCAAAGAAACAGAACCAATAGGATATATGGTATACATATACACATACATATATTTCACTATAAAGAAGCATATCAGAATATATGTATTCTTTACCTATTGGTTCTGTTTCTCTGGGTAATCCTGACCAATATACCATCCCAGACTTTTCTTTCTCTGTGTATTTCAGGGAAGAAGGATTTTATCCCATATCTACTTCTAGGCTACTTCATGCTGAAGACTTCTCTATTATCATCTAGTTTCTCATATCACTTTCATAAAAGCCTTAGGTGTCGACTTTGATCTGGAGCCATTACCTGGAGCTTTGGGACTGCCATCCTCCATAATGTTGATCCAGCCACCACCATGCTGGCCTCAATAGAAGGATGATTCAGAGAAGGCTATTTTTTTTAAGTTTTTATTTAAATTCCCATTAGTTAACATACAGTTTAATATTAGTTTCAGGTGTACAATATGCTGATTCAACACTTCCACACAACACCCGGTGCTGATCACACAAGTGCACTCCTTGATCCTGATCACCTATTTAAGCCATCACCCCATCCACCTCCCCTCTGGTATCCATCAGTCTGTTCTCTATAGTTAAGAGTCTATTTCCTGGTTTGCCTCTCTTCCCCCCCCCAATATGTTCATTTGTTTTGTTTCTTAAATTCCACATTTAAGATTTCCAGTGAAATCATATGGTATTTGTCTTACTCTGACTGACTTATTTCACCTAGTGTTATATTCTCTAGATCTATCCACGCTGTTGCAAATGACAAGATTTTGTTCTTTTTTATACCTGAGTAATATTCCAGTGTGTGTGTGTGTGTGTGTGTGTGTGTGTGTGTGTACACCACCTCTTCTTTATCATCAGTTGATGGACACTTGGGCTGCTTCCATAATTTGGCTATTGTAGATAATGCTGCTATAAACATTGGGGTGCATGTATTTTAGAAGGCCATTTTTCTTTAAAGTTCCATTTTAATTCTCTGTAAAACCACTATTGGAAAGATGTTACATGTAAGTTTAGAGATAAGTAGAAAGAATTTCTAGTAGTCTCTTGGTACCAATTAGTTTTGCTGTCCAGCATCTCTTCCTTTTTGTCTGGTAATAGCACCATTCTTCCACTGGGGAAACTCTCCATTCTCATTCTATTTTGTTCTGGTAGGGTATCATCATGTGCCCACACCTCATGGCAACAGTAAGTGGCCCAAAGGAGTGACACTTGGCCCAAACAAGGATATCAAAACTCTTTCTTAGGATTGATATATGGACACTGAGAAAAAGTGTCTATCTTTCCACTGAAGTTACTAAACTCAAAGAGTATAAATGTGGAGCTGCAGGCAACCATCTTCCCTAAATGCATATTTAAAGCCATCTCTAGTAGGCGAAAATAGGGCCAACAAGAACAGAATAAAAAATTGAGGAGTAATATGAAAAGGAGAAGAAGGAGGAAGAGGGATCTAATGTTTAAGTTCTTGAGTCTACCTATGTCTGAAGGAACTGTTAAGCCTTGGACTTCCCAGGCATATGAGCCAATGGGCTTCAGTTTTGGTAAGGTAGTTTGATTTGAGGTTCTGTTATCTCTAAATAATACCAAAGCACATAATCCATAGTATTTTGATTAATCCTAATCATTTAAAATATCCAGATTAAAACCAAAGATGAGGGGACACCTGTGTGGCTCAGATGGTTAAGCATTTGCCTTTGGCTCAGATCACGATCCTGGGGTCCTAGGATTGAACCCTGTGTTGGGCTCCTTGCTCAATGGAGAGCCTGCTTCTCTCTCTCCCTCTGCCTCTGCCCCTCCCCCTGCTTACGCACTCTGTCTCAAATAAATAAATAAATAAAATCTTAAAAAATAAAATAAAAAATAAAGCCAAACAGTGTACAGAGGTTGGAGTATTACTACTAACAGAGTCATAGTTGTAGAGCTAGCAGAATTCGGGTATTGGTTAGTGGGGCCTCTTGCTGAGAAGTTGACAATTTGAGTTGAGTGGTTGTGAAGCAGCTGGTTAAACTTCTGTCTACTGGGTCATTAGAGTCAGATTCTGCCTACTATAAAGCTAGGACTTCAAGGGACTTGATGGGAAAATATAAGGGAGATGAAGCATTTTTGCTATTCCTGTTGCCCTTTACAAACATTGTGCAATTAAAAAAAGATAAGCTTTGTTTCAAGATGGCGCATCTGAAAACAGTAAAATAGCACAAATAAGACAGCACATGGCTTTGTAAAGGATACCCTTTAGCCCTGGAACCAACAGTCTGAACCCATGGAGGGAAGGAGGGATAGGGGTCAAATAGTCATAAATCTTTCAATAAACTTAATTATCTGCCTCTACAAAATCAGGAAAGTGGCAAAAAGTGGGAAATACAATTGGGATCTGAGACACTTACAGTATTTTGTGGGATTGATGCTTCCTTTCTTGAGATAGAGGGATTGTCTATTTTTTTTAAGGGTTGGAAAGATCCTTAGGCTCTCTTGCCTAAGAGATTATAGGTTTTTTCATAAGAAATTTTGAAGATAAGGAAATACAAGAATAATAATATAACAAATACCTAGTTTCCCACAACTCAGAATTAATGGTGGCAACTGCCTACAGACATAGGTAAGCTATATATAGCTTAAATTTTTTATTTACTGTGGAGTATTTCACGACATGATTATTAGCCTAAAAAGTTTTGTCTGTTCCCGTTGGGATTTTTTTTTGTTTGTTTCTGCTTTGTTTGTTTTTTAAAGAATTATTTATTTATTTATTTGAGAGAGACAGAGAGACAGATCGATCATATAGGAGGAGGGGCAGAAGAAGAGGGAGACAATCTCAAGCAGACTTCCTGTGGAGCACAGAGCCCAATGCGGAGCACAAGCACGATTCCTCAACCTTGAGATCATGACCCAAGCCTAAATTAAGAGCTGGAAGTTCAACCGACTGAGCCACCTAAGTGCCTCTTGCCTGGTCCCTTTGTAATAGACATTGAGGTTGTCAGATTTAATAGATAAAAAGCAATAGATTAACTAATGTCATTATATGTTTTGTGGTGCATACATGTGAGAATTTTTTCTAGTTTATACATCCAGAGTGAATTGCTAAATCATAAATTTTACATAGCTGCTACCAATTGCTCTCTTTTTTTTTTTGTTAGTTTTTTTTTAAATTTATTTTTTATTGGTGTTCAATTTACTAACATACAGAATAACACCCAGTGCCCGTCACCCATTCACTCCCACCCCCCACCCTCTTCCCCTTCTACCACCCCTAGTTCGTTTCCCAGAGTTAGCAGTCTTTACGTTCTGTCTCCCTTTCTGATATTTCCCACACATTTCTTCTCCCTTCCCTTATATTCCCTTTCACTATTATTTATATTCCCCAAATGAATGAGAACATATAAGTTGTGCTAAGTTATATTCTTGCCAGTAGTGTATGACAATTCCATTGTTCCCAAATTTTTGCAAATAATTGACATTGTAGAACTTTTTAATATATGCCTATTTGATGACACAAAAATAGCACTATGCTGTGGCTTTACTTGCTTTTATTTTGCAAAAACTAAATAAGGCTGAACTTTTTTTGCATATTTATTGTTCATGCAGATATCTTCTTCTATGATTTTTCTGTGTTTTTTCTTCTTGAATTGTGGGAGATCTTTATATATCCTGCATATGAATCCTTTGTTTGGGTAGTGTTTGTAGACTATAGGTTTTGACCCAATCTCTGTTTGAATTCTGGTTTGTTACTAAGCAATAAGTTACTTATCTCTTCTGTGCTTCAATGTTCTTATCTGTAAGCTAGAGAGAATGCTAGTTCCTCTCTCATGGTGCTTTCAGGAAGATTGAATTAATAGCTAGGAAAGGGATTTAGAGTAGTGCTCTATTACTGGTCAGAATGTGAAGGAGAGAAAATATGAGAAAAACGCAAAGAGCTCACATCCTTTTCAATTCTTTTACAGCAGCAGAAACAAAACAACCATTAGTAGCAATAAATTATCCTGGTTCACACTTTATAGTATTCTTGTTGGTTCCTTAACTTTTCACATGCCTCTTCTTTTCCTGCCCCTCATTTTATGTGCTATTTGAGCTTCTACATGTGTGCAAACTTAACACAAATAGTTTATGTTCATGAGAATTTATGAGATGATCTCTCCTTTGGGTCCCAAAGATTCTTGAAAATACCTTGAACATGGCTCTTACCTCTGCTCAGCTTGGTAAAGGAGTTAGGACCAAAGACTGCCTCATGCATCTAATAGCCCCAGTGGCTAGGATCATTACTGCCACTTGGAAGGGATTCTCTAGTTGACCATAAAGTTGAGGGTCCACTTCTGGATTCTCTATTCTGTTCCATTGATCTATGTGTCTGTTTTTGTGCCAGTACCACACTGTCTTGATGACCACAGCTTTGTAGTACAACCTGAAATCTGGCATTGTGATGCCCCCAGATATGGTTTTCTTTTTTAAAATTCCCCTGGCTATTTGGGGTCTTTTCTGATTCCACACAAATCTTAAAATAATTTGTTCTAACTCTCTGAAGAAAGTCCATGGTATTTTGATAGGGATTGCATTAAACGTGTAAATTGAAGGAGGAAAGACTATCCACTGGAAGAAAGACAGTCTCTTCAATAAATGGTGCTGGGAAAATTGGACATCCACATGCAGAAGAATGAAACTAGACCACTCTCTTTCACCATACACAAAGATAAACTCAAAATGGATGAAAGATATAAATGTGAGGCAAGATTCCATCAAAATCCTAGAGGAGAACACAGGCAACACCCTTTTTGAACTCGGCCACAGTAACTTCTTGCAAGATACATCCACGAAGGCAAAAGAAACAAAAGCAAAAATGAACTATAGGGACTTCATCAAGATAAGAAGCTTTTGCACAGCAAAGGATACAGTCAACAAAACTCAAAGACAACCTACAGAATGGGAGAAGATATTTGCAAATGACGTATCAGATAAAGGGCTAGTTTCCAAGATCTATAAAGAACTTCTTAAGCTCAACACCAAAGAAACAAACAATCCAATCATGAAATGGGCAAAAGACATGAACAGAAATCTCACAGAGGAAGACATACACATGGCCAACATGCACATGAGAAAATGCTCTGCATCACTTGCCATCAGGGAAATACAAATCAAAACCACAATGAGATACCACCTCACACCAGTGAGAATGGGGAAAATTAACAAGACAGGAAACCACAAATGTTGGAGAGGATGCGGAGAAAAGGGAACCCTCTTACACTGTTGGTGGGAATGTGAACTGGTGCAGCCACTCTGGAAAACTGTGTGGAGGTTCCTCAAAGAGGTAAAAATAGACCTGCCCTACGACCCAGCAATTGCACTGCTGGGGATTTACCCCAAAGATACAAATGCAATGAAACGCCGGGACACCTGCACCCCGATGTTTCTAGCAGCAATGTCCACAATAGCCAAACTGTGGAAGGAGCCTCGGTGTCCATCGAAAGATGAATGGATAAAGAAGATGTGGTTTATGTATACAATGGAATATTACTCAGCCATTAGAAACAACAAATACCCACCATTTGCTTCAACGTGGATGGAACTGGAGGGTATTATGCTGAGTGAAATGAGTCAATTGGAGAAGGACAAACATTATATGTTCTCATTCATTTGGGGAATATAAATAATAATGAAAGGGAATATAAGGGAAGGGAGAAGAGATGTGTGGGAAATATCAGAAAGGGAGACAGAACATAAAGACTCCTAACTCTGGGAAATGAACTAGGGATGGTGGAAGGGGAGGAGGGCGGGGGGTGGGGGTGACTGGGTGATGGGCACTGAGGGGGACACTTGACGGGATGAGCACTGGGTGTTATTCTGTATGTTGGCAAATTGAACACCAATAAGAAATAAATTTATTATTAAAAAAAAAAGGAAGGGATTCTCTAAGTGTCCAATGACTGCCTGACAGGAGCTGTTCCCAACTGGAGGAAAAATAATGCTTTAAAAATTTGGTCCAGCCAATCAGTAAGTTCAAGGGCAGTAGCTTTACCAAATGTTAATTTTGGAATCATTTATTAAATATATTTTGAACTAATTGTTCAGTTGCACTTGGGAAATCTAGTATACATATATCATGTGTACACAGCACCTATGCACACAGGCATCGCGTGCACGCACACACACACACACTCACACTATGTTGTAGAAATATCAGCAAAACCTTGGGGGAAAATGTATCTCACTGTAGCTCTTCCTGGAGCTCATCTTACTGCTTATTTAAAAGAAACAATTCTTTCCTTTTGGGCCTCAGTACAGAACTCTGCTAAACTGAGCTCCTGGGCTGGTAACACATCAGAGAGAAAGGAAGGTGTCATTTGGCAATTTGGCTGCTGCTGATGACACAGTCATCTTTCAGGAAAAAAGTTTGCTTCAGGGAGGGCTGTCTATTAGAGCAAAAGGATAGCAAGTTAAGAGAATCGGTTGCTAGCTTTTCTTTGCAGTAAAGCAAGCTTTTTTTTTTTTTTTTTTTTGCTGAGTATGAGAAAATGCAACCTATTTATTCTGAGGGAGATAATACCAGGAAAGGAGAGGCTAAAAACCGAACATACAAATCTTGAGAGGCACAAGAACTATATAGTCACTGGGAGAAGGAACCGTGCCTGTTTTGTTTTGTTTTTTAGCCCTTTCTATATGTACACTGAGCACCTGGCACAGTGACTGGCACCAACAGACCCTTGGTAAATATTTGTTAAATGAGTGTATGGATCAATGTCTCCTAGTTCTAGAAGTATCTCTTTATCCTTTTCCTTCAAATTCTTTAGTATAAAAATATATATTCTCAGTATTTTCAAAATTACCAAAAATAAAGAGACTAAAAGAAAACACATTCAGAATCCACCCATAAAGATAAAATTTGGTTTTGAATATTTTCCTGTAACATTTTTATGTCTGCACATGTATTAGTATTTGTTTTTATTTTTTTGGCTGCTTTAAAAAAGATTTTATTTATTTATGCATGAGAGATACAGAGAAAGGCAGAGAGACATAGGCAGAGGGAGAAACAGGCTCCCATGGGGAGCCAGATTCGGGACTCGATCCCAGGACTCTGGGATCACACCCTGAGCTGAAGGCAGACACTCAACCACTGAGCCACCCAGGTGTCCCTCGGCTGCCTACTTTTAATTTATTTCTTTTAAGACCACCTTCTTGCAGGTCACCTGGGTACCTGAGCAGTTGAGCATCTGCCTTCAGTTCAGAGCATGATGCCAGGGTCTTGGGATCGAGTCCCACATTGGGCTCCCTGCAGGGAGCCTGCGTTGCCTTCTGCCTATGTCTCTGCCTCTCTCTGTGTCTGTTATGAATAAATAAATAAACTCTATAAAAGAAAAAAGACTACCTCCTTGCAATTTCCAGAGAGAAAATATAACACAGAAAACAGACTTCATTTCAAATATATAAACACTGTGCTGGAATTTAAAGTATTACTGTTAATGTTGTTACAGAAGAATGTCTGCTTACTCCAGGGCACTTCAGTATTCCTGAGGAATAAATATGATTTCGCTTTTCCTCCCACTGGGACATTCTCAGGTATGTCACTGCTCCTGCTCTTTGACATATTTTCTATGTAGAAGATAACAGAGCCTGGAAGTGAGGGGTGCCTGGGTGGCTCAGCAGTTCAGCATCTGCCTTCCACTCAGGGCATGATCCCTGGATCCTGGAATCAAGTCTCACATTCGGTTTCCACAGGAAGCCTGCTTCTCCCTCTGCCTATGTCTCTGCCTCTCTCTGTGTGTCTCTCATGAATAAATAAATAAAATCTTTAAAAAAAGAAAAGAAGCTAAGTGAAAAGCAAATCCTGATCCAAAAACCAGACTGCATCTGCCATGTACCCATCCCACTTCCTGCTGAGCTCTGAATCTGACATGTGTTGTTGTTTGTATATGCATGTGCATAGATATACACAGATTTATGGTCATGGTATATAAACAGGTTTTCATTCTAGTTTTTATTTGCCTTGTGAATGTTTTTGAAGGTCATAAATTTCTTTAAGAATTTGATTTATAATTGCTGAAATATTATTAATCTTTCAACATTTAATGATTCTTTTCTATTGTTAGATAATTAAACTTTTAAAATAGCAGCTATTTTAATAACATGAACTCCAATTAATAAGGTTACTTAAGTCAAAGGATATTAATATATAACTACTTTGGCATACTTTCTCAAAAGAATTTTCCAGACAGGATTTAAATGCTAGGATAACCCTTAGTAACGCTGAGCATTACAGCTTTTTAAAAGCTTTTTCAAATTTGGAATCGGGAAAACATTGCTTCATTGTTATTTTAACCAACATTTTTTCATAACTAAAAGATCATATTTTTTTCACATTGTTTGCTGCTTCTGCCTGTTTGATAAATTATCTGTCCATGTCCTTTATTCATTAGAAGCTCATGAAGTGGCAGTGTTCTTTTTGAGTTGACAGTAATTTTATTTTACTTTTTAAGTTTTTATTTAAATCCATTTAGTTAATGTACAGTGTAGTATTAGTTTCAGGTGTGCAGTATAGTGTTACAACACTTCCATACAACACCTGGTGCTCATCAGGACAAATGCACTCCTTAATCCCTATCATCTGTTTAACCCATCCCCCCCCCCCCCCCCCCACACACACACACCTCCCCTCTGGTGACCATCAGTTTGTTTTACAGTTAGGAGTCTGTTTCCTGGTTTGGCTTTCTCTCCTCCCCATCTTGTTCATCTATTTTGTTTCTTACATTCCACATATGAGTGAAATCATATGGTATTTGTCCCTGTCTGACTGACTGACTTAGCATACTACTCTCTAGCTCCATCCACGTTGTTGCAAATGGCAAGATTTCATTCTTTTTATGTCTGGGTAATATTCCATTGTATATGTATACCACATCTTAATCCATTCATTACTCGATGGACATTTGGGCTGTTTCCATAATTTGGCTATTGTAGATAATTCTGCCATAAACATTGGGGAGCAAATATCCCTTCAAATTAGTATTTTGTATTCTTTGAATAAATACCTAGTAGTGCAATTGCTGGGTTGTAAGGTAGTTCTATTTTTAACTTTTTGAGGCACCTCCATCCTCTTTTCAATAGTGACTGAACCAGTTTGCATTCCCACCAACAATCTTAGAGGGCTCTCCTTTCTCCACATCTCCACCAACACCTGTTATTTATTGCATTAATTTTAGCCATTCTAATAGGTGTGAGGTGATAT
Source organism: Canis lupus baileyi (assembly GCF_048164855.1). NCBI lineage: Eukaryota > Metazoa > Chordata > Mammalia > Carnivora > Canidae > Canis > Canis lupus. The sequence continues at coordinate 19,911,177 of NC_132860.1, read as the reverse complement.
GTCATTGTAGTTTTTATTTGTATTTCCCTGATGATGGGTGATGTTGTGCATCTTTTCATGTGCCTGTGGACCATCTTTATGTCTTCTTTGGAAAAACGTCTATTCATATCTTCTTCCAATTTTTAAATTGGATTATTTGGTTTTGGGGTGTTCAGTTTTATAAGTTCTTTATATATTTTGGATACTAACCCTTTATTAGATATGTCATTTGCAAATATCTTCTCCCATTCCATAGGTTGCCTTTCAGTTGTTTTTCTTTTAAGATTTTATTTATTTATTTGAGAGAGAGAGTACATGCTGGGTAGACAGTACAGGGTGGGTGAGGAGGGGCAGAGAAAGAAGGAAAGCAGATTCCCTCCTGAGCCCTGACATAGGGCTCAATCCCAGGACCCCGATACCATGACTTGAGCAGAAGGCAGACGTTTAACTGACTGAGCCACCCAGGAGCCCCTGCCTTTAGTTTTGTTGATTGTTTCCTTTGTTGTGTAAAAGATTTTTATTTTGACAGGTCCCAGTAGTTCATTTTTGCTCTTGTTTCCCTTGCCTTAGGAATCATATCTAGTAGGAAGTTGCTGTGGCCCATGATAAAGAGGTTATTGCCTATGTTTTCCTCTAACATTTTGATGATTCTGTCTCATATTTAGGTCTTTCATTCATTTTGAATTTATTTTTGTGTATGGTATAAAAAAAGTGGTCCAGTTTCATTCTTGTGCATATTACTGTCCAGTTCTCCCAACACGACGATTTTTATCATGCATGGATGTTGTACTTTGTCAAATGCTTTTCATCTGTTGAAAGGATTGTATGGTTCTTATCCTTTCTTTTATTAATGTGGTACATCATGTTGATTGATTTGTGAATATTGAACCACCCTTGCAGCCCAGGAATAAAGCCCAATTGATCATGGTGAATAATTATTTTAATGTACTGTTGAATTTGGTTTGTTAGTATTTTATTGAGAATTTTTGCATCCATGTTCATCAGGGATAGTAGCCTATAGTTCTCTTTTTCAGTGGGGTCTTTATCTAGTTTTGGTATCAGGGTAATGCTGGCTTCATAGAATGAATTTGGAATATTCCTTCCTCTTCTATTTTTTGGAATAAACTCTTCTTTCAGTGTTTGGTAGTATTCACCTGTGAGGCCATTAGGTCCTGGACTTTTGTTTTTTGGGAGGTTTTCAGTTAGTGATTCAATTTCTTTGCAGATTATCAGTCTGTTCAAGTTTTCTACTTCTTATTGTTTCAGTTTTGGTAGTTTATGTTTCTAGGATTTATTCCATTTCTCCCAGGTTATCCAATCTGTTGGCACATAGTTTTTCATAGTATTCTCTTATAATTATTATTATTATTTTTTGCTTTGGTTGGTTGTTATTTATCCTCTCTCATTTGTGATCTTATTTGTTTGGATTCTTTCTCTTTTTGATAAGTCTGGTCAGAAGTTTATCAATTTTATTGATTTTTTTTTTTCAAAGAACCAGCTCCTGGATTCATTGATCTGTTCTATTGATTTTTAAGTTTCTATATCATTTATTTATCCCCTAATCTTTATTATTTCCTTCCTTTTTGGTGGTGTTAAGCTTCGTTTGTTGTTCTTTTTCCAGTTCCTTTAGGTGTAAGGTTAAGTTATTTATTTGAGATTTTTCTTGTTTCTAACGAGAAGCCTGTATTGCTATGTCCTTCCCTGTTAGGACCACTTTTGCTGCATCCCAAAGGTTTTGGACCATTGTGTTTTCATTTTCATTGGTTTCCATATATTTTTTAAATTTCTTCTTTGATTTCCTGGTTTGACCCATTAATTATTTAGTAGCATGTTGTTTAACCTCCATGTATTTGTGATCTTTTCAATTTTTTTTTCTTGTGGTTGACTTCAAGGTTTAGTATTCTGATCAGAACAGATGCATGGTATAATCTCAATCTTTTTGTACCTGATTTTTCAGCCTGATTTGTGACCCATGATGTTATCTGTTCTGGAGAATGTCCCATGTGCACTTCTCACCCATGTGAGAAGTATAGATATTCTGCTGTTTTAAGATGGAATATTCTCAATATATCTGTTAAGGCCATCTGGTCTGAGCGTGTCATTCAAAGCCATTGTTTCCTTGTTGATTTTCTGTTTAGATTATCTGCCCATTGATATAAGCGGTGTGTTAGACTCCCCTACTATTATTGTATTAATACCAATGAAGTCTTTTATGTTTGTTATAAAGTATTTTATATATCTGGGTGCTCCCATGTTGGGTGCATAAATATTTATAATTGTTAGATCTTCTTTTTGGATTGTCCCCTTTTTTATGATATTTTGTCCTTCTTCATCTCTTATTACAGTCCTTGATTTAAAGTCTAGTTTGTTTGTTTGTTATGAGGATTGTTATTCCAGCTTTCTTTTGATGTCCGTTTGCATGATAAATGTTTCTCCACTACTTCACTTTCAGTCTGCAGGTAGCTTTAGGTTTATTTTTTTATTTTTATTTTTTATTTTATTTATGATAGGCACACAGTGAGAGAGAGAGAGAGAGGCAGAGACACAGGCAGAGGGAGAAGCAGGCTCCATGCACCGGGAGCCCGACGTGGGATTCGATCCCGAGTCTCCAGGATCGTGCCCTGGGCCAAAGGCAGGCGCTAAACCCCTGCGCCACCCAGGGCTTTGGGTTTAAAATGAGTCTCTCATAGGCAACATATGGGGGAGCGGTCTTGATTTTTTTGTTTTTTGTTTTTTGTTTTTTTTCCATTATGGCACCCTCTTTTGATTGGAGCATTTAGTCCATTTACATTCAGAGTAATTATTGGTAGATATGTATTTAGTGCCATTTTGTTACTTGTTTTATCTCTTCTGAGCTTTTCTCTGTTCCTTTGTCACTTTTGGTCTTTCCACTTGATTTGACAGTAATATATTGACAGTAAAATATATTCTAAAATATTTTAAGAAGACTTAGGCTGTCTATAAATAATTTTCCAAGTTGTTAGATTTCTATTAACTTTATTTTATGGTAATTGATAAGAAACACATTTTAGATTTTTAAGTAATTAAATCTACTGTTTTTCCCCTTGTGATTTCTTCTATGTCATTCATTCTTGGAAAACATTTTCCCTTTCTGGAGTCTATAAAATACTCATTTATGGTTTATTCTTGTTTAGTTTGGTTGACTTTTGTTTAGTTTTATTTTGTCTTAATTTTAAGCACAATACTAAGTCATTTCAATCTAGCTTTATTTTCCCAGCATCATTTACTGAATATTTCTCCTTTTGCATACTGATTTACGATGGGCACTTAACTATATTTTAAATTCTTATATAGAAGAACTTTGGTTTCTAGAATCTATATTGCTCCATTGATCAAACTGTCAATTCTTGCCCTAGAGACACAGGATCTTGATAACTGAAAGTTTATTGTAGGCTTTATTATCTCATAAGACAAATCTCTCTTCATTACTCTTTCCATCTTATATTATTTCATCTTTTTGAAACTTTACTATTCAAAACTATATACTTTTAAAATGAGCTGTATTATCTCTTTGTCGAGGAAAAATCGGAAGAATTCTTTTAAAAGATTTTTATTGGAATCAGATTAAACCTTTCAACTATTTCAGAAGAATTAAATAATCACCTTTATAATATTTAGTATTCCCATTCAAGAACATGGTATATCTCTCCATTTATTCTCCTATTATATCTCTCTGTTTTCTAATTTTCTTCATAGAGATGACATACAATTTTCTAAATTGTTTTTCACTCCTTCCTTCTTTCCTTCCTTCCTTCCTTCCTTCCTTCCTTCCTTCCTTCCTTCCTTTCTTTCTTTCTTTCTTTCTTTCTTTCTTTCTTTCTTTCTTTCTTTCTTTCTTTCTTTCTTTCTTTCTTTCTTTCTTTCTTTCTTTCTTTCTTTCTTTCTTTCTTTCTTTCTCCCAACACAAGCCTTGAACTCATGATCCTGAGATCAAGGCTTGAGCTAAGATCAACAGTCAGGCACTTAAACTAAGCCACCCAGGCACCCCTTCAGAGATTTCTTATTAGTGTTTTTTGAAAATGTGCTTTATTATTTTAAATGACATAGAATAAAATAGTTTTACCATTATAATTTTAAGTAGACTATTGCTGGTGAAAAGAAACACCTGTTATATTTGCATCTGGACATCTTCCTAACTTCTCTAATTAGTTTGAATAATTTTTAAAATTTCTTGAGTCTTTCTAGATCAACAAAGCAGTAATTTGTAAAATATTTTTCCTCTATTTTAACAGCAATACCATGTTTCCCTTTAACTCTTTTATTGTTTTGCAAATTAAAAAGTATTGTTAAGTAAAATGACATTAGAACTTTTTATTGTTGTTCCTGAATTTGAAAGGAAATATTTCTGTTGTTTAAGCATTCAGAATGTTGCCTCTAGATTTTTATATCATTGTAATGTTAAGGAAATTTTCTCCCTTGCTTATTTTCTAAGACTTTTCTCAGGAATTGATACACAATTTTATGGCATATTAGGGCATCTGTGGGAATGATCATGTTGCTCTTCTCCTTTGACCTATTACTGATGGGCAATACTAATAAATTTGCTATTATAAGTGAACTTTTTAAAAAGATTTTACTTTTTATTTTAGAGAGAGAGAGAGAGAGAGAGAAGAGCGCACAAGCAGTGGCGAGGGCAGAAAGAGAAGCTGACTCCCTCCTGAGCAGGGAGCCCAACACAGGGCTTGATTCCAGGACCTCAAGGTTACAACCTGAGCCAAAGGCAGAGGCTTAACCAACCACTTAGGAGCCCCTAAATAAACTTGTATTCTAAGAAAGAAGTCTGCATAATATTCTGGGCAGATTATTCTTCTAATTTAGTACTATATTATTTTCATTGACTTATTTCAGATTTTTACATCTTCTAAAATATTATGGAAATTATAACCTGGCTACCCCCTTCCCCATATTCTAGATGCCTTTTGCCAGGCGTCTCTCCTTTAAAAAAAAAATAATGGGACCACCTGGCATATTATATAATTAGAATGAAAGCTCCATAAGACTTTGTTTTATTTGTTGATGATGCATTTAAGACCTTAGAAGCATTCCTAACACACAATTGGTATTTAATGGTATTTGAATTTAATACTTCCCGAATAGATTAGTGAATTCTCTCTTGTATTGATCTTTACTTTCTTCTTCATTTATACTACAAATTACACATCCTTTTTTTTTTTAGTTTAGCTGGAATAAGACATAGAAGTATATATATTGTGCACAATTTTTTTCCATATGAATATGAGCATGGTGTATTTGCTGAAGTTTTGATTATCTGAGGATTTCTTCCTGTTGCTATCAGGAATAGAAAAATAGCTGAAGAAAAAAATTCTTCTCATATACTTTTTTCTCTTCAAAATTGTACTATATTGTTTCATTATTTCCTGATACTTAGCATTGCTGAAGAGTATTATAAAGCTGGCTTTAGTTTCTTCATCTTCCAACTTTTCTTTTTGTTTCATGCCAGAATACTTCATTCTTGAATTTTAAAGAGAATGACAAAAAGAATACATTTGATTCTTTAAGAATATACAGACATATGTGTTATATAAAATGAAAATCTCAAAAAAAAAAAAAAAAAAAAAAAAGAAAATCTCTCTCACTACTTATTCCTTCTCTCATAGAATTCCTCCAAAATAACCTCACTCCTCAGCTATAACTACTCTAACTACTCTGACTTTCTTCTAGGTTTGCTTCTATATATTTATAAGATTATAGAGTTTCTGCTTTCTAAAATAAGATCATATTCTTGTAACAAGGTACCTGGAAGAGAAAAACTTTAAAAATATTTTAGCAATAGAAGCTGCCAAATTCTTCTTTGTATAGATGGACACAGAGATTCACATTGAAACAGATATTCTTGGCCTACTGCCGCTACTCGATTTTGTAAATATTAGAAGAGTAAGCACTTGCCATCCTAGGGAAAAGAGACAAGAGGGACTTTTGTATATTTGTCAAGGCTGCCTTTTCTGAGTGTCTCAAGTATGTAGACATAACTGATCTTTGAGTGTAGAAAGTGGAAAATTTTACATAGGAGCCATGAAGCTGCCCCAAACGACAGATAAATGTTTCATCCCCTTCCTGTTGAAAAGTCAACATTACTAAAATCTCAGAGATGAATTAAGATGGTCCCAACCTAGCACAAGGGTCCCAAAGTAAACAGACTAAGAAGAAATTTTGAGTCTCTAGAAGATTACAAAGAAATATGAGATGTATGACAGAGTTGGAGGTGGTGAAGAGCTCCAGGAACATGTCATGTCAGGAGGTTAAGCTAGTTCAGAGCATTCCAGCCAGTGAGAAATTTTTAAGAATGGAGAATGGCTAATATATTTCTAGGAACAATGATGTCTGTTATTAAATTTGGAGGCATTTCCTTGATTGACTACTATTACCTTCTAATATTTCTAAACTTTCAGTAGAAATCTGTTATCTAAAATAACCTAATGTTTGTGGTACTTGGTAGGTATGGAGGAAGAGGAAAAGAGTCTACACAGACCCAAAAACAAAGAAAGTCTTTCAGGAGCAGGCTGTGATGAAGCAGTGGGATTCAGGATGGAATGTAATGTCAGAACACAAGCCCTCCCTGGAAATCCAAAGGACAATACCAGTGGTAGAGGTAGGTGTACTTTGTACAGTATTAGGATGGATGCTTGAACCATCTTATTTGGATAATAGGATAAGACTTGAAAGATGGAGAATTTGGGAAGTACTAGATTGTAAATGCTTGAGTATAAATAATTCCCAGTCAGAATGACCCTGCTGTAAGGGGTGTGGTGGGTGGCCTCTAAGATGGACCTCAATGATCCCCACCTCCTGATATTCATGCCTTTGTGGAAGTCCCTCCCCTTGATTATGGGTTAGATTTAGTGATTCACTTCTAGCAAATAAAATACAGCAGCAGTGATAGGATATCTCTTTTAAGATAAAATTACAAAAAGATTACAGATTTCATCTTGGACATCCTATCTTACTCACCCTGAGAAATGCCAGCTACTGTATTGTGAGCTTCCTACTGGAGACATCCACATGTCAAAGAACTGAAGAAGGTTTCCAGCCACTAGTTAGCAAGAAACTCAGGCTCCCAGTTCGACAGCCTGCAAGGAACTGAAGTATGCACACAACCACATGCGTGAGCGTGGAGAGAGATTCTCCCCATCAGATCCTCGGATGAGACCATAGCCATGGCCCTGTGGCTTGACTACAACCTCCTAAGAAGCCTTGAGCCAGCTAAATTGCACCCAGATTCCCGACCTACAGAGACTGTTAGAAAATGAATGTTTGTTGCTTCAAGTTCCTAAGTTTTATTTGTAATTTGTTATGCAATAAGAGATAATTAATTCAGTGGGAGAAATAATCAAGTGTATATCAGATAGTTGATAAATTTGGGTGAAGACTCTGATTTGGGATTCTGAATGGAATTAAATGTTTAATAGAGCCAGAGTATAGGAAATGCAATGATATGTTTAAGGATGCATCATTGTATAAAAGCAGCATGCCACAGGATATTATACCAAAGCATCTGTTTTCATGATTCCACTTGATTTTTGAGATATGTATGTAAATCTGTTTTAGAAGAGACAACTCAAAGACTCAGGGGGAGCCTAGCAAGGCAACCCTGACTTGTCTTCCCTTCTTTCCCAGCAATCATATTCTGAAAACACAGAAAGTTACATAGGAATACTATTTAGAAGTCTAGTAGATTCCAAGTAAAGCCAATCATCAGAGTGTAGCGAGGGCATTAAGTGAGGAGAATCCAAGAGGCCCAGGGACTTTACCCACCAAAGGCTACAGAAGAGCCACTCTCCTTGGACCTCTCTCCCACTCAAGCCATACACAACAGTGTCCACATTAATACCTCTCTTTCTGGAAGCTTTTAGAGAATTGAATTCCCAGGATTCAACCTAGCTAAGGGCATAATATAGACAGGTGGGGGAATACTGTATCCAGAGATATCAGGCTGATTGTATAAAAGAGTAGAGACAGAGAAAACACTACAGTCTCCTTACAATTATCAGTATATTTCAAAAAATTACAGTCATAGGTTGTTACAACAAATTCCTAGTGTTTCTTATTCTTGTATTTGCCTTGTTATCATCCTAAAAATCAATCAATATCTAAATATATAGTTGCCAAAGTTCTGTTCTATTTTAAATTGTGATTTTATTTAATATTAACATTACATGTCCATTTCTAGAACCTGGCTCTAAGGGGCCTGGTTAGTCAGAAGGTGTGGTGTTGCCGTTAATAAAACAGTCTCTAGACAGACTGGTTGGATTTGAACCCCAGCTTTCCTACTTACTGGCTGTGTCACCTTGGGCAAGTGACTTAATCTGTCAAGGCTTCAGGTTCCTTACTTATAAGATGGAGATAATAATAGCACCTATCTGATAGCATTATTTTGAGGATTCAGTAAGTCAATGCTTGCAAAGTGCTTAGAACAGCAACAGCTCCACAAATGGGTCCGCTTTCTGTTGGCCATTAGTTTTGTAATAGAACAGCAGATGATGGGGGACGGGAGGGGTGTTAGTGGACAAGAAGAGAAACTTTAAGCTTGCCCAGTACAGAGTTCCTTTTGCCTCAGGAGTCATCTTGACCCAGAAACAGTATAAGTGGTGTGACATAAGGCTGTTTTGTGTTCCCTGAAAATAACAGATTAATATTAACACTCATGGGATAGTCTCTGGAGGCCCAGACTTGGACCTGCTTATGCTTTAGCCCTGCTGGGCCTTACCTCATACATATTCACTCAGACAAGTATGGTTTAAACTGGGAAAAAAGTCAGCTTTGGGGGCCTTTGTTTTTTATTTTATGGTTCTTTCTTTTGAAAACCAGATGATTTATGCTCTTGCCCCTCTGGGAACAGAGCAGGTCATAAACTGAAAACAAATGTCTACAGAAAAAAGAAGCTTCCAGACAACAGTTCTTCTAACAGACAGAACATTATCTATTCAGTAGAGAAAGCCAAGCTTGCTCGCTTACTGTTTTTTAATACTCTAAAAAAACCAAAAACCACACCCCTGAGAATGGCCACTTTACCATAGTCATCTTTATCTAAAGCTTCACAGTGAATTGAATTTCCTACAAAGAATAGGAAACGGAGGCCCAAAGACTGACAACAAGAAATATGAGCCCCTACCTCAGGTAAGAAATTCTGAGATGTTAGAATAGGAGAGAAAGATGAGTTTCACTGCATTAGCATGCATTTAGTGGATACCTACTGTGGGCCAGGCAGTGCCCCAGGGATGACTGTGACATCAGTCCTACTCCATAATTGTCTAACAGGGGAGGTGAAACCAATACACATGAAAGAGACAATCCAAGGTCAAGGTTATGCTGTCAGTGCTTAAAAGGACCTGGTTTTGTCAAATGTGTTCATTTTGACAATGGGATCCCAATATCCAGAAAGCCATTTACTTATGGCCACACAACCAGATACTAGACAAATGCTTCTTAATAGAATGACTCTCTCCATCCCTCTTAATTGTTTTGTAATTCCACATAAATAACAACAATAGTAACTTTAGCATGGTTCTGTGTTTTACCTAGGTACCACTGTTTTTTCTCCAGAACTGGGAGGTCCCATAAGGTAAGAGCTGGTCTTATACATTTTCAAACCTCACAGTGACTAATACCATCATAATTATCCAGAAGGTGCTCAATTCATCAGCCTAAAGTGATCTGGCCTAGTCCAGGTAGTTTGCTATTGGCGTAGGGCTCCATTGGTTACACAAGGAAGCAACACAGGTAGTAAAGAATTAAATCTAAGATACAGATTCAAGTTAAAAATACTTCAAACTTGGCATAAAAACTACAGACATATTTCCAAGTCCTTCTGTTTCCTTATCCATTTTGACCTCAGGTCTTGTATAATTATATGGACAAAGGTAATGCGTTTTTATTTCAGCTAGCAGGAAAAGGTCAAGATCCTCAGGGTGCTTTTGATTCTTCATATTCACAGACAGAATCATTGAAAGGTTTTGATATATTTCTCTTGGGGGTTTTCTGAAATTATACCAGGTTACCCTATCATCAAACATTTATTTCAATAAGAATTTTTTAAGTCATCGTGCCAAACACTGGGCAAGTTGTTGTCTACAAATTTGCCTGGCTGAATTATTGAACACATACTTTATGCCCAGAAAAAATAACAGCAAAGCTGTTGTATTATTTTTCCAAGGCTTCTGTAACCAATTGCCATAACCTTGCTGACTTAAAACAACAGAAATTTATTCTCTCATAATTTTGGAGGCTGGAAGTCCAAAATCAAAGTGTTGGGTGGGGCCAGACTCCTGGAGGCTCTAGGAGGAATCTTCCCTTGCCTTTTCCTAGCTTCTGGCGGCTCCTGGCAATTCTTTGACATTCCTTGGCCTGTAGCTGCATCACCCCCATCTCTATCTCTGTCATCTTCTCTGTGTCCTCTCCTATTCTTAGAAAGAGTCACCCCTAAATACAGAGTGATTTCATCTCTAGATCTTTAACTGACTACATCCACAAGTACCTTGTATCTAAATAAGGTCACATTCTAGAGGTTCCAGGTTGGCATGAATTTGGGGGGGACACGATTCAATAGCTGTGCTTGTATTTTGCTTGCTTTGGTCTGTAGTGACAAAACTGACAGTGATAGAGATGGCCATGGTGGGGGAAGCTTTACTTTGTTTCCATGAACCAGTTCCTCCCATCTTGCTTCTGGTTCTCCACAGTCTTACCCCATGTCCTGCATATACCCAGATCCAGACTGCGACTCTTCAACATATGACACTGGTTCTTATGTGTTCCAAACTAATGACCCATGCTGTCATGAGTACCCTGGCCCATCAGAATTTGAATGCTGCTTGCCATCATCCAACTTTCTTTAATTAACAAATATGTACTGGATATTTCATGAGAATCAGGCCCTGTCTTGGATGCTGGATTCTCAGTATGACAGACAAGGTCCTACCCCATGAGTAATGAGGGGTGGGAATAGGGGAAAAACAAGCAAATTTGGCATATGAAACAGTTTCTGGTACATAGTAGGTGTTCAATAAATATTTGTAATTTGGTAGAATTAGTAAGATTGTTTCTGATAGTGATAAGTGATATGAAGGAAATAGATTAATATGAAGTGAGGCATTTAAATAGGATCAACACGGAAGGCCTCTCTAAGAAGGTGATGTTTAAGCTAAAATGTTAAGAAAAGGAAGGAGCCAACTGAGGACATATGTCTCAGAAAGAGGAAAGAGCCAGTGAAACATCACTGAACTACGAACAAATGGATTGTATTTGGGGACAGAAAGAAAACAATGTGACTTACAGAAACCCAGCAAGGGGGAGAATAGTACAAGATGGTGTCAGACACATGCTAGACACTATGGATCAAATAAAGGAGTTTGGATTGTTAATGTCCACTGCACTTGGAAGCCATTTGGGGTTTAAGTAATGAATCGAAGTGATTTAAACTCATGAAATAAAATGAATTAAAAGATCACTATAGCTGCTCTGAGGAGGAAGGATTGTAGGAGGAAAGACTGGAAGAAGGGAGAAAAATGTTTTAGCACATAAACAGGTTATAGGTGTAAAAGATATTGATTCCTTTAGTCTTTAGTGTAACCAGGAGAGGACTGAGCTGACCAAAGCCACAGAATTGGTCTGTCTACAAACAAACTCATCCATTAATCTGAGATTACTGAATAAATAGCATCATTTTCCATGTCTGCCACAATGTGAAAAAGATTGGAAAGCACTGCACTTATGAACATTTTTCTTTTTTCTGTTTTTTGTTTTTTTTTAATGAACATTTTTCATGTTTTCTGATCATCGAGCTCCTTTTGCACACTCTTCTTGTGTTTAGACAATTTCCTGTTGTGGTAACCGGCCTCCAAGATGGCCTCCAGTGATCCCCCATCCCGTTCGTCACACCTCTGGTAGTCCCCCACACTCAGTACCAGGGTTTATTTTGTGTAACTAATAGAATGTGACAGAAGTGATTGTATATAACTTCAAAAATTAGGTCATAAAAGACTGTGGCTTATATCTTGGGCTCTGTCTCTCTCTTGGATGACTCGCTTTGGGGTAACCAGCTGCCATGTCTTGAGAATACCCAGGTATTAGGCCTATCCAGCCCTAATTCCTCTCACACTCCCCCACTCTATCACTGAAGGTCTGTGTTCAAAGGCAACAGCCATCGTTTGCATTTTAACTTTCATCTGTGTTTGAAGTTCTATAGAACAGATTCACTTTACTTTAAGAGAGTTTCACCCCTGAATTGAGCCTAAAAACTACTGGAAGTCAAAGGAGATTAAGAATGTAATTGAGGGTGAAAAAAACTTTAAAAAAACTTGTCTAGTTTTTCTTTCTTGAATAATATATGCAAGCCATTTTTCTCCAAAATGGCATCTTAAAAGGCAAACACAAAAATAAAAAACAAACAAACAAAAAACAGCTCACAAAACAAGCTTTGAATGTATCTTGATGGGATGAGCACTGGGTGTTATTCTATATGTTGACAAACTGAACACCAATAAAAAATAAATTTATAAAAAACGAAATAAAACAAACAAAAAAGAATTTATCTTTTAATATGCCAAGCATTTTAAAACAAAAAATGAACAAGACCACCTCTGCTAGTTTATTGAATCCGTATCCTTAAAGTAGTTCACAAATAACATTATGTTGCTTAAAATAGAACGATTTCAAATAGGACAACCAATATATAATGACCCCATTTTTTTAGATCTAAAAGAAAATTAAGGCATGTACTTTTATTTTAATCAATGAGAGTTAAAGGTATAGTTTAAAAGGTACCCTTCTTCTTCTAATTAAACCCTCAAAGTCAGGCAGCCATCTACAGTTCATTAAGGTTCAGATTTTGCACAAAACCTTCATTATCTGAACTTGATGAGTTTCTCTTCCTTTCAATACATTGTACCCTCACAGAAGATGTCTGATCTCAAAAGACTCTTCAAGAAATGTGAAGTAAGCCCTCACCCTGGCTCACTGTTGTGCCCTGACAAACCTGAAGAATTCTAACCTTTTTCAGAAACAAATACTCTTCCAGAGGGAATAACATGGTTCAAAAGAAAAAAGAAATAGCTTATTTACTACATCCATATGTATCTAGGGAAGCTGCTTTGTACTGCAACAGAGTCAATTACTTCCTCTACAGGCCACGCCCTGAAAAGAGTTCTCTTTTGCTAACAAGATGGTAGAGATTATTTAACACACACACACACACACACACACACACACAGCACATATTTTAGAGACCATCATGAAAATGAGAGAAATAAGGTAATGGAGAAATAGTAAAGTACTACTCGTGTACAAGGAGATAAAAAGTATTTGTGTGGTAGAGGATAGCAATTATTTTACAGTTCTGAATAAGAGGAGAACTTATATCTGGTTTGTAGAAACTCATAAAGATTTATTTATTTATTTGAGACAGAATGCTGGGGAGAGGCAGAGGGAGAGAGAAAATCTCAAGCAGACTGTAGGCTGAGCATGGAGCCTGACTCGGAGCTTACTCATGACCCCTGAGATCATGACCTGAGCTGAAAGGTTAGTGGAAACTCTTTATGCAAAATCTGAACTTTCATAAGTTACAGATAGAAAAGTTGAGGTCTCTGTGGATGAAAACGTGATTCTAATGCTGACATGAAAGGCAGAAGTGCAGAAGAAAAATAGGAAGAAAATGCAGGCCAGGAGAAATTCAGTGGAGCGGATCCAGACTCCAGTGGGACTGCAGATTTTTAGGTCAGGTGGGAGTGGGTTGACAAAATAATAGAAGATCAGAGTGTTTTACTGGTAGTTTATCATAAAGTCACTTGGGCTTTAATCAGTTCTTTAGTAAGCTACATGTAATTCATTTTACAGTGTGGATTTGGTTTTCCTGCAGTTGTCCAAGGGGATCATAAGAGTCGCCACGAATATACATAAAACTTGAAAACTCCTGTAAGACAGTTCTGATAACAAATTCATGGGGAAACATATTGTGTGATAGTTAGATTTTGGTTTTTGGAGTCTCCCCAACATGAGTTCAAATTTATATTTCATCCTTTGCTAACTGCGCCACCTTAGGCAGGTAACTTAGACCTCAAAGTTTTAGTGTTGCTATCTCTAAAGTCAGGATGGTAACAAGTATTTCAAAAGGTTGTGATTCAGTTAAGCCAAGCATGTGAAGCACAGCATGCAGTATATGGCATGAGGCAATTGTTTAATAAATGTCCACTATAAACGAACACTTAAGGCAGTCTGGAAAGACCCCATAGGACATAAATGTACATTGATCAGATCCTGCCCATCTTTACTTGCAGAAAACAAAATCAAGGTGTAGCTCTGATCACAACTACCAGAGTTGGTAATGGCATGATGCCAGTTTCTGCTCTTTTGGCCTTTGGGTTCGTTCAGCTTTGGGATGTGGGCTCTGTGCTCTCACCTGAACCCAGCATATCCACCTGCAGAGGAGGACAGTGTTCAAAGCAGAGCTGAGGATCACACAGCCCATCATGACCACTGACTAGCTTTGTGACCTTGGGCTGGCTACTTGAATTCTGTGCCTATGTCTTCTCAGTTGAATAGCAGGGATACTTAATAACAATACCCTGCTCATGTGGTCATTCTGAAGATTATATGAGCAATATATTTAGAATACTTTTTAGAGTGTCTGGTGCATAGCGTAAGCTAGAAAATCTATAGTAAAAAGTAATATAATAATCCTAATAAAGTTTTGAAATAGACCCCTGGCATCCCAAATTCTACTTTGCTTCCTGACAAAAGCTTTGCATAATGGATTTATGGAAACAAAATGAGAGAGAAGAGGATGAAGAGCAGGTAGGTTAGAGGAGGCAAAGAAAGGCAGGAAAATTTGCCATAGGGATAACTCAAAGTATAAGCAGTACTAAGAGGATGAAGTTTTAAATTACAAAAGATACAAGAAGAAAGCTTAAGTATGGAAATTTAATATTCATGTCAGAAGTTGTAACAAAAACCCCTTGCATTTAGTGAGCACTTAGTAGACATATGATTAATTGGTTGATTAAATGTGATTAAATACTGAACTTTTCAGTAGACAACCTGAAGCTTGGTTCTTTGGATAGAGTGAGGGCTGAGGAAAATATACAGTCTTATGGTCTTCTGAATAAGGCTAGAGAGGCAATGACATGAATTCTCTCCCTCCCTCCCTCCTCCTTCCTTCTCTCCTTCTCTCTCTCTCTCTCTCTCTCTCCCCGTATGACTAGAAATTTTTGTCCAAACCATTTATCGCCAAGCAAAAGATCAAGAAAGGCATTGTTGAAATTCTTCCTTAAGTGCTTAATGCTTACATTCTTGCTCATAAATCTGCACATTGACCCCTTTTCTTAATAAGCAGGCACTTGAATGCAAGTCAACCTATTTTTAACACTGAGGATAAAAGGAAGTTTGATGTGGAAGACAAGAAATGGTACTGGCTATTTGGAATCTTTTCTTCTGTCACCTCTTTAGCTGGTTGGATATTTCATGACCACTGTGACATGGTCCAGCCAGTATTGGACTCCATCATCCTCTTTTCTCTTTGCAGCATCCAGAGTGACTCCAGCAGTTCCCTAGACCTGTCAAGGGTGAGGACATCAGCCACTTTGAAAGGCAGCTCCAGGGACGCAAAAGTGTTATTAAAAAATTACTTGGTGGCAGAAGGTACCTAGGTGTAGGTTTTTATCGGTCAGCAGAAATCTGACCCCTGCTCTCTCCCCTGTCCTCATTCTGAAAAGATGAACAAATGTAGAATGAGTGTCTACTAAAAAGAGACCGCAGAGGAGTGCCAGGCCCTCTGACCCGGAACATTGCCTTCTGTTCCTTTTAATATACTCCTTTTATGGTGTATCTTTTAAATACTAAAGTTAATAAATCTCTACTTTTTTTTTAAGTCAAAGAAATTGTAGCTATAACTCTGTAACCAGCAATCATAAAACTGAGAAGGAACTGCACAGCTCAGGAAGGAAAAATAAAGATTTTGAACATTCCTGAATAACCTATTTGGTGTAATGATTAACGGACACATGGGCAAAGTGGGGCCCCTCAATCCAAAATCTGCTTTCATTTTATCTCTCAAAAAAAAAAGTTCACTCCAAATAGGGAAGAACTAAGCTCACAGACTTAAAAGGAGGGTGATGCCCAGGATGAGAGAATGCTTGTCACAGAACATGAGCTCACTTCTCGTCTCCTGGTCCAGGTGAATTATAGGGAGTGCAAGCTCTACAAGAGTGAGGATGAATTCCTATCAGGATTAATTAAGCGGGAGGTGGGATCCCTGGGTGGCGCAGTGGTTTAGCGCCTGCCTTTGGCCCAGGGCGCGATCCTGGAGACCCGGGATCGAATCCCACGTCAGGCTCCCGGTGCATGGAGCCTGCTTCTCCCTCTGCCTGTGTCTCTGCCTCTCTCTCTCTCTGTGACTATCATAAATAAATAAAAATTAAAAAAAATTAAAATTAAGCAGGAGGTCTGGGAGTATTTTATAGGGGTGGTAATCACTGGGAAATAGCATGGGCTCACTAAAAACAAGTGCCAGTTGGATCTTATTTTCTTTTGTTAGAGGCAAACTGGCAAGGAACTGAATCAAACAAAATGCCAACAAATAGGAAGTTCTGCCATTAGGAGTGCCAAAACACTTCCCAAGAAACAGAATATGGGTGTTGAAAGCAGGAGTAAGGATATGGTCTAAGAGCAGCATGGAACGCTTACGGGATTTTTAAAAAAATTATCCGCGCCCCCCCCCCCCCCAGCTGGATGTTATACTCTATGTTGGCAAATTGAATTTAAATAAAATGCAAATATAAAATAAATAAATAAATAAATAAAATATAAAAAATTATTTCCCCCACTTTTATTGAGGAATAATTGACAAATAAAATTGTATATTTTTAAAATGTAAATGTATACATGATCTGGTATACATAAAGATAATTAACACATCCATCACCTTTTAAATTTTTAACTCTATTAAAAACATTTTTTTTTGTGTGTGGTCAGAATATTTAAGATCCACTCTCATCAAATTTCAAGTGCACAATACCATATTATTAACCATCATCACCATCCTATGGATTAGAGTCTTTTAACTGAGAGTTTGTATCCTTGTACATCTCCCCATTTCACCAATCCCAACCTCTAGCACCCATCTTTCTACTCTGTTTCTGTGAGATCAGTATTTTGGTTGGTTGGCTGGTTGGTTTTATAGGTTCCACATGCAAATGATACCATGTGGTATTTGTCTTTCTCAGTCTGGCTTGTTTCACTTAGCATAATTCCTTCCAGGTTTATCCATATTGTTAGAGATAGCATGATTTCTTTCTTTTTTAAAGCTGAATAATATTCCTGTGTGTGTGTCACATTTTCTCTTTTTCTATCCATTTGTCCATCGATGGACACTTAGGTTCTTTCCATGTCTTGGCTATTGTGAATAATGCTGCAGTGAACATGGGGCTGCGGATATCTTTTTAAGACAGTGATTTCATTTCCTTCGTGTATATATCCAGAAGTGCAATTGCTGGATGCTGGATCATATGGTTGTTCAACTTTAATTTCTTTTTAAAGATTTTACTTATTTATTTATTTAGATTTATTTATTTATTTTAGAGAGAGAGAGAGAGAAAGAGAGCATGAGCAGGAGAGACAGAGAGAAAGGGAGAGAGAATCTCAAGCAGACTCCATGCTGAGCACAGAGCCCTACGTCACCCTGACATCACAACTTGAGCTGAAACCAAGAGTCAGACGTTCAAGTGACTGCGCCACCCAGACATCCCTATTTTTTAAAGGTTTTTTTTAAAAATTATTTTTAAAGCTTTTATTTATCTATTTGAGAGCAGTGGAAGGGCACAAGGAGAGGGAGAGAAGAGCCTAAGCAGACTGCGCTGAGTGCGGAACCAGAGGAAGGGCTCGATTTCACAATCCTGAGATCAGACCTGACCTGAAATCAAGAGTTGGATGCTTAACCAACTGCACCACCCAGGTGCCCCAAGATTTATTTATTTATTTTACAGAAAAAGACGGGGATGGAGGGAGAGAGAGAGAGAGGGAGAGAGAGAGAGAGACACTAGGGGGAAGGACAGAGGGAAAGCATCTTTAAGCAGACTCTCCACTGAGCTCAGAGCCTGTTGTCTGTGGGGCTAGATCTCATGATGTGTGAGGTCACAACCTGAGCTGAAACCAAGAGTCGAACACTTAACTGACTGAGCCACCCAGGCACCCCTTTAATTTTAATTTTTTGAGGAACCTTCATTTTGTTTTCCATAATGGTTGCACCAATTTGCATTCCCACCAGTGGTGCATAAGAGTTCCTTTTTCTCCACATCATTGCCAGCCACCATTCTGACATCACATCACTTTCCCATATTCTTTTGGTTAAAATAAGTCACAAGGCTAGCCCAGTTCAAGGGGGATGGGAAATAGACTCAATTTCTTGATTGAAGGAGTGGTAAAATCACATTGAAAAAGGATATGTGGAATGGGAGGGATGGTTTTGGCAGTCTGGGGGGAGGGATGGTTTTCCCAATTTGTCCTTGGGAAAATTATTTAACTACCTGATTTCACATTCTTCACCTGTGAAATAGGAAATAACACTTACTGCTTAGGAATGTTGTCACTAATAAATTAAGAAAGTGTGTTTAGCATCTCATACATTGTAGTAGACACATAACAGCCATAAAAAAAAAAAACAACAACAACATATATTGACTGAGCCTGTGTTGTGTGACAGCACTGTTCCAGGTCCTTTTATGTAATCTTTATAACAATTCACTAATGCATATATTAGTATTATCTGAAGAGAAACCCTAGGCACAAAATTTTAAGTAACTTCCATAAGGTTGGTTCCAGAGTAACTATTCTAAATTGCATATGTCATACTGCCTGCTACATCCAAAGGGCACCTCTTAGTTTTTGTCTGTGTAGGCTCTGTTGATAATTGATGGCTGTAGATCACTCCTCCATCAAATGTTCTTCCTCCTTTGGCCCCCACGACTCCCCTCTGTCCAGTGTTTTCTCTGTCACTGCTGCCTTTCAATCTCCTCCTTACTGAACCACATTTTAAATGACAAAGCTCTCTCCCATTTTTCCAGCTCTCCTTGCCTGGAGGAATCCATCCAATATGGCAACTCAATTTCTCTTTCTATGGATGATTTCCAGTCTCCCCTCTCTCCATAACTCTAGGCTTCCAGTTCTAAGCATTTTCCATTATTCACCACATATGACCCAGGTCAGTTTGTGAAACTTCTATGTCTTTCATTCTATCTCATCCCATTGATTGCAGTCCTGTCAACTAATACTTGAAATGTTTTTCCAGTTTAGATGTTCTTGCCAATCTGCTAGTGCCTTTGGCCTGATCTAGGCCCTCATTGTATCTTAACCGGCTTATCAAAGTAATTTTTTTTAAAGTTTTTAAAATTTATTTATTCATGAGAGACAGAGACGGAGAGAGAGAGGCAGAGACACAGGCAGAGGGAGAAGCAGGCTCCATGCAGAGAGCCTGATGTGGGACTTGATGTGGAACTCCAGGATCAAACCCTGGACTGAAGGCAGCGCTAAACCGCTGAGCCATCCAGGCTGCCCTCAATGTAATTTTTTGACTGGACTCCCGCTTTCAGTTCCTCTCTGAGGTGGTCACATCAGTAGTATATTTATACATGCTTGAACATACACCTCCTCCCCACCATTACTATACTAGCCCTAGCCCCTTGCTCTCTCTCTGGTTCCCCCTTCACCATTACATGGTTCCCTCCTTTCAGGGACCAGCCTCTGCACTACCTCCTCCACAGGCTCCCCCCCTTCAGCTGGCTTCATCTCCTTCCTCGTTTTCCTAGGTCAGAGAGTCAACCTGTCTTTTCACTGTCTAGTTATCTTTATAACTCTGCATTTTCTCTGCTGTTCTAATATAAGATGCTTGAGGCCCTAGCACCGTTCACAGCAGGATTTCAGAGCTCTCTGTTCAGCGAACACTCTGGCATCCTGAAATACCTTCCTGCACAGTATTATTTGCTATGAGGTGTCCCTAGCAACAGCACAACCTATGGCTAAGAGTGCCAGCTGTGGAGAGTCAACTCTAATTGTTTTATAGCAGGGCCAGGACACTAATTTTACTTGAAGCTAATAATAATAATAATTATTATTATTACTATGTAATAATACCATGCCTCCTCAAGTATGAACTCGGGCAAGTGATGCCTTTCTGAGTCTGAGGTTGCTAAAATGAGGATAACAGCTACAGACCTTGCTGGGCTGTCAAGGGAATGAATTGAGATAATGTATTTAAAAGGCTCGTGGCGTAGAGCCCGGCACCCCTCTTCTTCTCCCTCCCACCCCCCCAAGAGTTCAGTACTTCGGAGTTATTTCTGGGCTTATTGCCTGGGAGGCTGAAGAGGGGAGTTCATGAGAGGCGCCCAGAGTTCCCTTCCAAAAAAGCTCTGATTCTGTGATACTCTAAGTTGGTGGATATGGGAGAACAGGTTGGCAAGCCCCCGATTTCTAATCAGTTGCTTAGAAAGCCGGCCAGGATCTATGTCCTGGCATCTGTCCTCGGGAGCCATTCATGTGACCTCAGTACTAATGCTTGGGCCTCCCCCTCCAAAACGCGGCGGGGATCGAAAACGTCCTGCACGTGGGAGATCCTTCCTTTGTTGGCATATCTTGGCCTCGAACCCGCATTTGGGAGCGGGGTGGGGGTGGGGGGGCGCTAGAGCCCTTAGGCCCATGTTTCTTGCCCAGACGGCGCTTTCTCAAGTTCGAAACCAGGACCCGGTTCTCCAGACCGCGCGGGTGCGGTCCCGATGGCACCTTCGGCGCGGACGCCCAGCGCGGGCGGGAGAGGGCAGGGCTGGCGAGCTGAGGACCGAGCCCCGCGGGGCCGACGACGCGCCCACCCCCCGCCCGGGCGCAGCCGCGCCGAGCGCCGGTCCCCACCGCGTCCCCACCGCGTCCCGCGCTCCCGCAGGAGCCGGCGAGCGCCCCCCCCCCAGCGCGGGACCGGCCCCGGGATCCCAGCCCGCGGCGCGCGCCCCTGACCCGGCCCCGCCCCCGGCGGCCGCGAGTGGCGGGCGGGGCGGCGGGCGAGAGGCGCGCGGGGCCGTGCGGCGCCGCCTCCCCTGGTGCCGGGGGAGGGACGGAGCGCTCGGGCGGGAGAGCCGGAGAGCCCGACCGACCGGCCGCCGCCGCGCTGCATGCAACCGGTGGGAGGCCGGGCCGGCCGCGGCTGGGGCTCGCGCCGGGGCTCGGCGGCTCCCTGACGGCGAGCGCGGACGGCCCGGAGGCGGCGGCTCGGGGCTGGCAGGCGGAGGGTCGTCTCCGCGCCCGCCTGCCCGGCGCGGTCCGAGGATGCGGGGGGGCGATGCCCGGGGCCAGGGACGCGCTCTGTCACCAGGCGCTGCAGCTGCTGGCCGAGCTCTGCGCCCGTGGGGCCCTGGAGCACGACAGCTGCCAGGATTTCATCTACCACCTGCGGGACCGCGCCCGACCCCGGCTCCGCGACCCAGGTGCGTGCCGCCGCCGCCGCCGCCGCCGGAGGGCCCTGGGCCGGGACTTGGGGCCGCTCCGGGGCCTGAGGCAGGAGAGCGACGCGGACTCGGCGGGGCG
The DNA here is from genome assembly GCF_048164855.1 of Canis lupus baileyi. Taxonomy (NCBI): domain Eukaryota; kingdom Metazoa; phylum Chordata; class Mammalia; order Carnivora; family Canidae; genus Canis; species Canis lupus. The sequence goes on along the minus strand of NC_132860.1, from coordinate 19,889,607 downwards.
GGGGGGCGCGGGGCTAGAGACGGGGACCGGGACGCGGCGGCCGTGGCCTGATGCCGGACCCGGGCGGGGACCGAGGCCGAGCCCGGGGGGGGGGGGGGGTGTGGAGGGACCACGCCCGCCACCTGCGCTCGGTCTCGGGGCTCCGCGCTGCACTTCCCGGGCTCTGCGCTCCGGGCGAGGGGAGGCCGCGGCCGCTCCGGCGGCGCTGGGAAGGGGGACGAGGCCGGAGGAAACTCTGGGAAGTTGGGAGTTGGGGACGGCCCGGCTGCGGCTGAATCCGCCGGGGCGCTCCTCACCCCCGCCCCCGGGCGCCGGTCCCTGCTCGGTCTGCGCTGGGCAGGGCGGGGCGGGGCTGGCGCTGGGCCGGCGGCGCGGAGCTCCGGGTCCCGGCAGCCGGGCCTGAACCCGGTCCCCGCGGGCCGCCTGCGTGGAGGCGGCCTGGGCCTGGGCGCCCGACTCGCCGCCGCCGCCGCCGCCGGGCGCTCCCGGGTCGGTGGGCTCGCGGGGCGCGGGGCGCGGGGCGCGGCGGGGGCACCGCAGGCCTCCCTCGTCAAAGTTGCACAGCTCCTAACTTTGGAAAGTTCGTGTATTTTGGCATTTGACCAATTAAGGTTGGAGGAAGGAGTTCTGGTGGAGCCATTTGCTTTCCCTAAGGGCCCTGGGTCTCCCACGTCTCACCCACTACTGGTTCCTGGAAGACACACTGCTTCCAAATGTCCACTTGAGATTCTTCTTACCTGGAGAAATCATTTTCTCGAATATTCTCTCTATATATATAGTCTTCTGTTAAAGATGAGGTGAGAAAATGGCCTTCACCCCTGATATTCCAGTGTATAAATATTGGAAATGAACCATTGCCTCGCAAATTATCCAGTACAAATTTACCTATTTTAAGACCATCCATTATATTATATATATAAATAATATATGACATTTATATATTCTATATATATAATATAAAAGTCTACTTTCACAAAGGATAAGTTAGGGAATTATTTGATTTGTAGAGAGATATATATGGAGCCTGACTTAAATAGCATTTCCTTGATAGTATCTTCAAAATGGGCCTGTGTGGTGAAGAAAAATCATCTGCTCAAAGTTTATATCAGATTTTCCCTATTTGAAATCTATTTCTCTACTGAAAAAGAAAGATTGTTTCCCATTGCCTGTGGTTACATTAATTAAATTTATCGGATGATCACTAATGTCCTATTTCAAAGTACAGAATTAAGTCAAGAAATACTGTTGATCCCCAATGATCTCCCTGGAGGTTCAGTGCTCAGCCTTTGTGTGGCTCATTGCTGGCTGTGATATGCTGCACAGACCACAGATAGAAATAAGATCTCCTTGTCTCATGAACTGGGAGTCCGGGATGATGTCCTAAGTGGGGAACGTTTTCTCTTTAAGCTTCAGGAACGAGAAAATTATTTGGCATGCTTCACCCCAAGCAAGTGTTAGTGTTGAAATGTCCCACTTTCTTGCCCATGACTGTGCCACAAGTTTCCATTGTTTTCTCACATAAGTAAATAGCGCCTTTGTCTTTATAAGAGAAGATGGATGAGGCCTCTTGATGAGTCTCCTGTTTAATAGTCGACTTCTTTTTGTATGATTTTATGCCCCTGCTTCCTTTAATACATGGGCTGGATTCCACATTCTGGGGCTTTACTCAACCCTTGCACTGGACTGCCAGAGTCACAGAAAAAAAAAAACTCCATGCAAGAAACAAATCATTCCTTGGCTGAGAGCCACAGTTAAGAGTATGCCTTGCTATTCTTTGAGTTCCTAAGAACACTATTGCGCTTTCTGAACAAGTGGTTTTTAGGTAGCCCGTGTCCTTCTGGCTCTTTGGATTGGGTTAGAAGTAGCCTGCTCGTGAGATAGGAGTGGGGCACTGTGAGCTAGAGTGAGAGGAACTAAGGCTGAAGCTCACAGAGTGCATCCTCTCTTCTAGGGCACTTCAGCTCAGGCCAGAATCTCTCTTCATTTCCCCCCTTCCTCTCCTTGCCTTCATTAACTCTTACATTAGATGCATTTATCTCCATCCCTCTGATGCTGTTTGATTGTCTGGACCAAGAGTGGCTTTCATTTCAGGCCCTAAAAGCTGAGTAACTGGAGTAGCTGTATTGTACAACACTGTATGTGCATGGTGCCCTTGCTGTTGTCTTGTGGGGAACCAGAATGAGCTTACACAGCAGCCCTGGGACGTGGGTCCCTGAGCGAGTTCTCTCTGTAAGTGGATGACTTCCTTTCCTGTGAAGGAAGTTGCCCTGGGCGCCATGGACCAGCCTTTTCTGTCTGTTGCCCATCCATGGCTACTCATTGGTAGTTAAGTTTTCTCAAGCTCAACTAAGGAACTTTGGTTTCAAAAGAAGAAAACAGACATGATTCCCTGTGGGCAGCAGAAGGACACTGTATCCGGGATGTTTGTTCAGTTTTTCAGAGGCGGGCTACGCCCAGGTCACAGACCAGTGGGCCATCTAAAAGGATTATTCTCTGCCTAGGTAGCTGCGGTGCTCTGATGTGGAAGTACAGCACCTAGTCTTACCTGACCTGGTGTTAAGAGAGGATTTGATGAAAGAGCAATTTTTAAAAGCAAAGCTGTGTCACAAGTGGAACTGGAACGCCTCACCCAGCCTTTCATCTGTACCAACTATGGAAAGTAAAGTGCTGATCTTGAAGCTGAGTGGGGGCACTTTTTTCCATAGACAGCAATTAGCATCCTTCTGTTAAGTATCTTTATGTTGTTTCATACATTGGCAATGTGGGACATAAACTTGCAAACCCCAGAGGATAGCCTTCGTGACGAAGGGAAGAGCAAGTATAGAGACAGGGGCATCCTTGATGTGATTCAAGGAATGGTGAGTTCAAGAGTGGCTGGAGAGAGAAAAAGATTGAGAATGACAAGAAATGTGGTTGAGGGCTGCAGGGTGGGGGGGGAGTGGATTGGGGGGAGGGGAGATCATGCAGGCCCTTGTAACCAGTAGGAGGACTTTGGATTTTATTCTGAAGGAGAAGGAAGGGGTTGAGAAGTGGCAACAGCACTCTAGCTGCTTGCTGAGAAAATGCTGTTGAAGATCAAGAGTGAAGACTGAGAAATGTAGCAGGAGGCTATTGTAGTCATCCAGACAGAGGGGAGAGTGACTTGGCCAACATCATCATAATGGAGGTGGCCAGAAGTGACTGGGTTGTGTACACGTCTGAAGGTAACAGTGCTAGGATTTGTTGATGGAATGGATGTGAGGGGTGAGATAAGTGGAGTTAAAGACTCCAAGGTTTTTGACCCAAGTAATTCTATTTACTGCAGAGGGGAGGACTTTAGGAGGAGCAGAGTCAGAGTGGGGAAGGAAATGAGGTTTCCGTTTTAATTTTAAAAATATTTTCTTTTGGGTATCCCTGGGTGGCCCAGTGGTTTAGCACCTGCATTTGGCCCAGGGCGTGATCCTGAGTTCCTGGGTTTGAGTCCCACGTCGGGCTCCCTGCATGGAGCCTGCTTATCCCTCTGCCTGTGTCTCTGCTTCTCTCTCTCTCTCTCTCTCTCTCTCTCAATTTCTGTCTCTCATGAATAAATAACTAAAGTCTTAAAAAATATATATTTTCATTCCTAGTGTGTGATGTCTCTTATTAGTTCAGCAGTCCACCTAAAATGTGAATGTATTCTTTAATATCATCAACTGTTCTATGCTCACATTTTGTAACTGGAGACTTCACATTCACTCCTCAAGAGGGCCAGTTGATTGTAGGGCAACATTTATTGTTAAATGGTTTTTCCTGGTGTAGAATGAAGAGAGAGCTCCATTGAACTTCCACTTATAGACCTTGGTTGCACTTATTTGCAAGTGAAAACAATGTTGTTGTTGTTTTTTCCTTTGGCTGTAAGGGGGTAGAGATTTCAACTATTCTGAACCTGCTGTTTTCACATCTGGAAAAGAAAGGAGGATCAGATCATATATCTCTGGATTTTCAGCACATTTTATTATTTTCCTTGTTAAGTTTTTTCTTTTGTAGGACACCAACCACATCAGTGCCAGGAGTTTTAGGTAGGTCATTTCATTTAATCCTCATGATGTCTTCTAAGATATTGCTGCTCCAAGCGGACCTGTGGACCAGCAGCATCAGCAACAAACATCTGGGAGCTTATTAGAAATGCAGACTCTCAGACTCCACCTAGACCTACTGCATTTGAATCTATGTGTTAACAGGATACTCAGGTGATTTGGAGGCACATTAAAATTTGAGAAGCATGGCTAAGAGAGGTTGGTATGTATGAATAAACTGAAGCTCAGAGCTAAGCACCAAGGCCATGGATCCCATTTTGAAAAGGTTGAATCTAAGTCAAAGTAGTTTCTTAGGGAAACACATCACATTGTACTAAGAATCTGAAAGTTTTCATCGATGAAAATTTCCTAGGTATTTTTCTTTTTCCTGGTGTAGAATGAAGAGAGAGTATTATATATTTTGTCTACTTAGTTCTTCTGTAAAGGATTCAGTATCTTACTGTAGATTAAATTCTGTGCAGTTATGGAAGTTCAGCTTAATTTTTAGGTTATACATTCTTTTTGTTTAGGATATTGGGTTTACATTGGCATTGCAGCTTTGTATTTCAAGAGATTTTTCTTCATTTTCTGGTCAAGGTGTGAAGCAGAGTCTTACAGCTCATCATTAATGACTCTTCTTTTCAAGTGGACATTAACCCTCCTAAGGAAAAGCTTTTTCTAAGCAAATGGTTTTCAACTTTGGCTGCACATTGAAAACATTTATTAGGGAGCTCTAACAAAAATAAAACAAACAAAAAGCTACCAATGACTGAGCTTTTCTCTAGAAAAAATCTTTTTTTTAAAAAAAGATTTTATTTATTTATTCATGAGAGACACAGAGAGAGAGGCAGAGACACAGGTAGAGGGAGAAGCAGGCTCCCCGCCGTGCGCCTGATGTGGGACTCCATCCCTGGATCCCAGGACCACGACCCTAGCCAAAGGCAGTTGCTCAACCCCTGAGCTACCCAGGTGCCCCTCTCTAGACAAATTCATTCAGAATCTCTGGGGGTGGGGCCTGGTATCAGTATATTTTTTAAGTTCTTTAATTGATTCTAAAGTGTAGCCAAGTGGAGGACAACTGTCAAGACCATCAAGCAAAGGATGAAACCACCTGAACTTCTCAGCTCAGCTCATATTTCTTTCCTGAAAAATTAGGAAAGATGTATCAAAAGTCAGGGGCCTTGTAACAGTTACTACACATATCTACTGATTCTTAACTCTCTTTTGATAATATTACCTCAAATTTTTATTTTGAGGGTTCTATAAAAATATAATGAGAATCCATTATGTTCACGTAACTTGAGGAAAAAAAAAAAAGAAGAAAATTTTGTCCGAATAGTATTTCATTAAAGGGCTAGAATGTGGAACCTTCACAAATGTCATGTTATACTGAATTAGAATGTAATCATTTATTAGGAGATATACATATAAAATAATAATTAAATATAGTTTCTAAGGAAAAATCTTCTAAATAATCATCAAGACTAAATATAAGTCTTAAAACTTTCAAAGATAGTCAAAAGACAGGTAACCTTAAAACATTGGATTTTTTTAATAGGTGTTGGTATTATGCACAATGGGATTAATTTTTAAAAATTAATGTTAATTGCAATCAGGAAATAGACTTCTAAGGAATGAGTGGCATATTGGATGCACAATATGTGAAGATAATTTGCATTTACTTCAGTGACATTTTAGGGCTTCTTCATAAATATTTTATTTAAACAAGTGTGTTTTCATCTCTGTGGGATTCTTCTACATGGACCAGTGAGTGGTTTAGTCATGAGGTAATTATCAAGAGGGAGAAACAAAAGCAAACTGTGGTAAAGGCATCACAGGCAGCCCTGTGGCCAGCTGCCTCTTTCAGAATAAACAATCAAAAGCACAAACTTTTTGATGTGGGCTAACCTCTCAAGGAAGAATTAAGCTGACACCTAAGGGAAATCACCTAAAATTTCCTATTATGTACAGAGCATAGGCATTGCTTTCACTGTGCAAAACATATCCGCACTTTTGTGTTTGTTTGTGCACATGTGTTTTCCTACATGATTGGCCTGAAAAAATTCATAATCTTTTCTTATCTGAGTTATTTGAAGGAACCGACAAGTTTACATGCTGACATGTATAGAGAAAGGGGAGGAGCTTAGTGAGAGGCATAGGTAGGGGAGCAATCTCACTTTTAAAAGGATAGGTATGGAGTATGCTTTTCTACTTTCTAAATGAAATCACAATTTAAGCCACAATGTGCATCCTGACTTTTTCTTTTAAGTCTTTTATTGGGTTAGTTCTAGAAAGGGCTTAAAACCAAAGCAAACCCTTAATGTCTAGGTCTTCCAGATCTCATTGAAATATTCATGTGTCTTTGTGCATTTATTTTATCATACAAAAACTTATATATCAACATTGATGGAACTGCACCTGAAGGGGAAAAAAACCTCACCCAGGAAATCAAGATGACAACGTGGAATAAAGCAACAGCTTAAAGTCAGAATCTGATTGTGCTCTTACTAGCTTTATGACTTAGAGCAAAATATTTAACTCTTCAGTTTATTCATCTGTAAAATGGGAGTGGAAGGCTGCTGTAGCACAGTGCTCAGACTAAGTGCTCCAGAGATTTTGGTGGCAGTGGTGTCTTCTGTCCTCGTTCCCTCTCAGCCATGATTCATGGGCATGCATATGTTTTACCCATTTATAATCACTCAGAGACAAAAGGTTTCCATTCTGCCTTTTTTGTATGCTTAGCGTTTTATCACTGCTCATTAGCTGTATGTTCCTAGGCAATCTCCATGTCTTAGTTTCCTCATCAGTAAAATGGACTGCCAGTATTCAGATAAAATATAGGATGCCCTGTTCAATTTGAATTTCAGATGAACAGTGGATAATATTGCATGGGACAGATGTATACTGAATATCTGTTATTTATATGAAATTCAGATTGAACTATGTACCTTATATTTTTATCTGCTAAATCTAGAAACCCTATTTTAGTACCTATCTCACAATGTATGTGAAATCTTACCACAGGGACACCCGGATGGCCCAGTGAGCTAAGTGTCTGAATCTTGATCTCAGCTCAGGTCTGGATCTCAGGGTTGTAAGTTCAAACCCTGCGTTGGGATCCATGCTGGAGCCTACTTAAAAAAAAAAAAAAAAAAAAAAAGGAAAAATAAATACAGACTTACCATAGTACCTGGCACATGGTAAATGCTCAATAAATACTAACCATTATCATGATTATTATATTTTTTCTGTGATGAAAGTCATTGTGCAATTTTTACAATGACTATATATATATATATATATATATATATATATATATATTCCAAAGAGTAAGTGAATCTTTTTCACTTAACCATGCTTTTGGCATTTCTACCTTCTGATTTTTTTGTTACCTAAAAATACTATTTTGTGTCTATAGTATCCTACTCCCTTTTGGGAAAATATCTTCCCTTCCCTTTCCCCTTTCCCTTTTCCATTTCTCTCTCCTTCCTTCCTTCCTCCCTTCCTCCCTTCCTCCCTTCCTCCCTTCCTCCCTCCCTCCCTTCCTTCCTTCCTTCCTTCCTTCCTTCCTTCCTTCCTTCCTTCCTTCCTTCATTTCTCTCTCCTTCCTTCCTTCCTTCATTTCTCTCTCCTTCCTTCCTCCCTTCCTCCCTTCCTCCCTTCCTTCCTTCCTTCCTTCCTTCCTTCCTTCCTTCCTTCCTTCCTTCCTTCTTCAGTTAGTGAAAAGGAAACTATATTGAGGTCCCAGGGCTCTGGGGCTTTGTCAGGAGGCTGCCTTGCCAACAAAAGAAGAGCTAGTGGAGGGGCCTTATTTGACCTTCTTGGGGTGCAGGTAGTTGATGTGCCTGCACTTTTTATGGCTGCTGATAGTGCAGGGGTAGACGTGAACATAATACTTAAGGCCGATCATCTTGTTGCAGTTGTATTTCTGGACCAGCTAATGGAGGAAAGGTTCAATGATGCCATCCTGCAGGCCAAGCGCCCAAGTGCAGGGCGGACTCTGGATATTGTAGTCCCAGAGTGCAGCCATCCTCCAGCTGTTTGTCCACAGAAGTCAGATGATGCTGGTCAGGTGGGATGCCCTCCTTGTCTTGGATTTTGGCTTTGATCTCAGTGGTGTTACTGGGCTCAACCTCAGGTTTGATGGTCTTGCCCGTCAGGGTCTCCACAAAGATCTGTACCTCTACATCTGCCATAAGACCATAGCCACCAATCCGCTCGGCCGCCTCCTTGAAAAGGAAGAGGTGGAAAATTTCTTAATGATAAATTATCAACAATGGGTTCCAATTACTTTCCTGTAGATTGTCAACCTTACAAATAAAAGTTGCCTGATATTTTACCAGCAAAAGATGGGTTTATTCAGGAATAAAAGAGAATTGACATCTGGGACAAACAAGCTGTGGCAAAACCACAGAAGTCTGGAGAACAAAGGGATACTTTTTGAAGTAACCAAAAGACCAAAAGACCATAGGAGTAAACTGGGTTCCAAGTGCGATGGCTTCTCATTGGCTGAGCCATTGAGTGGGTGGGGCGATAGGAAAGCATGTTTTCCTGGGCTGGGATAGTAAAGTACCTCAAGCAAGGTGAAGTCCATTTCTTCCTGTTGGGTCTGCTATTGATTAGGAGTGGTGGGGTGATAGGGCGTAGGAGCACCCCTTCCCAAACCTCCTGACTCCATTTTTAATTTTCCACATTTTAAAGTTCCCTATTATTAATTTTCACAAGATTGAGCCAACTATCCCTGCTATGAATCAACCAGTAAATCCACTAGCATTAGGTGGTAATGATGTGTACAAAAACTTGCTAATTTAACAGGTTTTAAGTAACTACCTGGTTGTGGTTTCAATTTGTATTTTTTTATTGGCAGTGGTGGAATTGAATATTTTTAATATTTTAAGCCTGTTTATATGTCTTCTTTTTTTTTTTTTTAAAGATTTTGTTTATTTATTCATGAGAGATACCGAGAGAGAGGCAGAGACATAGGCAGAGGGAGAAGCAGGCTCCACACATGGAGCCTGATGCAGGACTCAATCCTGGGACCCCAGGATCGTGACGTGAGCCAAAGGTATCTGCTCAACTGCTGAGCCACCCAGGCGTCCCCCTACTTCTATTTCTTATGTGAATTTTCTGTGTTTAGTGTCCATCATGTGGCAGCTTATTTTTTTGAGAATCTTAATGGTTTTATTACTAATTTGCATTAGTTAGAATATAAATATTCTGACAGATTAGCTCACAGAAGGATTAGTTCACAGTTCAGTGAATGAGCTCTCATTGTCTGACTACAATCAATCATTAACTAGACTGCCTTTTAAAATTTTAAGGGTGCATCAACAAGTAGGGATTCATTGTAATACTCTTTTTTGGGGGGAGGACTTAAGCTTTAATTGAACAATGTTGAGAATTTAGTGTTTTTACTTTCTGCCCATAATGGCAAAGAAAAAAATTGACACATTATAACATTCTTTCCAGTGCAAAGTGTTGCCTTTATTTATGTATGTGAAATATGAAAAGAAATTGTAATATAACTTGAATCTCTCTTTCTCTATGTTCTTTTTCCCTTTATCCAACTCCTCCTTCCTTCACAGCACTTATGAAGCCTTACTTACTCTAGCCACACTGACCAGATCATTCTTTTCTAATTATAATTAAATTAAATTAAGAAGACATTGGAATGCCTCATAATTGCCAGGTACTAGGTTAGGCATCGTAATTCAGAGATCCATTAGACATGGTTGCTGCCCCTATGGAATTGAGATAAAAGAATAATTGCAATTAATAAAATGAAGACAGAAAAGGAGATGTATATGAGACGCCATGCATTAAAAGAAGAGAGAAGTAATTAGCTGGCTTGCGTGGATCTGCGAGGATTCCTAGAGAAGTTGATTCTGGGTCAGAGTACTTTGCCTGCAATGTATCAGTGGGAAGGACATTCCAGGAATTTTAAAGATCCTATCACAAGAGAGGATGAATCTTTGGTAGTAATAGTAAGCAGAGTATGTATTGAGACTGTTAAGGGATGAGTCTGTTCTAGTAAACATCTGTCAGTTAGTGGAAGTCTTGTATGCCATTGTCAAAGTCCCACAGAAGACTTGAGCTAGAGCACTCTGATCCAGAAATCTTGAAAGAACCACAGTTTACTGTGATGAGTCCAAACAACCCATTCTCAGCAAAGTACTCCAGGAGATTTCAGGATAAGAGAAGTTCTGCGGGTGCACATCTCAAGTCTTTCTGGTTCCTCATGGGAAACAAGCTCAAGTTGGTGGTGGTGATGCTCTTCCTGTCCAAGGGTAAGGTCCTGACAGATTAGAATCACTTAATGGGAGATCACCTATTTTAAATCCCCAATTATGTCACCCTGAAACTCAGGTATAATTACCTCACATAATTGCCTTAACAAGTTAGTCATCTGGTTCAAACATCTGGGCTGCAGATATAATTTCAGATTATGCCAACAGTGACATCTTGCTTCCTCACTTGTTTATTTAATAATGAAAAAACAACGTGTTCAGTTGCATTGCAACCACTCAGCTCGTGGATATGCACAGTCTGTTTTTTCTGATGTTATAGGGCCCAGGAGGAGGTAAAAGCATGGCATGCCTGCCTAGTGCCTACCAAGCTATGCTGTGGAAATGGTTCTTTATTGTGCATACAGGGGCTTCCAAGTAGTGGGAACAATATGTTAAAATAATTCAATTGAATGCCTTAGATGGGTCATATACTCTCCGCTTCTCTTATCCTCCTGTTCCCTGCCCTACACGAATGAACGTTAGTCATCACATTTATGGTATATGCCTGGCTACTGAAGACATTTCAGTTTGCATCAGCTATGGCACTGCAGACCCATTGAAGAGTTCTAAGCTGAAAATTAAGGTGAACAGATTTATCTTCTTATTCTGTCACTCTGCAGACAGGATGAAGGTTGATTGGAGAGCTCATGATTGGAGAAGCCATTTACTAACTCATCAAATGATTATTGAGCATCTCCTAAGTGCAGGGTTCTGTTGTAGGTAGGGTACATATCTAGATAAGTATTGTACATATAGCAGGGAACCAAACCAAGCAAAAAGCTTGCCTTTGTGGAACTTACATGTGGCTGAGAGGAAAAATGATAATACATAAATAAATTAATTAATTACATAGTAGTGTTAGATGGTAATAAGTACTAAGGAGAAAAATAAAACATGGAAGAAGAATGGGGGACCAAAATGGCATCACTGAGAAGTTGATGAGTACAGGTCAGAGGAAGATGACGGGAGCGAGGCATGTGTGTATCAGGGGAAGAGCATTCTAGGCAGGGCAGCAGCAAATTTAAAGGTCCTAAAAAAAAAAAAAAAAAAAAAAAATTTAAAGGTCCTGAGGCAGGCACATGCCAGGTATTAGCCAGGAGCAAGGAAGAGAGACATAGCAGGTGAGGTTGGAAAGGGGATGTGAGGGCCCTATAAGCCATTTTAATGAATATGACTTTTAATCAGAGTAAGATGGGAAGTCATTGGAAAGTTTTAAGCAAAGCAGTGATAATATCTGACTTAAGAATAGAAAGGATCACTTCGATTGGACTGTAGAAGAGTAAGGGTAGAGTCAGGGAGAACAGCTATGTGATTATTATAATAATTTATGTGAGAGATAATGGTTGCTTGGACCAGAGTGATGGCAATGGAGATAGTGAGAAGTGGTCAGACTCTAGGTAACCTAGTGGTAGAGTTGACAGGATTTATCAGTGAGTGGATGGGGGGTGTAAAAGAGAAATCAGAATGACTCCCAAAACTTTTGCCTGAGCAAGGGAATAGAGTTGTATGAGAGAGGTAAGTTTGAGGGGAACAATTAAGGGCTCAGTTTTGATGTGTTAAGTTGGAAATGCTTATAGTGAGTCAAATGGGGCACAGATTAGGAAGTTGGATATATGAGCCTGGAGTTACAGAAAGATGGCTGGACTGCAGATATATATGGGAGCATTGTCACATAGAGATGATATTTCAGATGAATCTGGCTGAAATGATCTAGGAAGGTAGAGGAAGGAAGAAGACCAGTATTGAATCCCAGAGCTCTCCCAACACTAAAAGGATAGAGAGAAGTTGAGGAACCAGTGAAAAAAGACTAATAAAGATGGACCAGAAAATCCAAGAGTGTTGACCCGAAAGCCAAGATGAAAAGCCAAGAAAAAGCTATATCAAAGAGGAAGGCATAAAAGTTGTGTCAATGCTACCATTAGGTCAGGTAGAGTAAGCACTGAGTACTGACCACTGCCATTGGTATGTAGGGGTCTTTGGAAGTGATGTTGACAAGCAGTTTTGGTAAGAGGCAGGGACAAGAGCCTCATTAGGGTGGCTATAAGAAGAATTGGCTGGCAAAAGTGGGAGAGTAAGTATAGACTATTTCAAGTTTTTCTGCAGATGGCAAGTATCTATCTGATGTGAGGGAAGTGAGATCAAGGGTTTTTTTTTTTTTTTCTTTGTTTAAAATTGTTAAGAGAGAACATCACTAATGTGATGGGAATGATCTGGTGGAGAACAAAACTATATGATGTAGGACAAAGGGGGAGAATTGTTGGAGCAATATTCTTGAATGGGTATTAGGATATCCTTCCTAGATGCTCAAGAAACAAGGGTAGTCTGTAGATACATTTAGGAGCATCAACATAGAGATGGTATTTAAAGCTAAGAAACTAGATGTGCTTAGCAAGCAATGAATGAAAATTAAAAAAAAAAAAAAGAAGTCATCACACAATTAGTGAGAGGTTAGGAAGATGAAAAGGACCACCAAAAGACTGAAAAGGATCAGCAAGTAGAGTGGGAGAAAACAGAATTACCATGTGACCCAGTAATTCTAATACTGGATATTTACCCAAAGAAAACAAAACCACTTAGTTCAAAAAGATATATGCACATCTATATTTATTGGTATTATTTGCAATAGTCAAGGTATAGAAGCAACCCAAGTATCCATGCATAGATGAATGGATAAAGATATGGTACACACACACACACACATACACACTGAAATATCACTTAACCATAAAGAAGAATGACATCTTGCCATTTTCAACAACATGGATGGATCTAGAGGGCATACATAATGCGAAGTGAAATAAGTCAGACAAATACCATTTCATTCATATGTGGAATTTAAGAAACAAAACAAACAAGCAAACAAAGAAAAAGGAAGCGAAAACAAAGTCTTAAATATAGAGAACAAACTGATAGTTACCAGAGTAGAAATGGGTAGGGGGATAGGTAAAATAGGTAGAGGATCAAGAGGACATTTATTGTGATGAGCATTGATAATGTATAGAGTTGTTGAATCATTATATTGTACACCTGAAACTAATATAATAGTGCATATTAATCATACTTCAATTGAAAAAGGGAAAAAAATGATGTAAGGGATTCAATTGCCTGGGTGATATACTTGAGTAGGTGGGTTTTCCAAAGGATTTAAAGTGATATGCACCACCACAGGCATGGGTACTTTTCCCACACATGCACTTGTGTTTGTGCAGGCAAGGAGTTGTGTTTAAGAAGGGTTGTACTTATGTATGATGATGAGAGAGTGGCAAGAGTTGAGGGTGTAGAGTGAAGGGGTTGAGATCAACTCTGAAATCTCATCAGAGGTAAAGAGGGGAAAGTGGACAGGTGGAGGTAGTGAAAAGTTTATAGGACTAGAGTGTTGTAGGTCCCCTGGTGTAGGTCAATTATGGGGAATGCAGTGAAGAGGAAGGGCTGCAGTTGTTGGTATAATCAAGTCTGGGGTATGATAGTGGAGTGAGGCCCTCAGGTAGGGAGAAGGACAGGTTACTGAACAAGACAGGAACAAGAACAGAAAGAGCATGGTTTTGGAAGTATTGAATTAATCACAGGTTAAGACAAAAGTAGTGTTGGAGAGAGTGACAAGAAGCCAGGAATGGTGGGGGAGTGGAGAAGTGACCTGAGGAATATAGATATCTGTGATGAGGATGGGCAGTTGTGGGATAGTGGTGCAGTTAGGCAACATGAGATTCAAAGCTTGGGGATTTTAGAGAAAACACCAGAAATAGTAGACTGTTAGTATTTATCTAGGCTGAAATGTTGAAGGAATGTTTTAAGGCAATGGAGTTAGGGAAGACGGGATTGATATAAAACATATTTAAGGGGTAAAAATAATCAGTATGTTGATACTAAGTAGAAGGATCCTAGTTCTCTGATTTTTGGCATAAGTGCCTGGGAGGATGGTCACATGATTTATTAGGTTTATGACAAAAAGTTGAGCATGTTTTATGGGAAAAAATAAGATTTTTTTAAAGATTGTATTTATTTATTCATGAGAGACACACACAGAAAGAGAGAGAGAGAGAGGCAGAGACACAGGCAGAAGGAGAAGCAGGCTCCATGCAGGGAGCCTGATGTGGGACTCGATCTTTGGTCTCCAGGATCAGGCCCTGGGCTGAAGGTGGCGCTAAACCGCTGAGCCACCCGGGCTGCCCCAAAATAAGATTTTAAACGCATTAAGTTTGAGAATGTCTAGGAGATCTGATGCAGACAGTTGACTGGGAGACCACAGGGAAGATATACCAAAAATCATGGTTGAATGCTAAGGCTCCTTCCAGCTGGAAGGGTTTGGGGAAGCGATTCTCAGTTCTGGCTATGCATCAGAATCAATTGGGGGAACTTTTGAAGTCATAACTGCATCGTTCCCTAACTAAATCAGAATCTTTAGGAATGATGCCTAGAGTATGCCTACATATGAGTCTGGTGTGCATCCGGGGTTGCACATGACATGCATTTATGGCCTTTATGGATTTAAATGATTTCTCACAGCCCCATTGTCAAAATAAATGCTTCAACCATCTGTATAAAACTGTTATAATATAATAGGCAAGGAAATCCAAGCATGAAAATGCTTTTACTATCTATCATTGATCCTTCTTTTTTTTTTTTTTTCAAACCACAGTGGGAGTTAACCTCAAATTATTAGACAGCTGCTGTTGGCACAACTAATAATACATTCTATAGAAAATTTAGCTGTAGGATGTAACTATAGCATTCTGGCACTGACTAAAATCATGGTCTTCTTTATTGCTAGACATGTAATATGATTATCATTTATTTTTAATTTAGGATAACCACACTGTAAATAAGCTCTGTAAAAACTCTAACTAGGCTGAGCTTAGAGACTAACAGGGTTGCTTGATTCCTGTAGTCTATCACTTGTTTCTGCTTATATGTTCATTTCCTATCAGAAGAAACTGGGAAACAAAGAAGGGCATATATGAAGATGAATGCGGGGCCACATTCGAACCACTTTTAACACTTTACATTGAAAATCTCAGGTCAAACATATTTTATTTTGGGACAAGTTAGTTCAGAAGGAATGAGAAGACTGTTGTTTGCTGTTCTTTAATCTGTTCTACTGTACTTTAGATTTCATGTCACTGTAATATACTGAATTTATAGGTCATCTTTCTTCTGGGGCTTTTAAAGTACTTTGTGTGTATCACTTTAATTTTGAGGTAGCTAAAATTCATCATGTTATGGAATCTATTTCAGAGAGAGTCTACAAAGAGAACTAGAAAATCCCCCAAAGTGTTTCTTTTTTTCCTTCCACATGCTATTGGGAGAAGCATCCATTGATTCGAACTCCACGCTGCTTCTGAGGCCATTTATATGTGGATTACTGTAGGCTTCTCTGGAGGCAATCTAATCCCTGTAGGTTCAGTTTGAGAGGATCTACTCTTTAGGCCAATAAAGATTACAATCACAGCTCTTTCCCATTACCTTGATTTCTTTATCTTTTATTTTTTATATTGTCTTACATATCAATGTCTTAATCACAGCTGTCTTCCTAGGGCCTCTGTACGTTAGAAATGGAAAGTTGAATTGGACAGATTCACAAGACAAGGGCCCGTATAGCATATGTCTTTATAGTAAAAGGGGATGTTTTAGGGCTTGCAGTCACAGTACTAAAGACAGTCATCAGATTTGATCCAGGGAATGGACAGAAGTGGGTGTTAAATAGTGGCCTTAATAATGCAACTTAGAACATGGGGAAATGTCAGAGGAGGATCAGAGTTGAATGTACACTCCCTGATTTTTTAAGTGTTCAGGAAATGGCTTCATTGAAAATATTAAGATAACAAGTGTAAAATATCTGTGGAGTTTTAAAAAATAATTATTTTGAGAGAAAGAGAGAGAGCAGGGGGAAGGGAAGGGTTAGAGGCAAAAGGAGAGAGAGAATCTCAAGCAGACTCCTGCTGAAGATGGAACCAGATGTGGAGCTGGATCTCACATCTGACATCATGACCTGAGCCAAAATGAAGAGTTGGACGCTTAACTGACTGAGCCACCCAGGCACCCCTCTGTGGATTTTATATCATCTTTATCTGCTTTTTTTCTAAGACTTCATGCTAATCAAACTAACATTCCTATAATAAACACACTGAATATGACATAAACGTCATCACAATGTATTTTAGCTTGGTACTAGTGCTATAAACAATGCAGACTTACCAGTCATTAATTTTTAATGAATGAAGTAGGATTCAAATATATTGAACTAAGTTTGTTCAAACTTCAGAAGTTAGAAACATCAGAATTATCATGGGAGACTTCACTAATAATGACATATTAATAGATAAAAGAAGTGGATAGAAATGATGTTGCTAAAAGTTTGATTTATATGAAATACCAATGGAATTTTCTTCTTACCAAGGGAGAAATAATGTTCACAGAACATTAAAAAAATGGGTCAGTACCATAAAAGAGAAACATTAATTCCAAAAGACCAAATTTTATGAGCCATGGTTATAGACCATAATGCAATAAAACTATCAATAAGTGAATAACAAGTAATAACAACACCAGAACCCTAGACACTTGAAAATTGAACTCTTTCAGAGATCTCTTTAATTAAAAACTCAGATATAGAATCAAAAGTTATAGACATTGAAAATACTATGGAAGTGAAAGCACATATGTTAAAAACTGTAAAGTGAAGCCAAAGCTATATTTAGGTGACAATTCATAACTTTCATTAGTTGAATACATAGAGTTATAGGAAAGGAATATATATAGCATTAAATTTACAAACCTAGAAATGGAAAAATAAACCAAAAGCATGAAGTAGCAAAGCATTAGTAAGACCAAAAGAATGTATTAATCAATTAGAAAGTGAAGAATAAAAAACACAGGGGATCCCTGGGTGGCGCAGCGGTTTGGCGCCTGCCTTTGGCCCAGGGCGCGATCCTGGAGACCCGGGATCGAATCCCACGTCAGGCTCTCGGTGCATGGAGCCTGCTTCTCCCTCTGCCTGTGTCTCTGCCTCTCTCTCTCTCTCTGTGTGACTGTCATAAATAAAAAAAAAAAAAAAAAAAGAATAAAAAACACAAACAAAAGCAGTATTAAAAAACAAAACTGTGTTTTTTGAAATATACATAAATATTTTGCTATTCTGACCAAGAAAAAAAAATGTGAAAACACAAAACGAAAGGAATGAGAAGGATTTAAAAGCAGATATAGAAGAGGTTAAATGAAAATGCCATATATGCCAGTGATGTAGAAGTTGTAAACGTCTCAGAGTAGGTATAGAAATATTTAGAAGAAACTAAAAGGTGGTCAAAGAACTATTCCCCCTAAAAAAGTATAGGCCCAGATATGTGTATAAGTCAAATCTATCGAAATGTCAAATAATGCATCATCCTCTTCTCTTCTGTTGGAACCCAATAGTCATTGCAAATTTGTTTTAAATTCTCATTGCAAAACAATATTTTACATGAGCACAAAAATTAAATAAAGGTCACTACCACTTTCACTGTCCAGAAAGAGTCATTGTTATTTCTTTTTACTAGAAATTGGATTGCTAGATCTAGGCTTATGCACTTTATTTATTTATTTTTTATAGCCACAGGTTAAAATTTTATTATATGTAACTGGAAAGGTATTGCTAAGGAACAGCTGTATGTCCATGTTATAATTTAAATAAGTGAAAATATCAGTGAGGGTGACAAAACATGAGAAACACTTAAATCTGGGAAATGAATAAGGAGTAGTGGAAGGGGAAGTGGGTGGGGGGTTGGGGTGACTGGGTGATGGGCACTGAGGGGGGCACTTGGTGGGATGAGCACTGGGTGTTATGCTATATGTTGGCAAATTGAACTCCAATTAAAATAATTAAAAAAAAAATGCTACCGCCTGGGTGGCTGGGCGGTTGGGCGTCTGCCATTGGCTCAGGAAGAGATCCCAGGATTGAGTCCCACATCAGGCTCCCACAGGGAGCCTACTTCTCCCTCTGCCTAGGTAGAAGCCTCTCTCTCTGTATCTCTTATGAATAAATAAATAAAATCTTAAAAAAAAAAAAAAAACGCTACCACAATTGAACTTAAGGTTTGAGGGTTTTTTAACTTTTGAATGTAATGTATATTATATTTGTAATAAAAATACATTGTATCTTTTTATTAATGAGTTAAATATATTTATAAAAAGCGCTGTGCATTGTAGTGGAAGGAGCACTATATGGAAGTCTAAAGTGTTGGTTCTAGGTTCTGCTCTGAAACCATCCAGCTCTATAATCTCAGACTTACAAGTTACTGTAGCATTCCTGATTCCTTTTTTTTTTTTTAAGTTTTATTTAAATTAAAAAAAAAATTGGGCAGCCCCAGTGGCTCAGAGGTTTAGCGTCACCTTCAGCCCAGGGTGTGATCCTGGAGACCCTGCATGGAACCTGCTTCTCCCTCTGCCTGTGTCTCTGCCTCTCTCTCTCAATCTGTGTGTATAAATAAATAAATAAAATCTTTAAAAAATAATAAATAAATTTTTAAAAAATTATTTAAATTCAATTAATTAACATATAATGTATTATTGGTTTCTGAGGTAGAGGTCAGTGATTCATCAGTCTTATATGTCACCCAGTGCTCATCACATAATGTGCCCTCCTTAATGCCCATCACCCAGTAATCCCATCCCCTTACCCTCCTCCCCTCCAATGACCCCCAATTTTTTCCTATGATAAATAGTCTCTCATGGTTTGTCTCTCTTTCTGATTTCATCTCGTTTTATTTTTTTCTTCTCTTCCCCTATGATCCTCTGTTTTGTTCTTAAATTCCACATATGAGTGAGATCCTATGATAATGGTCTTTCTCTGATTGACTTATTTCACTTAGCATAATACCCTCCAGTTCCATCCACATTGTTGCAGGCTTATGCACTTTAAATATTTAATAAAAAAAACTATCAAGTTGTCCTCTGGAAAGATTTTATTAAAAAAACTATCAAGTTGTCTTACTTTTAAAACTATTTCAAGCTTAGAAAAGATATAGAAAGCATCCTAATTTCACTTTATGAGGCTGATATCAAATATAACAAATAAGAAAAAAGATCTTTATTCACATAAAAAATCAAGCACATAAATGCCCAAGCTCTATGTTAAATAATAGTAAAATAAAGATAGCTTTGTATTAAAAGCATGGTATATTGTAGGGGCACTTGGGTGGCTCAGTTAAGCGCTTGACTCTTGATCTCAGCTCAAACCATGTTCTCGGGGTCATGGAATTCAGCACCAGGTTGAGCTTCGCACTGAGTGTGTAGCCTGCTTAGGATTCTCTCTCTCCCCCTGCCCTATCAACTAGCCCTTGCTCTTTCTTAAATAAAAAAAAAAAAAAAAAAAAAGAAGGAGAAGGAGAAAGAAGGAGAAGGAGAAGAAGAAGAATGATATAGTATAATCAGTGGAATTTTCTACTGGGTGTTTACTTTGATAATATGAGAAACCTATCCCTGCATGAATAGGATTTATTGTAAATACATATGCATACATATATATGCATATATATAATTGTTTTAAGTTTTGATCCTGTTTATACAAAATAACTAACATAAACTTCTCCCATTTTTTCCAATTAATCTTCATCCATTCCCTCATTAAAAAAAAAATAATAACTTTAGGGGCACCTGGGTAGCTCAGTGGTTGGGCATCTGCCTTTGGCTAAGGTTGTGATCCCGGGCTCCTGGCATTGAGTCCTGCATCAGGCTCCCCACAGGAAGCCTGCTTCTCCCTCTGCCTATGTCTCTGCCTCTCTCTCTCTCTATGTCTCTCATGAATAAATAAATAAAAACTTAAAAAAAAAATAGCTTTATTGAGGCATGTTTTTTTTTTTTTTTGTATAAAACCGTATCTTCTTTATTTTGCATACTTTAATCTCAGAACAAAATAAACAAACACCACAATACACATCCAAACCCCTTGTCAAATGTCATGAGGGCTAGGGCTTAAGGCCCTTCTGTCCTGCCTCTAACAAAGACAGGAGGAGAAAAAAAAAAAATCCACTAGACATCAGCAGAGGGAACCAGGTGAACCGGGGCCACTCAGGGCTGCTGGGGAGCCATGGGGACACTATACAGAGGGCACAAGATCTGCAAGGAGAAATTAATCGACTTCTTCCATGCGAGAGGCATCCTCATCACCCTCAAGTGGAGGGATCTCATCAGGAACAGCAGCACTGGGTTCCTCCGCTGCCACTTCATCTTCATCGATGCCCAGGCCTAGCTTTATCATGCGGTAAATGCGGTTGGAGTGAGTCTGGGGATCCTCCAGTGAGAAGCCGGAGGAGAGTAGAGCTGTTTCAAACAGTAGCACCACCAGGTCCTTGACAGCCTTGTCGTTCTTATCTGTATTGAGGCATGTTTTTACATATTCTGTAATTCAGCCACTTTTAAAAAGTATGCAATTTGGTGACTATTTAGTAAATTTATTTATTTATTTATTTATTTATTTATTTATTTATTTAATTTAATTTAGTAAATTTATGAAGTTGTGTAAGCATTACCATAAGTTTGGAACATTTCCGTTTCCCTCATGCCCATTCACTGTTACTTGGTTCCAGAAGGCCTCTAATCTACTTTCTGTCTCTAGATTTGCCTTTTCTAGACATTTCATTGAAATGGAATCCTACATAGGTGATCTCTTTTGTGACTGAAATCTTTTATTTCCATGCTGTTTTTGAGGTCCAATCACGTTGTATAATGTGCCATTAGCTCTTTATTTTTTATTACTGATTAATATTTCATTACATGGATATTCCACACTTTATTTATCCATTCACTGGTTCGTGGGTGTTTGGGCTGTTTACAGTTTGGGGCTATACTAAGAACATTTATGTGCTAGTTTTTGTATGGAGGTATGTTTTGAGGAACTGCCAAACAATTTTCAAAATGGCTGCAGTAATTTAATTTGCATCAGTAGTGCTTGTGGGCTCCCATTTCTCCACTTCGTCATTTCTTGTTATCTCTCTTTTTTGTTATAGCCATTCTAGTGGGTATGAAATGGTGTCTTATTCATAATACATAAGTTTTTGGAGAAACAAATAAACACAATCATGTCAGATGATGCCAAAAAAGCATCTGATAAAATTCAATATTATTCTTGATAATACCTTAGGAAACAAAAAAGCTGCCATCTTAATGTTAAGAATGATGATGGTGACAATGATAATGTTAAAAATTTCAACTATTAATAATAATAATACCAATGAGACATAGTAGTACTTGATGCCAGATATTGTTCTAAGCTTTTTATGTAGTACCTCATTTAACACAGCCACCTTGAGATAGGTTGTAATGCGATCCCCATTTTACAGAGGAGGAAGCCAGAGTGTCAAGTAAGTGATTTGTCTGCCTCCGCACAGCCAGTAAGTAAGTCATGGAGCTGGAATTTGAATGCAGAGTCTACCCTGTTAATCCTTAGGCTGTAATGTGGAGAATCTCATTTTATCTAGGCCCTCAGTGCTGCTCAGTAGTTCTTACTTGTTATCTGGTCTCTTCCTTGCCCTTCTCTCCTTCCTCTACTCTCAACTTCCACTTCTCAGAGAAAATAAAGACTATGCAAAAACAAACAAACCAATCTAATAGAACAGAAATAGAATAACATGCCATTATTGTATTTGGTAAATGTGGCATTTCAAATTAGTGGGGGAGGAAATGGATTATTCAGTAAGTGGTGCTGGGAAAAGTACTCTATTTCTGCTCCATTCCCCAAATTTATTTTAAATTTTACAAAAAGTGGGACGCCTGGGTGGCTCAGCACTTGAGCATCTGCCTTTGGCTCAGGTTGTGATCCCGGAGTCCCGAGATCAAGTCCCACATTGGGCTCCCTGCATGGAGCTTGCTTTTTCCTCTGCCTGTGTCTCTGCCTCTCTCTCTCTCTCTCTCTGTGTGTGTGTCTCTCAAGAATAAATAAATAAAATCTTAAAAAAAGAAAAAAAAGGAAAAACCTGGATCTTAATTTAAAATAAACAAATTTTACAAAAAGTAAAATCATTAAAATTCTAAAGGAAATTATAATTTATATAATCAGGATCCTCTACATGTGACAGGAAAACATTAATAGTGTCTTAAACACAGAAGGTACATTTAAAAAAAATATTTATTTGAGAGAGCAAGAAATAGAGTAAGAGAGTACGAGCAGGGCGGGAGACAGAGGAAGAAGAGAGATAGACATCCCAAGTGGACTGTGGGCTGATCACAGAGCCTGTTACAGGGCTCAGACCCATGACCCTGAGATCTCAACCTGAGCCAAAACCAAGAATTAAATGCCCAACTGACTGCATCACCCAGTTGCCCCAAGCCCAGCTTCTAACTCAAGTCACCTCATGGGCTAAGATGGCTGCTGGAATTCCAGCACTCACATTTACATTCCTGAAAGAGACAAGAGTCTACCTCCAGCCCAAGTCTGATCTTCTTAAGTAATCTTTTTGGAAGCCCCTGTCAACACTTGTGCTCTCATCTCTTGATCAGAATTTAGTCACATGGCCATACCAAAGTTGGGAAATGTGGTCTTTTGGTGTCAAGCCAAATTCCAAATTCAATTTGTTTCATTGTTTTGGGGGAAAGGGAAAAATAGGTACTGGGTAGCAACTGCCAGTTTGGGGCATATTTTTGGTAGGTAGGGTGATCCCAAAGCCCACAACCATAAAAGACAAGCTTGACAGATTTTGGCAAACAAAATAGCAACAGTGTTTTCTTTTGCAAAAGGCATTATAAATAAAATGACGACAAACCATAAAATGAGACAGAGTAATTGCAATGAATGGCATGTAGTTAATATTCTCAAAATGTAAACCAATATACTAATTAGTAAGAAACCTGATTGCTTTTGCCTTTTGGAGAGAAAGCATCAGTTCTTTGGTTTTTCTTTAGATGTACATTATAGACTAGACAAGACTTAATCTTACATGTACTTTTTAAAAAAACCATGTTGATCTTTTAGCAAGGAGAAACATTTTGTTTGTTTTAGGCATTTTTATTTTAATTCTCTACCCCTCAGAGGGACATACTAGGCTCATCTGTTTGCTGCTACCCTCTATTAATACATGTAGATTTCTGGGTTGTTTGATTTAGGACAGATTCAACTAGATTACCAGAATGCTCAATTAACTGCTATGGTTAGAATCATCTGCTTTCAGATTAATAAGAAGATCAAATCAGTAGCCATTCTCAGTTTGGTGCTTCATCAGGAAGTGAAAAAGTGAAACCATTAGCGGTCATTTTTCTAAATACTAATCACTGAGTTTTAAATCCTAGAAAAAGCCTTGCATGTTTTTAATGATTATTATAGACTGGAATGTTTTTAACTGAGTTCAGGACTGAGGGACAATGGGAGGTGGTACTTTCTTGGCCAGATTACTTAGACAACAATAATTCTTCACAGCTTTCTGTTAATATCTTCTGATTAACAAGTAAGTTGGAGCCAACTGATTTCGGCTATTTGGTATCCTTGGTAACCACTGTTAGATGATGAATTGAATCAGTTAAAATTAATTTCTTGTGAAAATATGCTTCCATGAGAAAGTATTGACTTTGATATCTAGATAACACAAGAAATATATATGTATATGTGTGTGTGTGTGTGTGTGTGTGTATGTCATCAGATGTGGAGAATATTTGTAGATTAAAAATCTGCAAAGCCTAGTAAATTCAAAAAGTGGGGAAGATGAGGGAAAGCTGCAAGAGCTCTGCCTTTAAGGATTCTGCTTCTACCTGGAGAGGGACTATCTAAAATGAAGGAGCCTAAGGCATAATAGCCACTGTGTGAGCCTTTGTTCAGCTACAGGAGTAAGTAGCCTTCTTTCCCTTGCATCTATGAATGCTGTCATGACAAAGCTATTTTATTGTTATAGAAGTTTGGAAAAAGAGAACAGTTTTTTTCCATTATAAAATAATGCAATATGTATATTTTAGCTCCAAGTCCATTTTTGATGTCAATTTATGAAGGGTTTTCCTTTGGCCCTGATGGGTGCCTTATCTGAGGCCCATATCTGCTGCAAACTGTGCATTTCCAGAAATTTACATTTTGGGGGTATTGCTAGAACATGGAAATGCAGTGCTGGACTGTGTAGCATGAGCCAGGATTGCTGGTTGCTGTAATAGCAGCACTGCTACACAACCCCCAGGCCCATATGCAGCCTGTAGCAAAGGGTGGGCTAGAGCAACCTCACTATATAGATGTCACCTAGGTCCTTGTAGGCCAACATTTCCCTAGACAGGGCTGGCAGGAGGAGGAGGAGCGGCATGGATGGTCCTGAGATCAGTTCCATGTAAGATTTTGGCAAATTCTGGCTTCAGGACAGTCTGCTTGCTCTCAGAGGAGCTATGTAAGAAAAGAAGGAAGAAAAGCAGGAGCTGAGCTATCACAAGGTAAATCACAGTTTCATTTATAAGATTTGCTGCTTAGAATTTTTTTTTTTTAAACCATCAAATCTGGCCTTTGTTCTACAGTTAACTATTTCCTGGGCAGTGCATGTAGAGTGGGTTCAAAGACGACCTCAGCACTTTATATTTGTATAACTTGAGGATGGTTACCTAAATTATCGGTGCCTCAGTTCCCTTATCTGCAAAAGGAAGATGGTAATGTTGATAGGGGAACTGTAAGATATAAATGAGATTGTGGATTTGGGACAGGCCTGGCACTCAGAACTCAGTTAATGTTAGTTCCCTTATTACTCCCCTCGAGAAAGATTTGTCTGAGCTTCCTGAAAATCCGCACAGGTGACTTTTACTGCATCCTTTATTTTTTGCCTTCTTTTACCCTGTTGCATTAATCTCTCTTCTTGTTTTCCACTCATCTTCTGATGCCCTACTCCATTAATGTTTTCTCTCCTTTTTCTTCATCTTACTCCCCCTTGCTTCATTTTGTCCTTCAAACTTGTTATTGGCTCTTTTCTGCGGCTCTTTATAAATGAAGATGTCATGTAATCTGGCTAATCATTCACCATATTTAACATCAAACTACCGCGTGTGAGATGCTGTCCTTGGTGCTGGAATTATTATAATTGAGAAAGGCATGGTCCTTAGTCCCAAGATGACCTTCTAGTAGAGGATACAGACAAGTAAACAGGCAATTACAATTGAGCGCAATAAGGGAAAGTGTGGTGTGTTAGGGAAGCACATAGGAGGAGCACCTAACTCAAACTTGCCAGGAGTGGTGTCGAAAACAGCATCTCCAGATAAGAAGTAAAGAAGCTCTGATGTGTTATGGAAGTGGGAGTTCAAGCAAAGCATTCAGAGCAAGAGTTTTTAGTAAAGAAAACAACACATGCAAAGGCTTGAATACTTGAAGTAGGGAATGACCTTAGGGAGCCTGATTGGGTTTAGGGTTGGTAAAATTGAGTTTGGGAGCTGGAGTGGCAGGTGTTTGTGTGATGGAAGATAAAGTCAGAAAGGTAAATAGGGGTCTTGTGGGCAGTGGTAAGAATTGAAATTTTATCCCAATGGTAATGGTGATCTATCTGATGATAGAATTTGTAGGGCATGGAGTACAGTAGGAGGGAGTTGTAAAGGAAGTCTGAGGTTTCTGAATTAGGACATACAGAATGCACAAGAAGGAGCAGGTTGAGGGAATGAGAGAGACTGTGTTGAGTTTTAGGAATGTGTGTCTGTGATATATAGTAAATATGAGTTATAAGCATGGGTCTGAAATGGAAATGCAATTTCAAATATTTTGAAATGATGGTAGTGATCACGTTTGTTACTGCTAGTAGTTTTCTTGTCTTTTTTTTTTTTTAAGATTTTATTTATTTATTTGAGAAAGAGAGTGTAGGGAGAGGGAGAAGCAGACTTCCTGCTGAGCAGAGAGCCTGACGTGGGACTCAATCCCAGGACACTGGGATCATGACCTGAGCTAAAGGCAGATGCTTAACTGACTAAGCCACCAAGCCACACCAGTTTTCTTGGGTCTTTCTGCATGATTCTGGTCCTTCTGCTTGTCTTTATATTTTGGTATGCATAGCTGGGTAATGATGGCTCAATTATATGTATCCAAGTGGGATCAAAGTGTGAGAACATAGTTGTGGTGAGGAGAGAGAATCCAGGATGCACTTCCTGTGAAGGCAATTAGAATAAAATGGAGAATGTTTAACCTTTGGTAAAGGAGTTGCTTATAGGAACTTGGAGGTTAGCTTCTTTCTAAGAATCAGAAGTGCCATTCTAAGTGAATCCTGTGGCCAGAATCATGACTGATGGTGGCCCCAAGGGAAGTGTATGAATGAGAGTTTTTGGGGTGGGTGATAAATAAGGTCTTATCCTGCCTACACTCAGCCTTCAAGATGAGAGGTATTTCTAAATCAGCTAATTTCTGGGCAGCCCATGTGGCTCAGTGGTTTAGCACCACCTTCAGCCCAGGGCATGATCCTGGAGACCTGGGATCAAGTCCCACATCGGGGTCCCTGCTTCTCCCTCTGCCCGTGTCTCTGCCTCTCTCTCTCTCTCTGTCTCTGTCTGTCTGTCTCTCTGTGTCTCTCATGAATAAATAAATAAAAATCTAAAAAAAGCCTAAATCAGCTAATTTCATTTAAGAAACAACTGTGGTTATGTTATTGCTGAATTTATCTAAAAATGTTTAGAGTCTATTTTTATTTCTGGCTTCTATGTCCTTTGAAATGAAGTCCTATGGTAAGTTTATTACCTGCTGAGCTGTGTAGAGCTGCCTTTGATTAGTCAGAGCCTGACCTCCTCTTTGCTTCTAGTGCTTCTCTTTTGCTGCTAATATCTCAGATTTTGTTGACCACATCCATGTGTCTGTAATTTACACCAGTCCTGATTGTATAATCTTTGCTCATACCTCTGTAAGTTCATATTTTTATGATGTTACTTTGTATGGTTGTTTTTTTCACAGACAGGTGGGTTCTTATTTCCATCACTACTCAAGTTTTCCCTTTTACACCTCCCACATCCCACCTGATATATGGAACTGGACCTGACCTTGGACTCTGAGGCTGATGCCTAATGGTATAAATGGAGGAACGAGGAGTTTTCCATTATAGGATATAGTATCACACATAAGGCCACCTTCTCAGAAAACCCAGCAGGGGCTTCCCAACCCCTTCCTCATGGCCAGGCCCCTCCACCGACAAACATCATTTGTTATGTTTTGCTTACAATGTCTTCCATGACACCCAATTCCTCATATAGATTTGGGAAGACTTCTTAAAGATTTCTGCAGTCCACTGGAGTGAGGAAAGCTAGGTAATCTAACAGCTCTATCCTGGCCCTGTGAAGTCCAGGGCACGGCCTGGAATGAGTTCTTGAGAGGCAGGGCTGCACAAAGCCAGCTGGCAAAGCATGCATGGCCTCTGCTCCAGCTCAGGGCATGCCCCTGGCCTGCCAGCACTGCCCCAGCTGATTTCTCCAGACTCGACAGATTCTGGATTCTCCTGGTATAGATATTCTCTCTGCTACCTGTCACCTCTCCATATGACCTCTCTCTTCACATCCACACTCTCATAAGATGCCTTATACTTGCTGGGTTTCCTTCTCAACTTCTTCAAACCCCTGTCATCCAATTTCCCCTACTCCCCAACCCCCCTACTCCTCTGAGGTTGCTCTCCTAGAGTCATCAAGGACCTGCTAATTGCTAATACCAGCAGCCACACTGCAGTTATTAGAATGCTGCTCCTATGGGCATGGTGTTCACTGCTTTCTATCTTCTTGCATTTTGCAACATTGAACCCATTCCTCTCTTTCTCCTTCATGGTTTTCTTTTTTTTTTTTCTATTTGCCGCTTAACTGTTTGTATGTCTTAATTACCTAGCTTGGCCACTGCTTTTCTCACTTTCTGCATTTTTCCCCAACTCATCCCCTCTACTCTCAAAATTCAGCAGCCTCTAACACATTGACAGTTCTAAATACACTTCTAGCACAGACTCCCCTGAGCATGAGCCCTGTATATTTTACTGCCTTGGATGTCTCCATCTGGATAAATTAAAGTCACCTCAAATTCAACATGTCCAAAACAAGAGTCATAATTTTGGCCTTTATACTGATGTTCTTCTGCCTGGAATATGCTTCCTACTGGTCCCATGGGGCTTACTACTCTCTTCATTGAGTCTCTCTGCTCAGTGAGCATCTTCTCAGAAAGGTGCCATATCTACCTGTTTCTTCCCTGACTTTTTTTTTTCCTTCAGAACACATATATCTGAATTGATATGATAGAATTACTTTTACTTGTTTAGTGTTTGCTTCCCCCCATTAGAAAGGAAGCTCTCTTTATCTACCTAGTTCACTATTATATTTATAGGATCTGGACCAATTTCTGCAACATAGTAGGTACCCAAATCCTGAGTGAAAAACTAAATTATCCCTCCCCCTCACTCCCAGACTGATTTCCATGTTTTGTTATCTTGATGGGTAATACCACACCCATCCTTAATCATTCATATCAGAAACTTAGATGTTATTCCAGAAACTTCTGTCACTGATACCCCAGCCTTCCTTTATTCAACAGTCCCCAATTCCAGTTAGTTTTATCTCATAAGTATTTCTCAAATCTGTTTCTCTGACTACCACTTTATTTTAGGCCTCAAACCTCCCTCTTGCATTACTGGAGTGCCTAATGACCTGCCTCTATTGTTAACACCCAAACTGAACCTCTACCCAAAGCCAGAGTAGTCTTTCTGAAAAGCAGATCTGACCCTGCTGCTTTCTTTTGAAAAACTCGACATTGGTTCTAGTCGGCTATAGGATCAAGTCCAATCTCTTTTTTTTTTAATTTTTATTTATTTATGATAGTCACAGAGAGAGAGAGAGGCAGAGACACAGGCAGAGGGAGAAGCAGGCTCCATGCACCGAGAGCCCGATGTGGGATTCGATCCCGGGTCTCCAGGATCGCGCCCTGGGCCAAAGGCAGGCGCTAAACCGCTGCGCCACCCAGGGATCCCCAAGTCCAATCTCTTTACTATGACCTGTGAGAGGCTACTCCAGGCGCACACTGTGCCAACCCTCGCTTTACTAAAGGTAGAGTGTGCCATGCAGTCTCCTGCCCTCTTACTTAAACTGTCCTCTTAGCCTGGAATGACTCTCCTCGCTCCCCTGTCCCCTTCCTTCTAGAGGAGTCTTTCGTATCCTTCTGTTAACATTCAGGTGTGGATCACTTTCATATGGATTCTCTGTGCTCTTCTCCCTTTCACCGTACCTACACTTAAAACATTATCTGTCCATGTATCTACCTCTTACATTTGAGAATGCTTTGATGGAAAGGACTGTGTTGTTATTCATCTTTCTGTTCCCTTCCTCTTAATCTTACCCACTGGCTGAAGTATAATAAGTACTTGATGAATACTTGAATAGATGAAAGAAAGAATGAATAACCTGTCAAGATGGGTGTTTCTGGCTGAAATCTGGTCATTGTCATCAAGTTATGGCACAGGATTGCATTTTAAAAACCTGGAAGATATTAGTATAATCTGCAAGATGAGGGTTCTTGTGTTCTATGTGCTATAGAACATTCTCTTTAAACTTGCTTGTCAGGAAATGCTATGTCTTCCCTTTCCTATTGTTCTGTTAAGACCCCAAATCAACAATAACCAAAAAGAAAAAAAAGGGCCATTGGAAGATTACGTTTCCATGTTGTATGAGTCTGAAGGTTTTCTGAAGAAAGAATAAAAGGACTTTTTTTGGCATAGTTAAGTAATTGTGTTATTATAACATGTATTGTGTCAGCTACGTGGACATTATGGCTTAGTAAACAATTTCTTAAGGATTTAGAGTATCCGTAGTTGAAAGTCACTATTCCATCCCCCAGAGTACATACTGGATTTGAGTTTTCAATGTGAAAATAAATGTTTCTGTTGTGGAATTTTATAATCAACTTGTTGGAATCCATGCCCAGAATTTTTTGAGTTGAACAGTTCTGTCTCTGTGGCATGTAGATTCACCAAGAAAGGCACTGTGCCAGTGATACTGTAAACTTGTTCAAAGCTACGAAAGCTGCACATTACTTAAACGGCAGAGGGAAGTCAGTCCTAAATTGAGGTAAGCACTTAAATCTTCAGGGTGGTTTTAAAACTCTGGTTTCATGAGCTCTGATGAGATTCTGCAACATTGCCTTGGCTACACTTGAACCTAAGGTGTGAAAGTGAAGCTTCCCTTCACTCTCACTGAACCTGAGCAACAATACTGGTATCTGGTTTATAGTAGGTGGGTTCCTTGTCATATTTCCCATGATATTATATTTGGCTTGATTTGACTGAATAGAGCTGGACTTGTGTTTTATAACATGGAAAAAATTTGTAAGTGAACACAACTAGGTATAATTTCATGTAGTCAGATTCCAAATAGCTTAAGCGGAATGAAAAATATAGAGGACTCTACATTCTCACATTCTAACTCTTGAAAGTAGAGGAGGAGGGGAAGACCCCATTATCTTAGAAACTAGGGCCAATGGGCACAAATGTAAAGGGTTATGACACCCAAATGAAGGGGCCAGACAAATATAATCCAGGAATTTTGAGGAGGCATATGCTACAAACATGTTTCCAGGAATGCTGGTGGCAAGAATGAATTGGTCAGTATTTTGGAAACATCCAAGGAATAATCTGAAATGTATTCTTTTAATTTATGTTCAAACCAAGAAGGAAGGCATCTCCCTGCCTGGGGAGAGGGATTAATAACAGATGCCAGGAGACATCCAATAGAGGCAGAAGCCATGCCAGCAGATAAAGCTGGGCAGATGGCCCGGTCCTCACAGTGGAGGATATGTGGAATCTAGAAATTCAAGGCTTGCAAACTTGGTGTCCATCTCTGGCAAAGTCCTAAGCCAATTTAGCAGATGGTTTGTGATCACCTAGGAAAGAAAATGTGCCCCAGAATTGGCTTATTAAAACCAAGTCATAGTAATTGTCCTGTGCATCCTTTCTTGATTGAATCCTTCTTGGCTTTAGCAAGATTTTTCATGAGGCTGCTTACAATACCGAACACAAGTTCTTTTTCACTGAAAATGAAGAAACTGAGTTGGGGAAAAGGTGTGTAAGGTGAGGCTCCTGTCAGCTGAAGAGAAAAGCCAAGAGGCAGGACAGTACTTCCTGTGGCCAGCTTGATGGATCCAGGGAGAGTCTGCTTGAAAAGGGAGTGGGGAGCATCAATAAGCTACTATATTTGGACTGCCCCCTCACACTGCATTTCTCAAACAGGGAGCCAGGAGCCACCTGCCTTCAGAGATACTTGGTGATACTCATTTAAATGTAGATTCCTGGGCCACCCACAATCAGGATCTCTGGAGGCACAGCTCAGGAATCTATACTTTTAACAATCTTCCCAGGCAGTCATCAAGCACACATAAATTTTAGAACTATTGTTTTAAAGATAAGCTCATGTGCTGTAAAGAAAGTTACCCAGGTAGAGAAGTATTGGTGTTTTTTTAGTTGTTTTATAAGCAGATTCTTTTTTTTGTATATGATTATGACCCAGAAATTTCTGATCTTTCTCTGTATCTAATTGCCCAGGGTCAGACCCAACTCTGTTACCATCTGGTGATAGTCCATTTACGCTGGAAAAGTAGGGCTGATGAGGCAAATCTTTTGAGCACTAAAATGATGCAAGACCTTATGTAAAGAGCAGTGGGGAACATGCTTGAAGAAACTTAGCTCTGTACAGTTCCTTAAGAGAGTCAGTCTCCATGATGCCTGAATTGGGGTGCTGTTCTATGTGGAACAACCATTTATGCACAGATTTTAAAATAGGTGCATAAATATACACACATAAGTTTATTGTAAATTTTACAATAAAAGATGTGCAGCACACAATTCATAATATACATACTTTATTGATTACATTACAGTTGATTCTTACAGAATGCCTTCTGTGATTTTTGTCAAACATCTATATCCATAGCAACCTTTCGTTGCAATTGACCAAGTGTGGGTCCAACATGCATGGTGGTTGATAGTTTCATGTATGTTAGAAAGTAAAATGAAAGTGAATAACAGTAACACATGCCCTCATGTCACTCATTCCTCAATAACGGAAGCAGCCTCTTTGTTGAATCAGGCAATAGGCTGAAATACTGGAAGAATGTATCTTTAATCTTTTGTGCTGTTCACAGTGTAATGGCTATAGGCATGATACACTTTTCATCTATATTATTGACATTTTCTCCATCACTCTCTTAAGACTAGTCCATCAACAGAATAAATCAAGCTGTGATTTGTTGTGTTTGAAGTCTCCATGGTGTAAATGCTTCTACCATAGCTGATTTTAACCTACCAGTATGACATTACTGAACTCAAGAGTTGGGAAGGCACGAGCAGTAGCATATAATTATATAGTATTTCCACCATACAGGTGCAATATATCTAAATAACTTTGGGAACAGAGGTCATAGTAAATGTAGTCAAATAGGTAGGAAATGGCAACTTTTGAATATTTATTACTTTTGTTTTCAATATAATTTATACAATTGTAACTTCTGTAATTTAATTTTTTTCGTGTAATTTAATTTTAAAATAATGGCTGTGTTTAATAACCAGCTCTCAAAATCCCTGAAAATTTAACAATTGGCCCTTACGCTCTGCTGTGAGCTGGCTCTAACTCGCTGCTGAATAGGGGCACATTTTCTGAACCTGCAGATTGGTTACTTGGTTATGTTCCTACTTTTATGCAGGAGTACAGATAAGATATTCAGGCACCTTTTCATATTTGCATAAAATGCAGCTCTTCTAAGCCAGAGCATAGCTATAACATGCCTGACAAATGTGTCCTGCCCCTGGGCATCAGAGTAAAGAGGAATTCCTAAACAGATGAGTTCAGATCCAATAGAACAGGTTTCCCCTGTCATGTCTGGGAAACTATTTATGACTCATGTTCTTTGCCAGCTTCGAGTTTTGCATCAGTAGATAATCTGACATGTAAGGGTACCTCTCTTGGTTGCATCCTACTGATTCCGGCAAAACTGTTTTTGATATTTTGACACTCCAGTCAGGAAAACCTGAATACAAGTATGTTATGATATTATTATTTCTTTTCTATTTTCTTCTACACCTGTTCTGTAAAAGGGCAGTCAGTTTGTTATTAAAATTTGATGCAAGACTAGCTGTGGGCATTAGAGTAGATTTTTTGGAGTCATTTGCCCAAAGCCAGATATGGAATTTGCTTGCAATTTGTAAGTTTTTGGAGCTGGAAGTTTGAGGCTATCTGCCTCAATATCCAAAGATAATTAGGATTTGAGCTGCACTTTTACCTGAATTCTTATTAAAACTGACAGTGCTGTGCAGTATTGTTTCTTTGATAGAATTTTTGGATAGTCAGGGAGTAAGTAATATGCCTCCGGTGCACAATCACATCCTTTCTTCCTGTTTTCTCACTGTTATGCTTACAAGCACATTGTTGAGTAATTTCATCCTTCTCCCCAAGAGCATTTCCTGAGGTGCATTTGAATTTCCCACTGTAGGGACTTAAGCTCTATCAATATTTTCTGTACTGACCCTTGTAATTATGGCACTGGGACCCACTTAAACAGACTTTCGCCTAACAAATATAAATGCAAAATTGCTTTAAGTTGCTAATGCTCTTTCCTGCTGTGGATATTGGCTATATAATCCAGCAACTTGGCTGCTATTTCAGTCATAAGAAATCTTCTACAGGCTCTCAAATACTTCTTCAAGTTAAAATTCTTAGGGCACTCCCTGATTGTTAATTGGGGTAAAGGAAAATTCACTCCTAATATTGTAAGAAAATTTTACATTTATTAAATGAACAAAACCCATTTTTTTTTTCGTATCATAAAAAAACCCATAAAATGAAACCCAACAATCTTTTGGCTGGAGGGAGACCCTGAACCTATTTTACAGTATGGACACCGTCTTCCCATTTTTCTCTTGAAGCCAAATCCATGTTCATAGACGCTCTCTCCGTGTGTGTGCAGCTGACTCCGTGATTCTGGTTCGGGGCAAAAAGTGGAACCATGACCAAGGGCTTCCATAAAATGCCCTTTGGCTGGGTATGTATCGAGGTGTGAATTCACAGAGGCAGGCAGGTAGACAGATGGCAGGCTAGGCACCCTGGGCTTCACGTGCGTGATGACAGGCGGTGCCTAATTACAGATCCTCCAGCACGTACCTCCCAGGGCCCTCTGAGCAGGCGCTGACCCAGGGACTCCTGGGAAGCCATCTGCGTCCCCCACCCTAGGGTTACCTGCCGGCAGCTCTGTGGCAAGTTTCAGAGAGCAGAAATCTTCCCAGGTGCTTTTGTGTGGCTTTTGGCATCTGCTTCAGTTGAGACAGAGCCCCTTCTGGGTCCTTAATGATCTTCTTTCACCAGAACTGGGCATATTTCAGCTTCCTGATTTAAAGCATGTTTCCTTTATGTGTACTATATTTAACTTCTCCACATCTTATTTGCAGTTTTTAATTATAATTATCTAAGTAATATATATGTTTAGAAAGTGTTTCAGGAAATCACGCAGTACTGAAAAAAGGAGAAAGAGAAGCTTTATTTCTTACTTGCAGGTCCACTCTCAGAGGTGACCATTTTCATCGGCTCTTTACTAGGTTAGGTTTCTGGTAATTGCCTTCACAATGTAAATAATATACTTGTGCTTCAGTTTTTTATTTACCAACTTCATGATTTTTATTTATTTATCCGT
Source organism: Canis lupus baileyi (assembly GCF_048164855.1). NCBI lineage: Eukaryota > Metazoa > Chordata > Mammalia > Carnivora > Canidae > Canis > Canis lupus. The sequence goes on along the minus strand of NC_132860.1, from coordinate 19,854,706 downwards.
GAGAGACACAGAGAGAGAAACACAGGCAGAGAGAGAAGCAGGTTCCCTGCAAGGAGCCTCATGTGGGACTGGATCCCGGGACCCCAGGATCATGACCTGAGCCAAAGCTAGATCTCAACCACTGAACCACCCAGACACCCCTGTTTATCAACTTTATATGTAAACAGGGTTAGGAATGTTCCCATTCCCAAGTTTTATTTGTTATTATGTTTTGGATCCTTTTATTGGTTACTCTAAAAAATATTTAAATTTTTTAAATTTCCATATCCTGTTGTATCAACTTTAGTCATTATTTCTGGGTCCTCTGCTTTGTAGGATGAAGATAAATTGGTTGACTATCATGCTGTTACTGTGCTGTGATGGCAACATTCTTACATTCTGTAATCATGAAGTCATCCATGCTTTGCCCATATGTTAATCCTAAATATTACATACAATATTACATACCAACAAACTGTGTTTTACGGTACACTTGAAGCTTTCTTAACTAACTTCCAGTTGTCTGTTTGGCTGGAATTATCAGGGCTTTTCATTTCTTCTAGAAGACATTTCATAAATACCATGAGAAGCTGAGTGCTCAGAGACAGCAGGCTTTTCACTACAATTCGTGTTTGTTTCTGCTTCCATAAGTTAAGTGGAATGCTTCCTAGGAAGCAGTTATTTTTGTTCTAGAACTTATTTATTCTGGTTGTATTTATTATTTCAATTATGTAATTTAATTAAATATTACATATGCTGGTGAAATATGAATACTAAAAGGGAATTATTCTTTCTGTGAAAATTGAACCAAATGCTCCCTAAGACTTACTAAAGGTAAGTCGTATTTTTAAATGTTGCTGATATGGTTAGAGTAGAGGAGCGATTGTGAAAGACTGAAAACCATGGTAAAAACCTAGGATGCTCCTATCAGATTGCCTCACAAATATCTTTAACTTCATATTCTAGTTTAAACAAACTCAAGTTGAACACAAACAGTCTTATGGGTATTTGTGACATAAGAAAGACAACACAAAACTATAATCTGAGGACCCATATGTAAAGAGAAGTGCTTTACCCAGTATCGAAGAATTGGTGAATTAATATTTTAAGTTAAAACAAAATGTTTACATTAAGATAAAATATTTGAGGTATAGGGGAGGTGGGGTTTTTCCTTTAACTGACTTTTTCAATTAACTGGCAACAACCACATGAGCTAAAAGTGTTATTGACTGGTAATGTTAGAGCACAGTGACTGAGTAGCCTTCAACAAGTTACCTTTCTGTAGGCAGGTTTCCTCATCTGCTAAGCTCTGGTGATCATAGGGTTTCCGTATGATCAGTGAATTAACACACAGGTGATGCTTATCACAGCATTGGCCCTTGTTAGGCGCTCACAGGTGGAGCTATTATTACTGCTATTGTCTTTTTGTGATTTTGTAAAACTCAGTAACTGCTGCACCATCAAGTGGGATTGGACCTCGGAAAGGGAAACACGGTTTTATGTTGTTAACCTTGTGCCACTTGAAGGATTTGGTTCCTTGGATCCAAAGTTTTCAGTAATGTGCCATCACTTGTTCATAATTTTGTTGTATTGTAATTAACTTGATATCTGACTGTAACTTCCTTTTTATTTTTTTAAGATTTTATTTATTTATTCATGAGAGACACAGAGAGAGGCAGAGAGACATAGGCAGAAGGAGAAGCAGGCTCCATGCAGGGAGCCTGACGTGGGACTCGATCCTGGGTCTCTAGGATCAGGCCCTGGGCTGAAGGCAGTGCTAAACTACTGAGCCACCCTGGCTGCCCTGTAACTTCCTTTTATGGCATTTTGTGTTTCTTGGACTATCTTACAGTATTTTCTATAGCAAATATAAAAGGAAGCATATTTCTTCACTTTATTATCAAAAATAGCCAGTCTCTTGATCATATATATGGTATTGGGAATCTACTTTCTTCTTGATAGTATTCTTCTCAGGAGTTCCTGCTCTCATCTACAAATATTCTCTCTAACATAGACAGAGGTCCTGTCCTGGGACCCCATATCACTGGCACTTGAAGGTTAAGCACACTGTTTATTAGTTTCCCTACTTTCTCTTTTTTGAATTCCTTTTATTTTTATTTAGTTAGAGTACATTCTCAAGTAAATTTTTCAGAAGATGGACATAGGATATAGATACTGAGTTCTTGCATTCTAAAAATGCTTTTATTTTGCCCTCATTTTTATGGATGATTTGGCTAAGCATACATTCTATAATGAGAATAATTTTCTCTTGGATATTTAAAGGTACTGTTTCACGGTCTTCTTGCATTACAGAATTGCTTAAAAGTCTAAAGGTGCTTGCTTCTAGATCTCTTTATGATGTTCTCTCTAGCCTTGGGGTTTTGAAATTTCATAGCAATGTGTCTGAATATATGCCTTTTTTCATTCATCTTGCTCAGCATTTTCTGGGATATTTAGTCCAAAACCATATGTCTTTCTTTTACTCTGGGAAATGTTATTTTTATGAGAACTTCTTCCTCTCCATTTTCTCTTTGAGGGGGACTCCTGGATTAATCCTCTTTGTTTCCCAGCTTCTCTGCAGCTTTTTTCTTTCTGCTCTGTATTCTTAGTATATTAGAAGGCAAAAGTTTACATCAGAATAGCCTAATGTGGTGAATCCTTTGTTTCCTCCTCTCATTTCTCCATACTTTTCTCTCCTTACATGACCCTTTAACCCTAATTTTCCACATTCTCCCCCTCACCTAATCATGGGGTTTGAGCATTGAGAAACAGAAAGACAACTCAGTATGAGTTTACTCAGGCCATTGGGTTCTATTTCCACATCCTGGGGGCCACACTGTCTTAGTTCACTTGGGTTCCTATAACAAACTACCATAGACTGGGTGACTTATAAATAACAGAGATTTATTCCTCACAATTCTGAGGTCTGGAAAGTTCAAGATTAAGATATAGGCAGATTCAGTGTCTGTTAAGGGCCCACTTCCTAGTTCATAGATGCCATTTTCTCCCTGTGTCTTTATCTGGTGGAATGGGCAAGAGAGCTCTCTGGGGCCTCTTTTATAAGGGAACTAATCCCATTCATGAGGGCTTTACCCTCATAACCTCCCAAAGGCCCACCTCCTAACACATTGGGTATTAGCACTTAATATATGAATTTTGGAGGTATACAGTCTATAGCACAAGCTACTCCTAGATCCAATTTTAGGGAATTTTGAGACTAAAGTTCAGCCAGGCTTCTATCTTTTCAATGCTCATATTAAATTAATGGTTTTTGGAAACCTGGGTGGCTCAGTGATTGAGTGTCTGCCTTTGGCTCAGGTCATGATCCCAGGGTCCTGGGATCAATCCCACATTGGGCCCCCTGCTCTGCGGGGAGCTTGCTTCTCCCTCTGCTCCTTGCTTCCCCTGCTTGTGTTCTTGCTTTCTCTTCCTCGCTATCTCTGTCAAATAAATAAATAAATAAATAAATAAATAAATAAATAAAATCTTTAAAAAAAATAAGGATACAGATTATCTCAAGGTGAAGAAGGCTATAGTAAGGAGCTTGATCCTCTTCTAAGACAGGGAGCAACTCAATTTCTGCTCAGACCTTTGAACAAGTAAGGGTAGAAACCATAACCACCAGCAAACTGAGAAGCCAATGTGGTAAATATGTCCAATCATTACTTGATGTTATCTTAGGAAGAAGTAAGCTGACTTTGCTGAAAACCCCTTCTGACTAATGTTGGTTGCAGAGTTCTGAACCTTACACTCCTGACTTTATAAAAAGAACCATTAATTAATTAATTTTTTAAAAGATTATTTATTCCTGAGAGACACAGAGAGGCAGAGACACGGGCAGAGGGAGAAGCAGACTCCTGGCACAGAGCCCAATGCGGGACTCAATCCCAGGACCCTGGGATCATGACATGAGCCGAAGGCAGACACTCAACCAGCTGAGCCACCCAGGTGCCCCTGTACCCTTATTTTATTTTTTATTTTTTTAAAAGATTTTATTTATTTATTCATGACAGACACACACACACACGCACACACACACAGAGAGAGAGAGAGAGAGAGAGAGAGAGAGGCAGAGACACAGGCAGAGGGAGGAGCAGGCTCCATGCAGGGAGCCTGACATGGGACTCTATCCTGGGTCTCCAGGATCACACCCCAGGCGGAAGGCGGCATTAAACCAGTGGGCCACCGGGGCTGCCCTGTACCCTTATTTTAAACGTAACTTGATTAATAGTGATGATATCTAATTGCAACTTTTTCTTTCTCATTTGGTACAATGAGATAGAGGCCCCCTTTTAGTTTCTAACAAATTATAAATCAGCAAACATCTAGAATTTTCCAAAACAGTATGTAAGTTATAAAGACAACCAAACACTTTATGCTTTCATTCCCTTTCCTTATATATTTTATAAGTTATTTATGGAAGTTGAATTGTTTAGGCTCTGATGCACCACATTTTCCAAGTGGTATATAGCAGTCCATATGTTCACAGTGGAAAGAAACATCATGACTTCATGGCAAATGGCAAAGATACTCCTAGACTTGATTTTACAAGATTGTCAAAGGCTCTTCTGACACAGACTCCGGAGTCACAACAGTGGGAATAAGTAAGTGATGCTAGGGCTCTGGGAAACCCTGGAAGGAACCCCAAACTGTGGAGTGGGCAATACTCCATTAAGAGTATTTTGGTAGAGGGACTTGAGAGAGAACGGGTGCCTGGCTATTACTGCTAAAGCTGTGGAGTTATGTATGTATTTGTTAGAAATGTAACTCTTCACAACCTGCTCCTTGCATAGTAATTCTTGTATTTTTATGATGATGTCTCATCCTTTCTGATCATTTCAATAATTCTTATTTCTGTTTAATTGATTAAATATCTCCTGGGCACATAGTTGCCTCCTATGTGAGGCAACTTTAGCATTTTATACCTAGGCCTGCTGGACCATCATTCTTTACCTGCTATGGGATAGGAAGGACTCCTGTCTTCCCACTTCTTGTGTTTTCCTATGAGTCTCCCATAGGCAATATGGTAGATAATAATATCCCACTTAAAATGAGCCACTCTGTTTGGCTCTGCCATCTTTCAGCTGAACCTACTGCTTGTGTCCTGCCTCTAATGTGTACTTGCTGCTCCTGCTGTTTCTTCTTCCAATGTTGCTCCTGTGTTCCTCGCCTTGGCTGCCCGCTAATCTCAGCTCTGTCCTTAGGGCCCCCTGCATGATCTACTGCTAGTGTTCTAGCCACGATTTCTTTTGCACCTTTATGTGTGAGAACCCTGCCCTCTCTACTTGCTCTTTGGAGTTTTCATCACTCCTGTCTCTAGCACTCGCATTTTTGGTCTTTAGGAAAACACTTTTCCTGTCTCAAGCCTTGTTTGTATAGAGTGTGTCATGGCAGTGTTGCTTGGGCTGAGTGATACAGGATGCTGATGAATGACAGAAAAGTGTCTTCCTCAATTTCTTTCAGAAGTGTTCTATAGTTTTGAGGGTATAGATCCTTTACATCTTTGGTTAGGTTTATTCCTAGGTATCTTATTCTTTTGGGTGCAATTGTAAATGGGATTGACTCCTTAATTTCTCTTTCTTCATTCTCATTGTTAGTGTATAGAAATGCCACTGACTTCTGGGCATTGATTTTGTATCCTGCCACGCTACCGAATTGCTGTATGAGTTCTAGCAATCTTGGGGGGGAGACTTTTGGGTTTTCTATGTAGAGTATCATGTCATCGGCGAAGAGGGAGAGTTTGACTTCTTCTTTGCCAATTTGAATGCCTTTTTTTTTTTTTTTTTTTTTTGAATGCCTTTAATGCCAGATTTCAGGTTGTACTACCAAGCTGTGGTCATCAAGACAGTGTGGTACTGGCACAAAAACAGACACATAGATCAGTGGAACAGAATAGAGAATCCAGAAGTTGACCCTGAACTTTATGGTCAACTAATATTCGATAAAGGAGGAAAGACTATCCATTGGAAGAAAGACAGTCTCTTCAATAAATGGTGCTGGGAAAATTGGACATCCACATGCAGAAGAATGAAACTAGACCACTCTCTTTCACCATACACAAAGATAAACTCAAAATGGATGAAAGATCTAAATGTGAGGCAAGATTCCATCAAAATCCCAGAGAAGAACACAGGCAACACCCTTTTTGAACTCGGCCATAGTAACTTCTTGCAAGATACATCCACGAAGGCAAAAGAAACAAAAGGAAAAATGAACTATTGGGACTTCATCAAGATAAGAAGCTTTTGCACAGCAAAGGATACAGTCAACAAAACTAAAAGACAACCTACAGAATGGGAGAAGATATTTGCAAATGACGTATCAGATAAAGGGCTAGTTTCCAAGATCTATAAAGAACTTCTTAAACTCAACACCAAAGAAACAAACAATCCAATCATGAAATGGGCAAAATACATGAACAGAAATCTCACAGAGGAAGACATAGACTTGGCCAACATGCATATGAGAAAATGCTCTGCATCACTTGCCATCAGGGAAATACAAATGAAAACTACAATGAGATACCACCTCACCCCAGTGAGAATGGGGCAAATTAACAAGGCAGGAAACAACAAATGTTGGAGAGGATGCGAAGAAAAGGGAACCCTCATACACTGTTGGTGGGAATGTGAACTGGTGCAGCCACTCTGGAAAACTGTGTGGAGGTTCCTCAAACAGTTAAAAATAGACCTGCCCTACGACCCAGCAATTGCACTGCTGGGGATTTACCCCAAAGATACAAATGCAATGAAACGCCGGGACACCTGCACCCCGATGTTTCTAGCAGCAATGGCCACGATAGCCAAACTGTGGAAGGAGCCTCGGTGTCCAACGAAAGATGAATGGATAAAGAAGATGTGGTTTATGTATACAATGGAATATTACTCAGCTATTAGAAATGACAAATACCCACCATTTGCTTCAACGTGGATGGAACTGGAGGGTATTATGCTGAGTGAAGTAAGTCAGTCGGAGAAGGACAAACATTATATGTTCTCATTCATTTGGGGAATATAAATAATAGTGAAAGGGAATATAAGGGAAGGGAGAAGAAATGTGTGGGAAATATCAGAAAGGGAGACAGAACGTAAAGACTGCTAACTCTGGGAAACGAACTAGGGGTGGTAGAAGGGGAGGAGGGCGGGGGGTGGGAGTGAATGGGTGACGGACACTGGGGGTTATTCTGTATGTTAGTAAATTGAACACCAATAAAAAAAAATTCATTAAAAAAAATAATAAAAATAAAATTTGAAAAAAAAAAAGAAAAGTGGGAGAAGGTCTATGCAGCTGCAGGACAGCACATTCCATCCAGGGTCGGGGAACTGGCAGAATGTTAGTAAAACAATTACTTGTGGCCCCCTTTCCCAGTTAAGTCTCTGAAGTATCATTTGGAATGGCCCCCCAGGCTCTCTTGTTTACTCGGCATTTTGTAGCTGCCTGCCTGTGCTCTCTGGCTGACATTGTCTTCAGTTCTCTCTGCACTTTTGAGAGGTGAAGAGCCTATGTAGGCTTCATTAAAATGAAGCACACTATTTGGCTTATCAGAGAGATGGAAAGTAGAACTGTGGTTACCTGGGGCTGGGGAGAGGGATGGAGAAGTGAATGGGAGGTTATTGTTTAATGGGTGCAGAATTTCAGTATGGGATAATAAAAAGTTCTGGAGATGGACGGTGGTGATGGCTGTACAAGTGTGAATGTGCTTAATGCCACTGAAGTGTGTGCATAAAAATGGTTAAAATGGTAAATTTTCTGTTTTGCAGAATTTTACCACAACAAAAAAAAAGTGGAAAATAAAACCCTACCCAATATAAAGAGAAGTGAAGACCACAGAAAAGTCTTAGGAAAAAACATCAGTGTGTGCTTATAGCTATAGTAGTAGCCACTTTGCCTGTTAGTCAAAATTTCTGTGACTCAAGGAGAGGCAGTCCTAAAGAGATAATTTTTGAGAAGCATTGGTATTCTTTGTATCTTCCAGTTAGTAATTTGTATTGAAACCTAAAGTATATTTTTCTTTACAGCGAATGCTTTTTAGAACAAGTACTACATTTTGGGGTCATATACCGGTAATATTAATCATTCTGGTGTTGAATAGATGCCACTTTCTATACCTAACTACTAATGAAAATGAATGATTTAAGAGAAACCATCTTCATTTTGGCAGCATGAAATATTTACTGAAAGGAAATCGACTTAAAAACATAATTTGTAGAAAATTAAGAGTTAAATACAAGACACGAGAGCCCATGCTTTTAATCAGTTGCCAGTTATTTAAGCCTGAATGTCTTGCACAGGCAGATCCATGACCTGGTGGGTACATTAGGGTTTCACGTATAGAAGTCCAAACTAGTAAAAAGTTACACGTTGGAAGAAGCCTGTTCCTATGGACCAGGGTTCAAGACAGACAGAGGGGAAAAAAATAGGGAAGAGCTGGAGCTAAGAGTTCACTCTCTGTTCTGACTTAAGCATCCTGTGGCTTGGAACCTTTCTTAGAAGAGATGCTTCTAGGGTTAGTGTTGCCCTAAAAGCAAGACTATCTGGAGACACTATCTGGCTGTAAGAATGTCTCCTGAAAATGTGATTTCTCTGACACACTCTTTATAGGTCACTCTACCCCTAATTACATAATAATTTCATCAAGGCAGCTCAATACAATGCATTGTGAAGTTCATTTAAGAAATGATGCCTGGGCCAATAAAAAATAAGTTAAAAAAAAAAGAAGAAAGAAATGATGCCTGGGGATCCCTGGGTGGCGCAGCGGTTTAGCGCCTGCCTTTGGCCCAGGGCACGATCCTAGAGACCCGGGATCGAATCCCACGTCGGGCTCCCGGTGCATGGAGCATGCTTCTCCCTCTGCCTGTGTCTCTGCCTCTCTCTCTCTCTCTCTGTGTGACTATCATAAATAAATAAAAATTAAAAAAAAAAAAAGAAATGATGCCTGTCTACAGAGCCCATGCTCTTTCCATTGCCCTGCACTGCCTCTATAGAGTCTTAAATGTTCAAAGAAGCATGGAATACTGTATCATTTTCAATCGTGATGAAAAGGTTATCTTAACGCTCACTCTATATATACTGAAGCACACGACTTCTTTGGCAGTTTCTTTTCCTGAAGCACATTTTTTTAGTGGATACAAAAATGGAAATGATACACAGCTTAGAATTTTATCATTCATCAAACATTGAGTGCCTCCTGTGTGCCAGACATCATGCTAAGTTGTAGAAGAGACTTTAGATATAAAATTTCTCTCACTCAAGAACGTGAGATCTGGAAGGGCCCTTCCATCTCATTGCATCTTATTTTATATATTAGGAAACTCAGGCTCAAATATGAGTTCAGGTTCCCTGAGGTTAAGCAGGTGACAAGAGGTAGGGCCTAGAATATAAAACAGCTCATTCTACAGCATATCATTCTGGGTCCCAGTGGAAACAGGCACTGCGGTCAAACTGGGTAATTTGAGGATTGCTTAATAAGTGAGTTTTACAAAGGCATGGTCAGGATGCAGGGAAGCCAGTACAGTACTCCAGGGCTTGAAATAGTAGAGAGCCATCGCCACCCATGAGCCTGAAAGAATCCAGAAAAGGGGCTATGGTTTCCAGTAGTGGGACACATATGGCCTGGTAACTTAGCTGGAAGAGAACTGGGGGAATAAATACTGTAACTTCATTCTCTACTCACCCTCTGATTTCCTATTAGGGCCTCTTCTTGGCCTAACTCAACAGAAGCCAAGGCAAGGAACCTCATGGATACAGTCCATTTGAGTCAACCTCCATGTCCCAAAATGAGACAGAGGGGGAAAGAGATGGATTTGGGGTAAATGGACGATGCTGTGGGGCTTCTGGGTGGCTCAGTGATTGAGCATCTGCCTTCGGCTTGGGTAGTGATCCTGGGGTCCTGAGATGGAGTCCCACAATCAAGCTTCCTGTAGGAAGCCTGCTTCTCCCTCTGGCTATGACTCTGCCTCTCTTTCTGTGTCTCTCATGAATAAATAAATAAAATCTTAAAAAAAAAAAAAAGGAAGATGCTTTCTAATTGAGCAACCAACCCACTTCACCTCTGAAAGGAGAAGAGGAGGGTAATGATAAGGAGCATTTAGGGAAAAATCACTCCTCATGGGAACCAGGAATGGGAAGAAGCATTGTCACCCTAACATTCCATATTGCTTTATGAGATTTTTCTAAATGCTTGTTCACAAAGGTGGTGGTCAGCAACCTCTTGATCTTGTTCCACAGGGTAGAGGAGAGATTTCAATGGTAATTGGATCAAAGCAAGACCAGATCTGGTCTAGGAAGTGACTGGGACTGATGAAATTTGGAAAGGGGTCCTGTGGAGGGTACAAATTATTGGGTCAATGCAGCAGTGCCAAGCTTAAGGAGAATCTCAACACTATGAAAGTATATGGAAGGCTTTTATATGGATGCAAGTGCAGCTAACTTTCAAAAGAGCCAGGCATGGAGGACTTTCCTCACCCCTTTTAGAAGTAAACAACGGCCCTGGAGCAGTTGCAGGCAGTCCCTAGTCTCATACAAAAAAAAGAAGTGGACATCAGGTCTCCGATTGCTGCCCGTATCCTTCTGCACTGCTGGGTGGGCTAGGACCCCCAGTTTCTGCAGACACACACCAAGGAAGGTTGCCGACCTCTTTGGGTTGTGTCTATCCCCCACATGTTCTTGGGTTCCACTTCACGGTGTTCTTTTCAGGCAAAAAGTCCCCATTGTCTGACCCCATACATGTCAGATTTTCTATTATTTCACAGGAACCTGAGTACATCTGAGTGTTTCCATTTACTCTGCACAGGCCAGAATCCCATGATATGGAAAACATTGTATTTGCAGGCACTTCCAGTGAAGCTACAGTGGGTGGTAAAAGATTTTCTTAAGTAGATTTTGTTTCCAGTTAAATAATTTCTGCAGAGAATAACAAGAGACTGGGAGCCCAGTGGCAAACCTGATAATTCTGAACCCTCCTGTTGTGCAGACAGGAGGGGCTCAGGTGCCACAGGACTAGAAGGGCAGGGGAACCAGAGTTAAAAGCCAGCTGTTGGTGTTTGTGGTTGCAGCCCCAGTGTTGTGGGAGCAAGCCCCTGCCCCGTGTGGCCGAGGCAGAGGGGCTGATGCCATTGTGAAGAGGAGTGGGTCACGCTGATGAGGCTGCACTTTGCAAATAGAAGGTGCGACAGAAGGTGTTCTCGCAAGGCTAATTTTAGGCCAGCTGTTTAGTTAACATACAGGATCACTTGGGCAGCCTTTTGAGGAAGGGATCTGAGGGATCTGAGGGCCTGAGACACGGTCCTGCTAAATGTGCTCCACCTTTTATGTCAATCACAGGAAAATGCAGTCATTGCCAATTTCCATGTTCTAATTCATTTTTACTAGTCCACGGGCTTCTTAGGGTTAAGGCAGAGAAGAGCTCTGTCTGGCTCAGGACCTTCATCACGGTATGGACCCTGCAGACTTGAGTTAACGCTCCTTAATCCTTGAAGTTTTTACCATGAGCTAGTGCTAAGAGGACCTGCTGCAAGCATGAAAAAGTAGGAATGGTCCTAAACTGTAGCCTCCAGTTGGATAGCACCCATTGGCTTGTGGTCACTAACGGGCATGAATGATGGTAATGACTTTAGCTCTGGATACAGATATTGCTGTGAACCCAAGGTCATTTGGCATCTTCACACGAACCACAGAATTGCAAGAGCCATGCCCCAGACCTTTATGACAGATGAGGAAGACCATAGAGAGGCAGTGACCTACACAAGGTTATGAATTACAAATGGTGGCATAGCTGGTCCTAGAGCTCGTGGAACATGCCAGTTCTTTCCTGGAGCCTCCATATACAGCTGGCCTTTCTTCTGGTAAAGTCTTTTGCTCACATGGCCAAGTGATCTGAGTTTGGTCTTTGTATAAGAGAAGTAGTTATAAGTAGGACTTGGCTCCCTCCTCTTTTATGGTAAGCCTTGTCTAAAAGCCAGGTTGGGTTATGTATCCCCCACTTCGGGCCTTCAGTAGCTAGCACTCGGTGGTGATTCGCTGATTCCTGAATAACATTGTTGAAATTCTCTTGACTAGTGGTTCCCTGAGGGCAAGCAAATACCAGGTGCTTAATAGGCCCTCCTTTTTTTTCTTTTTGTCCTCAGTAATTAAGCTCCATAAGCACCTATTAGGCACCTGATGTTTGCTTGTCCTAGCCCATTTCATCAAGCTACAGGAGGTCTCACTATTTATTAACCAGGCTGACCATTTTTTGACATAAGACTAAGTCTGGATAAGCAGTGGCTGAATCCTGAAAACACAAAACCCAATAATTTATTGAGTGCTAAGACCTTTCTAAACACTCACTATAATCCCAAGAAGTAAATACTATTATTATCCCAGCATTGTTACAAAGAGAAATAAGATAAGGAGAAATCTAAGTGTGGTTACACCACTGGTGTGGGGCTGCAGACCTTGACTATGTGATTCTAGAACGTGTGCCCCTAACCACTGTGCTCTTGTGCTTGCAGTATAATTAAAGAGAAAGTTCTGCAAGATTGCATTTCCCAGACAACTTAAGTGCAATAATTTAAACACCAAAACATCTAATTTTAGTCTAAAATCTATTATATACTTTTTTTTTTTCTAAAGATTTATTTATTTATTTGTTCATGACAGGCATAGAGAGAGAGAGAGGCAGAGACAGGCAGAGGGAGAAGCAGGCTCCATGCCGGAGCCTGACGAGGACTCCCTGGGCCAAAGGCCAGGGCTAAACCGCTGAGCCACCCAGGGATCTCCTATTATATACTTTTATCTAAGATGCCTGAGGGTCACCATCCAGAAGATGCCCTCTGGGCTACTGAGGTGTGTATGAGGCTGAGTTCCCCTTTTCTGGATAACTCCAGAATGCTGTGATTATTAAACACAGCAATTTTACTATATTATTCTCTTTTTAAATTGTAGAAGAATACATATTCATTGTATTAAGGCTAAAAGGACAGTAAATAAAGTATTCAAATGAAGGCCTCATGGTCACATGGAAGGGATTGTTGATGAGGGAATTCTGACATGGGCTGTTGTGGGTGATCACTCAAGTTTCTTGTAGTACAGGGTTTTTCATGTTGGTTCCCTGACAGCTTATCCTCAAAGCTGTCTGGTCTTGCCTGTTCCCTCCATCTAATTACATTACTGCTTTACCTACAAGGCACCAGTTAATAGCCTCAAGTTCTCTGTGGCCTGACTGTCTAACTAGATTTTCCAGTGTTATCTTTATTAGGCCCTCAAGACACAATTGTTTTAGGATTAGGAAGGCGTCTTGTGTTCTGAACCACTATGTGTCTGTGTGCGCGCATGGATATGTGTATGCCATATGTATAGATATACATCAGGTGTACTCAGTGTTATCTGTATACTGCCTACATTAGCTTAATCTAAGATTTGAAATGCTTATTAAAAATGGAAATTAAAAAAAAAATGGAAATTAAAGGTCTTCACCCCAAGGCCTATTAAATAAGAAAGTCTAAGATTGGAGTCAGGGATCAACATTTTTCCTGACCAAAACATGTTTTGTTTTTTATTTTTCATTAAGAAATTGTCAGAAGTAAAGAGAATAATAAACTCCACATACTCATTACTCAGTTTCAATAACTATTAACCCGTGGTCAATCTTGTTTCATTTATTAATTTGAAACAAATTCCAGATATCATTTGAATGTTTTCATTTGTATCTACACAACATAACCTCAATATAATTATATCTAGAAAGTAGTTAACAGTAATCTCTAACATCATTACGTTTCTAGTTCCAATTTTCCTTGTCTAAAATGTTTCTTAATTGTTTAGTGTTTTGGATGCTGAATCACATAATTATTTATATGTCATTCTTTTCTCTGACAAGTGGGATGTTGGGAGCCAATTCTCTAGCCACTTCTGGCAACTTTACAAAACTTCATACATGTTTTTTGGCTATGTACCTTACCCCTGACTTCATCTTCATTTTGCTTTTATTTTTCTTCGGTCCTGATTTCCTCACAAAGTTTATTTTATTTTATTGTGCTGTATATTAATTTTTTAAAGATTTATTTATTTATTTTAGGGAAAGAGTGTGTGTGCAAACATGTGAGCAGGGGAGGAGCAAAGGCAGGGAGAGGGAGGGAGAATCTTTGGGAGACTCCTTGGCAGAGCATGGAGCCCATGGGGGGGCTGGATCTCACAACCCTGAAATCATGACCTGATCCTCAATGGACTGAGCTATCCAGGCCCCCCAGTGGTGTGTGTGTGTGTGTGTGTGTGTGTGTGTGTGTATGTGTGTTATATATATCTTTTAAGCTGCCTCTAATCCTTTGATTGAAAGGTAAGTCGTATGTAGATGAATGGATCAGTGACATTGAGCCACTTGCCTGCCTTCATTTTGCAGTCTTTTAAGCCAGTTCCTATCATCTTAGCTTCTGACTTTAAGTTCCCTCTTCTTTATGTCCCACTCCATCTCAGGCCCAGTGCTTAGCACCATTTTTCTGGTTCTGATCTTTTATGCTTTCCCTCCTCAATTGTGATTCCCAGCTTCTTTTGCCTACCCTGGAAATACCACATTTCCTTCATCCCGAGTGTCGATTGGCTTCTCTGGGTCTTCATTGTCTGTTTCCTTTGGCCAGGAGAGGACTAGACACAGACCCTAAATCTTTAGGTTCCAGTGTAATCCTTTTGAAAACTCCAGTCCTCTGGGACAATGCAAAGTTGGGAGGAGATAAGAATAAAAAATATTTCTTGATCAGCCCCCATCACTAGTTGGGCCTGGGTGATCCCATGGACAATATCTCCCGAATATACATCTCTAAATTTTCTGCAAAGTGTCCAACTGAGTTGTCAGTAGTCTACTTAGCATCTCCTCTTAGAATTTCCATAGGTATCAGATTCTCCACTTTGTTGCCTATGGTTCCTGAATATGCAGTTTGTGGTTTTCTAGCCAGAAGCTAAGCTTCTTGAGGACAAGAGGATGTGTCTTCTCTTCATTCCTTTCTGAAATTTATGCATAGTACTTGCTTACTTCATTTAGGTTCAACAACAGGCAAAGTAGTTCTCAGAGTATATCCCAGACCAGTAGCAGCAGCAGTGGCCACACCTAGGAACTTGTTAGGCAGACCTACCGAATCAGAAGCTCTCTGCCCTCTATGAAATTTTTAATTTGTTTCAGCAGTCATGTTATTTTACTTCTAGAGAATTAGAACATTGTCTAATTCTTCATTCATTTACTAGTGATCTACTCTAGTTTTGTGGATTAAAAACCTTCTGGAAACATCCTGTGAATGAAAAATTCTTATTTCCTCACTGATTTTATCTGTTTTCTGTAGGAACCTCTTTTTGGCTTCTATACATTGAACTGGATGCTGTAAGATTTCCTTACATGGCTGGTGATTCTTTGTAGCTTAGTCATATTTAATAATGAGGTAGTAGAAAAGCTATGAGGCTGTGTATCTGTGGGTGATATTTTATTTTATTTATTTTTTTTTGTGTGTGTGGGTGATATTTTAACAGGCAAAATTTACTTTAATGGGATTTAGGGGGTTAGATTTTTTGCAAGAATGTGGCGGATTTTGCCCTTGGGCACTAATTCTCATACTAGTTGCCTTGGTTTCTTCCTATATAGATCGGACAATATTTTGGTGAAGATTTTCAATCTGTGCCCATATTTTTAGCTTTGTATCTCAGTCTTAGCTGCCTCCATATTGGAAATGTCTGTGTCCTGAAGTTGAGGTCAGTAGGTGAGGTTGCCTACCCTTTTGCTGTATTACTTTCTGCATCCTCTCCTGCTTCTCTATCCACATACAGTCTTCCAGGAAAGTTTTTCAGTTTGTCAGTTGTCTTGTGCTGTACTCCCTGTTATTATCATTTATATTTTTTATTTACTTCCTATCACTTAATGGGGGTCTCCAGAAGAAGAGGATATTAACATGTATACAGATGTGTCACTATGAATCAAAGTCCCCCTTAAATATTTCGTATACATATTTGCACTCATGCTTCCTTATCAACATCAAGTCGAGGTATCGATAATTTCTACATGCTAACAATATAGGACATTTAATTTGTTTTTACATCTTTCCTTCTTCTGCCTCCCATATTTTGTTGGAATTGTCAGAATTTAAGTGTGCGTATAGCATCATTCTTTTGCTCTTTTATGTGTTTTTTTTCCTGAGCAGTTACATTGAACTTCATAACCTCATAACAGCAATAACTTAGATTTAGTGCACTTTGTGCTATTTTCTTTGCTTATCACTAATTCTTGTGATACACAGTATGTAAGTCTATATCTTATATAGTATATCTTTCCTTTTCTTGGGTTCTCTATTCTGACAAAAATTTTTATTTGTTTGTTTGGAGAATTTCTTAGGTTTGATGCAGGAGAAGGTACATGAATGGTATATTTTCTGAGTCACTGACTGCTAAAAAATGCCTTTTTCCCCCTCTTGTGATAATGTGGCTAGCTATAGAATTCTAGGGGTACAATCTTCTTTTCTTAAAAGATCAGGTGGGATCTCAAGGCTGTCTGATTCTGATCACTACTGCATCCGTATTTCTTAGTTTTATTCACTATTTTATAAATCTTACTGAGTATAGAAATTAATTTGCCTCTTATGTTAATTTGTTTAATGTCAAGGGCCAGTTTATTCTAATGGCTCAGCTTGGTTAACTTCTTTTGAGCTGCTCATTTGTCCCATAGCTTTTCTTTGGTTGTCAGTTTATATATTCTCTTCCTGGACCTTCACAGTTTAGGGGAACAACTACTATTCATCTGTCCATGTACAGTGTATGGACTAGGGACTTTGAAGCCTTTCTTTCATTGGACAATAATATTTGCCATTCCAGAACAAGTCTTTAGGCTTGCATGGATCTCTTAGAATTATAGATGTATAGGGATATCTGTTGAATGTAGGGATGTCATGGTGTCTTGTATCTGGTGTTGAGGGGTATTGCTACAGTACATCATGTCCAATGGCTACATCTAATAGCAGGAAGAAGAGAGTTCTGATGGTCAGACCTGATTGCAGGATCTTCTGTGCCACATCTTCCTTGGAAGAATGTACTCAATGTCAGGTCTGGGTATAGTTTTCATGCACAGTCACCTCCAAGCAGCAGCACCTCCAGGGATCTGGAGCAGAACTGGGTTGCCATTTGCCTCCCTTCATCCCTGAATCACCATCTGGTTATTCTCTTGGCTCTTGGACAAAAGAACTAATTATACTTTCCCATTTTTTAAGAAAATTTATCTTTAGAATAATCATTTTTTGATGTTACTATTTTTTTCCATTTTTGTTATGAAATATGCCATAAATGCCAAAGAATATATATATTGATAACATATGGTTTCAGGATCAATCAGAAAACAAATGGCCATGTACCTACCACCTAACTTAAGAAATAACTTCTCTTCTAAGCAAAGCTATTGTGTGATTCTGAGCTGATTCTCTTCCCTATCCTAAGGTTGTGAGTCTGAGGTGGCTAGTATCTATGGCCGTAGTGACTCCACAGCAGTTTTTTCTAACACTTTGTTCTGAAAAAAGAAAATTGTCCAGAGGGTACCCTGAGTTGTTTGCAAAACAGAAGCCCAGATGATTGTACTCAGTGGTTGGTGTGTCTGTGTAGGTCATCATTGGTTTCTTCTGGAAGATATTCCCTGGCCCATTGCTAACACACATGGCACTTTAGAGTGAGTAAGAAAAAAATCATTTTTGTCACTTGCAGAAATTCTCTGTAATACCTGTATGCTCCCAAATCCATAATGATTATGAGGGTGAGTAGCACCTCCAAGGGTGTGTAGGCCACAACCATAATTCATGGTAAATGTAGCAGATGGCTACAGCGCTCCTCGGGTGGTGTCATCAGACATTTACTGAATGCCTACTGTGTGCCAGGCATTCTTTTAGTTGTTTGGCATTCAGTGCTGAGATAGACAAGATTCTTGCTCTCATGGATCCCCCATGACTGGACTTGTGAGCAGCAAGCTGAGGGATTTTTTTTGGTGCATGAGCTGAAGTCAGCTAACAAGCTGGGGACATTCTTGAGCTGGGTCAGGGCCCTGTGGTTACTAGCAAAAGTGGCCCCAGGCTTTAATTTCTTTTATTTAGTATGTTGTCTATGCCATGTTAACCCTGTGATGTTATATTGTACCAAGGTGATGAGTCCAGAGTGACCATATGCTCTAGTTTACCCTGGGTACTGGTTGAAGTCTCTTGTCCCAAATGATTATTAATATCACGCCTTCTCTCTGTATATATATTTTTAAAATTTATCTATTTGTTTGAGAGAGAGCATGCATGTGAGCAGAAGTTGTGGGGGGGAGAGCAGAGAGAGAGGGGGAATCTCAAGCAGACACCCCACTGAGTTGGGCATCCAATGCAGGGCTCAGTCCCACAACCCTGAGATCATAACCTGAGCCAAAATCAAGATTTGAACAGTTAACTGACTGAGCCACCCAGGCACCCCCACCCTCTTCTCTCTCTTAAGGTGTCCCAACTTTAGACAATAAATTATATGGTCATGTGTTAGTCAACGTTTTTTGCCATGGTAACAAACATCTTCAAAATGTTAGTGACTTAAAACATCAACTCTCTAGGATTTGCTCATGGATATGTGGATCAGCTACAGCTCTGCCCCACAGCTGGTTCCGTCCTAAGTTGGAAGAGTGAGCTTTATTTAAGATTTCTTCTCATGGGAGAAGGTGGAGCCAAGAGTACTCTGGTCAGAGGTGGCATGGGCCATATCTACTCTTATCAACTAGAGCAAGTCACATGGACAAAACCATTATCTAGAGGTTGGGATTTATTCTCCTTCCTCGGCATAGGGGGGCACTGTGATGGAGAGGGGGGAGAGCAAATACTGGGTGAATAACAATATAATTAGTACATTGTACTGGTGAGCACTACTGCTTTCCAGTGTGCCCCAACTCCAGTCTGAGCTGGTGTCTTGTAGCAGTGTCTTGTGTCAGGACAGTGCCAAAGTGATTAACAGGCAAGGAGTTTTGTCTCAGTTTGAATAACTATGTGTTAAGGGATTTCACTGTGTTGTGGAGCCTGTTTTGTTTTTAGATTTTTTTGGACAAGGTAGGAGTTGATGTTTGCTGTGGCAGTCTGATTAACTGGGACAGGGTCTCCTCCTTTCTGTGTCCCCAGCAGTACTACCTATGCTAGAAGTTTGTGTTGACAAATTTTCCATGCTCCTGTGTGAGCCATCAGAATGCAATGGAGCCTGTGGCTGGACCATGCTCTCTCCCTGCCTTATGTTGGGGCTCCATAAGGTGTGATTTCTGGTGCCCCTTACTTTGCCCCCACTGACTCTCCTTCCTGTTGCCATCCCTGCCCTTGCTGCTCTGCACCTGGGAGTTTTAGTTTTTATTGTTCCTTAGTGTCACTTCATTTGCTTGTGTTAAATGTTCAGTACTAATTGGCTTTAACTTTAAAACAATTCTAGAAATTCCTCAATGTTACTGGTTCACTGATGGATTGATGGAACCCATCCTTGTTTTCAGTTGCTGTAGAGTTTGCTAATCCCCTTCAGTGGGACTAGAGGAGAGAAAGGTAGCAGAGTTGAGCTCACTAACCCATGTGAAACTCTTAGTATTGTCGAGCAGAGATAGAATACAATTTCACCAAAAGGACAAAGATTGATGGGGAGGCATAGAGGAGATACATTAGATCCATCACCAGCCCTAGCAGCTGGCGCTCTCTCAAGAGCAATTTTTCAATTTTTCATGAAGAAACTGTTTTATCATTTCATAAGAATGATCAAGTATCTTCAGAGACATGCTGAAAAGCACACGGATGGTGGGTGGTCAGCTTGGCTCAGTAGGTAAGTGACTTGTGGTTGGGCCTCACACGCATATCTCAGCAGAAAGACCAGTTGTTTCATGTCGTGGATTGTTGGCATGCTGTGGATAATTGATATTGTGAAAATTAACTTATTCCTAATTATCTCCTTCATAAGAATATGAGTCTATGAAGAAAGTATGGAATGTGTCTGTCATGTTTTCCCTTGTACAGTTCCCTAAACCGAGCACAGTACCTGGCATGTAATGGACATTCAGAAAACTTGGGCTGAAGCAATGCAAATATTTTGATGATGGACAGTAAAGGCAAAACCTGGGAGAATTCTTGGAGCTCCTGAGTGTAATGGAGCACAGTAAGGGCAGGTGCGAGTGTCCTTTAAAATAAGGGGTTTACAACCACCACAGTGCCAGGAATGAGTTCAGGTTGATGCCTTAGCCTCCCTGGCTCCACTGAGGCACGGGGCAGAAGCCTGAAGGGGGGTGGGCTATATTCTGGGAGTTAGGGGCATAGCTACTGCACTGCCATGGGCCCTAGCTGAGGTCACACGGTCCAGGTAGCAGATGCTATGGTTGCCTTGCCATATCCATTCACCCTCACCACTTCAGCGCGTGCCTGCTGACCTCCAAAGGCCAGCCTCTGCATTTATTTGAATGTGGGAGTTTGGGACTGCACCACTTGTGCTGCAGGTGGGAAATGCCCCATGAGAGCTGCCCTCCAATCCCTGACTAAGGGAGCTGACGTTTTACGTAACCCAGCTCCTTGCCTCTTGTGGGGGTGACTGAGGTGTGACTCTTGCCCAGGAGATGTAACCTCCATCTGTAGTGACTGGCTTGGTAAAGCCTCTTTTGCTGGCCGCCTTCCCTGGACCACTTCCCTACTCCTCTACCTGTGTTTTCTTCACTTTATAAATAAACCACCTGCCCTTGAATACTTGTCTCGGGGAGTGCTACTGGGAGACCCAAACTATGATGGCTGGTGCTGGGTCCCGGGCACCCGGCCACTGGCTGTAGGATATCCTTGAGGCTTCAGAGGACTTGAGCTTCATGTTGCTTAGATTCTTCAAAATCAATATCAGAAAGAGAAAGAAAACATTCCAGTTTCTTTTGATTTAGAAAACTGTTACACAACTCCCAAATTCTATTATACGGCTCTCTGAAATGACCGAGTCATTTTTAAGGACTGCTGAAACTGTCCTGCTCACAAAACCCCAGTGATTTATATTGCCCTGGTGTAGGGTCTCAGTTGCCTTAGAGGGCATTCCTAGTCTCCCTGAATATATCCTGCCTCTTGCTAGAGCAGACCGTTCATCGTTTGGAAATACTGCCTGCCTGTTACCTTCCCTATGCTGTCTCTGAGTCTCACTGTCCCCACGCCAGAATCAGGTGACCCTGCGGCCAGCTCCCGAGGGATGAATGGATGAAAGGGTCATCTGCCTGCATTGTGCAATGGATGGGCCCAGGAAGAGCAGCCACACTGACCTTTGATCTTTGCTTCTTTGCAGATATCTCGGTGAGCCTGCTGACCCTCGTGGTCACTGCCTGTGGCCTCGCGCTTTTTGGCGTGTCTCTCTTCGTGTCTTGGAAGCTCTGCTGGGTTCCGTGGCGAGAACGAGGCCTGCTGTCTGGTAGCAAAGACAACAACCGGGAACCTCTTAACTACACGGACACAGAGACCAATGAGCAGGAGAACAGTGAGGGCTTCTTAGACCCTCCCACCCCCTGCCCTGACTCCTCCATGAAGATCAGCCACACGTCCCCGGACATCCCCCTCTCAACCCAGGCGGGGGGGCCGGAGAACTGTGCCCATGGCGTCCGTGTACAGCGCCAAGTCACAGAGCCAACCTCGTCGGCCCGGTCAGTAATGCCCCCTTCCTTTCTGAATGCAAGGCAAGGACCACTCTCTTCCCTCTCTTGCCAGTAGTAGCATTGGTTAGCGCTGGAGCCCGTAGCCTTTCATACGTCCATTCAGTATTAGAGACATGAAGATGGGAACATGAAGGAACCAGTGGGCTCCTCCTTCCCTCTCCTGAGCTCCCTACGTAGGCTCCACTTTAGCCATAGTAGTAGAGTTACATCACCAAGACTTCCCATGTCAAGTACTAAGAACTTCATAGGCATAATTTTACGGTAGTTCACAACTTTGCACAAGATGCCAAAGTTATCATTTTCATTTCACAAAAGAAGAAACTTAAGTCAGAGAGTTTATTTTTTTTAAAGATTTTATTCATTTATTCATCTCACACACACACACACACACAGAGAGAGAGAGAGAGAGAGAGAGAGAGAGGCAGAGACATAGGCAGAGGGAGAAGCAGGCTCCACGCAAGGAGCCCGACGTGGGACTTGATCCCAGGTCTCCAGGATCAGGCCCTGGGCCAAAGGCGGTGCTACACTGCTGAGCCACTGGGGCTGCCCAAGTCAAAGAGTTTAAATTTAAAAAGGTCATATGTTGATATGCCCTGATTCAGCCAACACCAGAGCCTGAGCTCTTAACCACTCTTCCTGCTGTCCTCCTGGTGCTATTGAATTTATGCCCCATGCTTCTGACCTGCCCTAGCTGTCACACACAGGCTGTCCCCATAGTACACAGAGTGGCTCCAGGCCTGACTTTCTTCAGCCTTTGAAAGGCCTAGAGCCCCCAGGCCTAGGGTTACTTGCTTTCTATGGGTGGGATGCTCTGTGCTTTAAACAGGAGAGAAATCCTTTAGTGCAGTGATAAGCAGCAAGGGTTCAGGGGATCAGGTGAACTGGCTTTACTTATGTGCGTGACACTGGACATATTACTTAACCTCCATGTTTCCATTTCCTCTTCTGTGAGAGAGGAATAGTAATAATAGCAACATGTGGGTGGTTTTAAGAATGAAGCAGTAGCATGTACATCATGCCCTTTGTACAGGCTGCATCTGGTAAGCACACCAAAGCCTGAGCTGCCATTTTGATTGCAGTATTGCCTTGGTCATGATCATTTTCATTGCGACTGGCTTCTCCCAAGACTCAGATGGGGCACAGATGTGGCTTTGAGGTTAAATAGCCAATTCCCAATTGCTGGATGTAAAAATCCTCTTTCCGTAGGAGATTTCAAGAAGAGAGATGGAGAAAGCAGCTTTTTTAAAATGAAAATTTGCCTGAGCGATAGAGGAATAGCATGTGCTGTCATTCGGAAAGTATGAGCACAGTTTGGGGGCATTTTTAAAACATCTTTTTTTATTTGTTCTCTAGAAACAGAAATAAGATTTTACCCTTTTTTTATGTTAATCGAGTTTATCCTAGAGACTCTGCTCATTCACATTAAGTGGGATGGAATATGACAGTTTATAATTTAATTTTTCCACAAACCTATTTTAGCATCATTTCCAATTCTGAATCAAAGAAGTAAACCTAAAATATTCCTCTGTAAGGAAATGAATGGTTGTTTGCCATTTGATTTAGAAGAACTCCTCAGATTTTATCACTAGGATTTCTCTTTAGATATAGACTTAAATATAACTGGAGCTCTGTTTGATGCTGTCATGGCATTCATGTAGTGGTGCAGACTTGGAATAAAATTCCTTCAGTATTTCAAAAACTAGAATCTTTCAGATGAAGTATCCATTGAAATCATCTCCTATTTGTTTTTACTCTGCCTCTTAATTTTTCTGATCAAGTCCTCATTGATATAAGATATAAGGTGATAGTACTGTGCTTTTATTAGATTATGTAGCTGAAGACTGCTGTAATTCTAATGAATTGATAGCAGTAGTATCACTATAATTATCACAATATTTATTCTAGAAAAATATATAAGTAATCTACACCTCAAGAAATATATTTCATTTAAAAATAAAAACTGTGGTAAAAAAATAAAAGTAAATGAAAACTGGTATCTTCAACATTGATTTATGGAAATTGAATAGAAGGAAAAAAAGATAAAAAGAAGAAGCAAAGGAATTATCCCTATAAAATGAATTTTACATTTAGATTTATTTTAGTTTTGGAGTCACATAATTATCTTTTCTGATGGCCAAAATCAAGTTTAGTAAAATCTGACCTACCATAAGAAAACTAAATTCTTTCCAGCTGCATTTGATCTAATACTGATAATCTGCATCATTATGCATTTAAAACATTCTTACCTAAATTACTACTGACCCAGTTTTATGGGTTATGTCTGGAAATACATATCTATGATTCATGGTCTCACCATAATGAGTGGTGTGTCATCTTCTAATTCTTTAGGAATTGTGTTATATTATAAACAAACACAAAACCTTTTTACTGACAAAATGGGAGAAATGATGTTCCAAAACATTTTTAACACTGTTTTTTAATTAATATTTTTGATACTGAATTTGGGGAGGGAGCAGGTACTCTGTACTGAGATACCTCTAAACAGTCTGCTCTGCTAGTTCTTATTTCTTTTTCTTCTCATTATGCTCTTTATTTTCTCACTCCTGTCTCTTTCTTTCTTACTGATTCTCTCCTAGAGTTGTTGTGATTTGTTCCAGGGGTCTTAGGACATCTCCTTGACCCAGAGCACATAAGACCTAGACTCCCAGTTAAGGGTGTCTCTACTGTCCCCGAGATCCATTGGCATAGCTTCTCTCATAGCATTGACATTGGGAAGCTCACTGTCTCCTGGCCTCTTGAACTTGACTATATGTGGCCCCCCACCAATGTCTGTGGAGTACCCTAAAGATGAGCCAAGTTGTGTTATCTTCTCAGAAGGTTTCTGGTCAGGATGACTTTCTCTTGTTTTCCCAAGATCAAGCATGTTAACATTCTGTTTCTACTTAGCTCAGTTACTATTAGAACCCTCCAAAGTTCCTCTTAATTCTTTGCAGTTTAGATGAAATATCTTTTGTGTAATATCCTGGGAATATGGATTTTTTTTTTCAGAATGCTTCAATACCAGAACATTTTTAAGATCTCTCTTCCAAATATATAAAAATCCCTGAATCCTCAAAATAGAAGGAACCTTGACAGGCCATTTCCTGGTTCACATCCCGAGATTAAAGTCCAACCTATTTTATTAAGTCTTCTCAAACTTCCTAGGTAACACTTTGGTTTTATAAAAATTTCAGTGACCACACTGCCATCTTTTTATCAGGCCTGTTAGGGCCTGCATGTTGTTGCCACAGTCTCCTGTCAGCTCACCAACTCAGCGCCACATGGCACTACCCTGGAGGACATGGACTCACTAGGAAGCTTTATCTGGGAAACCTTGTCACGTTCCACCTACCCTAGCCTCTCTCTCAGTGTCTTCAGAACCTCCCACCTTTTCCTGCCTTGAGGCCTTTGCACGTGCTGTTCCCTCTGCCTGGAATGCTTTTCCTTTTCCTCTCCAGCTCCAGCGTCCCTCCTACAGAATCACCTCCTCAGAAAGACCTCACCAACCACCCTGTCTGAAGTATGTGCTCTTGCCTCCACCACTTTGCACTCTTCATTCCCTCACATGCTGCCTTGCTTGCATTTCTTCACAAGGTTGAACTCTCCAACTAAATGATCATTCACTTGCTGGTCGCCTGTAACCCCTCTCTAATCTGTGAGTTCCATGAGCTCAGAGACCACATCTGCTTTGTTTTTCCCTATATATCCAAACCTTGTGCAGCCCCCGGCATAGAGCACATAGAGCAGACTTTTAGCATGGATGACTAACAGAATACCTTCATCAGTATGCAGCCACTTTTCTCATGTTCTGCTGACAAGAATGGCAAAAGGCCAGAAGTGTAAACCGAAGAAGGGCCTATATGGGATGAGGCTGGAGGAAGGCCTTTTGTAACCTGTTTTACCTTCATCCAGAGCCTTACACGAGGACTTTTGACCTTATCTCTGGAGTCCATAGAGTCACAGAAATATTCTGACAGAGTTGAAAGAAGATGACAGTCATTGAACTTTAAATTTGGGTCCCATGGCTGGCCACAACTTGGTATGCTGGGGTCAAATGTCATGATTACTCAAGAGTACCACGATTCTATTAAGCTATGCTTTTGTAGGTGTGTGGTGAAAACATTAGTTAGGTGTAAACATTCAAAATGCAACAGTTTTTTGAATTACTCTTAGATGTTTCTTCAGATTTTAATACACTGACAGCTTCAAAAATGGAAGCTGCTTAGACCTCTTTTAATTCTCATGAGGTTCTGAAATTAGATGTAAATGTACATTTTCTCTACTGGGATTTAATTATTGGAAACCAAACCATATGTCCTTGGCATTCATATATTTCCTCAAGACACTTGTATTAAGCATCTGCTACATGCAAAGTTCTATAGCATGCGCAGGTCATAAAGATAGATAGATAGACAGACAGACAGACAGACATCCCTGACCTCAACAGGTCCATAGCCTAGTTGGGAAAATAGGTGAGAAGAATACCAATTACACACATTGAAGTGCTCCAGTTGTTCTCTAGATTAATCTGGCAGGAGTGTCTCAGATGCTTGGGACAGGGTGAATAGGGGCTATAAGGGGCTGATTCAGGCCTGTAATGATGAGGCCTGAACTCAGTTGGAAGCAATGGGAATGGAAAGAGGCATGAGTTGTAAGCTACTTTTGAGAAGGTGTTGGTGGACCTAGGCTTGTCAAATAAATAGGGAATAAAATATTCTAAGTGAAACCAGGATTTCAAACTTGTTTAACTTGGGGGATGTCGAGGATGTAGGTCATGTATCAGAGTATCCAACTGCACTTGACTACATACCTCCACGGACCAAGGTGTGATGCTTACATCTTTGTTATATCATCCATTCTGGAAACCTCTGAATCCTGTGCTAAGAAAGGTCCCCATTTCCTTCTGCCCTGTAGTCAGTTCACTGCATCTGCTCTGAGACTTCCTCTTCCGAGTCTGCCTGTGGCTCAGGACAATCCAGCTCTCTCCTCTTTATTACCCAGGGATATCTTCATTGTTCCCAAACTGCCCTGTCTTGACTTGAACCTAGTAAAGAAACCCATGTGGTTCTGAAATCACAGTTTGCTTCTCTCTTTCCTCTCCTTGAATCCTGAAGCTCTGTCAACATTGGTGCTCCAGATTCATGGAAGGGATAGGCCAAATTTCACCTCTGAAATAGGGTCACTGAGGTGATGGTGGATAGAAGAGCGCATACTTGCCTATAGTTGCATGGGAGATGCAGAGGTGGAAGGGATTGTGGGAATGATGAATGTTGGCTCTCCCACAGACCCTGGATGGAACATGTAGGCATATGTAAGGAGAAACTTTGGGGACACAGAGTTGAAGATCCTATCTTGCTGGAGAGCTGGGATCCAAGATGGCAACTTACTTAATTTCCCTATTGAGGTCTATAGCATCAGCTTGGAAGCTAATAATATGAGGCCAAGTTAATGTAGCCAGGCTCTATGAGAGTGCCATTTCCTCCATGACCATTTCCCAAGCCAGGGGCCTCTCTCTCTGCCTGTCTGGCTCCTTAATGTCTGGTCAATTCTTATCCTCTTCTGACCTGCTGTGTAGTCAGTGTTTGACTAACTTGCAGGCAGTGACTAGGTTTGCGTTTCTATGCCCTCCACCCTACCTGACCCCTTGCTTTGCACATTCATATTTGGTGAATTGTGGTACTACCCTCTTTCTTAAAATCCAGTGGAGGTAGTTGGCTATTTGGGTGATGGTTCAGGGACTTAAAGTGGGACCCTGGAACTGGTTAATTCAATTTTGAGGAAAGAGAGAAGGGAAAGCTTTTTACATCTGGGATCTTGCTTCTGCTAACCTGAGGCTACATATCAGCAGGAGGCTCATAGTCCTTCAAGCATTAAAGTGTTTTTGAGTTTGTTGTGGGAAATATGCTTTACAGGTTTTGTTAATCATCTTCAAAATTAATCTTTCTCCAGGCTCAACCATCAATCTTCCAAATCAGATTGGGACAGCAACCTCCAATCTTTCAGTTCTCTTCCACAATCTGAAAATGTCCTCCCCCTGCACGAAGGGAGGTGGGTCCAGCAGAGGATCTTCCCCTCACTGTCCAGCCTCTCTAAGGACAGCATCAGAGTATGACTTATTTACAGAGGACCTTGTCTCTCAGCTTTCCCTTTCCCACCCCAGTCTTTGGAATCCATTCTTTCTCCTTCCTTTCATTATGCACATTTAGTCCTGAGAACACCCAACATACAGGACTCCTCAGACCCTCTCAGGGGACTGTCTGCTTCAGACACAGATCCCTCCTTGTCACACACTCTGTGACAGTAAAATTCCAGACCCTTACCCTGGAGGCTTCTAGTTTACTGTAGTCAAAGGCCACCTCCATTGACCATTTTAGAACCACCTCACCTGGGATGGCAGGAGCCAGATCAAAAGATTCTGCCCCTCCCCCCCCTCGTACCTCGATTTAGACTTGGTTTTCCTTCCCACCTCCATGTGAGCAATCTATGAGAGCTATGGGATGGATATGGATTTTCCATTTCCTCTCCTTTGTCTTCTTCTCATCCCTGGGACAGCCCTTTTTGCTCATGTCTCAGCCCAGAGAGCTGCAGAGGTTATGTGGAGGGGCAGTGAATTACCCTGGTTCCCTGACTGCTTTGAGCTTCTCTGGTCTGCTCACCCACCCCCCAACTCCAGTAATCCCTGACTCTCTCCTGAAAGGAAATTGAAAGTGATTGAAAGAGAGCCCCAGGGAGCGAGCACTGTCATGGCCTGTTACAGTCTGTGCTGTCTGCTTTAGGCCACTGCCTTATAGTTGGATTTAGTGGTTTTCCTAATAGTAAGTGTGGTTCTGATTGGAGGCAGAAGTATTGAGAATGAAATTAGTGATGAAGAACATTTGGATAGATGATTGTGTTCATATCTGTGTTTTATTTAAAAAAAAAAAGACTCTTTAGCTCTATTACAATTTTGAATGGAGGCATCCTGTGCAGTTGGGATCTTGCTTTGGTCTTTGAAGTAAGATCTCTTTATGATATCCTCCCCAACCTACTGCCTCGATCTCCTGGCAATCCATTGTGGTTAGGAAAGACAAAGCACATGGGACTTACTTCTGTTCAGATTTCCTGTCTAAGAAAATGTATAAGTAAAACAGAATATGTTCCATTGCTAAGCAGTCAGAGTCATGTATTTTAAATTTAAATTTACATGGCAGGCCTAGCCTACAGATAGGGTTAAGACAAAATGTTGCTATGATGAGTCTAAAACCAGTACTCAAAAAACTCAAGGTAAGTTGTTAGGCACAGACAGTCTGCTCAACAACCACCTTGGGAGAGAAGTGATAGCCGAGTGGCAGGGTCTGGGTCTGGCATAGACACAGGACTGGTGTTCCATCAGACGTTGGTACAAAGAAGGTATGTGTCATGGGCCTTGAGGAGGCACTTTTAATATTTAAGCAGGATTACTAGACAGTTCCTGGAATGATCTGTTGTAGGTGGGAACTGACACCAGACCCAAGTATGACCCTTATTTCAATCCAGCCTAGAAGGAGAAATCAACGTCAAAGGCCAGAACTGGCACTAGCCCCTTATGGCCTGTGCAGAGGGCTGGGCACTTGCTGCTCCCTGCCAGTCTCTTCCGCTCACAGACCCCAGTGGAGTGAGACTGGAGCTCTGTTCCAGCCCTACAAAGGGCCAGTGTCTGGACAAGGGAATGGCTGAGCTTTACCAGCACAGGGAGCCACTTTTAGGTGTTTAACAGCATCCCTTACCCTCTCCCTCCCCCTGAGAAAGCATAAGATGCAGAGAAGACTTCAGATGGTAGACTTCTTTGTAAGAAATTAAAATCTGACAACAGAGACTTACAGATGACACAGTTTTTGTGCATACGGGAATGTATATGCCTTTGAGGTATCCGCTTGCAGTGGACTGTGTTGGCCCTGACAGGTCCATGTGACAGTTCCATGACTGTGTTTTTGCTGTGCCGTGGAGGTGTTTGGTGACCACAAGTATATCTGAGGATGAAGAGGAATGTTCAGCAGCACAGCATCTACACCACAAGGGAGAGTAGTTTCAAACATGTTTGGGGGTCTTTTAATCCCATTTTACATCTTTATTTCATAAAGTCATCTCAGGAAAGGAAGAGAAGACAGACTCAAATGTTTACTCTGCCTCTCCAGCTATTTATCAATCCCTCAGAGACAGCCTGGCTATTCCTTTCACCTAATGGTGGAGAGAGGCTACTTTGGTTAGAAAATACAATATAATGACTCTGAACTCTGAGCAAAAACAAAGATAACATGAAAAACAACCTTGTACATAATGACTACGTCTCTCAGTTTATGAGAGACCTGTATCTCACACAGATACATCAGGTTCCAAAGAGAATTTCAGGGAAACTACTCACCGAAACCAATAAGCTGATAGGGTGAAGAGTAAATTCTCTCGGCAAATATTTAATTTGCAAATATCAGTATTCGACCTTCTCTGAATCCCTACATACATTTATATGGCTTACCTTTAATTTCTATACTCTTAGAGTTTACTACAGAAATAAAACCCTTCCTCTTGATCACTGATCACCCACATAGTGTGACAGGAGCTCCGTCAGGGAGCTGCCACTTGTACCTGTCACAGACAACACAGTCCACTGCAGGCAGACACATCCTGTCACATGCATTCTCACAAGAGCTAAAACTGTTCTTGGGATGAAATGCTTTGATTTGAACCAGCAAGAATTTACTTACTAATAAAGTTACAAGCCAGTGACGGGAAGTACTATGTGATTTAGAGACAGATGCATTTCTCCTAAGACAACACAAAGCTAACTATTTCAGTTTCAGGATGACATTATGTATAAAGGTGAACAATTTTATTTTGAAAGCAATTTGTACAAATCTTTACATTCTACCAGCCGAATAAGCTTCTTTAATGGCATATTAGGTTAGAAAGTGCATTAAACCTTAAAAGCTCCAAGGTCACATGTTACTTGGTTCATTTCCTGATACCGAGCCTCAATTTTGAGCTTCGAGCCTTGGGGAGCAGCTTACTCACATTGATGAGCATTTTGAATTTAGGCCAAAAAAAAAAAAAAGGCCCACAGATCTAAGCTTTTAAAAGGGCATAACAGGCTACCTATATCCCATGCACAAGTTTCTGAGAAACCTGTGGCTAATGAGATTGTAACTTTGTTCTCTCTTGCTCTTCACTCAAGGCATAATTCAATCCGAAGACAACTCAACCTGTCAAACCCAGACTTCAATATCCAGCAGCTTCAAAAACAGGAACAGTTGACCGGAATTGGTCGAATTAAACCAGAATTATATAAGCAGAGGTCACTGGATACTGATGATGGGACTAGGGGTAACAGCAAAGCCTGTGGGAAACTGAATTTCATTTTAAAATATGACTGTGACTTAGAGCAGCTCATCGTGAAGATTCACAAAGCTGTCAATTTGCCTGCCAAGGACTTTTCTGGAACTTCAGATCCTTATGTCAAGATCTATTTGCTTCCTGATCGGAAAACAAAACACCAGACTAAAGTGCACAGAAAGACCTTGAACCCTGTGTTTGATGAAGTGTTTTTGTTTCCAGTTCCCTACAATGACCTTGCAGCACGGAAGCTTCACTTCTCTGTGTATGACTTTGACAGGTTCTCTCGCCATGACCTAATCGGCCAAGTGGTGGTGGATCACTTCCTAGACTTGGCTGATTTCCCCAGGGAGTGCATCCTTTGGAAGGATATCGAGTATGTCACTAATGTAAGTCCAACATTTCTCCATTTGGGGGGGCGACTTCTTGGTCTGCGTGCAAACAGATTATTTACACCTTCTTTTATTTTGGGGGCGAAGTATAAAATTCATGTCAATGTCCGGATGGCTGTTGTTTCAGAACCTTCTTGTACCTTCTCAGAAATGGGTCTTTACCAATATTCATTTTAAAAGTTCCCAGAATTACTCATGAAACAGTATTAAAGAATAACAATCTCTCTTTTCTACTTTCTAATTCTTAGCTATCCCCTAATTGGCAGTAGATATTATCTGCCCTCCTTACCACATTTTCTGTAGAGCTTTCTTAGGTTATTTGCACTAAATGGATCTTTGCGTCCTATTAACTGTAATCTACAGCTACGAGACCGTTGCCAGACTCTCTGAGAGCATTAAATCCTTGCCCATGTTCCCAGGTCAGCTCAGTTGCATTTTCCATGATCAGATCTTCCTCTTTAATCCCAGAAGTGAGAATGATTGAGAAGAGTTGGCACCACATTTTAAAATACAGAGTCAAAGTGACAAGGAGTTCAGTCTGAAAAGATGTGCAGATAATGGCAAAACTAATCTATGGAAGGTCAAATCCAATTTAGAGCTCAGGAGAGAGTGCAAAAGTGCTCTGTAGTGACACCACATACCTGTGTTTACATTTTAAATGAGATTGCAGTGGTGATATTATTACTCCATTTACATCCTTTCCACTGTCCTGCAGATGTATTGACACTCCTGAAAGAGGAGAATAGACTCTCTTAGGGTAACTGTGATACTTTAAAGCCACTTCTTTCTTCCAGATTCCCTCAAGCAACTCTGCTCACACATCTTCTAGAATACAAGCCCTACTGAGGCCAGCATAGTTTTCATTCTCTGCCTTGGCATGCAAAGGCACCAAGCACTATAATCCTCCCTCAACTCAAATGATGATCCAGCTTGGAGTTTGGAGTCCATTAAGTGAAAGGCTTTCATTCTGTTCAGGAAGAGAACATGCAAAACCTCTGCCCAGTGACCAAATACCCACACTAGTACTTTCTCACTCTTGGCTGCCTTTGTGAACTGGGGATTCACTCACACTTTTGCTGTTTCAAAAGACACCATCTCTTCATGTGCTGCAAGATACCAGTGCCAGGTTTGTCCTGACTCAGATAAGCAAAGAGTAGCATAGAGTTTGGCTGGCCCTTACCATAATGACGAAGAAAGGGAAGAAAGAACTGGAGAAGGTGCAGGGAACATCAGTTGGTGAAACTAAGATGATTTGGGAGATGGGAAAAGGAATAGATCTCTTCAGACTTGAAAAGGTCTGTAAATCCAAAAATGGATGCTGGGGGAAGCAAGGACTGTATCGCAAATCCCATTTGCCAAAATCAGGAGGTAGCATGAGAAGCTTAAAAGAAACAAAATGGACTGTTTATACTAAGATATGAGTGGCTCAAGAACAAACTCTTTTACTGAAGTATTTACCAGGTTCCCTGGGGAATGAGCTGAGATATTGCTGGCCAGTAGGGACACTACTTGACAGAGCTTGGTCACACAGTCTGGTGTGGCATCCATTTATATTTTTTGACAAATGGATTCCACAAAATAGCTGGGATGATTATCAGAAAGCTCAACAGGGATCCTGCTCTGAGTGAACTTCTGAGAGACTTTATGGGCAGAGTAACACTGAGTACACAGTAGCTGATAAAAATCTGGATAAGGCTGATCCCTGGTGGAAACATCTAGAACAGTTTCCCATGGCATGAGAATAGAGAATGGCAGAGACCTCCTGCCCCTGAAATCACTGCCATTTTAGCACTTCACTGAGAGTAAGAGTTTCTGTGTCTATTGTTGGAGAATCCTGGATTTCCACTGAGTGGAGAAGACTGTAATATTATTTATTAAGGAGGAAAACTTACAAGGCTAAAGACTTCAGAATTCTCAGCTCTTTCCTCAGGCGAATAACAAATATTCTGAGCATTGATTTAGACCTTTGGATGGGCAGCAGGGGAGAGGAGGTTTTGAAAATGGAATTACAGTTTATGTCATAATCTGCCATATAATTTTTTTTAAATTGAAGTATAGTTGACACATAGTGTTACATTAGTTTCAGGTGTACTGCCCTATAGTTTTTAGAATCCCATTTTCAAAATTGTTATTTGAGGCTATTTTGATTGTGACTTTGTATAGATACTGAGCATGAAGGTCTGAGGTTTGCCAAGTTTCTATTTTTGTAGTATAACATGTAGGGGCACCTGGATGGTACAGTCGGTTAAGCATCTGACACTTGGTTTAGCTCAGGTTGTGGTCTCAGGGTCGTGAGATCAAGCCCTACTTCAGACTCCACACTCAGTGCAGAGTCTGCTTTAGATTCTCTCTCTCTCCCTCTGCCCCTCCTGCTCATCATGCTCTCTCTCTCAAGTAAATAAATAAATCTTTATAATATAGCATATATATAATGCAGTGTAGATAATGTACACATACAGATTAATGAGGGAATAATTAAATGAACAGGCACGAACCCGCTGTTCATCCGAAGAATAGAACAGGACCAATATTTGTGCTGACCCTTGGGTTGTCTTCCCTCCTCACATTCCCTCTCAATCCACTCCTGCCAAGCGGAAAACACTATCCTGAATTTCATTTATATTGTGACATATTTGTAAGACAATATATTGTCTGGTTTTGTCTGTTTCTGCTTTTCATAGCTCTTCTTTGACTACTTTTTTTCAGCCCACTTTGATTATGACATTTAACAATAGAGTTCAGTAGAGCTGCGGTTCATGTATTTTCATTGCTGTTTAATATTCCATTGCATTATAGATGACAAACTAGCTTTCCTGCATTGATGATATTTGGGTGGTTATTTGTTTTTAATGATTCTGAATAATACTCCAGAGAACCTTTTGGTGCCCGTCTTCTAATTTACAAATGCATTGCTTCCTCTGGGGTGCATCCCTGATAGATGTAAGGTGCACATGCGTTTAGCTTTTCAAGGCCACACAGAGTTCCTTTCCACAGTGACTGTCCAGACTGGCCCTTCCATTGGTGGGATAGAGAGTTCTTGCCTTCTACCTCCTCATCAACTCTTACAGATGCCACACTATTTAATATGTGTGTATGTGTATGCCCGTGACATGGTAAATAATTTATATTTCCTTTGTTGTCAAGTTGAGCATCTTGGATATGTTTATTGGTCATCCACATTTCCTTTCTTGCACAATGCTTGTTCAGCACTTTTACCTCTTCCTTACTGATTTCTGTATGCTCTTTGTATAGGCTGGATGCAAATCCTTTGTTGATGATGTGTATTAATGGACATTATCTCTCAATTTATGACTGTCTTTGTACTCACTTGATACTGTCTTCTGATCAATAGAAGCTCTTATGTTTAATGTAGTAAAACATAACAGTATTTTCCTTCATAAGTTAGTGCTTTTGTGTCTTTTTAAAGAAATCCTTCCTTACCCTGTGTCATAAAGATATTTCTCCTATTTTTTCTATTAGAAGTTTTAAAGTTTTGACTTTCCTAGTTATGATTCTCATCCACCCAGAATGAAACTGTAAGTGTATTACAGGCATCCTGTATTAGCTCAGGCTGCTGTAGCACCATATCATACGCTGGGTGGCTGAAACAACAGACATTTATTTCTCACAGTTTCAGAGGCTGAAAAGTCCAAGATCAAGGTGTTGGCAGATTTAGTTCCTTGTAGCTTTTTATCTGCTTTGCAGACAGCTACCTTCTCAATGCATCCTCACATTTTTTTTTTTTTAAGAGTTTTTTAAGTAATCCCTACCCGGCCCTCCCGGGTAACCTTCTCAATGCATCCTCACATTTTGGGGCTCAAACTCACAACCCCGAGATCAAGAGTTGCACACTCCACTGACTGAGCCAGCCAGGTGAATGCACTAATCCCATCATTGAGTCCCAACCTTCATGACCCCATCTAAACTTAATTGCTTCCCCAAGAATCCGTCTCCAAATACCATTGTGTTGGGGGTTAGGGCTTTAATATATGAATTGGGGAAGGGTGGGGGACACAAACATTCAGTCCCTGGTGCATCCATGTTTTTCCATATGGATAACCAGTTTCCTGGCATATCTTTTCAAAAATCTGCAGTGCATGCTCTGTCCCACATATATTTCCATATATCAAGAATCTACTTCTGAAAATTTTTTTATTTTGTCCTTTTTGACTATATCTACCTATAGCACAATTAGCAAATTACTGTCATTCTGTAATAAAGTTTAATATCTGAAAGGACAGTCATCCAACCTGCTTTTTCTTCAATTCAGTCTTGGCTGATATTTGACCTTTCACATAAATTTTAGAATCAAATTGTCAAGTTAATAATTTTACAGGTATTTGTTTGGACTTGTACAAAGTCTGTAGATTAGGGAAGTTTTGCATGTTTTGTGATACTGAGTCTATTCACAAAAGACAGTATTCTTTCATTCAAGGCTTGTAATTTTCTTCACGAGGATCCTGCATGTCTCTTGTTAGATTTATTGGTAGGTGCTATACTTTTCATCATTTCAGCTGCAGTTGACCCTTGAACAACACAGGTTTGAACTGCTTGGATCTACTTATACATGTATTTGTTTCATAAATCCAGTTCAGTGCTGTAAATGTATTTTCTCTTCCTTATGATTTTCTTAATAATATTTTCTTTTCTCTAGCTTACTTTATTATAAGAATACAGTATATAATACTTAAAATATACAAAATAAATGTTAATTGACTATGTTATCCATAATTCCAGTCAACAGTAGGCTATTAATAGTTAAGTTTTGGGGGATCAGCAAGCCTAACCTTCACATTGTTCAAGTATCAACTGTAGCATTTTTTCTAAAATTACATTTCCTCACTTTTGCTGCCCTGCCTTACTAATGCAGTTTAAATTTTGTATATTTATCTTCAATTTGACAATCTTGAAAAATTCTTATTAATTCTTATAATTTGATTGCAGAATCTCCTGAATTTTCTTTGTAGATAATCAGATATGTGAATTGTGATAGTTTTGTTTTTTTTTTCTAATCCCTATGCCTTTATTTATTTTTAAATTGAGTTTACAGACTAGGATTTCCAGTATAATGCCAAATAATAATTGTGGTAGTAGTCATCCTTGACTGTTCCTACTTTTAAGTGAAATGTCTTTAATATTTCACGGAGTAGGGGATGCCTGGGTGGCTCACTGGTTGAGCATCTGCCTTTGATGCAGGTCATGATACTGGGGTCCTGGGATCGAGTCCCATATCAGGCTCCCTGCATGGAGCCTGCTTTTCCCTCTGCCTGTGTCTTTGCCTCTGTGTGTGTGTGTCTCTCGTGAATAAATAAATAATATTTTATAAAATATTTTTTAAAATAATATTTTATTTATTTATTCACGAGAGACACAGAGAGAGAGAGAGAGAGAGAGGCAGAGACACAGGCAGAGGGAGAAGCAGGCTCCCTGCAGGGAGCCTGACATGGGACTCAATCCTGGGTCTCCAGGATCAGGCCCTGGGCTGAAGGTGGCACTAAACCATTGAGCCACCACCTGGGCTGCCCAAATAAATAAAATCTTTAAAAAAATTTCATGGAGCATGATTTTTCTGTAGATATTTTATGGACGTCTTTATCATATTAAGACTACATCCTTCAAAAAAATGTATCCTTCCATTCCTA
Source organism: Canis lupus baileyi (assembly GCF_048164855.1). Lineage (NCBI taxonomy): Eukaryota > Metazoa > Chordata > Mammalia > Carnivora > Canidae > Canis > Canis lupus. Next base: position 19,817,702 of record NC_132860.1, on the reverse strand, counting down.
GTTGACTAAGACTTTTTATTATAAACATTTGTTTTGTCAAATGCTATGATCCTGTGAGGTTTTTCTCTGCTTTACTTTTTTTTTTAAAGATTTTATTTATTTATTTTAGAGAGAGAAAGAGAACATTTCCGGGGGGGGGGGGGGGGCGCGGAGGAGTAGCGGAAAAGAGACAAACAGACTCTGCAGTGAGTGTAGAGCCTAACACCGGGCTTGATCCTATGACCCTGAGATCATGATCTGAGCAGAAATCGAGAGTTGGATACTCAACTGACTGAGCCATTCAGGTGCCCCAGGTTTTTCTCTGCTTTAATTTGCTATGATTCTATGAAGTTTTTCTCTGCTTTAATTTTCTTCTTTACTCAATCACATTTATCAGTTTTCTAATTTTGAAACAATCTTATATTCCTAGTATCATTCAAACTGACTTTGATGTATTACCTGTCTCATACATTGCTAATACTTTGTTTACATTTTTTTTTATCTGTGCTGATGGGTGATGCACGTAATTTACTTTTTTATATGGTCCTTAGCTGGGTTGGAATCAAGGTAATTCTTGATTTATAAAATTAGTTGGGAGACTATTTTGGATACTTTCTTTTTTATTTTATTTTTTATTTTATTTTTTTATTTTGGATACTTTCATTTGCTCCCCCTTGGTGCTCCTGGAGGCTTTGCAGGGTTTTGTTTATTTTTCTCTGAAGTGAAAAGACCTCTTTTAGTCTCTGGCTTCTGTTTGGGTTTTGGAAGTGAGCAAGGGAGGAGAGCGAGGTTGGCATATTTATTCCCCTAGAATACCCTCCTCAGGGCATATGTAGGCTGGCAAAAACTTTCAACTGAAAGCCTCAGTTCTAAATATGTCATTTTTTTGCGGTTGTTCTTAGAATGTTTTCCTGAGGATTAAAAGTGAGGGCTTAAAACTCTCAGCTACTTTGATTCTGGCATTACAAAGCTATCATTCCATAGTCCTCTGACCTCCATCTACATTTGAGAAGTTGACAGCATAATATTTATTCCTCTGTGTGTGTAATTTTTCTTTTCTTCCTTATTGCTTTCATTATCTTGCTTTCTTCTTTGGGGTTCTGTAATTTTACTATGACATTACTAAGTGGTGATTTCTTTTTATTTATCCTGACAGATTTATTGGGATTCCTGAATATGAGATCGATTCTTTTTATCAATTCTGGAAAATTCTTACCCATTTACCTTGCCTAATATCTCTGATAGTCTCTTTTGTTGTTCTTGTTTCGAGCATACTTTCAATTCCCTTTTTTATTTCTTTCATCATTCTGTACATAGTGTTTTTTATATTCTGTGACTCCTAACTCCAACTTGGCAGCTCTGATTTTTTTTGTTTGGTATTTCCATTGGCTCTAACTCATCATGCCTTATTGCTCCTTGTATTAAGTGATTTGTGATTGTACGCTCATCTAGCTTGGAACTTTGTCAGTGGAAAATTTCAAGCTCTGGTTTTAAATGCATTCCTTCAGAGATGATTTGTGAGCTGACCAACATGGAACCATTCTAACTAAATTTCGAGCTTGAGGGTTTAGGGGCAATAGAGAGTCAGGGTGAATATAGGCTCCAAATGTGTAAGTGCAGGCTTGTATTAATGGTTAGACTCGGGCAGGGGAGCCTTTTACCTTGCTTTACCTAGAGCAAGTCCAAGACCAAATATATTGCCAACATCGACTTACGCAGGGGAGAAGTTCATTTTTGCTTAGCCTTTAAGGATGTGTCCCTTAATCTTTAGGACTTTGGCGTTATGCATGATTCTCCTATAGTCTTCTAAAACCAGGCACTAAGCCACTGGAGATTCACATTTATTTCCATTCAAGCTCCAGATCCAGAGCTTATTTACTTCCATGGATTCATATTTTCTTACTCTTTCTGGCCTTGAAAAAAAAAATTCCGTTACTGTCCTATCAGCTCTGCAATGCATTAAAAAGGATTTTGTGATCCAGTATTTTTAGCTGGAGGAGTTTCTGTGAGCATTTGCCCTATTGCTGGAAATACCATGTGCCATATTATATTGCTCAAAGTTTGTCCAAAAAAAGCAGTTTTTACTTGTATTAACTGAGTAGTAATCTCTGTATTGTATGTTTGCCTTGTGGCAAAGAGCCAGAAAGAACCTTAGAGGTTCTGTAATCTGAAATCCTCCTTTGGCACATAACACTGAAGTGGAAGGTTCAGCCAAGGTCACATAGCTGAATAATGGCCACACAGGAATTAGGACTAGGGTTTTCAACAACCAATTCATGCAGTTCATGAAAAGGTGTCTCAGAATTATCGTATATGCTGGTTTACTTCTCTTTACCTAGCTAACTCCTATGAAGCTCTTAGATCCCAGCTCAAATGCCACTTTCTCAGAGAACTTATATCTGAGACCTGGAGTAGGAGAGTAGGTGTTTTTGGTATTTGCTTTTATGACACTCTGTACTTTTGTCATTACTCATCGTGCCTTCTCATATGTATTTATTCAATTTTTTTCATTCTCCATTAGACTATTCTGGAAGTGCATGGACCATATATGTCATGTTCACTACCATGTGCCCAGCCTCTAGAATGGTGCCTGGAAGTGAAATAAATAATATACACTTATTGAATAAAATGCAGCTCCTTAGGAGGGGCTAATTTGGTGAAGCTCTAGGGACTGATTTGGTTAGGAAGTGTTACACAGTGCTGAAACCTATAAACTAATCTTTTCATTAAAAAATTTTTTTGTTCTTTATTTCCCCAAGGAGATTATGGGCTTTGTAAATTTAGCAATCAAATAAAAACTAATCCTCACACTTTCTTGTGAAAGAATAAAATATGGCAATTATTGAGTGTAAAAACAGTAGTTTGATTAAACCTCTCAACAAAGCCATATGAATCAATCATACTAGGATGCATCTCTGTGGGACATGTGTCAGTCAGTAGAAGAGAAGACCGCATCCGGGAGAAGGTCGGAGTTGGGAGGGCATGAGTTCAGTGGTTTGGGTGAATGTTGGTTGTCATGCCTGAATCTAGACATTTCTGTATACCTTACTCATCACTGGCTGCCTCACAATAGGCATTGCACGTTCAGGAATCTCTCAATGGCACTTAGAAACTGATTCAGAGGGACACCTGGGTGGCTCAGTGATTGAGTGTCTACCTTTGGCTCAGATAATGATCCTGGGGTCCTGGGATATAGTCCTGCATTAGGCTCCCCATAGGGAGCCTGCTTCTCCCTCTGCCTATGTCTCTGCCTCTCTCTGTGTGTCTCTCATGAATAAATAAATAAAATCTTTTAAAAAAAGAAAGAAACTGATTCAGAGACTTTTTTTGAGAATGTACCATCATCTCAGCAAGACTCTAATTTGGGGGAGATGCTGGAGTTTTCACAGGGTAACAGCGGAAGTCATGAGGTTCCCTCCATGCCAGTATGGATCCCAGTTCAGAAAAGGAAAAGGTACAGTTTACAATAGTATAGAATCTCTTTTAATATTAGGAGTTTTAAAACTTTACATTTCCATCAAATTTTGACTTGTGAGTCATTGCAAAGTCCTGTATTTTTCAGTAGGCTGGTTTAGGAATTATCCTGTTCCATCTTCCAAGTTCCTGAGGCCATTTTTAGACCTGATAGAGGTAGATACCTGGAACTACTCAGGAGCAAATATAAGTATCCAGGGAAGCCAGTTGAATGCAAATGGGGCAGGCAGTCTCTGTTACTGAAGAAGTTTATCAGTTTAACCCTGTTTCAGGGATCCCTGGGTGGCTCAGCGGTTTAGCGCCTGCCTTCTGCCCAGGGTGTGATCCTGGAGTCCCAGGATTGAGTCTCATATCAGGCTCCCTGCATGGAACCTGCTTCTCCCTCTGCCTGTGTCTCTGCTTCTCTCTCTCTCTCTCTCTCTGTGTCTCTCATGAATAAATAAATAAAGTCTTAAAAAAAAAAAAAACCTGTTTCATTCTATTGCATCATTAGTCCTGAGTTACCATCATAAGATTGTATGGCTATGTCAGATTCGGTGTCATCTTGGTAGATGTGTAACATCTGGCTGCTAGGGTGGAGGAACAAGAAGGGGGCCTAATTTGTAGCATTTGTTTATTTCTGTGTGGTGTAAATACTCTTAGCAGGGCTGATTTCAAGCTATCAGTGTGACATCACTGAAGGTGGAATTGGCAAATGATGTTCACATTGGCTCTTGCAAGCTGGTGCCAGTTGATAAGAACTGGCTCCAGGACACCACTGCATTTAGTGCTGAAAATACTAAGACTGGTTGGATAACTGATCCTAAGGGAACAGCAATTCGTAAAATCCCATAGAAGTTTCTGGTTTCCAGCTGACGACAGGGAAGCCAAGTTCTTTCCATAATGTGGATGTGGGTGCAGTCAGCCAACCCTGGAGTCTCATGAACTGAATCTTCATGAAAATCCACGGAATCCCACGCTATCATTTCTCCCATTCATGATCCTTCAGACATGCTGTCCCCCTGACATCAAGATTATTCAGAAGTAGCAAGAAGTGGCACAAGTGTAGAGCAGAACATCTGAAGGAAGAAGCTACTAAAGCTGCAGGTCTCTGATGGAGAGACTTGGATAGGCTTTATCCTTTCAGAGAACAAACATTTGCTTTTCTAAGTGAAATACATGACAAATACAGTGTATATGTAATATATATGTAAGATTTGACAATACTAACAAAATCTACATTAGTCAATCCAGAATTTAGTTCAAGAAAGAGAACATCATCCATCTCTTTGAAGCTCTCTCTATGCCTTTTGTCTATCCCCCAAATCTCCCCAGAGATAATTGATAAACTAAATTTAAAAAAAAATTTTTTTTTTAAGAGAGAGAGTGAGCAGGCAATAGGGAAGGGCAGAGGGAGAGGAAGAGGGACAACCTTAAGTAGACTCCTTGCTGAGTGCAGAGCCCGATGTGGGGCTCCATCTCACGACCCTGAGATTATGACCTGAGTCAAAATCGAGTCAAATACTTAAATGACTGAGCCACCCAGGCACCCCAATAAACTGAATTTTATATCTATAGTTCTCTTGTTTGTAAAATCACTTTACCACATAAAAATAGGTTGTTCGGTTTTGCCTATTTTTGAAATTTATGTGGATAAATTATATGTATTCTGCAAACTGCTATTTTCAATATTTTGTTTTGAATCATTTATGTTCATGTATATACTGTAATCCTTTTTTGTCTTTTTAAAATTTTGGGCAGGGGTATTTTAGCATTCCATTGTATGGTGTACCATACTTATCTAGTCTTTTGTCAATAGATATTTGAATTAATTTGTTTTTTCTATTTTAGGAAATGCTGCTATATGTATGCTTTCTGTACATGTCTCCTGGTAAAAATGTGCAGGAATTTCTGTGAGGGTATACACCTAGGAATGCAGTTGCTAGAGCAAAGAACATTGTATCTCAAAGAGATTTGACCAGTGAACAATCCCAGCAACAGTACATGAACCTGTCTTTCTAACACTTAGTATTACTCCATTCTCTATTAAATTAACCACAGATTCTTTGGAATTTTGTACAGTGGCAGTTATTCCATTCATGAATAAGAACAGTTTTGCTTTTTCTTTTCCTTTTGACTTGTCTCCCCACATCACCCTTTTTGCTTGCTTTGTTGTATTTGCCAGGACTGCTGGTACAAAGGCCCATAGAGTAATCTTTGCCTTTTTCCTTATCCTAATGCTTTGAAGGATGCCTGGGTGGCTCAGTCAATTAAATATCTGACTCTCGATTTTGGCTCAGGTCATGGTCTGAGGGTCAAGAAATCGAGCCCTGCTCGGGCTCTGGGCTCAATGTGGAACCTGCTAAAGATTCTCTCTCTCAAAAAAAAAAAAAAAAAAAAGATTCTCTCTCTCTCTCTCTCTCTCTCTCTGTCTCCCTCTGTCTCTCTCTCCCCCTTTCCCACCCTCTCCACCTGCTCCTCTCCCCACTCCTATAAATAAAATAAGTAAATCCTTTTTTTAAAGGAATTCTTTGAATTTTCATACTAAGCAGGACATTGGCTATAAATTTTGAAAACCTGAATGGATATTGAGTTTTATCAGATCATTTTTATGTATTTATCTAGATGATCATATGTTTTTGCTTCTTTCATATTTTAATGTGATAAAGTATGTTGTGTTATTTCCTAATTTTGGTAAAAACCACATTTCTGTGGTAAATCCAACTTGTCCATGATGTGTTTTTCATATACATAGATATACATAAATGTATATCTGTAAGTAAATTAATGAGTGAGATCAGCTTCTAATTTTATTTTCTTGTTTTCTGTTCATCTGGTTTCATGATCAAAATGAGTTGATGGAGCATTCTCTTTTCCTATTCTCTTGAGGATTTTGTGAACAATTGAAATAATTTTTTCTTTCTATATTTAGTAGAACTGACCCATACAACCTTCTATGTCTGGTATAAAGGGTCTGCCAATGTTAATTCTCTCAGTTTTTATTTGTTTGAAAGTAACACTATTTCACATTTACAACTGAGAAAACATGAGTAGACAGGTATTTTGTGGATAATTTTTTTCTCAGCAAATGAATCTATTATTTCATTGCCTCCAAATGCTTGGTTTTGAGAAATCAGGTACAATCTAATTGTACACTTTTTTCTTCTCTGTATTAACGTTTCTCTTTGCGATTTGATAACATAAATGTTGTGGATTTTAAAAAAAATTATTTATCTTCCTTAGGATTCACAGGGTGTCCTGAGTCTGGGGATGAGTATCTCATTAATTCTGAAAATTCCCAGCCACAATCTCTTCAAATATTGTTTCTCCCTGACACTTTCTGTTTTTTCCTCCTGGAAATACATATTTTTAGACCTCTCACTATGTATTTTATGTTTGTTCCTTTGTTTACTTTTTTCTGTTGCTGATGCATCCTGGGTAATTTTTAAAGATCTGTCTTTCAGTTCTATATATCTCTCTTTATCCATTTCTAATTAGCTATAGACTGAATCCATTGATCCTCCCAGTTATTAATGCAGTTTTCATTCCTAGAAGCTTTGATTCCCAAAGCTTTGGTCATTTGTATAATCCTCTTTCACATATTCAATATCTGTTAAAAATTTCCTTAAGCCTATCAATCTACTTATATAATACTTTCAATCAGACAATTATAAAATAATATGATTATAGACATCACTTCTGCCTGCATTTGAGACAAAAGGAAAGTGTCAGGAAGAAAGAGTAGTACTTACTACCTCTCAAACTTTCCATCAGGAAAGTAAAGCTTTCTTAGAAGTCACACCAGTGTCTTCTGCTTATTTCTTACTGGCCAAATCTATGTCTAATAACCACATTTAAGAATGATATTAAAAACACAATTTTTAATTTTTCACCCTCTATGCTGGAATGTGACCAGATGAGGGGGTTGGAAATTAATGTCAAGTTATTTGGTCTCTAGGGTCTGCCCCAGTGGCACATGAGGAGATGCTCAAGAACTTCTCATTGAATCTGAGTCTGAATTGCAATATCCCATCTAGACATATAAGTAGGTGGACAAGGAGAAGGACAGAGCAGAAAGCTGAGCAAGCAGGCTGGCTCTGTTGGGATTCCTGTGTAACGTACATGGAGGCAGTACCAACAGCTCAAGAGATAGCAGGGTACTGATATTTTTCTCTATAAAATCTACCTATATTTTCATTATTTTAGGTGGAATTTGGAAAAGAGAACATTTATAGGAGAAATAAAAACACTTATAAAAAAACTCTATGGATTTGTATGTGAATATTTACAGCAGCCTTATTCATAATTACCAAAAATTGGAAACAAATGTCCTTCAGTGGATAAGTGGATAAAATGTTACATCTATACTATTAATACTATTGATGCTACTGAATAGTATTCAGTAATGAAGGGAACAATGTGTGCATGATGCACACACAGTAACATGGATGAATATCAGATGCATTATGCTCAGTGAGAGCAGACTGAAAAAGCTCCATGCTGTAGGATCTGTGTATATGATATCATCAAAAAAACCAGACTACAGGGATGGAGAACAAATCAGTGGTTGCCAGAGTTGGGGCCAGGAGATAGAGTGGGTGCAAAAGGGCAAAAAACAAAAACAAAAACAAAACAAAACAAAAACAGACTACAGGGATGGAGAACAAATCAGTGGTTGCAGGAGTTGGGGCCAGTAGATGCAGTGGGTGCAAAAGAGCAATAAGAGGGAATTGGGGGGAACTGATGGAACTGCCTAGTATAAATGTGGTGGTGGGTACAAGCCTCTGTGCATTAGTCAAAAATCTCATTCAACTGTCTAACTGAATTTTACTGTATTTAAATTAAAAACAAAAATTTCAAAATCACCTTTGAAAGGGAAAATAAATAATTAAATGAGAAAAAAAAAAAGCTAATGAAAAGTCAGAATAGGTAGAGTTTGAAAATACCGAGAGAGTAGGATAATCAATAGAACAAGTTCCCTGAGAAAATAGGGGACAAAATCCAAAATACAGGTCCAAGGGTTGACTTTAGATACACACAGGGACATTGTTTTCTTTGTTATCAGGGGTTAGTAGGAAAAGGACAGGAGCAGAAGCAGGGAAGTTTGTAGATTTGGAGATGCATAATGGAAGATAAAACATAAAAATGTATGTGCCAAAAAAAAAATGGCATGAAGTTTTCACATGGAGGATCAACATTAATCAACTGGTGGTAGCTGACTAGAGGGCTGTGGGAAGGTTTAAGAAGCAGTATCATAGCCCAGCAAACGAGAAGACCAGGATCCAATAGCAATGACTGCCATAAGCCTTGGACAACCAATTCTCTTCTGTGATTCCAGTTTATTCTCTCTAATTGCTCACTCATGTATGTGTTCTCTATACATACTATTCTCTGTCTGCAATGACCTTTTTTCCCCACTCCTCTTCTCTGTTCAACTAAATGTTACTTGTCTTAGAAGTCCCACACTCAACCATCACCTCATTAAGTCAGCCCCCGCGCCCACTGTATCCACCCAGAACAGATCAGGTGTCCAAAGTATCCTATATGCAACTCTTCAGAGCCTTGATCCCATTTGACTGGAGGTATCTGTTGATCCTGACCCACCCCACTAAGCTAGTTGCACCTTGAGGACAAAGTCAGTGACCATGTCTTTCTTTATTAACCCAAGAAATAGATGATAAATGCTTTTGAGTAAAAAAAAAAAATGAATAAGTGAACAAAATGAGCATAGCTCCAATATAGTGTGTGTATCTGGAGTGGGGATTCCCCAGAAGTAGAGGCTGGGAGGGATCCTTGTGCAGGTGATTTCCTGAGGCACTGCTCTCACGGAAGTCTGTAAGGAAGTAAGGGGAGGAGGATAGGCAAGGGTGAAGGTCTGGTGAGAGCCTGTCTTGAGCCTGATCCCATAGGCAGCTGTGGAGCATGAAAGGCACCACAGGGGTATCCCATCCTGAGTCAAGCGGAGTGGGCTGCCTTTAAACCCCGAACTGGTTTGTCATCTGCTGCAGGCCATTTCTGGGGGAGAGGGTGTAACTAGTCCGTGATTTTTAAGGTGACTGCCTTCGGCGGAGGGCAACTCTCCCGAGAAGGATGCAGCCATGAGCTGTTTGCAGCCAGTGGTCAGCAGCTGAGGAATGGGTGCAGCAGTCTGGCCAAGGGGATGTGGGCACGACACAGTGGAGTCTACCGCAGTGTGATAGAACAGCAGGGGAGACCCTGACTCGCGTGGCCTCTGAAATGGAGGGTAATGATGAAGGAGGGAAGGGACTCTTTCCCACCCACCCCCATCTCATCTTGCATGCTCTTTTTACAGCCAAGAGTCCCCTTGCTGCCTGGGGGAAGGTACCGAAGGCAGGTGTGCGCATTGTGAGCCCAGCGCTCCTGAGGGAGAGGCTGGCATTGCATGGAGCTGGAGGGGGCTCTCCTTGGCCTCCCCTTTACACAACCCAACAGCTCCTCAGCTGAACACGTGGGGACAGCCTAGCTCAATGAAAATCTCCTGCAACCCTGAAACAGCTAAAGGAAAAGTTAATGGAGTTGTCAGGGCGGCAGTTTCATCCCTGAAGAAAGGTGCGACTAGTCAGGTAGGATGTTCCCCTGGGACAGCTTTTAATGATCTTCTACCTGTGGAAGCATTCGTGTCCAAAATAGCAAGCCAGTTCCTGATGGAAAGCCTGATCCCATGGATTGGCATTTGCTTGCTTAGAAATGAGTTTTGAGCCTTTGGAGAATCAAAGCAGTCTGTGGTATTTACAATACAGCCTTACTGTCCAGTAGCTAAGTATAGTCCAATTCTGACAGATGGCTCTCAAGGGAAATTTTCTTTCAGATTGGATTCTGCTTCCATGCTGAAATGCTCTAATTAAGGGGAGTCTATAAACATAGTGGGGGAGTAAACGAGAGGGGAAGGTAGGCTGTTTCTTAGGAAGCTGTTCTGGAAAATGGCCATGTTTGCAATCTTTATCTTTCCAGCCCCACACACTCAACTACACTGAGAATCTAGGCCACTGTTTGCTAAAATACATGGTAGTGCTGGGTCCGTGGTCACCTTTCTGCAGGAGGCTGTGATTTCATTTCCTGCAAGGTCCTGCCTCTCTTTCCTCTTCTTCCTCCTATTTCCTCCATGCTTTGTTAACTGTCTCCTTAACTAACTTTGTGACTATCTTGGGGTGTAACTTTCAGAGTAAATGTATCGTTACAATGAGCATGACTGACTTTTTAAAAACCTCAGCTGATCTATTAGTTCAGCTGTGCCAAACATTGCTAACTTTTCTAAGTTTAATATTTTGGTTTTAAAGTATTTAATACTTAAGCTATTGCTTCATTACATTTCCTAATTCTTAACAATTTGAGACATAAGTAATTCTAGAAAAAGTCTACTTGGCTGTCAGATACAGGACGGATTTTGCATGTGTGGGTTAGGAAAAATCTAATTTGGAACTCAGGAAGTGAATTCTTAGTCTATCATTTATTCAGCAAATGTTTTTGGGTACCTACTATGTATAAGACAATGTACTAGGTATCAAGTACTGTCTTAGAGCTTATGGTCTTGGGAGATGGAATATGAGGAGAAGGGAGAGTAAAGACAAAAATTACAGAGACAATTGATTACATATGTATGTGGCTGGTTCCACAAAGGAGACAGAGGTAAGTGTTACTTTCAAGACCTAACCCATCAGCGCATCAAAGAAGAATGGCTAGAAACCATCGAAACTGTGACAAAAGGAAGGTTGGGAGTTCATCTGGAAAAAGGCCAAGTCCAGGGACTGACTTGTACAAAGGCCCTGGGACAGACACAACTCTGGCAAGTTCCAGGAGCAGAAAGTGCAGAGTGGTTAAAAAGAGGGAAACACAATGGAGTTGTGAGACTAGAATTCAGGCAGGAACAAGAACAAGTGTTTCAATCTTTATGAGTAATTTTTGAAGGATTTTGAGCAGTGAAGTGATACAAGTAGGTTTATGTTCTTCAACAACAACAACAACAACAACAACAACAAAAACAAAACACTTTGGCTGCAGCATAGAGAATGGATAAGGGGACCCAGCAAGGAAAGGGTCAGGCTGTTGTAGAAGGCCAGGAGGGAGATGATGATTTCTCCCTCCAGGCTGGTGGTAATAGAGTGGGAGGAAAAGAACAGATTCTAGGTTTTAAAAAAATAGTTTTGTTTGAAGAATAATTGGTATACAATGAACTGCATGTGTTTAAGGTGTACAATTTGACAGTATTTGACATGTATACATTTTGTGGAACCACTTACACAATCAAAATAATGAACATATTTGTTACCCCCAAAACTTGTCTTCTACCCCTTGATAATCCCTTCCTGTGTCACCTCCCTGGTATGCGTCCTCCAGCCCTTCAGACACCTGTCAAGCTAGATTCTGTCACTGTAGGATGGCTAGGATTTTCCCAGAATTTCATATACATAAGAACCATACAGTATGTTCTCTGTTTTGTTAGGCTTCTTTCAATCAAAATCATGATTTTGAGATTTTTTCTGTGTTGTACATATGAGTAGTTCACTCCTTTTATTGCTGAGTACTCTTCCATTACATGGATATACAACTATTTATCCATTGCTTGTTTGGATTATTATTATTGGATTATTTGGATTCTTTTCAGTTTGAGACTATTTCAAATAAGATGCTGTAGGGGCATATGCTTTCATGTTTCTTGGATAAGTCCCTAAGAGTAGACTGCCTGGATTATATATATATATATATGGTAGTTATATAGTTACCTTCTAAGAAACTGCCACACTGTTCACCCGAACAGCTCAATCATTTTACCTCCACACTAGCTGTGTATGAAAGTCCTTGTTGCTCTGCGTTACCACCAGCACTTGGTAAGGTTGGTCGTTAATTTTATACATTCTAACAGGTATAAAACGGAATCTCATTGGGCCTTAATTTGTGTTTCCCTACTGATTTATGATGTTGAACATCTTTTTATATACTTATCTACCATCAGCTTATCATGTATGATGAAATGTCTATTTAAATCTTTTGTCCATTTTTAATTGAGTTATTTGCTTTCTTATTATTGAATTGTGAGAGGTCTTGTGTATGATGGATGCCACTCTTTTATCAAACATTTGAGGTGCAAACGTTTTCTTTGCAGCTATAGCTTGTGTTTTTATTCTCTTACTATTGTCTTTTGAAAGGGAAAAGTTCTTAATTTTGTTCAAGTCCATTTTATCCATTTAATCTTTTATGGAGTGTGCACTTACTGACATGTCAAAGAAATCTTTGCCTAATTCAAATTTATATAGTCTGATTTTCTCCTGTTTTCTTTGAGCAGTTTTATACCTTTAGCTCTTAAATTTGTGACTCTGATATATTTTGAGTAGTTTTTATATATATTATGAGGTATGGATTGGAGTTCTTTTTTTTCTGTATATGGCATTCAATTGTTTGAACACCACCATTGACAAGACTATAATTCATCTATATAACTGCCTTTTTCGCTTTTGAAGAAAATCAGTTGATCAGATATGTGGATCTGTTTCTGGACTCTATCTTCCATTGTTTATTTGTCTGTCTTCTCCAATATACCACAGTGTCTTGATTTTTGTAGATTTATAAGTCCTGAAATCAGGTAATATAAGTATTCGATTTTGTCCTATTTCAAAGTGGTTTTTATTATTCTAGGTTCTTTGCATTTCCGTATGAATTTTATAGCTAGCTTAAGTCTTATCTCTCACACACACATACATACTAATGTACATGCTGTTGGAATTTTGATTGGAGTTTCATTGATTATAAAAATCAAATTGGAAAGAATGGATATCTTAAAAATACTGAGTTTTCCTAATAATGGAGAGCATATGTCTCTCCATTTAACACATCTTCTCTAATTTCTTTCAGTGGTGTTTTATCCATCTTTCTCCTCCCAGGACTCTAGCTGGGTTGACCTTTCTGGACTCCCAAGTGCCTTTCCCCATGCTCAGAGCCCTCTGGGCTCTGCCAGGGGTTTTCATCTCTCCATGCTGTGTCTTGAAAACTCTTTCCGGGTAGTGAGCCAAGCTCCTTGTAGGACTCATCTCCTTTCTTTCTTATCACCCAAGTATCACTTATCCTCCCTGCCTGGTGTTCAGTGTTTTGGAAATCGTCATTTCACATACTTGGTCCAGAGTTTTAGTTGCTGAAGATGTGAGGATAAATTCTTTTCCTGTCTCTCTGTTATTTTCTCTGAGACTTAAAGAATGGACATCATCAAAATTATTTCCTGGTTTCCAGAGTAAGAACCACCCCCTCCAAAAAAGGTGCTGGTATTTATCAAGATAGGGAGTGTTAGATAAAGAAGTATTTATATTTTTGGTGTTGATAAGCTCATGCATGACATTTTTAACCTATGTTGTTTGTGCATCCAGTGACACATTCAGTGCAAAACACAAAAAGTGTTTGGATACCCAAGGCGGTGGTTCAGAAGCAGGGTCTGAGTTGGAAGTAAGAATTTATGAATTGTCAACATGTATTGTTTATGCCCTTTGAATCTTAGAGGTTGAGGAAGTTACTTAAGAATCTAGGGTGAGGAAAGGAGAGTGCGGGACCAATTCCTGAGACTTATGGTAACCTGAGGGGGAACACCCCAAGATTGAAAAGGAAAACTGGCTGAATGTGTCACAGAAGTCACTACAAGAATGTTTCAAGGACCTGGGGGCGGTCTGGTAGGTTTAAAAGTTGCACTGGTGTGTCAATTAAGAAAGGACTGAAAGAACCCATTGGAGTCTAGGATGGGAAATACTGGTGATCCTAGGAAGGGAAGTCAGCAGTAAGGAACGAGGCCAGCATGGAGCCAGCTGAAGAGCAGATGAGCAGACAGGGAGGCATTGTGTTGAAATAGCTCTGTGACTCATTTGTCTGCAAAGAAAAGAGATTGGAATTAAGGCGGTTTTGTCGAGATGGAAGGGACCTTTGAATTGCTGACAGGTGAAGAGGAAGAGTCTCAAGATGCAGGAGAGCGAGAATGAGCAGCAGAGGGTGCCCCATGGCCAGGAGCCCCAGGACCAGTGGGACTGGACAGAGGAACCAATGGTGGCCGGCTGGGGTAGGGCACTTCCTCCCCTGTCACAGCAGATGGGGAGACCCCACACAAGCAAGAGGTTGAGTGCAGCCCCATCCAGTGACTGTCTTCTCTGAGAAGGGTGAGACCGAGCTGGGTGCTGAGAGGGTATATGCAGGAGCCCCTGCCCTCAGGGAGCTTGTGGTCTTTTGATATGTGCTGGCCCAATGAGTTCTTTTATGATAACTACAAAATGCAATTTATTAAACTTAGTCTCCCTTTAAGTTTGGTCTGTTTTATATTTTAGGATATATTTTACTTTTCAAATCAAGTTGTTGGCTTTTCCTTTTATTGGGTGATAGGCTCAAACCAGAAAACTTGAGTAAGAGCAGAAGGATAGATAATCCTGAATACAAAGTTGTTCACAATCCCTCTGTCCAGAGTCACACATTGGACAGGTTAAGGTTTGGATATGTCTTTCCCATGTGATCTCTGCCCATGGCTATTCGTTGGCCATTTTGATAGAGTTGTGACATGATTTGGCCTGCTTCTTTGCTTTCATGTGTTTCGGGAAAGAAGCAGAATGCACCATTGTGTGTCTCAGAGGGTACCCTCTGCAGGTGGGTGTGGCCTCTGTCCCTGAACAACTGGACGGGCCTTTAATTCCCATTGTCCACATGTCCTGAGGTCAGGGTTTCCCTGGGAGCCAGGCAGCCCTGGACAAACCCAAATCCAGTGTGCAGCCTTCAGAGGAAGCTTGTCTGGCTTCTTCTCTCTCTCTTTGGAAGCTGAGGGGTCTTAGTCAGTGTGTCTGAAAGAAGGGCTGGCACCAATTAGCCAATACTACTTTCAAATAGTTATTATGCAAATATTCCAATCAAATTAGGGTAATGCTTGCAGGGCTAGGCACTGGGGAATGGGAAGTCTCAGGTGCAGCTGTCAGGATCTTAGGGCCAGCATCCCTGTGCTAAAGGATGCTGCTGGCCCTGGGGAGCAAGGAAGTTTGCGGCTCTGCGGTGCTTCCACGTAGGCCTAGAGGGAAAGTTCTCAGTGTTCTTTCACAGCAGATGTGGACAACAGCTTGTTGAAGAGATGGAGGCCCAACAGAGGAAATTTGGGAGTCTTGTTGTACTGAGCTGGAGGTCTATAACTCAGAGCAGAGCATGAAGGGAAGAAGGGTCCAAGGTCCGGTGAACCAGCAAACATTGCTAGTTAGGCTGGATGCTAGGCCCTGGGATGCCCATAGAAACTGAAGGAGAAGCCACCATCTGGCAGACACCGAGTCTGTGGCATCAGAGTGGGAAGCAATTCCAAGAAGAAGAAACTTATCTTTAGCTGCATTTATTCCCCTCTCATCTTAGAAGAGTGAGAGGAAGGAAGCAAGCATAATTCCTAATGAGGGACTTCTCTTAATACCTGCATTTCATGTTAATAAATTAGAATTACATTTCATAATTAAAAGAATACTCTCTGCATAGAAGGAGTCCTCCATAAGATCATGCAATGCTTAATGACTATAGCTGGACCACACTCTTCTAGAAAAAAGTAGGGATCCCCTCCCCCCACCCCCCACAAAAGACATACACTAGCTCCAGGAAGCCACCTGAGAATCTTGTGTTGGCCTCTGTACCACCCTCCCCGGTCTCCCTTAATCTGTTCCCAAAAAGAAATGTCACCAGATGGCCCTGCAAATGTCACCTGGCCATCAGCATGGCTTCGCCCAAAACAGGGAGGCGTTAGAGAATCTAATCCATAGTTCATTTTCTTCATTTCAGGTCAGTTTTGGATCCTTTCCTAGGCATTTAGTATTTTATTAACACACAGGGTTGGACAGTAAGGTCCATAATTGTGCTGCTATTAAAGAAAATTGCTTTTGCATTTAATGGAAGAGGCTTCCAGTGATTCACAGATCCCAATCATTTTGGAAGAACTCCTCTCTTGTTAGCATTTAATGCCAGGTTTTACTGCCCTCTGCTTCATGAACTGTGTACTCCCTCAGCATTCTTAATGCTTTGAGCTATTTTTAGCATTTAATCCCTTCCAGGTATCAGAGCCACCAGACTTTTTTTTTTTTTTTTTAAGAAGAGAATCCTTCTGGATTTTCAGATTGTGGATGAGTGGTTTTTAGGAATTGAGCTAGTCCTTTTTTGCAAAATGGGTTTTGCTTTTACTGTCTCCCTAGATCTTTAGATTTCCTACCCAGCCATGGACGTCAGATCAGGTCTCATCCTGGCTGTGGTGTGTGTATTTCTCGATTCTAGCAGTTATCAGAAGGTAGTTGAAGTCGGTTTGATCCTGGAGAAGGGAAGGGAGCCAATCTCCACACACTGAGGAGGGTACAAGCCACAGCTGGGGATGGGGTGGGAGGAGTATGGAAGGCCTTTCAGGCAGAGGGGCCATACGCCATGCCATGATGTGGTTTTGAGCTCACTACAGCTTTTGGGGAGTGACTTGCAGAGGAGTCAGAAGATTCACAAGTGGATTTGGAATAGGAAATTTCAGGTGGGTCCCTGTGCCTAGTTGTCACCACCACCCACTCCTCGGTGGGAGTTGTCAGGGGATGGGAAGGGGAAGTGAGTAATTAATGGATATAGCATGTCTGGGATAATGCAGAAGTTCTGGAAATGGGTAGTGATGACGGTGGCACATAGTGCATGTACATAACGCTACTGATTTGTACACTTACAAATGGTAAAAATTGTAGGCTTTGTGAAATGTGTATTTTTTCCTCTATGAAAAACAACAACCCTCCACCAGGAGATGAAAGAGACCTATAGCTAGCAGAGGAGAGCCTACAGCAGAGCATACAGAGCTGCCCTGCCTCCACTGGGCATGGAGACAATATGGTAGGCATGGTTTCTCCAGTATGGACCAGGCTCCAGGAGATGCGAACTGGCCTTTTTTCAGCTCCTGGAGACCTGTGTCATCACCCATGGGCACGCATCCTTACAAAATTCACTCCTTTTATTTCACTTTCTTTGAATTCTCACTTGTCTCAATACCCCATCCATGCAAGTCTCTCTCCTGGGTGCTGTGTATACCCACTGGAGGGAAAAAAAAGTCTAAATTGGAAAAATATTTTCTTTCCTAGAAATCATTGGGATGGTCAACAAACAGCTCAACAGCAGTTGAACCCTGGTTGGTGCTGGATTCTCCACCAGTTTCCAGGTGGGGTGGGGGTAGGGAGGCAGGCAGGATGTAAGGCAGGAGAAAAGAACTCGAGCGATACACACTTCCTAGGTGCCAGAGCCCAGTTTCAGGGCTTTTATGTATCCCAACGAATTTTTAGAACTGGGAAATAGGTGTTATGCCCATTTTACAGAAGAGGGGATTGGGCATAAAGGAGTTCATTCCTTGCCTAAGGTCACACAGGTAATAAGGGGCAAAAGAAAACCTGAATGTTAGGCATATTTAAAGCCTGTGTTCTGAAACCTATGTTTTTTCCATTATACCACACTTCCAAATATCTGTTCCCAGTATAAAAATAGGCTTTGAACAATGCCTTCTCAACTCTGTAATGAAAATGCGTCTGTATCCTGGTTTGCGTCTAGCACACTAACGAACGCTGCTAGTGTTCCTGGTGTTTCCATCACAGATCCCCTCCGCCCTGTGAATCACTTGTGCCGGTGGGATCCACCTACAGCATTTTGTCCCCCAGTGTAGTTTTTGATGAATAGATGATACATCAGAGCTTGAATAGGGGCAGGCTGGCCAGACAGATTTCCAGAGAAGTAATCAATAAAAAATGCTAAAACACTGTGGTGGAGGAAACTATTAATCAAAATTTCTCTCCAGGAGAATATTACATGTAGTTGGAACAAGTACCACAATAAGCCACAGAGGGAGCGCATGGACATTCCTGAATAGCCCCGACAGCAGTGGATGCTCATTGTCATGTCTTCTGATGATACTGGTCCACTTCATGGGAAGATGGTGATGGAGGGGAGAGCAGTGCTGCCTCCAACAACCGTCTTTCTTGACCCACCGGTACAGGCAACGTATCTTCTGATAAATACCGAGGAGGTATATAAATAATGCCACTTTGAAGGACAGCCCATGGCTCCTGCCTGAGCTGCCCGCATGCGCTGGTCTGTTGTGCAGGCTCAAGCCTGCAGTCCTGTCCACCCACATCTGCCTCACAGACATGGACCTCCAAGATGCAGTCCTGTGGCCTATGGTGACTTCCCATCATCTTCCTTATCCCAAGACTCATTGTTCAGGCCTCCCTATGCCTCTCTCTTTCCACTCCTCTCCCCCATTGCCACATCCCCAGCTCCTTTTATCACTGGTGTTGCTATTATTGCCACCACCAACATTCAACCTGAGAGCATGATTTTTCCAAAAGAAATGAGGGCGGGGCAAGAGGTAGAAAATAAACCCTATACTGAGTGCCTGGTTAACTCAGCTGGTAGAGCAGGTGACTCTAGATCTCAGGGTCTTTTTTTTTTTTTAAGATTTTATTTATTCATGAGAGACACAGAGAGAGAGGCATGCTCCTTGAGGGCAGCCCGGTGTGGGACTTGATCCTCACACTCCGGGACCATCCCCTGAACTGAAAGCAGATGCTCAACCACTGAGTCACCCAGGCATCCCCTAGATCACAGGGTCTTGAGTTCAAGCCCCACATTGGGCATGGAGCCTACTTAAAAAAAAAATTAAAAAAAAAAAAAGGAAATAAATACTCTGTGTGTTTTGACACTGCCTAAAAACAAACAAACTTCCAGCACTTATAAACTTGTCTAAAAAATGTGTAAAGCAACTGTGTTTAGAGGATTCCCAGCTCTGACCCTGTCTCTAACCCTCATCTTATTTGGGAGTGATGATCACATAGAAGTGAGGCCAGGGATGAGGGTAGCACCCACTTG
Organism: Canis lupus baileyi; assembly: GCF_048164855.1. Lineage (NCBI taxonomy): Eukaryota > Metazoa > Chordata > Mammalia > Carnivora > Canidae > Canis > Canis lupus. The sequence goes on along the minus strand of NC_132860.1, from coordinate 19,798,400 downwards.
ATAATAAAATCAGTGATTTTTAGGATAGAATGCTCTTGTCTTAAAACCATCCAGATTCAAATGTCTGCCTTAAAAAGTTCTGCTCCTGTATGAATAGCCAAGATTTTAAAAATAATTTTTAGTGATTTTTTTTGTACTTTGAAAATATAAAGTGGTATGTAGTTCCTATTTTTAATGGTTGAATATCATGAACTTCAGTGGGGGAAGAAACTAATAGTTCAACAGTTCCTAAGATCTTTAATAGAAGTAAAGTATTATCTGTGTGTCATTTGGGGCAGTGGTTACATTTTCAAGATTCCACCATCTGTGCTAATTGGCCAGGGATGTGGCTAACCAGGGTCAAGCTCCTGCAGTCAGTACAAGAGAGTTCCCATGGCTTTGGGCAGCCTGTCTGATGGGAGTCACCTAATGCTCGATGCAGTGGTGAGGCTGGCCTACTTTTGAGAGTAGCTTCAGAGTTACGGGCTCCCCATATGGGGGGTGTGTTGGACAGAAGCGCCAGACTGCTCGTTCCCTGCCCAGACCCTTAGCCTGTCAGCATTGATTTGATGGGGAAAGAAAGCATTTCCTTTTGTAAACACCACACCAGTGTCTTCAATAAGATGATGTAATGGGATTAATGATGCACTTTCCAGAATGCTCATCGATTCTGAAGATGGAAGTGGAAATTTGAGATGAGGCTGAGCTCTGTTTTGTCAACAATTGGCCACTCCGTTAAGCAAAGTATCCTCAGACAAACAGTGGGCTCAGTTGAAAGATAGGCTGCTATTTGAATACCCAGGACTAGGAGGATTCTATCTGAGTTACAGACATCGCCAGGAGTGTAACAGGCCTGAGAGTGAGCAGAAGAAAGGAAGAAAAAACTAATGAACAACCAGCACCCTGTGCCAGAGCCTACTGTATGGGTGATCTGGGATGACTGGCTTGTGAATATGTTTTCCAGAAAGTAAACCCCATGGGAGTAGGAGGAACAGGATGGAGTGAGGGGAGCAGAGAGACCACTGGTCCTTGTTTTTCTTTGCAGGTGTAGGTCTGCTATGAGCCTGAGGAGGTCCCTGATGGTGAGCAGTTGTGTGGTTCTTTGGCCAAATCCCAACTGGCTTGACAGGCCATCTCTGAAGGTTTGGGAAATGTGTGCTTGTGTGTGTGTGTGTGTGTGTGTGTGTGTGTGTGTGTGTGTGACAGAAAGAGAGAGAGAGAGAGAGAGAGAGAGAGAGAGAGAGATTTTACCCAGTGACATCCCCAGGGAGGGATTTTACGCATCTTTAGACTCCTGACATAAATGATCTCAAAGGAAGTGGGCTTTTTCCTTCCAAAAGAAACATAAACACAGAAGTTTCTATTACAGGTGCTGTCTAAGCACTCAGAGATGGAGAAGAGATAAGGGTCTCTCCAGTAAGGCAACTGGGTCTGCATAGCTGCCCTGAATGTCTGTACTGGGATTGAGAGAGTATTTATGTAAACTCATTAGAAAGTTGTACAACAAATGTTCCAACTGACAACAACAAATGCATTTTATTAAGTGTGCTCTTGCCTCGTATCCTTTGAGGACTGAGTTTTAAAAAAGGACCCAGACATCATAATTTAAACTTTGGAAACATGTACTTCCTCTGGCTCATTGTTATTTGTTTTTTTTTTAATTTTTATTTATTTATGATAGTCACAGAGAGAGAGAGAGAGAGAGGCAGAGACACAGGCAGAGGGAGAAGCAGGCTTCATGCACCGAGAGCCCGACGTGGGATTCAATCCTGGGTCTCCAGGATCGCACCCTGGGCCAAAGGCAGGCGCTAAACCGCTGTGCCACCCAGGGTTCCCAGTTATTTGAATAGTAAAGAAAAATGGTGTTCAGTAGATATTGATGTTATTTAAGAATAGTGGATGATGATGGATATATTTGTGGCATAGATTGGGGTGATAGTTTTGGGGGTATAGGCATTATCCTCAAACTTATCAAGTTGTATACATTAAATTGTCTAGGTTTTTATATGTCAAGTGTACCTCAGAAAAGTGGTTTTGCAAATAAAAAGAAGAGTCAGTGACTCAACTATTAGAAGTTTGTGATGACTGTAATTTTTATCAAGCCCTGTGGGGAATAGTATAGTGTGACCTGTGCCCCTGCTGTTGTTGGGCAGCGGGCGGGGGTGAGGTACACTTGTGTGACACTGAAGGAGCAGTACATAGCGGGATTCATATAGGAGTGGAATGAATGAGGAGATTATTATGAGTTACAAAGATGAGAAAGATGTCACAGAGTAAGTAGTTTGGCTGTGGTCGCTGACAAGTTTGAGTGAAGTACATTGAGGTGCAAGAATAAAATAGAATTTGGGCAGCCCCGGTGGCGCAGCGGTTTAGCACCGCCTGCAGCCTGGGGCGTGATCCTGGAGACACTAGATCAAGTCCCACGTCGGGCTCTCTGCATGGAGCCTGCTTCTCCCTCTGCCTGTGTCTCTGCCTCTCTCTGTGTGTCTCTATGAATAAATAAATAAAATCTTAAAAAAAAAAGAATAAGATAGAATTTCTATTTATATCATCTTTGTGGTTTCTTTTTTGTGTATATTATATGTAATTTGTTAGAATTTTCTGTAGGTAAATTATAAGTAAGCAAATGTACATAGGTTGAGGATAATGTCCCAGTCTTTTGTACTGCATGTGCCAGTTATAAATTTATTTCCTCTCAACTCCAAATTAATCCTTCATTGCCTGCTCTCGAAAAATTAATTGGAACCTTTGAATATTTTACCTTTACCACCTGACACAATGCTAAGCTCTGGCAGTAGAGGGCGCTGGACAGACAATGGAGCAGGAAGGGATTTGTGTTCCTTAGTTTTGGTGTTCTCAGGCTCCCACCAGGAGGCCAGGCTTCTCCAGCACCCGGCTCAGCACCCCAGGGCCCTCTTCCTGAAATGCGAGCATCTGTTTCAGCGCCGGCCTCCACAACGCAGGTGGCCTTTCCAGCACTCGGTGGCCATCAGCTTTCCCTGGCACCCCTCTCAGGTGGTTTTCTAGCAGAGTACCTTTGGTGAGACATCTCATGAACAGTCCTTCCTGGCACCTCAATGGCAGATTCTCGGCAAGTTCCAGAGGGTGGATTTCCAGTAAGCTCTGCTGGTGCAGCACTACAGCGACTTCTTTGTCATTCAGTGAGTGAAAGCTGTGCCCTCTCCAACAATGTCTGGGGCTCTTCCTTGAAGGTGGGAAGGATCTTTTCCTTGGGTGCTCTATCTCAGCCCCAGGAAAGTGGCTGCTCCTTTTTTTTTTTTTTTTTTTTTAAGATTTTATTTACTTATTTATTTATTTGAGAGAGAAAGAGAACATGAGCAGGGTCAGTGGCAGACATAGGTAGAAGGAGAAGCAGACAAGCCCAATGCGGGTCTCCATCCCAGGATCCCAGGATCATGACTTGAGCTGAAGGCAGATGCTCAACTGAGTTACCCAGATGCCCCTCCTGTGTTCTTTAGAGCTTTCTTTCCTCCTTGGTAGCCACTCTCTCTTTACTCCAGTCCTTTGGTATAATTAGTGATTCTTCATATTAAACTTTACCTGTCCAAATTACTGGGTGGTTTTCTCTCTCCTGTCTGGACCCAGACTCATAACAGTGCAGTTCTATTAGTTAAAAAAAAAGAAAAAGAATTGAGCCTTAACTGCCAATATATGTTTATTTTCTTATTATCAATTATAGTCATGAGCTATTTTACTAATTTCCGTAAATGTGTTAAAATATACATAAAAATTTTAATAAAAGATGAAATATTGTGTATTTGAAATTTTGTTTATTAACTATCTTGCTGATTATAATAGTTTTATACCATCATTAGTGAATATCTCAAGTAAGAGATATTAGCAAATATCTCCGTAAAGATCAAGTATGGTTAATCATTAATAATTATAAATATCTACATTTTAAATAATGTTTCTGATTGAGATCAAGAGAGGCTGCCCACATCCATCTTTATATTAAGTCTAAGTCTACGCCTTCTCTCCTTTCTAGCTCATTTCACAGTCCACAGCCATCATAATCCAATAAAAAGCACGTCACTCTCTTGCTTAAAACACTTCATTGGCTCTCCATTGCTCTTATGATAAACTACAAAGCATATCGTAGACCATTCTGAGAAGGCCACCAGTTTGCAAACATGTATGTCCTCATGTAATTCAAGGTCCTGCTTCCTCGTGCTCTCAGCTGAACGGTGTTCTCATCTATTCTCCCTCTTCAGTATAACGCTGTGCTTCTTCTAGGCAAGAAGCCGCCCATGTATTGGGCCCACAATAATGCTTTATAGTTTGTTCTCAGAGGTGTGCAGGGGCCATGCAGATATGTCCATTGTCTTATTTGCCCCTAACACTGCCACTTGGGAACACTCTCTCAGGCTGCTCCTCTGTAAATCCTATGGTCACTGTTTCTCCCTATGTCTTTGTCTTCTCATATGGAAAAGATATTAATACTTGTATCTACCTATGGAGTTGGGAAGAACAACTGAGTTAGTGTTTGGACTGGTACTCAGAGTAGATTTTTTTTTAAGGTTTATTTATTCATGAGAGGCAGAGAGAGAGAGAGAGAGAGAAAGAGAGAGGCAGAGACACAGGCAGAGGGAGAAGCAGGCTCCATGCAGGGAGCCTGATGTGGGACTCGATCCCGGATCTTCGGGATCACGCCCTGGGCTGAAGGCGGCGCTAAACCACTGAGCCACCCAGGCTGCCCTAGAGTAGATATTTCAGTAAACACTAACTTTTTTTTTCAAGGCCTACACGAAGACAAAAGTATATATGTCCATAGGCTTTCTCCTCACAACTTCACTCACACTGCATACTTGACCCTACTTGAAACCTAAAAGCAGCAATTTGCTCCTTCCTGCCATCAGACTCTTGCCCAACTGGCATGCTGTGGGACACAGGGGTGCCAGATGGCCTACAGGTGTGCTGATATACTGATTTCTCCTCAGTTTTCTGGGAGGCCAGGTGGGCTCCCACCACCACCAGCCCTCCCACCCACTCTGGGGTGCACTACAGTTATAGCTTTGTTTGCCACAACACAAAATATTAGGGAGGCGCTGTGTTGGAGTCACCTTCTATTCTTCTCCTGTCTCTTCCATTATTCCTTTTGGCTCCAACTCTAGTCCCATCCCTCCCTTAAACTCTCTCTGGCCTTCCTCAGCCAGAAGGAGTAGAGCATCCATCTGGAGCAGATTACCCCACCCTCTTTCATATACTTCTACCACAGTTATTGCCTGATCCATTGATTAGACAGTTGAAGAGATATTTCACCACTGCCTTGGGACATCTCTTAGATGCAAGTACTGGGTTAGAGAATGGGGAGGGCACAGTGAGATGGGTGGGATTGCCTTGAGAGAAGCTTTACTAAGATTCAGTGGAACTAGTTTAATCCCCTGGAGCTGGCATTGGAGTGCCAGGATTCTCATAACTAGTCCACAATTGTGCTGTTTGCATTTCTTGTGCTGTGTCTTCTCTCCCTGGTTATCTTAGGAGCAGCTTGGAGGCCCATTGCTTTCCTTATTGATTTGTGTCTGCCTGGCCCAGGGCCCTGTACAAAGTAGGAGCTCATGAAATGTATCTTATTGAACTTGATTGGTTGCACCCAAGCCTCTCCCTTGGATTTCATTTAAGAATCAAACTTAAATCATTCCAGTGGAATGGTAGTTTCTTTTATGCTCATCAACTGTCTCAAGTCTAGCCTGAGATAACTGACAAAGTATTTGAGCTTATGCAGGAGCTGAGCTTGGTCACTGAAGTTCAAGTCACAAATGGTAATGAGCTTGGCCTAAGGATGGAAGAAGCAGTTCTGTGACACCAGTTGTCTGGATTCTAATATAGTTCTAGCACAGAAAGAAAGACTGAACTGTTTGGTTAGTCCACTGTTTGCATCTTCAAACTTGACTCATCTTTCTAGTTCTTGAAATTTAATTGTAGTACCTTTGCAACTTTGACACTCAGCATTTAGATTCTCCCTTGGGAGAAATGGCCACTTTTGTATTTCAGTGATCTAAAATAGGAGCAGTGAGCATCCAGGCCATAGTCTAACCTAACCTTACCTGGTTTAGGGGCTTGCTCTTTTCTGCCCTTGCTATCTCTCCTTCCCAGCATGGCTTTGACTTCATATAATGCAGCACCCCAGGGAGGGAAGAAGAGGATGCCCTGTTGCAATTACCCCCCTATTCTCCACTAATGCTACTTTCCCCTTGTGATCCAATTACTTAAACCTATGACTTGAGAGCACTTTTTGAAAGATCTAAAATGAGTCTTTTATAGACAACTGTCAACATTTTACAGTAGATGCAATGAAAAGTAAAAATCATCAGCACTTGAAACTCCCCTTGCAGGTTCTGTTATTTGGAGAATCATTATCTTTGATTCACTTTTTTTTTTTGAGTTGTAATATTAAGACATGCTAATTCATGCATCCCACAATAACATGTTGAATGGTTACTGTGTGCCAGGCATTGGCTGGCTACATCTGAGGGTCTCTGTTTTCGTGGTGTTTCTACATGGAGGGAAGGCAGATAGATAGATATTCAACAACTAATTACACAGATTCCTATTTAATTGATAGTGTGAGAAGTGGCACAAGAAAAAATATCTGACACTCCAAGAATCGGTAGCAAGAGGGCAGAACTTGTTCTGAGGCCTGAAGGAAGGTTTCCCCAAAGTTGTAATGTTTCTGCTGAGGGCAAAGTGTGACTAGAAGCTAACCAGAAGAAGAGGATGAAGGAGAAGTTCTGGAAAGGGCATTTCATGATGAAAAAACAAGCCATGTTGAGTGTTTGGGATTTTCCCCCCTTAAACAACAAGTAAAAACCTACTGAAGGATTTTTAGGAGGAAAGTGACATGAAATTATTTGCATTTTTAAAATAGCCCTCAGACTGTTATCTGAAGAAGAGATTGTAAGGTGTCTAGGGAAATTGTCAAGGACTATATTGGTATTGTCTTAATGTTGTGAGATTACAAAAGGGAGCTAATGTTTGCCATAGGATATGAATACCAGCATAAGAAGAAAAAAGTAATATTATGTTTACACTGGTCTTTAAGACCTGATAATAAAATTTTTTAAATTATTGGTATTACTAAACTTTGTCTCCCAAGTGAGGTAATGTAAACCAACCAACCATAATTGGATGAGTGTCCTAAAGGTAAAGAGACAATGAGAAGTAAACCCCTGATATGATAGTTTTCAGATAAATGGATAACCAGAGACCCCAAACTTAACTCCTACTTTTTTTTAAGGGCACTTTGGCAGGAGCTAACAAAATTAAGACATTACCCAAGAAGAGCCATTGCTCATCTGTCATCAGTAACATCAATTTTGGGAAAATATCCACAATTTTAAAGATATTCTGTCCTGGGAACAGGGGTTGACTGAGAAGTCAGGAAGACTAGAGTGGGGAGAGAATGGATGGCTAGTATGTTAATTCCTTCCATTGTCTCTCTATTTTTTTAAAAAAAATATTTTATGTATGTATGTGTGAGAGAGAGAGAGAGAGCACAGAGGGAGAGGGAGAAGCAGAGAGTGTGCTGAGCAGAGAGTCAATGTGAGGCTCAATCCCCAGACCTTGAGATCATGACCGGAGCCAAAGGCAGATGCTTTACTGTCTGAGCCACTCAGGCACCCCTACATTGTCCTTTTTATTTGTCTTTTATTCCTGATATTTTAACTTATAGAAAAAATCCAAAAAAAAAAACCCAGATGTTCATATGTTAATATCTTGCCATATTTGATTCTAATATTTTTATAGTTATAAAATAGTACAGACATAGTCAAAGCCCTCCCAACCACCTGACCTAGCCACTGAAGTTGGTGTATATCTTTTCCATGCATATCGTTAGTATTTTACTACGTGATTATGTCCATAAACAATTTAATATTGCCATGTGTTGAAATTTTTCATAAGTGGCATTACAATTTGTACGTCCCTTTGTAACTTGTTTTTCTTCTTATTTATTTTCTCAAGGTTTATTTCACATTGATACTTGGATGTATAGATAACTTACTTTAATTATTATTAAGAATTCCATTTTGTAAATAAATTAGTTTGCTTATCCATCTCCTGCCTGCTGGATAGTTGCATCGATTCCACTTTCTGCTAAAAAAAAATCTATAATGAGCATCCTTCTACATGTCCCTTTGGGATATTACTAGAAATGAAATTGGTAAGGGTTGGAATAGATACATAATTCAATTTTTATTAGGTATTTAAAAATTGCGTCCCTAGGTAGTTATCCCAATTTATATTCCCAACAGAAATGTATAATTTTCAGTATCTGTATGTGTTCCTCCAAATTTGGTCGTTTGGTTAATTTTGACAGTTGTAGCTCATTATTTTAAGTTACATTTCCTTATATTTTTATTACATTTATATGTTTTGCCATTAGGATTTTTTGCAGATTGCCTAATCATATAGTTTAGTCATTTTTCTTTTAGGATTCCTGGGTTCATTAATCGTTAGGATTTTTTTTTTTTTTACTTTCTAGTTATAAATCATTTTTCAATTATAGATATTGTAAATCCCTTCTCTCATTCTAAAACTTAGCTTCTAACCTTGTGTATGTTGTATCTTTTGCCCTACAGAAGCCTTTACTTTTAACACGGTCAGAATTGTCTCTATCCCTATGGTCTGCAGTTTTAGATGGTTTTAAGAGATCTTTCCATACCTCAACTTTATAAAAAGAACCTTTTCGACTGTCTTCTAAAACTTTTTAGTTTTGTATCTTACAGTTTATTCTTTGGTCTGTGTGGATTTTCTTTTATGTGTGCGGTGTGAGTGTTCTCTAAAAGATACCTGTCTTTTTTCATAAAGATATCTATATCCATTATCTAATGCCACAGCAACGTTGCATAAAAAATAACCACAAAACCTCAGTGACATAATTATTTTGCTCCCAAGCTTGGCTGTTGTGGTGATCAGAGGAGGGCCTAAAGGGCCTTGCTCATGAGTATGTTATCTGCTAGAAGCTGGCAGGTAGCTCTGCTGATCTTGGCTGGGCACATTTACTTGTCTGGAGCTTCCATTGGGACAACTATACTTTGCTCTGCTCCATGTGGTTCCCCAAGCTTATTCTCCTGGCACAGGTTCAGGAATAGGAAAGTAGAAGCACATAAGGCCTTTGGAGGCCTAGGTTTGGAACTGACACACAGGCACTTTGGTGTCATCTTATTGGCCAAAGCAAGTTTCAGGGTTGGCCCAGATTCAAGGGATGGGGAAATAGACCACCTTTTTATGGGAGGAGCTGAAACCTGATTTTGCCAAAGGTATGTACAGAGAGGGGTGGAGCATTGGAGCCATTTTTATAGGCAGTCCACCATAACAGCCACATGTCTCAGCACCATTTATGAATAGTCCATCCTTTCCCCTGTGAGTCTGTAAGTCTACTTTTGACATATGATAAATTCTCAGATAGACACTGTTTTTCCTCTGGGCTCTCTTCCCTTTTCCATCAGTTTTTATTTCATCAATTTCTATAGCATTTTATTTGTTCATTTCTTTTCATTTAAATTCAATTAGCCAACATATAGTACATCATTAGTTTCAGATGTAGAGTTCAGTGATTTATCAGTTGCATATAACACCAAGGGCTTATCACATCATGTGCCCTCCTCAATGCTCATCACCCAATTACCCCATCCCCCCACCAACCTCCCCTCCAGCAAGGGAGAGGTTTGTCTCCCTCTCTATAGCATGTTAGTAACTGTTGGATCTGGCAGTGTGAGTCTTCTGCTCAACTCTGTTCTCAGTTTCCCTCTCCTCCCTCTTATGTGAATAGGCTATTTTTAACCTTTCATTATTCCTTAAGAATTTTAGGGTCAGCTTATTCAGCTTCATGAAAAAAATGTAGACATTTTTATTTAAATTGCATTGAACTGATATATTAATTTGACTAGAATTGACAAACTTAAAACACTGATTTTTTTTTCTACCCTTCGATACTAGATTTCTCCATTAGGTTAGATGTTCATTAATTCATTGAAAAAGTATTTATTGAGCCATACTATGTGCCAAGCACACTATTCCAGAGACTTATGCAGCAGAGAAAAAAAGCAAAAAGAGTACTAACTTTGAGGACTTTATATTCTAGTAGAGGAAACACACAATAAAAAATACACATGGTAGAAGGTCAGAAGTATCACTGAGAAGAAAAAGTGATGTGCAAAGGAATAAAGAATGACAATAAGGTTAGTACTGTTTTATATTGGACCTTTTTTTGTCATTCAGTAATAATGTTCTCCTTAAATTTTTTTACAACATTTATAGATTTATTTCTCAGTACGGTATAGTTTTGTATGCTACTGTGAAAGTTATCTTTTAAATGACAGTTGTTTTGGCTGCTGAATAAAATGCTATTGATTTTTTCAATATTGATCTTATATCCAGCAAACTTTTATATTTGGCTATTAGTTAAATTAGTTTGCAGAGTCTCTTTAGGTTATAATTTTAACAAAATACAACTTCGTTTCTCTTCATTCCTTCTGCTAGTTGTTTCTCCTATTTGGAACACTGTATAGGGCTGTCTATAGTTTTTGATGTGTTTTTTTTTGTTGTTGTATCCTATGACTCATTCAGTTCTAAGTAGCTTCTATTTCCCATTTTAATACCTGTTTCAACTGGTGAATTATTTAAAAGTATGATTTTTAAGTTTCCAAGTTTGTGGGTTTGTTTAGCTTTCTATTGTTGATTTATAATCTTATTGCACTTTGCTCAGAGAACATGATTTGAAGAATATCGGTGGTTTGATTTTACTGAGGCTTGCTCTGCAGCTTTATATGTGTTCCATGGTTCTTTAAAAAGTATGTATTTTCAACTTCTGGTTTCTGGTTCTTCATGTGAGGAACATGGAAATTGCTTCTCTCTCCTAACAACTAAAAGGCTGAGCCGACTGAAAAACACCACCAATTCTTTTAGAATCTAAAATAGAGGTGAGGACACAGAACAAACCCCCAAGACTGGAGAGACCAACAGGCAGTACGGAGCATAACAACTTCTGGAGTGAGGTCTCACTCATGGAAACCACTGCTGGTCATTTTTTCTCCTTTGCCCTTTAAAAAATGAGTGGGAAATATCAGAGGGAGACAGAACATGAGAGACTCCTAACTCTGGAAAACAAACAAAGGATGGTGGAAAGGGAGGTGGGCCAGGGGGGTGGGGGTGACTGGGTGACAGGCACTGAGGGGGGGTACTTGATGGGATGAGCACTGGGTGTTATGCTATATGTTGGCAAATTGAACTCCAATTTAAAAAATATGTAAAAAAATAAAAAATTTAAAAAATGAAAAAAAATTAAAAAAAAAGGAAACCACTGCTGGAACTAGTGCTTGGGTCAGAAACCTGATGAATTGCTAGAGGCTCAGTGTAGACAACTCTGAGAATTAAAAACTCCAGGGGAACCCAATCATAACTTCACAGTTTTGTAAAATTTACCTCCAGTTCAACCAGGTTTTCATAGTAAATATCAGAAAAAAATCCCTTCTTGCTTCTGGAAGGTGGAAGGGAAAAAGAACCATTTTGAACTGTGCCAGGTACCCTGTTCTACTTAACAAGACCTGCCCTTAGGAGAAAGTTTAACCAGAGACTTACCTGCTGGTGTATTATGAAAGCCTAACTAGGGGAGGGAAGTACCCAACTCTGGCCAGCTCTAGCCATCCTCCCCCACCTGAAGATGGGAGAAAAAATAATTAAAAACACTTGTGAAGGTCACAGTCCAGAGGCACAGGCTCATAAATAGACTGAGTCCTAATCATAGAACCGTAGAATGCTTCCTCTCCCCCACAACTCAGTACCACATAACTAAAGGCCTATTTACAGCAGTTCCTTTTACCCAGTACATCATGTTCAGCTATCCATACAAAATTACAAGGCGTACACCAAAAGGAAAAAAAAAATTTGAAGAGACAAAGCAAGCATCAGAACCAGACATGGCAGGGATGTTGGAATTGTCAGACTAGGAATTTAAAACAACTATGATTAATATGCTAAGGGCTCTAATGGATAAAATACAGAGCATGCAAGAACAGATGGTCAGTAAGCAGAAATAGGGAAATGCTAAGAATTAACCAAAAAGAAATGCTAGAGATAAGAAACACCATAGCAGGAATAAAGAATGCTTTTGATAGACTTATGAGTAGACTGAGTACAGCTGAGGAAAGAATCTCTGTGCTTGAGTATATCTCAGTAGAAACTTCCAAAACTGAAAAGCAAAGAGAAAAAATACTGAGGAAAAATACTGAGGAAAAAAAAAAAGAAATATTCAAAGACTTTGGGACAACTACAAAAGGTGTAACATCCATGTGACAAGATTGCCAGAAGAAATTAAGATACTAAAGAAATATTTGAAACAATAATAACTGAAAACTTCCCCCAAATTAATGTTAGACACCAAACCACAGATCCAGGGAGCCCTGAGAACACCACAAAAGATAAATGCTGAAAAACTACACTGAGGCATAGCCCTTTCCAATTGCAGAAAACCAAAGATGGAGAAAAAAAATCCTGAAATCCAGAAAGAAACCATACCTAACCTATAGAAAAACAAAGGTAAGAATTACCTCTGATTTATTTTCAGAAACTGTAAGCAAGAAAGAGTGGAGTGAAATATGTAAGGTATTAAGAGACAGGAACCAACCAAAAATTCTTGCAAAATTGTCCTTCAAAAGTGAGGGAGAAATGAAGACTTTCTTTGACAAATAAAAACTGAGGGAGATTTGTTACCAGTTGACCTGCCTTGCAAAATGGTTAAAACAAATTCTTTAGAGAGAAGGAAAATAATATAGGTCAGAAACTTAGATCTGTATAAAAAAGGAAGTAGATCAAGGAAGAATTAAGCAAAGATAAAAATTAAAACTTTCATCTTTCTTATTTTTAATTGATCTAACATAACAGATCAATTCACAGATAACATTTTGTCCAAAATAAGAACAGTGTAATTTATGATGTATATTTCTGTATAAAAAAGAATGTTTTCTCCTGTTGTTGAATTCAGGCTTCCATGTATATCCAATAGATCAAGCTCATTTATTGTGTTTTTCAAATAATTTATACTTCACATAATTTATTTGCTTGGGTTATCATTTACTGAAAAGGCTATATCATAATGTCCTACTATGACTATTAATTTGGTGTCTCTTTCTGGTACCTATATGCTGGTTCAGAATTATTATATCCTAATGAATTGTTCCTTATATCATCATGTCTGCTGGAAATGAGATCAGCTGCATGTTATGGAAAACCAACTAGAGTGGCTTAGTGAGAGAATATCATTCTTCTCAAGAAGTAAGAAATCTGATAATAGATAGCTCAGGGCTGGTCACACTCTAAGGAAGTTTTCAGGGACTCAGATCCTTCTAACTTCCCACTCCACTATTCTTAAAATCGTACTTTCAAATTCATAGTCACTGAATGCCTTCTCTACCTACAGTATCAGTTCAGCATTACGCATAAGAAGATGGTAGGAAGTTGAAAGACAAGTGTCAGCTAAGACTATTCTTTCATATCAGGAAAATAATAGCCTTCTGAAAAGTACCATCCAGTAGATTTCCACCTTTATATTCTCAGCCAGAAATGATGACAGTCATCCGTTGCTGCAAAACAGTCCAGAAAATTGAGTATTTTTAACTGGGCCCATTGCTGCCTCAAACAAAATTGGGGTTCCATTAGTCAGGAAATGGGAGAGGTTGAATATTTAGTAGAAAATCAGCTGAGTATGCTGTACTTGCTTTATCCCAAGTAGTGTTTTTCACCTTAAAGACCCTTTGTCCAATATCATATGAACTTTTGGTTAGTGTTTACCTTGCATATATTTTTCATTTCTTTGTTTTCAACATTAATATGTTGTTGTATTTTAGGGATGTCTCATAAAGAGCTTAGAACTAAGTTTTATGTGAAAATTTAATCCACATGCATATATTGCTGTTACTTATATATGTATGAATTTATTTCACTGTTTTACTATTTTTCACTTTAACATAGTTGATATCTTTTTTGCCTCCTCTGTCTTTTTTTCTTGTTGTTTATTCAATTGGCCACTATACCTTTTTTGTACCAATACCTTTTTTGCACCAGTTACTTATATTAGGAACTCAGAACATCTCTCTCTACTCTTCTCTTGTTCTCCTCAAACATTCCATCAATCACCAGCTTTTGTAAATTTCAGTTTGTACATTTAGCTTGAATCTCCCTTACTGCTACCTTGGTCAAAGCTATTATCATTCCTCTGCACAGTCTCCTAATTGGCCTCCTGGAATCACTCTTGCTACAACTTTTGAGTGATTTCACTGAGCTGGAGAGAGAAATTAGTAAGAAAACAACTAACCTAAATTTTCCCATATCACCCCACATGGCACAAATTGAGTACTTTTCATACCAGAAAGTCATAAAAAGAAAATGATGATCTTAAGTTTTTTCACACTAGCATCTAGGTGAATGGTGATGCCATTTATTGGAATGGAGGATACTAGAAACATGTTTAGAGTGGTAGGTAATGAATTCAGTTTTTTACGTAGTGAATTGGAGGTGTCTGTAGGCCATCCAAGTGGAGATGCTGGATAGGCCCTTAGATGTGTGGGTTTAAAACTGAAAGGTAGGGCTGCCCTGAGCATATTGAAGCAATCATCCCAGATCTAGAGGGGAAACAAAGCAATGCCTAGTGCCAAACCATGGGGGCTTTCTACATTTAAAGGTCCAATGTAGTGGAAGCCTAACCAAAGGAAACTGAAAAGGTAGAGTCAGAAAGAAGGAAGAAAAGCAGGAGAATCTAACGTTGTCAAATCCAGGGGAAGTGAATGCTTTCACAAAGAGCATATGGCTCATTTGTGACAAGTGCCTCTGAAAGGTCAAGATGAAGATGGAGAAATGCCCACTGTATTAGTAGGTTTGTGAGAGCAGTTTGGATAGAGCCCTGGCTGCATAAGCCAGGTAGACATGGGTTGAGGAGCAAGTGGCAGGTAAGTAATTGGAACTATTTTGTCTAAACAACCCTTTAGAGAAGTTGGGCCAAATAAGAAAGTGGCAGGCAGTAGCTGGGACGAGGGCCATATTTTCAAGGACGAGATTTATTTAGGGCACGTAGGTGGCCTCAGTCTGCCTTCAGCTCAGGTCATGATCCCAGGTCCTGGGATCAAGCCCCATGTCAGGCTCCCTGCTCAGTGGGGAGTCTGCTTCTCCCTTGTCCTACACTCTCCCCAGAGGGCTCGTTCTCTCTCTCTCTCTCTCTTTCCCCCCTCCATCCCTTCCTCCCTCAAATAAAAAAAATAAAATCTTTTTTAAAAAAGAGATTTATTTAAAAATTCAGAAGTATGTTTATTTTTTTTAAAAGATTGTATTTATTTATTCATGAAAGACACACACAGAGAGAGAGAGAGAGAGAGGCAGAGACACAGGCAGAGGGAGAAGCAGGCTCCATGCAGGGAGCCCAACGTGGGACTTGATCCCTGGTCTCCTGGATCAGGCCTTGGGCTGAAGGCGGAGCTAAACCGCTGAGCCACCCGGGCTGCCCCAGAGAGTATGTTTAAACAGTGATACACAGGATGCATTGGAGAAGCAAAGGGTGAAAAAAAAAATGAGGAGAGCAGAAATAATTCATTAAGTTCCTCAAAGGGCTTAGTGGGGTGGAATGTCAGTTCTGCCTCATCAGATGAGGAACACGTCTTCCAGCTCAGGAAGGAGAATAAAGATACGGAGGTCTTTGTCAGGATGTCGAGGGAGCAGCCCAATGACTTCTGTCTTCTCCTCAAAGAAACAAAGTCATTTGCTGATGTTGAAGCACAGGTAAAGTTCAGAGAGGTTTGAGAAAGAGTTAGAAGCCTTATTTACAGGTAAATAATAGCTTATGTTTTTTTAAATTTCTAGTGTCAGGGACATATATTATTTCTAATAATCACAGATAAACCTATTTATGGGGCATTGGAGTAGCTCAGTTAAGTGTCTGACTCTTGATCTCAGCTCAGGTCTTGATGTCAGGGTCTGGAGTTCAAGTCCCACATTGGGCTCCATGCTGGACATGGAGCCTACTTAAAAAAAAAAAAAAAAAAAAAATCAGTGCTAGTACCTTCACTCTAGAGATGTGAAAATAAAGGTTCAATTTTTTTGCCCAACGTGGTCAGCAAAGCTGGGACTAAGCCACTGATCTGTTTGCCTTTCAACTGACCCTTTAATTTGAAACACTAGAGCCTGTGGCAAAGACCAAACGACCCCCTTCCAGTTTTCCCTGGCTTGTTGGAGTTCTCGGCCGCCCCTTCACTGTCCTGTTTATACAGTTCACAGGGATATTGAAGATCCTTTGTGACCCAGTTGAAAAGTCTAACCTGAGTGAGCAGGGTTTGTCGTCTTCTGTGGTTACATTTATTTCTGTTAAATGTAAGGCATCACTAGGACTAAAATAGAATTTGGGGTCAGATTCCTTCATGGCTGGGGAACTCTGCAGCTGTGACGGATGAGGGAGCAAATGCTAGCAGGAGGAAGGGAAGAAAAAAGATCTGTCCTAAACTGAACCTTGTATCGGGACAGCCTTGCCTCCTGGTACAGGTTCTCTGAATTGCTCGGGGCCCTTGCTGTGTGTCCTGGGGTATCCGAGTGAGTATGCTGTTGAGGCCACCAGGCTCCCTCTTCCCAGGCTAACCCTCATCTCCTCTCACTCCCTGGGTAGTGAAATCCTGCAGAAATCTGTCCATTTCCAATGATATGGAGAGCTGTGATGATGTACTCAGTTTTTGTCATCAGGATTGTGGAGAGAAGAAACAACTTAGAAATCGTCCAGATGGGGTGGGAGAATGGGAACAGATGACTTGTCGGGAAAACAGACACCCTAGTCTAAAAAGTACAGCCTTTATTCTCCTCCCATGTTATGGTGAAAAGCACGTTCTCCATTTTTTTTTTCTCAGCCAAAAATGAAAAAAAAAAAATTTTCACATTTCTCAATTTGTGTCTTTGCAAGCCTAAAAATGTTTTAAGACTTCATAGTATACCATGTTCTGATAATGTTTTCATTATATTTAATTGCTGGGTGTATCTGATTTGCATTTCTGAGAAAACAGGATGGGATGGGAACTCCTCAGGGTCTGGAGACTCTGGTTCACCTTTGCAAACCCCAAATTCTAGCACCTCGTGCCAAGTTTGACATCTCATGAGTGACAACTTTTTTTTAATTAAACGAATGAATAAGCAGATATACTTTTCTTGCTGAGTATTCTCGCCAGTTTTATTTTTTTTTGTATATTTTTTATTGGAATTCAATTTGCCAACATATCGTATAACACCCAGTGCTCATCCCATCAAGTGCCCCCTCAGTGCCTGTCACCCAGTCACCCCATCCCACCACCCAACTCCCCTTCCACTACCCCTTGTTCGTTAACCAGAGTTAGGAGTCCCTCATGGTTTGTCACCCTCTCTGATTTTTCCCACTCATTTTCTCACCTTTCCTCTATAATCCCTTTCACTATTTTTTATATTCCGCATATGAATGAAACCATATAATGGTTGTCCTTCTCTGATTGACTGACTTCACTCGGCATAATTGACTTCTGATTCTCTTTGCTTTTTCTCTTTACTGACATTTTCAGAGGATTTCTCACCTGTTTTAATTTTTTTTTTTCTGGTTGTTGTAGTTATTCTTTTAGTCTGAATAGATCTCACAGGTTTTTTGTTATCATAATTGAAGTATTCTCTGACAGGCAAAGTACAGGTTTTGATATAAAAATTTGTGTTACAATATTCATGAAGATGAACATCATTTTATATATTTATTGACCATTTGTTTTTCTTTTTCCTTTTGTGATTTGTCCATTTCTTTCATTTGTTTTTGTATTGGGATTTGCATTTGTTTTTTCTTAGTAGTTTTTAAGATCTTTTTGAAAATAAAGGTGTCAGTCTTTGCTTTTTGACCTTTTTAAATGTATTCACATACATGATGTTCTTCTACTGAAAATTCTGCCTTTGGAGATGTGCTTCGAATGTCCCTCCCATCTCCACTGTCATTCCTGAGATTACAAAAATCACCTATACCCACAACCAGAGGCATCCAGGACTAACATTTACTAAGCACTTAACCATTTGCCAGCCCCTGTTCTAAGAGCTTTGCACATGAAATTTTCTTTATTCATCACAAAAACCCCCTAAGGCATATGCTGTTATTATAACTTATTTTACAAATGAAGAAACTGAGGTACAAAGAGGTGAAGTGATTTGTTCAAGGTTAACATGCTGAGTGGCAAAGCCTGGACTCAAGCCCAGATAGTCTGACTCCAGAGGCTGCAATCTAAATCGTACTCTCAACTTTAAAACTTGAATCCACTTAGAATGAATTTGGTGTACATACAAACTAGCGATCTTAACTAATTTTTCCCAAATTATTAGTTATTTCAACCCCACCTGATTAAGCCAACATTTCCTAAACTGCCAATATTGTCATATAACAAATACTCATATTTTTAACTTTTGTGCAGTCTGTACCTTTGAGACTTATACATTGACATCACTAAGCCACCTTTTATAGCCCAAATTTAACATTTAACACATCAGCTGATAAAGCTCTTGAAAACTTTTTAAAGTGGCATGGCTGGAACAGAGCAGTTTTAGTGATGTTTTCATCTTCATTTGATTAGTGATATTTATATAATTGTTTAAAAATTCTATCTCATCTTGCCCTTATTTTGAAGCCAGACACAGTAGAACATATATTGTATGATTCCATTAATATGGAATTCCATTAGTATGGGATGTCCAGAAAAGGCAAATCTATGGAGATCCAAAGTAGATTAGTGGTTGTCTAGGACTAGGGAGGTCATGGGAAGTGATGAAATAGGTGTGAGGTTTCTTTTTTTAAATGATGAATATGGTCTGAAATTAGATTGTGGTGATGTTAACAGAATTTTGTAAATGTACAGAAATTCACTGAGCTTTACGCTAAAAGCAGGTGAATTTTATGGGGTGCAAATTATTTTTTTTGCAAAGCAATTAGAAAAGCAAAAACCTACGCGCGTGCACACACAGAAGATGGGAAATTAAAAAGTGCTGATATTAATCATAAAGTATAACCCTCAAAAATGTAATAAAATTGGGATAAATATGGAAATAATTAGAATTTGAAAACAGTTCACTGTTATCCTCAGACAGATGCTGTCTTACACTTAGCCTGGTGATTCTGGGATCTCTTGTGAATGAAAGAGAATGTTGGGAACATGTTAAAAATTGTTCTGCTAAAGTAATGAGTGATTAGGGTTTTAATAAGAAATTTAGTTCTTAGAGAATAGAAACCCCTTTATTAAAAAAAAAGTACATTTCTTGAGTTGTATGCATTTGTATACCTTATGTTTTAATGAGATAATTATGCATCCAAGTAGGGGACTGCTTATATAGTTGGTCTATTTTTGTACTTTATGGGGTTTTTTTTTTTCCATTCATCTTCTCTTTTTTGGTAGCAGTATACTGGTATTAGAATTACAGTCTCTTAACAATACATTTTACTACCTAGTAAGACAAATGTCTCATCTTATTCTTATAAATAGTGAAAAGATTGGTTATTTCATGGATGTAATCTTCCAAGTAATCCTTTACATAATTTCAGAAAGATGTTTAAAAAATGAATTGTGACATTTCTGTGGGATTTACTTATGTTTATGTACAATTTTGGTATGAATGAGCATCGTTACAAATTTAAAGATTCCCATCTGGGAACATAGAATATCTCCATGTACTTTGGAATCTTTAAAAAAGTCATTTAATAACATTTTGTAAAATTTCTTTATCTGGATTCCTTACATTTCTTTTTAAGATTTTGCCTGTGTACTTCATATTTTTGCTGCCATTGAGAATGGGAATTTTTTTCATTTTCAAAATCTGCTTCACTGATATATATAGAAAAGACTTTTAAAATTGAGATATAATTTACATTTGATAAAATGCATAGATCTGACGTGCTCAGTTTCATGAGTTTTAGCATTTGTGTTCACCCACATAACCACCATCCACAATAAGGTATAGAACATTTCCGTTGTCCCAGAAAGTTCCATCATGTCCTCTTCCAGTCAGTCCCTCTATCCTACTCTAACAGCAGCCAAATTCTGACTTTTATCACCACAATTTCCTGTTTTTATATTTAATAATTTGTGTAGGAGGGAATTATTTTGCTCAGCATAGTTTTTGATATTTAACTATGCTGTGGAGTATATCAGTAGTTCATTCCTTTTTTTTTTTTTTTAAACTGAGTAATATTACAGCATAAGAACACACCAGAATCTGTTTATTCATTCTTCTGCTTTTGGACACTTGGGTTGTTTCTAGTTTGGAGTTTTTTTTCTTTGTTTGCTTTTGTTTTGGCTAATATGAACACAACTGTTATGAATATTCTTGTATAAGTCTGTGGATAGACATGTGTTTCATTTCTCTAGAATAAATACCTAGGGTAAAATTCTTTGCTCATAAGGTAGATATATGTTTATAAGAAATGCAACTAGTTTCTTAATACATTGTCCTATTTCATATTCACACCAGTGGTGCATGTGAATTCTAGTTGCTTTGTGTCCCTGCCAATATTTGGTATTATCTTTTTTATTTTGGCTACTCTAGTGATGGTGTTTCATTGTGGTTTTCCCCTATGACTACTGATATCAAGCTCCTTTTCTAGCTTTCCATGTATCTTCTATAAAATTTATGCTTTAGCTTTTTGCCCATTTTTAATTGGGTTGTCCTTGTTTTATGACTTTTACATACATGTAATTACCTACCTGTTGCATTAGTTTCAGTAGTTACTCATGTAGTTGTCATTGATTTCCAGATAAGCAATCATATCTTCTGTAAAGAATTGTATTTACTCCTTTCTTATAATAATTTTAGCTTTTATTTATTTTTCTTACTTTGTGGCATTGGCTAGAACTTCCCAAACTGTTGAATAACAGGAGTGATAGCCAGAATTCTTGTGATCATGAATTTAATGATAATGCTCTTAATTTTGCATTATTATTTTATTAGGAATGGGTGTTGAATTTTATCTAATACCTTTTCTGTTGAGATGCTTCCTCTTTAATCCATTAATGTATATACTAATTTTGAAACATCTTGGCATAAATCCTATATGGTCAAGGTGTATTATTAATACCAATAGATTTTGTTAATATATAGGATTTTTCAACTATATCCATATAAGAATTAGCCTATAGATTTGTTTGCTTGCTTGTTTATTACTATTTTGGTAGAGGTGCTTGTGACTTTTGTGCACCTTTGTCAGATATTAGTTTCAGGGTTATACTAGACTCAATATAAGAGTTATTATTTTCTTCCCCTTTGGAATATATGTTTAAGTAAGTCAGTTATGTATGTCACATTTTCATTCCTATCCTCCTATCCATTTTACCCTTGAGTGATTTTCCTTAAGCTTGCACTTCCTCTTCCCATATTGTTATTGGCCAGTACTGAGCTCCAGGTGTTCCCACCTGCTGTTGGTCTGCTCTTGGTCTGACTGCTTCAAGTACAGACTTTATCAGCCTCCTTTGTACAGGCTGCCCTGAGTCATTGAGGCTTGCATTTTATTTTGGAATGAGTTCTCTTGTACTAAGTCAGAGGGCATTTGTGAGAGCATTTAGGGCAGCAGCAAGTTCAGTTTACACTGACTCTGAACCATGAAATAGATTGAACTATATGAAATTACTAATAGTCTATCATTTTTTAACTACAAAAGTGGAACTTTCACATAATTCAACCTAATACTTGAATTCCCTCCTCCCAGATGTCTAGAAGCATCTAGAGGCTGAGGAAGCCTTCACATCTTCTGTTTTGGAGAACCTAGAAGGAGCTACCTATATTAGGTATGACTGAGGCCTCCAGCATTGGGAAAGATTGCCTGGTGAACATTTTCAAAGTTCTTTTTACATTTTGCTAGATTGTCCTGGAGAGTTATGTTTTGATAGCCCAGAGTTCCTGGGAAAAATAAACATCTAGTCCCCTATTGTGAATCTTCCTAACCAAAAGGAATGTTGTATCATACCCTATGGCATCTGACTAGATGAGTAGCAGAGACGTGTATATAACAAAAGCAGTGGCGAATTCCTTAACCAGTTAAGCCACTTCTTAATGACTAAAGAGACCTTAAAAATCCAAGATAATCTTAGGAAAATAGCTAAAAACAATATACACTTGAATAGGATAAGTTGCAGGCTTATTGCAATGGCCTCCTAATTGGTTATCATGATCCTATATTGCCTCCCTGCTTCATGCCATTCTCTACACAAAAACTAGAATGATCCTTTTAAATTTTTGGTTAATTCTTGTCACTTCTTTGCCCTCAATCCTCTGATGGCTACCAGTTTCATCAGAATAAAAGCCGAAGTCCTCCAGGATTTGGGCCCCATCTCCCATTACCTCTGACTTCATCTCAAGTCCTTTCCAAAATATTTTCTACATTCTAATTATACTAGAGGCTCCTGCTGCTGTTCAGACGCTTCTGCCTCAGGGCCATTTTCTCTGCCTGAACCACTTCTCCTAGATATGCACAGGCCTTGCCTCTTCACTTCCTTCAGGTCTGCTTTTCAGTGTCATCATCCCTGAGGTCTTCCCTGACCATCCTATTTAAAATTGAGTTTCCTTCCACCACCTCCTATCTGCCTATAATTTATGGTAACCCTTCTTACCACTTAACATACAATATAGTTTACTTTTTAAAATTTGTTTGTTGTTTGAATTCTAGAATATCAACTGCAATGGCAACTCCATCACAGCAATGATTTTTACCCTTTCTTACCCTTTTGTATTTCCAGCACCTAGTATAGTGCTTAGTACATGGTGGGTTTTCAACGAACACTTGTTAAGTAGATGAATGAGTAAATTTAAAGCAAAGACTCCGGCTCTTGGGTGGCTCAGTTGGTTAAGTGTCTGCCTTAGGCTCAGGTCATGATCCTGGGGTCCTGGGATTGAGTCCTGCATCAGGCTCCCTGCTCAGTGGGAAGTCTGCTTCTCTCTCCCTTCTGCTCTTACTCTCTCTCTAATTAGTTAATTAATTAATTAATTAAAAACTCTTTCTCTCTTTTTAAAAAAATATGCCTAGGTCTCCCTTGCCTCCCTCAAAGCTGCCTTTCTTGTCCTGCATAAATGAACTATGCCTTTGCAGAGAGAAGATAGAATTCCTACAAAATGAGACTCTAAGGAGTCAGGGAATTCCTCAAGTGATCAGGGCAACGTTGGTGCCCAGGTTTGTCACCCAAAACACCCCAACACACGGAATGGTCGTGCATCATCACCAAGAAGTAGACTGTCTATAGCAGTTGACTTCCTTTTCCTAGAAATGCCTGTGAGCCTCAGCTGGAGCATTAGGTGGAGAAAACTGCAGACTCTGCTGAGTCCTGGGAGTTAGAGTGGGAGGTTTGTTCTAAAGTTCTAATAGGATGGTTTGACACCTTCTAAAAGTCACTACTTTTGATTGAAGACTTGGCGTCACAGCCCAGGGAGATAGAAAATATCTTCAGATCCATTCTTGACATTGGTGAACTTTGTGACCATAGGCAGGTTGTTCAACCTCTCTGTTGGTATCTAATAACCTTCTGTAGCTCCTAGGGCTGTACTATTTTAGAAGGATATTTTATTTGTCTTCTTTCTTGTATAATTCTTTTCATAGCTTAGGAAATTTCTGTAGTATCTGTGTGTCTCCTTTATCCAGCTAGCAGATCAGGATGTAAGAGTGTTTTCAAATGTGGATTGAGCTATTGGAGAGGAATTTTTGCTCTGTGCTTTTTCTGATGAGTCTCTCTTATCTTTTCCATAGAGATAAGTGATACATTGTGCTTGATAGTTCTAGACCTCCTCTGTGCCATGCAGTGCTCTAAGAGGTGCGGGAGCCACACAGATAATGAGTTAACACGTACTTCAGACATTGTGTTAAATGTTTTACCTATATTAGTTCATTTAATTTTTAAGAGAGAGACGATTATTATTGTCTTTGTTCGAAGCACATCTGAAATGCTTTCTAATTACACTACACTTCCCTTTATTGTAACCAAATCTCTTATTTCCCTAAAGAGTATTAGGAACATTTAGTGGATATAGAAGGAAATGGTCTGATGCTTGTGCAGGAAGGAAAGGCAGATCCTCTTTTGCTAAAGCCCCATTTGCCCTAGTTCTCAAATAGGATTCAGTCAAAGTCGCTTCTCTTTTTCCTTTTTTCTCTCCCCCACTAACTGCAAAGGCAGAAGTGAGTACCTGCTGATAAAAAGTAAAGGTCAGCCATAAGGGTAGAAACCTTGTGTGGTAAAGGGAAGGTTCTGGAGACTTGTATTTCCCAGTTCAGCTCCCCCATGCTTCCTCAAGTCTCTCTCCACCATACAAGAAAGGAGAATTTGGCCACCTTCTCCTTTACCATCCTCTTAGAGCCTCTTGGGCTAGGCAAAGATTCTCCACTTGGGAGCACTGTAGGCTCTCCAGTCAGGCTGCCTGGTTGGGGCATGGCTTCAGCACTAACTAGCTGTGTGACTTTGGGCCAGCTACTTAACCTCTCTGACCCAGAGTTCTCTTCTGTTGAATGTCTGGGGCCCTGATAGAAGTGCCAAAAGAAAGGAGATATAGCTCCTACTTTCAGCATCTCACAAGCTAACACAAATATCTCTAACTTCATGCAGTAATGGAAAGATGGACAAAGAGCTTCCCCGAGCAGAGAGCACAGGCTTGGAGGGACCTGACGTTTGCACAGTAGGGATTACTTGCAAGTTGGGTATTCAAAGATACAAAAGAACATTTCATCAGCAGAGAAGCAAGCAGTCATTCAGGAAGAAGCAGCAGCACACAAAGCAATGAAAGGGTAATGTATGTGCTGAGAGTTAAGAATAGTTCAGATTGATTGGAGAATTGGAGATGTTAGGAGAAATAAGAAGAAATCAGCTGGACAAGTCATCATTTGCAGGATATGCTAAGGACATCTGGGATCTAGCAAAGGTTTTAAGCAAGGAGTGGAGTGATCAGATCTGTGTTTCCATGGACGGTAGATTGGAAGAAGTAGAACTACCACCAAGGCATCTTTCAGAGACTAATGCAGAGGGAATAGAGAGGAAGTGTTAATGAAGACACATTTTGGAGGTCAAATGAAGTGAGTGACTCAGTGACCCACGTACTAAACTCTAAGAGTCATATAGTGATAGGGATGGAGGAACAGATGATGGGGATATCTAGTGCTTGTCTCCAGTAAAAGATTAAAAACACCCAAATCCTGTGATTCTCTCTGAAGCATGTCTCCATCCATGGTAGGGTAAAAATAATGTGTTTATGATTATTCTTACCATTGAACATGTTGGTTTCATTCACTTACTGCTATACTTCTTTTTAGAGGGTGTTTTTTACTAGAGACTCTCATTCTCCCATCTTCAATAAATGTGAATTCTTAGTTTTGATGGACATTTTCAGAATGGCAAGAATGTTTAGAATGCAAGGTAGATTCATAATTATCTCCAACTTATCTTAATGTTTTGATTTCTCCAAAAGCCACTGATACATGTTGTGGCCATCAGAGCCAACACACACCGCCCAGGCTTCTAAGGATGCTCTGATATTACCAAATGAAATTTGTGCTTTAATAAGAACAAATGTTCATCTCCATTTACTTCTGGGTTTTTATTCCTATTGAGAATTGGTAGATCTATAAAAAGTCTTCAGAATAAATCATTTTACATTCAAATTCAATACGAAAGCCTTTTCTGTAGCCCTTTAACTTCTGAAACCTATTTTTACAGAGGACAGTCTTTGACTAGACATGCACTCTGGGAAAACAGGAGCATTAAAAAAAATCATGTGTAAATTTCAAAGTATCTATTAGGGAAGCATGTTGAGAAAGATTAAGAAGGTTCAGGAAGACTCCTATACTCAGTATTCCTGTGCTAGGTGCACCAAGGCTTGAAATTCACCTCCTCTTTCCCATGTCCCCCTTTAAAGTATACGTGCTCCTGAGACACACAATTGAGCTTTCTTAGTCAACGGCCATTACTGCTCTGACCTCCCAGTCTCCAGATCTTTCCCTCAAATACAGTTGCAAACCCCACCAAATCTTATCTCCTAATTTCACTTCTGATAACACAATTGCCTTGCTCCAAAACTTTGTCTCGCTTGCCTGTCAATTCATGTCTGAGATCAGGAAATTGCAGGATACCAGGGCTGGGCAAGGCTTTACGTTTGTTTACCCACCTCTCCATATTCTGTTCTTCTTCAAAGCAGAGTAGCCCGCCCAACAGGAAGGGAATTTACCACTTTCAGAGATGAGCAGACTGTGATTCTGTGTTGTGATAGAGAAAAATGTTCTACATCTTCCCATTGCTTCTACTTTTGGGTCCTAGTTCTAATTCTTGGAAGCATTAAGAACAAGTTGAGTCCTTCTTCTGTGTGACACCATTTCAAATATGTGCTGCCAATAACCTCATCTTTCTTGAATCTTTAAATCCTTTCCTTAAAGATTAATAGCTCCTCATTGCTCCTCCTATAATCCTGACGCTCTCCCATGTGATTGTTCTCACACTGTTTTCCAGGTGATTACATTCCTCTAAAATTGAGATGTCCAGAAGAGAATAAATGTTTTGGGCGTGTGGTGACTGGTGTATACTTTCCTTTCCTAGACTCTACTTCTATTGATGCAGCCCCCAAACAAAATCAATTTCTGGTAGTTATATCACATTTTGATTGAAGGTAGAATTAAGCCATATAGGCTTTTATTTTTACATAATTGCATCTACTTCAGAGGTTGCATCATTGACTTTGTAGGCCCTCAAATAATTTATCTTAATAAGTTTATATTGTTAGGCTTTATCCATATCACTTACCTATCAGGATTTTTATGAATCTTGATTCTGGGCTCCAGTGTACTTATTGTACATATTGTGTCATGCCCAAATTCTAGGTTTTCTTCCAAATTATTGACACAATACTAGACTGGATAATACCAATTGTTGAATCATTAAGCAGCACCTTTTGGTATGGTTGTCCAATTAAATGGTAATTCATCTTTTTTTTTTCTATCATCCAGCCTAAATTTATCCAGATTATGTACAAGGGGACTGGGAAAAACTTCACCAAATACTGTGCTGAGGTCCACATTTACTGTGCTTACAAAAGTACCCTGATGTGGGAGTCAAATCAAAAAAAGGAGGTGATGTTGGTCTACTGACTCCCACGTTTAATGAATCCATGAAGACTCAATAAAATTTTAGAGCCTTCAACACCATGGTTTTAAAATAATCAATCTCGGGACACCTGGGTGGCTCAGTCAGTTAAGCATCTGCCTTTGGCTCAGGTTATGATCTCAGGATCCTGGGATCGAACCCCATGTCGGGCTCCCTGCTCGATGGGGAGTCTGCTTCTCCCTCTCCATTTGCTTCTCCCCTCGCTCACACTCCCTCTCGCTCTCTCAAATAAATAAAATCTTAAAAAATAATAATAATAATCAGTCCTAATAAGGTGAGGGGAGCACCAAGTGTCCTTTCCCTGGAAAAGGGCCTAACTCTATACCCTGAGTGTATGGTTTTCCTCTGCCAGCTAGCACCCTACCCCTGCCTGTGCTGAAGCTCTGTGCATCATCGTAGGCAGTCAGTCCCTCCAGAGCACAAGCCAGTCACCAAGCTTTTCTCTTATCCTCTAGTGCTGAGAATAGTTGAGTACCTCATAGGCCCTCCATGAGCTACTGTCAGCTAAGTATGTCACAGAAGAGAGTGTCTGCCAAGTCACTACATCTTCCCTGGCTGTGTTGGGTCGTGTTCTAAAATATGAAAAACTCAAATCCCAGCAGAGTAAAACCAGCCATCATGTCACTCAAGATAAACCAAAGCTGCCTCTCTTTTATGAGAGGGAAGAGAGGTTGCTGAGACTGAGCTCTTAACATTCTTCTCGTCGGTGGGTTTTCCCTCCTGTTGTTACTATTAACAGTCTCGTCTGCCATTGCAGCTCTAGGGGACAGCCACTTCCTGTGTGGTAGGGGCATCTTGGGAGCTCCCCAGCCCCCAAGCCATACTCCAGAAGCCTGTAAGGGAAAGCACCAATCACAGGGGCAAGTAGGGAACTGCAGGATCCTCTCCCTGGTGGGACCAGTCCTTTCCTGAAGTTCTGTCCATGTACTCACCAGTGCACGGGACCAGACTAGGAATCCCAGATAGAGTCATGTTGCAGTGGGGTTGTGAGGATATGTAAGCAAACAGTGAAGGCTTCCTTCCACCTTGAGCACCGTGAGCCATCGGGGAGCATGCTCTGTGGGCCTAGAGCAGTCAGTAGCCTCAAGGACTTGCCTCTCCTTTTTCCTTTACTGTTCTTCAGTCGTTCATGTGAGAGAGGTGACAGTATCCTGGAATAAGGAAGTGTATGGAGAAGGAGAAAATTGGACAGACTCGAGATATTTTGGGAGGGAGAGATAGCATGACTTGCAGATGTGGGAGGGTGAGAGGAGAGGAGGAATATAGATATGCTGACTACCAGATTGTGAGCTTCAGCTTCTGGAGGATGTTTTTACCAAACTGAGATGAAGACGACTTGGGTGGGAAGGCTGGGGGCAGGAGAGGGAAGTCAGCTCCATTTGTGAACTGTCAAGGTTGGGTTGCCTGTTAGTTAACTAGACATCTAGAGAACACACCTCGATGTATGAGTCTATAATACCAGGAAGAGCCTGAAATGGAGACATAAATGTTGGGGACAGCCATGCAGAAGTTGCATTTTAAACCAGGGAGCTAGGGATGCCTGGGTGGCTCAGTGGTTGAGTGTCTGCCTTCGGCTTAGGTGGTGATCCCAGGGTTCTAGGATCAAGTCCTACATCGGGCTCCCTGCATGGAGCCTGCTTCTCCCTCTGCCTGTGCCTCTGCTTCTCTCTCTGGGTCTCTCATGAATAAGTAAATAATATCTTTTTTAAAAATCCAAACAAGGAGCTGGATAAAATCAGATAAGATAGGATACTGAATGTTTAGTCAACCATGAAATACTTTACACACATGTGATGTTATTCTCTGGTCCTCTCCTAGCCGAACCTATCACTAGTCTGAGCAAATGCTGTCTAATGTTGGGCCAGCCCTATGGAATGTGACTTGGAGTCATATGAGAAAGCAATTCAGAGAAGGAAAAGGAGTGGGCTGACCACAACCCCATGCAACACCCTGCAAGGGCTGCTGGATTTACTTGTGCCCCAGCACCGATCAGAAAGTGTCATCCTCGAGGCTCACTGCCAGTGCAATTAATCATGTTAATATCTATAAATAAAGTGCAATCAACAGTTACTTTAACAGTGCATCGCTAATTATTGGTAGGATCTGTCACTGGAGGATGTTTCTGCCAATTTTGTCATGTCTGTGGCAAGTATCAGGAATACAGTTGAAGTTTCTGAGAAAGCAGGATGATCAAATCATGAACAGCTTCCATGTTACAGGTGGGGCAGGTTTGGGCCATCACTGTGATTATTACAGTAGAGGATTCATAACACTCGAGGGAAATGTTACAACTAGGATTTCCTCTCCACTTGCTAAATGACAATTTCATGCTGCTGCATCTCACAGGGACTTTGTAGTAGGCCTTCTCAATGAGTCAGGAGTGCTAAAGAATATGGGCAGTTTGTAGTGATCACATGTCCCATTGCATGGTGGCTCGCTGGAAATTTGACCAAAAGGCCCCAGGAAGGTAGGCTTCTGAGGCTGTAGCAGGTGTCCCAGGACCCTTGTACCAACTCTTCATTTGTGCATCATTTCATTAATTCAAGTAATACTGACCAAGTTCCTCCTAAGTGTTGGCCACTGGGAGAGGTGAGTGAATGGGACTTCTGAAGAGTACATAGACCAGTGAGAGTGAGAAACATGTGATCAAAGACAATGTGGTAATAGATACCTCGTATTCAGTACTGACATATATAGCAAGTGTTTTCACACTTAATCTTTTTTTAAAAGATTTTATCTATCCATTCACAAGAGACACACAGAGAGAGGCAGAGACATAGGCAGAGGGAGAAGTGGGCTCCCTGATGGGAACCCAATGCAGGATTCGATCCCAGAAGCCCGAGATCATGCCCTGAGCCAAAGGCAGACGCTCAACTGCTGAACCACCCTGCCATCCCACATTTAATCTTTTTAACAACGCTGTGCTTTAGATATTAATTCCAGTCTCCACATGAGGAGATGCTGAGAAATTACGTATCTTGTCTAAGTTTGCATAATAGTAAGTGAGGCGCTGAGACTTGAATTCAGCTCCCGTTAGCTGCACTACATCAGGGTCATTAAAATACCAATCTATGTCATCAGCAGGGTCTTTGCCAATTTATGTCGTCATCTTTATGTTTATGCATCCAATTCCAGTTCCCACTGTAGAAGCAAATACTTTGAGCTACTTTAACTATTTCTTTTAAAATCCATATATTTTTAAATGCTTTATTTTGTTTTTAGTTTTAGCTTCTATTGAATTTTATTATGGAAGATGAGAGCATAGCTCCTAAGTCCACTGCACATGCAAACTCTTCCCCATCTTCTCAAAACAGTTACAAATTTGTGGAAGTAATTATGTCTAGGCCATTATTATGCTAACTTGGTTTATAGTTGAACCATGAAGTATGCTGTCATTCTCTATTCTCACCTAGGAGTTGGTCATTTGTATCTCTAGCCTGGCTCTTTCCTCTGATCTCCATACTCATACCTGATTGGCTGCGTGACATCCCCATTTGGGTCTCACATTTAATGTACAAAAAACTGAGTTCTTGATCTCTCCCATAGTCCATTGTCTTTTCCCTCTACCTGTAGAAATGAGGGTTAATAGAAATTCTACCTTTCTATTAACTCAGGCCAAAAATACTGGAATCATCATTGACTCCTCTCTATTATTTAATCTACTAGAAAATCCTCTTATCTTCAAAATCTGATGACTTCTCCCTGCCTCTACTGCTTTCTCTGGACGAAACCACATTACCTCTCACTAACTGATGATAACCTCCTTAACTAATGGCCCTGCTTCCACCTTCGTCCCCTCAGACTATTCTCAATGCAGCAGCCTGGCTGATCCTGTTAAAATAAAGTCACATTGTGCTACTTTTCTGCTTTAATCCTTTTAATGGCTTCCATTCCCACTCAGAGCATAAGCCAGAAATCTTTTGATAACCTACATGATCTGGTCCCTCACAGCCTCTCTGATCTTGTCTTTTTTACTCTCTTCCTTTTTCCCTATCTCTTTTTCCTTCCTCGGGAAGAGCAGATACACTCCCACCTCAGGGCATCTGCCCTTACTCTATGGTCTGTGTGGAGTCTTCCCAGTTAGCTGCACTGCTAGCTTTTTCACTTCATTTCCCCAAGTCCTTACTCAAAAGCCATGCTATGATGAAGCCTTCCTATTTAATATTTTATTTAATCCTTTGACACTACTTAAACCTCTTTTCTACTTTTTTCTTTTCTACATTTCATTATATGTGTGCTATATGTGTATTTAGGAGTGTGTGTGTGTGTGTGTGTGTGTGTAATTTATTGTGCTTGTTGTCTAGCTTCACAAGAAACATAAGCCTCATGAAGGAAAATGATTTTTGCCTGTTGGGTTCACTGATGGATTCCCAGCACCCAGAAGAGTCCTGACAGTTAATTATATTCCATAAATGTTTGTTGAATGAAGAACAAACAAATGAATTATCTGGGATTATTTGCTGTATGTGTCCATATTCCTATCACTAATTCATTCCAAACTCTTATCAGATGTTTAAATCTCATAATATATATACCAGATTTTATTTCTTACTGTAGAAAACAGCCTTTTAGGGCATAGAGCAGGGAGTTGTGTGGAAAGGCAAATGAAGATAACCAGTACATAAAACAAATATCCATACATACACGGGTCAGTTTCTGGGCTCTCTATTCAATTCTGTTGGTTTGTTTACTTTGCACAAATGTTACACTAGTCCAGTCCATTGTGGACATTAGTCCAGTAGAATTCTAATTAGTTTTCCTATCTAGTGAAGTCTCCCAATGTTCTTCTTCAAGAGAATTTGGACTTTTTTGGCATTTTGCATGTCCACATAAAATTTAGGATTACTTTGTCAAGTTGTAATCTGATTGGAATTATATTTAGTATGTAGATCAGTTTTGGAGAGTATCTTCATAATATTATATCTTCCAGTCTATGAACATGGGATATCTCTTCATTTATTTACACCCTCCTTAACTTTACTCAATAATGCTTTATCTTTTTTTCTATAAAAAAATTGGACATTTTTTGGTAAACATATTCCAAGGTATTCGATGGGGGGTTTTTTGATGCTATTTTAAGTGAGGGGTTTTTTTTCTTTCTTTTTTTTTTTTTCATTTTCTTTCTGGTATGTAAAAAGAAAACTTATCTTTGTTTACTGATCTTGTGGCCATTAATCTATCAGTTATTGATAAACATGCTTATTGATTCTAATAATTTTTCTGTAGGGTTTGTTGGATACTTTTATACATCATATCAGCTAACAATAATGACAGAATTAATTCTTCATGTCAAAACTTTATGCCTTTTATATCTTTTTCATGCCTTATTTCCCTAATTAGGACCTCAAGTATAATGTAGAACAGAAGTAGTTATGTGTCTTATTCCTAACTCAATTGGGAAGCTTTCCACATTTCACCATTAAATACACCAATGCTATAGCCTTGTTTTTAGATGCTGTCCATCAGGTAAGTAAATTCCCCTGTCGTATATGGTTTGTTAAAGGTTTTCATCACAAATAGATGTTTGATTTTATCATATTTTTCTATATTCATTTAGATAATTATATGATTTTTCCCTTTATTCTGTTATGGACAATTATGATTTTTAATTTCACATGTTAAATTAACATTGTAAACTTGAGATACAAAACATAGGCTAATAATGTGTTATTTATGTTTTTCTGCATTGTTTTCTAATATTTTATTTAATTTAAAAAAAATCTCAGTTCATAAGTGAAATTGGTCTGTAATTTTGCCTTTCTTGTAATGGGCCTCTTATATTTTGGTACCTAAAATTTAATGGCTTCAAAAACAAATTTTTTCTGTTCTCTGAAAGTGTTCGCACAATATTGGTTTTATTTCTTCTCTAAATATTTAATAGAATTTCCCATGAACCCAGCTGGGCCTGAAAGATGTTTAATTATAGATTCAATTTCTTTAATAAACAATAAAAATTCAATCTTTAATTCTTCTTATATTAATTTTATAAATTTTGTGATTTGAAAAGTTCACCAATTTTCTCTAATTTTTAAAATCTATAGGTGTAAGGTTGTTTATAAATTGTTTTTTTTTTTATCTTTTTAATGTTTTTAGTAAAGATCTGTAGTGGTGTTGCATTTTCAACCGTGACATGGTTATTCATACATTTTTTTATTACCCTGCCCCCTTTTTTATCTGTCTTTAAAAGAGTTTAGTAGTTTTCATTAGCCTTTTCAAAGCTAACTTTGTCTTTGTTTGGGTTTTTGACTCTTTCTAATGTAGTTTTCTAGTTCATTAATTTCACTCTTAGAGTTATTATTTCCTTCCTTCTACTTTGGGTTTAGTTTATTGTTCTTTTTCCAAGTTCTTCAGGTAGATGCCTTGATCACT
Organism: Canis lupus baileyi; assembly: GCF_048164855.1. Classification (NCBI taxonomy): domain Eukaryota; kingdom Metazoa; phylum Chordata; class Mammalia; order Carnivora; family Canidae; genus Canis; species Canis lupus. The sequence continues at coordinate 19,764,897 of NC_132860.1, read as the reverse complement.
AGTAATCAGCCTTATTTAAAAAATAATAATAACCAGCCTTATTTTGTTATGCATTTAAAACTAAAAATTTTCCCTTAATCTGATTTTTAAGCATTTATGTAGAAAAAAACCCTACCATTCTCTTCTTATGTGTTTCTCCTTTACTTTCATACCACTGTCACACTCACAACACGTCTGATGCCAAACATATGGGGTTTTCCCAAGCATTTCTGTGACACCAACTTGGTATCCTAAAATTTAACTCAGTTCTGATACTATATACCTGGAGAGAGCATCAAGATCTCACAGGTGAAGGGCTTAGGCTCATGAGATTGCCTGTACTTTGGATCCCAATCATAAGTAGTGGGTCCCTGGGTTACTCACAACTTCTGTCCAACATGGCTACAAATCAGGGATTCCCCTGACCTCTTTTCTGTTGGGATTTGATTATTTGCTGGAACAGCTTATACATTCAAGGAAACACTTACTTACTTTTACCAGTTTATTAAAAGATGTGATAAAGGATACAGATGAGCAGCCAGATGAGGAGATACATACATAGGGCAAGGTTTTGGAGGATCTCAAGCATAGGAGCTATCCCTGTGGAGTTGGGATGTGTCACCTTTCCATTATACAGACATGTTCACCAACTTGGGAGCTCTCTGAACCTAGGACTCTTGTGATTTTATGGAGCCTTCCTCATGTATGCATGATCACTTATTAACCCCTTCCATCTGGCTCTCCTCTGGAGAATAAGGAGTGGGGCTGAAAATTCCAAGCTTTTTATCATGCCTTTGTCTTTCTTGTCTTCCAACCCTCATCCAGAAGCCCACACAGAGTTGCTTCAGTAGAACAAAAGATGCTCCTCATTCTCTTTATCACTTAAGAATTTACAAGGATTTCAGGAACTCTGTCCCAGGGGGGACACAAACCAAATATACATTTCATTGCATAAATCATAATATTACAGCATTGTACATACTTTGAAATGTATTATTTTCACTGTCATCTGATTCAATATACTTCTAATTTTTATCGTGATTTTCACTTGTACCCATGGTGTATTTGGAAGTATATTTCTTAGTTTTCAAAAAACAGAAACATTCTAATTATCTTTTTTGGTGTAGATTTCTAGCTTATGTGCATTATGGTCAGCCCTCATCTTGCCTAAGGTCTCTGCCAGGTCCTGCTGTTAATTAACCTCTTTCCAGAATGTCTTCCATGACATCAACTGTTGATCTCTAGGTTATGGTTGGGTACAAAAGCATTGGACAACAACCACGTCTCCCCTTTCCAGTACCAAAAAATATGTCTGACAAAGCAAATTGAAATGAGAGCACTGAGTGCATTCAGTAAAGGGTTAACTCAGTGAGTTTTGGGTACTCAAACCCATTTTATTTTATTTTATTTTTAAAGATTTCTTTCATTAATTCATTGATTGGTTCATTCATTCATTCATGAGAGACACATAGAGAGGCAGAGACCTAGGCAGAGGGAGAAGCAGGCTTCCTGCAGGGAGCCTGATGCAGGACTCGATCCCAGGACCCCAGGTTTATGACCTGAGCCAACGGCAGACAGATGTAACCACTGAGCCACCCAGGTGGCCCAAACCCTATACATTTTGAAGAAAGGACTGGTCTTTGACTGGTTCTTGAGAGACAACCTCTAAGTCCTTTGAATATCCTGCCTGATAAGAGTTCTTTATCTTGGACCTTGGACCACACCAGATATTTTACATTAACAATATGATAATGGTGAACACCTGTTTTTGTTCATGTAGGGCCCTGAGCCATGCTTTTTGACCTCTGATGAGGAGAATGAATACTGACTAGTTAAAGTCAGTCATGTGGACATTCTTTGCCACCCACGATATGAACCTTGGACATCAGGGTTTAGATAAGTTTCCCAGTTGGCAATAGTTGATATGTGTCATCACACATCATGGCCGAGAGAATTAGGTGCTATCTGTGTGACTCCACTGGGAGAAGCCAACTGGAAACTCATGCCTGGTTTTTCCTGGACTCCACCCTGTGTATCTTTTTCCTTTGTTGATTTTAATCTGAGTTCTGCTGTAATAAACCATAGCTGTGGGAATAACAGCCTTTCTAGGTTCTAAGAGTCCTTTTAGTGAATCATCAAAACTGAGAGTCATCTTGGGAACCTCCAGTACAGTGGTACTTAAAAATATTGAGGAAACTGGGGTATCAAAAGTCTGTCAATAATGATTCTCTTTGCCTAATTTTTGTAACCTTCTAAAAGCCAAAGTCCAGTAATTTTGTGATGTTAATATTACACAAGTAGCATTAAAGAATAATTCATCAGAACTAGTTAAATGCATCAGATGAAAAATATGAGATTGCCTCTACTCCCTCTTGGAACCCCTCATAAAATAATAGTAAAGGAACTGCAAAGGTCAAAGCAGTAGTAGACTTTTGCTTTGACCCTTTGATTATATAGATAGACAACTAGGGATATCCGAGAAAAACCACCATCATGGTCCAAAATAAACAAATAGATCAACTGATCACTGGAGAAAAAGACATTAAAAGAAAAGAAAGAATTCTAATTAACATAGATCATTGAGAGCCAAACAAGATCAGTGAAAAGTTATCCAAATACCTTTTGGGGAAATTTCTGAAGGTTTAAGTACAAAGTAAAAGTACAAAGAGACAATCTTAAAACCTTCTTGAAAGGAAAAAAAAATCTACAAAAGAATGGCATCAAACACCCCAGCTGGAACATGAAGTTCTTAGAGACATTGCGACAATGTAAAATGATTCTAAGAAAAAATAATTTTAACCTAAATTTTGTACCCAGCCAACTTTCTTTTAAGAATTAGACAATAAAGATTCTTTTAACTGTCTATGAGCACTCACTGGAAAAAAAGGTCTCAAGGACATACTCAAGCAAAATGAAAAATGTATCTAAAAGGGGCGGGGGGATGATGTGGGTTTTAAGAAACTTCAGTAAGCAAAGAAATGAAAATATTTTAGCCATAGTTTAAATGTTAGTTAATTTGGCTGGGAAACATAATTGAATAGCAAAACAAAAACAAAAACAAAAACATATTTTAAAAGACAAAAAGCATAATTAATTAAATTCTGGGAGGAAGAAGATTCAGATACAAAATTAACAAGCCTGATTTAATCTACATAGAAATTTGGCCCTGGCAGATGGAGAATACACACTGAGCACATTTAAGCACAAGTGAATGGGACAGGATAGGATACAATAACATAATATTTTAAATGGTTGAAATCATTAAGACGTATTCTCTGAACTCAAGGCAATAAAATTAGAAGAGTATAGTCCTCTGCAAAATGTGTCTTTTCAGAATTTTTAATGCCCATCATTAATTTATACACAATGAAACTCACCAATTTTAAGTGCACAAGTTTTGTCACATGTATACAGTCATGTAACCATCACCATAATAGTGGCATAAAATATTTCTGTCAAAGGTTTCCCAGTGCTGCTGCAGTCAATCCCCTCCTCCCACCCCCCAGTCCCTAATTCCCAGGGATGACTTTATGTCACAGTTATTTTGCTTTTCCCAGAATTTGACATAAAGGGAATCATGCAGTGTTGCCTTTTGTGTGTAGATCCTTTCACTCAACATAACGCTTTTACAATGTATTCCTGTTTTTGTTTTTTTGTTTTTTTGTTTTTACTAATGGTTTTCCTTTTAGTTGCTGAGTAGTATTCCTTTGTATGAACATACCACACTTTGTCCATTTGCCATTTGGGTTTCTTTTGGTTTGGTCTCACAACAATTGCATACAAATCTTTGGTTGGATATGTGGATGGAAAAATAACCAGGTGTGGGATTTCTGGGTCATTCAACAAGTGTATGTGTAGCTTAGGGGAATCGCCAGACAGTTTTTCCAAAGTAGTTTCAACATTATGCATTTCCAGCAGAGCTTGTGAGAGTCAATTGCTCTGCATCCTGGGCAATAAGTCATATTGTCAGTCTTTCATTTTAGCTGTTCTAATGGGTGTGTGGTGGTATGTCACTGTGGTTTAATGTAATTTTGATGAAATGCCTGTTCAGCTATTTTGCCCGTATTTTTGTTAGGTTCCTTCTCTGAGTTGTAGGAATTCTGGATATAAGTCCTTTATTGGTTGTATGTTATGCAAATATAATCCTTCCGCCTGTGGCTTACTTAACCTCTGCCTTTCCTAAGTATGAGTTTGAAGAGCAAAAGATTTTTAACATTGGTGACGTACAGTATTTTTTAGTTTTTTCTATTATGCTTTGTGCTTTTAATGTCCATCTAAGGAATCTAATCCAAAGTCACAAATATTTACTCTTATTTACTCTTGGGCTTTCTTCTAGCACTTTCATAGTTTCAGTTCTTACATGATCCTTTCCATCAAATTCTTTCCTATCATGTGAAGGAAGGTCATGGTTCTTTTGTTATTGTTATTCCAAATAGATATCCAACTATTCCAGTACTATTTGTTTAAAAGAGTATCCTTTATTAAATTATGTGGCCCCTCTCTAGAAAATCACCTGACCAGATAAATGAGGGTCTAATTCTGGCCCCTTCATGCTGTTCTGTTCATCAGTATGTCTGTCCTTTTGCCAACACCTCCTTGATTATTGATTACTGTGATTTTATTCTGTGCTTCATAGGCAGGTAGTATTAAGTCCTTCAATTTTTTTTACAAAATTATTTTGATTATTCTAGGTTCTTTATATTTTCACATACATTTTAGAATCAGTTTGTCAACATCTGCAAATGGTATGTTGAGCTTTTGATTGGAATTGCATTGCATTTATAGATTATGGAAGAATTGATATCTTAATGATATTGAATCTCTTGAATGTAGATTATATCTCCATATATTTATGTCCCCTATCTAATTTTTCTCAGCAGTGTTTTGTAGTTTTCATTGTATAGATGTTGCACATAATTTGCTAAATTTATCTGTGAGAGTATAAACTTAAATATATTTGGGGGGGGGGTACCTGGGTGGTAGTTGGTTTAGTATTTGATTCTTGATTTCAGCTCAGGTCATGATCTCAGGGTTGTGGGATCAAGGCCCGCATCCAGCTCTGTGCTGAGCTTAGAGAATCTTCTTAAGATTTCTCTTTCTCCTTCTTTCTCTGCAGTTCCCCACTCGCATGCTGTCTCTCTCTCAAAAAAAATTTTTTTAATAATATAAATAAATGTAAATGTATTTTTAAATTTGAATTCTTAATTGTTTCATTTCTAGTATATAGAAATAATGTTGCTTTTGTATTAATCTTGTTGGCCTTGCTAAACTTGTTTTTGTAGCTTTGTATAGATTCCTAAGGACTTTCTCTGTAAACCATCATTGCATCTGCAAATAAAACAGTTTCACTTCTTCCTTTTTAAGGTATACGTTTTTAATTTCTGCCTTATTTCACTGGCTGGACTCTTTTGCACAGTGTCGAATAGAAGTGGTGAGAGCAGATGTCCCAGCCTTGTTCCCTAATCTTAGGGGAGAAAGTCTATCATCATTAAATTAAATGTTAACTGTAATATTTTATAGATGTCTTGCTCGTTTCCTGAGAGCATCTATCCTGAATGGGTATCGACTTTTTTCAAAGGTTTGTTTTGTGTTTGTCGATACGGTCTTTCCTTTATTGTATGTTGATATGGTGATTTACTTTGATTAATATTTTCAAGTGGTAAGCTAAACTTGCATCCCCAGGATAAATCCCACTAGTTCAGGATATATCTCCTATTTAATATATTGCTGGGTTTAGTTTGCTAAGATGTTATTAAGGATAATTGTATCTGTGTCCATGAGGATGCTAGTCTGTAGTTTTCTTATAATATCTTTGTCCAGTTTTAGTATCAGGATATTGCTGTCTTTGTATAATGAGTTGGGAAATGTTCCCACCTCTTCAGTTTTCTGGGACAGCTTATATAGAATTGGCATTATTTCCTTCTTAAATGGGCTTGACTTTTCTTTGTGAAAAGGTTTTTAACTATGACTTCAGTTTATTTAGTGGAAAGAAAACAATGAGGTTATCTATCTTTTCCTTTAGTATGAGTTTTTGGCTTTCAAGTAATTTGTTCATTTTATATATGTTGTCAGATTAATTGGGATAATATGTTCATAATATTTCCTTATTATTATTTTAGTGTCTATAATTATAATCTGTGTAGATGTATCTGTGTAGATGTACCCAATTCCATTTTTTATATTGATGATTAGTATTTCCTAATTTTTGCTCCTGATCAGTCTTTTTTTTTTTTAAGATTTAATTTATTTATTCATGAGAGACACACACACAGAGAGACAGAGAGAGAGAGAGAGAGAGAGAGAGAGAGAGCCACAGACACAGGCAGAGGGAGAAGCAGGCCCCATGCAGGGAGCCCGACATGGGACTCGATCCCAGATCTCCAGGACCACACCCTGGGCTGAAGGCAGTGCTAAACCGCTGAGCCACCCAGGCTGCCCACTCCTGATCAGTCTTATTAGGATATTGGTTTCATTGGTTTTCCTCTAGGTGTTTCCATTTTTTATATTTCATTGTTCTCTACTCTTATATTTATTATTTCCTTCCTATCTATGTTGTGTTCAATTTTCTCTTGTTTTTGTGTTCCTAAGTTGAAGATCAGATCATTGTTTTGAAATGATACCTCTGTTTGAATGTAAGCATTTTTTAAAGATTTATTTATTTGTGTGAGAGAGAAACAGCAGGGGAAGGGGCAGAAGGAGAGAATCTTCAAGCAGACCCCCACTGAGCACGGAGCTTGATGCCCGGGCTCTATCTCATGATATATGAGCTCATGACCTGAACTGAAATCAAGAGTCAGAGGCTCAACCAACTGAGGTATCCTAGTGTCCCAAAAATGTAAGTATGTTTTCCCATAAGCCCTGCTTTGTCTGTGTCCTACAAATTTTGATATATTTTCATTTTTATTCCTTTCAAAATAATTTTTAATATCCTTTATATTTTTTTATTTGACTTGTACATAATTTAGAGAAGTATTTTTTAATTCTCAAGTATTTGTGGGTTTTCCAGATAGCTATGATTGCATTGTAGTTTAATTTTAGTCTTATTTGGAAAATACTTTGTGTGATTTCAATCCTCTTGAATTTAATGAGAATTATTTTTATGGCCCAGAACGTAGTTTATCTTGGTGACTGTTTGGTGTATAATTGAAAAGAATATGAATTTTGTTGTTATTAAATGGAATAATAATGGGTAAAGTAAATGACAATTAGGCCAAGCTGTTCAATATTATTGCTCAGGTCTTTTATATCCTTACTTCTTTTCTGCTTGTTTATTCAATCAATTACTGAAAGGGCAGTGTTGAAATCTCTACCTTTACTTGTGGGTTTGCCTATTTCCTCTCTTAATTCTATCAGATTTGTTTAATGTATTTTGAATTTTTATTGATGAATATATACACATTTAAGATTATGTCCTCTTGATGATTTAACCTTCCCTTCCTAGTATTGTTCCTTGGTTTGAAATCTTCTTTGATATTAATATAGCCTCTAAAACTTTCTTTAGATTAGTGTTTATATAGCCTAATTGTTTTTAGTCTTTTTGACTTATCTTTGTCATGATAGTTTAAGTGGATTTCCTGTAGACAGCATATATAGTTAGGTCTTGCTTTGTTTTACCAATTAGTTTTTTAGTGAGTACTCTATTGTTTGAAATATACATCTTACATTATTTTACCTAATCTTTGTTATTTCCTTTCTTCTACTTACTTTTTTTTTTTAATAAAGATTTTATTTATTTACCCACGAGAGACACAGAGACAGAGAGAGAGAGGCAGAGGGAGAAGCAGGCTTCAGGCAGGGAGCCTGTCGTGGGACTTGATCCCAGGTCTCCAGGATCACGCCAGGGGCTGAAGACGGCACTAAACTGCTGAGCCACCCGGGTTGCCCTACTTACTTTGTTTTTATTAATCTTTTTAATTTTCATTTATTTATTTTTTTCTTCTTAATTCTTAGAATGGAAGCTGAGGTCATTGATCTGAACTTTTTTTGTTATAATATAGGCATTTTGGTGGTATAAATTTCCTCCTAACTGCTGCTTTAGCTGCTTTTCACAAATTTTAATATATCGTGTTTTCATTTCAATTCAGTTCTAAATAATTTCTAATTCCTTTTTTGATTTCTTCTTTGATCCATGGATTATTTACAAGTATGATACTTAGTTCAAAATATTTGGAGATTTTCCAGATGCCTTTTTATTATTGACTTCCAATTCATTTCCACTGAGGCCAGAAAATATACTTTGAATCTTCTCAAATTTGAGACTTGTTTTATGGACCAGAACATAGTCTTTCTTGTTTGGGTTCTGGGTGCCCTTGGAAAGGATGTGTATTCTGCTGCTGTTTAGTGCTTTTGTAATGCCACTGGTTACACTGAGTTAGTTGACAGAGTTGTTCAAGTATTCAAACCTCTAACTATAGCTTGTCTGTTCTCACAATTCAGTCATCTTTTGCTTTATGTATTTTGAGAGTGCTCTATCTGGTGCATAAATATTTAGAATTGTCATGTGCTTTTGATGAAATGACCCTTTATGATGATGAAACAATTCTCTTTGCCCTGGTAATATTCATTGCTCTGACATATACTTTGTCTGATATTAATATAGCCACCCCAGATTTTTTATTAGTGTTAGTATGGCATATCTTTTTTTATTCTTTTACTTTTAATCTACTTATATCTTTATATTCAAAGTACATTTCTTGTAGAGACCATAAAATTGAGTCTTGCTTTTTTACTGAATCAATCTTTGCATTTTATCTGGATGCTTAAATCATTTATATTTAATGTGTTTGTGGAAATAGTGGGTTTAAATTTACCATCTCATTTGTTTTCTATTTCTGTCAGATTTGTCTCTTCTAATCTTATTCTCTTTCCCTTTTTTTCCTGTCTTCTTTTGGATTAATTTAATATTTTTAAAGCATCCATTTTATCTCCTTTTTTGGCATGTTAGCTATAAATCCTTTTAATACTTTAATCATTTCTTGTGGACTTATAGTGTACATCTTTAATATATACGAACAACCTAACTTAAAGCAATATTATACTATGTGTGCTATATACAGTACAAGAACCTTACAATCCTACTTTCATATCATCTCAATGAGTAATCCCAATAAAATGATAATTTCTCCATTTCAGTATCAATTTTCCAATCCCAGAGAGGACTGCAAGTGGCCTTGCTTGGGTTTTATACTCATCCCTGAATAGACAACAGTGGACAAGGGCATGAATATTTTGCTGAGCTTTGCAGCAGCTGTTCTAAAACTTCATAGAATTGGAAAGTTGCTCACCAGAAGAACCTAAGAAGAGGAATGCAGAAGTGCTCTAATTAGACAAAAACTAGAGCTATCATGGACCACTGTAGGTAAACATACCACATTACAAATTGGCAGGTAGAGAATTCACACACACTTGCTATAAATTCTTAATGTATTTTGCTATCAATACTGAACTTGGCTACACAAAGCAGGAGCAAATGAAGCATTTCTTTATATGACATTTTCTTTCCCCTTGTATCCGCCAGGGCACACAGCCACCAGTGACACTCTACATATCTGATTCCTGTCAAGCCGAAAAAGAAGCCAAATACTCCATCACCCTTTTATATTTGACTTTTATCAGCACTCTGGAAGAATTTTTATGAATAATATTAGGCACTTCTGTGTAGGGCAGTTTCTCAACCTTGAAACTATTGACATTTTGAACCAAATAATTCTTTGCAGGAAGGAGCTGCCATGTGCATTGTAGGATGTTTAGCAGCATCCCTGGACTCCACCTGCAAGATACCAGTAACACTTGCCTCCCCCGTTGTAACAATAAAATATTTCTCCAGATAGTGCCAAATGTCCTCCCAGGGGAGCAACACTGCTCCTAGTTAAGAACCATTGGTTTAAGGGAGTGTTTGCAAACATCAGAATCTATAGGTTCTTGATCCCAAATCAACATCAGGGGGTGAGGAAAAAGTAGAATTAACATTAGGCTCCATCTACTCCTGTTGCATATCCCTGCAAGCCCATCTGTCCTTAAGGGACTGTGTCTGTTGTTCCCCCACTGCAAAAACAGCTCCCAGCACCTGGAAAAGAGCAATGTTCAACCATCACAACCATAGCCAATACTAAAGGAATAAGTGAGTGAGTGGATGGTTGGATGGATGGATGAAAAGAAAATAACAATTATTCACAGTGTTACTCTGAGGATAGGAGTGACATAGATGTTATATTCATAAGAAAGGGGGATGATTACTGTTTCACTAAAAGTTTCTATATTTGAATTTTATCATCATTTTTACTTTCATGACTTAGAAAATGTTAACTTTTATTTTTAAAGCACTTGGAAATCAAATCAAGCATTTTCTCCTCGGTAACTACATTTTAATTTTCTGGGGTTTGGGGGGTTTTAAGTAAAAATGTGGATTTTAGTCCTAGTTGACTTTTCAAATACTGTCTGACCAGGTCTGAAGCTTGATTTTTTTTTCTTTTAAATTATGAGCAAAGAGCCATATTATGAGTATTTGTGAATGTGGTTTATATTGGGGAAAAAAATGTACTTAGCACAAAGTAACGGACTCGTCACATTCAGCATGTGCACTGGGCTTGAGGGCAGGGTCTGGCATGCACATCTCGAACCCTACAGAGCTTGGGTAAGCCCAGGTCTTCCAGAATTGTATGCTAGTGACGATTAAGCTTCATAGGCATGATTTTGGTCACTCCTGTTTTACTTTGTCAAACTCTGATTTTCTGGGCAGGAGGAGAGGAAGTGGTGGTGATCAAGGAGCAGTGATCAGAATGCTGAGGGAGGAACAGGTGTTTTAGCCTTTTTGCTTAAGACAGAAATCAAAGGGCAAAGGAATAGGACAGGGAATGTAGAAGGAAAAAGATAATTTGTAGGAACAGCTGTTGTTTCTCTTTCTCCTCTACCACCAGCAGGAAGCTGGGTCAGATCTTCCCTTTTTAGGGAGACCACATACTTGTCCTGCAATGGGGAGTCCAGCAGCATGAAACTGTCCAGTGTCCACCCCGTGTGACACCCCCTCTCCTGTAGAATCCTTGTCTCTCCTCCTCACTCTACCCCAGAGGGAAAGGACCAGTTACCTGGGTCTCTTGAGATCCGGGCTTCAGAATACAGAAAAGCCTTGCCTGCAAAGTGAGGTCATTTATTTACAAAAGGCAAGCAATGCACGAAGATGCAGAGCAATCCATCTGCCTTAGCGACCAAACAGATTCCCTTCGCCTCATCATCCTGCAGAAGCGGTCAAGGCAGGGAGGTTGGGCAAGGTCACCTTCCAGAACTGAATCTTTGCTTCTAAAAATAGAAGCATCCTTGGCGAATGGAGGAGGGGAGGGGAGGCTGTGGATGTTGAGGGCAAAACCCAGACTCCCCAGAGCATTGTCAGTATGAAACTGTATTAATTAGACACAGGCACCCAGCTCGATAGCATTAGGTATCACAGAAATGGAAACTAAATGAACTGGCTTTTTTCCCCCTTTCTGATAACACTCTCCTTGGGCTAAAGAGGAGGAAGAGAACCTCCTATTTGAACCACTGCACACTGCCTGGGGAGATGTTTTCCCCAGCAGAGGGAAGCAGGGGCTCCTCATGGGACACACCAAGAGAAAATAAGAAGTATAGCCAGGTGGGAGGCCCCGAGGCCAGCAGTAGGGGGTCATCACCCCTCTCCCTGTGTGGAGCCTACACAGGGTTCTATCTGAGGCTGGACAGGGCCAAGTGAATGTCTGGATGTGTCTAGGACTGTGAATGGCACATATGGGTCAAGGGGTGCCACTCTCAGCCTTCTGCAGAGTGCTTGTCTAGAACCAGATGGTAGAGACTAAGTATTTCAGGATAGAGCAGAACTGTATGTTGGCCTACACACATAGTATATGACCAGTTTGTGTGCAGTGCTCTGGTGGGTGGAGGGTTGTGTCTGTGTGTGTGTGTGTGTGTGTGCACGTGCATGCACCAGTGTGTGTTTTGGGGGTGCAGTGTTTGCAGGAGTGTGTGGAAGTATGGCAGTCCTGTGTTAGGGCGTATGTAGGACTGTAAAGGAAGGAGGTATATGGCTGCTGACTATCTGAAGGACTTTGTGGACTGATGTGGGGCCTGTGGGAAAAACTATGGGGGAAGCTCTAGAGGAAGCAGGGAGGGACTAAATGGGGGAGCTGTTTGAGACGCTGCAGAAGGCAGTGTGGGGCTGTGTGCAGAGTATGTCTGGGCTGTTGGTGGGGCTGTGCACACCTATAGAGCAGCTCTTCAGGCAGCTTTGTCCTGGGGACCCTGGGGGATTGTGGTGGGACTGTGAATGGAGCCACATGGGGGACTCTGTGGAGAAGAGTTGAGGCTTTGGGGGCTTCATCCCTGGGGGCTACATTCAGGGCTGCAGGGACCTATGTGAGGCTGAGCAGGGCTGCAAGCTGCCAGCTAGAGAGTGGTAGAGGCCCTGCGTGGCTCCATAGCCCTGCCATCTGAGCAGGGGCTGTACTTCCTTGGGGGCAGGGACCCCCAAGTCCAAGCACCTGTTCCTCTCCTTGTGACTGACATGAAGGGAGAGATACCGGGGACTCACAAGAGGAGCAGAAGTGCTATCCCTTCCAGGGCTGCCCCACAGCTGATCCGTGTACAGACCAGGCTCAGGACACTTTCTAATGCATCAGTTTGTGCTTTCTCACAGGACAATGTGGATCTTGGAGAGTTGATGTTTTCCCTCTGCTATCTTCCAACTGCTGGCAGGCTGACCATTACCATTATAAAAGCAAGGAATTTAAAGGCAATGGACATAACAGGAGCATCAGGTAGGACATTCTCAAATTCGGACTTCCTCATAGGCTTCTAATGTAGTGCTCATGAAGTCTCTAGTAGAGTAACGAGGTGCATGGAACCAAACTACCTAGGTTCAGTCCCAGTGCTAGACCTCATGGCTGTGTGACCTTGGGCAAGTCCCTTAACCTCTCTGCACTTTAGACTCTCCTTCTGTAAAATGAGAGTAATAACAGTATCTGCCTCATCGGCTTGTTGTAAGATTAAATAAGTTAATGCATATAAAATTGTAAGAATAGTACCTGGCACATACTAAATGCTATCTAATGTGAATAATCATTATTATTCTGTCTTAGGTCTTCTTCACCATGATTGTGAACTAATCCTATAGTTTGCACATGCTGATACAGCTTATCTAACTGGGTCCTTCCTCAGATATAAAGTTACCATCTCAGGCCTACGAAGATTGAAAACAATCTTATATCCTCAAAAAAGGCCCATCAATGAGCTGTATAATTTGGTATTACCAGTGAATCAAGCATGTACACTTAAATTCTAAACCCTAAACCAAAAATGCCTCAACATGCAGTTCTTTCTATATAAGTTTATAAGCAACCTCTGCAGAGGCTCTCAAAATACGGTCCTAAAACACCCAGTCCACTGGCTATTGATCACAGAAACCAAAGTGTATTGGATGCAATATATCCTGTTTACTGTCCTTCAGTATTTTTCCAAGAGAAAAAAAGATGTGGCCCCTTCTGAGTCCCTCCTGGACGGTGTACGGGCAGTCAGGGCAGTGCATGGTTATGCAGGTAATGAGAGAGAACCCACCCACTGAGCAGAAGGATAGTGAGGCGGAACCAGAAAGTCCCACTGGAAGCAGAGACCAGCCTTGTCACCTGTCACCCTGTGCTTGTGTTGCACTGCAGGCAAGTCTTTGGCCTTCCTTTCCTTGCAGCCGCAGGCAGCTCTGGGGCTCGAGGCCCCTGCTCTCCCCCAAGTCTCCCTGTCATCTAGATATCCTGTCCATCCCTTTCCTAAAGACCTAATGTTTAGGAAGAGTCTCTGGGGTGGCCCAGAGTCGAGGCCTGCAGCCCATTTCCCCTGCCTTGGAACACCTTGATGTCTCTTCCCATGGAAGCCAGGCAGGTCTTGCATAGAGCTGGAATGTTTTCTTATTCGGTAACAGATGTTTTCACACTATCTTTAAATTCCACACACTTTGAGGAGTCCTTTGCTTTTTCTTGAATGAATGTCTTAATTATCCTAACTCTCATCACTGCCCAGGCATCATATTAATTAAAATCCTCAACTCCCGTCTATAGGCAGGTAAGGGAGTTCTGCATCCCACAGTCCGTGGAGCTCTGCCGTGATGAAACTGGCCTCCAGATCCACATTTATCCTCACATTTATCCTTTCTGCTTCTCATGGTTGTACAGATCCCTACGTGAAAGTGTCCCTGATGTGTGATGGCAGACGACTGAAGAAAAGGAAAACATCCACCAAGAGGAACACTCTGAATCCTGTTTACAACGAAGCCATAGTCTTTGACGTCCCCCCTGAGAACATTGACCAAATCCACTTGTCCATAGCCGTCATGGACTACGACCGGTGAGATGCCTGGAGCTCTCTCTCAGGGTGGCTCTTCCATGCTCAGGGCAGGGAGGGCAGAGGGGGCGTGTGGCCACAGACTCTTAGCTGGGGTCCCATGCTGTGGGAACCGAGTCAGATGAGCCCCATGGGGAAAGCTGACTGACCAGGAGCCAGCATTTTCCAAACCTTGCTGTAGTGGTTTGCTCTCCCCCTTTTCATTTCTTTCTCCTTCCCCACCCTCCCCACCCTCCCCACCTCCCAGCCTCATCCCTTCTCTGGCCCTGCACACTCCTCAGAATCTCAGCCTGGAAAACCGTGGCCCCACCGCTCTTAATATTCTCCCGTGCAATCCTGCCTGGCCTTTTTGGGAAGATTCCACTCAAAATAGAAGAGTGATTCCTTTAGCTGCATTTCTAAATACATAACTCTGTTATTTTTTCCCTTCTCTCAATGTGTTTAATAAAGATCATTTCCATCCACTTAAGTCTGAAAGCAAACAGAAATGTTCTCTTGAAAATGCTAGAATCAGTATGGATGACAGGGTACATTAAAATGTATAAGATGCTCGACTTTCTAATTAATACAGCACAGAAGAGATATTTATAGCCTGCATTGTAGCCAATTGTGTATTTAAAGGACAGATTTGAAAAACAGTCATTTTAATATGCAAAGGAAGTACCAACAGGGAATTAGACATGTTAAACCAGTCATTAGACTGAAATGCAGGCTCTTTTTAATTGGAAACCTCCCACGTGGTCTGGGCACAATTATAAAAAATCATTCTGACTTCTGATAGAATCTTATAAATATTATTTGTAGCCACGAATTTTCCCACATACCCCTGAAATGTCAGTAAGGCAGCTTCAGCTCCCTGAACACTCTTTCTAGCTGATGCCTAGGTCAAGCAGACCCATTTTCCAACGCAGGGAGCCCATGGGTTGGCTCAGCTGCCCATGGGTGTGACAGCCCACATCCAGCGATAGACCTCATCCTGTCCTCCCTGCAGGAAATACAACACCAATAGTGTCAGGCCACAGGAGGGGCCATTGCCCACCAACCGTGGAAACCTAGGCCAGCTTTTTTCAAGCGATTGCCAAGTTTCCCGCATCGACAAATCTGATTATATGAGCTCTGCTTCAATTCAATTCTCAGTAAACTCATGAATCTGCCTGGAAAAATCCATAGCAGAATTCATGGGGCTTCTGCATGCAACTGATTTTAATGAGCATAGACTCGAATATCCCTCACTCTCCCCCACCCATGTCTCACTCTTATTCCCTACAAACAAATAAGGAGAAAAACCATTCATCTTTGCAGGAAGGGAAAAGAAAGTCCATGAGTTTGGATCCCAAAGAGTTAAAGGATGGGTCCTATCATTGTAGGTATGCAGATGACTTCTAACCAAAAACTGCTAAGGAGGACAAATTGTCCTGAGGCAGGGACATACCCAGGGAAAGTTTCAGAAGTATTAACCCTAATGTTACACAGGCGAAATTATCTTTCTACAGTAGGGAAATCAAGTTGGATCAAAGAAGCACTGATGAGCTTGGAAGGAAAGAGCATAGGGCATGAGAATACATGTTCTCCGAAGAGAGGGGTTGCAAGAAGACCCAGGAGCTATCTCCACCCTGCCCTCTTTATAAGCTCAAGACCACAGCTGCCCTCCACAGCACTTCTCCCTTACCCATACTTGGTTGCCTCTTATGGGAATTTGAGCAGCCATTAATGCAAGGAACTCCTTTCAGATGGTCTCCTCTTTGGTATATAGGTTTGAAGACCTAGAGGTCAGCCTAGTTCTAGAATTAGAGTCATCCTTAGCAGGCATCAAGAACAAGCCAAGCCATGCCAGTGTGACAAAAGCTGAGATGTATAATGGCCATACTCTGCTCCTCCTCTCTGTACCACCAAGTACAGTATTGGATCCCAAGTTCTATTACCTGTTATGCTGGTCCTGTAGTTTTAAATGAGGGAATGAAAAAAACCACCCTTTCCCTAATTCCCACTCATTTAATTGAGTAGTTGTTGCTGTTGCATACCAAAATTTTAAGCAAAAATTATTGTGGGCCATTTTCACAGTGTAGGTCATAATGAGATCATCGGCGTGTGTCAAGTAGGCAACGAAGCTGAGAGGCTGGGCAGAGACCACTGGAGTGAAATGTTGTCATATCCTCGGAAGCCCATCGCACACTGGCATTCCCTGGTGGAGGTGAGACCCTACTCCCACATGTTCCACTTTATGGAAGAATAAATGCTTTGCTGTTAAAATGCAGGAGCCACCAAAAGTGTGAGTGTACCAGGGTCTGTGGTCACTGACGGGTTTCTCTGGTTGCCTTTCCTGGGGCTGTTGGAAATTGCATTCAATCTGAGGTTGAATCTATGTGCCCCACCTGTCTAGTAGGTTTTAAACATGGATCACTCATCCCTCACTTTGATTGTCTTCAAAAATCAGGATTTTCTGATTCCCTGTTTATTGGCTTTGGGTTGACATTTGGAAGGTATCTGCAAGATCTGGATGAGTGTGGAGTTTCAGGTTGCCATATGGTGACTTATGTGTAGCATCAGAAAGAACTGGAGACTGGGAGGGAGGAGGTCTGGATTCCAGGACTGGCTCTAGCATTAACCTATGATTCTGGACAAGCTGATTAGTAGCAGACTCAACTACCTGTGATTTAAAAAAAAAAAAAATGCAATGGAAATTTCTCTCTCTCTTACCTAAAAAAAGGTCCAGAAGAAGGCAGTCTAGGTGTTATAGTGGCTCTCTGATCAACAGAGACCTAGACTTCTGTCTTTCTGCTTCACTGCCCGAGTATGGGTTTGTGGGTTTGGTTTTGTTTTGAGGTTACCTCATTGAATAACATGGCTGCTAAGCTCCAACCATCACAAATCTTCCAGGTTACAGAAAAGTTGAAAAAGACAAAAGACAAAAGCACACACATTTTCTTTGAAAGGATTTTCCTTGATGTGTGCAACACATCTACCTATATTTAACTTAGTCATAGAACAGTCACATGGCCACATATGGGAAATGGATTCTTTTGTTGGTTGGAAATATGCCCAACTAAAAACCAGGGTTCTGTGCGCAAGGAAGAAGAGAGGAGTGAATACTTGCATACGGTGGGCCATCATTCTGCCGCACACGTTCATTCATTTCCGCCCATCACTTACTTCTCATTTTATGCATCCCCCACTGGCCCACTCTCATTTTTATTTACTGACTCATTCTCTCAAAAACAAATTGCATTCACTAGGTCACATTTGTGAGAAAATAGATGTGAATAAGCAGCCTTCCCCTGAAGAGCTTATAGACCACAAGGGAGACAGAAGAAGGCATGCAAACTAATCATTAAAATGTACGGTCATAGGCTTAAACCCACAGTAGGTGCTGCAGGAGCACACAGAGGAA
Organism: Canis lupus baileyi; assembly: GCF_048164855.1. Lineage (NCBI taxonomy): Eukaryota > Metazoa > Chordata > Mammalia > Carnivora > Canidae > Canis > Canis lupus. The sequence goes on along the minus strand of NC_132860.1, from coordinate 19,747,175 downwards.
GGAGGTGAGATTGCCCAAGAAGTGTTCTCACCTCCTGCTCTTGGTAAGTGAAGGGAAGTGAGCCCCCAAGACCCAGGACTCCAGGGAGCATGACTTCCAGGCAGGGAACATCCCTCTTATTCTCCCAGTGCAGGCAACTCTGCTCCCTGCAAAGCCATCCTGAGAGGCCAAGGCAAGAGCCTTGTCAGTGTGAGACCTGCTGCCACTGAGAGTCAGGAGCCTTAGGTTGAAGTTGACATGCGGGGCGGCTGTGGAGAGGCAGCAGGCCTGGGGAGGAAGGGACAGTCTTTCCTTTGTTGGAGGTGATGCCAAAGGAGAAGAGTAGTATGGGCCTTATGGATTGATTCTAAGCTTCAGGGCCTCTGGGTGTATTTGAGCAGCACCTAGGGCCCCCTCATTTACAGGTCCCTGGGGACACCTTTGCCCCTGAGCCATCGAAGCCAGGACTCTTTCTTTCCTGGACTCAAAATTAATCCCTAAGGGAGACCCACAGTCCCTGGGAAGCACCTGAGAAGTAGCTGAGAGATGGAAACTGACCCAACTGCCCCTTGCTTCTTCAGCTTCTCGTGGAGCTCGCTCTCAAAGGAGTCCACGTGTGGGCTTATTATACCGCCTGAGTCTGTCAGTAGCAGTGGCCATCAGAGCAGTTGTAATAGACTTTTTGCACACTAATGAGTCACTGCTGACTATAATTCTTGCTTATAATCTGGAGTGTCACAGAGCTCCCTGCTTCTTAGACACAGGATGGGGAAGGAGTGAGGTTTAGGGGTCTGGTGTAAGGCTGAGACAGGAGCCCCGATTCAGTGCACAAGCCACTCCTTCTCAATGCCCTTTGCTGGGAAGTAAGGATGGGTGGTGTGTTGCACGCTGGGCCCAACTGGCAGCGCATGCATGGTACCCGACAGGAAGTGTAGAAAGCGGGCTTTGGGAGCTTCCTTCACTGCCAAGGAAAAAACACTGTCTGACTTTACTCACCTAGGAGATATTCCCTAAACCCTGAGCACTTGGCTTCTTGCAAATGTGTGTATGACAGCTATGTAAGTGAGAAATCGATGTTTTTAGGGTTAAACTGCTGAAACTTGGGAGTTGTCTTTTGCAGCAACTAGAGTGACTCCAGCTGGCACACCAGTAGTTTCTCAACTGCTGCAGCAGAACAACATGCTGGAGCACCCATGTGAGGGGCAAGCAACTGTCTCTGCCCAGTTGCTTCCTGTCTCTTTGAAGTATGTACCCAGGGCTCCACATGCATCCTGAGAATGGAAGCAATACTTTACCTTTCAAAAATAAAGTGCAGCTAGCAGAAGTGGGACACTGGTACCAGAGGAGATGACAAGCAGGATCGAGAGGGTCACCATGACAGCTCTAAGGACAGAAGTGGCAGGAGGCTGAGCCATAAGGTAGAGGTGTTCACTGTGGAACTGAACGGACCTGGGTTCAAATCCCTGTGCTGCCACTTGCAAGTTGTTTGTTTTTCCCTTTCTGAATCTCAGTTTTCCCATCTGCAAAGTGGCCATAACAGCAACTGTCTCCCAAGTGTGAGAGCACCGTGGTGACACATAATAAGCACTCTGTGAGGTTCTCCATTATGGTCGTTATTCTGTATGTCGCACATTGTGAGGGACTGCTGTGTGTCTTCATGGTCCTATCATCCATAATGTTTGTCACAGAGGGTAAAAGGGAGGTTGGAAATGCCCCCAATGGATTAGGGGGAGGGGTCACTTGAGACATGACTGGACGTAGGTGCAGGTGCTTAAATTCTGTTTCTTCTCCCCTCTCCTTGTACTATCTAAAAACCTTTACATTTTTCTGCTTTAAAACAAAAACAGCAACTAAATCCCAGTTCTGTATGTGTGGGTGTGTTTGTGTGTGTGTGTGTGTGTGTGTGTGTACATATGTGTGTGTATGAATGAATGAGAGAAAGGGAAGAGAGAAGACATGGGGTAAGTAGGATTTAGTATAAAGGGAGGCTGACCTGCCAGAGGCTCTTCACTGCTGGGGGCTGAGGGACCAGGTTAGGACTGAACCCCGACCCCTGCAGAGGTCTGGCAGTTGCCTCCAGGCTGCATCCAGCACACCCTGACCTTGCCAGGGCAGGTGGCAGATGGAGTCTTCAAAGCCAGTGAGTTCAAAAATCCATTTCTCTCTCAGGGTTTCTGGACGGCTTCACTGCACACTCAAAGGTCAGCCAACACAGCTCCCTTTACTCTCCATGATGCCAAAGGCTAGGGAAGTTGTACAGACTCCCCCAGAGCTGGCTGCCTGGGACCTGGGGACAGGAAGGAGTAGCCCCTCAGTGGGGCCTCAGGAGGCAGTAGAGCTCTTGGAGCTCCCACCACAGCCTTGTCTTCTCTCTATCCCAGAGAAGATGGTGTTTGCCTGGCCGCATCCCAGCACCTGTCCCACCCTCCTGCATGTGGAGCTGGCCTCCATCATGAACCTTTGGCAAGAATAATAAAAGCAGCTCTGGGTTTTCTTTTCTTTTCTTTTCTTTTCTTTTCTTTTCTTTTCTTTTCTTTTCTTTTCTTTTCTTTTCTTTCTTTTCTTTTCTTTTCTTTTCTTTCCTTTCCTTTCCTTTCCTTTCCTTTCCTTTCCTTTCCTTTCCTTTCCTTTTCTTTTCTTTTTTTCTTTTTTTTTAATTGGAGTTCAGTTTGCCTACATATAGCATAACACCCAGTGCTCATCCTGTCAAGTACCCCCCTCGGTGCCCGTCACTCAGTCACCCCAACCCCCGCCCACCTCCCTTTCCACCACCTCTTGTTCATTTCCCAGAGTTAGGAGTCTCTCATGTTTTGCCACCCTCTCTGATATTTCCCATTCATTTTCTCTCCTTTCCCCTTTATTCCCTTTTACTATTTTTTATATTCCCCAAATGAATGAGACCATATAGTGTTTGTCCTTCTCCAATTGACTTACTTCACTCAGCATAATACCCTCTAGTCCCATCCACGTTGAAGCAAATGGTGGGTATTTGTCATTTCTAATGCTGAGTAATATTCCATTGTATCCATAGACCACATCGTCTTTATCCATTCATCTTTCGATGGATACCGAGGCTCCTTCCACAGTCTGGCTATTGTGGACATTGCTGCTATAAACATTGGGGTGCCCTACGACCCAGCAATTGCACTGCTGTGGATTTACCCCAAAGATATAGATGCAATGAAACAGTGGGACACCTGCACCCCAATGTTTATAGCAGCCATGTCCACAAAAACAGCTCCAGGTTTTCACCGCGTCCCATTGGAGTGCTCTACAACCTCTGCATCAACAGGGAGTGACCTAGTCTAAGGGAAAGATCAGATACAGACACTGTTTGGAAAGATCAGATACAGACACTGTTTGGCTAAATAAAATTTTACTTTTCTAAAAGAGCTAGAAGACAGAATATCCATCAGAATGTATAGTGAAGGGATGCCTGGGTGGCTCAGCCATTGAGTGTCTGCCTTGGGCTCAGGTTGTGACCCCAGGTCTGAGGATCTAGTCCCGCATCGGGCTCCCTGTGAGGAGTCTGCTTCTCCCTCTGTCTGTTTCTCTGCCTCTCTCTGTGTGTGTTTCTCATGAATAAATAAGTAATATCTTAAAAAAAAAAAAAAAAAAAAAGAATGTATAGTGAAGATCAGTAACATTATCCTGACTGGCAGAAGTAGAAGATTATAAACCACAAAGTCCTACTCAAGTTGTGCTCAGGTGTGGATAAGTCTCTTGTCTCCAAGCTCAGCGTTTCACTCGTATATGTGTATAAGGCTAACGAGGTTCTGTACTTGGCTGGTCTGGCGATCTGCAGGGCCATCTCACTGAGCCCAGTGCCCCCTTGCAACTCAGAGTTATTCCCCAGGGTAACTGAGGGACAGGTGTGGCATTGTACACCTGTCTGGCATGAGCAGAGTACTCATCTGACACCCTCTGGAGCCTCCTTAAAAGTGTAAACTTAGAGCTGTAGAGCTCAAGCAAATGTCAGTTGCCTAGACTGCACTGTGAGTTACATGAGCAGGCCCTTAAAACCAGCTCTAGGTAGTATCCATCAGGTGCCCAGCAGGACCTACCTGGAGTCTTTGAGGTACACATACTCTCAGGGGAAGGCATCTGATTGCCCTGGTTGGGTTAAGTGTCTCTTCCGACTCACTTTGCTGTCGGTCGGGGGTCATAGAAATGTGAGCCAGGGCCCATTTCCACTTCCTGAGAAGAGCTCAGCAGGATGGGGAAATTGACATGGGTGAACCCTACTGCTACCCAGATTTTGAAGTGAGGGAGTCAGAGGCCTTAGCACTTTGGGCAAATGGTTATTTATAAAAGATTGAAGAAACAGGAGTGATTCTCCAGAAAAGGGAGGAGTTGGCTGGAAAGAACCAAGCAGGAGATTGGGTTCTGATCAAAGGAATTTGGGTCTTTTGCAAGACTTGAGTCCTGGTGAGGACTAGACTAACAGAGAAGAAGACTGGTTGGAATGAGGAGGGAGGATCACGGACTGAGGGATAGGACAAGAAGAGCCCTAGAAAGTGCTGCCACTCAGAAGCAGGAGGGACCCATTGCAGGTCTTTGGAGATACCATGAATCCAGTTCCAATAAGTAGGGAATGAACTGAGGCTGGCAATCACATGCTTTGCCCTCTGAAGGGGTGGCTCAAGAACTGGGTCAATGAGCTGAGCATAAGCCTAAAGTGTGTGTTGGGGAAGTAATGGAGATGAGGATTCAGTACCCAGAAGGCCACGAGCTATCACAGTATTATCCCCATGTTGTGACATGCTCCCCCCCCCCCCACACACACACATAATCCAACAGAGAACAAAATGCTTGCTCTGGATGGAACTGAGAGAACAAGAAGCATTTAAAGTATATTAAAATAGTGTAAGAAAATGTAAATTTCTGTATTATCTAAAATGAATACCATCCTGGTAAGAAACAGGAAGGGGAAAAAAATAAACTTGATCTTGCTAATTCATGTTTCTGGTCTTTTCTAGATAATTTCAGTCTCTTTGGGATAAATATTCAGTCAAATTTAATGTTCAAATTCCCTACCAGAGTTTTCTCCCTTCTTCCTAGAGTCCCCTTCTTCCTACTTCCTAAGCTGTGTCCAGGTGGCAGGGGTGGACCGCATGCTTTCATCTGACAGGGGACACTGTCTTTCTTGTCTTTGGGCATCAGATACTGCCTGTCACTGCCTGTGCTGAGGATCTCTGCTCATGTAACTTGGAACCTCTCCTCACAGTACAAGCCAGGTAGGATTGCTCCTTGGGCGTTTGGCTCTTGCCAGCCCTATAGATCCAGCAGTCTGGTGGCACCTCTCACTTGATGCCCAGCCTAGGAAGCCTGGAAAGTCTTTGCAGCCCCTGCTATGGGGTCACTTCCCCACTTGCTGGACCCTGCTCCAACCCTGTCAGCTAGCTGTCACCTTTCTACACCCTCCAAACATCAGGGACACATGGGAGCTACAGGAGACTTGATGACATAGGAGGTGCCCTCTGCATGCCTATTCTATTCTTTTAAGGTTTTATTTTCAAGTAGGCTCCATGCCCAATGTGGCAAAATCCCAAGATCAAGTCACACATTCCACCCACTGAGCCAGCTGGGCACCCCTTGTGGCCATTTCTACATTTTTCCTTTGGCCTCATGTGGGCAGAGGGGTCACATCCACCTTCAGCTTCCTCCTCAATCCACCTGAAACTTGGGATTTCAGGCCTGGGGGGTGAAGCCAGGACCTCACATGAGAGCCTCTATTCCCCTCTCTCTGTCTCTTCTGCCAAAGGCTCTTTATTTCCTCCTCTCAGCTGGTGGAAACTTCTGTAACTGAACTAATGTGAGTTTGCTCCTTGGTGAATTCCAAGTGGAGACTACCCCAAGGGGAGTTGTCACACAAAGAAAACTTCATTTGCAGCAAATAAGGAGATCACAGGGAATAACTTCCAAAACTATGACCACCACCCCCCTCCCCCCAAGCAAGCATGAGCAGGTTCTGCATGAGCAGGTTCTTTTTATTTAAAGTTTAGGATAAAATAAAATAAAATAAAATTGAGGATGAATATTCAGAAAGAGGAGCTTTGTCATCACTTGTAGACAGACAGATTGTGTAGACATACTTAGAAAACATGACTATGCGTTCATCCTATGTTATGTTAATGAAGTTTGTGCTCCTTTTAGGGGCCTGATGGTATAGTGAAGCAGAGGTAGCTGTCAGACAAGGGGAAGGGGCTCTGGACATGCTCCTGGAGCTCAAGAACAATATAAACTGCCTGGAGTCTTGGGGTCCATATCTTGGAGCCCACTGCAGGTCCTTGCTTACTTTTGAAACAGCACTGGGTGGTTTTACCACTGATTGATTGTCTCTGATGCAAACAGGCTATTCCCTGGCCTGGTAGAGATTAGTGGTTTTTGCATGTCTTTGTGATTCTGACACATCCTAGGAAGTTCTACAAGAAGTGTGCTTGTGCAAGTAGATCAGAAAAGATAGCTGGGGACCTAAAGGACTTCTCATAGGTCACTGAAGCTCTATCGCATCTTTCTTTGGTGGGGGGACCCCTAACTCTTTCTGTTTATGCTTCCTTTATATCTAGCATGAGTCCTCTTTGCTTATGCCTTATGTTCAGATCTCCAGTATTTCCTATCTGCATGTAAAAGGAACAGTTGGAATTTATCTCTTCTCTCAACAAGGCCCAGCTTTCCAGACTCTTATTTCATAAGGGACTAGCTGATGACTGACCTTGCGTTATTTGCCTTTAGCTTATAGGAATCTATGGCATTGATTCATTGCATGGAACAATATGATTTGCAGAGAACAGAAACATTACTTCTGTTATGTAGGCATTGAATTAGTATTGATGAATGAATGAATGAATGAATGAATGAGACATATAGTGAAAGCATTTGGGTTCCTTTAGTTCTAAAGTTCCACAATTTTCCATTCAACAGAGGCCAAAGTGGAAGTCCTTTCAGGGCAAGATGTAAAAGGTACTGACACTCAGTGGGCTGTTCAAATGAAAATGGCCTTTAATAAGCTCCAAGTTTTGATGAACTTTTCTCCATTTAGGAAAAGGATGAGAAGAGGTCATTTTCTTTCTCTGTTTCCACTGTTTAAAAAAATCGAAAGTCAACTGAGTAAATTTAAAGATCTTATTGGCTTTATCCAGTGATTCATGAATTGGGCAGCATCCCATCTGGCAGATAGAAAGGAGCTCTGAGGAGCTGTACAAAATGAAAGACTTCTGTAGGCAGAAGGAGGTGAAGCAAGGAAGTTGTTCTAGCAAAGAGTGGATTGTTTCAGCAAGATCACCTTCCTTTGGGGGAAGAGAGGGGCTCAGCAGGTTACCTCACTAGCTCTGACCAGGTAAGTCCAGATTGACTGGTTAAAGGTCACATTCACTGGTTAAAGGCTGAAACTGCAGTTGGTATTAAGTCTTGATTTGTTGACATGGGGCTTTAGCAAAAGTGACTCCATTTGGGGCCTATTGTTTCTGCCATCTGGTGATAGCTTTGCATTTCGAGTATAATTGAGAAATAATCAGAACAGTAATGAGGCCGTAGTAAATCATGAAGGACCCCCCACAAACTGATGTAGGTGGCCGGGTCCTAGAGTACTTCAGTGTCTTCTTTTATATTAGACAGAGGAAGCAAAAACACCATAAAGACGTCTATGGCGAGTGGTAGACAGATGCATCCTGTGACTAGACTAGACTATGAGAACTAGTCAGGAGGGACAAGGACATTAGTCCGTAAGTTGGCTTTTCTCACCAGGGGAACACTTTAGCAGCAGTTTTATACAATGTAATGATTCACTCCACCTACCTGTGATGATAAAAAAGAGAAAAATACCAGGAAAGTATTTTTTGGACAAAATGAAGAACTTATAATTGAGTTTTTTTTTTCCCAAAAAATAAACTTTTTATTGATGATATTTAGCATGCCAGTATCCATAAACACCTCCAGGGCCACTGAAGCAAAACCAATTGCAAGGAGCATAAAGATACGCTACATGTTTGGGGATCTGAAAAACATTAACAAACCTTTCAGCATCTGTGCCAATTGTTACAAGCAGCCAGAATGTTGTTTGGACAAGTAGGCATGGTTAGTGTTAATGGGGCATTGTATTTCCAGCTGGTAGAGGAAATGGTCAGCAAGCAAAGCCAAGAGCACTCAGTCGTTCCCAAGCAAGTCTTCTTTCTTATATTGAATTAGCTGTAACAAAAAGAGAGAGAGACAGACAGCCAGAGAGAGATGGTAAATATTTTATCATCTTCAGCTGGGATGCAAAATCAGCATTCTTCCAAGTGTCTGTAGAGATAGTAATCATACAAAACATGGAAACATTTGAGGGTAATACTAGAGATATAAGAGATAATAATAACGTGTTAGAAAATAACATTTCTGCCTGAACAAAAAGTCAACTGCATCTGAACTCTCCTCTTATTCAAAAATAACCTTGCCCCAGCAGTCACTGCCCTGGAGTGCATCTGCTGCCCACTTGAATAATAATTAAATAAGAAAGTGGTTAACAATGGGCTTGGGTCTTCAGCAATACTCCATCTCCAGGAATGGCATTCAGAGGCGACGGTTTATACAGTGGGCCAGTGGGCCAATTCTTCCTGCACAGATGAAACCCACTCGAATCTGCCAGCCTCTAAAAGAGCCACACCCCCACATGGTATCTGGGGGTAAGAGGGAACCTCCTGGGTTGAGGAGCCTGGAGCAAGGGTAGTGCATCCTGGCAGAGGATGGAGGAGTCTGGAATTCCACTGCTCCTGCAAAGAAGTCTTTCAGGAGCTGAGCCTGTTGAATGCTGCTTCCGATATATCATCAGAACAACCGTTGCTAGGGTAAAGCTGAGTTTATTGTTTGCCTGGTATGGAATGGGGGTACTTGGTTAGGACTCAGTGAAGATCATGATGTAATACTTTAGGTAGACACAGCAAGATGAGGATTATGAGACCAAGATCCAAAGAGTTTTAGGGTAGGGGTGTCTGGGTGGCTCAATCAGTTAAGAATCTGACTCTTGATTTTGGCTCAGGTCATGATCCCGGGGTCCTGGGATCAACCCCACATTGGGCTTCTTGCTCAGCAGGGAGTCTATTTCTCCCTCTCCTTCTGCCCTTCCCCCCTGCTCATATTCTCTCTCTCTCTCTCAAGTAAAGGGATGAGATCTTTGAAAAAAAAAATTGGAGGGAAAACTGCTTTGCTTTTGTATCTTACTTTGCAAAGGGAAATTCAAAACCTGTATGTACCTGAAGGACCTGTGCACAGCTCTGTATCTGATGATGGCTCCTTGGGTTGATGAAGGCACAGTTCCTCAGGAATGAAGATCAGTCACATGCTTGTCATTTCCCTGTGGTGTCTCTCCCCGACCATGTACTACAATTCCTCTGTTAAGAATGAAAATAAAAATCGATACTCTTTTTAATAACAGTATTTTGAGCAATTCTAACATTATCTTTTAATTCCATTCTTATTTATTTATGAGCTATAGCTCAATTGTATGTTTAAAGTCTGTGATCAGTTTACACATTTTCCCCCACTTTAAATCAAGTTCAGAACATGAAGTGTAATGACATTGATCATTCAAATGCTTTGAAATAAAGAAACAGGGGAAAAAAAATCATTGAGCACTTACAAAGTACAACTTTAACTCTGAGGCTTAGGGTGTACTACCATGAGCCATGCTCAGATTATCAGGAAAAGCAGTTATGAATGAGGGGCAGGGAAACAAAGATGTGCCTTCTTCCCCCTGGGTAGCTGAGGATCTGAGTGGAATGTGCTTTCACACTGTACGTATTGATAGGAAATGTCCAGATTTAGGAAGTTTACTAGAAAAAGGTCATAAAGCCAATCAAGAAAATGCCATCCAAAGAGACTCAAATTGACTCAAATTAAGCAATTTAAACATTCCAAATTTTCCTTCCTGATATTAATGCTTAATGAAGTCTCTGAAGGGGGGGACATGAAGATGCAGATTCACAGAGTGTTATTAGTTGGGCTTTATCTACATTCTCTCCCCCTGTTGCCTGGAATCATGGTCACATTGAGGAGCAGATCTGAATTGGTACAGGCAACACCTACTCATGAGGGGAAGATGGGCACAGCACCCATAGAATCCATAACTAAGATACTGAGATGGAGCATCTAGGGCACCCTTTTTATTTCTGGAAGCTTCCATACAGGGTCATGAGTGGAGCCCTCCAGTGGCAATAACTATAGCTGCAGGTTCAACCTCTAACGAAGCCAAGAGCCAAGGCAGGGATCAGGGCAGTTAGCACTAGGCACTAGCATTCTGATAACTTCCATTATTAGAATGATGGCAGAGCTCTTCACGGCAAACTTTGAGGATTGAGATAGGATCCAAGTAGGATCTCAGCTTTGAAGGCTGGATCCATCTGGTGGTGGAAGCAAAGGGTATAGGGGTTTGACCCACCTGGGCACCTAAGGTCTTCCCCTGGAAGATGGCCTCACAGGACCTTGAAGTGCAGCAGGGCAGCCACAGAGCTGCAGTTGTGCCTCTCCAGCTGCAGCCTGCAGGGTGAAGTCAGCAGTGCCTCCATAGGTGAGTGGTGAGGAGTGACAGGATCTGATCTTACACTTGCATTTAAAATTTTATGTTCCAGGCAGCCCCGGTGGCTCAGCGGTTTAGCACCGCCTTCGACCCAGGGCGTGATCCTGGAGACCCAGGATCGAGTCCCACATCAGGCTCCCTGCATGGAGCCCGCTTCTCCCTTTCCCTGTGTCTCTGCCTCTCTCTCTTTCTCTCTGTGTGTCTCATTAATAAATAAAATCTTTAAAAAAAATTTATGTTCCTTAAAGGCACAAAATGTCCACTTCCAGGATTGGTGCTAATGGCTCATCTCCTACTGCTTAAAAATAATGTGAGTGTTCTGTTGTTTCTCAAGTATGGAACCAAAGTATGGTGTGAATGTGGGCATACCTAGAACTAAACCTTTTACCGGGAATAAGGATCCAGAGATCCTTGTAGTAAAAGAAACAGTGACTCAGGGAACCCCACATTCTCAGAGTAACAAGGGGAAATCTGAGATCCTGCCGTCACTCACAGAGTCCAGCAGAATCTAGGCCATCCCACATAGTGTGCCCACCGCTCCACCCTGCATCCTGCTACTGCTCTCACAAGTCAGTGGGCACCAAAGTGTTAATAGCAAGGCCTTGGGAAAGCTGTGCTTTGTTACAGCGAAATAGCTTTTAGCTCCAGCCGCTGCTACCAGAGGAGATGCTTGAAAGCAAGAAAGGGAATAATAGGCAAGAAAAGGACTTTTGAATCACATGGGAGTCTTCAAGGACTACTCAGCCCAGGAGATGTTCTTCTTACTGCTTTATGCCACTAATTCTCTAAAGCCCCCAGCACAGATGCAGCTTCTTTCAGTGTCTGCAGATGCTGTTTGAGTTCATGGGAGCCCAGGAAACTGCCCTGCTGCATAAGGACCTCCTCAGTAGCTGGAACTAGGCACGGCATTCATGATAGGAGCAGCCCTGGAAATGCAGTGCTGAGCCATGTGTTGTCGTCAGCATGGATGGCTCTGAGCTTTTTGAGAGTCCTTGAGCAACTGCAGACAGAGACTGCTCTAACTCTTTGCTTACTGAATCAGCTGCCAAGACCAGAAGGGGAGTCCATGAGCCAGGGAGTGCTGGGGAACCAGGGCTATGAAAGATCAAGCAGCTCTGGATCAGACTCAAGGCTTCATCTATTCCCTGGAAGGTCAAGGCCAGCCCCCTCCACCATCTCCACCCCACCATGCTAGGAGAACATTAGGTGACCTCTGTTTTCAAGGTTCTGTGTTGCAGGATGGGACCTGCCTGCTGAATAGCTACTGAGTGGGATGGGGTAAGAGGTTGGATAAGAAGCCCTACAAATGGTTGAAGAAGTCGAAAGAAGAGTAGGTTTGGGGGAGAGGATTGGGGGGTAGTAGCCAGCCACAGGGAAAGGAATCTGGTGGACTGGGGGATGCTGGGAGATGAAAGACATTTTAGTGAGATCCAGAGTCAGTTTTATTGGCCAGAGACAAGGTAGCCTTAATAGCTCCAGGAAGTCTTCAATAGGATTGACATAGATCTGCATTTAGATTTTAAGGTGAGAACTTACTGGATCTGGCCCCCAGACTGGAGGGCCCATGGAGGTCCTACATGATTCTGAACTATTTGTAACCCACTCTTTATATGCATCTGTAAATGTGCAAATTTAATAGGTTAAATCTTTGCAAATTTAAGCATATACCCAAGGGCTTAAATTAATTCTTTAAGACAGTCGTGTCCAATTTGGGGGGCTGGGGTTTGTTTTGTTTTGTTGGTGAACTCTTTCTTGAAGTCAAATCTAATTGGAACCTGAATGAGTAAAACAGATAAATGCAAGAGCTACTGTGATCGAAGCCGGCAAAAGAGATGGAGAGCAAAATAATTTAATCAAAGAGGAAGGCATGACCAGTTACACGTCCCAGTGGGCTGGTCCGGTTGTGCCACATTACTGGTGTCTAACAGGGAGGGGAGCCTGATTCTAGTCTGCCCCTTAGAGCTCTGGTAATCTGCACCAGAGCAAATTACCTACTCCCTTTCAGGTCAGTTTCCTCCAAGGCAAACTGAGGCAAAATGAACTGTTTAAATGACCATTGTGATGATTAAATGATACAGCATATATGAACGCACCCAGCATAGTCCCTGGCAGTGAAAGATGCTCAGTAAGTGAGGAACAAGTGGGAAAACACAACCCTACCCAGACTTTCAGCCACTAGTTGTTGAGGACATTCTTGCAGTGCTCAAATAAGGTAACTTTCCTGGGGATATTCCACACTGTCGTTTCTCTGGCTTTTGGAATTTCCAGAGACTTCAATGTCAAGAACGTGAGGGGCAGCATTGTATTTCAGTAAGCTCCCAATTGTAAGGGAATAGAGCAGTGTCCTCAAATGATCTTAGCTATGATTTAGGGTAAGAAATACATTTTACATCATGACATACCAGATATAAAACTGAAATAAGCTTTTTATGAAATAATAGACACATATTGATGCATTTTTTTTTGAAAAAGAAATTTTTTTTTCTAAAAAAAGAATACTGGTCACAACCATTAAATTGGCTTCACAACCCCAGTAACAGGTCACAGTTCACACTATGAAAAACGCAGAGGTACAGGATATGCACCTTTAGGGCCACTGTGATTTTGATGTAGTATGGGAGTTTTAGGAAGGAAATGTGGACCATAACTAGCTACATGGCATTTTTTTAGGACCATCCAGAATGCTTTTTGTCCAAAAGATTGGGATTTTAGGCTTTTCATCACATGTATTTATCAGGAAACACCACCATCCGCTGGCTTTAGTTTTTCTATGTTGGATGCCGCAGGCCTGACTTGATGTTGACTCATGTGTGTGAACACAGATAAGTTATTTTTAATCACAAATATTTAACCTCCTAGTTTGGAGCTGTACTTAGCCTTACAATGCTTTAAACATCACAGAGACACCAACTGTGCATTTATAATTGAAGAAAAATGTTGTGTAAAGCTACAGAAGGAAGGGAGAGGCAATTCTTGTTGGATGTATGTGTTGCTGCTTCCAGAGTTCCCTGGGGGTAACTATCTCTCCATGGACTCCTATACCCCTGCCAGGTGCTGGGTACTGTCCTAAGCACTGAGGACCCAGTGCCCATCTTCAAGGAGTCTGGTGGGGGAGTCTGACAACAGACTGTATTATCATTTTCAAAATCTGTAAGGGAGCATAGATGGGAGTCCCCAGCCACCCAGTGGAGGAGGCTGGCCAAAGAGAGACACGCTGGTCCACTGGGGAGGCTCCGCATAAGAAGTAGGGATCTTCCCAGAGCAAAGAGAAGGACAAACACATTCAAAGTCATGGAATGTTGATGGAAGGCTGGTGCCTGGGGCAAGGGAGTTCAGGATGATTGAAACACAGGATCCGTGGGGATGGACATCGGTGCAAAAGGGAGGGAAAGGCTTCTTCAGCCATGATAAGAAATTTGAACTTCTGCTGGGACAGTAAGGGCCTTTGGAATGATTTGTAGGAAGAGCTGCAGGGATGCCCAAATCCGTGTTTCAAAAGGATCACACCGACCACCTGGAGGAACTTGAGTGACAGGGATGAGGCTGGGGGCAGACGCTGCTATAGGGTCCAGGTGAGCTGTGCTCATGCCCCGACCTGAAGAGGGCACAAGTAGAGGCATCGATGGGAAGAGAGTCTTGCTGAGGCTTATGGAAGGCCAGGAAGGGAGAGGAGTTTGGGGAGATTCCCAGGCTGCTGATGCTGACTGAATGGATGATCCTGACGTCTGCTGAGCTACAGGATGGTAGAGAAAGGATAGGGTGTTTGGGTGCAGGAAAAGAGTGCAGAGAGCTTGTACAAGCGTACAAGGAGTGGAGAGATGAAAGAGTTTCACCATGTGCGGACAGCAGTGACATTTGAAACAGTACATTCTAAAAGATGCTTCTCTGAAGATATATAGTATCCACAACTAAGTTACTTCAATTTTGACCATTTACTCACCCCCACACACAGAAGTGCATGCATGCACACCCACACTGCATTCCTACCTCCTGCCCTCCTCTCAGCTCATAGCCAGTCACATTCTAATCTGGGCCCAAGGCCATGGAAAAAAGGCAGATTTGTTCACCCATTTTTGTTTTTTGTTTTTGTTTTTAAGGATTTTATTTATTCATGAGAGACAGAGAGAAAGGCAGAGACATAGGCAAAGGGAGAAGCAGGTAGAAGGGAGCCTGATGTGGGACTTGATCCCAGGACCCTGTTATCACGACCTGAGGCAAAGACAGACACTCAACCATTTTCACTGGGTGAAAATGCCCATGCCCATAATCTGCTGACAAAAGGCTAATTAGCCTGATTTTAAACCCAGGATCCCGTGAGGAAGAGCATGTCAGAAAACTCTGAGCTTTACCAACAAAAGCTCTCCCTGAATTAAGGGAGGTTGTGGATTTTCCCACATGGCCTGTGTATCAGTACTGGAGAATCCAGACTCGGCTGTGACCCTACTGTGAACAGAAGGGCCATCCATTCACACAGGCTGAGTCTTCGAAGCGTGTCCCTCTCCCACTGAGGCCTAGAGTGAGGACTGAAAAAATAATTCTGGAACAACAGTTTCCAAGGGGCTCAGATGGATGGGTGTCTTCCAAACAAGGAGTGGATGAGGGAGCAAGGACTGGAGAGGCACAAGGGGACAGAGTAACAGTAAGGTAGTCAGTGTCAAGGTGGTGTCACAGAGCAGGGCAAGACAGAAGGAAGGTTAGCAAAATCTGTTCAAATCGTTGTCAAACTTAATGATACTTTAAAATCATTCCTCAATACTATGTGCATCTCTCTGCTTCCCTTCAAATTTCTCAAATATTTTTGATCAAATCTTGAGAGAAGGAGAGCACTCTTGTGTTTCCATATGCATGGGTTGATTGGGCTGACTGCCCTGAGTTTTTATGTCTGTATATCACCCCGCCCCTCAAGGAGAGCAGTTTCAGCAGAGTGGTGGTATCTGGTGTCTTCCAGAGACAGGTGAAAGGTTAATAAATAAACACAGATAACTCTTTCACAATTCTTGGCTGAAATGGGAAGGCAAGAGACAGGCCAGTCATTAGAGAACGATGAGGATTTTCAAGAATGAGATTTTCTTTTTCAGAAGCAAGAATCCCTAATTTTCAATGGAGAAGGAAAGGTCAAAGATACAAGGGAGAGAAGGGATGGCGGCTGTGTGGGCGCTAACCTGGAGACACCGGGTCCTGGGCCTATGCCCAGCTCCTCTAGCAGAGCACACAGGTGCTCTTCCCACCTGGTTCAGGCACAGCACGGCTCCATCTTGCCTCAGGGGGCCTATGGAAGCAGATGCCACTCCATAGGCGGGGTTGATGCTGTGCAGAGCACTCAGCATTTACACAATGCCCCTTTTCACCTCCCCTGATGACCAGAACTAAGACCCAGATGATCCCCTGACTGCTCTCTTCTGGAGCCTCTGGGTCCCCAGGTTTCCTGTGTATACTTCTTACACACTGCCATGTCCTGAAAGCAGCTGTTCCTTTTTCAACCTGGCCCCACCTTGAAAGGGCCTCCTTCTCTACCTGGATCCTGCTGAGCCTTTTGCCAGCATCTAGACATTGCTCTTATTCTTCTGTCAACTTTGATCAGAATATCTGGAATGGCCCAGACTCCTTCCAATGCTCTGTCTGCACTTTGAAACTGACCCTTCAGATCAACTGCACCCTGTCCTCCCATGCACCTCCCAGCGTCCCACGCCTGACACCTGAATGGGCGTGCCACGCCTCTGCCTAGACCTCATCTCTCATTTCAGCATCAGCCTTGATGCAGAAGCTTCTTCCTGCTAAGTCCTCCTCCTGATTCTAATTCATAGCCCCCACCTCATTCAATTCCAGCAGGTCCTGCTGTGGACAGTCTTTGAGCATTTATTCTAAAGTCCTGAAGCGCTGAAAGCTGATGTGAGAGGCTGCTCCTCACAACTCAGAATATGAACACTCGCTGTGCCCTTTTGGCCTTAATCAGACAAACTCTAAGATGTTGGAAGAGATGAAACAGCATGAAAAAAGGTTCCTAAAAACCCAGTTTAATAGAGGAGACAATGTTCCAGGAGAGAATGGAAGAAATACTATAAACAATGGAGACACTGAGGCATGCACACACCATACAAGAGGAGAGGTTGCTGTATCACTAGAGTTTCATAATGGTGTGAAACCTTCACTTAGAATGTGAATTTAACCTTCTGGGAGGTTTCTCTGTTCCAGCAAACAAGGAGAAGGAGGCTAGGGGAAGCCAGTGTTGGCACACAGTGTGGGCTGATAGAGAAGAGGAGCATGTTTGATCCATGTAGCCTGTGCTGATGCCAGCAGGTTGGCCAGTGCTCAAGAACGCTGGGCCGTACCTACTGAGGCTTGGTAGAAATGTTCGATGATAGTGGACACCCTGGCCAAGCCACAGGAGCTTCAGTCAGGCAACACTAAGTCAGCAGATAGGCTAAGAGGTAAGAGGGCTGTAAACTGAGATTGGAGAGGCTGAGCAGACTTCAAGGGCGGAGGTGAGGAAAATGAAGCAAGGATGGGACACAGAGCAGATGGGAGGCAGAGCCATGCAAGAGAATTCCACTGAGTATGTTACTCACGGTGCCTGCCCTATCTCAGCCTCCCTTGTATGCACACACAGCTCCACCCCGACCATCTGTTGAAGAAGCATTCCTAATCATCATGGTTTGTAAAATGTATTGCTGGCCACAGATGATTGGATCAAGAGGGGCACTTGCTCCTAGCAGCCAGTCTACGGGCTGCCCAGTAACGTACGACATGGTCACATGATACCCTAGGGTAGGTTGGGTCCATTACTGCCAGTGACCCTGGATATGTCAAAAAAAAAAAAAATGAGGCATCAGCAGGACTATGAGATAAAGAGAGGCTTTAGAGGTCTCGGTTGGCCATGGAAAAGCCACATTCTAAGTATGCTGAAATTGTAGTGAGTAGAAGTATACGCTCAGTAGAAGATGAAGAAGCCAAGTGGTAAAAAGAGAACAGCACCGCTGAATTCAGTTAATAGTGGACCAGAGCGAAGATCCAGAATTTGTGATGCAGAGGTTCTAGGAGTTACCTTGGACCCAGAACAAAACTCCTGCCCGATTGGTCATAGGACCTACACCTACCAGGGTTCTTGCTCTCGAACTTCTGTGAGATTCCATTCCATTATTGCCCTGTGAGTGTTTTCATGATAAATTACACCATCCCTGGCTAACCTTTATATTGATCTACCTTAGTGAGCCTTTTTTCCTTGCAACTCAGTGACTTAGCAAAACATGTATGGATGTCGGGCTCCCCAGAAGTACATTTGGTGAGTGTTGGATTTGGGCCACTCCCTTTGTTGTCACATAATTTGCCACAATCCAGCTGTGCTTAGGATGAAACCTGAAGGTGGTAGGAAACTCCCTCAATAAAAAAGAAGCTATAATGAATAGAACAATACACAAGAGGAATAAGATGTATCCCATTGAGAGGAAGCCACCGTTTCTGGAAGAGTAGCACAGATGGAGAAACCTCAAGAACTTGAGTGTGAGGAAAGCTGCGTGGAGGGAAGCTTTAAAAGACCCTGGTCAGTGATTCCCTGTCATGAGACAGTTGCAGATGGATCCAAATGACCTGATGGCAGGATGGCCTCCTGGTGGCCAATGAGGTATAATAAAGAGTCAGATGAGACTGGTCAACTTACTGTTTCTCATGGACAACCCACTAGGAGCAAACATAGCTGCATCTTCAGAGATAATGGTTTTGCAGTGAGAAAATGAACGTTGAGAGGTATTTGCCTTACTCCTTCCCCTTGTCCTTTGGAACACTGGAAAGGAATGCCTCAGAGATGATCAACAGTTGCCTCAAAAAAATCAGGCTGATGTTTAGATGAGGTTCTGAACCATGGCTTAAAATACCAGACAAAATCATTTTTAGCCAAGAATGCAGATCTTAAAAAGAGATGGAGGAATTAGCAACTGTTTGATTAATCCCTTCAAGAGGACTTAAAAGTGAATACCAAGAGGAAAGGGGAAACAACACAACAAAAGAGATAGCACACCAGACTAATCCTTATTAATATTAAGTAGGATGTGGGAGAAAGAGTTTTGGGACCAGGAGTGTCAGTGATACACGGAAGGTAAGATCAGAAGCCCAGCTCTAAGTGACCTCCAGCATTCTAATGTATCCCACACAGAGAACAAGTCCAATAACCCAGCACAAGGTCTGTGGACACGCAGACATGTCAGCAGGATAACTTAGAAATGGACAGGTTAGAGACACCTGGGTGCCTCAGTGGTCGAGCATCTCCCTTCAGCTCAGGTTGTGATCCCAGGGTCCTGGGATCAAGTCCTGCATCACACTCCCCGCAGGGAGCCTGCCTCTCCCTCTGCCTATGTCTCTGCCTCTCCCTGTGTGTCTCTCATGAATAGATAAATAAAAATTTTAAAAAGAGAGAGAAATGGGCAGGTTAGTGTGCTGTACCCACCTGCAAAGTCATGCACCTATGGCAGAAAACTCAACGACAAGGGTACATGTGGGGCTTAGTGGAGTGATCACAGGCAGAGGGGCAACACTGTCCTAAATCGAACCATAACCCTAGTACAGAAGCAGAATCTCCCACCAAGGAGACAGGTCCTGGAAATCCTCTTTGATTAAGAACAGAGGATCTGGAAAGCTCTTGAGTTGCTTTGCTGGCAAGATGTATCAGAAGACTTTAGAGGTGAAGGACAAAATCCCGCCACAACTTGATTAAACAATAAGAAATGTATTCATCTGGCTGAGGAGGTGGAGTTAGAGTTGGACAGGGCTTGGGAATTATAGGTTCTCTACAGTGGTTAATGAGAAGATCAGGAACTCTGGATCTTTCTATACTGCTGTGCCATCTTTCCTTTTTGGTCCATCTTCATTCAGGTTGGTGGCAAGATGGATCTCTAGGCTTTGTGTCCAGACATGAAAAATAACCAGAGGAAAGTGTAATTCTTCTAGCTTTCTGTTGGGGGCAAGGAAAAGAATTCCCTGAGCCCTCCACAGACTTTCCCCTTACATGTCATTGACCAGAAGATGCCAATTTTTGAATCCACCACTGGCAAAAGGGATGGGACCATGTGGACCAAACAGATCCGACTCCAGAGATGGGTCCTCTTCCCCAAAGTTACAGAGGTGCGTGGGGAGAAATGGAAACCTGGCAAATTCAGGATTCCCTTAGGAGGGAGGACATTAGGGGGCAGTGGATGCTGGGCAGGTCATTAACAGTATGCTTCATAAGACATCTTCTGATAAATGTAGACAATGAGAAAAAATAATATATTAAAGTAGAAAGAGAAGAAGAAAGAAAACATGTAGAAAAAAAACAAGAACTCTTTGGCAAAGTAGAAGTAATTAGTCCCTTGGGGAAAATTACTGTTTCATCCTAGAGATCATGGTAGAGAAAGAGATAATGTTCGGATAAGGTCAGATTCTATTATCAGCTTTCGAATGAAGATTTTTGAAAACTCAGAAGAAAAAATAGGGAGGCATTTTCAATTGCTGGGAGCCTGGATGGAGAGACGGCACATATTTGGAAAGCTCTTTCTGACTGTATGGTCACAAATGATGGGAAGGGAAGGACTCGGAGGAAGACCTGCCTACTGATGCTTTACATGAACCAGGACAAAAGCTGAAATGAAAACCATAAGGAAGGTGCGCTCTTGCCTTTGTCTTACTACCTGGTCTCTCTCTCACCACTGTGCAGAGTCCTCGTCCTTCTGCCTCTCCACTGCACTTCCGCTCTCTAGAAAATATAGACCTTGCTTGTCTCACCACTTCCCTAGAGGGGCTCATGCACTTAGAAATCTGGTCTTCTGTCTCGACTGGGAAGCTGAGCTGCTTCAAGGAACCATGGACTTGACCCAGGGCCGCTTGTTTTTCACAACTGGGACATGTGGAGGCATCGTGCAGCAAATGTGCTTCCATCAATGCTGTGGTCAAAAAACCTGAGGTTATGCACCTCTTTATATCCTCCCCAGCTAAGGACCTCCCAAAGCTCCCGACACTCAGAGCATCCTGAAAGACTGTGTCCCACTTACCACTTGGGATAGCTGGCAGTGTCACACCCATCAAGGCACAGAGGCCTTCCTTTGATTTGGAGGACGCTGTCTTTCACATTGTCCTTCACATTGTCAAGGAACACCACCTCCTTGTCCCCTAGCAATGTCTGTCTAACCTTCCAGCTGTGACTCCCTCCATTCCCCTGAGGCCCGCCCCCAACAGCTCTGGGCTCCATTGTCTCTCCTCCTGGAAACAAACTATTTTCTAGCCAACATGGGCACCACAGGACAGCGAATCAAGTCCGCAGCTTGTGTTTGCCGGATCAGCAGCCCCCACTGAGTAATTGCTCCTCCAGGTGAGACGCAGTCCTGGCAGGCAGCCACGGCCTGTGCCCCACCTGTCGCCTGTCACACCTCTGCATGTGCCCTCAGCACTCTGTGCACCGGGGAAAATCGACTGAGATGAGGAGTGCTTCCAATGAGCTGGCAGTCTGCCAATCCCCACACCTATGGGGGACCTTGGGAGCATCCCTCCATGCAGCCCAGCTGGTCTTGGCCTTCTCCTCCTACTGTTCCTGAGCCCAAACCGGGCCAGGAGGTGGTATCAGGCCCAGCTTTCGGACACTTGTCACTTTAAGAACCAAAGCTCCAAGAGTCAGTCTGGAGCTCCGGGAGCTGTTCTGCACAGGGCTTGTGCTGCCAGCACTGTGACTCTAGACTACTGCCTTGGGATCCTGGACATCAGCCCCTCTGTCCACGCACCAGTACTCCATCTATGGCCCCTAGCCTCTCCAGCTGCCCACTCAGATTGGTCCCCCTACTTTATGACACTAGGCTTCATTGGACTTCTGTTGGCTGTGTTCTCAAGTCCTGGCACCTCCAGTGTCCCCAAATATTCACATGAATAATAGGACTTATGCCTCCATGCCAAGCCATCCCCAAAGAGCAAACCTCTCTCTCCTGGGGCTCTGCCCTCAGCTCTGCTGCCCTTTGCTGCCCTCCCCTGGCCATCAGCATCACTGCAGGCAACCCTTCAGCACCCTGATGCCTTTACTGATGCTCTTCCTCAATAGATACTTATTTGGGGCCACTTTACTACGTAGTGTCTAGACACTGAGGATTCAAGGATAAAAACACATGGCACTTTCTTTCCAGGCGCACAGTCTAATGGGGACAAGTGTAGAGCAAAAGAGAGAGAATGGGAATGGATGAATTCTAGTGGACCCCTGGGGAAGCCTGGATTTGCTCGTCATTCCATAGACACCACTGCCCAGAACCTGCACCTGACATGCCTTCCCTTTTGGGGTGGAGTTGAGGACCTTTGACCTCCCTCCAGCAGTAGAATGTGCCCACCCCGTCTGCCTTCTTCCCCCATCCCCCGCCCCGCCCCAGCACGTTTGATTTCATTGATAAACCAGATATTTCTGAGCAGGTGCCAAGCATGGTGCCAAGCATACTGCCAAGCACTAGAGATACCAGGGAGCAAATGCTACCCCCATTCCCATGGAATTTAGAATCTAAGGACATAGACACAGGTAAGTAATCAGATTGATAGCACTTATAGTCAGCATCACCTTTCGCTACATTCTGCCCTGTTCACATCTAGTAAGAGTCCTGCACAGCAAGGATCGGGTATGGGATCCATAGTTTGGGGGTGGAAGGAATGAAACAGGGGAGCAGAGTCTGTGCACATGATGAGCATCTCAGGAGGTGCCAAATGTGTGATGGAGGCTGCAGACCTGAGGTCTGAGAACCAAGCCCATTGCCTCCAATGAGCTATGCTGAAACCAGCAGCTCCCGTGCCTCCTCCTCAGCCACAGTGCTCCCACCCCTTCCTGACACTGTCTTGTGCCCAACCTCCTTATCTCCATGTGCAGCTCCAGATGTGTGAGATCTTCAGTAGGTTCCTGGTCAGGTCAAGGATAACTCGAGCAGCCTGGTCCAATATTACAGGAGCCGTATCCACTCCGTTCACCTTGGAACACCCAGTCCTTCACCCAGCACCTGGCACACAGGAGGCACACCCTCATTCTGCGGTGGTGGTTGAATGAATATGTGTATTGCGCATAAGTATCCTGGCAGGAGCTTGGGCTCCTTTGATCCGTGGAGATAGCCATTCTGGTTAGTCTAGACCTGAATCTATAACCTAATTTGGTGTACTGGCCACCAACAGGGCGTAGACTGTGTTGTAGTGACGGTCAGGGCCAGGGGTGAAGCTGTGAGAAATGCAAGGGCGAGAACACCTTCCCCAGGTTTGGGAGCTGAGCCTCTGCAAGGGCCGCGGCCCCTGTGACGAGTCCTAAGGAGCCCCTGTGCTGCTAGTGACAGACTTTCACTCAGTCTGGCAGGGGCTTCAACACATTTCGCTTAAAACTACAGCTGGTTTGTAATTTCGGCCTCAGACAGTAATTACAGCTGCCAGGGCTCCTTGGAGAGATAATTACAGAAAGGATTCAGCACATTCATTTTATCTACACACTTAACCATCAATTAAATCATTACCGCCTAATCCTATTCCAGGGTCTGGAAATGTTCTGTGAATGTATAATTTTGAAGGCATGAAGTTTGTTTTCAGATGGTTTTAAGTGAAAAATTACCCAATTTCCAGAGCCAACGGAGGCCCACGTGTGTGCTTCCCCCGTGGAGGCAGAGCCAGGGATATTCTGGTCCTGTGGTGGCTGCTTCCCTGGAAGCCTGCCATGGGAGGGGCCAGGTGGGAATGGGCTGGTGGGGTGGCACCAGCTTTGCCTTTGATCTGTCTTGGAGCTCATGATTTTCCAGAGCAGGATTACTACACAGGCCTAGAGGTCAGCTACTGGGGACAGACGGGAGGGTAGCTCATCTTCCCAACAGGCTTCCAGGAGGGATTTTTCTAGGAGCCCTAGGCCACGCTAACCGAAAGCCAAGGATGAAGTCTTTTCACTGTGGGAACCCAGGAGAGCATGGTATTAAAAACATAAGCTCCAGAGTCAGACCACGGGGCTCCCGTGTTGCCTCCACCACTTCTGAGCTGTGTTGTTGGAGCACATTTCTGAGCCTCTCTGAGCCTCAGATTATTCACCTCTGTAACGGCACAGCAATTGACCCTCCCACATGGAGCAGCTTGAGACTTAATGAGAAAGTAATGTAGCATGTTTGTTTAATACGGTGTCGGCTCTTAAAGGATGCTAGGTAAATTTTGATAATTGTAGTCACTTAAATACACATATGTCCAGGGGAAGGAGAAAAGCAGAAGGGAAAACCAGACTGTCCAAAATGTGCCACGTCAAGGCCCAATGGCCTCTGGGAACAGATGGCAGCAGGCCTTAGGCTTCGCTGGCCAGCTGGGACTTTACAGCCCTGCCCTCAGGCCTCAGTCTCCCTCCATGGTGACCCGCCCAGGAGCTCCTGACTGCAGCCTCACTCTGTGCCCCTTCTGCCCCCATCCTCCCCTCTCTAGGCTCCTGCTGGCTCCCAGAACAAACTTGCTTTCCTCTTACATCTCCAACTGCCCTTTCCTGTCTCATATTCAGTTGGGCTCACCAAGTTGGATCCAGTCATGCCTCAAGTTTATGTTTTAACATAAACTTTCTTCTATGCCACACAAAGCAGCTTTTGGGGACGGGGCACTGGATGCAGTTGATGCCAGAGACACAGTTCTTTGAATAGGCACGGCTTTCGGGCCAAATCAGCTACTGAGACTCTGTACCTAGAGCAGGGATCCCAGAGGCACCGTCTCCACCATGGGGCACTGGGAAGTCCCCTATTGAGAAGCTGACGTTTTCAGACTGCCACACCACTCCTGGCCAGCCTCTGGGCTCAGCTGGCCCCACCCTCCTGCACTCAGGACGTGCCTTTTCTGCTGAGGTTGCTTCAAAGCCCAACTCATGTGGCCAGAATGGCACTGACCGCAGGGCTGGCTTTTCTCCTGACGTAAGCAGCAATTACGTGGCAGCCCCAGGCTGGGAACCAGCCCCAGGCTCAGCACCATCCAGGTGCCAGACCGGCCTGGAGCACCCACTGGATCCTCCAGCTGTGCAGCCAGGACTGCAGAGAAATGAGACACTCCCAGCCAGTGACGTCACGGAGCTGGATGCCCAGTCTTTACGTTCATAGACGATCGTGGTTATTGTTAGGAAGGCTTCAGGTGAAGATTATCTTTTTAACTACCTGCCAGAGTTGTAAGAATTAAATGAGTTAATAAATATAAAGCACTTATAAGAGTACCTAGTGCCTACTATATACTCAATAGATACTAATTAGTATTATTATTTATTATCATTATCATTATTATTATTATTAAGGGAGAAACCAGACTCCATGTGGCTTATAGAGTCCTGGCCCGCCTGCTTTAGGACCTCTTGGAAGGTTTGGTCCTCCTGTCCACACCCAGTGATATCATGACAGCTTTTTGATTCCTAAACTCAGCATTTGGGACCATAGACTCCACAGGCTGGTTCCTGAGGAACCTGGATCCTGGCACTGCCCAGAAGGAGAAAAGGACAGGCCCTCCCTGCCCATTTTCCCTCAACACCCACCACTCACATGGCCTCTGGGTTGAGTCCCTCAAGGAGAAGCAGGAGGGGAATACTCTGTGAGCTCCCCATCCAGGGCTCAAGGCTGGTACACTGGTACCTCCCAGCTTCCCCTGCCCTCTTCCTGGGTAATGTGAGGAGGGGGTTCCTGCCCTGCCTCTCTGCCTGTGAGCCTTGGCCTTGGTCTGTCCCCCAGGTCTCTTGCAATGACTCCTGAATAATAAAATGCCCATCCAGTGGACAGGGAGGACCCAATCCTTGAGAAGAGCAAGGGAAGGAAGCATAGGGCATACTTTGATGCTAATACCACCTGGGCTATCCACCCTGGGTCCCAACAGAACTTGGCCATAATTGCAACACAGCTGTCACTCCTGAAGCCAACGGGCACACACATCCTCGTGTCTTTTAGCTTTGGCATATGGGGTTTGGCCACATGGAAGTATATGTGAGGCTGCAGGACAGGTGAGAACATTGGCTGATGGAACTCAGCCTTCCAGTTCTGTGAGATGCTATATTTTGGGGTCTGACCAGTCTAACCTTGTAACCAGAGCTCTTTGGAGCAGGAGACAGATGCAGCCAGCTTTCCCGTGCTCCAGTGGGCACATCTGGAAATTGTCTCCCACTACATGTCTCACCCTCCACCTTACCCCAATTCTGTTTTTCCCTCCAGCTCTCCCAGGCTGTCTATTACTGGTAGACCCCAAATTCCTGAGTGTGCACACACAGGCCTACACAAGCTGGCCCTTGTCTGGAGTCTGTCTGGAGTCCTAGCCCATCACTGCCCTTGACATTTTATGCCCAGCCACACCACATTCGCTGCTCCGAGGATGTGGAGACCCTGTGCTCTGTGATGTCCCTTTGCCTTTGCCCGTGCTGTTCCACCTGCCTGGGATGCCTCCCCAAAGCTTCCCTGCAAACACGTACTTCCTTTAGATTCAACCCAAGCATAACCTCCTCTCTTCACAGATAGACCTTTGATCCCATAATGCGATTTTTGCCATCTCATATTTATGTTCCTGAACAGACCATGAGTTCCTTGAGAACAGGGAGTAGATCTCATTCATCCCTGAATCCCTAGATCCTTATCTGGCCCCAGCAAGTAGGTGCTTGCAGTTGGCTGGATGAGAGAGAGGCAGAGGGTCCAGCTTCCCACATGTCTCACATGAGGTATGCACACCCTTTCCTGATCACAGATTGGGCATCCTTCACTGACAGCCTCTGCGTGATCTCAGCAGATTGCCTGGTTACACATGTACCCACTGCAAAGCTGAATGGAAAAAGCCCTCCCTGGCAACACCTCATGCCTTGCCCTACAGCATGGGTTCTCCCTCTCTGGAGGGGCTAGTAGGGAAAGTCTATAAGGCTCCCAAGGAAAGAAATACACCTGGGCGTCAAGGCCCCTGACTCTGGGATATTTCACGTTTTGAGATGGTTGGGTGACTTTGCTCATGAAACAATGAAGGCAGGTGATGGAGGGGTGGCAGGGGTAGAGGCCTTGCCCTGCAGAAAGGCTTCAGAGTCTGTTCTGCAAACAGCCTTTGCCATCCAGTGTGCCACACTCAGTTGTGAGGATGTAGCTTGAGGCTAGGGGAGCCTTCGATGGCACCTATGAGAAGGGCACCCCCTCGGATCTCAGCTTCTGTGTGCTCCCTGCAAGGTGGAGACAGGTAGTAGCAGCATGAAACCCCCGCTCTGAAGAAGAAAGCAGCCCATGTGTGTGCTTGCGCTGGCTTCGGCGAGATGACTGTGCCTATTTATTGCAATTTCATGCTGTGATTATCCCGCTTCGGTCTATGCTGAAAATGGCAACTGTACCCACTGTGTCTCCAGAGTTGTGTCCTGCATGGTTTTGTTTTCCAAACTTACTGAAATCCTTTGACAAAGTGGCAAAATCTCCTCTGCTTCAGAGCACAGAGAGTTCTCTCAAAATAACTCACCTTTTATAGGTCCTCCAACAGAATTTTGCAGGGAGCACAGTGAGTTAGAGGCCACCACTCTGCAGCTTCCCCAGAGATCTGAATTTCCGTCGACACCCCCACAGCCACCGTGACCACCACTGCCCTCACAGCTGGCCACGGTTCCATGGTGGGATGGGTTGGCACCAACGTGAGACACCCACATGGACTAGTTATCAGTGCGGGGCAATCACAGGGCCCGGAGCAGCAGATACCTTAGTCTTCATTAAACGAAGGGGGCTGTTCCTGGTGGTAGCAGGAAAGAGAGGTCCCGGAGGTTTAACGAGAAGGTGGAGGAACAGAGGCATCAAGGAGCAATAGAGACAATGCCACCACCCTACCCTGCGAACTAGGGGACATAGGGGCCTAAATGGCCTTCTGTTGGGAGGCTTCTGAGTTGTAGCTCCGAGAGAGAGAACATAGGGTGGGGAGGCTGGTGGAAGGTTCGAATGAAGAGTCAAGGACGGAGAGGATGGCCTGTGGAGAGCACCAAGAGGGCCAGAGTTGGTTCAAAGAAGGGGTTCCTTCAGAGAAAGGGAAGTACAGAGCAGGATATGGGGGACATTGTGAAGAGGTGAGATGACAGGACAGTGGGGGCAGAAGGTAAGGGAGTGAGGCCTGGTTGATCAGCTTCAGGGAGCAAAGTGTGCCTTCCCTCGGGGAAGTAAGGTGACCAGGCTGTCCTGGGGGTAGGACGATAAAGCCACAGCCACCTTCAGACTAGCTGCCCTCACAGAGTTGTTTGTGGGGGGACTTGACCTGAACCATCTGTCATCGGTGTATCCAGTCATTCACACGTCACCACCCAGTGCTCATGAGTCTTGGGCCTAGTGTGCCCATGGCCTTTCCACCAGTTTAGACACTTACCAGCCTACCTGATCACCACCTCCCCTCCCGCTGCCCTGAACTGAGCCCATCTAAGCTGGCAATGACTGTCCCACCTTCCCGGAGCCAGTCACCACCCTCCAAGCAGATGCACCTTGCCTATAACACAGTACCTCAGACTAATAATAATAATATCATGTTAGCTTTCCTAGCAAGCACCGACTCCAGGGCACCGTGCTAAATACTGTACATGCATCATCCAATTTCACCCTCACAATGCAATATCATCTCCCAGAACACTGAAACTTGGCTAACTTTTCCAACATCATGAGGCAAAGAAGTGGTAGAGCTGGCATAGGTTGCGTTATTTGGGCCTTGTTATCCGCGCTCTCTACACTCTGCAAGGATCTCATACTCTGGTTACTCTGGATGAGGCCCTCTGACTTGCTTTGCTCAACAGACAGGGCCATAGCTCCAGGTGAGGGCTTTAAGAGGCAGCCCATGTTTCTACTCATCCTGTGGAACTAACTTTTGGCACCTGTTCGGGAATTACGTAGGTCCCGGAATGAGAAGACGCAGAAGCAGACCTCCCCCTGTCTGGAGCCAGGTCTAGCCCACAGCCCCCTGAGCAAGAAATAGGTGTTTGTTGTTTTAAGTAGCTAAGATCGGGGAGTTGGTTGTTATTGCAGCAGAAGCTGACTAATACAGATTTTTCTGATTCTGTTCACTGCTTTTAAAATCACCATGTTCTCCTGCCCTGGTGCTTCTTGGGCATCAAGATACCAAGGCTGTTCTGACGGGGTCTGAATGTGGACCTCATCACCCTCTCAGAAAAGGCTCTCTCCTCCTGTCTTCATCAGGTTGAATCAGGTAGCCTATAGCTGTTCCAGTTGCTCTCTGTTCCTAGAAAAATACCTGCCCATACCTACACATCGCAGCAACTCTCAAACCCACTTCTTTGCCTGCCAGAGAGCTTGCAAGACACCGCGGCATTAGTTGGACACAGCCAGTCCCTCACATGGCCAGGCAGTTTATGGGTTGCACGGCTCCAATGGTTCTGCGAGATCTTTCTCTTTGTGCTTGTTATTATTCAGCTCAATTAAGACTGTAAAGCCAAAACAACGCCTGAGAATCTTTGGAAAATTCTTTTGTGTTCCTCCCACATATGCTAATCCTCTATCCCTTACAACCTCACGCTCCCAAATGATTCCTCATGAAGTTTTTTTTTGGCTAACTTCCTTTCAGTTGTCTTGTATTAGCTGTTTCTCCTGCACCTCATCCTCTGCTGCTTCAACATGATCATAATTTTCAAAACCAGGAGGACATTCAATGAACAATATGCAGTAAAACTGATTCGCTCAAACCCTTTAAAAAAAAATCCTCTTGTGTTGTAGCAGTCACATTATGTTCTCTGGGTTTTTTTCTGCAAGTGTGTCTTGAAATGTGTTCTGATGAGACTAAACTTGATAGCAGCAAAGACTTTTTCCTTCGAATAAGAACATGATTTTCTCTTAATGTGAAAGGCTCTGGAGTATGAACTTGTGTTTTGCCTCTGCAGCATTCCTTCCTGGGATAAAAAGACCCTGTTCTCCTTGAGGACCCGCCACACACCCCTCCACCCCTGTGGTTTGGGGGGACGTGATGGGGCCCTCTGCCCCAGGAGCACAACTGCATCTGTGTCACCTCTGCCTGTGTCTGATTGGCACACTTGGGCATCGATTCAGGGTGATGACATGACCCAGCTTAGGCCCAGGGATTTTGCTGGAACTGTCAACCAGTCACATCTTTGCCCCAGACTGGGGGCCTGAGGATGCCCAAGTGGAGTCGCTCCTGCTCTGTCACCCTCACACAGCCCAGCACAGAGCAAGTCAGAGGAGAGCCGCGGTGAGATGCGGAGAAAGTGATGATGAGTCCGGGTGACACTTGGTCTGAACGTCTGGAGGGAGGGAGAGACGGAGAGGCAGACTGAGACACCGTGAAGTCATGTTGATAATGTCACTCAGCATCTCAGCGTTGACTCAGCAGCGGGGTGGCTCAGGGTGGAACTGGCCTGCCCCCCGGCCCCTGACCAACAGCAAGCTGAAGAGAGGAGTGGCAGCAGGTGGCTGGGGCTGGGGCGCCTCAGCGGTGCGGGAAGGGTAGCTGCCAGGGCCCGGCCACAGGGACAAGTTCCAAGACTGACAGAGGCAGGCAGAGTCGGGGCAGAAGTGGTAAACTGAGGCTGGGACCAGAAGCTGACCAGTCAGGACAGGGCCCCCCTGAGGCAGGAGGATGGTGGTGGGACCTGAGGGTGAGTGGGGTGGCTCTGCGAGCCCTGGCAGCTCAGGGGGGCTGCGGTGGTGAGACCGGGTCCCCCTTCGTGCAGGGCTGGGCTTCTGCCCTCCCTGACTCACCACCTCTACTGGGGAAGTGCCGGTTGCTGTCGGGGAGCCTGGGGGCCCGGGGTGCTCGGGGTGTGCAGTGGCACAGGCACCCAGCACCCTCTTCTTTTAGTTTATTCTGGCTACAGCTCAGAGAAACCAAATGGAACTAGCTGGGGCTATTTTGTGAGGAGAGGGAAATTCTTGGAATTCGAGAACAGAAATATATCTAAGTTCCAGGAAGGCCTGGGACTGGCACCTGGAAACTCTGGGGAAAGCAGATGACATTTATTTTCTCTTTCACTCTGCTCTCTCCTCCTTTTTACTTCTCTCTCTCCCACCCCTCCCCTGCCCCTCCCTCCTTCTCCCCTCCCCCTCACCCCACCCCTCTCTCTGTCTCTCTCCATATTCTCATTTCTCTCTTTTCCTCTCTCTTTTCTGTCCTGACTTTCTCATAGGAGATCTTTCATTCCCAGATCTTGGGTTGGGTGCCCACTGCGGCCGGGACAGCTGGGATAGTGGGGGTGCGGGGTGCGGGGGGGGATAAAGGGACAGCCAGGTCCTGCCAGTGTGGCTTCCAGGACTCACCGCTGCAGTGACAGAGAGGAGGGGGTGTCATCAGCGTGAGCTAACTGCCCCCCCCCCGTGAGGGGGGCTGGCCACCGGCACATTTACCATCGGTTCCCACGGTGGGCTCCAGCTGTTCCGATGGCTGCCCTCCCCCCGTCATGCAGCCAGCGTTCACTGGGCACCTGCCACGCGCCGCCTGCCGCCCCGGACGCTGGGAATACAGCGTCGAGCGTGGGACTTGCACTGTGGCAGGAGGACGGACACTGGAAAACCGCAAAGGCGTAAACAGAAGTAGGTCATGATGAGTGCAAGGATGAAAGTAGCAGAGAGATGTGGGGGGGGGGGGGGGCACCTTCGTGTTGGGCGGTGGCCCTTTGCAGAACCTGGGCCAGGAAGCAGCCCGCGGAACAGAGACTTGGGCAGAGCAGCAGAGAGGAGGCGGGTGGCTAGGACGCCGAGTCCCAGGGAGTCTGTCCCCGCCAGCAGGCCGGCTGCCCTTGCCCTTCTGCGCCCCTGCCCCTCACCAGGAGCCCAGGGGACGGGCCTTGGCCTTGAGCTCAGCCTCTCAGCCCATCCCCTCTGCAGGCTCATCGCGTCTCACAGGCCAGGTGCTCCCAGGAGAGCTGGGAGGGCTCAGCCTCCCCGCAGGTAACACCAGCCCCTAATCCATCCCGAAGAGCTGCTTTTCCCAGTCCTGGCTCCTCCCCATCACTTTTCTCCCTTCTCCCTGCATTTCCAGCCCCTTGATGCAAGGTCCCCGGGTTCTAGCTGTGTGAACCTGGGCCTTTGTGTCTGCCCTCATGGACTTCTGTCCCCATACGGCTCGGCGAGTCCCTGTCTCACAAGTCCTACTCCTTGCTCACCCGTTCTGCCCCTAGCTGCGCTCCACGGTTCTCTGCTGGTCATCCTCAGAGCTCCCAGGCCTTCCCCCCCAAACCGACAGCCTCTCCCTGTACCACTTACCCCCAGCCTGGACCCAGCTCCTCCACGGGTCCCCCGAGCACAGCTAGTGCCTGGCCACAGCGTCTAATGAAGTTTTCCTAAGGGCTGGGGGTGACGTGAGCAATTACAGGACTAACAGATCATATGAAACTAGAAATTCTATAGCCAGGGAAGGACACATCCACCTCATGTCGTGGCTATCCCTGCCAACGGGACACTGCCTGCAAGGAAAACACGTCACGCAACAATGCAGCCTCCTGTGATGTCAGCCTCTCAGGCCAAGATAGGTTCTTACCTGATCATCTAGGCCCAAAAGGGACCCCCATCCCAAGAGCTTCTCACCAGGGCCTCACCAACACTCTGCACGTGGTTCCTGCAGCAGGGAGCCAGGCTGAGGGGAGACATGAAGCCAGGTCAGCTGGCTTCTCTCACCAAGTGGTGAGTGTGCCCAGAGGGGCTCCTGTTTCTAATTCTTGCAAAGACCCAGAGTTAACGGCATTGTGGAGGGATACATTCCATGGCCGATGGCCGGGCAGATGTTTCAGAAGAGAGCAGCTACTCAGATAAGAGAAAATTGTGCTGATAGGTTTATTTGTTTATTTGTTTGTTTGTTCGTTTGACATTGTGGGAGGCTGAGATGAGAAGACGATGGTAGGAATAATACCCCAAATATTGATATTATTTATAACTTCATATAAGCCTCTAAATCTTTGGGAAAAAGAGAGTGTCTTCTATCACACCCTTTTCCCAGACAACAAACACATTTAACGATGTCTCTCTCCCACAGAAAAGTAAGCTGCAAGACATTACTATTTTTTTTTTAGTTACCACGTAGTTAATTGACTTTTCAAGATGCAGTTCTGCTCAACTTATTAGATGTATTTATTTCCTACAACTACATCCCAGAGTTTAAGCTCATTCTGAGAACTTCTCCCAGGTTTCTCCCAGAAAAAATACATCCATACTCACACCCAGAGAAGGAAGGGGGAGCATAATGGACCTGGGTAAGCTGGTGGGGGTGGACCTCTGCTTGAGGCCACCACATAGCGGGGATTTTCTCTCTTGTGGTGCCGTAATAGGCTACAAATTCTACAGCTGTTCTCTTTGGCCTGTGTAAACTCTGGGCACGGATGACCATCTCCTGTGTCATATCTGCTGAAGTGAGGATCACCAGCCAGTTGGGGTGAGGCTGGCCCCAACAAGTGCCCAGGAAAGAGGCCCCCCAGTGCCTGCCATCCCCACCCCCTACAACAGTCCCTTGGCTGTTTCCTTCTCACTTTAAGCCACTCTCCTTAGGAAGGAGAACTCAGATTTTTATCAGATCTCCCTCCTTCAAAAGCTTCTGTTGGCTGGCCATGCCTATTTATGTTCCCTAAATTAATTTTCTATTTTTCACCTTTTCTCGTGTTGCTGCCTTTAACCTAGAGTACCTTTCCTCTACATCCTTACTGTATAAATCCCACATTATCCTCAGGGTTCAATTTAAACGCCACCTCTTCTGTGAAGTCTCCAGTGAACTGCGCCCCACTTAGCA
This sequence comes from Canis lupus baileyi, assembly GCF_048164855.1. Classification (NCBI taxonomy): domain Eukaryota; kingdom Metazoa; phylum Chordata; class Mammalia; order Carnivora; family Canidae; genus Canis; species Canis lupus. Next base: position 19,713,967 of record NC_132860.1, on the reverse strand, counting down.
TGAAGTACTCCCATGATACTTTGATTGTGATTCAAATTGACCACTTATTGCCTCTAGCTTCCGCTTTATACTGAGTTAGATTCATCTATCTTCAGTCTTGACTGTGAACCCCTTGAGGTCTGAGATTATGTTTCCTCCCCATAGTGAAAAGGAAGGGCTTTCATTATTCACTCAATTGATGTATTTAGCTGACATGAGCTCATTGCTGGACTTTTACTACAGATAGTGACTGAGCCTTTCCTCTGTGATCCATAGAGAAGTTTCCTGAATGTGATCAATAGGCAAGAAGGGACTGGTCAGTGTGAAACCCCCAAGAAAGGATTAAGACACATGCAGTCTGCATGTGGCTCTTCAGTGTGGCACCCAGAGGAGAGGTACAAATTACACATGCAGCAGACTGGGTACATCTGCCTACAATGTCTCCCTCGTGTCAGGCAAATGAGTGCTAGAAGATACTGGGGTCTTGTTCTTTAGTCAGAAAATGGTTACCATCCATAAGAGTAGTGGTGATATCCTGGAGTAAAATTCACAGGTGAACAGATGGAGCATTCGTTTTATTGTATACTACACCTTGGTGGGTTGGGAGGTGGATACATGACTCTTCATTCATTATCTCTTTGGTATATGTATGTGTAGCTCTTCATTATTTTTCAAAGTTCCATTTGTCCCTTTTTAGGAATTGCTGAATTTAAATACTCTGGTCCAGTTTGAGGACCAGCCAAAAAAAGTTTCTCAGGAGCCAAAGCCAGCTACCTCCTCTCTATCTCCATCTAACCAACACTTCTGTAGGGCCAGGGTGAATGAGGACCATGAAAGCAAGAGAAGTGCTTCAGCTGCTCCTACATGGTCGCTTCACCCTGGGTTCCCTGCTCTCCTGTGTGCTCTCCCAACCAGCCTCTGCACTGCTTGCAGGGTCCAAGTCCTAAAATACAAATCTACCATGCTCCTCCCCTACTTCAATAGCTGCTTTTTGCTCAGACCAAGATCAAGTTCCCTACCTTGCCATTCCTGGTCCTCTGTGACCCTGCCTCCATCTCTTCCTTGTACTGTATGTTGAGGCTATGCCCAGTTTCTGGTGGTCTGCTCCATGCTTTTTCTTCACCTCATGCCCTTGCTCCCGCTTTGACTTCTTGTGCTATCCTCTCTACCTCTCTTTGCTTGGTTATATCCAGCTCATCTTTTAAGCATCTGATCAGTTGTCGTCTTTTTCAGGAGGCATTCTGGAGAGCTCCCTACTATGAGTTAAATGTCTCTTGTATGTGTTCTCTTCCACTGGTACCCTGGGCCTGCCCCTACCATAGCATTTGGTGCCACTTGATATTATCTGTGTCTAAGTCATCCATGGCACATCCAACTGCTTCTTGACCATAGCAATTATTATTCATGGCCATATAACCAGGACCTGGCAAAATGCCTGTCATGGAGTCAGCATTGAATAAATTCTTGTTGGATAGAATTCCAATTTCTTCTATCTTACAACTTGGAAAATAGTTGTGGATTTGTTAGATGAACTCTGCATGTCATATTTTCAAAACTGCAGCTACAGGGTTCTATTAATGTGTACGAGTAACACAGTGCTAGCTAGCTCTGAAAGCCAAAGAAGCTCCATTTTCTTGGACAAGCTCTACCTTCCTTCCAGCTCTCAGTTCTCCAAGTATGAGGCAACACCCATGAGCATTACAACAGTGCCAAGTTCCCAGTACTGGTTTAGAGGGGATTTGCGGTGACAAGAAGCACAGTTCTCATAAGGGTCTCTGCCAGAGTATCATCTTAGTTTAAAAACAGGTTGAAGAAATGGTGACCACTTCCTCCAGAACTTCTATATGTTCAGACTCACCATGCTGGCTACATATCTCCACAATCTTTCAAGATGCCTCTTTTCATTATTTGCATCATTTGTCTATATATATATGCCTGGGTGGCTCAGCAATTGAGTGTCTGCCTTTGGCTCAGGGTGTGATCCCGCAGTCCCAGGATCAAGTCCCACATCAGGCTCCCTACATGGAGCCTGCTTCTCCCTCTGCCTATGTCTGGATATATTTTTGGAAGGAGACCTAATAGGATTTCCTGATACAGGATATGACAGAGAAGTGAAGGACGATTTCAACATTTTAGACCTGGGCTAAGAAGACAGCAGGTGGAGCACCCGTGTAGGGCAATCAGAAGTTGGCCCTCCCAAGTGTGAAGCATCTCTTAGATATCTACAGGGAGACATCAAGTGGAAGTTAGATGCAAAAACCTAGAGTTTCAGAGAAAGGTCAGGCAGACACTGTAACATATAGATGGAGAAGAGAAGGGTCCAAGGGCTGAAGGACATTCCAATACTTAAAGGGAGGAAAAAGAAGAGAAACCAACAGAGACTGAGAAGGAGAGAATCATTGAAGTAGTAAGGAAACCAGGAGTGTCCAAAGAGGAGAGAAGATACTGTTTCCAAGACAAGGCAGTGATTAGATGTTGCCAATAGGACAAAGAATATGAGGACTGAAAACAGACATTGAGTTTATCAACTCAATTGGTGGAAAGAGATACTGGGTTGATGGTGTCCTCCCAAATCCTCACCTACTCTGAACCTTTCTTGGAAATAGAGTCTTTGTAGATATATTTAGTTATGTTAAAATAATGTCATACCAGGGGTGCCTGGGTGGCTCAGTCAGTTAAGCATCTGCCTTTGGCTCAGGTCATTATCTCAGGCTCCTGGGATTGAGCCTCATGGGGGGCTCGCTGCTCAGTGGGGAGTCTGTTCCTCTGTGTTCGCTCTCTATGTCTCTCTAAAATGAAATCTTTTTTAAAAATGACATCATCCTGGATTAGAATGGGCCCTACATCCAATGATTAGTGTCCTTATAATAAGCAGATCATGTGATGAAGGCACAAGAGAGCCAACAAAGAGAATTCAGGGTGATGGTGAAATTGGAGTAATACTGCTATGAGCCAAGGAATGCCAAGGATTGCTGGCAACTGCCAGAAGCCAGGAAGAGGCAAGGAAGAATTCTTCTGGAGTGCCTTTGGAAAGAGGAAGGGCCCCCTGACACCTTGAAATCAGACTTCTGGCCTCCAGAACTGGGAGAGAATAAATTCCTATTGTTTTCAGCCATCCAGTTTATTGTATTTTGTTATGAAAACCCCAGGATACTGATGCACTTGGTGCTGTAGCCTTGGGCTGCCATAACAAAATACCATAGACTAGAGGGTGGGGTGTGTATACACAACAGATGCTTATTCCTCCCATTTCTGGAAGCTGGAAGTCAAAGGTCAGGGTACTGGCATAGTTGGGTTCTGGTGAGGACTCTCTCCCTGGCTTGCAGATGGCTGCTTTCTCCCTGTGTGGTGATGGAAAGAGAGAAAGAGAGCACTAGCTTTCTGGTATCTCCTGTAAGGGCTCTAAACCCATCATGAGGGCCCTACCCCTCAGGACTTCATCTCATCCTAAAGTCCCACCTGAAAATATCATCACATTGGAGGTTAGGGTTTCAACATATGAATTTTGTGGGGTACAGAATTCATTCTGTAGCACTTGATAAAGCAGTCATTTTACATAATGTACTTTGACTTCCTCATCTGTAAAATGGGGATAATAAGAGTATGCGCACGTCAGAGAATTGTGGCGAGGAGCAAGTAAATTAACAGATGCAATATTCTTAGAATAGTTCATATGAAATGCTATGTAACATTAACTATTATGATGATTTATAAATCCATTCATTTTGTTTTGAAATTAAAATGCTCATTTTCATTTGTTCTTTGTTTAATTCTCAATTAGCTCATTAATTTGACAGATTATACTTCCCTAAACTGCTAAACACTAATTTCACACTTAATCAAATTCTCTTAAAAGTTCCAAATTAAAGAAAAAGCCTTATAATTTAACATAAAATTCTCCTACTATGTAAGCACCATTTAAGCAATCGATTGGCTACATTCCCTAAATATTTCAAACTGAAGTCACAAATTTAAAGTGTGATTATATCAAACACTTCAAACATCTAACACAGTAGGTGTTAAACAAAATTATTCTCAAGCACTGTTAACTTTTTTTAATAAATTTTATTTTTGTAAGCAGTTTTAGTCTCACACAGAAAAACTGAGTAGAATGTATAGAGAGTTCCCATATAACAGGTGCATATATGCACATCCTCCCCCACTATTAGTATCCCCCACCAGAGTGGTACATATGTTACAATCGATGACCCTACATTGACACATCAATATCACTCAAAGTCTCTAGTTTGCATCATGATTCACTCTTGATGTTGTACATTCTATGAGTTTACACAAATATATAGTGGAATCTATCCATCATATGATGGCATGTATCATACAGAGTATCTCCATGTCCTTAAGATCCTCAGTCAGACACTGTTAACTCATAATGCTAATAAATAAAACTTTAACATTTAGATTAAATCACCTTAAGCATTTCAGCATCTTCAAAAAATAAATTTATGAACTCATATTGGATTTTCCTAAGCATTTAAATGTTGAATAAATGTAACTAGTCGATTATCCTAAATATATCCATTAAAATCATAAATCTGGTAATTTTATTATATTGTATTATTCAGCACTTACCTCAAAAACATAAAGTAGATCACAAAATGTGTTATTGCACTGAAATAAATATAACCTACACAAAAGTATTATTCATCATTTAGAATTCTTCTGTGTTATACTGTTCTGGTGTTAAAAAGTTAATTTTCCAAAGAGCAGGAACAGAATTATCAGTTCTGAGACTATAGATGGTTATTCAAAGGTCTGAGTCCCAAATTGCAAAGGTAGGATACCTGCGCACAGATATGGGAAAGAGCTGGATTGCCACCCCCACCCCCAGGAAATGCCATCTCTGCATTAACAAGGCAAGTCTCTTCTAGTTGGCTTCTGCTAGTTGCACTGTCAGTGGAAGATAACACCAGGCTTTTTTAGTGGGATTTCATTTCACAATTCAGTGCATCTCATATATCCTAGGAACATTTCAACTTTTACCCTGACCCAATTGTTTTTATAACTTTTTTCCCTTTTCTTCCTTGATTTGGGTAGATGGAATTCTGTATGAGTGTGGGCATATGTGCACACACACACACGCACTCTATTTCTCTCCCTCCCCCCAACCATGGGACTTACAGTAAGCTTCTTTAAAAAAAAAAAATTATTTATTTATTTGAGGGAGAGGAAGGGAGAGACCACAAGCAGGGAGGAGGGGTAGAGGGAGAAGCAGACTCCCTGCAGAGCAGGGAGCCTGATGTGGGATTCAATCCCAGGACTCATGACCTGAGGTGTAGGCAGATGCTTAACAGAATGAGCCATTCAGACACCCCTATAGTCAAGCTTTTTTTTTTTTAAGATTTTATTTATTTATTCATGAGAGGCACAGAGAGAGAGAGAGAGAGAGAGAGAGAGGCAGAGACACAGCAGAGGGAGAAGCAGGTTCCATGCAGGGAGCCTGACTCGGAACTCGATCCTGGGTCTCCAGGCGCTAAACCCCTGAGCCACCACGGCTGCCCTATAGTCAAGCTTCTTGATGAGACCTCATTTACTCTTTTCTTGCTCAATATCCTGTTTCTCTAGTCATTTGGTGACAATTGCAAGTTCCTCAAGAGTATGGTGTGCATTGATCATCTTTGAGTTTCTAATGGTCTGCACTTTGGTCTGGTGCTCAATAAATGTCTGTTGAATGAATTCATGAATAAATGTAATACATTATAAACTTGGAGTAGCAAACTCTAAATATCCTCCATGCAACTCCATCAAGTAGAGTAAGTTTTGCCTTGCCATAATTCCCTAACTTGCTCTTTCATCTGAAAACTCTGACAGCACTTCCCCAATACCTTTTTAATGACCCCTCACTTTCAGCTCTTGCTTCTTGCTTGTTTCTGCTGAACCTTCTCAGTAACAGTGTACACGTCACTCATGCCAACACTCACCGCCTTTCCCCTATTGGTTGACTTGATAGTGGGTCTTAGTACACTTTCCTACAAAGTCTGGACTGTTCAGAATTATTCTTTGAATTGAAAGTCCTTTTTAGAAAGGTGATGGAGTTAGCATTTAGGGGGCAATGACTTGCCATCCTGATCATGGTACTTAAGAGCATACATTTGGAACCATAAACACATGATGTCAGATCCTGTCTCTGCCATTCACTACCTTTATTTGGCCTTTCTCAGACTGTTACCTCTGTAAAAAATGTGATTGTAGCTTCAATCATAGAGAGTCCAGGCAAGAATTGAAAGAGATAAGCTATGCAAAGCTCTTGGGATAGAGCAAAGTGCTGGAGTGCTCCACAAAGAGTAGTTATTTCCCAAGTGGATTCCCCTTTTCCGGCTATCACCCCAGTCTTCTGACTGAAAGTACAGTTACATTCACACATCTCTAACCTGATTTTTAAAGGGGTAAGGGGCAATGAACAAAGAACGCCATTGGAGAAAGAATAAAAATACTAATCAGATTGTAAGCAGGAGGGCATGATATTTCCTCATGTGTTTTGCATGGCAGGGCTAAGTAATAGTCAACAAAATTACAAGATTTTTATGGTTTTTAAATAAAAATTTAAAGTACAAGTTTAATGATAATAAGCCCATGTAAGATTGAATCATGTAATGAGTCACTTCAATTTCTGACAAGCTTCTTAGTTCAAAGCCCTTAGATACTTCCTGTAATCAAAACCCATTTTCAAATTCACAGGAAGATATTATCTAATGATCCACCCAGTCTTTTCATGTTCTTAATTTGGGGTCAGTTTCAATGGCCTGTCTCACATCAGCTGTCATTTTTATGATCGAAATGTCACTTCACATTACAGTTTTCATTGAGACTGTTCTCATCTTTGGTTTCAATTCAATTTAATTCAAATAGGATCTGTGTGTCTCAGGACAATTGAATTCACTTCAATTCCCCTCTGTTCTGATAAGATTGTAACCACTACTTCCTATTGATGCCACTGAAGTTCCTGATACTTTCCAAATCTCTGGCGCTGCCAGGGAGGCCACTGGTCAGATAACAAGGACACTGCCGCTTCCGCCCCCGTGAGATGGGCTTGGTGCCAGCCCTGGAACCCACTAGACCAGCCTTCTGGCCACCAGTGTTTGCACCACCATTGCTGTCTCTGGTGCTGGTGCCACAGTCTCTACCACCGCGTCCCTCCTCCCCTTTAAAACCCTGCTGAGTCACTGCTCTTCTGAATTATACAAAAATCCTTCCATACACCTCATTTTATAAAAATCTTGCCCGAGAAACAGCCCATTCGGTTATAAGAGTTTGGAAAAGTGTTGTAACTTACTTATTTTGCTTTCTTTGGTTGAGTTTTTCCAGTCTTTCCCCCCACAAGAGACACACAGAAGGGGTTAGGCCACAGCAAAGTTCACCCATGCCATACTCAAAATTGTCCTTCTTTTGTGACAACAACTATTTTTTTCACACCTGAATTCTATATCTGACTTTCCCTAGGAGAAGTTCATTTCCAAGAAGCTTCTCTTGCAAGACGCCTGGTAGAGATGACCCTACCATTCCAGCAGACATTGAAATTCCTTTATCCTGTAATTTTGTGGGCTGGCAGACCAAAAACATCCTGGGGCCTTCATGGCACTATCCAGAGTAGGAACAAAAAGATACTGGGACCAGACAGGATCAGAGCCTGGAAAATCAACCCAACTAAAGAAGAAGAGAATAGGCCACTCCACAGTATTCCCAGAGGCTGAGTTTGACTCCAGCTAGTTGTATGTGCAAGGAACCTCACCAAGTGAGCAAAACCCAGCTATGGAGGCAAGTCAGAGCTGGCCCCTGGCAGCGTGGGCTCTGCTAATAATATCCCTGGGTATGGAGACTGATAAAAGATTGGCTAAAGTCACAGCTCAGCCCTTTATGCAGGCTTCAGGTGACGCCATAACACATCAGGTACAGAGATGGTTCCTAAGACAGGGAACTTTGGGAGAGCTCTACCCAAAGCAGTGTGAAGGGCTGCTCAAATGGAGAGGAGAAACTAAGGTGAGAACAGGGAAGATTGAGGTTGTACGTAGAGCTGAGGGAGCAAATGAGGTACACATGCAGGTCACTAGCCAGGGGAATCCCAAGAAATGGAATAATAAAGTTGGAAGCTGTAAGTGGACTGTGGCACCTGCTCCATGTTACTGACTCAGACTAGGGTTCCTGAAAGTTCCTTCATCTCAGTTACAGTATCTAAAAAACCAAGGCAAAAGCTCAAATGTATAGACTGGACTTACAGAGTGGATTTAGGAATTCTGTAATTGCTGAAGCATTGACTTTAAAGTTAGAAGTCTTATGTTCAAATTCCAGCTCTGACACTTAGTAACAGTGTGGCTTTGGGCAAATTAATCTTTCTATATGTCTGTATCCTCCAGTAAAGAAACTCGTAGATCTTTGTTTAAGGATTTGTAAAGTTCATATCCTAGTGCCTGGCACATAATCTGCACTCAAAAACTGAAGGAATATGGTACATGGCCTAGTTGGCTAATAGCAACACAACTAATTCTTTGGTGGGGCTAAGCCTGTTGACAATTTGCCTTCCTAGATAAAAAGGACTGAGGGACAGGGGCTGGCAAGCTGGGCCTGCAGGGTCTCACAACTGAGAGAAGGGGCCCTGGGAAGATCCTGCTGGATGTGGGGGGGATGCAATGGGAAGGAGATCCATTCATAGGCTACTCCAGCATCAGCTAGTCTGGGAAGGTTGTTTTGAATCACAACATAAGACAAATATCCACTCATACTTTCCTTCTAGACTCAGAAAAGAACATCCCTCCCACAGCCAGGCACACACTTCAGAGTCAAGGGTTACAGTCAGACACGGCTGTCTATCTACAATGTATGCTCTGGCTTTATTGCTTGCTCTAAGTTAGAGCCTCACATGTGAACATTTGACCCATGAAATGCAATCCATATATTTCTGTTTCAGAATGTTTGTGACCCTCCTATAGTTAATACATATGTTTTTTTGTTGTTGTTGTGCTGTGTCCTTGGGAGCGACTCTGGTTTTCTTTCTCTCTAGGCTGGCAGCATTAATACCCTTAATCTGTATTGGAACATGCCCTGAGTTTAAATTAAATCGATGTTGCACTGAGTGTGAGACAGGAGAGATCCTGCTGCTCTGAGTCTGGGCTCCCCTGAATGAGCCCATCCCTTCCCAGCTTGAAAACAAGGAATGGATGTTGTACCACAAAGACCCCAGCCACCCACCCACTCCTCTTCCTACCTTATTTCCTTCCTCTCTACTCCTCACACCAAATCCTACCTATTCCTCCAATGGGCCATATGCTTTCCTGCCTTTGTGCCTTTGGATGGGCTCTTTCCCCTGGCCAAAACAGCCTTCTCTTCTTCTCTCCTGATGGACTCTCCTTTAGACTAAATGGCCCAACTCAACTTATCTTTCAGAATCCGCTTTGTAGACCTCCTCAGGCCCCTCATCCTTTCCTCCTCTTTGCTCCTATGCATTCCATGCACACCTCTGTTACTCAGCTTCTAACCTTGTAACTTCTCCCCCTGGGAGCCCTTTGAAAGTGGGGTATGTGTCTTACTCGTGGGATCTGTATCCCCAGCATCTATCACAGTGCCTGGCTACATTAAGAAATACATGTGTGATTACTGCAGCTTTGTAGTATATCTTGAAATCTGGAATTCCGATACCTCCAGCTTTGTTCTTTTAAGAGATTGCTTTAGCTATTCAGGGCTTCTGTGGTTTTATACAAATTTTAGTATTATTTGTTATAGTTCTATGAAAACTGTTATTGGTATTTTTACCAGGATTGCGTTGACTCTAGATCACTTTGGGTAGTATGGACATAATAACAATATTAATTCTTCCAGGCCATGAGTATTAGAATATCTCTCCATTTGTTTGTGTTGTCGTCAATTTCTTTCATCAATGTTTTAGTTCTCAGAGTACAGATATTTACCTCCTTGGTCATGTTTATTGCTGAATCTTTTATTCTTTTTGGTGTAATTGTAACGGGATTTTTTTTGAATTTCTATTTCTGCTACTTTATTATTAGTGTATAGAAATGCAACATATTTCTATATATTAATTTGTATCTTACAACTTTATTGAATTCATTTATCAGTTCTAATAGCTTTTTGGTAAAGTGTTTAGAATTTTCTATATAAAATATCATGTTATTTGCAAATAGTGTAAGTTTTACTTCTTTCTTACCAATTTGGATTCCTTTTATATCTTTTTTGTCTGAATGCTACAGCTAGGACTTTCTCACCATGTTGATTAAAAGTGGTGAGAATGGACATTCTTGTCTTCTCCCTGATTTCAGAGGAAAGCTCTCAGTTTTTCACCACTGAATATCATTTTAGCTTCAAGTTTGTCATATATGTGGCCTTTATTATGTGAAGGTATGTTCCCTCGAAACCCCAAATGGCATGGTACTGACATAAAAACACACACAGAGCAGTGGAACAGAATATAAAGCCCAGAAATAAACCCATGCATATATGGTCACTTAATCTATGACAAAGGAGGCAAGAATATACAATGGGGAAAAGACATCACTTCAATAAACGATGCTGGGAACACTGAACAGCTACATGCAAAAGAATGAAACTGGACCACTTTTTTATACCATACTTAAAAACAAGCTCAAATTAATTAAAGACCAAAATGTGAGACCTGAAACCATAAAACTTTTAGAAGAAGACAGGCAGTAATTTCTTTGACATTGGCCTTAGCAATATTTTTCTAAATATGTCTCCTCATATGCATGCAACTGGTGTTCAATGTTAGAATGAAAGTTAATTGCCATCTCTGTTAGAAAGGCATGCATCTCAGGGGCATAAGCATTCTGGAATACCCTTTTCCGAGCATGCTTGTCCACTGGGGGAACAAAGGGGAAACAAAAGCAAAGATAAACTATTGGGACTACACCAAAGTAAAAAATTTTTGAACGGTGAAGGAAACCATCAACAAAACAAAAGGCAACCTACAAAATGGGAGTAGATATTTACAAACAATATATCGAAAAAAAAAAGGTTAATATGCAAAATATAGAGAGAGCTTTTGTAACTCAACACAAAAAAAAACCACCACAAATAATCCTATTATAAAATGAGCAGAGGACCTGAGTAGATATTTTTCCAAAGAAGACATTCAGCTGGCCAATGGACACATGAAAGGATGCTCAATATCACTCATCAGCGGGGAAATACAAATCGAAACCATAATGAGATGCCACTTCACACCTGTCAGAAGGGCTAGAATCAAAAACACAAGAAATAACAAGTGTTGGTAAGGATGTGGAGAAAAAGGAACCCTCATGTGCTGTTGGGGGGAGTGCAAATTGGTGTGGCCTCTGTGGAAATAGTGCGGTGGTTCCTGAAAAAATTAAAAGTAGAAATGTCATATGATTCATAATTCCACTAAACTCCAAAGAAAATTCCAAAATTCCAAAGAAAAACACTAATTTGAAAAGATATATGCATCCCTGTTTATTACAGCATTATTTACAATAGCTAAGATATGGAAGCAGCCCATACACACACACACACACACACACACACACACACACACACACACATCACAATGAACTATGATTCAACCATAAAAAAGAGTGAGATCTTGCCATTTGTGACAACATGGAGGACCTAGAAAACATCATGCATTGTGATGCCCCCAGATATGGTTTTCTTTTTTAAAATTCCCCTGGCTATTCGGGGTCTTTTCTGATTCCACACAAATCTTAAAATAATTTGTTCTAACTCTCTGAAGAAAGTCCATGGTATTTTGATAGGGATTGCATTAAACATGTATATTGCCCTGGGTAACATTGACATTTTCACAATATTAATTCTGCCAATCCATGAGCATGGAATATTTTTCCATCTCTTTGTGTCTTCCTCAATTTCTTTCAGAAGTGTTCTATAGTTTTGAGGGTATAGATCCTTTACATCTTTGGTTAGGTTTATTCCTAGGTATCTTATGCTTTTGGGTGCAATTGTAAATGGGATTGACTCCTTAATTTCTCTTTCTTCAGTCTCATTGTTAGTGTATAGAAATGCCACTGACTTCTGGGCATTGATTTTGTATCCTGCCACGCTACCGAATTGCTGTATGAGTTCTAGCAATCTTGGGGTGGAGACTTTTGGGTTTTCTATGTAGAGTATCATGTCATCGGCGAAGAGGGAGAGTTTGACTTCTTCTTTGCCAATTTGAATGCCTTTAATGCCAGATTTCAGGTTGTACTACAAAGCTGTGGTCATCAAGACAGTGTGGTACTGGCACAAAAACAGACACATAGATCAGTGGAACAGAATAGAGAATCCAGAAGTGGACCCTGAACTTTATGGGCAACTAATATTCGATAAAGGAGGAAAGACTATCCATTGGAAGAAAGACAGTCTCTTCAATAAATGGTGCTGGGAAAATTGGACATCCACATGCAGAAGAATGAAACTAGACCACTCTCTTTCACCATACACAAAGATAAACTCAAAATGGATGAAAGATCTAAATGTGAGACAAGATTCCATCAAAATCCTAGAGAAGAACACAGGCAACACCCTTTTTGAACTCGGCCATAGTAACTTCTTGCAAGATACATCCACGAAGGCAAAAGAAACAAAAGCAAAAATGAACTATTGGGACTTCATCAAGATAAGAAGCTTTTGCACAGCAAAGGATACAGTCAACAAAACTCAAAGACAACCTACAGAATGGGAGAAGATATTTGCAAATGACATATCAGATAAAGGGCTAGTTTCCAAGATCTATAAAGAACTTATTAAACTCAACACCAAAGAAACAAACAATCCAATTATGAAATGGGCAAAAGACATGAACAGAAATCTCACAGAGGAAGACATAGACATGGCCAACATGCATATGAGAAAATGCTCTGCATCACTTGCCATCAGGGAAATACAAATCAAAACTACAATGAGATACCACCTCACACCAGTGAGAATGGGGAAAATTAACAAGGCAGGAAACAACAAATGTTGGAGAGGATGCGGAGAAAAGGGAACCCTCCTACACTGTTGGTGGGAATGTGAACTGGTGCAGCCACTCTGGAAAACTGTGTGGAGGTTCCTCAAACAGTTAAAAATAGACCTGCCCTACGACCCAGCAATTGCACTGTTGGGGATTTACCCCAAAGATACAAATGCAATGAAACGCCGGGACACCTGCACCCCGATGTTTCTAGCAGCAATGGCCACTATAGCCAAACTGTGGAAGGAGCCTCGGTGTCCAACGAAAGATGAATGGATAAAGAAGATGTGGTTTATGTATACAATGGAATATTACTCAGCTATTAGAAATGACAAATACCCACCATTTGCTTCAACGTGGATGGAACTGGAGGGTATTATGCTGAGTGAAGTAAGTCAGTCGGAGAAGGACAAACATTATATGTTCTCATTCATTTGGGGAATATAAATAATAGTGAAAGGGAAAATAAGGGAAGGGAGAAGAAATGTGTGGGAAATATCAGAAAGGGAGACAGAACGTAAAGACTGCTAACTCTGGGAAACGAACTAGGGGTGGTAGAAGGGGAGGAGGGCGGGGGGTGGGAGTGAATGGGTGACGGGCGCTGGGTGTTATTCTGTATTTTAGTAAATTGAACACCAATAAAAAAATATAAATAAATAAAAAAAAAGAAAACATCATGCAATGTGAAATAAGAGAAAGACAAATACCATATGATTTTACTTATATGTGGAATCTAAAAAACAAAACACATGAATAAACAAGTAAAAAACTCTTAAATACAGAAAACAAATTGGTGGCTGCTGGAGGGGAAGCAGTGGGAGGAATGGCTGAAATAGGTAAAGAGGATTAAAAGATACAAACTTCCAGTTATAAAATAAATAAGTCACGGTGATGAAAAATACAGCATGAGGAATATAGTCCATAATATTATAATAATGTTGTATGGTGACAAATGGTGACTACACTCATCCTGGTGAACCCTGAGTAACATATAGGATTGTGAATCAGTATGTTGTGCACCTAAAACTAAAATAACACCATATGTTAATTATACCTCAATTTAGAAAAATAAAAAAATATATATAGATGAAAACCAAAGTATTCTTTCTGTTTCTTCTTCCTACAGAAACGATGACCATCAGTTAAGAGGAATGTTTGTGCCAAGGACACAGTGGGACAACCACCTTACAAAGATCTTAAGTAACTTTTCTCATCCAACAACACCCGGACGACTCCAGTGACCAAATGCTGAGCTGTAACTACGGCAATAACTGGCCCTCTTTCCAGATTAGGTTTGGCGAATATGAGCGTTCTGGCCATCTTCAAGTGGCCTAAGGTAGTGTGGGAAGCACGGCTGTCATGGCCAAGAACAAGATCGGACTATGGAAGAAACCACCCGATGTAGTGAGAACACTAAGAGTACCCTCGATCACTAGGATTCTTAGTGATTAACATGAGGCCCTTGGTGATGGGGTCATAGCACCTGCCCTGGCAACGTCACTCTGACATGATATTTGCTTGGACGCCCTGGAAGGACAGAATATTTAAAAATATATCCAGGTGCTAAATAGGCAGCAGATCCAATTCACACTGGACTACCTTTGAGCTAATAACTGTCTTCAGAAAATAACTTTACCCCAAAAAGTGCTTCAGCCTTGCAAGGAATAGCCCCAGGACAGTAAGAGGATAAACAGGCTGTTCCCCTGGAGAAAATCTAGTGCAAGGAGGGCTGATTCACAGCAAATTCACTGCCCCCTCCCATGCATATGGCAGAGAGTTGATCATAGTCCTTTCTGTGCTAAACCCAGATTCTGAGGAGTCAGAATCCCTGACAGTGTTTTCTAGATGGCCAGCAGCCACTTCCTTGCAACGGGTGTTCAATGTAGAATGAAAGTTAATAGCCATCTCTGTTAGAGAGGCATGTGTCTCAATGGCATAAGCATTCTGGAATACCCTTTTCCGAGCATGCTTGTCCACTGGGGGAACAGCCACAGGAACAGGTGTACCGTTATGTATAAGTTGATGGAGAGGTAACACAACCCTCCCCCTGAGGAAGGCACAATTTTTGGACCATCTTGGCCTGAGTGCTTTCTGGGGTATTTCCATATGCAACAGCCCAGGGGCATAGCCTTGGGCAGCCACAAACAGGCTTCCTTTCACTTCCAGACACATATATCACTTTCATAGCACTTGGGGAATGGAAATACCTACAAGAGTGAAGGTCAAGGGCTCTCCCCGGGTATCTCATTCATTACGCAGCTTCCTTTGTGACCACATCAGCCAACCCACTGCCAGCTCTGCTCCTCATCCTCATTGCTTCTGCCTCCATACAAATGAAACCAAAGGCCTTAGCATACCTTGGGGCGGGGGGAAGGGGGGTGGGTGTTACCTAGTGGTCCTCTCTCTCCTATTATGGGTGCAAGGTACCCCAACCACACATTGCACCACTTCTCCAAGATAACATCCTCGGAAGCTCACTATCTTCATTTGAATTAACGTTTCGCTGTGGGACTAACTGGGTGGAAGCAAGATCCTTGCATGTCTGCAGAAAGTTCTTACTGTGGCAGCTGCCTGGTGCAAGAAACTCTACACGGATTTCACATCTAAAAAGGAGAGAGGCCTTTGGTTGTGTGAGTCAGTGTTACTACACTGTAGCTTCACGCATTCCCCAGCCTGCCTAGACCATTTCCATCTCTGATTGGCTTTCAACCACCTGGATCCAAAGAGAAGCCAAGGTTCTGCCTGTGTCTGATGATGTGAGAAGAATTCAACTTTCCTTGCCCAAAGTTCCACCCTGCCTGTTCCTCCCCATCCAGACATCCTCCACCTACCAGTGTTTCGAACCAAAGCATGAAGGACATGTGCCAGCAGGATAGCCAGCAGAAAGACTGTCTCTAGAGCCAGGCAGATGAGCCCAGAAGAATGGTCCCAGAGAAACCAGACTGGCCCCAATAGATAGCAGGCAGCCATCTCAATAAACTTTGACATGTCCTTGGCACTAAGAGCCTGGGTAGGAGATCCTGGGGCAGCTGTGCCTATTGTTTCCCCCCTAAGATCTTCCTGCCCAGAGAGCTAGCAGCCCTGGGTACTACTGAGTATGTTACTGGCTTGTTGGTGTGAAACAGAAGGTGGCTTTGTAGAGGCTAGCAGGCAAAGAAGCCCGGCTGCATGGCAGGCTGGTGGCTTTGTGTCTAGAAAGGTTAGTCTAGCCAGTCCAGCTGTGGCCAGAGGCTGTTTCTGGATTTGAACTCCCCGAGCCCATCTGCACCTCTGCCTCTGTTCTCTTGCATTCTGTTTGGTTTCCCTTTAGTTTCCTAGTAAATGTTCCTTTTGAAAAATTCCAACTTTGTCTCATTGAACTTGGGGGGAAGAGGATTCTCCAGTGTCTTTCCCAGGTTAGAGAAGGGAATTAACATGCCTTGGAAAAATGGAAATGGCAGTGAGAGGGTCAGATCTTAGGAAAAGACTTTGGGGAAAGCTGGTGCCAAGAGATGGGAGAGGCCAAGTGTCTCCCCTACCCACCTGGCCCTGATCCTCAGCCTCTTCCTCAGCCCCTTGCTGCCTTTATCTTCAAGCTGATCTGTCTCAGATGTGTGCAGCTGCCAGAGCATCTCCCCAGCAGCATACTGAGCACATTCAGCAAGTGATATGATGTCCAGGAAGTACACTGCTGCATGACCAGAGGAGGAATAAGGGAGGGAAGCAGAGCAGTGGTTTCTATAGTGTGGATGTTTTCAAAATGCCCCAACAATCCTCTCAATGAGACGACTTAGCCCTCATGACCATCAGTAGAACTAAATTTCATATGAAAAGAAGAAAGTGTTGCATGTTCTCATATTTAAGCCAAGGAGACTGACAAAAGGTAGACATGGAGAGCTATTTTCATGGCATCCTGTCCTGCAGCAGTGGGTGTTCCAGTTATCTGTCGCTGCATAACAAAGCACTACAAAGCTTACTGATTTAGAGGGAAATTCATTATCCTACATGGTTATATGGGTTGGCTGGGCTTAGGTGATCGCTCTCTCTTGGAGTCTCATGGTTGCAGTCAGATGGCAGCTAAGGCTTCATCTGAATGCCTGGCAGGGTGGAATATTCATGATGGATTCATCACTCACATGTCTGGCTCCTTCTCTGGGGTGACTGGAACAGCTGGATGCTGGTTGGGCATCTCTCTCCACATAGTCTCTCCACATGATTAGCTTGGGCTTCCTCACAACATGGAGGTCTCAAGGTAGTCAGACTGTTTGCATAGTACTGGCTTCCCCCAGAGCTAACATTGCAAATGTTCCCAGAACATGCTGCACGGTTCTTCTAAAAAACCTTTCAAGTAACAGAGTCATTCCTGCCACACACTACCGGTCAAGAGCAAGTCATTGCGTCGGGCCAGTCTAGATTTGAGGGACGGGATTACACAAGAATGGAATAGAAAGTGTGGCTCACTAGGGCTACTTTGGAAATAGCAGGGATGGGAGTGGAGGGGAGATGGCACTGAATCAGAGGGCTTCCTGGATAGCTGTCACCTTAAAAGCATATGCAATGCTTAACATGCACAAGGGTGGGGTGAGTGAGGCAGTAATTAGGGGCAGGGGGAGGTGTGCGGAGGGCTATCCATGGACACTTAAATAGAGCAAAATCTAAGGAAACGCAACTGGCTATCGCTGTTACAGAACTTACAATGTCACAAGAAACTTTGGAGGAAAAATGTGATTATCATCATTCTACTGAAAGCTCGAAAGCTTAAGTTGGACACTTTCCATCTCTAAGCCAAAGGGACACTTGCCACAAAGGTGTCCCCTTAGGTCATCGCTAAACTCCATCATAGGATAGATTTCTTCATGAAAGCAAGATGAGTGTTGCCAGACATTTTAAAAAGTATAATTATCAGTAAGAAATTAATTGATGATAAACACCATTGCATCTTATAGTTTACATCACATGGTGTTGCTTTTACCCATTTTCCTTACTTTTTGAAAATCCAAGTGTTATTCCAAACAGTAAAGGTAGTAAAAAAAAAAAAAAAAAATTACTATCTTCTTGGCTCAATACTAAATCTATTGTAGCTATTAGTCCAGTAATTATCAATTGCATTAAAGCTATTTCCAAACCAGCATCTGACGTAGTAATACTGATAGTTTTTCCTATCAAGTGAACATTCTCAAGACACTGATTTTAGCACAATTTAGATAAAGTTCTTTTTGCATGGCAGCAGTATCCAGATTTGACTTTATCAAAGAATGGCAATTTCTCTAATTTATCCAACTCAAAGCTGTCAGAGAATAATAAATATCTGAAGATACGTCTGTTCAGGTCTTCACAGATGAGTTTATGGGCTACATAAACTAGTAAATAAATCTTCCAGAAACAAGTGGGTTTTTTCTTTAAGTTATTTATTTATTTATTTATTTATTTATTTATTTATTTATTTATGAGAAAGAGAGAATGAGCATGAGTGGTAGGGAGGGGGGCGGGCAGAGGCAAGAGGAGAAACAGACTCCCCGCTGATCAGGGAGCCTGACACTGGACTTGATCCCAGGACTCCGGGATCATGACCTGAACAGAAGGCAGGCACCTAGACTACTGAGCCACCCAGGCACCCCAGAAACAGGTTTTTGTCTTCATTGCAAAAAAGTAATGATTTTTAAAATGTATTTTCCCCCAGGAGTTTTTAGAATTAAAGATTTTGAGTATAAAATTTGGTTTCAATCATTACCTTAAAAATGTGCTAGAAAGTGTAAGCAAGAGAAGAACCTAAGGAGAAAAAGCAATGCTTTGCTGTAAATGGTACGTTTCTTTACATTTCTTGAAGGGAAACAAAAGCACTAGCCCTGTCTGCATGTCTATCAACTCACACTGGGCCTGCTGGCTCCAGTGACATTCATGAACTTTCTTAACCAAGCAGCAAATCTGCATTATGGTCAACATTATGGATAGTATTTTTCAGTTATGGTCAGTGTTTTCTGAGAGCAAACACAGAAATTCTCTTTATTGAGAATAAGACGCAGGCAGCCCTGAGTCAAGCCCCATGGAGAGAAACAGTATGTCTCAGCTTCTGTTTAAAAAGGAGGAGCTGTTCTATGTTACTTTTCAAATTAGAACTCTAGGGTTGAAAGTACTTCAACCAAAGTAAATATTTTTCCAAAATACATACTGGTTTTATGTTGCTCTCTGCGAAGTTAAGTGAAACCGTATCTTGAACAGCACTGGTAGGTTCTAAAAAAATTGTAATTGTTGGAGTAGAATTAACCAGAAGATGTGTAAACTTCGCCCTCTGGTGTCTCCCACACATGAAAGGCACATTGAGGTGCCACTGGTCTTGCAGGGTTGGTGTGAGGAAGCTGCCTACCTGACCTACTGTGGTGAATCGGTGGCCCGAACTAGTGCTCTTAATACCTACTGGCCCTGCCACCTCGAGCCTTGGCCTAGAGATACCCAGGCCTTGCTATAACAGTCCACCTTGCAGCTTTGACAGAAACCTCTGGGGCTTCTGGGTCGGGATAATGCCATTTGGGCAGCAACTGCCACTTTGGCCCTTTGGTCCTCAAAAATCCAAAGCAAGGGAGAGTGTACAACCACTGTGTGTGCATGTGTGTGTGTGCAGGGGAGTGAGGCACACATAATCTAGAGCTGGCCCAAGGGCTGTGTTCTTATTTTTTTCCACATTTTAAAGTTTATTGATCCTGGATTTTTAAGGGGAATAAAGATGAAATTTCAAAAAATGTAAACAGTGGACTTAAAAGAAATCCAAGGGATCTAGCTGTGACTTTAAAGAGTCTCATAAAACCATAAAATGTAGGTAAATTATTCAAGCATTTATTAGATCTGATGGTCCACGTGTTGATGTTTGGCTGAACAGCTCTAGTATGTCATTTCCCTGCTCAGGTAAAGTAGCTGTTGTGGGTGCTTCTTAAGGGCTGCTCCTATGGGTAAAGCCTTAGTAGGACCTGCTTCCCCTCTTGGGTCCTTTATAGTTTGGAAGAAGAAAGAGTCTATTTGGGCAGGCCCAGGAAACCTCAGCACGGTCTTTGTATCTCATGTTTCCATGGGGAGGGTGGATCTTATGGAGGAAAGCATTTGTATAATGAGAAAAGAACCCATGACCTTCTTTGCTCCAAGGGACAACATAAAATCACCAGCTTAGTTTAAGAAAGGCAGATTTCAGGCTTGAAGCTATAATTATATGGGGGTTAAGGACTAGGAAGGAAGGTCAACTAAATGTTTACCCGCCACTTGAAACTATTCTAGTGCGTGATCTCACTGCTTTGGTTCTAACTGTAAAACATTTGCCTTTTTTGGTGGACAGAGCAGTGGTAGAGACCAGCTGGCCCTATAAGATGCAGAAGGATCTCAAATCAGTTTCCCCTCAGCAGAGTGCTGGTTGGAGACAGTCCTGACCTGTGGTAGGGCTGAGGGTCGACCCCATCACTGACCAACACTGTGACCTCCAGGCCTTACCTTTCTACTACACCCCAGGTCCTCAAGGGTTCCTGCCCAGACCCTTGTCAATCCCCATGCAACCAGATTACACACATGCCAGAGAGAGAAAAAGTAGTGCACTTGTGGGTGTACTTGGCTCCCACTCTTCTGGGGTTAAGAGGATTTTGGCAATCCTTGAAGAGCTCAAGCACACAACAGAAATGTGACATGGACTTTCTGCTTTGACTTAGCCTCTTACTGTTTTACTTCTGGTGCTCAGTATCCCTACTGCATCCTTTTATGTTTGGGATCTCCACTGTACATGTGCACACACATGAGCACAAATGCAATTATTATGCAGGAGCATTCAGAAGAGGCTGGTGCAGAGCTTCCTGTCCCTCCTAAGCAGGAGAAAATGATTAATGAAACATGGCCCCTTGCAGAGCCAGGAGACTTGATCTTTACAACTCTGCAACAAGGAGTTCTCTGGATCTTTTAGAAATTGCTGCATGGAAATATCAGAACTAAGGCAAATCTTCTTGAGTGCACTTGCCCACCTAGCACAAGTAGTCCAGTTCTCTCAAAGCCTCTTATCTCCTTAGATACCCATGACTCTCGGTCATGAAAGCTCAATACTCTCATTTAATGCAAGAGTCTGCAATGACACCTCCAGAACCCAGTCTTCAGCCAGGAAAACCATCACTGTGGATGAGTCCACCTGTAGGGCCATGATAGGTGGGTTCAAGAAAGGATCGAGTCAGAGACTACAGCATCATGTGTAGGGTTTGTCAGAGTGAAAGACCACCATTCACAGGTAGTACAGTTGACCCCCACGTAATGCAGGGGATAGGGGACTGAACCCCTCCACATAGTCGAAAGCCTACATATAATTTTAGACTTCCCCCAAATTTAACTACTAGCGGCCTACCATTGACCACAAGCCTTACCAATAACATAAATAGTTGATGACCAAATTTTGCATATTCTATGTATTATATACCTTATTCTTACAATGAAGTAAACTAGAGAAAAGAAAATGTACTGCAGGGTAAAAAAATCCCACCTATTAAGTGGACCCACCCAGCTCAAACCCTTGTTCAAGGTCAGCTGTTGTTCAAGGATCATAGACACTGAGCAGGGGCCAAGAGGGGGAGCATGACATCATGGAGCCATGGTCTGGAGTGGGGCCCGGGGCTTTGCATGCGTCTGAAGCTAAGGCGACTCCTGTGGCTCTCAGTTTCTCCTCACATGAGGAAGTTTGGCCTAATGTGTTCTGTCCTCCTCCACCTGTGGTCTGTATATCTCTGAGTCTGAGGAACTGATGGGAAGGTGTGTAGCCGGGGTGCGGCCCGTACAGGTCTAGATTCCTGTTGCCCAGAAATCCAAGTGCAGGCTCACCCTGGGGAAGGGTTTTCTGTTTTTCAGAGGCCATAGGCTCTCTCCCCACTGCCTCCCATTTTTTCTCAGTTCCCTTTTCACTGGCTCTTCATCTGTAACAAGTGAGCTGAAAGGAATTTGATTTTGAGGATTACATAAATCCCTTTGAATGACCGGTGACATCTAGTGTGGATCATAACACCAGGACTGGCACTCCAAGCCGAAGAAATTCCATTTTGTATTCAATACCCATATAGATTCTCTCAATGTATCCTAAAGGACTCATCGTGGTCCTATGACTAAGCTGCAGGGAGGGAAGAGGGCAGCAGCAAAGAGCTCCCTGGAAGGACTTCTTCATGAAGTAGGTGTTAGATGAAGAGGGAAAGACAGTCTGGGTGGTTGGTTCTTAGGGGCAGGAAGGAGGGAGAATTCAGAGCAGCCTTTTTCCCTGGCTTACTTCCTCAAGCAACAGCCTGTAATCCCTGCCTCGGGCTGTGATAAAAATCTTTATCCCAGGGGATCCCTGGGTGGCGCAGCGGTTTGGCGCCTGCCTTTGGCCCAGGGCGCGATCCTGGAGACCCGGGATCGAATCCCACATCGGGCTCCCGGTGCATGGAGCCTGCTTCTCCCTCTGCCTGTGTCTCTGCCTCATTCTCTCTCTCTCTCTGTGACTATCACAAATAAATAAAAAAAAAAAAAAAAAAAAAAAAAAAATCTTTATCCCAGGAAGCTCGTGGATTTGTCCACAGCCTCGGCAGCTCAGGCCTGTGCTCCTGATACATCAAGACAGAGGTGTCTGGGGGGAGTGGGGGGGCGGAGGCACAGGAAACTCCCTTCTCCAGGCTGCATAGTTCACACAAGCTAACACTGCTCACCCACCAAGCCCCCATGTGACTGATTTGAGATTTGCATTTCTAGGGCCTCGGGCACTGTTGACTGCAAGAACATTTTTGAATATGAAACCACTCAGTCCATTCTATTAATTCAATCTGATTGAGAATATCCATCAAATTTAGTGGGGGGAGGGGAAGAAAAGGGAGAAAGTTGATAGGCAACTTTTTGTAGATGGAATATGTTCCCATTCAAATATAAAAAGGAAAAAGGACTACCATGGAGCCACGCTTGGGTAACTGCCTAAATAGTGTCTGCCCTCTAGTGGCTAAAGGCTCAAACAAATATTTTGCACAAAATGGACTCCGTGTTTGGGCCTGGAACACTGAACTGAGACCAGCCAAGCAGGTACTTTGTGGGGACTTGATATACTGCCTCAGTGTTAAGACCTGGGGCTCTGTCCCCGGTGGGCTGAGTGCTCATGGGTCCCAGAGGCCTCACCTTCTCGGGGACCTGTGCAGCAGAGACCAAAGCTAAGTCCTATGCCAGGGAAGACACAGAGCCTGTGTAAGCCTCAGCTTTCCCACACGTGCGGACCAGCCCTGGCCCCGGGGCCTGCTTAGTGAGGAGCCCTGGGCAGGGGACCATCAGGCAACACGACATCATCTCCTGGCCTGCAAGTCTTCCACAGCTGCCCCCACAGCTTTCCCACCACCAGAGGCACTAATCATGTCCCATCCCCACCACTGGTGCTCACTGATCAGTCCCCTCCCTGCAGTCCATCCATCCCCCACTCCCAAGACCTCCCCAAGGTAAGTGAATATCGGCCAGACTTCAGGACTCTTGGCAGAGGTGTGGTTACCAGGTGCTCTAAGAACAGACGCTCCAAATAGGCCACCTGAGCCCAACCAGCCACACCTGGCGTTTGGCGAGTGCCAGGTAGGAGCAGACATTTAGCCTGCAGTGAGAATCCGTTCAAGGGAAATTGCCCAGGTGGCTTTCAAAAGCCAAACCAGGATGGTCACTGAGAGAGGTTTTGGAAGGTCTAGGGATCCTGGTGCATATGGTTTAAATAAATCACGGGGATGTAATGTAAAGCACAGGGAATATAATCAATAATATTGTAATAACTCTGTATGGTGACAGATGGTGACCAGAGTTATCATGGGGATCATTTTGTAGTGTATAAAAATATCAAATCCCTAGATACACACCTGAAACTAATAGGACGCTGTACGTCAGTTATACTTCAGTTAAAAAACGGCAGCAGGGCAGCCTGGGTGGCTCAGCAGTTTAGCCGTCTTCAGCCCAGGGTGTGATCCTGGAGTCCAGGGATCCAGTCCCATATCAGGCTCCCTGCATGGAACCTGTTTCTCTCTCTCTCTCTCTCTCTCTCTCTCTCTCTCTCTTTCTCTCGAATAAATAAATAAAATCTTAAAAAAAAAGACAGCAAGTACAACAGCAATGAAAGGCAAGGCTGTGGGTATTCCACCAAAGGAATGCTGCGCAGCGCCCCTCTCACCCCGGAGGCTGCAGGGTGAGGCTCTCTACTTCTGGCAGCTTCAGAGGATTCTGGCCAGAAGGTTTTTCCAGTAAGGTGTGGGGGAGTTGGGGGAGGAAGTCCAGGACCGAGAAGATTGCGCTCCAAGTAGAGTCAGGCCAGAATGGGGGAGCCTGGTAGGGAGAGGTGAATGGGGGTGAAGAGGGTGTCTTGGGAACTTCTTGCTCCTGTCAAAATGATGTCATCATGGACAAATGGAAGGTCTGGTGACACAGCCAAGGCTGCATGGGACAGAAGGTACCTAAAGGTCTACCTGACAATGATTGGACATCCCACAAGCATTTATATATGACTTCTGTTTTCTTGTTATCTTTATGGGGCCTTCTAAGGGGTTCTGTCCTGACTCCCTATGCTAACATAAATCTGTAAAGATTTTTAAATGATTCCTCAAATATCTCATTATCCCCTAGAAACATACAACTTGCTTCAATAATCTCTTACGCCAGAATTCTCAGTGAGAACCTCTTGTTAATGTCTAAGTCCCTTCTACAGTATGTCAAGAGAGAGAGGAGAGAGAGAAAGAGAGAGAGAGATGGAGAGGGAGAGGGAGAACCTTAAGTAAACTCCATCCTCAGTGGGAAGCCTGACACAGGGCTAGATCCCACAACCCTGAAATCATGACCTGAGCCAAAATCGAGAATCGGATGCTCACCAGTTGAGCCACCCAGGTGCCCCTATTACATCTCTTTAATTTAATCACACCCTGAAACAGTATTTAGTCCCTATGAAATTCCACAGACCACTCCCTATTGTTCCACTTCCACCTCCTTCCTTTCCATGTAATACAAGGATTTGAAAAGATGAGAGTACCCAATTAATAAGAAAATAAATCAATCCAGGGGAAAATGGCAGTAATTAAGATAGGAGAAGTGAGGCACCTGGGTGGCTCAGTTGATTAAGCATCCGACTCTTGGTTTTAGCTCTCAGGTCATGGTCTCAGGATCCCAGTATCCAGCCTTCACAGGGCTCCAAACTCAGTGCAGAGCCTGTTTGTCCCTCTTCCTGCCCTTGCTCACATGTGCAAACTCTCTCTCTCTCTCTCTCTCATTTTCAAATAAATAAAACCTTTAAAAAAAAAAAAAAAAGGAAAGGAGGCTGTTTCAAGTCCCCTATATACCTTTTATTTACATACAAACAACTATGATCCTCACAACTAGATCTTTAGTATTGAAAAGTACTTTTTTTTTTTTAACAATTTGGTGTTTAAGGCCCCCCTTCTTCATTCAGTGCCCCTCCTCCTAACTTTTGAGGTTTGTCCTTGCAAAATCCTCCCTGTCATGTCCACAGTACTACATAGCTCATAAATCTGACACTTCTGAGAACTTGGTCTTCAGAGGTGTGTGGAATATAGTGAATCGCAGTGAAACTATCTCACACCTGTCCAGTTTGCTAAAAGCTAGAGAGCACTGAAGCCTTCAAAATAATATAAGATTTGAGATCAATGCTAAAACCCATTCATTAAGTGGGCCTCTATAGCAGAGCTAAGGTTCTTAGATCATCCATGCAAAACTCTAAGTGTCTTTCAGAGAGGCTGTCAGGTGGTCAGGTGAGAGCAAGCAGATTTAGACAAGGGGGTGAATGGGTGATGGGCACTGAGGGGGGCGCTTGACGGGATGAGCACTGGGTGTTATTCTGTATGTTGGCAAATTGAACACCAATAAAAAATAAATTTATTATTTAAAAAAAAGATTTAGACAAGGGACCAGTTCTGGAGAGACCAAGAGCAAATGTGTCTGTCTTTCAGGAATTGGTCAAGGCAAGGATATGTGTCCAAACAAGGCTCTAAGAACTGAGTGGGAGACGTAGGCAAAGACAAACAGACTGGCAGAAATTGGGTCCAAAAGAAACATGGTCACTTCCTAGAGGTAGCCTCGCTAGTCAGAGCTAAAGGACTGTCTATCTGCCTACCTCCCCACTGGGAACATACCTCACACTTACCCCTCTTCCTTTGCTGACATTTTACATATGCTAGCATCTTAATTCAGATGTAACTTGCATCTTCCTTGCAAAGGAAGCCTTCCCTGAGCCTGGGCAATTCTGGATTTATTGGGGAGGAACTAGCAGACAGTCAGTGCTCCTAAGCAGGGGAATTACATAATGAGGTTGGCAAAGTGGCTTTAGGGTAGATAATAGACCAGAAGGGGTCAGAATGGAGGCTTTTGTAGGCAAGGCAAGGCCAAATCCAGCCATCAAATTGGACTCCTCCCTCTCTTTGCATGTGCAAAGATAACAGAACAGAGGACTTAATGGACTGGAGGCAGTGATGAAAGTTCTGTATGGACTTTCAATGACTGAGGAATAGTGCTAGGAAAGTATCATGGTTAGGTTCCCTAGGAAACAGGCACGGAGACCAACTTGCATGCAAGACATTTCTGGGGGTGTGCTCAGTGGACAATACCTGTGGAGGAATGAATGATGCATTATAATTATGCATCTGGGTGATTTGTCTCCCCTCCTAGACTACATCCTCTATGTGGGCAAGGAATGTGTCTATTGTATCTTGTCATTGTATCCCTAGTGCACAGTCCAGTGATTGGAACATAATAGGCACCCCCAAATATTTGTTAAATAAATGAATAAAAAGTACTAAATTTTAAAAGCCCTAAGTAAGGAAGTAGCAGTAAAAAGATAGAAGAGGGCATTTTTGATATATGTATTTATGTGATAAAACTAATAGGTCTTGGCAACTGATTAACTAATTAAACATAAGAATAAGAGTGAGGAAGAGTCTAGAATAACTCCTACGTTTCTGCATTTATATGTAGACAGAAGATAGTGCTATTTGGGGAGAGAGAAAATGCAGCAGGAAGTTTGAGTAGAAAGATAACAAGAAACAGCTCAAGTTTGAGTTATCTATTCTATATCCAAGTGCAAATGTCCAGTAGGGAGGTGAAAATAGGATTTGGAGCTCAAGCAGTAAGGCTGGACTTGGAAATCATTGGTGGTGTATCACCCAGGATCTTCCTTATCAATTTACTTCCTGCCAAGAACATCCTGTAGACCCCCACTGGAAGCTTTTTCTATTTTGTCCCCATGCTGCCCCTTTCAGCAATTTAGTGGATGCTCATATAAGTTTGTTGGGGCCGCCATAACAACAGGAATTTATTTCTCATGTTTCTAGGGGTCAGAGTTCCAAGATCAAGATGTCAACAAGCTTAGTGTCTTCTGAGGATTCTTTCCTTGGCTTGCAGATGCCTCCTTCTTACTGTGCCCTTCCATGGCACTTCCTCTGAGCACGTTGTACCTCTCAGTGTGCCCAAATTCCCTCATTTTATAAGGTCACCAGTCAGATTAGATTAGGGCCCACTGTGAAGGCTTCATTTTAACTTCATCACTTTTTTAAAGGCCTTGTCTCCAAATGCAGTCACATTCTGAGCTGTATGAGTTAGGACTCCAAAATAAGAATTTTATGGATTGACACAGCCCATAAGAAGTCTGTTTCCGGCAGCCTGGGTGGCTCAGTGGTTTAGCGCTGCCTTCGGCCTAGGTCGAGTCCCATGTCAGGCTCCCTGCATGGAGCCTGCTTCTCTCTCTGCCTGTGTCTCTGCCCCTCTCTCTCTGTCTCTCTGTCTCTCATGAATAAATAAATAAAATCTTAAAGAAAAAAAGAAGTCTATGTTTCTCCTCCTCTTCCTTCCACAGCACTGGCCCATAGGCAGCCAGCCCACACCCCTCCATCAGAGAGCACCAATGTCCGGAGGAGCCTCCCCCTCGGTCTTCAACATGTTATGGACACAGATGAGAGAGGGGCTTATACTGGCAGGGATGGGGGCGACGAGGTGGTGGGAAGGCTTGCAGGACAAATAAGAGTTCACTGGTCCCAAAAGGGAGAAACATTTTAGGCTAAGCGAAGATGCCATGATGTTAAATCTCGGAGTCCAGGGACAATTAGATGTGGCAGTTGTGGAGGTTGAACAAGGGGGATGGTAAGAGGGGTTGGCCGAGGTCACGTTTTAAAGTGCCTTCCTGTTGGCATAAAATCAGCCAATGCTTTCTGTGAAGAGACAGGGAATTGGAGGCTGCTCTGATCACTCAGGCAGGAAACAATGCAATTACTTGTAAAAGGCTGGAAGGGTGGAGGATGATGTTAAGGCAAAGAGTTGGTTGGGGTGGGGGCGGGGCCCGAGTGGGGAATAAAATACGAAGTATGGGGGGGAAGAAAAGAGAAGGAAAAAAACAGGAAGCATCTTGGTCAGATCTAAATGCTGCTTGCTGGCATCCCAGATGGCATTCTGTCTCCCTCCTCAAGAAAGCAGTCTCCTCGTTGGCCAGCCCTTCTCTGTGAAGGACGCAGGGAGCAGACGAGGCTCTAGAAATCAGGGAGTCGGTTAATCTAGAGGCACAGCAGCACAAGGGTCACCTGTGATGACGGTGGCACAGAATTCTAAGAGAAGCTGGGAAGCTGGGCACCGACAGGTCTGGTTCTGACTGGTCATCTAGAAAAGTCCGCGTAGGACTGGGCTTACAGATCAAGACCAGTGACCTAGATCCAACCACACTGGGGACGTAGTGGTGGCTGTCAAGGGCTTAAGTTTCCTTTCTTAGGACACAGGGGCAGAAAAGCAGGAGGATCAGACACTTGCTGAGGAGAAAAGTGGGGTTGGGGGGGGGTCACCGTGCTTGGTCACTGTCCTCACTAGTGAGCTCCTGGCAGAGCTCAAGGCCAGAGGTGAAATACAAGGAAAATGAAAGAGCTGGGCAAATGGTTTTATTCCAACTGTGAGCTACCATGCACCACGCCATCTTTTTCTTCCTGCTCCGAGTGAGGATGTATGTTGACCCCCGCATGGCAGTCAAATCTGTGATTATCTCCAAAGGGAGTTTAATCTTTCTTTGTGAAACCTCATGTTACGAGAACACAAGGGTTTCCACTCTGGGTCTGCCCCATGGCCCATCAGTCCTGATGTGCCCGGGGAGCCTGCTGACTGACCTTCTCCAGCTACTGCCGGGGATGGACACTTAGAGTGGAGAGGCCAGTCTAGTGCCTCTGAAGCTGGTGACTGAAGAGACGTTGGTGTGGGCCTGAATCAGGGACAGGCAATCAGTTTCTGCCAGGTGGGACTGAGGGGCTCCCAGGCCCACTCTCTGGAGCCCACCGTGGAGACAGCAGGGCAGCAGCCACGCTGGGCACAGCCTGGGGACTTCACGCAATAGCCATGGCCTCCCACTGCCTTCTCACCTACTCACCAGAATTCCTTCGACTTCATTAGTATTGAATGTGTGCTTCATTGTGAAAATAATGTAAAGATGCTACAGAAAACCAAGAAAAAGTTTTCCCACAACACCGCCCCCCAAAAGTTAGTTGTCATACAATCAGAATTCTACTTCCACTGGACCTTACCCAACTGAGTTCACAGTCTCAGTGTTAGGACCGGAGGCATTCGTGAATAGAATCTACTAGAGCTCCTCCAGCGTAAGATTGGTTCCAAGATGCTGGGCACAAGGAGTTTCTGCAAGAATGTTCTCACTTGGGGAAGGAGGCTGAGTGGCGCAGTGTTGTTTCTGAGCATTTAGGAGGAGGGGTCAGCCGAAGTTCACCTCCTTTGGGGAATGGTTCAAAGACAGTTATTGGAAATAGGAAGAATTAACCTTAAAGATAAGGAGCCATTGTTTGTGACTTTACCAAGCGAGAGGGGAGGGACAGTTAGGGGCCAAGGTCATGTGGAAGACAGATAGAGAGGAACATTCATCTAAGGGGGACAGGGACTTGCAAATACACCCTGGAAAATTCTCTTGCAGGGACCAAGTGCAAACCCAGATCGTCTGACTCCTGGCCAGAGTTCTTCCCATGTCCCCGCTTTGGTAGATGATTGAGAAAGAACCATGGGTATGTTGGACCCACCCACGGAAGCATGGAAGGAGAGATTGAGATCATTAAAGGCCTGGATAGCAAAGCAAAAAAAAAAAAAAAAAAAGGAAGATTTTACCACTTTGCCCTAGGGATGTACCAAGGCCTGCAGGAATTATGAACTGCTGGCCTGTAGCTACAGGAAGAGGATTCAGCTTCAAGAGATTGCAAAAGCTCAAGGACTTCCTTACAAAAGGAGTTCCATGTCCTGATGGCTTGGCTCTGGGAGCATCACTGTATGGATAGCTATTGTTGTGCCTCTTAACCTCTGAGCTCTGTCCTCCAGATTTTTCAGCTGTCAGCCCTGGGACAGCCAGGCCTGTGGCACATTGTACCTCTCTCCCCAAGGGACAGTCAGCCCTGTACACTGGCTATTCAGAGACAGGGGTGTAGCCAAGCTTTCATTTTCCTTGCTGTGCCTTTAAGAGCTACAGGAATGCAGAGAGTCTGGAGGAGGGGTGGGGTCTCCCAAAAGGACTTCTGGGAAAAGGATCCTGGGAATTTTTGCCAGAAACTAATCTGAGAGTCCAACTCCAAGAAGTTGGGGGTGGTTTGTGTTGGGTCAGCCTGTGATTGGACTGCAAAGTCCACCAGGGAGGAGGAAAGCAGAAACGCAAAGAGCCAAGGAAAGGGGGGAAGCCCTCCCCACCCTCACCCCCACCCCAATGCACATTCACCCAGGCCTGCAAGAGGGTGCAGCCACTAGCCTGGAGAGGATCAGCGTGTGTGAAGGGTGATGGTAACAGATGGACCCAAGGACCTCTCTAGCCCAAGTCGACCTGCAAGGCCTCCAGGGACGGGCTTGCCAACAGCTGGACTTGATCACCAGCTTGCAAAGTGAGATCACGCATCTGGTGGAAAAACAAGCAGGCTTTGCTCCCTGGCTGTTTTTAGAGGATTTTCCCAGCAGTGGATAGAAAGCAGGAGACCACCACCTGGACCCTTGAGTTTTCTTAGAGAGCACAGCTCAGGAGATTCCACTCCTGGGTGGTTTGCAGGACAATGATGGCCCTTCGGCGAGCTTCTGCTTTCCTGGTTCTGTTCCTGGCAGCTCTTCTGCCCCCACCACAGTGTGCCCAGGACCCGGCCATGGTGCACTACATCTACCAACGCTTTCAAGTCTTGGAGGTAGGTGGCATCTGTGCACCTGATCCGGGGAACATCCCTCCCAGAAGTCACCTTATCTCACCTCTGCTTCCCTATCTACTGGGATACACGTTCCCCACATAGTAATTGAGAAATACTGTGCCAACATAACGCGTGAACATTCGCATAGTCTAGTGGCTCGGAGCACCAACTCCAGAGTCCAGGCTGTACCACTCCCCAGCCTTGAGCAGGACTTCACTCCGTGCTCTGATCTAGCAATTTTTCTCATCTGTAAAATGGGGATGATAATAGAATTGACCTATGGCTATTCTGAAGATTTAAAAAATTAATCCATACTTAGAACCATTACCTGGCATGGTGGTAAATGTCCAAATTGTTGTTCTTATTCAATAATTTCAATTTTTAAAATAGAAAAACTAAAAATTTGGGTCAGTTTTTATTCATGTTTTACCATATCAGGATGATAGCAGATTTAAGCTTTTCTTTTTGTCTTTTTATGATGGAACATGAGGCCACTGTAACAAGTCATGATGTTCTACCAAAAAGCTACATCTTAGCTTCTTTGCTGCACTGCACAGGGTTTAGAAATGAGTAGATTTAAGCCGTGTTAAATAGAGAGAAAGTGCTCGGGTTGCTTCTCCATGCGTTGAAGCTGCCCCTTGTTTACAATTTACAAAATCCAACATTTTTTCGGCACAGACAGGCTTCCAGGAACAAATGTAACCCTCTGCCTTAGTCTTTGACATACTCCTAGCCATTATTTCATACTTCATTGCTTTGCTTTTGTACCAGTTAAATTTTGGTAAATTATTCATCTTCTTCCAAAAACACCTTTTCAAAGACACTCTTATCACCAATATTTATTTTCTATATGTTCTTGAACAATATAAATATATTTGAAGTCCAAATTATTTGGTCATCTAGTTAAATAAAATAATTCCAAAGAGCAACCCGAATGCATTTCCTAAAGTTGTCCAGTCCAACAAGCTGAGGCCTGGGGGCAGGGGATGCGATCTTCCGAGGCCAGTAGCCTTTTGCTGCTGCCTTACTTGCCCTCTCCTCAGATAGCTCCTCCCCAGCACGCCTCCTAGAAAGTGCTAGAATTACACTCAACCATAGTCCCTCTGCATTTAGCACCAATTTACCCTGGGATTAGCACCATGCATTTCCCTGCAGGTTTTCCTCAGTAACTGAAAAGTTGATCTGCAGACAAGGGTATAAAGTATAGACAAATACTCTGATGGCTATGAATGTGGAATTGAAAAAGATAGGGGTGTGGTTTGTATAGATCTTCCCATCCTGGTCATGACCTGGAGGGTAAGTCAAGTTCCAGGTGGTGGTCCCTGATGGCCAGTGTGGACACTTAGAAACAAACCAATATAGTCCTCACCCTGAAGCATTTGTGTCCGAGGGATAAGGAAGAAATAAAAGAATATATTTAGGTAGCTTCTCTCTTTCTCTCCCTCTCTCCCTCTTACTTTTTCCCTCTTTCTCTACCTCTCCATCTTTCTTTTCCTTCAAAGTGAACAGTCTTACGTACTGCTATTTGTAGTCTAAATTTTTGCAACTTTTGTGGGGAGCATTTTGATTGACTGACAAATGAGCTTTAAGTATACATCCTCTTAAACCTGGCCACCCCATTTCCATTCTTCATTCATTTTATTCTTTCTTTCAGTAAATATTAAGTACTATGTGCTAGGACCTGAGCCAGGTGCTAGGGATGGAGCTTACTTCTGGAAATCTACCCTAGAATAAAGCCAGATAAGTACACGAAGATGTAAATACAAAGATTTTTTTCAGAGTTGTTCGAATGGCAAAAATTTGAAAAGCCCACAAATATCCATCAAAAGAATCTAATAGAATAAATAATAGGACATCAAGTCAATGGAATTCTAGATCGTTAAAATTATTGTGTAGCTATCTATTAATTAGTACTGAAATATGTTCACGGTAGATCAGCAAGTGAAAATATGTCACAAAACCTACATATAGTAAAATCGCATTTTAAAATATGTATTCATATATATGATGAAATGCATGGAAACTTTTAAAAACTGATTCGCTAACAAATCATTATGGGTGATTATGGGATTATGGGTGATTTTTATTTTTCCCCCATCATGATTATTTGTATTTTAAAAATCTTTTTCAGTGAATGATAGCTATTTATATTACTTGGCTGATTTACATAACTAGCAATAATTTGAGAATGTATTTTCTGACTGAAGCAAGGACTGGAAAAATGCACCCAAGCCACGAGGGCATACATTCAAGACTTCCGAGAGTTCTCGAAAAACATATCCGCTATGCTGGGAAGATGTCAAACCTACACGAGTGAGTATAAGAGTGCAGTGACTAACCTGGTCCTGAGAGTCGAACGTGCCCAACGGGAGATCGACTACCTAGAGTACCTGAGAGAAGCTGATGTGTGTGTGGAATCAGAGGACAAGACCCTGACAGAAAAGCTCATCCAAGAGGCCGAAGAGGAGAAGAAGATCCGGAATCTGCTGAATTCAAGTAAGAGAACTGTGTCTTTGGCAGCTCTTCTAGGGACTCACACTCAGAGACACAGACTCAGCACAGATAGGGGTCTGGCCAAGTATGAGAGTTAAGAACCAGATGTGTGGTTTTTGGGTGCAGGTGCTGGGAGGGAAACCTTAGCAGCGAACAGGTGTCTGCAGGAAAAGTCATCCTCAGAAAGCAGCTTTTCATTGCACAGAGAGTTCCTAAAGGCCCAATAGAAGGTCAGAGCTTCAGTGTGAGGGGTCAGCCCAGGAAGGGCATTTTCAGATAGACCTTGGTTTGGAAGAGGTGTGTTGTCCCAGATCCTTCCAGAGAGAATGGAAGGTTGGTGGATTCTCACAGTGCCCTGGCAGTCAGCAGCGGCCACAAATGTGCCGAGAAACAGTCTGAAATTTTAGATGGCATTGGCCAACCCTCAGGCTGGGAACTGGGAACTGCAGTGAATTAGTACTGTGTGTGTTGTCAGGATGGTGATATCTAAGGGATTTGTCTTCAGCCTTGTGATCCCATTCAAATCACTTCCAGGCCATTAAGAATAATGGTTAGGAACTCGAATTATGATAACAAGTATCAAGCAAGAAAAACATAAATAGGAAAGAAATTTTCCTGTCCATTTTATGAAAACAATGAGGGAGACGAGTTGCCCAGCTCAGTGTCTGCATTCTGAGGTGGTTTCACTGCAAATAGGAAAACCTTAATTACATGTTAATTATGTCTGACCCAAATGTGAGAAACTCCATCAGGGAAATAAGATAAAAGCTGATTGCCGGTGTTGTGCTAAAGATTTCATACATCTTCTCCATGTAATCCTAATAAGAACTCCATGGGGCATTATAAGAAGGGTGTTTCAAAGTGAGGTGATGCTTGATCTGAGTTTTGAACAAAGCGTTAGTGAAGAATGAGCAGAGGGCACGTGGGGTGCAGGCACAACCTCCAGAGGGCGTGAGAGTACATAACACATGAGCACGAAGATCTGCAGGTGTGGCTGAGTGGAAGCTCTGTTGGGCAGGTGCATTTGGGGATCAAGAAACAAGACTCAAGGGATCCCTGGGTGGCGCAGTGGTTTAGCGCCTGCCTTTGGCCCAGGGCGCGATCCTGGAGACCTGGGATTGAATCCCGCGTCGGGCTACGGGTGCATGGAGCCTGCTTCTCCCTCTGCCTATGTCTCTGCCTCTCTCTCTCTGTGTGACTATCATTGAAAAAAAAAAAAAAAGAAAAAGAAACAAGACTCAAGGGTTCAGCAGGACCCAGATAATAAAAGACCCTCATGTAAAGCGAAGGGAGTTGAATTTGATTGGAAAAATGAGAGAGAACCACCCAGTGATTTTCGTCAGGGGCACTACATGTAGGAAGAGGGCCAGACTCAAGAAAGACCATTTAGGGGCTACTGCAGTAATTTGAGGACAACCGATTGTGTCTGCATTAAGCGTCATTGAGATGGAGAAGGCCAGATGGATTTGAGAGCCATTGAGAGTTGGAATCCCATGGCTTGGTGTCTGATAATCGAAAGTGAAAAATGAGTGAGAAGGATAAGTCCAGGACACTTTCCAGATTTTTGGCTTAGGTCTTTGGGTAGTTGTTCTCAAATATGTTGAGATAGGGGGATCCCTGGGTGGCTCAGCGGTTTAGTGCCTGCCTTCGGCCCAGGGCATGATCCTGGAGTCCCAGCATTGAGTCCCGCATTGGGCTCCCTGCATGGAGCCTGCTTCTCCCTCTGCCTGTGTCTCTTCCCCCCACCCTCTCTGTGTCTCTGATGAATAAATAAATAAAATCTTAAAAAAAATATCTTGAGATAAGAAACCCAGGGCAATTATTACTCTACTATTTTTTTTCGGAGTACTTAATACTCTGAAGTCTTGTAGTTCACTTATTTGCTCACTGCTTATTTTCTGCCTCTCCTTCTAGAAGGTCAGCTCTATGAGAGCTTGGATCCTGCATTTTATGCTCAATGCTGTGTCCCAGTGCCTAGAATAGTGTCTAGGGCCGGTGTATATTTGTCAGTGAATAACTAAGGGAGGAAATGAACAAATAGGTGGAGGGAGGGATTGTCAACACAGAGGGGTTATTAGGTTTTGACAGAAAAGGGAACATCTTAATGCTGAGGCAGAAGACAGAGGAGGGTGTCTATCTAAAATACGAAGCAATGGACCAAGTTGGTTGAATAAGTAAATGATTTTCTTTGGTGCTGACATTGTCTTGAGATGAACCACCAGGGACCAAAGAGGGGTTAGCACATAGTGAAAGAAGGAGAAAAAGGGTAAGTGTGATCCCACAGAGGATGAACAGAGGCTGCATAAAAATCTGATGGGAAAGCTTGGGTACCAGTGTGGCCTGAGCTAGAATGTGCCCGAACTTTCATGCCAGGGGTCAGGAAGGACTCCAGCCCTAAACAGTGGTGCTCAGTTAGATCCCTGACCTACTCCTGGTCCCTGGACTCGCTCAGCTCCTCAGGCCTTGGGGTCGGCCCTGTCCTCTCCAGCTAGAGCTCAGCAGACATCCTGATTTTGAACTTACTGATTTTTCAACTCCTTATCCTCTCCCTCATTCCTTGGACACTGGAGGCCTGAAATAGTTCCTCTCCCAGCTCCATGGTGAGTGAAAATTTTCAACTTCTCAGAGATTGCTACTTTCTTGCCTATCACCTCTGGAGCTCTCATTTGATGACTCTTTGGTTTAAGGTTCAACAAACACTTTTGGCCTTCTCCTCCTGGATGGGCCCTGTGCTCTACAGTAGGGATAGAGGGGTGAGCACGTCATGTCTACGCCCCGCTCTGGCTTTCTTACTGCTCTCCTTGCCTCTGATCTTGCTTCCTATCTGCTGTCACACAGACCTCCCCACAACACCAAATAAATTAGATTACACCTCTGTGTAGAATTGTTTTTTCTGCTCTCTATCAATTATCAACAGCAAAAATTCCATTCAAATCTCTTGGCTTTTTATATGGGGAAGGCCCTTTATGAAGTGACCCAAGTTGATTTTCAGCTGTTGCTTCTCCCGTAATTTACCTACATGCACTTGCAATTAATATATATTTAGTCATATAAATTATATATATTTTTTCAGTGAAGCTCTCCTGCCAGGCAGATTGGCTTCTAGGGCTCCCAAAGTATCTCACTAAATCCTCCAGGGAACCATTAATACTCTCAACCACATATATCTGTGTGTATTTGCTCCTCGACTGGGCCATGAACATATGGACAGCTTCATTTCTGTATTCACAGAGTCTGGGTCAGCACAGCCCATGGAGGAGGCTGTAAAAATGGCCTATAGTAGAAATACTGACAGCAGAGTCCCCTCAGGGCTTAGTTCAGGGGAAGACAAACCTGTAAACAATCATAATGATGTGATTAGTATAGATCTATTATTTTCAGAGGTTCTCTCCTCAAGAATAGGCTTTTCTGTATTTTGTATATGTGCCTATTCCACACTTTTTTTTTTTCCTTCGGCTATTTCTGTTAGTAACTGTATCTATCTTAGGTTTCTAATGCCAAGTAACAAACTACTACAGATTTAGCAGTTTACGACAATACATGTTTATTATTTTGGAGTGTCTGTGGGTCAGGAGCCCAGGCACAGCTTAACTGGACCCTTTGGTCTCAGGGTCCTCTTCCAAGCGCACTAAGGTTGTTGGCAGGATTAACTTTCTCATGGCTGTAAGACTGAGGCCCTCAGCTTCTAGAGCTGCCCGTCTACATCGGCAGCTCACAATGTGGTTGTTGCTTCTTCAAGGCCAGAAGGGGAACGTCTCTCTTCAGGAAGTACCAAGTCCTTCTTAAGAATTTGTATCTTGGGGCACCTAGGTAGCTCAGTTGGTTAAATGTCTGCCTTTGGCTCAGGTCATAATCCTGGGGTCCTGGGATCAAATTCCGAATCTGGCTCCCTGCTCCATGGAAAGCCTGCTCTCTCTCTCTCTCTTTCTTTCTCTCTCTCCTCAATGAATAAATAAAATCTTAAAAAAAAAAAAAAAAAAGAATTTGTATCTGATGTATGTCAGGCCCACCCATAATAACTTTCTTTTGGATTAGCTCAGAACCAGCTGGCTTGAGACCTTAATTATATTTGCAAAGTCCCTTCACCTTTGTCTTGTGATGTAACCAAATCACAGATGCTATCCTGTCATATTCACAGGTGTTGCTGGGGAGGGGATTGTGCAGGGCATCTACACCAGGGGAGGGAATCTTGGAACTCTGCCTACCTCGTGCTCTAGTCTGCTAGGCCCATCTGGTACTAATTGCCTGTACCTACCTTCTTCCTACAAGGCTCTGATCTTCCTGTATTCTATCCTTGGCCAGTGGGGACTGAGCCAGCTACAGAACTCCTACTAAAACCCTTAAGACTCAAGTCAGCACTATTGTGTGGGCAAACACCTGGGGGTTATGGGCCAGGGAGGGATCGTCACGTCACAGTATTTCCTTTCATACATACATGCTGTCTTACAAAGAGAGTTTCTTAGAAACACTAAAGGGAGAGAATGGTGCAAATTCCTTGGGAGATTCAACCTTGTGTCTCAAGAGACTTCAAGAAAATTCTGACATCAGTCTAAATGGTTTGCATTCGGAGCACCTGGTTAGGCATACAACTCCCGATTTCAGCTCAGGTCTTGATCTCAGGGTCATAAATTCAAGCCCCACACTGGGCCCTACATTGGCTCCATGCTGAGCATGGAGCCTACTTAAAAAATATGGTTGGTGTGCATTTACTCCTGGGATATTTCTCAACTAGAAAGGGTTAGATACTGGGGATGATAAATAAGATAGAATCACCCTATAATGAAGCCATTTCCTATAGAGCTGCTCTCAAGTCTTTACCCTTTATTTAGAGACAATCCCCAAATGACATTCACATGAGGACTGCAATCCCACGGATGTCCTGCAGTTAGGTCAAATTCTTAAATCTTTTTAACTCTGACACACACATTCTGCTCTTTTCTCCCTCACTCCCCATCTCTTTCACACGCACACCACACACACTCACACATACACACAGACACACATTCACACAATTTAGAATGCAGTGAGTGAAAGTACTGGTACATAATCTGACATATATATAAAAGTCATTTGGAATCTTTGGCACTCTGTTATTAGTAAAAAAATTTTGCATTGCACTTGGCAACTTATGGCAAAGCATGCTGCCTCAGACACCCAGACTGAATTTATCCAACTAACAGGTTTTCTCAGATTCCACAGGCTGTGTTCTTGTGTGGATAAGAGTATTAACCTCTTTTTATTTGTATGCAGCTTATGAAGAAAAATTCTCAAGGCAGTCAAAACAAGCCATTATCGCAGACTTGATTTTCTTTCCCGTTTCATGCCCCCTCCTTTTATTGCAAGGGTGCACATAGGTGACCTCAAGTAACCCTCTGACTTGTGCATTAAATAACTTCTATCTTTTGTTAGATCAGGCTTCAAAAAGAAAGTCTATTGCTGCACATTTAAATACCTGTGGGATCCATTCAGATATTATAAATGTGCCTGGCCCATATTCAAAGCCATTAAAAGCAAAAAAAAAAAAAAAAAAAAAAAAAAAAAAAACCCACACACACAAAAAGCAATAAACCCACTGGAAGCCAAAGAAAACATCTCTGTGAGTCAACTCCCAAGGAAAGTCCACTAGTTTGTGACAAGTGGCACAAAGCATTAAAAGATCTAATTTGCAATAATTAATTTTCCATAAGGGAGGGGATTGAGAGTATACATGCAAGTGTAACGGCAGGAGAGAGAGAGTATATATGTGCAGGTGTGCACACACACATTCTCTACCCAGAAATTGCTACATCATGGGGCCAGCAGTACCAGAAGACTATGCAGAGCTTATCCTGTCCTGTCCCCTGCAGAGTCCCCAGAGGTGGGTGTGCTGGGTCCGGAAAGACCTATATACACACTACTTCTTTTGTTTATTTATGTGGAAGGCCTGCCGTCTAGGAGAATACCTCCAGTCCCATCACTACAGATACTGATAGAAGATCCCAGAGTTGTTGTTGCTGGTGGCTTTTGGCTCTAGGTAGAGGGAACACCCATTCATTCTCTCTCTAACTCATTCATTTGCTCACTAGTTCAGCAAATGTCTCCTGAGTTCCAGGTGTATATGTTGGGCCTTGTGCCAGGCGTTAGCTATGGAACATTGACCAAGGTAACATCCTTGTCCTCAAAAAGCTACAGCCAAGCGGGGAAGCCATCTAAACAAAGCCAGGCTAACAGCCAGAGCGCTGCCCACTCTCACTGAAGGACAAGGGGCTGCCATTAAGAGTGAAGTATGGTCAGGGCTGCTGTGGAGCTGGTGGCAGGGGAGGGATGTGGAATCTGGAAAGTAACCCTCAAGCTGAGTTTTCATAATGGAAAAGAACAGATTAAATGGAGAGTAGAGTAGAGAGGCTGCTTCAAGCAAGTGGAACAGCCTGTGGGAGCAGAGAGGCCCTCACGGAGAGCAGGTGGAAGAACTGGAAGGGGGCTTCCTCTGTGCTAAGCCGGCTCATGCTTTCAGGCTTCGGGAATGACAGTAATGCGACTCCTAGGAGCTGCTGTTTATTGAGTGCTTATTATGTGCTGAGTCGTCTTTAAGTATGTATCTATCTTACTGTATTATATCATCCGATTCTCACACAGCCCTATGTGTACCTATTACAGTTATCCCCATTCTATCTGTGAGGAAATCGAGGCACTGAGAGCATGACCCAGCTGCCCAGGGTCTCCTGGCTAATAGATGCCAGAGTTGGGCCGCAGACTGGGGGGAGGGGGAAGCTGCCTCCTACACATTCTGGCCTCTCTCATTGTGCTGCTGTGCTCAAGAGTGGCAAGCATGGGTGCGTCAGGGCTCCCAGGGAGGTTGGGGAAGGTCATTCCCGCCACAGGGCAGTGGGGAGGGCGGGTGTGCGCAGGAGGGGGAATGGGAGCCGGGTGGCCATCTCCAGGGCCGTCCAGGAGGCACTCGGGGTAGGAGGCCTCTGTGTCAGTGCCTGCACCCAGGAGGCCCAGCTGGCCTGTGATCTCCTTGTGGGGCACACCTGAGGACCGAGACAGTCCTCTTGGTCACTGTTTGATGATGATTCCTACTCACAGATTACTTGAAATCATTTTTTTAAACCCTGAGAAGGGTCAGTTTTCTTCCCCCACCTCCTTGGTTTTTAATTCCCTGCCTTTCCTTCGTTTACTTTTAGAACTAAAACACTCCTCTTCAACCACCCCCCTCCCCGCCACCACCAAGATTTTCTCAGCAGAGGAGTTCCACACACACTTCCCTGTGCTAGAAACCTCGGAAAGGTCTCTTTGGCCCTCATCTG
Organism: Canis lupus baileyi; assembly: GCF_048164855.1. NCBI lineage: Eukaryota > Metazoa > Chordata > Mammalia > Carnivora > Canidae > Canis > Canis lupus. The sequence continues at coordinate 19,673,096 of NC_132860.1, read as the reverse complement.
ACCAGTCACCAAAGCCAGTAGACCCTTTTTTTTCTGCAAAGCCTTCTTGTGTTCTTTCCATGGGCACTGTTCTCTCCTCGTCTCTTGTCCTGATTATTGCCGGAGCCTGCTCACCGAGCTTCCTGCCACCACGCTCTGCCCGTTCCAGGGCTCTGTCCTGTATGGTCACCGGGCTTAGCCTGCTAGAGTTACTGCATCATTGCTTTAGCAACCTTGACAGTAACCACAACTTATAGGGTAAAGCAAACCCCATAAAATAGCATAAAGAAAGCCCTTTACAACCTGACCTCAACCTAGCTTTAAGTATTTTGTCACTTTCCACGAAAGTAACACCTGCTGATAAAAACTATGACTATCGTCTGCACTATATTTACCCTATTTACCTTTCTGTAAAGGGAGATAACACGTCAATGGCTGAACACATGAACTTCAAGCCTCACCTTATGTCTCTACTGCCTGTCCCCATCCACCCACTGCTCTGTGCTGTGTCTGATGTGCTATTCTGAACACACTAAATAGGGTTCATGCGCCCCTGCATTATTCATGCTATCTTCTCCAAGTCTATCACAGTGCTTGGAACAGAATTGAAATCGATATTTTCTGACCTTGAGGAATAGTTTATTAGAAAGTGGGGGCAACTACTTGCCAAAGACTGCATTAAGGCCTCTTGTCTGTTATGTTGTCCAAAGCCTACAACAACCCCGCCAGGTAGATACCATTGTGACTTCTTGTCAGATGAAGAAACTATGGTGCAGTGTTTCATGCAGTCCCATCTGCCTCCCATACTCCTGTTACATTCAGGAATGTGCCCCCCCCCCCAGACACACCAGATTCATCTCAGCCTCCTTCTGCTCACCGTGCCCTCACCCCATTCTATCTGTGAGGCATTAGCTATGGAATTGACCAGGGTAACATCCTCATCCTCAAAAAGCTACAGCCAAGCAGGGAAGCCATCTAAACAAAGCCAGGCTAACAGCCAGAGCCCAGCTTAGTTATCTGTTGCCACAATAATGCAATGCTGTGACTTCGTGGGTTAAACCAATAATCATTGGTTATTTCTCAGGAGTCTGCAGGGCAGCTGGGCAGACCTGGGCTGGGGTGGGTGCTCTTGGCTGGGGTCCCAGGGGCACATGGCCTGAGGGATGCCTGGTTGAGGATGATCTCAGCTGCCATGGCTTGGATCTCCTCCACATGGTCCCTGATCCTTCAGGAGGTGAACCTGGGCGGTGATGGAGGCAGACCTCTGAGAGAGGAGGCACAAGCACACTAAGATCTGGTCACTTGTACCCAATTTTTTCGGCCAAAGCAAGTTCCAAGTCTGGCTCTAGAGCCTACCCTTCCACTAGAACCTTTGACAGCATCTAAAAAGATTTTTGATCTTAATGCTCCTGTAAACAGGCATTAAACAAGATCAGTTTTTACAAATGCAAATTTCTACTGGAATCAGTAAATCAGGCATTAGTGTGTAGCTGATGGTTTTGAGGCTGCTGCAAAGTTCAAGTTCAAGAGAGCAGGTTCTGGACTTTGAGACAGGATGGTGAGAACAAGATGAAGTGAGATTCACAGGAAGAATCGGTGGCACAATGTCAAAATGACTCTGTTTCCTAACCAGGCAAATGGGAGAATGGGAGTACCACGCCTAGAAATTGAGAACATTTCTATCCCTTTTAGTTTGGTAAGAATAGGATTACAGGAAGAAAACAAACAAAAAACACTATGAAAAAAAAAAAAAAAGCCCACCACAAAAACCAGCTCAGTTTTTAAATGAAAAATAAACAAAAACAAAAAGTTCATAATTATAATCTCGGAATGCTTAAATGTTGCAACAGTCAGATAATTGATTCAAAATGGAGTTGTTTGGTCAGAAATTCCTCAGAGGATACCCACTTCAGTGCCTCACTTCCCATGAGTGTTGATGGCGTGGCGCCTCTAGGACAGCATTCTCAAACTTCTAGCTTCGGGAACCCTTTACATTTCTAGAAATTATTCAGGATCCCAAAAAATTTTTCTTGATATAAGTTACAACTATCAATATTTACCACATTCAAAATTAAAATAGAAAGATTGTAATATATGCCAGATGCTATTTTAAGACAGGACATACAGCAGTTAAAAAAAAAGAGAGATTAGACAAAGCCCTGCCCTGGTAGGGTTTACATTCTATTGAAGGGAGTCAAACAATAAATAATGTTAACAGATACATTTATTTTTTAAAATATTTTTATTTATTTATTCATGAGAGACACACAGAGAGAGGCAGAGACATAGGCAGAGGGAGAAGCAGGCTCCATGTGGGGAGCCTGATGCAGGACTCAATCCCCTACTCCAGGATCAGGCCCTGAGCCGAAGGCAGATCCTCAACCGCTGAGCCACCCAGGCGCCCCCCAAAATAATACATTAAACAGATAAATTTAAAACATGTCAGATAGAGGATAATAAATCCCACGGAAGAAAATCAGATGAGGTGTGGAAGTTAGGGCAGCTGGCCAGTGCCCAAAGGAAACATCTGAAAGCAGTAGGCTGTGCTGGATTCTAGCTGTAGGGACCCCATGGAAGGAGCCGGCCTGACTCACACTTATACTCACACTCACACTCACACATCTTCCAGGCCTCCATGCGCTTCTGTGTAGTTCTCAATTTGATGTTGAGGAACAGAGCCATGCAAGCAACCAGCCATATAGCAAATCTGTTTTCTTTCTCACAAGCTACTGTTAATCACTGATAAGGGGAAGATGTCAGGGCACCTTAGTGGGGACTATGAAATACTTTGAATTTAATGCTGGGAACCTGGGACAACTCCTAGAGTAGATTTACTAAAGATTTCTCTATGACTCACCAAAACCAACATACAGAGCACCTAGTGTGCACCACCCTTTCAAAGCCCTGGATGCACCCTCCTGCAAAGCGAAATTCTCCTATGGCTCACCGAGCACCATTTCACACAAGCCAACCTTCTTGCTTTCCTGCCATCCATCTACTCAGGCACTCAAGAGGGTGAAAGAGCACCTGCGAATGCCCGCACCTACCTCTTGCTATTTAAATCCATCCAATTTCTAAGCTGGCAGAGCATGAACGGGGATAGAAGTTTGAACACTGGCAAATACTGTCTTCTCCAAATCAAATTGATCCTTGAGTTTGTAGACAGTAAGCAATGAGATTAAATAGGAAGGATATACATAGTGGGTCCCAGGCGCTCTGGATAAAACCAGATATAAGGGACACCCGAGTGGCTCAGCGGTTGAGCGCGCCTGCCTTCAACCCAGGGCATGATCCTGGAGTCCTGGGATCGAGGCCCACATCGGGCTCCCTGCATGGAGCCTGCTTCTCCCTCTGCCTGTGTCTCTGCCTCTCTCTCTCTGTGTCTCTCATGAATAAATAAACAAAATCTTTTAAAAAACAAAACAAAGCAAAACAACAGAAATAAGACCCACCCCCCATCCGAGTAGTTACAGGAAAACAGAGTGAGTAAGCAATTCTGATTCAGCAAGATAACATTCTGGAAGAGATCTGCACTGAATGCTTTGTGCACACGCAAGAAGGAGCAACAGATTACTCTGCAGGAGCCAGAGAATTTTGTTTTGAAGGATTCGTAGATGTATTCCAAGTTAGTGACAGTGAGCTAAGGAATAAAATGGGAAAAGTCTAAAACTTGTAAGAGGTCATGGCAAGTTGGTGACGAGTGACCAGCCCAGTGGAGTAGGGCAGCGCCTAGAGGAGGTCGGCGAAGGACCGTGAATGCCATACTGAGATCTTTGAAATTTATTCTGTGGGCAGAAAGCATGAAACAGCCCTAATTTCTAACAGTGAAGCCCCAATTTCAACAAATTAAGTCTACACTGACAATTTCATTATATTTGCTCAAAGCTTTTGTAATTAATTGCTCATCTAAGAGCTCCACCTTTATCATTCCGGAGCCGGACATTATACCTGTCACTCGATAGGTATTGACTAATGTTTATTAACATGAATACAATCCAGGTTGTTGAAAGAGTCAAGTTTTGTAGCACAGAATTTCTTTTTTTTTTTTTTATTTTTTTTTATTTATGATAGTCACAGAGAGGGAGAGAGAGAGGCAGAGACATAGGCAGAGGGAGAAGCAGGCTCCATGCACCGGGAGCCCGACGTGGGATTCGATCCCGGGTCTCCAGGATTGCGCCCTGGGCCAAAGGCAGGCGCTAAACCACTGCGCCTCCCAGGGATCCCTGTAGCACAGAATTTCAAGAAGCAGTCAAAATACTCATTTTTGTTTTGTTTTGTTTTTATTTTAAAATACTCATGGTTTTACAGGAGGGTTTTTAAAAAATATATTTCATTCCTCTTTTTCCCAAGCAAACCCAGAAGCTCCCTCTCTGTGTCTATCCCTCCATATTCCATCACCCCCATCCCTCAAGGCTCCTCCCATCTAACCAGTGGCTAAGACTTGACCCCTCTTTTCCTATTTCTCGAATCCATACTAATTTTCCCATGCCCATCATTATTTGGATATCTCTGATCTGGATTGTACTTCTAGACTCTACCTGTTTCCCTGTGATCTCTCTTTCCCACTCCTCAACATCAACATCCAGATCTATGTTTCTGAGACATAACTAGAGGAGAGTTGAGTCACTCCCCTGTAGAGGGACAAGTCTCACCAGATCTGGAGAGAGTGTTATGTTAAATAAGGGGAAAGGTATTTAAAAAATTCAAATAAGTGATATTTGTATATGAAGTCACTGTGAGGCCTTAGGCCAAATCCTAGCCTAATTGCTTGTCTGCAATTGTGTCCCAAGGAAAAACCACAGATTTGCATTCTCTGGTTTGCAGGTGGAACCTTGCTCGCCATTGATTCTGTTAAATAATTTGCATCTTGGCTGAACTCAAAGGTTTTAAATTTATTTCCTTCCTCAACCTTTTTTCTCCTGCTAATTATCTCTTGCTCAAGAGAAGCACAGCAGGCAGTTCTCTTACCCTTTTACAAACACACTAAAAGTATATTTTCTCCAAATTCCAAAAGAAGAATTTCTAAAATTATAGACTCTCAGTCCTGAAAAAAATATAGAGAACATCCAACCGAAACCCCCCATTTTAGGACTAAGGGCAGATTGACCAAGGGACTTGTGGGGAAACACACAGAGAACCAGAGACAGGGTTCAGACCATTCAGGTCTCTGACTCCCAGTCCCAAGTTTCCTCTACAAAGGAAGGACAGCACAAGGGGAAATTCTGTGTTTTCTGTATTTCTGTATTCTCAGGACTGTCTCTCCCTAATCAAAACCATCTATCAACACTCTCTTGTTTTGCTATTTCTCTAAGGATTCGCATGTAGTAGGAGGAGTAGAAGGAGAAAGGAGAATGATTGTACTAGTTTCTGCTGTATATTAAATGAACATTTTCTCCCTTGTGAGATGTTGAATGTGCCTTGTTCTTAGACACAGTCCCCCTCTGTAGCTGTGCTGTAAGCCACAGACTCTCCTTCTGGAGGGATGGGCATGTCCCCGGGGGTTGGCTGGAGATTTCCTGGCTTGCCCTGCCTCTGGGTTCACACTGAGCTCAGAGGACCCATAGCCCTGTGACCTTCCAAGTAACTTGTCCAACTCTTTTCTTTTCATTTGGAAAATGGAGATTAAAATGTGGACCACTTAGGCTTATTATAAGCACTTATTGCAAGATGATGTGAATAAAGTGCTTGCTACTGTGCAAAGCAAATTATATGTATCTGTAGATATTTATTAATTTCTCAAGCCTTTGTGCTTGTTCTTCAATTGCAAACAATCTCTGAGCTTCTCTAGTGGTCCATGGACCCCTCCTCTTCCCTATTAAAGGCATCTATTAAAAAAAAAAAAAAAGACACCGATGAGCTTAAACCCTCATTTGTTCATCCTCTGTGATCACCAGAGAGTGTGGGAAGAGCAGAGGGTGCACAGGAGACACTCTCAGCTTGAGAAGCAGAGAAAAGGTATAGCCCAGAGGACCCCCTCATAGTCCTTTCTCTTCCTCTCAGCCTGGCGGGGGTGGGGGTGTCCTTCCCTTAGCTGTTCCTGCAGTGCATAAGATTTGCAGTTAGCCCAGGCTTCTCTGTTGTCCCTAGGGGTTAGCTTCCTATACATTAATCACCCCTTGTCTGTGGTTTCGCTTTCACACTTTTAGTGACGACAAGAGGGGTGAAGACAGCACAGTTCAGGTACTTTTGAGAGAGAAGGAGACCACGTTCACAGAACTTTCATTATAGTGTATTGCTATAATTGTTCTATTATTAGTTGTTGTTAATCTCTTACTGTGCCTAATTTATAAATTATACTTTATCATAGCTTTGCATGTATAATATACAGGAAAAACATTTATGTGTGTGTGTGTGTGTGTGTGTGTGTGTGTGTGTGTGTGTGTGTATTTCCACAGTTCTAGGCATCCACTGGGGGTCTTGGAACATATCCCTCGCAGCAAGGGGGGACTATAACCAGGCCAGCCAGGATGAAGTGGACCCAGAGGCCACGAAGAAACAATCCTTGGAAACATTGGAAACAATCCAATTTTTATAAAGCATGTCTACAGGGGGACATGGTGGCAACTGATGGCTGACAGACTTTTCTAGTGCCTCCCTTGGCCACGCTGGGGACCAGGCAAGGCCCCAAGGCCCCTGGGCATTTGGGAGCAGCCGATGATGACGTGACAATGTAAAAGACTGAGTTTTGGGAGCTCAGCTCCTCCCAGCTAATTTTGATCCCCATCCCCACTCCTGCCATATGTTCTTTGACCAGCACCTTGTGTCAGATTTTTAAATGAAATCATGGATCTTAAAGTATCTTAAAAGCTTTAAAATACTTTACAAATTATTATTTATTTAAGACCGGCCTGTTGTCAGAACTCCAGATGCACAATACTGTATAGGCCCTAGAAAAACATCTGTTTGAATTAAGCTCTTTTCTTCATTAATTCAACAGATATTTACTGAACCCACAAAGCACTGAGTTAGTAGGCAGTAGGGTACAATAGTAAACATGAAGACAAAAGCCCTACTTCTGTGGAGCTTATAGTCTAGTGGGAGAAAAGGACAATAAGCTAGAAAATAAAACAGATGACATAATTACAGAATATGACAAGTGATCTCAAGGAAATAAGAAAGATGTTGTATTAGACCATTTTAAATTTAGATGCAGTCGTCATAGGAAGCCCTTTAGGGAGATGATATTGAAACTGATTTTTGAAGGCTGAGAGGAGCAGACTGTGGGAGGATCAGGGAAATGAGTACAAAGGCAGAAAGAATTACAACTGCAGGAGTTATTAGGCACAAACTTGACATGCTCCTAGAATAGCAAGAAAGCCAGCATAATCACAACACAGTGAACAAGAGGGAGAGTAGAGAATAAAGTCCCATAGACAGGCAGCTGCCATATCATTTAGGTATTTAGGATGGGGTAAGAGGTTATGATTTTATTCCAAGAGTGATAGGAGAATGGGTTTAATGGTCAGCCATATAATTCATGGTTTTAAAAAGATCACATCCCCTGCATCATGGAAAACATATTGTAGGTAAGCAAGAATAAAATTGGGGAGACAAGTTGGAGACCACTGAAGTGGTCTAGGCAAAAGGGGAGGATTCAGGGAGTACAGGGATGAGTGGTGAGAAAAAGAGGAGAGAGACATATTTGAGCATTTTAATTTAAGTATAACATCATTTAAAGGTTAGTTTTAATATCTGAACTTGCCAGTAGTGGGGAGATGGGGAGAAAGGAGTTAAGAATGACTTCTAGGTAAGAAATTTGGTTGATGTTTTTTGCTTAAGATGGGAAAAGTAGGGAGAGAGAGAGGTTTTTTTTTGGGGGGGGGAAGCAAGAGTTCTGCATTGAACAGGTTAAGTTTAAAGATGTCCAAGTAGGGACATCGAGCAGGCAGTTGGATAAGTGAGTTTGGGACTAAGTAGACATCTAGATAGGATGTCATTCCAGAGGCAAATTCAGAATTCATCATTAGTTAGAATTTACATGTATGCAGAGCCATCAGAATGAAGCTGAATGAGGTGGCTCTGAAAGCCATAAGATAGAATGAGGTGGCTCAGAGCTGAGATGTGAGGACAGAGCACTTACTCCTTAAGTGAGAGAGGAAAAAGAACCAATAATGGATCCCAAGAAAAAAAATCCAGAAAGACGGGAGGACAAACAAAAGGAGGGGTGTTCCAGAAACCAGAGAAAAGACTTTCAAGGGGAAGTAGTGATTAAGTAATCCAATTTTGCTGAGAAGTTGATTAGGACATAAGACTAAGAATTGACCCTTGGATTCGGCCACATGAAGGCTGTTGGTGACCTTGACAAGAACTGATTCTGTGGAATAAGCAGAGGAGTTTAGACCAGTGAAGGCCTGAGGCCTGATTAGAGCAGCTTAGGACATAATTGGAGGTGAGGAAACTCCTCACCGAAGAGTTTCATTAAAAAATGGAAGAGAGAAATGGGGCCCCACTAGAAAGTTCTATATGTTTACCAAGGGGAAGAGTCCAGTAGGTAGGGAGAGACTATTGAGGCTAAGTCCTTGAGTAAGTTAGAGAGGATGAAATCTACCACAAAAATAAAGGGAACAGGAGACAAGACAGAGAATATGGGTTCAGATACAATTGGTTATTAGATTTGGTGGTTGGAAAACTCATTCATTCATTCATTCATTCATTCATTTAGTAAATACTAGCCTACTGTGTGACATTTTCTATCTTAGGGGCAAGATATACAGCAGTGAATGAAATGGATAAAAAAAGCTCATGCTCTCATGACATTTACATTCCACTGAGGGGAGTCAAGCAGTAAATATGTTAACAGATGCATTTATAGGATGTCAGAGAGAAGATAATAAGCACTATGGAGAAAAATGAACTAGGGTAAGGGGGTTATGGGGACCTGGAGAAGAGGGTTGCCATTTTTTGTAGAGTGGTCAGAAAAGGCCTTAATGATTAGGGAATATTTGAGAACAGGCCTAATGGAAGTGAGGGAGGAAGCCGTGTACATATCTGGGAAAGATGGTTCCCAAGCAGAAGGATGAAAAAGTGACAAATTTCTGAGGCAGGGGTGTGCTTGGCACAATTTGAGGAATAGCAGGAAGGCCAGTGTGACTGAATGAAATGAAGAGGGTGGGAGTATTGTAAGGCCAGAGAAGCCACATGAGGACAGCTCACCTGCCTGGAAGGTAAAGACTTGAACTGTACTCTTAGTAAGATGGAAAGTCACTGGTGAGTTTTGAGCAGACATGTGATATGATCTGACTGATATTTTGAAAAGATCACTTTGGCTGTTATGTGGAATGCAGTACAGGAGTCAAGGATGGACGTATGGCCTCCCTGTGGGAAATTACTACAGTAATGCTGGCAGGAGATGATGCAGTTCTCGACTGGCTTCTATTTTCTCAGTGAAATAAGAGTCGAGACCTTCATATGGGAGTGAGGAAGGTATGATGGAGGCTTTGAGGAGAGAAAAGAAGGTATGGTAATAGTAGATGATGAATTGATGAAGGAACTGCGATAGAATTCTATCCAAACAGCTGTCATTAACAAGCAGTTTGCTAAAATGCTTGCTTACCTCAAAACTTCTGGAACTTCTGGAACTTCTCAGGCTGTGCACCTCTCCTCTTTGTGTCCAGTTTCTCTTCCTTTACCCTGTTTCCTGTCCTCTGACTCTAGAGAGTCCTCATTTGGCCTGAAGAACCCAAGCATCTATTAGGAAGAAAATGACAACCCACTGGCCCATCCAGCTTCTTATAGCAAAGCCTTTGCAAAGCCTTGAGGGAAACACACAGAGCTCAGTGCTCCTGGGGAGAGTGTTAAATGCCTGGCACCCCACCACCACACACTCCAGCAGTCACTGAGAGAGGCCCATATGGTTCCCATACAGACCTTGGCAGGATTTCAGGGATACCCACAGGATTCCTTATGCTTCAAATAAGCCACCACTCCCCACCCCCATGACACTGCTTACCTCACAACAGACTAACAGGGCAGCCCCAACAACGAGTTCCTCACTAGAACTGGTGACCCACCTTTCCTGAAATGACCAGTAGAACTAATTTCATCTTGGCCCATATCCCTCTTTACCATGGACCCCATGAGAATTCCAAGATACTAAGGTCATCTCATGGAAGATAGTGTATTTGAGGGCCCGTGGAAGTGGCTTCCACCATGTCTGTCTAGATCTCAGTGGACAGAAGACAGATCAGTGGGTACAGCCTAACTGCAAAGAAAGGTGCGAATATACAAGTAGGGAAGAGGAAAATGAAATGGCATTTGATGAACACAGATACTGTCTCTGCTATAAGTAGGGAAGAAACAAGTAGGAGGCACACACAACGACAGTAGTGACACAAAGATCAAGGGAAATGAAATCTTCAAGAAAGAGGGACTCCTCGGTGGTTCAGTGGTTGAGCATCTGCCTTTGGCTCAGGTCATGATCCTGGGGTACTGGAGGATCCTGCAGGGAGCCTGCTTCTCCCTCTGCCTTTGTCTCTGCCTTTCTGTGTCTCTCATGAATGAATAAAAAAAAAATCTTAAAAAAAAAAAGAAATCTTTAAAAAAAAAGAAATCTTCAAGAAAGAGAAATTGATCAAGACTGTCATGCTGTGGGGAGATGAAGTAGGATATGAACATAAAGGTCCGAGTTTCAGTTGGGAAGTCCTTGGTGATGTTACGAAGGGTATTTTCTGTGAAGTTATTGTGAAGTGAAAGATGAGAGGTGAAGAAATAGACCAAGAGAGCATAGACTATTCTGGAGGAAGAACTACATAAAATGATAGAGTGAAATAGCTAGAGGATGGTGTCTAATTGAGGGAGAATTGTTTTTGAATATAGGCAGGGTGTTTACAAGCGAGGGAACTAGCAGTGAAGGAGAAATTAAAGATAAATAATAGAATGGTTGCAATTCACCTAGAGAGTCGAGAAGCCAGGAAAGGGGGCACCTGGGTGGCTCAGTGGTTGAGCGTCTGCCTTTGGCTCAGGTAGTGATCCCTGTGGGGGCCTGCTTCTCCCTCTGCCTATGTCTCTGCCTCTCTCTGTGTGTTTCTCATGAATAAATGAAAAAAAAAAAAACTTAAAAAAAGCCAGAAAAGAGTGAGATCAGAGCACAAGTGAATGTATTAGTCTTGGACAAGAGGAATGATGTGCCTCTTCTAAGATGTGTGGGAGGGTAGCAAGAGTAGGAACAACTTAAGAAAAGTTTATAGTGAGGGACAGGAAATGGAGGGACTTCATGTCTAATGGTGTTTATTTTTTCAAAGGAGTTAGTCTGTTATTAATGTACGGACTGATGAGGTAGTGTGTGTGTATGTGGTGGGGGTGCAGATTTAAGACACCTGCTATGTGGCAGATGGGGGCCTAACCATGGAGAGAGCGGTATGGTACTTAGTGCTCAGCTGAAGTTGGAGATCCCTAATGTGTAATGACACATTTTTGAGAGAGTTTCTCTACCACACACTCTGGGACGGAGCCAGATATTTGAACTCACCCAGAACCAGGGGTTTTTGTAGAGTGGGTAACTGTGGAATAACAAGGGGGTGGTGGGTGAGGGCGCTGGTGAGAGAGGTATTGCAGTAGTCCAGGCTAGATAGGAACAGAAGCTGATAGCCTGGGAGAAAGCAGAGGTCAAGGGACTGGAGGGCATGAGGAAATGGAAGAGCAGAGTCGGTAAGAATAAAAATGTGAGAAATGGAAGAGTAAGGAATTGTTGCAGAGGGTAGGAGAGTAGAGTTTTCCATTTCTAATAGGGAGCAGTTCCAGGGGATGGGGGGCAGGGATCCAGAATATGGGTGTGGGAGGGGGTTGCTAGAATAGGTTGAAAGCGTTGTGCTGTGGAGTTGAAGAGGTTGAGGTAACCGGGCTCTTGATGCATATGGGGTAGTGTCCTGGAGAGCTATCAGTGATTTAGACTAGAAGGAGTCGATAGCATGAGATACAAAGAAGGGAGGTTTTTTGCATGAAGGTAGAGAAGCCAGAGAAATGTAAAGCCCTTTTGTTACTTCATCTTCCTCCACCTATTTCAGACCCTTATGATCCTGTTTAGAATATAAGACATACTCTCCTAGTTGGTTTCCCTGATTTTGGTTTCTCTCCTATGTATCCATCATACACACGACTGCTTAATTAATCTTGACCATGATACTCTGTTGCTCAAAAATTTCAGTAGCTCCCTACCTGCCAGTAGAATAAAATCCATATTCCTTAACCCCACCCCACTGCCCAATGTTCCAGGCACAGAGCTGGTTTCAATCTACTACTTTGTTTTTATGCATCTAGTTTGAGGCAACAGCAATTATTGGATTAAATTCTACACTACTTTACTAACAGGAGTCATGAAGGACTTTCCCAAATGTGGTTTTGTGAATTGCAAAGAATGCTATTCCCAACCATCTCAGAATGGCACCCCTCAAGGATCAAATCAAATGTAGGTTATCCCCTTCTTCAAATGATATTACCATCCTCTGCCCTTTTGTAAAAAATCCACTTTAAGTTTTCTATTGTAGTTTCTATAAAGCAAGAACCAATCTTAACTCATCATTGCCCCTCAGCCCTTTGCACCTCAGTTCATAACACCTAGCTCAGTATCTCACCTTTTGTATGGATCCAGTGTCTGCTGACTACATATATGCATTCATGAGTAAATAAAGGAATGGATTAGTTATAATGTTCTAATAGGATTAAGGGCCAGAATCCTTCACTAGAAAGTGATCTCCTCAAGGTTTAGGGTTGATATTATGTTTTTTATCCTCAATACTTACTTAGCGTGGTTCTGGGAACATTGTAAGCTAAGTACACAGTAGATAATTGGTAAAATCTTGGCAAATGGAATTGAACTAGGCAGCTTTGCCCCTAAGTGATTCTTGCTGTCTCAACCCCAAGAAGGTGAACAGGGTCTCTGACCCAGCAAATAGCTATTTAAATCCTGATTTGAATGAAATGTTGACTCTTCTAATTGGATAGCAACTCCCTTAACAAGAACCCATTTATTCATTTAGCTCTTTGATTCTTTAAACCATACGATAAATTGTGATTGATCTATGTGTGATAACTTTATTCTAGACACAGAAGGAAAAAAGCAATCTGTTAGAACAGACACATGAAAAGATGCTCAATATCACTAATCATCAGGGAAATGCAAATCAAAACCACAAAGAGATATCACCTCATACCTTTCAGAATGGCTAGTATCAAAAAGAAATAACAAATGTTGGCAAGGATGTGGAGTAAAAAGGAATCCTTGTATACTATTAGTGGGAATGTAAATTGTTGTAGCCACTGTGGAAAACAGTGTGGAGGTTCCTCAAAAAATTAAAAATAGAAATAACATATAATCCAGTAATTCCACTACTGGCTATTTACCCAACAGAAACAAAAACACTAAATTTGAAAAGATATGTGCATCCCTGTGTTTATTTCACCATTATTTATAATTGCCAAAACATAAAAGCAACTTAAATGTCCTTCAATAGATAAGTGGATAAAGATGTGGTATATATAAAACGTTACTCTGCCATAAAGAATGCAATCTTGCCATTTGTGACAACATAGATAGATCTAGAGGGTATTATACTAAGTGAAATAAGTTAGAGAAAGACACCATATGATTTTATTTACATATGGAATCTAAAAAAAAGAAAAGAAAAGAAAAGAAAAGAAAAGAAAAGAAAAGAAAAGAAAAGAGACCCCATAAATATAGGGAACAAACCATTGTTGCGGGGAGCAAAATGGGTGAAGAACAGTGGAAGGCACAGGCTCCCAGTTACAAAATGAATAAATGTGATAAAAGATAGAGTATAGGGAATATAGTCAATGGTATTGTCAGAGTGTTGTGTGGTGACAGATGGTAACTACACTTGTGAGCAAGCATAACGTATAGGGAAGTTGAATCAGTATGTTGTACATATGAAACTGATGTAACATTGTAAGTCAACCCTGCTTCAATAAACAGAAAATTAAGAAGTAATCTGTGAGAAAAGCAGACATCTCATGTATATAAAGTACCTCTCCTTTTTCTCCCATTTGGCCAGGCTGTGACAACATGTTGATGGGCATTAAGTCTCTGAAAATAGTGAAGAAGACTACGGACACACATGGCTCTTGGATGAAAGATGCTGCCAGCAATTCCCAAAAGGTTTATTTTTTAATTGGATCCAGAAACAAAACCGTGTGGGAATTTGCAAACATACGGGCATTCATGGAGGATAGCACCAAGCCAGCCCCGAGGAAGCTAATCCTAACACATTCCTGGCAGGGAACAGGCCAAGTGATCCACAAAGGTTTTCTGTTTTTTCACAACCAAGGGACTCTCAACGAGATCATCAAATATAATCTGCAGAAGAGGACTGTGGAAGATAGAATGCTGCTCCCAGGAGGGGCAGGCCGAGGACTGGTCTACCAGCACTCCCCATCAACGTACATAGACCTGGCTGTGGATGAGCATGGGCTCTGGGCCATCCACTCAGGGCCAGGCATCTATGGCCATTTGGTTCTCACAAAAATTGAACCTGGCACACTGGGAGTGGAACACTCATGGGACACTCCATGCAGAAGCCAGGATGCTGAAGCCTCCTTCCTTTTGTGTGGGGTTCTGTATGTCGTCTATAGTCCTGGTGGCCACGGCCCTCACCGCATCACCTGTGTCTACGATCCCCTGGGCACTATTGGTGAGGAGGATCTGCCCAAACTGTTCTTCCCCAGGCGGCCAAGAAGTCACTCCATGATCCATTACAACCCTAGAGATAAGCAGCTCTATGCCTGGAATGATGGAAACCAGATCATTTACAAACTCCAGACAAAGAGAAAGCAGCCTCTGGAGTAATGCAGGACAGCACGGAGAGAGAGCAGTAAGGCTGTGGACACTGCTCTCTGGGACACTGAGGCCACAGCCCCTTTGCAATACAGTATCCCCTGATCACATTCAGGGAGAGAGGCTAGAAGTGGGCTCCCATATGCATCCTTCCCTGGATATTAAGCCTGAGTCATCTTCCAAGAGCTTAGATGGTCTGTTGTTCAGAAATTTTCAACTTCCAACACCCAACCAAATCTCCCAGCTCTCAAGGCTGTCCACATGCTGATCTAGCTTACGTCCAGCCTTTTCTTACTACCCCCAACAGTTAGCCAAAATGTACCCCGCCTCCTAATATTCCTGGCCCCTGGCCTTTCCTGAAGCTCTTTCCTCCTGCACAAGTGCCGATTGCTAGTCTTCCATTTTTCACTGCCCAACTAAAGTATCACTTCCTATTGATGTTTAATCTCCACGTCCCCCAGTTCTGCTCCTTCACCAAGCTGAGGAGATATAAGAGGAAAGTAAAACCACTCACATTTGAATACCCCTTGCCAGTGACAAAGTGCTCCTCTGTACATCATCTAATGCCACCCTCTGAGACGTTCGGAAGAAGTCTTTATAATTGCCATTTTAGAGATGACAAGTTTAGGTGAGCCATTCAGAATAATGAAGCTTCCAAATGAAAATAAGGCTAGAAAATTCTGCAGGTCCTGGTCTTTCTGTTGCCCAAGAAAGCATCGAATATGTATGTTTGTTCACTCAGCCTTATGTTCAGCATCTCATCCTAAAAAATAATGGTCTGCCCCCTGTAGCCTGTTTTCATGTCTGCACAAGACCTTCCTGTAAGCCCTTCAAAAGCTACTTCCTCCAGAAAACCAGCCTACAGCCTAAGGGTGAGGATCCCACCTGTAGCTTCATCCTGTCTTACCCTCCCCTGTGTCTGTCTGCTTGCTGGAAACACAATAAAACTGACACTAAGCAAATACGCCCCATCAGGTTATATTTGTGTACGTGCCTTCTGCAGACAAGCTTTCAGGAAATGCTGCCCATGCTTGGACTCGCTGGCACACTCCCCAGCACACTGAGGCCCTTGGGAAAGATTCTGGAACCTGGATGGAAGCCAGGTAGCGGGCAAGTGACTCCCTGTCACAGCAGGCATGCCAAGTGGCACAGGTGACAGAGCACAGCTGTGCTCGTCCAGAGGGGCGTCTTCAAATCTTTCCCATGCATTTGCCCAATTGTGCCTAGTGTGGGTCACAAGTGCAGGCTGTGGTGCCAGCCTGTGTCATGTGCTGAGGCCTCTGTCTTTCCAGGTTGGTCACATGAGAGGGTTTGTTTTGTCTGCTTGCAGCTGTTTTGCCAACTCTGCCAAGCTCAGGGTGGGACCATAGGCAATGAAGAGACATTTCTCTCCACCCATAGCATTTGAGTAGGTCTTTGGCAGAATGAATTACTCACCCCATGTATACAGCACAATTATCCACAGTTCTAATGGGTACAGAGCCCCAATCTGTTGCGGAATGAGGCAGGTATGAATATATAAACGTGGCGATGTTACCCACTCCGTGGGTTTACAGACATTATCTGCCCTGTGGGTACAATAACATTACCTATTTTGCAGGAATAAGGAATGTGGGATGCCTCAAGAGGAGGTTGGAGTGGGATTATCAGTGAGTGGAATTATGTATGAGTCCTACACACATGGCCTTTAGCGGCCCAGAGGAGAGTTGCCTTTCATCCATGATAGACTTTGATGTGACAATTCTGAAGGGTGCACCTGCTACTAATAACCCACCAGGTGCTTTAAATTCCTGCATCTAGAATTATTCTTTTAGGTCAAGACATTGTTTCCCTGTTAATGTGGCACTTTGTCTCCTGGGAGCCAGGGTAGGACAGCATGCAGGGCCACGAACACGCTTTTGGGCTTCTTTCATGTAAACTGTTGAGTTCTGGGGTCTCTTATTGGGTATTGGTCAGAATGAAAGTCTCTAAGTCCTGTAGCAGCAGTTCTTAAACTTGACTGCACATGAGAATCACCTGAGGAGCTCTGAAAAATCCTAATACTAGGCTTACTCCCAGACCTCTGGAGGTAGGACCCAGACAACAGTTATTTTTTAAGCCTCCTCCCCTCAAAATGGTTCCAAGGTGTAAGATGCTTGAGAGCCAGGGACTTGCTCCATTTTTTAAGGTAATTTTTAAAAAGCAGTTGTATAGTTCTAAGACAGATTAACATTTTCTAGGGGCTGAGGTTAGGGCAGCGTGTCCATTGGGGCAATAACATGTGGGATTTGGAAACGCCCATGAACTCATGTGAACTGTAGCCCTAGGTCTACAAAAGCCTCTGCTGCTATTTTAAGGAAGTGAAAGAGAACCGAAGGGTGTCCTGCTGTAACACAACTCTTGTGGGCCTCAGCCTTCCTCTGCTGGCTTTGCCTTTGGTCTGCTTCTGGCCAGGTTCCTGCAGTGACCAGAGGCTCGTATTTGCTGAGGTGGCTTAAGTTCTGTTCACATGTAAAAGTCTTCTGGGCATACTGGTAATTTCAGACCACCAGGTCATCTGAAAAAAGATGTGCCTTGTGGAATTTGTCCAGCCTGTAGAAATGTAGATTAAAACTGAGGTCAGGGCTGTAGTGACTCCTGCCAGAGCTGGGGACTATGCCAGAGTCTGTGGTGCGGATACCATCCACGGCCCACAGGGATTTTAAATCAGCTGAATTGAGCAACCAGCCCGGGAGGCCTGGGCAAGGCAGCAATCTAGCAGTACAACTAGAGGGGATTCAGGCCATACGCTGGGGGAAGGTGTTGGACTGAGTCTCCAGGACCCATTCTTGTGGTCACAGGTGCCAAAGCTTTTTCCCCGTCTGTGGAACCCCGTCTAGGTGCTGAGCAGAGGGAAGTGCTTCTTGTTCACAGACCCGGCGCAAGTGTCTTTGGTTGGGGCTTGACCACTAGGGGGATCTCCACCCCAGGTCGCGGGGTTCAAGCGCAGCCAGACTCTAGGGTGACTCAGAGCCTTCCAAACTCCGCGTTTGTTGTTCAGATACCGGGAATGAAGCTGCCCTCGGGACAACCTCGATTTGGACTGCATCGCACGGGTCCGGGCCGTCCGAACAGCCAAAGGGCTGCTGCGCTGAGCGCGCCTCTGTTTTTTTTCTGTGGCTTCTCTTTGCAATTCTCGATACAAATTGCTTTTCTGCTTCCTTGTTTGCATTTCCTGCGGCCGGCCGGGAATGGTGCCGCAGGGCTGGAGAAGCCCGGGGGGACTGGCAGCACTAGTGCCGGGAACCGCCAGTCGGTCTCCCCGCGGTCGTAAGGGTGCTGGAGGGGGAGGTGACAGGAGGGGGCGGGGCTCCGTGGGAGGCGGGGCCTAGTGGGGGCGGGGCCTGCGGGCTCCGAGCGCGGCCCGGGGGGCGGGGTCTGCAGGCTCCGAGCGCGGCCCGGGGGGCGGGGGGGCGGGCTCCGAGCGCGGCCCGGGGGGCGGGGGGGCGGGCTCCGAGCGCGGCCCGGGGGGCGGGGTCTGCAGGCTCCGAGCGCGGCCCGGGGGGCGGGGCCTGCGGACTCCGAGCGCGGCCCGGGGGGCGGGGGGGCGGGCTCCGAGCGCGGCCCGGGGGGCGGGGCCTGCGGGCTCCGAGCGCGGCCCGGGGGGCGGGGGGGGCGGGCTCCGAGCGCGGCCCGGGGGGCGGGGCCTGCGGGCTCCGAGCGCGGCCCGGGGGCCGGGGGGGCGGGGCCGCGGCTGGGCGGACGCGGCGCAGGCAGGTTCGAAGGGGCGGGGTTGACGAGGCAGGTCCCCGAGGGAAGGGAACCGGTGGCGGACGGGTCCCTGCGGGCAGCCGCGCAGCCGGAGAGGGGAGGGGAGTTGGGGGGCGGTCCCGGGGGAGGAGGGCGGGAGAAAGCGGGGACTCCGGGACGAGCCTCCCGTGGGTCCCGCCCCGTCACGTGGGCTCCAGACCCGGCCGCCGCCGCTCGGTCGGCTGGTTGGTCGGTCAGTCGGTCGGTGGGTCAGTGGCCTGCAGCTCGGCTCGCGGCTCTCATGTTCGGAGGTGGGAGGGACACGGGAGCGGCCCGCACACCTGAGCCGCCCGGAGAGGAGCCCCGCACCCAGGTCAGTGGGCTCTCCCCACGCCCCAGGTCCCTCGCGCGTTCCGGACCCGGAGCCCCCGCGGGCGCATTGCCTGGGGAGCCGAGAGCCCCCAGGTTCAAGAACCACCCGAGGGGTGGGAGGCAGCGCCAGGAAGGGCCCCCGAGCGTGTCCCAGGCGCGAGGACAGGGACCCTCTCGCTCTTCTCCGGCCAGAAAACTGAGAGGAGGGTAAACCTCCCGTGGATTTGCTCCGAGTTTCCACCCAGCCCGGGACCTACGGACAATCCGCGCCCCTGCAGGTGCCAGCGTGGCCCTGGAGATGCGCAGGAGGGTCAGAGCCGCACGTCGCTGAAGCACCGGCGAAACCTCGAGAGCCCACGGCGGCCGGGCGGCTTAGGGTCTGCGTGCCCAGGCCCAGCCGTCCGGGCGTGTGCGGATGCAGCGCCTTGGCTGAGGCCCGCTCTATACTCTAATTGCGAAAATGCAGCCTGCCCATCCAAATCGCAAGCCGCCGCGTCCCAGCAGACAGCCAGATGGGGAAGGTTTTGCTGGAAAGTGGGCTCCGCCTCTCCCTCATGACGTCCCAATTCCAGACCTGCAGTTTTTCTTCGAATGAAAATAAGATTATAGATTTAAAAGCTAGCATTTCCGAAGTTTGCAGAGGATTGAAACAGGCATTCTAGCAAACCAAATCCTTAATCCTCTTAAAAAACAAACCCAGAGTATTGTAGTTTTACTTTTAGAGCAGCTGGGTAGGTCGTCAGGTCGGTCCCTCTTTCCATATTTCGGTCTGCTTCAAATCCTTTTCTTCATCTGTCTCTTTCCCAGTGCCTTAATTGATTCTAATACAAATCTGAAGTGTTTCCAAATTTCATGTTGCGTTTTGTGAGTTTAAATGTCCAACTACAGAGAGGTAATTGGCCGTGCACAGAATTCATCTTCAGTATGTTCGGTCTTTGATTATTACTTGAGTATGGAAAACAAAAAAATTATTTAGAGATTATTTCTCTTTTGGGCTGGCAAGGCAGCCCATTACTATTCTTCTTAAATTTATATTCAAACGACTTTGAAGTGGGAAATGAGAGAGATTAGTGAATGGCTCACTTACTGCAGTCATCCATGATTTTGTAATGCATGTATTCTTCTTCTTACTTGGAGATTTGATGATGTGCCAGTTATTAGCTTATTGCTACTGAGGAGACAAACAGAATCCTGGTCTCTCCTGGGGTAGCTCCAGCAGGTGTGCTGGCTTTAAAACTCAGCAGAATGCGAGTACCACGGAGGGGGGAAGAAGAGCAAGGAGTTTTGGGAATTCCTGCCTTTCATCTGAGCAAAGAAGGTCTGGGAAAATTTCAAGAAGCAGGTGACTTGTGTGATGGATTTCTCCTGGGTGTCTCCAGGCAGAGGCGGGTAGAGCACGGCCTGGGCTGAGAGCTGACAAGCACCAGCTAGCTGTGAGAAGTGGCAAGTGGTCCAACTGGGTTCTCAGGGTGAGTGCTAGACGGTAGAGCTGGTGACAAGGATAAAGCATGGCCCCAGTGGGCCATGAAGGTCAGGGGCAGAAGTCTGGAATTGGAAAGCGTGGGAGCGAATGGCAGGTTTTAAGCAAGGGATTGACTGAAGTTTCGATGAGCTTCTCAAAGTCCGGGACCTTGGCCCTTGACCGTCCCAACCCCTAGCCTGCAGTGGAGAAAATCCAGTAAATATTTGTGGAATGAATGGTCAGGCAACACCTTAGAGCTGAGCTTTTCAACCTATAAAGAGCTTAAGAATCACCAGGAGGGTCTTGTTCAAATGCAGATTCTGATTCCTATGTCAGGGGTGGGACCTGACTTGTAAACTAGGGAGCTTTTAAAGAAAATGAATGAAAATATCAGTGAGGATGACAAAACATGAGAGACACCTAACTCTGGGAAATGAACAAGGGGTAGTGGAAAGGGAGGTGGGCGGGGGGTTGGGGTGACTGGGTGATGGGCACTGAAGGGGGGCACTTGGTGGGATGAGCACTGGGTGTTATACTGTATGTTGGCAAATTGAACTCCAATAAAAAATTTTTTTAAAAAGTATTTGGAATGAAATGGGTCTGGGATGGTGTTCCTAGGTTCCCCCACGTGATTCTCATGAAAGCTAAGGTGGCCTGCTCAAGCCTACTGCGGCAGAGCCTGGAAAGGAGTGAGCAGAGGGGACAGACACTGGGGCCGAGGGGCCAGTTAGGACTCTGAAGGTCAGGCCCTATATTGGGCCTGAAAGAGTGGGACGGGTAGGAGAGACTCTAGAGAGGTAGACTCATGGGCCAGAGGCTCAGGTTCTTTTTTTTTTTTCTTTTAATATTTTATTTATTCATGAGAGACACAGAAGAGAGGCAGAGACACAGGCAGAGGGAGAAGCAGGGTCCATGCAGGGAGCCCGACATGGGACTCAATCCCGGGTCTCCAGGATCACGCCCTGGGCTGAAGGCAGCCCTAAACCGCTGAGCCACCCAGGCTGCCCCTGGTTCTGTCTTTTAGACTGACTGGACACATTCCAGAAGTGAGGAGGGGGAAACTATTCCGAGAGAATTCAGCTTTGGGGAAGAATGGCATGCCTTTCATGCTATAACTTTTTGTTTCTTTTTAATTAAAAAGATTTTTTTTATTGGAGTTCAATTATGCTATAACATTTGATGTAAAATTTGGAAGTTGATTTTAACGTGGCCATCAAAAAAAATTTTTTTATTGAAATGCAAATCTGTTCATGATACTTCCCTACTTCAAATCCTCCAGCAGATCCCCTCTCGCAAAATATGAGGAGCAGCTAATATGAATGCATCTAATGAGGCATCTAAACCTGTACTAAATTCCCAGATTGTGCACCCCCATTCAAGAAGTGACCCTGAGGGAGAGTGGGGGAGAAAAGATGTAACAGTGTCACCACTCGGAGTGGGCACAACGAGACAAACTTTTGGCAGCTTTGTGTTGTCCTGAGTCACTGTTTTTCCTGCTTCCTCCTTACAGCAGTTCCACTTTGTTTTCTGGCATCATTCTTAGGTTTCAGCACTTGATGGCACCTCTGTGTCTCAGTGTTCCAGAATCCCCAGGTGGTCTCACAAGGGTGGGCTGTATCCCTTCTGGACTGTGAAAGCCAGGCCTTGTTCACCCTTGGGAAATCTTCGCGACCTCCATTCTTATCTCTGACACTCTGAGTAAATAATCTAAGAGATGCTGTCCTGGAGCAGTCTGCTTAGCTTCAGACGCAGATCTCCTTGTGGCCTTGCGATTTTCCAGGGGGGCCGCTGACTCTCCGCTTTGTCTTCAGGAAATGGATGACTTCTACTTAGTGCTTCTAGATAATTCTTACTTTGGTGGGCCTCTATAATTCTTGCTTTCATTTCCTCTGTCACCTGCACATTTATACACACACAGAACTGGCCCTTCCTGATCCTTCCCTTTAGGTTGCCCGTCCATAGTTTTTATGTTCTTGTGAAGGGAAAAAAAAAGTAAAACCTATTTAATCTTATTTGACTTTATGACATTGCTTTAAATAAGCAAATGTTAAATGTGTTAAGACTTGACTTGTGTACTAGTGTTGTAATTTTTCAAGTTAAAAGTGTTCCTAAAGGCCACTTCCTATGTCTTATTTTTCCCAGGTAAATGAGGCAAAGCAATTCTAAGACCTTCCACATACATCTAGCCATCTAAAATGGAGAGGTGACTCCTTCTGCCTATACAAACAAGTTAGCTATTAGAGGGTGATCAGGGTGTGCTACTCTTAGGATTTTAGGGTGTCTTCAAATAGAAATCTCAGTATTCTCAGTAATGAAAAACCTGAGATCACATGCTTGTGTAAGGAAAGTGCTATTCACCCAGTAAATCCAAAAAAGCAAATGGATAATTCTGTCCCTATTTTGCCTTTCTGACATTTCCTTGGGAATCTACAAGAACCTCTCCTTTCCCTTACCCCAATAAGACCATTTAAGTGTGTGCTAAGCAACTATAGAATACTAAATAAAAAGTTTGACCAAAACAAAACAAAAGCACCATTGCTCTTTTTTTTTTTTTTAAAGACTTTATTTATGTATTCATGAGAGACACAGAGAGAGGCTGAGACATAGGCAGAGGGAGAAGCAGGCTCCTTGCAGGGAGCCCGATGTGGGACCCAGACTCCAGGACCACACCCTGAGCTAAAGGCAGCCGCTCAACTGCTGAGCCCCCCAGGCGTCCCAGAAGCACCATGCTCTTAATCACCATGTTCCATGCCATGTAGGCAGGTATCTTGGCTCTGTAATATATCTGTAGATGGAAGATCTACACGAGATGGGATAGGATTGCTTCCTTGGTAGGATAAAGTGTAGCATCCTTGCTTGGCACTCGAGGCCCTGCAAAGGCTGGCTGTACTGTAGCTCACAGCATCTCCACTGTTCCCCAAACTGAGTAGCTCACCAGTTTCTATCCTAGGTGACTCTCTATCTCTGCATGCATTGTTTGCTCTTTCTGGAAAGCTCTTTCCTTGGCTCTGCAAGATGAATGAACTCTTATTGAAACTTCAGGGTGCAGATCAAACTCTTGAAATCCCTCTCTGCCCTTCACCTCCAAGTTACTTGGACTCTTCTCTCTGGTGTATACATAGAGCCTCAATTAGAGAACCCCGCTCTGGTACTTAGGCACTCTATTTGCAGGTCTGTCCACACTGGCTCCAGCTCCTGAGCTGCTCTAGGGCTGTCTGCATCAGCCCTTGCATGCAGCCCTACATTTAGCAGATGTCCAGGAAGAGTTTGTGGCAAATCTGGGTTCTGAGCTAGCTGGTTTTGCAATATGTGCCTCAGTAAAAGGGGGGAAGGGGTAGGTTATTTTGCACCAGAGATGAGGGAAGAAACAAGAACAGAACCTGAAAGACTAGGACAAGCCCAATGAGGAGTGGCCCACATGGCTAGAGTCAGAGGGTGGGGTGGGAGGGGACACTGGGAGAGGTGAGACTGGAGTCTTAGGCTGGGGAGAGGTCATGGGAGGCCTTGAACACTGAAGCTAAAGAATTGAAATTTTATTCCCATGGCATTGAAGGTCTTTCAGTGTGGAAAAGGCATGGTGAAATCTCTGCTTCCAGGATGACCTAGGGCAGGTTGGAGGGACAGGGAGCAACTTCCTGTGAGAATATGATGTTGGAATAACCCATTGAGGTAGCTTAGGATATAAGTCAAGGCAGGGGCAGTGGAGATGAAGAGGGAGTGATCTTGTCAAGAAATCCTGCGGGATTGGGTGACTGACTGGATTTGAGGGAGAGAAAGGCAACAAATGGGACACTGACACTTTGTACTAGTGTGCTGGAAGAAGAATGAGGCATTGTTGGTACCATGAGAGCATGGAGGCGATTCTTGGAAGGGGGAAGGGAAGTGAGAATGGTTGGTTTAATTTGGAATCAGAAGAGAGCCTTGGGTACTTCCTTACATCATATATATATATATATATATATATATATATATATATATATATATATAAAGACACACAACATACATGCACACACATGCACACAAGGGTGGTGAGCCTATCCAAAGGAACCCATCAAGGGTCACCTGCTGTTGGTGGCAGAACCCAGACCTCCTGGCCTGGCCCTCTGGCCTGGGGCTCTATCCTTTGGAACACTGTGAGCTGGCCAGAGAAGAGTTGCCAGAAGGTCCAGACGGAGATTCCATTAGGCAATGACAAATGGGAAAGAGCCCAGGTTTGGAGTGAATTCTGTCTACAGAACAGCTAAGGCTGGAATCTTATAGGTCAAGGACTCAGAAGGGAAGTGTCAGCTAGTAACCAGTGCCAATGTGGCTGTGGAGGCTCATGAGTCCTCCTTTCTGTCCTGCGGCCTAGATATATATGGGCTGATAGGAAGCAAGAAGTGCTTTATGGTGTGGACACTCATACCTGTTAGTGCTCAGCATGGGTACATGTGTATTAAATAGTTTTTCTGGGAATACAAGCACCAGTCTATCAAATCTCCAGAAAGTTGTATTCTAAGACCCAGTTTCCCCCCCTGGCAAAGTTTAGGGACACATCCAATTAGTCAGAAGAAGTTGCCTGTGTAGTGTTGGAGCTGGGGTGGTGGGTGGCTCCAAGCAGAGGCCTATGTGTGTGTAGGGCCGGTGTCAGGGATCCAGATGGTTGGGGGAGGGCCATAGCTATCAGGTGAGGAGAGAAGACTTTATCTAGAATCTGCACTGCTGCCTGGAGATTCAGTAACCCTGAGGCTGGGTTTCTTCTCCCCACCTCTCCCTTCCACATCTTTCTGCCTGGCCAGGCTCTTCAGCCTCCAGCCTCCCGGGACAGGTCCAGCCTTTGGCGTGGTACAGTGGTCGCCTTAGTTTGCTAGGGCAGAGCTGGGTTAATGCATGTGAAACATTTAGGTGATTGGCTGGCACGTGGTAATTGCCAAATGAAAACAAAGACAAGGAATGCTGGGATTCAGCTTTGAGGGAAACTTGTTGAGCCTCGTGGCTCTTTTGAATTATGCAGCTGGATCTGGGAAGTTTCTGCCTTCTTTTGAGTTTTTGTTTTCATGGTTCTTTACTTATATATTTTTGCTGATACCAAAATGTGTGCAGAGCCTTCTCATCCATGGTGAAGAATCAAGGACGGCTATAGGTCGCAGACTTGAGATTTGGGTTGTCCATGTCTCAGAATGACTTCTGCAGAGGTGAGTGGGTGGAGGGCCTTCTGACAAATCTCCAGGAACAGACTGTTAACTTAGGTGAGGCTATGGGGAATCCATTGTAGCCCAACCTCTCCCTAGGCCTGTAGCTGCTGAGCCGGTCCTGGGTGGCTCTGCTCTGGGTACATCTGTTTCTTCCTGGTGATGAGGACAGGCACGGGGAAGGATTGATGCAAATCCCAGGGTTACTCTGCCTGCTTAGGGATAACCAGTGCTTGCTGGTTGCTGGGAATGTGCTCAGTGGGCAGAGCCAGAACTCCTGCCCTGACTCTCGGGTGAACACATGAATCCGCAGTGAGTTGTGTGTGTGATTGGAATGTACCAGTCACATGTAGCTGGGCCTCTCAGCTGGGCAGCGACCACTCTGACTGGGAGGGCCACTCCTGTGACTGCACTGGTATCCCAAGAGGTCTTAACAAACTTCTCCAACCTGCTTCTGGCAGAAAAGCCCAGAAGGCCTTACCAAAAGCAACTCCTGAGGTTGACAAACAGTGTATGTGTGTCCATGCGTGTGTGTGTGTATGTGTGTGTGTGTGTGTAAGAGACAGGGAGGGAGGAAGGAAAAAAGAGTTGTGGAGGAACCCGGAGGCCTGTTGTAGGAATTAGGGAGAAGAGAAGGGCAGAGCCACAGCTCAGGCTAGAACAACAAAAATGAGTTACCGTTCATTCTCATACACATAGGTGGCAAGTCCTCTGTCTTCAGGGGCAGCAGTTTCCTTCCCCCAACACAAGGCCTTGAGTCAAAGAGGTTTCTGCATGCATTGCTAGCTAGCTGGACATTGCACTGCTTCATGAAGGCAACAAAGGTGTGGATAGACTGGCCCCCCCCAGAAACTGCTTCGAGAGGAAGGATGGGGGGAGCTTCCAGCTTGGTGAGTTTTACAGCGGGCTTGTCTCATCAGGTGGGTCATATTATTCCCATTTAATGGGAGGGAAATAGGTGCCAGAGAACTAAAGTGATTATTTATTTATTTATTTATTTTTAAATTAATTAATTTTTTTCTAAAGTGATTTTTAAAAAAGACTCCAAGTATTCAATTTAATTTATTGTCCAAATTGGGATACTTTTGAGAGTGAAAAGGAAGCAGACAAATGCTGAGCTGGGTGGAATCCTGGGGTGACAGGGGCTGTCTCGGCAGACCAGGTATGTGGTATGGAAATCGAGGTTCAGTAAGCAACCCGGGCAGGTGAGCAGTGGCCTGGGGAGAGGGGGTAGGGGGTCGGGGGTTGGGAATCCAGGAGAGAGGGTTTCAGTAGGGGGAGGGGAGAAGTTAGAATTTGCATTTGGGCAGGAAAGGCAGATTCTTCTAATTCAGCCCTTTACCAAAGCAAAGGAATAGTTCTTGGCTCTTGACACCTGACCTTGGTGGGATGTCCTGAAAAAGTTTTATTACATAAGCTCTTCCTGTGACCAGCCAAGACATCTGGTTCTTCGATGCAATGTGCTCACCCAGTAACAACAACCAGCACCGTGTGTGTCCGGCTAGGTTTTCGCTGTGCCAGCTCACTGGAGCTGCACAATGCCTCAGGCAGGGATTATTGTCCTGCTTCTGAGGATGAGGAAACGGAGTCCTGCCCCCTGCCCACCCCCAGCATGGCAGGCAGCAGCTTTCCTCCACTGGGAGGACTTTGCCTCCCTGATCGCTGAGGACCCTGCTTGCTCTAGCGTATGGACTTTGAACCAGATGGCCTCCTTTTAAAGCCCACTCTACATGGATTTGCTGTTGCTTCTCTGAGCCTTAAGCTCCTCATCTGACCAATGGGAACAATAATAAGCCTATTTCATTTGGTTCCTGTAAAGATTCAGTGAGATGATTGACATAAGGTGTTGATTACGGTACTTGGCACATCCTAAGTAATCAACAAAGGGGATTGTTATCATTTCATCCTCTTTTCAGGAAGCCTGGAAAAAAAGATATTTCATTAAGATGAGTATTTATATCATTTAGAGGGCTTAGTCTGAAATTTCAGGGAGAAGTAGAATTCTCTGGGCCTCTGAGTGTGACACGAAAGGACATCATGGTGAAGGTGAGCAGGAAGTCCAAGAGGCAGAAGTGCATGGCAGGTGGGATACAGCCTGGTTTCAGACAACTGGTCACCAACATACAGGACAAAGGCAGCAGAGAGATTTGGGAACACAAACCAGCTTGATGAGATGTGGCAGGGGAAGTGCAAAGTCCTTGTCCCGTAGGCTCCAAAAATCCATGGTGTGAGTTTCCCACCTGACCATGTGGAAAAACCCATATAAGCTGCCTTAGCCTGGTTCCATTAGTAGAAGTCCTGGCTTTAGACCTTGCTAGAAGATCATCCCACTTCTTTCTGCACTGGCCAAGATTAGGCACACCGCACTCTGGGAGCAGGTGGAGGAGGGATTCTTGATGCTGCAAAGCTGGAGTCTGTCCCTGGCAAGCACATTAGGTCTTTTGAAAGGACCTAATGACTGACAGGAAGACACTTGGGGCTGTTGATTGTGATTTTTCAGGTCAGAGAGGGAGCCATCTTGCTCTGTGCTGCTTGGAGGGCAGAGCTGGGGATCCTTGGTGGTGACCGGAGAGGGAATTAAAGAGGAGGCAGATTTCAGTTGGACATAAGAAATTCTGTGATGTAAGAAATTCTGCATAATTCAAGCTTACCTCGGGGGCGAGGCAGCAGCGTTAGAGCATGTGTTACAGTCTACCTGAAGAGGGTGTTGTCCAAGCACTATTGACAGGGAGAAATTTGCGAAATTGTAGGGGAGGCAGGATTTGCTGAGAGATCTGACTTAAAGTAAGGCAGGATCGTGGGGACAGTTGGCTTCTGAGCAGAGATGACTTGTGGCAAACATAGGATGGAATGAAGGTGGGAGGCCAGGGAAGAGTGGTCGCAAAGCTGTGCAGGAGCTTCTGTGTCCCAAGTCACAAGCTCAGGTCCTGCTCAGTCACAGGGGTAGGGAGAGAGGAAAGGCTCTGAGGAAATGACTTTGTGGCCTGAAACGCTGAGGCCTATGATCCTCAAGAAGTGATATTCTCAGCTGATGCCTACCTTGGCTCAGCCACCTAACTGGTGCTTGAAGGCTCTTATAGACCCATGGCCACCCCTTGAAGATTTCCAGAACACAGCATGTACTGGTATCTGAAGAACCAGGGCCACGTGGTCTGAGGTGCTGGGATCACAGCGTCTAAGAGGAGATGGCAGATATAGGACAGAGCCATCTGGGAAGGTGTTGGGTACAACACTGGGATGTCTGACTCTGTAGCCTGGGCCACAGAGCAAGCTTCTAGCCCCAAGAGGAGCCAGGGAAGGGTTGTGGGCAGTGGGGGCCTTATTCAAGTCGGCTGAGGTTTTGGGTGGGGTGTGTGGGTGGAGGATGGAGAGTGCTGTGGTTAAGCAGCGTTGGATGTCTGAGGGGCACGCTATCCTGGCCAGAGTGGCAGGGAGGGAGGCTACGGAAGCCCTAAAGTCAGAACGGGCCCACTGGATCTAGGGCAACTCCCCTGTTAGGAACCGAGGTAGATCATAATTATAAGTACTCTGGAGCCAATAGACGTGTGACCTCATTTATTATTTCAGTCATTGAATGCTTTCTGACTATCCTTTATGCTGAGGACAGTGATGGTGGGGACATGAGATGAGTAAGACACATCCCCTGCTTGGATCAAACTTAAGGAGTGTACCCCTTCCTCAAAATAGGTGATAATAACCACAGAGGGGACACAGCGAACATTTAGAGAAAGAAGAGGTTGAGGCACCTGGCTTGCTGAGGAGACGGCATTTGAAACGTGTCTGGAAGGAAACGCAGAGACCAGACACCCCCTTTTCTCTGCATCCAGGGCATTTCTAGCAGAGGGAACAGCAGTGGACAAAGAAAGGCATAGGGACGGTAAATTAAAGGGCATACGTGGACAACAGCCAGTGGTTTGGTTTGGCTAGAACTGAGGAGTGGGGTTATATAGGGAACCGGGGATTGGAAATCATCATTTATTAAGTCCCCACCAAGAAGGAAAATGACTTGGGAAAAGTGACTTTCCAAGGTTCCCCAGCTGGCAAGAGGCTGAAATAAGACTGAGGCCCAGTTTACCTGATGCTCAAGCCCATGTTTTTTCCTTTCTATCTTGCCACCACGTTGAAAGGTCAGATTATTCAGAGTCTTAAGCTGACCACGAAGATTAAGTCGTCTTCACGCTGAGGCAGGAATATGGTCAGGCTGCACGTGTCAGATGACGTTAGCCTGTGAGAAGCACTGGGTGGACATGGCCAGATTGTGAAGGACATACAGCCAACCCCACTACCTATATACATACACACAGAGAGACGTCTTTGGAAGTAAGTCCCTAAAATAGTAGGAAGTTGCAGAGTCGTTCACGGTGTCATAGAAACTGTTACTTCCTGAGCACTATAAGCAATTGCTGATTTCTTGGCCAAATTCCACCCACTTCAATAAAGTATATTAGAAGGGGGCCAGATAACCTGGAATCTTCTCTAATTCATACGGAAAGCTTCTTGGCTTTAGCTGCTTTGTCATTAGTAACAAGCTGCTTACAACCCACCTCATCCGTGGGGGTACTCCAGAGTGTCAGCAATAAAGGGATATTAAGCGAGATGGTGCTCTGCGGAGGGTTGGAAGGGTGGGGTGAGGGATGAGAGTCAGAAAAGCCTCCGCAGTAACCCAGGTGAGGGTGTAGGGGTGGAAGGAGGGGCCAGTACGGCTCAGTAAGGCTGCTGGGAGCCTGGCCATGCAGGAGTGTGGAGTGGGCGCTGGGAGCCTGGATGAAAGGAGAGCATTGTTTCCACCAGCATATTCAGGCTCTGAGCAGGTGGAGGCTGGTGGGAGGGGGGGTGCCTGCTGAAGTTGGGGTTCTTCTCTAGTATGCTGTAGAGCCAGCCAGTCCTTATTGCTGATCAGGCCTGCTTAGGGCCCCATCCCCTCTGTTCAGCTCAGCTGCTGCACCAGAGCTCAGAACCCAGACCTGGCCCTGACAGTCGCTCCCTGCTTCCTCGGGGGAGACCTGGGCTCCTCCCGGCCGCCCTGTGGGATGCGTCCCCTCAGCCCAGAGACAAAACCTGAGAAGACCACCTTAGGGAGGCAGGGGTGCAGATAGGGTTATAACTGGGCTGCAGTGACTTGGGATCTCGTTTTAACAGGGGATGTTGGTTGGGACAAAGCTCTGTCTCCATGTCCTGCCTACTAACCAGGAGTGCTTTGAAAACTGTTAACGGGCTGCTCCGCGGTCACAAATCCAGTCCTCAAATGTCATGATTTTTTGTATTTGAAAGAGAATTTTCAATAAATCTAGTGACAGTTGAATGAAGGATGGTGGTCATGAGAACGCTTCTACAGGTTCCACGAGACACACTTCTTGTTGCATTGCAGTGACACATCGCACATGGAAACCTCTCCCAAGTAACTCGGGGAGCAGACACCTGCTTGGCTGTAGGCATTCTCTAAGAGTGTCATGTCCACTGGGAGCAACTGCAGAGCCTCTCTGGGTCACCAGTCCAACGCGACTGACCATCTTCTATCAGGGTCACCTCTGAGTTAAAGGGGCTCTCCCACTGCTGGTGCCCAGGGCCAGGGACTTCCTGCTCCACAAGCATGGTCAGGACTTGGCCTTTCCTGTTGCCAAGCCCTGGAGCCCAGCTTCAGCTTTAGCCTCCGTGTTTGGCATCTCCCAAACTCGTCTCCCATCTGTGACTTCTCTGCCAGGGGCCTGCGCCCAAGTGGCCCACAAACAACATAGGCCCTGAGTGGCATGCCTGGGAGCCACTGGCGGGATGGCCGAGGAAGGTGCCATGGGGCTGTAAGAATAAGCACAAGATCAGTAGGGCACTTTGTGCTCTGGAAGACCTGCTGGCCTGGACTGGCCTGTCAGCTACCGCTCCAGAAACACAGAAGGCTCTGAGCATGTACCCTGTGTGTGGGCCCCAGGGTCTGCTGCCTTGGGGGCTGGTTCTGAGGGATTTGGGAACTTCTCAAAAGGAGTCAATATCATATAAATAAATAAATAGATAAATACATAAAATATAAATATATAAAATATAAATAAATATATAAAATATATAAAAATAAAAAATAAAATATTTATATTTATATAAATATAAATAAAATCATAAAAATATATAATTGTATAATGTATAACATATAAACAATTTATATTTTTATATAAATATATAAAAGTATATATAAAAATAAAAATATATATATATTTTTTTTTTCCTCCCTAACCCCAGCAGTTGGAGCCTGGTAAGGGGTCTTGGCTGAATCTGTCTTCTGGAATAGTGCAGTGAGGGACGCGTTCTCCGAGGTGGGAGAGGCAGAGTGTTGGATATTTCCTGGGCCAGGCCCTGAGCCGGCTGGTTTACCCTGTCCTCTCTCCTAACCCTCTGGCCAGCCCTGCCGTGTGAGGCAGGCATTATTATCTTCGTTACACAGTAACCCGAGAGGTTAATATATGTTACCCCAGGTCAAAAACCAACCCAGCTGTCCAGTAGCAGAGCCAGGATTTAAACCCAAGTGGGTTTGACTGCAAGGCTTGGACTCTGCTGCCTCTGCTCCTCTCCTTCAGGGATAAGGAATGGGGTGCCGGAGCTCAGGGTTTGAACGGGCTGGGATGGAGGGGGGCCTCCCATTGGGGCTGCCTTCCCCTGCAGCGGCCCCTTTCTATGCCTTTCACTATGAGTCTGAGGAATTGCTCGGGTGTCTCCCATGGGAAACCAGCTCCACTTTGAGGACAAGAGAAAGAGAGAGAGAGAAGCGCCCCTAGGAGCTACTGTAGATGCCCCCACTCCCCGGGGATCCAACTGACAGACTTCTGGGAGCAAGACCTCTTGGGCGCCCGGAGAGGGGAGACCTACTGCTATATAATTCTCTAGCTGGCTTGTCTTTGGTCTGTAGGCAAATGTGTGCAAACAGGGGATTCCTAGAGTACTTTTCTTGGGAAATCCCTGAATCATTCTGGCCTAAGTGCTGTCAGGAGAGAGAAGCAATCCTAGTGGCAAGTGTCTTGGGATGGGTGAGCTGAGATTAGGGGCCAGGGCCTGCCTCTCTTTCCCCCCCATCACATACTAGAGTTGTTGAATTGGGGTGAAGAGAAGATGTTTGGGCTCAGGGTGCTTGGCTCCTTAAATGAAGCTTGACAGCTGGTCAGGCTGTGGAGTCAAGGGGGGTTTCCTTCTTGTAGCATACCAGTCTGGCCTAGCTAAATGGCCTTGCTCCCTGGGCATGACCCGACTCAGAGCTGACTGACAGAGATAAATAAAGGACCATTAGGAACTGTCCTTACCTCCATGTTGCTTAAGGTCTGAAGATGCAAGGTAAAGTGTTCCTCAGACAAAGGGAAGGGGGATACCGCTGGATGGGAACAGAGCCCCACATCTCTGGAGAGGAGGCTGCCCTGTTCCAGCAGATTATTGCATCTGGGATCAGACTAGGGCATGTCCTACCCGACTAGGCACCACAGGCTGGCTGGGTGAAACAACAGCAAGTTATTTTCTCACAGTTCTGGAGGCTCGAAGTCTAAGACCAAGGTATCAGCAGGGTTGGTTTCTTCTGAGGCTTATAAATGGTCACTTCCCTGTGTCCTCACATGGTCTCTGTACCCATGTGTGTCTTTCTAAGGATACCAGTCATATTTGATTAGGACCCATTCTAGTGACTTCATTTTAACTTCATTATCTCTTTAAAGAACTTTCTTCTAAACACAGTCACGTTCTAAGGTACTAGATGTTAGATATGAATTTGGGGAGGGGGATACAATTTGGCCTATAATAGGATATTTCCCAAATCCTCAGTGAACAAGCCTTCATGTCCTGATGAAGGATAGAGAGGCACTTGTTGCTGGTTCTGCCAAGAGACCAGAAGAAGGTAGATGCCCCCCAGATGGTGGAGGAAGCTTGACTAGCCTCATCCAGAGGTTCAGTCCCGAAAAGTCCAGGCCACACAGTTTCCATGTCGTCTGGGCTCTCTAGCAGCAGTGAGTTCTGTGTGCTGTCTTCATCTGGCTTCCATATGGCCTCAGCCCTCCAGTGAAGACAGAGCTGCTAATACCCTACTAATACCCTCCAGCCCAGGCCTGCCGAGGAAGCCCCCTTCTTCTCTGACTGAAGCAGGAGCCAGGCTCTTGTTGCCAGTGCACAGAGCCTGACTTTAGGGAAATTCCTTGGTCTCCTACTGGCCTGAACTTTTGTTGTTGTTGTTTAACACAAAAGGAAAGCTATTGCACTGATTCGAAATTAAACTGTTTGACAAGTGTTGAAATGAAGGCTCAAAACACAGAATAAGTTTTGATTAATCCAATTAGTATTTATCCAGAGACTGCCAAATTCTGGGGTCTGGGTTCCTCCCCAGGCAACTTGGGAGGCTCACAGGAGGTAGCTGGCTACAGGCTCAAGTTATGTAGGAGGCCCCTGAACATTCGAGATGATAGAGGAAACTCGCCAATTCAGTTGTGGGGTTTTTTTCTTGTTGCTTAGCATTCTGAAATAATAGAATAAGGAGAAATGCCTGGTTTTATAATCTGTTAGGGGAAGTTACACCCTCTTCTCTCGTTGTTCCTAAGGAAATATACTTGCATTCATCTGTTGTCTCTTGCTCCTGCCAGGGCCAACCATGGCCGGTCCTCCTCCGCCTCTGATTATCAGGCCACAAAGACAGGGGTCTCGTGTACGAAGAGGGTGAGAGGAGAGAGGCTGCCGTGGACAGCTCCCCACCCTTATTCAGAAAGTTGGCCAAGGTCTTTCTCTCTTTCTGTCATGTGCTCTTTCCCCTCTGCTCTCCGCTCAGTGCACACACTGAACATCTTGCGTCAGCCAGCATTTACTGAGAGTCCACCTATGTCAGGTTCCTTGCTGGGTTCTGAGGACTAAAAAGGTAAATAGCACACGCTCCTTGTTCTCAAGCATATTAATTTAGAAGGAGGGACGGACATAGCAAGGAACCCTATAACCGGCACTGTAAGTGGGATGATAAAGGTGAGTCCCAAGTATGCCAGAAGCAGGGTGGCACACCCAGCACCTTCAGGTCCTGTGGGTAATGGTGTCAGGAAAGGCTTCCTTGGGCTGGTGCATTGGGAGAAGGTCTTAGAATATGCAGGATGTGAAAATGTAGTTGGAGAAAAGCATCCCAAACAGAGGAGAGACGGAACACAGGGAAATCCTGCTGTTTGTAGGGAGTAGGAAGTGGCTCAGTGGAGGCTGAACTGAGAGTGTGGTGAGGAGTGTGGCTGTGAAGGTGAATCTTATCGGAGGAGCCATGGAATACAGCTTTGTTCCTGAAACAGTGGGGAGCCATCAAATGCTTGGGAGCAGAGGAGTAATGCCATGGGCTTTATGAAACATATCCTGCGTACTCTGGGAGAGATGGGCTGAAGAAGAGTCAGCCAGAAGTGGGAGGCCTAGACTAGAGGAGGCAGCTTGGCAGCTGGAGGGAGAGATGGGGAGGAGCTGAACGAGGGTGGGCTGCGCGTTAGGACAGGTGTCAGGACCTTCCGAGAGCCTGAACGGCACTGTGGAAAGAGTACCATCAGAATTGAGGTTCGAACCTCAGTTCTGGTTCTGTTCTCCAGCCAGGTCAGGTGACATCCCATGCACCTCTCTGGAAAAGCTCAGATCCACAAGTGCTAGGTTCAAAAAACAAGCAATGAAAAAAAGAAAAAAAACTTTTTGTTATAAAAAAAAAAAAATTCAAACATACACAAAAAATTGGAAAGAACCGTGTAATGAATCAACTCATCAGCCAACTTCAACAATGAGCCCTTGCTGGTTATATCTCTAGGGGATAATTTTTTTTTTAAAAGATTTACTTATGCATTTGAGAGAAAGAGAGAGAGACCGAGAGAAAGACTCTCACGCAGACTCTGTGCTGAGTATGGAGCCTGACATGGGGCTCAGTCTCACACCCCTGAGATCACCATCTGAGCCAAAACCAAGAGTCAGACATTTAACCATCTGCGCCACCCAGACGCCCCTCTAAGGGATAATTTTTGCAATGAGGCTTTTTGAAAGTATTTGAGTTGAGGCTACATTGGAATCACTTCTCTGAGTCTATCATCAGGTTGATGCACTGAAATAACTTGATGGCCATTTGTTTCTCCTTGGGTGTATAATGGTGTGCCCATGTGTGTGTGTTCTCTGCTGTGAGAGGGGCAGTGAGGGCAGCTTTCTTTGTGTTCTGGAGCTGAGGAAGCAGCACACTGCCAGCAGGTCCTATCGGTGGGTAAGGCTCTCTCTGCCAGGGGGCAGGTGAGATGTGGACATGGGAGAGAACGGAGGTATGGACGGCCTTGGAAGGGCAGTTTGCTGGGTTGGACACCCTCGTTAGTCACTCACTGAAGGATTCCTGTGGCCCGAGAGCCTGATTTGTGCTGACCAAACTGACAAGGCCAATCTATAAACCAGAAGCCAGTGGACTAATTTACTTCGGTGAGCAATGGTTGGTGGCCACAGCACAAATAACCTGTCTTCCCAGATGGCTCTCCTGGCATTTCCCAAAGGTGGATTACAGGGCTCTCGGCAGGTTGCTGGGCAGCCAGGTTCCTGGAGAGAGGGCATTGGGTGGATAGTAGGGATGTCCCCAAGCTGCTGATGGGGCCTCCTTGCTAGTGACGAGTACCCATAGCCCCAGAGATGCTGTACCGGTCACCAGTGTGCTGTACAGATCAACGCTGACCAGTCCTTCTACAGGCACTACCCCTTCACCCCTTCACCCTCACCATAGTGGACATTTGTTAATTGATGGCACTACTTAAATGCCCTCTGCATTTGGCACTAATTGAAAAATAAGACCAGGAGCCAGACAGCTGGAGACTAGGATCCCCCCCCTCTGGGGCTAATAAGGATGTGGCCAGGAGGGTTCCCAGGGCAGCCCTCTCCTCAATTAGCATATCTGCCTGGGTCAGAGACCTAGATGACTACCTCCTGCTGGGGACAGGCCACTCCCCTGTGGCAAGGCCTCTGGAAAAAAGGGAAGAGTGGGGTTGAGCCACACGTGCTAGTTTCCTTCCCCCATTCCCTCCATCAGATATACAGCTGCTCCCCAGGAGGTGAAGGCTAAGAAGGAGAATGTCAGCCCCTATTGGATGTCCCAATGGCAACATGAGACAACCCAAATGGGGGTGTAAGCATGGGTTGTATGTCTGCAGCGATGCTCTTGGACGGTTAGGGGTGGGGATGCTGTCTTGGAGAGAGAAGAATCGCCTTGAAGAATTAATTTTGATGGACAGAGACTGGAGAGAAGGGACCTTTAGCTTGAGGGACAGCTTGAAAAAGGCACAGCAAAATGAGAATGCTCTCTAATGGCTGGAGTACCAAGAAGTAAGAAGAATGAGGTTTGGAAGTGGCCAGGCCCAGTGAGGAAGGGCTGTGGAGTGGGGTTAAGAACATGACCTTGGAAGACTGCCTGGGTTCAGCCCCATCTCCACTGCTTCCAGGACATGTGATTTGACCTCTGCAAGCTTCAGTTGGATAACCACAGTTCTGAATACTGAGGTATGAGACACCTGTAAATGCTTAGCTCAGTGCAGAACAAGTGTTTTAAAAATGGAAGCCATTATTATTGCCATCATGTGGCCAGGATGATTTGGGGTCAGCCAACAGATGCCTTAGATGCCAGCCGCATCAGTCTGGATTGCTGTGGGAGAGGCCAGGCATGGTGAGAGGAGGCCCTCCAAGGCAAAGATTCTGATACCTGAATCCCAGGCTGGGTGGCTGCGGGGAGGGGCGGGTGGGGACGCACCTCCCTGCCTGGAGCAATCTGCAGGCGCCTCTCTGCTGTGGGAAGGCAAGGGGGGCCCCAGGAGAAGGTAGGGTGTGCAGGTCAAGCAGGCCAGTTGCTGCCCAGAGAGAGCAGGACCTTGCTGAGAGAGCTTCTGATCATGCTGACTCTCGGGGGCTGCACGATGAGCATTTGGAAATACTTCGGTCTGGAGCTTACAGAAGTAGCCTAGTGTTACGAGTGGTGAGCATGGGGATGAAATATGGATTGTCCGGAGAGAGACTGCAAAAGGAACAGGAAGAGAGCTGAGCAGAGAATCTGCCCTGGAGCAGGGGCTGGGGGCACTGAGTGGAAGCTGAGACATAGGACATTTAGCGAAGGAGGAAGATCCAGAAGAACCAGAGAGCACTGTGTCCCAAATGCCCCAGGAGGTGCGTATTGGAGGGGTTTTGGTGTGGGGGAGATGCCAAGGAAGGCAATCCCAGCCGACACTGACTGCTCGCTGCTCTAGATGCTGTGCTCGTAGGAACGCATGGAACCTTCCCAGCCACCTCTGAGACAGGGGCCTCAGTTACTCCCATCTGGCAGAGGGTTAAGCAGAGGCCCAGGGGACCCCTGGCCCAGGACCATTCCACACAGGGTCTGACCCACGGTCCAGCTCTACGGCTCCACATGCACTTTATACCCACCCTCCACTGCCTCTCACAGGGGTAAGAATGGACATAGCTTAGGGGCAGGGGGGCAGCAGCAGGGCACAGAAATGGGGGTCTCCTGGCAGCAGGTACCAGGGAGAACAGATGAGCCCTTTGGCAGCAAAGCCAAGGAGAAACGTGAGCTGGTAGCCAAAGGCAGTGTTTTAGGAGAGCAGAGGCCATAATATTTGCGTGGGTCAGGAGGAAGGAGTCCCCAGGAGAGGGGAGAGAGGCCAGACTCAGCTTAGGGAACCGCGGAGAGGCTGGGCCTGGTGGGGCTAGATTACCGGAAGTCTGAGGAGGAGAGAAGGGGAAGTCTGAGGAGGAGAGGAGGGGAAGTGAGCATTCCGTTTCTCACCAATGACAGATGTGGTAGTGCGCTGAGGGGGAGTCTGGTAGGAAGGGCACACCAGATTAAAGATCTGGGTGCATGAGGGCCTTGCAGAGCGGAGCCACCTGACCTTGTCTCCCCGGGCAGGGAGACTTGGGGTGAGTCGCGCCCCGGAGGCAGTGTGAGCTGGGGAGGAGGCTGGAGGGAGGTGGGCAGGTATCAGGTGCTGACATGCAGCCAGGCCGACAGGACCTACTGTAGAGGGGCCCCATCCCTGCCCTCCAGAAGGAGGGGGTGCTGAAAGGGGCTACAGAGTCAGAGGAGGATGTGGGAAGGCTCCTGAGGTGGGCAGTGGAGGGAAGAGGCTGCCGTGGCCTGGTTCTTCTCAGGGAGAAGGTCCTTGCGTCCTGCTGCATTGTTGCTGGAAAATGATGGGTGGCTGCCAGGCAGTGATTCCTGTGGCCTGATGGGTAAAGGCCAAGTTCTGGGGGTGAGGTGAGAGACCCCTCGTAAGCTGGCCCTAGTCTTAGTTGCTCTCACTCTTTCCCAGTTCTCTGATTGCTCCGAGCTGCATGCATGCATGAGCGTGCACACACACACACGCGCACACACCTGCCCCCCACCCAGCATACCTTGGGATACGTACACGCCTCACTCCTTTTGTAGTGCATCTGTGTTTCTGCACGCTGCCCTCTCTGAAGCTTTCTGGGATGGCCCACCCTGCACTCGTTGCTCCTTCCTCCCGCCGCCTTGCCCTGGGCATGCTCAGCTTCCCTCTCCCTGGAGTGGGCTTGATGCTCTGTTGTTCCATGCACGTATCTTTCTGGAATCACCAGGGCTTCTATGATGCCAGCTCCCCTTTGATTGCTCATCCCCTTGAAAGAGTAGGTGGTAAACTGAGCCTTATTATCCATAAAATGATCATCAAATGGTCAAGTTTTGAAGCTCAGCTTTGCAAGTAACTTCCATGTGATGTCTTACATGTTACTTGCCTGTTGAGCTAGTGATGTTGGAAAATTGACATTAGCAACTGAGTTTCCATCTGAACTTGATTTTGGAGATGATGGGAATTCCAGGGAAATGATGTTTTTTCTTCTCACAAAGGAATATCATGATGACTTTAAAATTAGACCTTAATTTATGGATTTCTGAAGTCGAAGTTGGTCAAAGCGAAAGTTTGTTGGCTCTGCCTTATGGATCCCAGGCTGAGGCCCAGTCCTACAAGTAACCTTCCCACGGATGAGAGATGAAGAGTTTTGGCCCTTGGTGGATTAACATTCATTAATTTCCTCTCGGTGCCTACTACAGGGTTTTACCAGTAATGGGGAGCAAATAGTATTTGTTAAATAGATAAACAAATCTAAAAATATATATGTTGATTTTTATAGGTCATGCATTTTTATAATTTTTTCTGTCCTGTGTTGTCTTTTTTTGAGTAAAATATGCTCTTACTGTAACCGAGTTGAGGGAACTCAGGGCATCCAGTGTCCCCGTGAAGGTATTTTATGAAGGGCAGAAGTCAGTAGTGTCTTGGCCCCAGGTGCTCTGAGCCCTGTTTGTTTGGACATGGAGACCAGCTTCCCATCTCCCAGCCTTCACTGCTCTGAGCAAATCTGCAGGGGAAGGCAATGTGGTGGGGAGAGCTGGCAGGGACTTTGGTGACAGACAGACTGGATGCCACGGAGGGACTCTGAGCAACCATGTGACCTCAGCCAGTGTCTTCACATCTCTGTGTCTCGGTTGCCTCTTTTGTAAAATGGGGCTGGTAATTATAATCCATCCATTGCAGGATGGCCGGGAAGATTAAATGAGGCAGTGAGGACAGAGTATTTTCACTGCTGCTTCTGTAGGACCTGGAAACCCTCTGTGAACTCCTGGAGCAGGCGGCTTTTACAGACAGGTGGAAACTGCAGGCACAAGGTAGTGTGCCATCACTTGCTGCCTCGTGGATGGTGGTGGTGGGGGGGGCAGGGGCAGGCAGCGAGATCTTCAGGCCTGTAAGGTGTTGTGCCTGAGGCCTGGTCCTTCACATCCTAGCCTGGAAGGGGACACTTCTTTATGTCTACTCCTCAGACCTGCTGTTTTCTGAGACTCTCACAAGGAAGGGAAAGAACCTTCCATATCAAGTTCTCTAGGTAGCTATAGTGAGCCCCCACTGCAGCGAAGACACAGATGTACTTGTAAGCACAGTGTTAAGAGGGGGCATGGTGATGCTCTGTCCCCTGGACACTGTCTGGCTCCCCAGCTCCCTCCTCCCAGAGGCACAGATTCTGGCCTGCCTGTCCCCCTCTCCCCGCCAATCCCTCTCCTTGCTGGAGTACCTGCGTTGCTTGCCTTCTGAGATCTGTCCAGACCTATCCTCGGCAGGCCTGGGTTGAGGCCTGTGGCCCTGGTCACTGAGATTCTGTGGCCTCTTCACCACAGTAAGCTCTTGAATCAGGAAGAAGGACCAGCTTGGAGACAGAATGTCAAGAGCAGAAATGGGGGGCGGGGGGAGGTGAGAACAGTCAGAGGAAGGTGAAGCAAGCGTCTAAAAATATTAAGCAAAGACCTGGATGGAAACCCAACATCGGCTCTTTAGTGTTCTGGAGCCTAGAAGGTCAGATGTGCTGTTTGGGTGTGAGCCAGGACAACCTCACGCTCTCTCACACTCGTTTCCTGGCCAGACCTCGTGCTCCTCCTTGTGGGCTGGGCTCATGGTGTCTCACACTCATGTCTTTGAGGGTGGTGTTTCTCTTAAGAAGCTTGCCATTCCGAGCAGGAGGATGTTGGCCCTGCTCCTGAGCCTGGGGGACGGCTGAGCTGGGAAGAAGGCTGGCCTCACGGTGCCTAGAGGTGAGGTGTCTGCGCCTGATGGCTATTCCTTACCATTCTTCTGAGGAGGGTGCTGAGCTGGGTGACCAAGTCTCCAGCTATTATTGCACGTTGGTAGAAGGGCTGTTTGGGACCATGGAGCCTTCTCTGAAGGACTTGAGCTCTTTGGGGAAGAGCTTAAGTGGAAGCATCTGGGTTGGGATGTGCCAAAGGAGCCTGGTGGAGGAGCGGTGACATGTGATAAGAATTGGGCTGGGTTTTCAATGGAAGGGCCAAAAAGAGAAAGGGCTCCTTCCAGCGGGTCCCGTGGAGCTGGGCTCTAGCACAAATGTTCTTAGGGATCTTTTGGAACTCGCCCAACAGGGAGTGGCTGGGAATGCCCAGCACACACAGCTCACTAACTGGCACAGCGGGAGAAAAAGACGTTGAGCAAGAAATACTGCATTTGTCCCCTGCTGCCCCAGCATGGCTAGCCTGTGGCCCTCCTGGCAGATCTCAGCCCAACTCCCCCCGCCCCCCCCCAGCCTCAGTTTACCTGGTTGACCAAACAGAGCAGCCTGACCTGGGATGTTTAGGCAGTAATGAGAAGCCCATGTGTGAAAAACATTTTTAAAGCTGAAACCATCAAACACAGGTTGGTTGTCAGGGGTGACTGGTACTGTGATCCCACTGCCACAAGTTCAGCAGCTTTTTCACCGTCAGAGGCTTTTTTTTCTCGCTCCTGTGCAGTTTTTCTGAGGCTGCTTAAGCTTCTGTTCATTAGAAGAGGAAATCTAGGCTCTACGTGTTCCCTTTTGGTCAGACTCAGATACTAAAGGCGATCAGCGATCTGATAGCAGCTCTCTCAGCATCCTGGCCCTTCTGTCCTGCTCCGACTCCTGTCTGTTGTGACATCCCCCTCCTCTGTCCTGACGGAGAGTCAACGTCTGCGCTCTTGTCCTTCAGTCCTGCTACAAAGGCGGTGTCTGCGGGCCCCACCATTGCACTGAGGCCATGTGGGCTGCTTTTCCTCTTCATTAGGCTCTTCCCTTAGGGGATAGAGACCTCCAGACCAGACAGGACCTCAGGCCTCAGGGCCTCCCAGGGCCCCTGCCACTCACAGGGGCTCTCAACTCCCAGTTTAGACCAGTGACCTCTTTATCCATTTTCTCCTTTTTGGAATGGGAACGTCTACCCTATACCTGTCCCATTGTATTTTGGAAGCGGATAACTTGTTTTAAGAACCACAGGTGGAGAGGAATTTTGCTCCTGGTCAGCTTCCAACTGACATTCCCTCAGGCAGATCTGTGGCTCTGTCTGTCCATTCAACACACAGAAGCTGGCCTTCTCTGAGCCAGGTCCAGGCCCGAACTCTGGGCTTCTGAGACATTGCCCTGCCCACGAAGCGCTTACCACTTAGACAAAGTCACACACCTAAGTGGCTAGTGCTCTAGAGAGTTCCAGGTGTTGTAAGGGAAGTCTGTCATGGGCATGGAGAGGGGGACTGAGTCAGAGCAGTCACCTCCATGTGAGGGATGGGAGGGGAGCCCTAGAATCATGATGCCGGAATTGGGCCTTGAATGAGGAGTGGGAAATCAGCAGGTGGAATGGGGTCATGGACTAAAACGTTACATGTTGAAGGGGCCTTACAGCAAAAGCAGGGGGGTGAAATGGTTAGTGCTCAGGAGGGGGCCAAGTATGGCTGAGAGAAGTATCACTGCTGCGGTTGTGACCTCCCGCCCAGCTGTATACAGAGGACTTCTACATACGATATCTCACGGAGTCCCCGTAACCCCACAGTGTGTATATTTTCACCTGCACTTTATAAATAGGGAAAATGAAGCTCAGTGATCTTAAAGAACTTGTCCAAGGGACATAGCCCATGACAGGAAAAATGTGGGCCCAAATGCAGCCGGACTAGAGAGTGCGTGCTCCTGACTTCATTTTCTGGGGTAGGAGCTGGTGAACAGTGTTGTACAAGTGCTGGGGTGTCTCAGTGAGGCTTGTGACACAGACCCCGTGCTCTGGGCAGCAGGGTGGAGCTTCAGGGGTGTGTGAGAGTCAGGCTGCAGGCAGGAAAGGAAGTCAGGAAGCTATGGTGGTCATTCAGGTGGAAGACGATGTGGCCTGAAGTGGGCCAGGAGAACAGGAGGGGACAGATGT
Source organism: Canis lupus baileyi (assembly GCF_048164855.1). NCBI lineage: Eukaryota > Metazoa > Chordata > Mammalia > Carnivora > Canidae > Canis > Canis lupus. Next base: position 19,629,936 of record NC_132860.1, on the reverse strand, counting down.
GAGAGATGATGATGAGGGAAACTTGGCTGGATGTGGAGACCAACTGGTTGTGGATGAGAGGCGGGAAGGCCTGAGATGACTCCCAGGTCTGGCTTGGTTACTTGCAGTGGCATTACCATGGTGGCGGTGGGGGTCCATATTGCAGAAGACCATCTTTTGGGGCCTGCCAAGCATGAAGGCATGGAGAGGGAGATGGGTGTCAGGTGTGGGTGTGGGACGGTGCACACATATCTCTCAGGCTTTACTTTCCCACAGACAATGAATAGTTTTATCAGTGAATCTGTGAACATGTCCTCAGGACTCACGGAATGGGGGTGTCCTCAGAGGCCAAACACATGGAAGAGTTGCAGGAGAGATGGCTGAACACTACTCCTTCCCTCCCTTTTCTGAAAAAATAAGAGAGATTGGGAGATCACATTTAGGTAGGCAGGATCAAGGTTTCCTGGAAGAACTGGCTTGAAGAGGAGATGGGGATCTAGGGAGGAAAGCTTCTGGCTTGGGCATGAGGCAGGAAAGCTGCTGGCGCAGTCAACTAACAACTAGAATCTGTCCGCCGATGGTAAGACATTTTGGTGGGGATGGGCAGAGGTTTGCCCCGGGGGTATGATGGAAGTTGAAGTTTCAACCAAGTAGGCTGAGTGCACGTGGTAAAAGGCATGAATTCTAGGGCTCGATGGTGAGCCCCTGAGACTTTCTAAGCAGAAGAGTGCCAGGTTGGAGCTGTATTGCCTTCTGTCATTGGCTCTTCAGCTTCATTCAGTATCAGAATCCCCCGAGGAGCTAGGTAGGGCAGGATACTTCTGCTTACATGGGGCTGGAGCTCTGTGCTTGTGTTGTTCTCCAGGTGACTCTGAGCACCAGTGTCTGAGGACCCCTGAGTTGGGCGATTCTTCATGCTGAGTGGGTGGACAGGGCTGCCTGGAGGCAGGCAGCCAGTTAGGAGGCTCTTGCAGGAGTCTAGGGTGAGGTAATGCAGGGACAGGTGAGGCTGTGGGAGCAGATGAGATCACCTGCAGCGAGCACTGGGCGAGAAGACGATCTCTGGTCTGACTCAGCAGCACTTGGCTCCCCCGATTGCATCCTTCTCCATCCTGAACCCTCTATTTGGTCTAGGGCAGCACTTTCCCAATTCTCCTGGCTGTTCCTCCTCAGTCCCCTTTGTTTTGTTCTTCTCCCTGATGGCTGTGTTGAAGTGTTCCAGAGAGTTCTCTGAGGCTCTTTCTTTCTTCCTTCCTTCCTTCCTTCCTTCCTTCCTTCCTTCCTTCCTTCCTTCCTTCCTTCCTCCCTCCCTCCCTCCCTCCCTCCCTCCCTTCCTTCCTTCCTTCCTTTCTTCCTTTTTCTTTCTTTCTTTCTTTCTTTCTTTCTTTCTTTCTTTCTTTCTTTCTTTCTTTCTTTCTTCTTTCTTTCTTTTTTTCTTTCTTTCTTTCTTTCTTTCTTTCTTTCTTTCTTTCTTTCTTTCTTTCTTTTTTTCTTTCTTTCTCTTTATTTCTCTCTCTCTCTCTGTCTCTCTCTCTGTCTCTACTATGTGAACTGCTTCATGCAGTTATTTTAGATTATATCTCTCTGCAGATGGCTCCCAAACTCTCTCCAGCCAGACTTACCTCCAAACATCAGACTCATATTTCCAAATGCCTTACTTAGCATATCTTCCTAGTTAGGCACCTTATTATTATTATTTTTTAAGGATTTTATTTCTTAGAGAGAGAGAACACAAGCAGAGGGAGGGGCAGAGGTAGAAGGAGAAGCAGGCTCCCTGCTGAGCAGGGAGTCCACCATGGGCTCAGATCCCAGGACTCTGAGATCATGACCTGAGCGGAAGGCAGGCAGACTCTTAACCGACTGAGCCACCCAAGCACCCCCTCCCTCTTAGGCATCTTAAACCAAACATTTCCAAAACCAATCTCCTGATCCCCTCTTCCCCCCTAGTTGTTGCTTCTGAAGCCCTCCTCTCTGGGACTCAGGGCAAGCCATTCTGACGTCTTTCCCCCATGTCCACTCCATCAACATAGCTTGCTGGTTTTGCCTTCAACCTATATCAAGATTTGGAACATTTATCACCCATCAATTTGGTCCAAGCTACCTTCATCTCTCACCTGGATTTCCTGTGTTCACCCATGCACTGCATTCCCACCCACCCCCTCCATTTTCAGCCACAGTGTTCCTTTGTGAAAAGATATGTTAGAACCTCCTGTGCTCAAAACCCTTTTCTGGGTTTCCATCTTAGAGGCAATGTGGAAGAATGGTGTGCATCCTCGGCAAGCTACCTAAATTTTTGCTCATCGGCAAAGTGGGAGAATTACCTGAGTGGTGTGTGGGGATTATGTGATACAGTGTTGGATAAACTCCTAGCATGGAGCTAACAGACACCTGCCTGAGAGGGGAAAGGAACACACACAGAGTCTCTACTCTGTGCCAGGCACAGGATACATATTACCTTTTAAAATCATTTGGATTATTTTTATTTTGATCACTACTACCTATCTACACAATTTAAACAAATACTTGTATATGATTTGTTAAAACAGCTGTTGTCTCCCCACCTACCCTCCCCATTGCTCTTCCTTAGATGCAGACTCTTTACATTTTTTAGTATTTTTATCCATATTGCTGAAAAAATGCTTGTTCTCCTGCTTTATTATTTTTTTTTTCATTATCTAGTGACTTCTGAGTCCACCCTCCAGGAGGTGTGGACTCCACTGCCTTTCCAGCCCTACTACCCCCACTACTCACAAGCACTATCCATCCCCTACCAGGCTGCCTGCACACTTATGGTTAGATTGCCACATGGTTTTTCACTGTATGGTCTGTGTTTACTTTTTACTTTTTGGTCTCCCTGCAGTTTCTTTTATCACTCACTTGGTTTTCTATTTTCTTATCATTGAAGTCAACAAATTCCTCACCAATCATATAAATCTCTTTGGGCGTTCTGATGCCTGAGGTGTCCTGTGATTTTCGTGTTACCAGAGAAATCTCTCCCAGAGCTTTGGAAAGCTCTCCGCCGTGGACCAGCCGCCCTTTTACGTTTGCTGCAGAGCTGTTGCCCTTATGTCTCCTATCACTTCTCCATGTCCCTGTGGGTTTATGTCTTTCAAAATAAATTCTTCTACCTTCGTTGCAGTGGATAGCTAAATTAGATGTTCAGGTTCAATCTGCTGCATTTACCTGATGTCTATCTTGTTTACTTTCACTGGTAACAATGCGATATAGAGGAGACTGTTGAGTCTGAAAGGGGTTAAATAACTTGTCTAAAGACCCATGGCCATTATGCCACAGAGCGCATGTTTTAACTCAAGACTGTCTGGCTATGAAACCTATGCTCTTTCTTCTTTGTCCTCTGAAAACACAGGTGTTATTGATTGATATGGGATTTGACTGCAAACGTTGGCACTGCCATCAGTTTCCCTTGTATGTCTTCTGTCATCTTCATTTTTTTTTTTAAGTCCTGAAAATGGCTTCTTGCTCTCTTATCCCAAAGAGACAGGTCTCATATACCCCTTTAAAAAGCTGTCTCCCAAGCATAGGAATAGCAATAGGTATTTCTTAACCATTTAAGAGCAACTCTGGTTTCTGAGCAACCTGTAAATTATGGGGACAAGGCTTTGGTTGGTTGTGATACAGTGACACTTCTTTACCACCTGGTGGCCTTGTAGGGAAGGAAGAGGTGTACAAGGAGTCCAAGTTTGGTTGGTGGTGGTAGGTTCTTGCCTGAGAGTTCCTTTCCCAGGCCTTGCCTTCTACTTGGGGGCACTGTCCTCCCCCACCCCTCCACCTGGATGCAGCTGCCAAGGGAACAGGCCCTAGTGCTGGCTCAGCTGTGTCCATGGCACAGGAGGAGCAGGGGCACCAGGGACTCTGGTGCTGTTCCTGATTCCTTCCTTTGTCTGGGCCATTGGAAGCCTGCCCAAAACACTTGTAGCTCTAACTACTTTTACTGAGAGAAGAGTATTTCATAGAATGGAATGGAAGTTTGCACTTCAATATGGGTAGGATAAATCAAGGTTACTTGCCCTGGACTTATCTTCATCAACAGTTCCTGCTAATGCAGTATCTAAATCACCAGCCGCCTAAGAGTACATCAGATAATGAGCAGCTCATTGTGGCTCACTTTCTAAATTTCAGAACCCCTAATCCTGTGCCCTGATGAGCTTCCAGGTGCCAAACTGGTGTTTGTGTGGTGTAGTTCAGGTGGCTATGACATCTGTCATTTGAAACATGGCTGTCCTGTATTGGCTGGCTATATAGCTACGAGGTCATTTTCTCTCTGGCTGGTAGCAAAAAGGGTAAAGTTCAGTGGTAGTGGGTCATCGTCATGGATAAGAGGACGACGGCATCTAGAGAGGCCTGTGGGTGAAGTGAAGGGTGAATGGTATGTGGGCTACACCTTCTCTTAACATTCCCACCTCTTCTTTGTAGCTAGAGATGAGCTAGTCTCTTGGTAAGAGAAGTCGGCCTGTGCCTCCACCATCAAATGCAGGGCTCTAGTAATAGTCCAGACGTCAGAGAGAATGAAGACTGGTCTTGGCCACTAGAACAGCTGTCACTGTCCTGAACTTGTTAAGAGCAATGTCATCCTCTGTTTGCTCCTCTGCTTCCTGGGCTGGGGAGGGGGGTGTGTGTGCACACTCCACCGTGGAGTCCCCTGGACACACTGGGTCCTCCTCCGGTGTTGTCCACACTGTGTCAGGCCCCTGGCTGGTGGCTGGCCCTCTCCTGTCATTGGTAGAGAACGTGATTCCACTTCCACTCCCTACCACCTGCTTAGAGCTTGCCCTGCTTTTCGCGTGGGCCTTTGGAGTCTTCCCTGGATTGTGGCTCTCCCCCAGCCCCTTTGGGTTGTCGCCTCTTACCTCGCTTCTCCCCAGGAGGCGTCCAGGCATTCACCTGCTGGAGCTTTGTGCACTTGAGCTCGACATCCCTCATGAACCCAGGCTCCCAAGGGAGGAACAGGCACTGAATGCTGCTGTTGGACCTGTTTGCCTCTGAGGCCCCGAGTTCCTTGAGGGCAGTGGTTGTCCTGTTGTCCTGTGTTACTGCTAGGAGCTCCAGCCTCAACTGCGGCCCTGAGGAGAAAGTGCCTCCCAGCTGCCAGAATGGGGATGGTTGGTGACTTTGTGGCCTCCCTGTTGTGATAAGAGTGTCTGTGCTCACGGGTGGGGACTGGAGGCCTCACATCGATGGCATATTTGGGCCTTCAAACATGTACCCCACACCACTGACACCTCACAGCAGCCCTGTGACAGAGGCCTGCGGGCCGCTTCTTACCCAGGTGCCTGCCATCACCTCAGACCCAGCAGGTTTGGAACTGAGCTAATTAGTTACCCCAAACAGGTTCTGGCTTCTGAGCGCTTCCAACCTTACCGGCCCAGGCTCCTGGGGTGTAAATATGATACACCTTTGACTCACATTTCACTTCACACCACCTCCCACGGGTCCACCCAACTTGCCATTTGCCAAGTACAAACTCATCACTGGGCAGAAGGCCCGTGGACCTCCTTTTACGGCCCTTCTGTTGCAGAGGGATGCGCCCTGGGCCGTCGGCTTGGCATCTTCTAACTGTCCTCTCCCTTCTACCCTGATAGTAAGACCCCAAATGGGACCTGTCTGTTGCAATGTGAGATCTTTCTTCTTAAGGATCTGTCATGTTTAAATCGGAGACCACTCAGTTTGTTGTGTGCTGGCATCCAGACCCCTGAAGTAGTGGGTGTGATTCCCAAGCTCCTCTAATTAATTGCCCTTGTCACACTTAGGTGAATTCTGTGAAAGGTTTTGACTCATCATGAGCAGCTGGATGCTCCGGTATAATCTCATCAGCCATTTTGATATTTGCCAACTCCATCCTGCCTTTACATGCTTCCCTACCTTTCCACCCTGCTCTGCCTAGAATAGCATTCTCCCCTTTGTCTTCTGAGAAAGCTTCTACTCATCCTTCAAGACCCAAGGAAGCTACATACCTGCCCCAGTCAGCATACCCCCAGTGGCTTCATAATTATTTGTGTATACTTTTGTCTTCACTAGACTACGTGATCCATGGGGGAAGGGACTAGGTCTGTTTTATCGTTATCTCCTCAGCATCCAGCACAGGAGGGTTTAGGGAATGTTGGTGGGAAAGACCTACCCATTTACTCATAAACTTCCTCATGCCAGGCACCATGCTAGGCACTGGGCACACACGGGGTGAACAGGGTAGACAGGATCCCCCTGCCTCCCTGGGATGGGTGAGCAAGGCCAGTTAGCAAGGAATCAAGGATATGGACCAGATACTTTGGAACTGCTGTGCTTCAAAGGGGCTGCTGTAGATGGAGGTGTGCAAGAAAGGCCTCTCTCTGGAAGACACATGGGAGCTGAAGGGAGCTGAACCCTGGAAGATGAGAATAAATCAACCATGGAGGGAGCTGGAAAAGCACACTGAGGGCTGAGGGGATGGCAGGTGTAAGGTTGCAGAGGTGAAGGTCTTGGAGTGTGTTGCGGGGGAGGGGCAGACAGGAGATCAATGCTGCTGGAACAGGAGCAATGGATTGGCCTAGCCAGATCCTACACTGCCTCTTTCATGGATCACAGTGAGCAAGCAGTTTGGATTTTTCTTTGGGAGTAGTGGGAAGTCCTCAGAGGGAAGTATTTCAGATCTTCAGCATCTCTGAATAGGTGGGAATGTGCTGATTATTGGCCTGTTTCTGGTTCCCCTCCCCCCTTTCTGGTACTTCTTTCATCACTACCACCGCCACCCTGACCCTAAGCTTGCTTCCATCCAGATTCTGAGATATGCACACCGAGTTTGTGGTTTCCAGCCATCCAGGCTGCTCTTCTCAGCAGGGGCAACTCTCTTCTTTGCTGCAGCCTTGCCTGGCTCCTGCCACAGCCCTAAGGTGCCAATGAGGCTCCCACCCCCTCCGCAAACTCCGGTTCTCATTCCCGAGTCGATTGTGCAATGGTTCTTGGCCTGCTGAAGCCCAGTGCCTGTTCCCAAACCTTCCTTGGCCTTTGCTCCTATGAATCACCACCCTCCCCCTCCAACAGGCATCATTGCTTATCTCTCTTTGCCATGCCTAGGGGAACCAGCCTCTTGGACTTACCTGGGTTCTCCCTCCCTGAGCCTACCCTATTGAGCTTAAAGTCTCTCATCCAGTGAGCTGTCCTGGCACAAATACATCCTGAGATGATTGCCTCACTTCAAAAACAAAAACGAAACAGCTAGCATATATTGAGCACTTGCTATCTATAAGGGAATGTACTAAGTATTTTCTATGAAATATTAAATCCTCATTTAATCATGACCTAGACCTGGTGAGTTAAGTGCTGGTATTTTCCCCCTTTTACAAATGAGGATGCTGAGGCTCAAAGATCACAGAATAAATGGCAGAACAATGTTCAAGCCCAGACTATTTGAACTGCTACTGCCTGGTCCAGTCCCCTGTGATTCTTTGTGGTCCTAAAATTTTTATCCACACCATCCCCAAAGCCACTTTTCTGTGGCTGTTCAGTTTACTTTCTTCTCTTTGAAAGTCCAACTTCCCAGGAAACATGAGCCAAGGAGACCCTCGAGATTCTCTGTTTCCTGGCCTGTGCCACCCGTGGAGGAGCCAGGCCTCTGTTCTCCATGGCACTTAGGCCCATTGGGCATATGCATGGGTTTTGCTGATGGAGAAAACAACAACTCCTGCCTCCAGTTTATAGACGTGAACTAGAGATTACAAATACTGTTGTAAGTCTGTCCCTGCCACCCAGGGAGTGGGTGGGAAGCAAAGCAAGAAAAATGAGAAGAGGCTGCAGGAAGACAGTGTAACTAAAAGACCTTTGTAGAGGCAGAGCTGTCTAGAGGTGGAACCAACTGCCATCTTCCCCATTAGACAGGAGACTCAGCACTGGGGGAGTGGCTGGACTGAGTGTGCTTGGAGAAGCTCTCCAGTCCCAAGGAGATGGGATGCTGCTCCTTGCATGGTATTGGGTAGAGTAGAAGTAAAATGGTAAGAGGAAGTGTTCCAGGTTCTTGGGACAGAACTCTCCCCACGACAGTGTGCCGGCAGCCTTCCTAGGCCAGGCCCCTTTTTGACATCTGAGAAGTGAAAGTGGTAGTGGAGGTCTCAGCCTGGACCGTGTCTACCCAACCCATTGCAGGTGCGGGACAAATGCAGCTGGAAGACAGCTGTGTGCCTGCCCAGACTGTCTTGATCCCCTCTGTTGGAGGGCACGTCCTTTTGAGTCACTTTTCCTGACTTGTAGGGGAGCTGCCCCAGTGCTCTCTGTAAATCTTCTGGAACTTGGGACCCTAATGGTGGCTCCTAATTTCAGAAGCGAGTGGGATCATATACTAAAGGTTCATGGAGATGGAGCTCTTGTCTCCCTCTACAGATGTCAGAATCAGGGGCGGGGATGCGGTTGCATGTTAGGATTCTTGTGAGACTGTGCTGCGTGATGAAAAGGAGGGTTTGAGGTCTTGCGTGCATGGTGTGGACCTTTCTGTAACTTTTCCTTTGTTTTGTGCTTGAATTTTCAGTAAGAGAAGGAGAAGACTGAGGGGAAAGGCATCATGGCTTCTGATGCCAGTCATGCACTGGAAGCTGCCCTGGAGCAAATGGATGGGATCATCGCAGGTACAGTCAGGGAGACCTCACAACTGTGGCTTGCGCCCTCCGCCCTTGAGAAACTGTTTTCTCACATTTGACTTTTCTTTCTGGCACAGCAAGAAGCCCCTCGGTAGATTTATTTTATTTTATTGTGCATGCCATCTCTTTTTTTTAGTTTAGACTTGTAGAATTCTTTGAATCCTGGCATGAGGTTAGGTCTGCCGCGACAGTGTGGGCACACTGGATGTTAGCATGTATCAAACCGTGGCCCAGCATGGGTCCCGGATGTAAGGCGGTTTGGCTGCAGTAGGGTTACCTTTACTGCAAATTTGCCAGAGCACATTATGGCTTATCACAGTCCAGCTGAAGTGAAACTCCAAGTCTGGCAACTTTGCCACCCTCGTGCACTTGTCGACTCCCTTCCCAGCTGGTCTCCAGTGTGTTTGGGAATTGGGAGGCAGTTTGGTATTGATTCACCTCATCACCTAAAGAATGTTCTTGGAGCACCTGGGTGGCTCAGTCGGTTAAGCATCTGACTCTTGATTTTGGCTCAAAAGCATCAGACTCCGTGCTCAGCAGTGAGTCTACCTGAGGATTCTATTCTCTCTCTCCTTCTCCTACTGCCCCTTCTGCTCATGCGTGCGTGCTCTCTCTCTCTCTCTCTCTCGCTCGCTCTCTCTCTGTCTCTCTCAAATAAATAAATCTTTAAAAAAATCTCCCTTATTGGGCAGCCCGGGTGGCTCGGCAGTTTAGCGCCTGCCTTCAGCCCAGGGCGTGATCCTGAAGACCTGGGGTCGAGTCCCGCGTTGGGCTACCTGCGTGGAGCCTGCTTCTCCCTCTGTCTGTGTCTCTGCCCCCCCCCCTTTGTGTCCCATGAATAAATGAATAAAATCTTTAAAAAAAATCTTTTAAAAAAAAGTCCCTTATGCCATATTGTGTCTTACCTGTCATAACTGACTTAACATTCACATTATTCAGTTAGCAATATTCCCTAGAAAAGATCCAGCAAAACTGGTTAATTGGAAAGGACTGCCAGTGGGCTATTTGGGCTAATTAACTCTTTGATTGGGGGAACCCAATCAATATGGATTGATTAGAATAAACCTGTCATTGAAAATCTTTCCTGAAGGTCTCAGGTCCTCTTTCTGTCCTGACCTGATAACAAGTCAGTGGCCTTATTTTCCATGCTGGGCGTGCTTCTTTGGGCCCTGGCTCTTTATTGTGTGGAGCTTCTGTTGGAGGAAGCCAGGGAGGCAGGCTTGGGCTAAGTGTGGCTAAAGCCCAGGATGTACATGGGTACCTGATACTGCCATTTGCCAGACATTTGCTTCACTTTCCACCCTGAAGAGAGAATCTGACTCACTGAGGCTTCTGGGTGTTGGTGCCCAGGGTGGGGTTGGGGGAGGCATTGTGTGTCGAAGATTCTTCATGTTCTTGGTGGGACTGTAACATGTTCTGTCATCTGTCAGGCTCTTAATTTCTCAGTGAACAGAATAGCTCTTGAGAGGCCTGACTAATACTTTTCAGAGGCTCTTTAGGTTGGGATGTCCTGTTCTAGGTTAGGGACTCCAAAGCCCCACTGAGAGGCAACAGTCAAGAGCGTAGATTTGCTAGCAGTGCTTTACACAGTCTCGTCTGGAAGCTGTGGGGGGCTCATGTACATTGAGATCAGAGCCACAGGGACACCTGGGTGGCCCAGTGGTTGAGCATCTGCCTTTGGCTCAGGTCATGATCCCGGGGTCCTGGGATCAAGTCATGCATCAGGCTCCCCACGAGAAGCCTGCTTCTCCCTCTCCCTATGTCTCTGCCTCTCTCTCTCTCATGAATAAATAAATAAAACTTAAAAAAAAAATAGAAGAGATCAGAGCCAGGGTCAGACCCTCAAACCTTAGAGCTCTTGGATGGCTGTGAAGGATGAATGGACACTTCCTAAAGAAGAGAGCTGGCATGGGGTCAGTTCTCTTCCTGCCTCCCAATTTCTCCACATTGGCATTCCTAAAATGATGAAGCCGCTGGCGAAGTGCCCTGTTGCAGAGAGCTGTATGTGACCCTCAGGGCCTTGCCTTAACACAGGATCTGCAGGTGAGGATCTAGGATGGACAAGGAGGAAAGGCCTCTGTGATGGGTTGTACAAAACCCAGGAGGCCCATCCTTCTGTCTTTCCAGCACAAAGTTCTCCCTTCTTCTTCCTTTTCCTTTATCCTCTTCCCTAGTTGAACCCTCTTTAGGCTGCGGTGACTGGAACAGGTGTGAGAGTTTTGTAGCAAGGCAATCTAAGACATCCCAAGGCATTCTTTGCCAATTGGTCAGTTGGTTCGGGAGGAGCTCCTGGAGCCAGGCTGCTTGGCTCAAATCCTTGCTCTACAACAAACTCTTGACCCAACCAGGCCTCAGTTTCCTCATATTTAGAATGGGAATGATAGTAGTACCCACCTTCGAGGGTTGCTATTTTTATACACATAAGGTGCTAAGAACAGTGCCTGGCATATCGTAAGCACTATAAAATGTTGGCTTCTGATAAATTAATGAGGAATAAGAAATCTTATTACGGTACATCTTCTCTAGGGACGCTGTAGAGTTCTGATTTATTCAGGACCTTGTCTTACCCATTTGAATTCTGTGCCTTTCATTGTATAAGACTTGTGCATGCCTTGTTAGACTTCCCTTGGGCCTGCAAGATTCATGCATAGTCTTCTGAGGTCTCTGCCCTGCTCCGGGCCCTTTATGGGCTCTTCCACCCAGCAGCAGAGCGATCCTTGAAACGTACATCAAATCACAGCATTCCTCTCTCCAGAGCGCATCAGTGGCTTCCCATCTTGGGATAAAATCTGAAGTCAACACAGCTGGCACTTCTAGCTGCCATCTGGCCTTTGGCCACCTTTATGGCCACACTTCCTATCACTTTCCTCCCGCCTTCTTGCTTTAGCCTGCACACCAACTGTCTTAGGACCTTTGTGCTTGCTCACCACCTTTGCTGGAATGCCATCCTCCAGATACCCTCAGATCTGATCTCTGCCAAAATGTTGCCACATCAGAGGGGTCTTCTCTGACCTTCTCTAATTGGCCTCCTCCCCCTCCCATCACTCTGTTCTCATATCCTGTTTATATTTCTTTATAGCACTGATCACCACCTGACCTATTACATTCACTTTTGTCTCTTGGTGTATCATCGGCCTCCTGCACCAGGTTGTAAGTTCCATGAGGACAGAGGCTTTGCCGCTCCATCTCCAGCACCTCAGTTGGTCTACAGCACGTATTAGGTGTTTAATAAGTACTTGTCACATGCACATTTTATTTACTTCTGTGAACAGGTTCTCTTTCTCGTTGGTTTGGGGCCAGTTGTTCATTTCTATATGTATCTTCTCTGGCTGTGCACTGAACTTCATTTATTATTTTTTCTGGTACCTTTCACTGATTCTTCTGGAAAAACAAATCACTAATTTTTTTTTTCAAATCACTAATTTTTTTTTGAAGATTTGGTGATTGGCCTGTCCTGTGAACCATCTCTCAAGTAGTAATTGGCTCACACAGACATTTGACAGGAGCTATTTGGCAGATAATTGAACATTGAGGTAATTAGTGAGTGTCTGGAGGGTATATACTCTACACCATTTGTGATGACAAGAATGATAATTATTGAATGCCTTTGTGCAAGATGCTCTTCCACAAGATTATTAACACCCTCCCGATATCTGAGGTGGCTGGGCCAAACTGGACCAAAGAGCTTAAGAGTTTTTAAGGTTGTTGATGTGGACCAGGGAGATAGGACTATTGGAGTTTGAATCCCAGCTCCATTACTTAGGACTGACTGGATGTGAGATCTTTAGGCAAATGGTTTAATCCCAATCTGAGCTCACTTTCCTCATATATAAAATAATGGTATTTGTACTCATCTCCTATTATTGGGAGGATTAAATTAATGCAAAAAAGGCACATATTAAGTGCTCAGTCGGTAAGTTACTGTTTTGTCGAGATTGGTACTGACATTAGGATTTTCACCACCCAAGGTTACAGTGCTGGTAAATGTCAGGATTTTTAGTCCAGGGCCATCTGAGTCTCTTCCTGGCTGCTGTCATGCCTGCATTGGTTTTATGATGATGTGCTATAGAGCCCTGGGGGCTCTGTGGGGCCATCTACAGAGAAGAGTTAACTGAGAGAGGAGTCAAATTCTGGTTTTGCTCCCAATCCTCTAGCCAGAGTGACTTTGCTCTCATATCTTTTACATATCAGACTTCCAAGTAAGGATTCCTTCGCTGAAAGGGTGGCAGCCAAGAGAAAGTTTGAAAACTGTGTTACCACATCATGATGCCACAAATCCTGCAGAAATGACATTGTTATGTGAATATCTATATCTTCCTTTCTGTATTTCTATTTTCCTATTATTTTGAATGATTGCTTTTGCATCTATTAAGGTGCTCAAATGAGTACTCAGGGACTGTATTCTCTCACTTTCTGAAGACACAATTACCACTTATTTCAAATGGAGGAAATTTTTACTGGCTTCCTACACACCCCACAGAGCAATCATTGATGCAAAAACAACACAGATTCCTCCTAAAACGGACACAGTTCCTTCAATAACGATGATTCATAGTTGTAACACTTCAGAACAAGGGATTTCCCTTTATTAATTACTCTGTACTATGATAGGTTCAGGTTCATTTTCTGAAACTCTCCAAAAAGAGTACACTTAGGACATGTGATATCAATATTTATGTAATTAAGTCTTTAATGCAAAAAAAAAAAAAGTCTCCTTCCTCCAAATCAATGTAAACAATGCAAGCAATCAGGATATTATCACTTAAACAACCAGGCCAGGGATACTCTGAGAGGACATCCTGACGCACACATGCCAGATATGCTCCATGGCATGATGACCTTTATCTCAAGGCACTCAGTGGCTCTGGAGGTGTGAGGAAAAGAAATGCATTGATGGCAGAAACAGGACTAGTAAATGAAACTCCTTATAAGGTTGAATTATTGAAACCTGAATGAGTGTTTCCTGGGTGTGACTGTACTTAATCGGAACCTCAAAATTCTGTACTAGAAAGTTGGAAAGAGGTGACTTTAAAGACCCCGGAACCTTTGTCAAAATGATTTGTTTCTAGTACAAAAGACCATTGTTGTTAGCTTCCAGTACAGTGTTAACCTTTGCTCTTGCTCCTGATTAATCCCAGTGATTTGGTCTGCACATAATACCATAATTGAATTACACTGTTGACAATTGAAATTGAACTATATATTGCTCAAGTACATCCCTCTGGATAACCCAGAGCAACTGCCACATATTGTCATTTTGCATGAAGCATAATTTGTGGGCTAACAGGTTCAATGGCTGCTGTGTGAGGCCATTTCTGTAGTAGTACCAGAGAACCCCGTGGTCAGGACACAGAGGACCACTTATTCCTCTTCACTGAGGTAGAAGTTCATTCAAGCAGTCATCTGCAAGCTGTACCCATCAGTAAGGAATAGGCAAAAGGAACCTGTTTTATGACAGTTAAAAAAAAGTTGCTCTGGACCTCTCTGCTAACTCTGATTCGTGTCTTGGTGTTTTTGCTTTTTTTTTTTTTTTTTTTTTTTTTTTTAAGATTTAGAGTTGGAGCAGAGAAAGTTCTGGTCAAGGCTGAGATTATTCACACTTTCCCAAAAAGTCTTCAAAATGAGAAAATCCTGCAAGTCTCTTCCTGCCTTACACCCCCATTAAGATCCTGCTATTCCACAAAAGCTTAAACCCACAGAGAGGTGGTTTGTGTTCCTGTTCAGATCTTCGGTTGTAAGACTAATTCTCTATTTTTATACTGAAGCATAATTACTCAATAGCTCAGGGTCTACATTTCACTTGACTTTTTATACCAAATTCTGCGTGAATGGTCAACATGGAATATTGGGGGCTATTGTAAACAGAGGTTTAATTTTATTAGCAGTAGCCAGTTATTTATTCAAGCATGATGTTAATAAAATAGGCATATTCTGAAAAAAAAATTACTTCAGGCTGCTGATAAGTCCATGCACTGAACATGCTCAGTTAACTGGTCTTGTCCAAGCCTTCTCTGAGGTGGGTCAGCATATAGCAGTCATCAGTAAGTGGGGCAGAACCAAAACTTGCCTGTTTCTCATTCAGGACTCAGGTTGAGAGTGCTCGGCTTTCATTATGACCCAGAGACAGTCAGAATGGAAGTTTGGAGATGTCCAATGGGCTGAGATATCAAAAACGATTCTTTACGTAAAGAGATCAAAATGGCCCATGGAAAAAAAAAAATGGCCCATGGTGGCAAGCACTGTTCAACAGACATCATTTTGTTTTTTCCCTCACTGGCAGAGCTCTCCTCCAAAACTTTAGGGCTACATAGCCTCATTTTCTATTCTCTAAAAGAGTTTGAGTAAAACTGGAATGATCATTTCTTCCTTATGTATTTGCTACAGTTGTATAGGAATTGACCTACGAAACCAAGTGGACCTGGTGTTTTCTCACTGAAAGATTTTCTTTTCTTCATAGTTATAAACAATGTCTTAAATTCTCAGTTGAGTTTTGGTAAGTTATATCTATCTAAAAATTTGTGCATTTTACTGAGATCTTTAATTTTGTTTCTCGGGTTTTTTTTAAATAGATTTCATTTATTTATTTGAGAGAGAGAACACCCTCTTGCATGCTAGCTGAGGGAGGAGCAGAGGGGGAGGGAGAAAAGAGGGAAAGAATCCTGAGCAGATTCCTTACCTGACAGGGAGCCCATCATAGGGCTGAGATCATGACCTGAGCCAAAGCCAAGAGTCAGATGCTTAACTGACTCTACCATCCAGGTGCCTGAGGGTCTTTAATTTTGTTAACATAAATATGGCTATCATAGATTTTTAAAAATATTTATTTGAGAGAGAGAATGCATGTGCATGCTCCTGAGTAGGGGGAGGGGCAGAGGGAGAGAGAGAATCTCAAGCAGACTCTCTGCTGAGCACAGAGCCCTCTTGTGGCTGGATCTCACAACCCTGGGATAATGACCTGAGCCAAAATCAAGAGCAGTCACTTAACCTAGGCTCTCTGGTTATCATATTTTTTAAAGATCTGCTACACTTCTTGTATCTCTGTTTATATTCCTAATATTACTTAATTGTACCCTCTGTTTTCTTTTATCTTGCCAGTTATCTTTTTTTTTTTTTTTTTTTTTGAGAGAGAGAGAGAGAGCGCGCACATGAAGGGAGGGAGGGGAAGAAAGAAAGAAAGATAATCTGAAGCCAGCTCCTTGCCAAGCACAGAACCAACACAGGGCTCTTACAACCCTGAGATCATGACCTGAGCCAAAACCAAGAGTTGATGCTTAACTGGCTGAGCACCCAGGTGCCTCTTGCCGGAGTTATCTTTTTTATTATTATTTTCAAAGAAGTGAGTTTTGCCTTTGCTGATTAGTCTCCATTATATGTGTGTGGTATGTTTTTATACATTATTTTATTCTGTAAATATATAAATATGTATATCTATATATCTATATCTATCTATTGGTCCAGGTTCTCCAGAGAAACAAAAGCAATAGGGTGTGTGTGTGTGTGTGTGTGTGTGTGTGTGTAGAGAAAGAAATTTCTAAGATATTCATTGATTGATTGATTTTAAGGAATTGGCTCATGTAATTATGGAAACTAGCAAGTCCAAAATCTACAGGATAGGCCATAAGGCTGGAGATCCAGGGGAGAGCCAATGTTGCATGCCAATGTGAAGTCTTCCTTTTGGTTATTATTTTCTTGGTATTGTCCTTCCATCCTTCTTCAGTCACAGGCTTTCATTGTTCTTTTGATTTAGATGTAGCTTTTGCCAGTGGGATACAGATGTGTTTTCACTTTTTAACCAATTTACAATATCTATCTTTTCACTGGCCAGTTTAGTCTGTATACATTTATTTTGACAATTAACTCATCTGACCAATTTTCAACTCTCTTGTCTGATTTCTACTTGTCTCACACTTTCTGTGCTTCTTTCCTTTTTTTTTTTATTATTGTTTTAAAACATCGAATTATTTGTATGTGATCTAGTTTTAAGGCCCAGTTTCCTCCTGTGGGATAGACTCCTCCAGTTGACAGAGGGTATTTCTCTTTTCTATCCTGGCTTTGTGCGGAGGTCTCCCATGTGCCTGTCCCTTTGCTCAGGCCTAAGCTTTGTCCCCTGTCCCCCTGAAGTGACCTGTGGCCCAGGCGTTAGGCCATCAGGGAATTGGCAGGATGTAAGGGCAAACACCAGCTCAGATGCTCTCTTAACTCCGAGGTTTTGAGCTCTGAAGATTTCTGATAGTTCAGTTGCTTAAAAGAGTGTGTGTACATGGGTATTTTTAAAAATTTTGGGGTGTTCTTAGAGGGTTTTCTCTGTATGACTAGTCTGCCCCTGCCTGCCTTATTGCTACTCTAATGCTGTCACCTTCCTTGGCTCACTGTTCCCTTCTATCTTCAGAGCCAACAGTAGCAGCTCATGTCCTCAGGTCATGTCCCTCGGGACCCAGTCTTCTGCCTCCCTTTCCTTATTTAAGAACTCAACTGATTAACAATACAGGATAACTTCCTCATCTCAAAATTCTGGACCTTAATCACATCCATAAAGTCCCTTTCACTATGTGAGGTAACACATAGATGCCATGATTTAAGACATGGATATCTTTGGGGAGATACTATTCTGTCTACCAGAATAATTGTTAAATAGCATCCCATTTTTCCCTTTCTTATTACTTTTTAAAAAAGATTTTATTCATTCATTCGTGAGAGACACAGAGAGAGAGAGACAGAGATGCAGGTAGCGAGAACAGCAGGTTCCCCGTGGGGAGCCTGATGTGGAACTCGATCCCAGGACCCCACAATCATGCTCTGAGTCAAAGGTAGACACACTCAACCACTGAGCTACCCAGGTGTCCCTTCCTTCCTTAGTTTTAAACCAATTAAGGAATAGACAAAGGGGTCAGACAGACCAAAACAGTGGCTTTATCGTTAGTTGTACTGATTAGGCAAGTTAGCTTGAGCTGAGGCCACAATCAAGATCTTGAATACCAGACATCCTACACACACTTACACCATAAATTGAATTGCAGACTACAGACCTCCACTCTGTAGAGGCAGAGCTGGTCTCAGAAACTTCCCTGGAGGGCAGTGCTCATATCCAAGGATAGGCAACTCTCAAGAGAGGCCCTTCTGTAAGCTCTCTGGCCAGAGATGTGTTCCTCCTTTGAGGAAAAGTTGTGTGAGGGGAGGCAGGGGCAAGGCCACAAATGTGGCCTTAGTGGCAGCCATCCTCCCCTCCCACAGAAATATGGAGACAGGAATAGGTCCCCCTAATAGCGATTCTGTAGTCTTGTTGAGACTCCCTGTGTGGCTGGAGTCGATGGTCTGTTTTCTTTTTTAGTTTGAATGGGACGCACAATGTTCCATTGGTTTCACCTGTATAATGTAGTGATTCAACAAGTTTATACATATGCTGTGTTCACCGCAGGTGTAGCTACCATCTGTTCCCAGACGTCTCCATTGCAACATCATTGACTCTATTCTTTATGCTGAGCCTTTAAATATCCTGGTGACTTATACCATAACGGGAAGCCTGTATCTCCCCCTCCCTGTCCCCCATTTTGTCCATCTCCCCAACCCCCTTCCCTCTGGCAACCATCAGCTTGTTGTCTCTATTTATAGGTTTGGTTCTGCTTTTTGTTTCTTTGTTCATTTGTGTGTGTTTGGGGGGGGGGTTGTTTGTTTTTGGGGGTTTTTTTAGATTTTTTTAGATTCCACAGTAGAGTGAAATCATACAATATTTGTCTTTCTCAGTCTGATTTATTTCATTTAGCATAATGCCCTTTAGGTCCATCCATGTTGTCCCAAATGGCATGATCTCATCCTTTTTAATGAATTCATGTGATATTAATATATCACATTTTCCTTATCCATTCATTTATACCTGGACACTTGGGTTGCTTCCATATCTTGGCTATTGTAAATAATGTTGTAATAAACACAGCAGTGCATATATCTTTCTTTTTAATTTTTTAAAAAGATTTTATTTATTTATTCATGAGAGACATGGAGAAAGAGAGAGGCAGAGACACAGGCAGAGGGAGAAGCAGGCTCCATGCAGGGAGCCCGACGTGGGACAAGATCCCTGGACTCCAGGATCAGGCCCTGGGCTGAAGGCGGTGGCGCTAAACCACTGAGCCACCCAGGCTGCCCTAGTTCTTTGATATTATTAAGAGAGACATGCAGGAGACACACAAAACATTATGACACTGAATGACTGAAATATATTTAAAAAGACACAGCGAAGGACTCCGTATATTAAAGCATTGGGTCCAACTATTAAAAACCCTGGACTCCAGGATTCCACCCTGGGCCGCAGGTAGGTGCTAAACTGCTGAGCCACCCAGGGACCCCCTGCATATATCTTTTTAAGTAGCGTTTTTGTTTCTTTGGGTAAATACCCAGTAGTGGAATTATTGGATCATATGGTATTTCTATTTCTAATTTTTGGAGGAAACTCCATACTGTTTTCCACCATGACTATAGCAATTTATATTCCCGCCAACAGTGTATGGGGGTTTGTTTTTCTCCACATCCCCACCAACACTTGTTGTTTCTTGTCTTTTTTTTTTTTATTTTAGTCCCTCCAACATGTCTATGGGCAGTTTTGATGAAAATGCTTCACATGTGCTTCAACACAGTATGCCACCTCTAGCTGAGGACAGAGAACCCTTTGTTATTCTGATACATCACCATTTTATTTGTTATTTCCTATTTGGGTCTGCTTGATCTGTCATTTTCCAGGTTAGATGTCACTGTGTGCTATCTTATTTACACAGCATGGGGTTTGGTTTTTAAAATTTGTGGTTAGGATTTGTGTGTCCAGGTTCATCAATGCAAAGGCCTGGAATTCCCTGGGTGGTGCTCAGGACTGCTGAGTTCTATGTACAGTTCCCATCTACGGGCTGTGCTGGCAGGTTCTTCTTATTGAGTATGCTGGGAGCAGTCCCTAACCACACTTAAACAAAATAGAGTACAATTATTCAGTTCTTGAAGGTTTGACAGAACTAACTTGTGAAAACATTTGGCCTGATACATTTTTTTTTAAGATTTTTTAAATTTTTAAAAATTTATTCATGAGAGACACAGAGAGAGACAGAGACATAGGCAGAGGGAGAGGTGGGCTCCCTGTAGGGAACCCAATGCAGGACTCGATCCCAGGACCCTGGGATCAGGGCCTGAGCTGAAGGTAGACCCTGAACCACTGAGCCACCCAGGTGCTCCTGGCCTGATATTTTCTTTGAAAAAAATTTTATTTTATTTTTAATTATTTTTAATTTTTATTTATTTATGATAGTCACAGAGAGAGAGAGAGAGAGAGAGAGAGGCAGAGACATAGGCAGAGGGAGAAGCAGGCTCCATGCACCCGGAGCCTGATGTGGGATTCGATCCCGGGTCTCCAGGATCGCGCCCTGGGCCAAAGGCAGGCGCCAAACCGCTGCGCCACCCAGGGATCCCTGAAAAAAATTTTAAGTTAGGTTCAGATGTTTCAAATGACAATTCAAATAGTTTTTTACAGGACTATTCAGGTGATTTTTTTGTTTTTATTGTTTTATCCAGTGATTTTGTGTATGAGTGTGTGACTGTTTTTAATAGTTGGACCCAATGCTTTAATATATGGAGTCCTTTGCTGTGTCTTTTAAAATATATTTCAGTCATTCAGTGTCATAATGTTTTGTGTGTCTCCTGCATGTCTCTCTCAATAATATCAAAGAACTAGGGCAGCCCGGGTGGCTCAGTGGTTTAGCGCCGCCGCCTTCAGCCCAGGGCCTGATCCTGGACCTGGGATCGAGTCCCACGTCGGGCTCCCTGTATGGAGCCTGCTTCTCCCTCTGCCTGTGTCTCTGCCTCTCTGTTTCTCATGAATAAATAAATAAATAACATCTTTTAAAAAAAAAGAACTAGATTTTTTTTATTCAAATTTTTGAGTTTAATTAGGTGAGTTTAATGCATTTATAATTAACGGGTATACAGATGTGTTAATACTTATGTCTCTGTTTTAACTTTTTTTTAAACTTATTTTTGGTTTTGCCTTACTGGCCTCTCTTGTCTTTAATCTCTGTTGAAAAGTTTAACAAAAAATTTTAACAACTTCTCCAACATAATTGGTTGTTCCATCCCACACCTTTTTGTTTGGTGCAATTTCCTTCTTCATGAAGTAGATCCTTTAAAATTCCATTGCATGAGTCGCCATCTGAAAAATGTCCTTATTTTATTCTTAATCTTGAGTAACAGCTTCTCTTGTGCAGGTTACAGGTTGTAAATGATATTTTGTGGTCATTGGGATTTATTGCCCGTGAGAAATCTCTTGACAAAGTAACTGTAGAATATCTCTGTCTTTTATCTCTAGTTGCTTTTAAACTTGCTCTTTATCTTTGGTGTTCTTGAGTTTCACCGTGTGGTTTCTGGGGTGGGTGAGTTTTGATATGTCTCCTTTTGGGGATTCAGTGTGTGTCTTCAAAATGAGACAACTCAAATTTTCAACTGTGAAAAATCCATAGTGGTTTTCTGTTTGTTGCCTCTGGTTCGCTCTGTATGCCATCTCTTTCCACCTTCCACTCCCATAATTCTCTTGTCTGTTCTTCAACCTGTCACTTAGAAATAAAGTGTTGCATTCTTTGTTTTGGTTTCCACTCATTTCTTTTTCAAATTTTCCTGTTCTTTCTCATGCCTTTTCTTATTCTTTCATTAAGGTTTTTATTTCTTCCTTTTCCCCTTTAATGATGTAAGACATACTGTATATGCTCCAATAGACAAGCATTCCAAAATGGACAAATACGTACTCCTATTAATTGGTTGGTTTAGACTCATGTGTATTTATGAGTACTCATATAAAATATGTTTATTAATTTCTTGTCTCAGCACATTTTTTTATTTTTATTTTTTTATAAATTTATTTTTATTGGTGTTCAATTTGCCAACATATAGAATAACACTCAGTGCTCATCCCGTCAAGTGCCCCCCTCAGTGCCTGTCACCCAGTCACCCCCACCCCCCGCCCACCTCCCTTTCTACCACCCATAGTTCGCTTCCCAGAGTTAGGAGTCTCTCATGTTCTGTCTCCCTTTCTGATATTTCCCACTCATTTTTTCTCCTTTCCCCTTTATTCCCTTTCTCTATTTTTTATATTCCCCAAATGAATGAGACCATATAATGTTTGTCCTTCTCCGATTGACTTATTTCACTCAGCATAATACCCTCCAGTTCCATCCACGTCGAAGAAAATGGTGGGTATTTGTCATTTCTAATGGCTGAGGAATATTCCATTGTATACATAAACCACATCTTCTGTATCCATTCATCTTTCGATGGACACCGAGGCTCCTTCCACAGTTTGGCTATTGTGGCCATTGCTGCTAGAAACATCGGGGTGCAGGTGTCCCGGCGTTTCATTGCCTCTGTATCTTTGGGGTAATTCCCAGTGCAATTGCTGGGTCGTAGGGCACGTCTATTTTTAACTCTTTGAGGAACCTCCACACAGTTTTCCAGAGTGTCTGCACCAGTTCATATTCCCACCAATAGTGCAGGAGGGTTCCCCTTTCTCCACATCCTCTCCAACATTTGTGGTTTCCTGCTTTGTTAATTTTCCCCATTCTCACTGGTGTGAGGTGGGATCTCATTGTGGTTTTGATTTGTATTTCCCTGATGGCAAGTGATGCGGAGCATTTTCTCATGTGCTTGTGTCTCAGCACATTTTTAACAGTTTTATTCAAGCATTATGTTTATCTCCAACATGCTATTTCTATCATGAATGCTACCTTTTGAATACTTTTAGCATTCCAGAGCAGTTGTAGAGCGTTTGGGGATGTTGATAAAATGTAAGTCCTTGTTTGTAGGGCCAAGATAGGACATAAGAGTCTGTATTTCCACTGAGCTCCCGAGTGCTGCTGCTGCTGCTGCTGCTGTGTACCACACTTTTAAGTGGCAGAGTCTTAGAAAACATTATTTTAAAGTTGTTTTAAATAAAGCACTTTTAAAATTCATATATGATATTGTCATCAGATATTTCATCTTATGCCCAAGAACCCCCATTTAAATGATTAAAGATCATTTAGAACAATTTTAGTTCCAATATAGTTAACATACAGTATTATATTAGTTTCAAATGTACAATAATAGTGATTCAACACTTCCATACATCACCTGGTGCTCATCATGATAAGTGTACTCTTAATCCCCACCACCTGTTTTACCCATTCCTTTCCCCCATCCCTTCCCCCACCCCCACCTCCCCTCTGGTAACCACTGGGTTGTTCTCTATAGTTAAGTCTTTTTTTTTTTTTTTTTTTTTTTGGTTTGTCTCTTCTTTGTTTGTTTTGTTTCTTAAATTCCACATATTAATGAAATCATATGGTATTGGTCTTTCTCTGAATGACGTATTTCACTTAGCACTATACTTTTTAGATATATTCATGTTGTTGCAAATGGTAAGATTCCATTATTTTCTTCTTTTTTGTGGCTGAGTAATATATCATTATATCGATCTCACATTTTCTTTATCCATTCATCTGTTGATGGACACTGGGGCTCTCTCCATATTTTGGCTATTGCAAATAATGCTGCAAAAAACAAGAGTGCATATGTCTTTTTGAATTAGTTTTTCATAGTCTTTGGGCAAATACCCAGTAGTGGAATTACTGGATCCTATGGCAATTCTATTTTTAATTTTTCAAAGAGCCTCCATACTGTTTCCCACAGTTGCTGTCCCTGTGGGCCTGAAGGTTCCTTTTTCTCCACATCCTTGCTAATACTTGCTGGTTCTTGTGTTTTTAAATTTAACCATTCTGACCAGTGTGAGGTGTCATCTCATTGTGGTTTTGATTTGCATTTCCCTGATGATGTTTGATGTTGAACATCTTTTTGTGTGTCTATTGGCCATCTGGATGTCTTTGAAGAAATGTCCGTTCATGTCTTCTGCCCATTTTTAATTGGATTATTTGGGATTTTTGGTGTTAAGTTATAGAAGTTTTTTATATATGGATACTAACCCTCTATTGGATATGTCATTTGCATGTAGGTTGTCTTTTAGTTCTGTTGACTGTTTTCTTTGCTGTACGGAAGCTTTTTATTTTGATGTAGTCCCGATAGTTTATTTTTCCTTTTGTTTCCCTTGCCTCAGGAGACATATCTAGAAAACTGTTGCCATGGTCGATGTCAAAGAGGTTAACTGCCTGCGTTCTCTAGGATTTTTATGGTTTCAGGCCTCACATTTAGGTCTTTAATCCATTTTGAGTTTATTTTTGTGTATGGTGTAAGAAAGTGGTCCAGTTTCATTCTTCTGCATGTAGCTGTCCGGTTTTCCCAGCACCATTTGTTGAAGAGACTGTCTTCCCATTGTATATTCTTATCTCCTTTGTCAAAGACCAATTGGCCATTTAATCAAGTGTTTATTTCTGGGCTCTCTATTCTGTCCTATTGGTTTATGTGTCTATTTTAGTGCCAGTACCATTGCTGTTTTGATTACTACAGCTGCGTAGTATAACTTGAAGTCTGGGATTGTGGTCCTTCCAGCTTTGTTCTTTTTCAAGATCACTTTGGCTATTCAAGGTCTTTTGTGGTTCCATACAAATATTTTAGGATTATTCTAGTTCTGTGAAAAAAGCTACTGGTATTTTGATAGGGATTACATTAAATCTCTAGATTGCTTCGGGTAGTATGGACATTTTCACAACATTTGTTCTTCCAATCCATGAGCATGGAATGCCTTTCCATTTCTTTGTGTTGTCTTCAATTTTTTTCATCAATGCTCTGTAGTTTTGAGAATACAGATCTTTCACCTCCTTGGATATGTTATGCGTTTTATTTTTAATTTTTTGGTGCAATTTTAAATATGATTGTCTTCTTAATTTCTCTATCTGTTTCATTATGAATGTATAGAAATGCAACAGGTTTCTGTATATTGATATTGTATCCTGCAATCTTACTGTATTCACTTATCACTTATTCTCGTGGTTTTTTTTGTGGAGTTTTTATGATTTTTCTATATAGTATTATACCATCTGCAAATAGGACAGTTTTACTTATTACTAATTTGAATTCCTTGATTTCTTTTTGTTGTCTGATTGCTGTGGCTAGGACTTCCAGTACTATGTTGAATAAAAGTGGTGAGGGTAGATGTCTCTGTCTGTTTCCTGACCTTAGGGGAAAAGCTCTCAGTTTTTCACGATTGGGTATGATGTTAGCTATGGCTTTTTCATGTATGGCCTTTATTATGTTGAGGTATATTCCTTCTAAACCTACTCTGTTGAGGGTTATCATGAATGGATGTTGTACTTAGTAGAATGCTTTTTCAGCATTTTTGAGATGATCATAAGATTTTTATCCTTTCTCTTACTGATGTGATGTATCACATGTGATGTGATGTATGTGATGTTAATTTGTGAACATTGAACCAGCCTTACATCCTAGGAATATATCCCATTTGATCATGGTGAATGATTTTTTAAAATATATTGTTAGATTTGGTTTCCTAATTTTTTTTTGCATTTCTCAGAGATATTGGCCTGTAGTTCTCTTTTTTTGTAGTGTCTCTATCTGGTTTTGGTATCAGGGTAATACTGACCTCATAGAATGAATTTGGAAGCTTTTTTCCTCTTTTATTTTTTTGGAGTAGTTTGAGAAGAATAGGTATTAATTTTAATTAATTTTAATTAATTTTGGTAGAATTTACCCATGAAGCCGTCTGGTCCTGGACTTTTGCTTGTAGAGAGTTTTGTTGTTGTTGTTGCTGAGAGCTTTTTTGATTACTGATTCAGGTTCATTACTGGTAATCAGTCTGTTCAAATTTTCTGTTTATTCCTGATTCAGGTTTTGGAGGTTATATGTTCCTAGGAATTTATCTATTACTTCTAGGTTGTCCAGTTTGGTGGCATACGATTTTTCATAATATGCTCTTATAATCCTTTGTATTTCCCTGTGTTGGTTGATATTTCTCCTCTTTCATTTCTGTTTTTGAGTCCTTCTCTCTCTCTGTCTCTCACTCTCTCTCTCTCTCTTTTGATGGGTCTGGCTAAATAAAGGTTTATTAATATTATTGATCTTCTCAAAGAACCAGTTCCTGATTTCATTGTTCTATTCTATTGCTCTATTGGTTTTTAGTTTCTATTTTGTCTATTTCTGCTCTAATCTTATTATTTACTTCCTTCTACTGGGTTTGCATTTTGTTTGTTGTTGTTCTTTGACTCCTTTAGGTGTAAGATTAGGTTGTTTATTTTTTAAAAAGATTATTTATTTATTTATTTATTTATTTAAGATAGGGAGCACTAGTGAGCACAAGTGGGGAGAGGGGCAGAGGGAGAGAGAGAAGCAGGCTCTCCTCTGCTGAGCAGGGAGCCTGTCACAGGGTTCGATCTCAGGATCCTGGGATAAGACCTGAACTGAAGATAGACACTTAATTGACTGAGCCACCCAGGTGTCCCAATTAGGTTGTTTGAGATTTTTCTTGCTTCTTGAAATAGGCCTGTATTGCTATAAACTTCCCTCTTAGAACAGCTTTTGCTGCATCCCAAAGATTGTGGACTATTGTATTGTCATTTGTCTCCATGTCTTTTTAAATTTCCTCTTTGAGTTCTTGGTTGACCCATTCATGGTTTAGTAGCATGTTATTTAATCTCCATGTATTTGTGTTCTTCTCAGACCTTTCTTGCGGTTGATTTCTAGTTTCAGAGTGTTGCAGTTGGCAAAGATGCATGGTATGACTTCAGTGCTTTTAAATTTGTTAAGACTTGTTTTGTGACCTAATAAGTGATCTATTCTGGAAATGTTCCATATGCACTTGAAAAGAATGTGTATGCTGCTGTTTTAAGATGGAATGTTCTGAATATACGTTAGTTCCGTTAGTTCCGTCTGGTCCAAGATGTCATTCAGAGTCACTGTTTCCTTGATGATTTAGCCATTGATGTAAGTAGGGTGTTAACATCCTCTATTATTATTATATTACTCTCAATTACTCCCTTTATGTTTACTATTAGCTGCTTTGTGTATTTGGGCACTCTCATGTTGAGTGCATAAATATTTACAACTGTTATATCGTCTTGTTGGATTATTATATAATGTCCTTCTTTTTCTCTTGTTATAGTCTTTGTTTTGTTTGTTTGTTTGTTTTTCAGTCTTTGTTTTAAAGTCCATTTTCCCCAACATAAGTATCACTACCAAGGCTTTCTTTTCACTTCCATTTGCATCATAAATGCTTTTGTATCCCACACTTTCAATCTGCATGTGTCTGTAGGTCTAAAATGAGTCTCCTGTAGGCAGCATATAGATGTATCTTGTTTTTTATCCATTCTGTCACCCTATGTCTTTTGTTTGGAGTGTTTAGTCCATTTATATTCAAAGTAATTATTGTTTGGTATGTACTTATTGCCATTTTGTTACCTGTTTTGTGGTTGTTTTTGTAATTCATCTCTGTCCTTTATTTTCTTGCTCTTTTCTCACAGTTTGCTGGCTTTCTTTGCTAATATACTTGGATTCTTTTTATTTTTTGCATATCTGTTAGCAGTGTTTAATTTGTGATTAACATCTCACATATATATAGCACTGTCTGTACTAAGTTTTTTTTTTTTTTTTAAGATTTTATTTATTTATTCATGAAAGAGAGAGAGAGGCAGAGACATAGGCAGAGGGAGAAGCAGGCTCCATTCAGAGAGCCTGATGTGGGACTCGATCCTGGGACTCCAGGATCACGCCCTGGGCTGAAGACAGGTGCTAAACCGTTGAACCACCCAGGCGTCCCAAGTCTGTACTAAGTTGATGGCCAATTAAATTCAAACCTATTAAAAGATCTTTTTTTTTTAAAGTTTATCTTTCATATAAGTATTTCTGAACTGTAAAATATGTACTTCGTATAAGTGAAGATAGGACTGTTTGTTCCTGCCTAAAAGATCAGTAGCTTGAAACAGCTAAGTTTGTTTCTTGTTCATATTCTAAGTTTTCCCTAGATCTACTGGGAGCTCTGGGCCCTGGCATCATCACTCTTGGACATGGGCTGGTTCAGCCTCCACCATTGCCAGAGGCCAGAGCAGGTAGAAAAGATATGAGAAATTATGTATGTACTGTTTCTTAAAGACTTTCATTTTTATTGGCCAAAGGAAGTCATGTGGCCTTAAGTAACTTCAAGGGTCAAATGCATAGTCCCACACTATGAGCTCAAGTAGAGGAGAACCAAAGCATATATAAATAACCCTAATTATTACCTCCTACCTACTTCCTTGCTTTTGAAAGTGATCATTAAAAGGCTTTCAATAAAATCCTGTGCTTGCATTTTATGTGGTCTTATTTCCTCTAACAATTCCTAAATCTGTATTACGCCTTAGTTTTGTATCCTTAAAATAAAGATTCCCAGGTGACCTCCCTAAACATCAAATTTTAGTATTGGCTGTGGTGATTTGCTGGTGCACTGGTTTCAACTTAGGCTGTACGTTAAAATCATCTGGGGAGCTTTTTTTTTCCTCCCAGGTCACACCTCAGACCAATTAGAACATCTGGAGGTGGGACCCAAGCATCTGTAGTTTGTAAAATTCAATATGCATATAAAATTGAAACCCTTTGTGCTAATCTGTCTTCCTCAAAGAGTGCTTTGTTGTTCAAAATAAAGTACCAGAGTGCCTCCAGAGAGAAACAGTTTTATTAGGGTTTGAATATAAGGTGAATTACTCAATTACTCTTTTCTGAGAAGTAATTTGGGGAACAACACCTTGTCTCTTTTATGTTTTGTGTTAGATGTTATGTTACCATCTCTATTATCTTGTTCCTTTATCCTCAAATATGAGGGGATTTATTTTCTTCTTTGTTGTATCTGGTAGTTCTATTTTGATTTGTTTCCCTCCATGGTGGTAATTTTTCCATAGGAGGTAATCATCTGAAGGGAATATGTGGCGTATTGAATATTCTGGATGATTTTTGCCTTTGCTAGTGCTGGGCCCTGGGAGTTTCACCATTCTGGACTATTTCGTGAGCCTATGTGTTGATGTAAATTGAAAAAAAAAAGGATTTAAGTATTTTATGTATACATACATCACATGCAAATATAGACACAGATATACATGTGTACACACACACACACACCCCTTGAACAGTAGAGAAGCATTCTGAGGCTTTAGGGCAGGGAGGGGCCCAAAGAAAGAAGAGACTTGTCCAACACCACAGAGTAACATAAAGTTAATGAAAATCTCAGTCTTCCCACCTACTCCTGGCCTGACTTATCCTCCATATTATGAAGGTGTGTGTGTGTTGAAGCATGTCCAGGATGGCCAGGGATTACTCAGCATTTGCTTGGAGACTTGAGGGAGTGGGGTGGGGGGTGGGGTGGGGGGCGGGTGGTGGTGTTTTGCTCTATTTCAGTCCATTTCCTTCCCTGTTGGCTATGGCCTTCTCTAGTCAAATCTCCATTGGATTTCTAGGGCCCAGAAACTGCTGAGCACACCCAAGTGTGGGTAATGGGCAGTTTCCCAGCTCCCTAGAGCCATGGGCTTGTTTGTGGATTGTGACCCACAATTCCCTGTATCCTGTGCTTTCAGAAAGCAAACCAGCAATCAAATAGTAATTGTTTCCTTCTGTGTGGATTTTTCCTTGTGAAGACTGCCGTGGCAACTAGAAAGCTGGCTCTTAGAAGGGTGGAGGGACCTAGATTTAGACGTCAGGGCCGCTGGGTAGCTGTGGATGCGGTGGCTCTATTGCCCACATTTTCCAGCAGAGCCCTAATTCCTGTTGGCCTTATAAACAATCCACATGCCCTAGAAATTCCGCCCCAGACACCATATTTTCTACGGTGTGTTTTATTGCTGATGGAAGCACAGAAATCCTTTGTCAGACTGTCACCCCAGTTTTTGGTCTAAAAAACAGACCACTCTGTTTATGCAAAGAAGACTTTTTGTTTGTTTGTTTGTTTGTTTAAATGGTGAGGTTCAGAAAGGCAAAAAAAAATGGTCTTGGGACACTTGGAATTAGAGCTGACCCAATCCATGCTCTCTTCCTCATGGCCATTCCTCCAAGTGTGGGTGCAGATAGTCAGATGCCCCTTCAGCAATCTGTGGGGCAGGGCCGTGATGCCAGGGAGTCAGCCCACCATGGCAGGGACCCTGACCGCAGAGCTTTACAGCCCGAGACCAAGGGGGGCGGGGATGAGATGTGGATTGCACAAGTAGCTAAGACAGCTGTAAAGCATGAGTGCATAGTAGAGATTTCCCCAAGTGGGAAGAGCCAGAGAGATTCCAGCTCACTAGAACCCCTCACCTGAGCTGGCATGGCGTCACGCTGTGTCCCTTGGTGACACCGTATTGTGGGGCCAGCCCCAGCCCAGAGTCAGAAACTGCTATGGAAGGAGAGCAGAGGAACGCACACACAGGCAGGGGAGGCCTGTCGGCTGCCATCCACGCAGACAGCCCTGCCACATTAACCTCAAGTTAGGAGTCTAAAGGCAGAAGAATGGCAGCCCGTTGTTTTGGCTCATGCTAAGGCCTGGCCATGTTCTCCCGGTTGTCTAGGGGTGTGAGCTTCCGAGGTTCAGTCTCACCAGACAGGTCTTCCACCTGGTTCCCATCTCTTCCTGTCACGCCCAGTCCAGGATTAAAGATGGCTTCTGCTGAGTTTGCTTTGTGAATGGTTCTGCTGAGGCAGAAGTGGTTTTCTGGGCTTCCTATCCTTCTCATTTGCCTGTCGCCTCTCTCTTTGCTCTCTGTCAGTTCCCTGCCCATGGCATCCACCTTTCTTACCAAGGTTCTCCCCTCCCCCCTTCTCGTTCCAGGCACTAAAACAGGTACAGAGAACAGTGATGGTAGCTGTGAGCCTGCTCTGGCCTCCCCGGCCTCCCACGCCAACCCCTTCCCTGTGCTCCATCTCGTTGAGGACTTGAGACTGGCCCTGGAGATGCTGGAGCATCCTCAGGAGAGAGCAGCCCTCCTGAGCCAGATCCCGGGCCCCACAGCCGCCTACATCAAGGAGAGCTTGGTGAGTGGGCCCGTGGCCTGTTCGGGAATCCACTGGGGAACACAACCACATAACTGCGGGGCTTACGGAATGCCACGCTGCCTGGGACCATTACCTCATCTGTGCACCTTCCAGCCTCTTCTCACTTCCCATCTGGCTTTGGTCAGCCCCCCGCTGTGTGGTCCTTCCCAGCAGGAGGGGAGAGCCCAGGCAAGCAGCTTAAAGTTGTCTGGTCAACCAGCCTGCCTGTGCACTCCCGTCACGTTCTCTGAGAAGGGAGACATCCAGGGCCGGAGGAGAGCAAGCAGGAGAGTTTTCCCCAGCAGGATGACAAGTACAACTTGCCAGATTATAATCCCGAGGTGGGGTCCCTATACTCGGCTGTACCCCCTTTTTCTTACAACAGCAAGTCACCTCACCCATCCCTTCACAGCTGCCCCTGTATGTTCTGTCTTGAGGGCAGGATGCAGGCTTCCTGACTCCCCTCCTGCCCTCTCCAGATCAAGGCTGTACACCTGCTAGCCTCCGAGGGAAGCCGATGAGGAACCAGAGCTGTAACTACATGGCTTTGGTTACCTGTCTCTTTCCCCGTGGGCACGCTGGTCAACTTCAAGAGCCTAGTGAGATTGATTCAGGAATGGGGTAGCCGAGGAGCTTGCCCACTGAGGAGGTGTGTAAAATGCAGCCGTTCCAGGGCAGGAGGGGGGAAACTGGGAAAGCTTGGGGAGGGAGCATGTGATTGCCTAAGCTGATTTTGAGGATGAAAGCCAAAATGCAGTCTTCTAAAGCTAGAATCCTGCAGACTGATACCAAATGGGAAAGTACCCACAGAGGTGGGAAGGCATAATGGGACCACTAAACTAGGAGTTAGAGGTTGAATGTTAGAGACTAAGGAGGCTGAGACGCTCCTGTCCAGAGGCCAAGTCACTTGTGATTAGGCAGGTTACATCCTGGATGTCCTAGCTGACTCTGTTCAAGAGTTCTCCGTCAATACGGTTTTATACTCACACTGTCCTCTGAACACTGAAGAATTCATTATGTTCATGTGTGTTACTCAGTATTTTCAGCGTGTAGGCTGCTCGTCTCGTGTTCTGAATGTACCTGGGCCAGCGTGGCAGGGAGAGTCCTGGCCTCCCAAGACATCTATGTGCCAATTGCCAGAA
Source organism: Canis lupus baileyi (assembly GCF_048164855.1). Lineage (NCBI taxonomy): Eukaryota > Metazoa > Chordata > Mammalia > Carnivora > Canidae > Canis > Canis lupus. The sequence goes on along the minus strand of NC_132860.1, from coordinate 19,598,264 downwards.
CCAAGCACCTTACGTTGGCAAAAGGGAAGGTAGCAGATGGAATTAAGGTTGCTAATCAGAGTTTAAAGAGGAAGAGCACCTGCTGTGGATTGTCCAGGTGGGCCCAGTGTAGGTCACTGGCGTCCTTATAAGTAAGTGGAAGGAGGCAGCCGAAGGGTTGGTGTGGGAGCGAGGTGAGTCTGCTTTTGCAGATGGAAGCAAGAACCTAGAGACGCAGGCAGGGGCTGGGCAGCTAGCAAGGTGGCCCTCTCCTAGAGCTTCCAGCAGGGAAAGCAGTCGTACCAGCACCTTGGCAAGACCCGCTTGAGACTTCTGACCTCCAGAGCTGTAAGGCAGTACGTTTGCCTTATTAGAAGCCACAAGGGGGCAGCCCCGGTGGCTCAGCGGTTTAGCGCCACCTTCGGCCCAGGGCGGGATCCTCGAGCCCAGGGATCAAGTCCCACGTCGGGCTCCCTGCGTGGAGCCTGCTTCTCCCTCTGCCTGTGTCTCTGCCTCTCTCTCTGCATCTCTCTGTGTCTCTCATGAATAAATAAATAAAATCTTAAAAAAAAAAAAAAAGAAGCCACAAGGTTTGTAGTAACTTGTGGAGGTCGCAGTAGGGAATACAGCCAGATGCTCCCCAGAGAAGGGTAGGGAAGCCCGCGGGATGGGTCTCTGGTGGGCCTGTTACCATCTAGGTTTGAAAACCTCCTCATGTCGCTCCCAAATGAAGACAGTGTTGGTGGTCTCTTAAGACTTGTACCACTACCGAGCAGAAGGCCACATCCGCCCCTCCCCACCCACCCTTTCAAACTTGAGGTCGGGGTTCACAGGGGGGCTTTAGGCTTTTCTTTCTCTGTCCCATCCCAGGGCAGAAGGTTCTGTGTCTCCCTCGAGTTCTGTCAGGAATTCTGGCTGTTTCCATACTTCCAGCTCTACGAGGCTCACTCCAGTCTGCTCTGACCATCTTCGGCCCACCTGTGTATACAGCTGAGCTTTCCAAGGCCCACCTTACCCCCCACCCCCGGGAGGACACCCATCCCTGCTAGCCTGACTCCAGCTGCTGTGTTTAAGGGGAACTCTGTGATGCCTCAAGAGGATTACTGGGTCCATGGCCCCTCCATCTGAAACCCTTGGGCCCAGATGTATTTTAAAACTCAGAACTTCTGGGGATCCCTGGGTGGCGCAGCGGTTTAGAGCCTGCCTTTGGCCCAGGGCGTGATCCTGGAGACCCGGGATCGAATCCCACGTCGGGCCCCCAGTGCATGGAGCCTGCTTCTCCCTCTGCCTGTGTCTCTGCCTCTCTCTCTCTCTCTCTCTCTCTGACTATCATAAATAAATAAAAATTTAAAAAAAAAAAAAAAAACTCAGAACTTCTTAAACTTCAGGAAGGTGAGACCGTGCATTTTACTGTATAACATATTCTATAGCTAGCAGATATGGAACAGGAAAGCATTGTCCTTTCTTCAGCAAAACTTACGAATAGCCACATGAAGTGGGATAAAGAAAGACTCAAATACTCCCCTACCCGTTCAGGTCCAGTTAGGCTGCCAGATAAGTTTGGCACCAACATTATTTTCCAAAACAAAACCTTTTGGTTTTCAGAGCTTTGAGGGTTTCAAAACTACAGGTAAGGGATGATAAGCTTCTATGTGAAGTGTTTCAGTGTAGAAAACAAAAACCAAATGTTGGCTATCGGATGTTCCTACTCCCAACATCCTTCAGCCAGAAGTCTCCCAAAGTCACTTGTTGATGCTCTCTTTCCTTGGGCTGGCCTGTCACCATGTGCCAGGGGCCTGTTGGAAACTCCCACCCGGAGCCTCCTCCACTGTTCCCTGAATCCTTGCCCCAGGCTGCAGAGCAGTTCAGCATCTCGTATTAAATGTCCCCTCTCAGCTTGCTCAGGACACTTATCACATAACCAAGAGATTCACCGAGGCAGCCTCCCCAGTGAAAGCCCGGTCTGCCCAGAGTACGGAAAACAGCTCATGGATTTATCCTTCGCTATATAGTTTACAGCGATTACGTACTTCTTCCTTGTATGGACATGCCTGAAAGTGACCATTTCTCTAAATACTGACATTTAGGTTCTTCTAAATCTTTCACTAATATAGTTTTGCTGCAGAGAATGTCCAGGAAGATTTGTCTTTAGATATTTCCTTGAGGTAGGGTCCCAAAGGTAGAACCAAAGTAGAGTTAACAGGCAAAACGCAGGATAGGCCGTTAAACTAGAGTTTTAGATAAGCGATGGATAGTTCTAAAGAAGTGTGTCCCATGCAGTTTGCTTCATCTGGCAACTCGAATCCAAGGGCATTAATATCTTAAGGCTTTAAGACATGTTTTCCAAACCAGTTCTCGGGAAGATTTGACTCATTAATATTTTCGTTGGCAGGGTTTGAGGTACATCCTAATCAACAACCATCACTAAGATTAAAAAAACAGCTTTACTGATTTCTTAGGAAAAAATGTCTCTTTACCACTTTTGCATTTCTTTGCCTAGTAGAAGGCTAAACATTTTTTTGGAATTACTATTTTTCTGTATGGTCTCCAAAGTTTTGATCTCTACCTCTACCTGGGAAAAAAAAAATTCATTTTTCCATTTATACATAGCTATATCCACAGCATTGGCCTAATGTATGTAACTTATAAAACCTAGCCCTAAATACAGATGTTTAAGGATCAGGTTAAAAAATAGCACTAATGTGTTCTTCCCACACACCTTGGAGGTTACCTTGGGCATGCCTACCGCACCCTGTTCATATTCTATGCCCTTCTCTCCCCTGCCAGTTAGGATTTTAGTGCTTTTCTTAGACATTGAACCTTTTTATTTTATTTATTTAAAAGATTTTATTTATTATTATTCATGAGAGGCACACACAGAGAGAGAGGTAGAGACACAGGCAGAGGGAGAAGCAGGCTCCATGCAGGGAGCCCAATGCGGGACTCGATCCCTGGTCTCCAGGATCATGCCCTGGGCCGAAGTCAGCGCTAAACCGCTGAGCCACCCAGGATGTTCAACGTTGAACCTTTTTAAAGCCTTTTGCTTTATGTGTGGCATTTTCCTCATTTTGTTTTTAAATTCTGTTTGTGTTGCTGTTTTGAGACAGAACTTTAGAAGGATTGTAATTAACTCTCTTTCCTGTTTGGGTTTCTTGTTTTCCTTTTATCTCTGGAAGGACCCTTTTTTAACCTCCGATCAAATAATATCCACCTGTATCTTCTCCAGTAAGTTTATGATTTGATTGATATCTTATGATAACCTTGGATTCACCTGCAATGTTTCTTAGTGTGTGGCGTGAAATCTGAATCTAACGCCCATGACTTACTAAAAAAGGATTCTTAAATATTTTTGGTCCAAAGGCAGTTGACATGATTGTTTCTTTTTCAAGATGTGTTGCAGAAAACCACCTGTATTAAGATTTGTAGATCTGTTTGGAGGTTCTTTATGGTGGTTGGGGGGGGTGGGGAATGCCTGCCTTTGGAGGAGGTTTCCTGAAAGTTGTTGCATTCAGAGTCTTTTAGATTAATTATGGCCATCAGCAACCTATGAATGGTGTACTTTTAGAGTGGGTCAAAAGTTCATATAAACATTCCAGGGTACGACAGGATGTTAAGTTTTGATTCTGGACAGAGACAGCCTGTCTGTATATTGGTTCTTGCAGACATAATCTGGGGGCATACACGTTTCATAGTAGGTCGTACCTATATGGAAATAGAGTCCAAAGTAGTGAACAAATCTACCGGTACTTTTTAGATTGGTTTTAGCTTGGTGCTTTTAGTTAAAGACTTTGGCATGAAAATTATGGTCTGTGGACCAGCAAGCTTGCCATTTCCTGCTAGTTTGTTTGCTACTTGGTGTCTTTATAAAGGGGCGCAGTATAGGCCCACTGCTCCTTTACTCACTGAACCATCTCCCAGTGATCCATATTCACAGTAAAGTTTGAGAAACACTGCTTTAAACCACAGATGCTCACTGAAATTATTAAAAAAAACAAACAAACATGTGGCTTAGAATAGGAACTAATAAGGCAGCTTGAAGGATCAGGCGGGGAGGGGATCCCTGGGTGGCGCAGCGGTTTGGCGCCTGCCTTTGGCCCAGGGCGCGATCCTGGAGACCCGGGATCGAATCCCACATCGGGCTCCCGGTGCATGGAGCCTGCTTCTCCCTCTGCCTGTGTCTCTGCCTCTCTCTCTCTCTCTGTGACTATCATAAATAAAAATTAAAAAAAAAAATTAAAAATAAAAAAGGATCAGGCGGGGAGTGTTTATGTCTGTGTGTCCGTCTCGTGTTTGTGCTATTCTCCTCTTTAGTCAATTGGCTTTGCCATATCCTTCCATTGCTGCTTTGTCATCTGTTGGCCTGGCATGGCCCAGCTGTGCCTCGTGAACTGTCAGTTGGTGTTCTTTCTCCAGAGAAGTGGCATAAACAGTAAGGAGGTTTATGTGTCATTAACAAGATATCCAGAAGATGGATGGTCCCAGGGTCAAATCAGTGGCTCTGGGAAGACCCCAGTGGCTCTGGCTCTTCTCATCTTTCTGCCCTATTATCCTTAGGGGGTTGGTTTTTCCTCGGGAGTATCCCTTAGCAGCTGCAAGTTGGCTACTACAGCTCCAGGCAACATGTTCAGAGGTAGGACATGTCTTTTCCTCTCCCTCCATTAGGAAGGAAATTTTTTTTCTCTGAAGCCCTGCAGCGGACTTCTCATATGCTCCCGATGCCCAGATTTGTTCACATGTGCATAACTTAGCTGCAAGGGAGGCCGGGAAACAAGTATTGGTACTTTCATTCACCGTAGTGAGAGGTGGCCTTTGTCTAGAAGGAACCATGACAGGAGGGAAGGGGGATGAATGGCTTTTAGAAAGACAGCCCAGAGCAACTGCCACATGGCCTTTAGATTTGATTTTATTCTTGTTGACAAATTCTTTTCGTGTTTTCTCTCCTGCATCATTCCCTCTATGTGTGTGTGGCTCAAATTCCTGAAGGAGAGAATCTAATTGGCCTCCTCCTCATTTTTGAGCCAAGTCCGCCAGGCCGACAGAAATGTTAGGTGCAAAAGAAACAGAAGTTAAAGGCCCTTCTTTTACACACAGCTGTGGATTAGCTGCCCTTGGTGTGGTGAGAGGATCCCATGGTAGAAGACGTCTTCCGTGCTGTGGGACCCTCAGACGCCGACGTGGGCATCTGTAGTACATAAGGAAAACAGGTGCTGCTGGGGCAGAGGGGGATGTGGGAGAATGGTTGGTGGTTAGAACAGGAACAAACAGCAGACTGATCTGGGCCCTGCCTTTATCTCCAGTGGAGAAGGAGCTCCCGGTCCTGGTGGACCACAGGCCGCTGTGTTTCTCTACCGTGGGGCTGGTTCTCTCTCTGCCGGGTGCTGGCATGCTGGACAGAGATCGATAGGCAGCAGCGAAGACTCTGCCTGGGGATAGTTACAAAATTGTGTGGGACTCTCTAAGCAGGGGACCCCCTCTGGGGCTTCAGTGAGGAAAGGAACAAAGTGCCCAGATTCTCTTGTCCTGGAAGTGGTATCTGTGCCTGAATTCTGGGCCTATCACCAGAAAGTTGATAGCGTACCTGGGAGCTTCCAATAAGGCCCTCCTGGAGGGATAGTGTCCTGGGGTCCAGAGTGAGCTGGGGCCCAACTGGCAGAGAAGTTCAGTGGGACTGTTCCATGCTGTGGGACCGCAGAGCTACATGAGCTCAGGAGATGAAAGGGTCATCCCTCATGTTAGGTAGACAGGGCCAACCTCACAGTCCATACTAGCAGAGGGTGAAGCTGAGTCCCTGGCTGCAGGGCTGCGGCATCTCTGCTGTGATGGATATGGAGCTGAGTTCCACAGGGGGCTGCCTCCTTCGCTTCCCTGCAGCGACCTCCTCAACCTGTGGAGAAGTGCAGATGATGTCCTCAGGGAGAGTGTGGCCATTTCTGGTCAAGAGCCTCTCAGTCCCACCAGATGGTCCTGAAGGCCAGAAAGGATAGAGGTGCTTGTTGGTGGCCCTGACCTGCACCACAGGCAAGGAGGAGCTGGTGCCACCATGGCCGTGTCTAGGAATCTAGCTGTACCTTGAGTGGGGCTTTTTCCTGGTCTAGAAGGGGTTTCCCTATTCTTCTACACCTGCTTGCCTTGGCTAGATGGAAGCTGGTTGGGTAGCCAGAGCTGGGCTGGGGGTAGAGCCCATAGCAGGACTAGTCTTCCAGAGGGCTCAGCAGGGCTGGGGGACAGCCAGGTGGTGACTCAGGCCCCTGGGTGATGCCCAAGAGCTGTCAGAGCCAGCAGTCTCCAGCTCTGGGTGCTTCTCTAACAGTTCAGTACCTATGCCTCTTCTCCTCCTGCAAATACCTCTATCCTGCTGTTTAATGGCTTTGGATGTGGGGTCAGGGGGATCTTGTGTAAAGTGCCAAGGCTTCAGGGCCTCAAGATGAAGTCCAAGGAAAGGCTGGCAAAGGCAGCAGCAACAGAGTGAGGGCAAGTCAGGGCAAGCCCAGGCTCCAGGGTGAGGGGAAGAGGTGGGCAGAGAACCTGCAGTAGGACTGTCCTCAGGCCCCTCTCTGGAAGCAGGGTTCCTGCAGTAGCTTGACCACCCAGCCGGAACCCTGGCTTTCTTCCACAAGGTTGCAGGTGTCCTCTCAAGTATGCTTGGGTGGCACTGAACCAGGGTGAGGCAGCATGGGAGGTAGGAAGAGGCCAGTGGTCTGTCACTCGCTTGCGGCTTTGGATGAACCTCTCCCTCCCTACTGGAAGTGACAGCTGGTTTGACAGTCTGCTGCAAGATCTGGCCAGGCATTCCAGTCCTGGCTTCATGGCCAGTACCAGCCACTGCCTTCCCCCGAGCCGAGGCCTTTCGGTTTCCAAGGTGGAGATGGGTTAGGGAGCCTCTCTAGGTGCAGCCACCCTACAGTCAGGGCTGGGTGGAGGCTGACATCTCAGGAGCAGTAGAATGGGATGGCGGGGCAGTGAGGTCCTCTCTAGGCTGTGTGCTCCCTACTGACAGCCTGCTGCAGCTTCAGGAGCCTTCGGTTCCCTTCTTAACTAGTCTTTCAAGAACCAAAGAGGCCTGGGCCCAGGAGGCACACGGCCACCCCCCTCATTGCTCCACTACCTTGTCCCAGATGGCTGCTTGCTCAGCTCCCAGCTCCTCAAACAAAGCCCCGTCATTCCCGCCAGATTTAGCTTGCTATCTCTCATTCTGGCCAAGGAAGCAAATCTGTTTACCATGCCCAAAAGCCAGAGGAGTTCTAAGAAAAGGTAGGGAGGAAAAGCTGTTCTGTGAATTATGAACTGTGAGCTTGTTCCTTATGCCATGTGATTTGTCTCTGTTATCTTTATTCTCCACCCGGGACCTAGAACAAAAGATGGATCAGGATATATGCTTGTTGGACATACTCATTTTGAAAAGTTACAGGGGTTTTATAGGGAAATCTTTTTCTCTGGAACTTGAGAGAAGGGGAAACTTGGTGCTTACATTTCAAGGGAGAAGAAAAAAAATAGAGCTTCTAGGAGCCAGTTCCCAGTGTGAGTTTCTTGCCTTCCCCTTTCGTGAGAGCTGAAAGTCACAGGTATAGGCCCTGCCCACCCCCACCCCCACCCTCACCCCCTTTGCTCCCAAGGGACTCCTCCCCTGAACTGGGCTGGTTGTCTGGGTCTTTGTTCCTGTGTGAAGTACCGGATGTAGCCACTAGGTGGGAGTCAGGGATAAATGCTAGAAAGTCTAAATCCCAAGGAAGAAGATCCAGGCTCTGTACAAGAAAAACAGCTTTGTTTGTTTCAGTTGGACAGATGACCTAAGCTCCTCTCATTAATGAAGCTGCTGAGCAGTGTACCTGGGTCAGTTGGCAGAGCTCTTTCCCATTTTCCTTGGAACCCACTGGCCTGAGAGGCCTCTAGGGTCTGTGCTGGGGCAGAGAAAATGGAAGGGCTGAGAGCGGGTCCTGGGAGCAGAGAGATGGGGCCTTCCATTGTCAAAGCAGAGAAGACCTCTCCATACCCCTTCATTCCAGTGCCTTTTGCTGGGGCGCTATTAGGACGGCTCCTTCCATTCCAAGAGGCATTTCCTGGCCCTGTGCTGCCAGGCCCTTGCCCTAGAGAAACCTCCCTGTAGCTTGGATTTTTTTTTTTTTTTAAATACATTTTTCCTGGCATTAGCATCTCAGAGTGGGGACCCTGCAGCTACTGTAAATTTAGCAGTTTTAACTTTCCTGGATTTTTTGCTGCCCACCGCTTGCCCCCAAGTAAATTGTACCCTACTAATTTCTAGAGGTCTGGCTCCTTTCAGACCTGACTTGAGGAAACTATTTCAGTCCCTAAGAACCAATGTTTATAAATGACCAAGAATGTGCAAACACTGGTGAAAAAGAGCAAATAAATCCTTCCCCACTAAGTTTCCTGCTTCGGGCCCAGGGGACATGGTGGCTGATGTTGCCAGGTTAGCATAACTTGGGGTCTGAGCATGTAGACGCCCACCCACCCTCCACCCACCAGGGACCTTCTGCCCTTGCAGGAACCACTGGTAGGTAGGTAGGTAAGTAGGCAGGCAGGCTCTGGAGGATTCATACTTCCAGGCAAACTTGCTCAATACCCTGTGCTTTAAGAAGTTTCTCAAAGTGGTTTCCTAACCTCTGACTATTCAAATATGGTCCTTAGATCCTCACATATGAACATCACCCGGGAGCTTGTTAACAATGCACAGTGTCCAGTCCCATTCTCAACTTTCTGGGTCACAATCGGCATTTTTGTAAGAACACCCTTCAACCCAGATGATTCATTTTACATGGAGAAGTATTACCCTAGCCAGGGGTCAGCAACCTGTGGCCTGCATTTGGCTCACTGCCTTTTTCTTAGGCCTCATGAGCTAAGAATCATTTTTATGTTTTTCAATGAGAAATGATGAGCATATTTTATATGAAAATGGCCTAAAATCCCAATTTCAATGTCCACAAATAAAGTGTTAACATAGCCACCCTCTTGGGTTTATGTGTTAGCTGTGGCTGCTTTTGCACTTAAAATGGCAGAAAGTATAACAGAGACCATATGGCCTGCAAAGCCTAAAACATTTGCCATCTGGCCCTTTACAGGGAAAGTCTGCCGATTCTTGTCCTAACTCCTTGTGGGGAGTGGGGGAGGGGGTTCCTGTGCTTGTGCACCATGGGGATTTGGGCTGCAGTGGCTGGGCTGCTATTCTACCAGCAGGACTTGCTTGCCCGCCCAAAGGGGCAGCGTCCTCTGGCTGGGCTCCTCCCTGTCCTCCGCCTCCACTCTCCAGTGGCAGGTCCACCATGCAGCACACCTGTTGGAAGGACACAAACCTGTATCTGGCATACCAGGGCCATCCTGACACCTGTCACCATGGCCCAGAGCCCAAGGTTCAGGGCTGAGCTAGAGCTCAGGCTGCAGGTGACAGGTCAGAATGGCACATGACCCGTGAGGCACCCCTCCCCCCTCAGTCCACAGTTCTGCCCAATTAGGTGATGCTGAACTCCTGGCGAGAGGAGCCAAACTTTAGGAAGCCACCCTTAGTCATTCCCACACGTATATGAGATTCCAGCTGTATATGAGATTCCAGCCGTGGAGGTGACTCTCCAGGGTTCCCTGCTAAGCCCTGGGTTGGAGGGGGGGGGAGGGAGCAAATCACATGAGTTTCCCTGTCCAAACCGGACTATGCTATCCTCTTAGCTGTGTTTTTAGGCTCCAAATGCTCAGTCTCTCAATGTCATGCCCTTTGCCCTCAGCCGGCTGCCTCATGTTCCAGACAGTGATGAGCTGAGTGTGGTTGCTGGTGAGTGACTTGCTTTTGGGAAGCAAAACGTCCAAGGGCGTTCAGGGTCACCGTAATGACCCCTATTTATGTACCCCCTGTGGTTCCTGAGATCACTCTTCAGCAGTAGATCCAAGGTGGTGTAATAGATAGGAGGACCACCCCCTCAACCCCCTTTAAGGGAAGATTAAACCTTTCAGAATAACTGCTCAGGCCAGAAAAAACACAGGCTTCTAATCCTTTGGGAGTCACGGAACATTTTGATAATCTGAAAACTTTATTTTCAGAGAAATGATGATTTATACATCCAAATAGGATTTTGTATGTATCCTATGAACTTATTCAGAGGCCTATCTAATCCCCTCAAAGTCCACCTGTGGGCCACTGTGAGGTGCCCCTGGCCGGGATGGCCTTCTGAGTGAGGTGGTTCACCTGTAGGTTTGCCAGCTGTGCCCTGCCAGGGAGATGACAGGGCCATGCCCAGGGCCAGCTGCCACCTGCCACCTGGGGGGTCAGTGAAAAGATGTATATGGCTCCTGTGTCCTTGGTCACTCAACCCACCTGCCACACGCGTGCTCTGCTCCTAGGTCTTTGGATTGTTATTTTGTGCATTTCTGAGTTGAATCGTAAAACACGCTTTGGAAAAAAAAAAAGGGCTGAAGTAGGAATTGCTACTTGAGGATACCATAAAAATATGTCAAGAATTTAGCTGCAACTTGTCTGGATTCCTCCCTCCTCTCCTTTCCCTTTCTATACCTTTCTGCTCCATCTTTTCCTCTCAGTGAAGCATCATTACCCTGGGGAAGCACACCTTCAAGACTCCTATTCTCCAATTAGAATTTTAGGCTTCTTTTGCCACGTGAGCCTTACTCTTTCACTCAAAGAATGTTTAAGTTCTTACTGTGTGCCAAAATCTGTGGCAGGCACGGAGGTCAGAGCAGCGTGCCAGGGCTCAGACACATGTTCTCCAGTCTGGTGCAGTGCACAGACCTGTCAACAGTCCAGGGTGTTTCAGTATGACAGGGCAGGTGGTAAAGTGGAGAGAGATGTGGCTGATGAGTGGATGCTATCTGAGCCAACCCCCATGGGCAGGTGGGAGCTAGCAAGGTGGAGAGAAGCCACCACATTGCTCCATTGTCCTTTCTTTGCCTCCTCTCCCTCCAGAACCTACTGAAGAGCACCATAGCCCTGAAAAGGGGAACAGGGGCTGGGATTATGCCCCGTCCTTCCTCATCCAGCCCCTAAACTCACTCTCCATCTTCTTCCCCAGAGCCCCAGAAACACCTTTACCACATACCATGTGATAATCCTTTATTCTTTATTTGCTCAAGGCAGGAAGTCAGTTTCACTTGCCTTGGGTGCTGGGCAAATGGGTGTTGACCAAATGAATTCTCCCTTTGGCTTCCCCCAGACGTTCAGACAGAAAGAAACAAAACTTCCCTCGCCCTGCAACCTTAGAGGGCTGCTTCGCCAACACATCCTCTGCCCGTTCTGGTCAGGGAGCCTCGAGGGGTGGGGCCAGGCCCCGGTTGAGCTGGGCCAGAGGCGAGAAGGGCCTAGAGCTCCGTGCACGGATGGCAGAGCCTGCTTTTCCTTCCTAGCCTGTGATCTGGGTGTGTCTCCAGGAATTTACTCCTCCCCTCGTGCCAGCTGCTGGCCAGAGCGCTCCGGCTGCGGCTGCCACCTCTGATCTGTGTGGACTGGGCCAGCCTGCTGGCGACTCCCCTGCCAGGCCCGTCCTGCTCTCTCTCGGGCTGGCTTCTGGGCAGTGGTGGATGTCGGGGCCATGCTGGGGCATGCTGCCCCTTCTCTTCAGGCGGCGGTTCTGGGGCACACCCCCACCCCCTTCACCCCGCCCCCACCGCCGCCGTGACCCCTAAGGGCCCTGGGAAGGCCCACGCAATCACAAGATGTGCATCTGCAAGTCATTTAGGGCTGCAGAGCTCAGAGGCCTTGCGTGTAACCACGGTTCCCGCTGTACCCACATCAAGGACCGCTTTCATAATCACTCCAGCCAAAGGCCGCACGTTACGGACCAGGCAAAGGAAAAAAGCTGTGTTTAGGGAAGCTCTCAGAGGAGTGAGAGGAGTGTGTGGAGGTGAAGGGCAGCCCAGCCTGGGGGTGGGGGGGGCAGGAGGGGAGGCCACCCTGGAAGGCCAGCACGGGGAAACAGCGATCCCCTGTCTCCACTGGCTACTGCCTTCCTGGGGCTCATCCCCAGAGCTCCCCCTGAATCTCATGGGTACACACAGGAGGTGGCCTCACCCTGCCCTGGCCCTGGCCTCTGAGGCAGCTCCTCTGGAGAGGGGGACAGGCGGGCCTCAGCCTTAACAGGGGCTGTACCCATCCTGGGGCTGAACCCACTCCAGGAAGCCCGGGTCTCCCCTGGTGGCTGCCAGCAGCCCAGGCCAGACTCCTCCGATGGCAAAGGCCTTCCACCTCGGCAGACAGCGCCAGCAGCGCCAAGGACGGCAGACACCCAGCGGGCCAGGGAGCCAGGCTGGGGCTGGTTCTGAATGTGTGCTTTTTTGGAAATGACAGGCCCTCCTGAGGGCCCAGCCCGACGCCCGCCTGGAGAAGGGGTAGGCGTGGGCTTCGGGGTGGGGGTCAGGCTGTGTGTGTGGGAACGGGCAGCTCCTCCAAGAGCAGCACTTATTTTTAGTCTTCTCCCCAGTCCCAAATAAACTGAGAGCAGCTGGGGGCCTGTGGGTAAATGCAGAGTGGAGCGGAGACAGGAAATCGGGGTCTCTCCGTAATGAGTTCCAGCCACTGCAGAAAGGGGAAGCCAGACGAAGAATTTTCTTCGGGACTGTTTCCCTCTGGCAGGCTCTGGTATTATCACCAAAAAGAATGTTCCTGTGTGTGTGTGTGTGTGTGTGTGTGTGTGTGTGTTTACAACTCCTGTCCCAGTCTCTTTTCCCCCTACCTTTTTGCTAGGTCTGATTGCTCTGCAGGCTCCCAGTCCCGAGCCGAGCCGGTGCCCGCGTGTGTCTGGGGGCGGAGGGGGAGGACACGGGAGCAGGACGCCCGGCCTGAGCCTGAGCCGCGGTGCATCTGAAACTGTGTGGGGAGAGGCCGAAGGACACGGGCCAGGAAAGTGGGGAAACTTGAACACAGCTTGACGTCCCGGGGGGAGGGGGGGCAGGAGCAGGGAAGAGGAGAGAATTTGGTGTCTAGCCAGCAAAAGGGCTTTTTCAACCAAGGACTCTAACTGCTGACATGGGTGCCCAGCATGGATGGGGACATTGATGTTTACAAGCATTTTGCGTGGCTGAAGAGGGTAAGTGGCTGGCTGCTTTATCTGGGTCTCCCTGGAGATGCCGCTGGGGGGTGGGAGCGGTGGGGGGGGGGGTGTTTGTCCGGCAAAGCCCTGTTGTGGCCAAGTTCTCCATGAGAATCTAATTATAGGCACCAGGGGAGAAAACAGTCAGCTGTCTTTGTTTCTCCACTGACATTCTGGTGAATGAGCTTCTGTACAGAAAGGCACGGATGCGGTGAAAAAAAGTTGGTTCAGCTCTGGCACTTAAATGGTGACCAGATAAAGGTGTCCCCCTAGCCTTTGGGTTCCAGGATGCCGAGAGGAAGCTGCTGCCTTTCAAATGCACTGAATTCAGACCTCAGGATGTTATCGGATGCGGAGTGTTCGCGGTTGCTGTCAGCAGGGAGAGCTTCTGTGCTTCCGGAGGAAGGCTCTCGGGGAGTTCTCTTCTGCTTGCTCTGAAGCCAAGGGTTTGGCTTGCGAGTTGCTGATGCCCTTTCTCTAGGGGACGAGCTCAGGTGTGTGGTGTGAGCCGCGAATGAATGAAATGAATGTTGGGGCCGGAGTAGCATCGGTACTCGCAGAACTCAGGCTCTCTCCTCCTCCGTGACCATCTTTAAACCGGCTCAGATGGTTGTCTCTATTTTTCACACCGAGGCTGAGCCCTTCTCAGAAGCAGGAAGGGCCAAAGCAGCAGACAGATAAGAGACTGGACGTTGTAACCAGGGAGGAGCAGGAGGGACAGGAAGCGTTGGGCTGGGAGAGCCCCCCACCCCCCCAAACACGGGGATGCTGGCTTTTGTATGCACCCTCTGCAGCGCGCGCTCCGCAAATATTTCTAGAGACGGGGGTCCTGGGTGTCCAGTGGTGAGCAAAGTGGAATCCGACTCTGCTCTTGTGGGAGACAGAGGTTACTGTCCCGGCAAATAAACCTGAAGTTACAAATTAAGTGCAGCGACGAGCAGAGACTGTTGATCACCACCATCCAGGGCATGAAAGAGTGAGAAGGAGCAGTCAGGGAGCCCTCCGAGCGAGGAACGCTTCACGGAGACCTGGAAAGTAGGAGTGAGTCGGGTGGAAAATGGGGTGAAGAACACCCCACTCAAAGAGGCTCGTGTGTGTAGGGTCCTAAGGCAAGAGGGAGTTGGGTGCGCTGCAAGACCGCGAGAAAGCCGGAGAGGCTGAGCTCCGTGCAGGGGGAGCCGGCAGGTGCTCAGTCACACAGGGCAGTGGAGGGTGAGGGTTGCGCGGGGACGTGGTTTGTGTGTGTGTGGGGGGGGTGGGGGGCGTTGTGGCAGAGAAGTGACCTGGGACACGTGGAGGGGGAGCAGGTCCAATTTGTATTTTAAGAAAATTGCTCTAGCTGTGAGGTGGTGTGTGGCAAGCTATGTTGTGAAAAGTAAGGCAGCTGAATACAGCCAGAGCTCTGGGGACTGGTGGGGACCAACCGGTACAAGCCCTTCATTTAACAACACCCAGGAGAGGCTAAGGACCTCCTGATTGTTAGTGTTAGAGCTATTCGTGGTGCAGCCTGCCCTTGAACCCTGCTTTCTGTCTCCCAGTCCAGTTCTCTGTCCTCCTCTCTTTTGCCAAATATGTCAAAAATTACTGGTTTTAGAACTCGGTAGAAATCCTGTCTGTGCTCAGTCCCTGCTCAGCTTTGGGATGGGGGCGCTGCAGCCAGCAGAGAGCAGGCTGAGGGACCAGACATTTTGGCAAAGGTTTGTATCCATTGTCTTAAGCAGTCAGAAACCTTCCCTGGAGATTCTGGGGGGAAATCGGTGAGAGGTGCCCTTCCCATCACTCAGTCTGTTTTCCCATATCCAAATGAAGCTTTTAACCACACGGTCTTCCAGCTGTGATGTGCCTGGGACCGTCAGTGCCATGTCCCAGGGGATATAACTCCACAGCTCATGCAGAAGCTTTGTCCATAGAGGAACTGATTTTGCATGTGCTGCGGTGTAAGAAGGCCCTTTGTCCTGAGACCCAGGCTGTGCACGCTGGCTCCTGTGCACAGCTGGAAGGCAGCTCAGGGAAGTTTGAAGCAAGGAGACCTCAGAAACCTCTAGGGTGACTTCCAGCAAAACAGTTTTTCTTCTACTTTTAGAATCTTATAGATCATTACACATGAAGCACAAAGTATTGGATATGATATAGGAAGAAGAACCAGAGTATCTTTACCCTAAACACTAGTGCCAGATTCTTTCCCTTTTAATCCCCTTCAAAAAAAAAAAAAAAAAAAAATCCCTTCCTCTGTGACCCTGATCCTAAGACCCCAGGACTTGCTGTTAGTCTGGAAAAGAAAGCCCAGGCTCACCTGCCTGCTTGGCCTTTGAGACTTTCTGCGATTGAGCCTCAACTTACCTGTTTTGTCTCCTCATTCATATCTACTCTGAGCTCTTGCGTCCACTCGCTCCCTTTGCTGAGCTGCTGCCCAGCATCCTCCTAATTGCCACCCACTTTAGGAGACCCCATCGAGGCTCTCATTTTCCAGCAGTTCTTTACTGACCCCAGCCCTGCAGTGGGCTCCTCCACCTCGGATCTCTAGTACCTCCATCTGCCTGGCTCACACACCCCTTTTCCCACTCGTCCTCAAGCCGAGGTGGCTTGGAGAGCTGGTCTCTCTTGGGCCAGGATTCTGAAGGTGCAAACACTGTCTCCTTCATTTTCCCATGCAGAAGGGGTGCCTTTAGAAAAAATGAATGCGGGGTGACCTGGTGTGAGCTGGAAGCCCTTGGCCTTTGACTAGCCTGGCCTGGGCGGGGAGGGGGAGCAGTTAGTGTCTCAGAGCAAGACCAAGTCTTTGAATTTGGGAGCAATGAGGGAGATGTCTGTGGGCCAGGAGACACAGACTAGAGGGGATGCCTTAGCTCAGAAAGGGGACATTGTTCTGTGGCCTTTGGGGGATGGGATGCTGTGTACTGTTGTAATTAACACGTGGTTTGGAGTAAGGGCTGTTCTGGAATCTTGGCTTTGCCAAACTTACCTGCTATATGATCTTAGGTAGATTTCCTCAAACCCTGGATTTCTTCATCTATGAAATAAGGAAGATAACAGTGCCTATAATGACACGCAGTTTTTGTGAGGGTCAAGTAAGCTAATGTCGTAGTGTGCGTAGCATAGTACCGTGCCGGAAGAACCCTGCCATACCCGTTAACTGCCATTGGCCGTTATGAGGAAGGTGGGAACTGAAAGGGGAATGGTGAGACCAGTTTGGTTCTCACCCAGCAGCACGTGTGAGGCCATTCCTCCCTCCGGCTCTCGCCCCTTGCTGCATTCCACATCGAGATCTCAAGCTGAAGACCTAAAAGAGGCAGCTGTGACCTGGCCCATGGTGAATAACCAGAGGCACCGGCAGCACTGACTCTGGCCATCCTGGCCGTGGCTGCTGCGTGAAGGCTAACCAGAGCTGCCCCTCCTGCTCCCTCTCCAACAGACAGAGCCCAAGGACAAGGTAATCTGCCGCAGGAGTCCAGAGGGCCTCTGTCCCTCAGCTGTTTGGTTCCTGACTGACTCACAAACAGCTCACACCTGCCCTGCCTTGAGATCCGTGGATCCAACCCACATGGTCACGAGGGAGTCTCTAATAATAGCTCCAGGCAGGGTCTGTGGGGCCCACCCACTGCCCTCTGAGGGGAGCTTATTTTCCCAGGAACAGAAATCCCACTGTCAGCATCTTCACACTGTTGCTTGGCTTCTAGCACTTTCAGTGTTTAAAGCCAACTTCTAGCCCAAAGTCTCAAAGAGAAAGGAATTACCCTGGATCCCCGATGCAGATAGCTTGGGTTCTGTAGTAGAATGTGGGATGAGCTCAACCTGCTAACTTGAGACTTTATTCTGTGTCATCTGGTATTCAAATGGTTGATCCAGTAGCCTGGGCCGGAAACGCCGCTAGGACAAATAGACATGCAGGCATCCTAGCTCCAGACCTTGACTTGCCTTCTGCTCAGGTAGGACTGCAATGCAAGGGGGAGAAGTAGGCATCAGCCTCTGGAAGCCACTCCTACTGGCTGACAGTACCTGGATCCAGCTCTTTAGGCTCAGGTCTCTGCTCCATGTGACCTTGGATAACTGGTTTAACCCCCCTGTGATTCAACCTCCTCGACTATAAAATATGGATAAATAATGCGATGTATGTAAAGTGCTGAGAAAATGCATTGTAGACATTTATTTATGGTAGTGGTGATCTGGACCATAACTGACAGCCTTTGGTTGCTCCAGAGCCATATGCCCCGCCGTGATTCTGGGTGGAGAGGTTTTTCAAGACCACAAGGAGGATAGCAGTGGGGATGATTACTAAAGAGTTTTAGCCATTTGCAATTTCCTATTAGGTATATCCCGTCTTTAGCCAATGTGCCCAACTTGCCCAAGCATCCTATTCCTCAGCATAATGTAGGAGCTAGAATTCCACTGTCTCTGACCTCTGGCACCTGTGATTCCTGTCTGTCAGCTTCTTGGAGAGGCCCTCAGGCCTCTTTCCCAGCAGGGTTTAACAAGGTGACATCATACGAGGGCCATTTGTTAAATAGCTTGTAGATACTACAGAGCAGCACAGCCGTTGGTAGCTCCAAGGGCTGGCGGCAGTGCTTGGGGATCCTGGACTCCTCCTTGCATTCTTCCCTCTCCGGCTTCTGTGTCAGCCCTTTCACACCTTTCCATTTGTCCCCAGCCTGATGCTCCCCTCTCAGCAGATGTCACTAGCTACTTCACTGGGGGGAGGGGGAAGTCACCCATAGATGAATCTCTCCTATTCCCTCCCCTTCACCACAAAACGTAACAATGTTCACAGCCAACATTTTCAGCTCCTGTTTCATGGGCCAAGGCTAGATTGGGATCTTGTCCTCCTGACCCAGTCTGGTTCTGCGGCCTCTCTTTCCTCTGATCATTTCTTCTTACATCTACCCTGCCTGCTCATCCTTGTCCTTGGCAGAAAATGCTTCTCCTCCATTCTTTGTCTCCTCCAATCTTAGGGAAAAACAAGTCAAGACTGTCTTTGAGGGGATCCCTGGGTGGCTCAGCGATTTAGTGCCTGCCTTCAGCCCGGGGCCTGATCCTGGAGACTCGAGATCAAGTCCCACGTTGGGCTCCCTGCATGGAGCCTGCTTCTCCCTCTGCCTGTGTCTCTGCCTCTCTCTCTCTCTCTCTCTCTGTGTCTCTCATGAATAAAAAAATAAAATCTAAAAAAAAAAAAAAAAAGACTGTCTTTGACCTTTACTTGCCTCTCCACGCTGCCTGATAACCTGCCTGCCTTTCGCTATCAGGAACCTCGAATGAGTGGGCTGAAAACTCACCATCTCTACTCTTTCCCGACTGCTCCCAAACCCACTCCCAAACACCGGCTTTGTCCCTAATGACCTCTTTCAAGTTCTTTCTATAGTGTTCTTCCTGCCTCCAGTTTGCAAGCAACTTTTCCTATCCATTTCCCCTGGAATTCATTCCCATTTGGGAATCTTGTGACCAGAGGACCCACTCCTCCCTTGGCCTTCCACCTAATCCCATGTTTTCCATTCATGGGTCTTTCTCTTGTGCCAGTTTGACTGTTGGCTCCTTAGCGGGTCCAGACAGTCCAAGAGGCACTGAGCATTTGCTTCTCATGTCTCCAGTCACAGCACCCTCTCCACCCCAACCCCAGCACCTGATGCTGCCCTTCTGTCCCCGAAAATGTTTTTAATAACAATGAACCAGTGTGTCTGTTGATATTGGCAAGATGAGGAACATGCATCACTCAAAGAATTTATACTCCCCCCCCCCCCCACACACACACACCACCCCCTGGAGAGTAATAGATTCTCTTTGCAAGATAACCACTTCTACAGCCCAGTGCTGTAGGTCCCTTATGTATCCAGCCACCTCCTCAGGAGAATTTAGCAGAGACCAAGCTTATCCAAGGCTATAATTTTGGAACAAGATCTTGGGAAATCAAATGCATTTCATTCACTCCACATGCTCCTTAGGATGATCAGTTAGGAGCCTTTCTGTGCATCACACTAACTCCTTGAGTGAGGAGCTTCTAGATGATGGTCTTCGTGGTATCTTTTGTTTTCTGTGTAGTTTGGGAAAGCAGAGCATCTGAAGGGTAGTGATTGTTACAGTTTTGTGGGTCATTTTTCTATATTGGGAAGACTTTCCAGAGATGCTGTTCTCTCATTCTCCTGGGGAGATTCCTTTGTAGCTTTCAAAACTCATTCATTGGAAAGCCTTTCTTCTTCCTTGAGGGTATAACTGATTCGTCCCTCTCCTGTGCCACTGCTGCTGGCTTATTCTGTGACTATATTTATCATATCTCTCCGTGAGACTACAGAGTTCTTTGAGGGTAGAGACTGAATCATTTATTCAGCACAGAGTGGCACCTAGTAGGTATTCAGGAATATTTGAGTCATTGAATAGATAAATTAAGATTACATGAACTTTAGTCAACCAGACTGTTTGCTGCTTATGAACTTGGCTTTGCTTTCCCCTAAAGGTGGTCATTTAGATCATTTGACAGTGACAGTTCTACCAGTAACACATATCCTCCTCTCATATATAATTGAAACCAAGAGGTCGAAGGCCTAGAGAGGTGTCAAGGTGAGGATAGATCTCTCTTGTTGGACTCGCACTCCACTCATACTGCATTTGTAAGAAACTTCTTTAATTCTGGGCCAAAGAAAGCAAACTGGCTCGACTATTCTTTGCCTAGAAAAGGTAGAGCTGGTCCTGGGAAGAGTTGTTTTTCTATAAACTGCCAGAAAGTCCTATAACTCACGAACCAAAAAATCTAAGGAGTTTTTTGTATTTACAAGCAACTGCCTACACTCATGTTGCTTTGTTCTCTGATATAGAACCTGAACTGTGTAACAGGAATGGAGTATGGCCTCTATGATCCACTTATTTTTATTATTTTTGGTCCCCTTTATTTTTTAAGGTCAACATTTTTCAAGTTTCTGAGAAGTTTGGTATGTGAGTAGTGCTTCTGAGCTTGAAGTCTAGCCTTAGAGACTCTGACGTCTCCCCCATGCCTGCCAGCCACGGCTCACTTGAAATTGCTTTTCTGGATTTGATAAAATCCCTTGACCAGGCAGCCTGGAAATACTACACATTTTCTCTTGTTTTCTTATTCAGCTGAAAACACATGTCATCTACGTTTTTAATGACTGAAGAAGGGGGAGCCATCCCAAGACTTATCTAAGGCCAAGGCTTAGCCCATATAATTAATTGTTCAAAATCTCCATGTTGTTTCAAGCAAGGGATCATCCTATAAAATGATCTGAACCAGTTGGGACAATATGTGAACTGTGGCCAGGATCCTGCAGGAACTGGAATTCACAGCTTATTAGAAGCACTGAAGGAAATGTGACTTTACCTGGTGAAGACCGCAGATCTTGATATTAAAAAAAGGAGGAAAATAAATAAATAAATTAATTAATTAATTAATTAATTAAAAAAATAAAGGAGGGCAGGGCAGCCCCGGTGGCTCAGCGGTTTAGTGCTGCCTTCAGCCTGGGATGTGTTCCTGGAGTCCCGGGATCAAGTCCCACGTCAGGCTCCCTGAATGGAGCCTGCTTCTTCCTCTGCCTGTGTCTCTTCCTCTCTCTCACTCTCTCAGTGTCTCTCATGAATAAATAAATAAAATCTTTTTAAAAAATAAAAATAAAAAGGAAGGCAGATGTATTTCAGACCCCGGGGCAGCAGCTCTGAGTAGTAGCTGTTGGTTTTGAATAGCACCACAATGGATGGCTAGAGCTGTCACACTGGGAAGCCGACACTCCATACTTGCACACCACGTGATACCCCCATGTGACCTCTTGTCTGCCCTCCTTGACTCTTCTGGAACCAGCTCTTCCCCCATGTTCAGAGAAGTGAGGTGCTGACAGGAGGTCTCTTAGCATGTACCAGTTAGGGGAAGGCTGCAGAAATGGTCTACCCAACATCACTAAGAATGGACCAGAGCATACATAGAGGGCATGCTCTACTGGCAGAGACTGGCTGGGCTGTGAAAGGTCCTCCTGGGGATTCTGCATGGCTCCCAGCCATGGCATTAAGCATGCCATCCAGAACTCCACAGAGACCTAACATGGCTATCCCTTGGCCAAGCTACAATGGAGGGGCCAGGCCAAGAGTGAGCAAGCATCATGGAATCTAACTAGCCACTAGAGTCCAGAGGGTGAGGGCTCTCAGGAAGCTCCAGGGATGATTCGTCTGGAATTTTCATGTTTAACTTAAGTTGGACTCAACTTCCAGATTAGAAAAGAAATAATTCAAGTTTTTATGATTGGTCCTTGTTAGCTATCGAAATTCTCATTGTGCTCATTTATAATGTATGTAGCACATATTATTTACAGCACATAGCAAAATGCTCACAAGGAGGAAAAAAATTGTGCTCCTGTAGATCTGACTCAAAACATGGGCATCTTTTCAGGAACAGTGGAAAATGAACACGTCCTCAACTGTTTGCTCCACAGGCATGATTCCAGAGCTCTTAGCTAGCAGTGGGGTCTATGTTGTCACTTGGGCATTTTTTTTTTCTTTCCAGACTGAAAGTATTTTGGTTATTGTTCCCTTGGTCTATTTGTACAGATCTTTACAGATACTTTATAGGTATCCTGATCAAAAACACGGCCTTTTTGTTCTCTTGCACAAAAAGACTGAGTTAATTAAAACTGTCAGTACAAGGGAGGAACTGCTTCTGACTGTACTTTGGTCTTTTAAACAAAGCCATTTAAATGATTTCCATATTCCCATGATCATTCACAAACTGAAATACTAGAGCATCCCTCAATAAAAAACATTCTGTAATTGTATTCCCATACATTTTTGTGCTTAATGACCTAACTGATCCTCTGTATTCCTTGGTGAGGTATACTTTCTCCATTTAAAGGCTGGGAAAACCAAAATGAGGTGACCTACTCAAGATCACATGTGATTAGTGCAGCCCTGTCTCTAGCCATTCCTAGCTGTCATTTTGCAGATGTCATGCCTGTGTAGCAGGCAGCTGTAGGAATTCTGTACATGCATATAGAAGGCCCACAGCAAAGTCTCCAGGGATCCCTTGCCTTGAATTCCAGCTGGGCAAAGGGTAGGTACAGGGAACCTGTTGCTCTTGGCCTCGGTGCTCCCAGACATTACGTTTGTACAGCTGTGTAGGACAGGTCAGTCTTTGCAAAGAACTTCTTAATGGGTGGTGAGGTGGTTTCATATTCTTATTACCCTTTTTTTTTTATTTCCCACTCATCCTTTTAACCTTACTTTACCTTCTTGTTTATTGTGTTTTAACTTATTTTTCTCTTTCCCTATACCCACCCACCCATCACCACACATGCCCAGTTGATACTCATTGGCCTGTTGAATTTTGTAACATTCCCTGCCTTAACCTTTTTGCTCTACGTGGAAAATAATGGAGGCCAACAGATGGTAGATAGGAAGTTCTCCATTTCACACATGAAGGAGACTGGGTGCTGTCTTTATCCCAGTACATCCCACACAGATACACTCTGTGCTACAAAATAGATCCCCTTTGGCCCTCGCTCCTGATTTTGACTATAGTTGGCTCAGAACTGACTATTCTTTCTTCAACTGCCAGTTCAAGAAATCAACAGTAGGCAGAATTCCTCTGTTACTTAGTATTCTCTCCAAATAGCAGGAATTCCTTCTTTATTCCAAAAGAATAAATTTTGGTCAATTGATTTATCACCCTTTGAGACAAATGCATTGACCAGGGCTTTTGGTTGCAAGCAACAGAACCTTAGTTTGAACCGTGCAGGTTAAGAAGGAACCAACAGGAAGGGCAGGGATATATTGCTGCCTTTACACCACATGAACCAGAGATGAGAATGTCACCATCTCTTTTCTTCTTGGCTTTTGTGTTCCCATGCATGTTGGCTTCTTAGCTGACTCCGGCTGTAAACCTGCTGCTTCCATATGAATGAGAACGTGGCTACTGACAAACCTAAGAACCTTCTAGCACAACCACTACCATTTTCTATTCCCAAGTTTAAAATTTCAGAGGAAGGATCCAACCATCTGCACGTGGATCAGGTGGCTGGGAGGGGTGAGAATATCTCTAAGAAAATGGCAGCCCTCACTTGTGCCGTGTGATTACAGTAAAGGTGATGATCCAGTCTATTCTGGACAGAGTAGATTCCAGGGTTCAGAAAAATTCTCATATTGGTCTTCATTTATTTTCCCTCTGAGCAAGAAAGCAAGAGGAAAATTGCCTAGTTTGGAGGTTTGTTTTGCTTTTTTTTTTTTTTTTTAAACAAGTAACCATAGTTCTTTTGGGGGCCTTAACTGTCCCTGGATAATCTCATCCCTAATTAAAATGCAGTGTCCTCCCAAGATATGGAAAGCCTGCTCTATTTCTTGAGTCTCCTGGCATTCAGCTCTCATGCATGAGGAACTTATCAATAGCAAACTCTATTCACCGACCTCTGGGAGAGGTAGAGGCAGACTCAGTCTAGATTAGGTTAATGTCCTTGTTTGGTCCAAACTGCCCTTTCTGTAGAAACTATCCATGTTGGAATCTTGCTGGCCAGTGCTCTGCTTCCTGGACACACACAGTCCTCTCTCCATCCTCTCCCTGCCCTCCTAATCACTAAGGCTGATTAACTTTCATGATCAACTCTATGACCCCAACCATAGAACATCCTGCATGGCTGCTACATCATCTTAAAGCCTTTCTTTTCCAGATAAGAATGGCTTAGACAATAGCCTTAGACTGTTGGTTGCTGAAGCTGTATATTAGGCGGACTCAGTCCTAGAAGCAATAGCATTTGGAGTTTTCTCACCTTTTGAGAGTCAAGGTGCTGTGTTTTTTTCTCTGTTCCTGAGGACTTTCTGCAGTGTCACTGTCAAAGCCTCAGGAAGACCTTGATCTGACCATATGGACTGTGTCTCATATTTGCCTTCAAGGGTTCTGGCTTTTAGAGGATGGATTGCCCAGACTCTTGAGAGCAAAGCTTTAGTAAAAGCAAAGATGATTTGGCTTTGATAATATTGGCTGAAGTTTGCCAATTATTGACAACATACGTACAAGAAGAACTCCCCATCTATTCAGTTCTGTGATAAGGGAGAGGAAGCATGTTGTACTGTGGCATTCTTTGGTGAAGATGCAAGAGGACATGTAAGTGTCCATCTATAGTTGCCATTCCACCTCCATAGAGCACACAGATTCCTTGGTTCCACACAATATATCGGTTATAGATTGAGGAGCAGCTCTGACCATAGAAAATTTGAATGAGAAGATCCCTTTTTCTTCT
Source organism: Canis lupus baileyi (assembly GCF_048164855.1). Taxonomy (NCBI): domain Eukaryota; kingdom Metazoa; phylum Chordata; class Mammalia; order Carnivora; family Canidae; genus Canis; species Canis lupus. Next base: position 19,574,035 of record NC_132860.1, on the reverse strand, counting down.
GACACATCTGTAGAAATAACCATAAACAGAAGAGAACATCAGATAGATGTATATCCCACCTAGTACATCAGTCATCTATTAGAAGGTCCAGCCTAGGGGGGCTAACATCATTAGTTGAATATAAATAAGAGGTCGTTTTTACTCATCAATGGGATGATTATCCTTTAAGAATGGAACAGGGTAGAACTTTCCTTTAAATTCACCTGCCACACTAGAATGTGGAGGAATAGAAATTTAGCGTGTAGCACCCTTCAGAATTTGGCTTGACTTCTTCCCTCCATGGAATGCCTGAGTCTCACATGCATGGAGAACTGGGCAGCTACCCCATCACTGATTTACCTCATAGAGAACATGGACAAGAAGTTCAGAGACTCCCAAACCTGAGTCACCCAGGGATCCAGATGTACAATCTCCAAATTGGTCCGAGCCTTCTATTGCAATTCCACTGTTAGAATTAGGGAAACCAGTATAGCCTTGGACAAACAAGCGCTTTTCAAAGTAGGACAAAACAGAGCTGTGTCTCAACTCTTTTAAAACATGTTTCTGAGTAATTGGAATGAATTTTCATAACCACGTGCCTTTTCTGCCCTAATGACATCCTCACCTTTGGCTGATGAGTAGTGGCATTCAACACGGTAATTCTAAAATAATCCTCTTCTTGGCTCTGTGTTCAGTGGAGATGGTGTTTTATCCTGGTCTATGCTTTCTAAGGAAACTGGATTGCGAAGACCTGGTTCTGCATGTCAGGAAAAGCAAAGGATGGTGATAACGCAGACTTGCGTTCGGGACATTGTCTCCATTTCACTGTTGTTGAATACCTCTTGAAAGCCTACTAGAGAACAATGGTGATTTTGGTAGACTGAATGAGAGGGGAAGGTGCTCAAACAGTGATTTGGGGCAAGGGAGGTGCCTTTCTGCCAGGAGCATTACCATCCTAGGGACCAGCGTGCCTGCTGGGACAGGGTGTGTATCCCTCAAGGCTGCTGTGGGAGGAAGGAAGTATCAGGAACCATTGTTGTAGGTACTCAATGCTTCTGGATTTTAAAATGTATTTTAATTTTTCAAGAAAATATTTGAGCTGCTTACAAAAAATGGTTATGGTTGAAATAAAAGCCCACCTTGACCGAACTTCCCACCCCAGCCTTCCATAGACCAGGCACTTCCCCAGAAGGAGCACTGTTACGGGTTGCTGTGTAGCCTTCCAGACACTGAGTCTATTTATTTTCATGCATATGTCCTATACCCATGGAGCCATAGAGTATTGTTTTCTAATATCACTCTGTATGATTCCTTGGATCTCGCTTTTTTCACTATCTAATAGGTCTTATATTTTTGTGACAGTTCATAAATATCTACTTCATATTTTGAAATGCCAGAGATTGTCTATAATGTGGATGAACCATAGCTTATTTAACTACTCCTCTATTAATGGACACTTAGGTTCAGTGTTTTCAAACTTATTTCAAGTGAATTTTCATACAATCCCAGTATATTAAACCAAATTTGTACTTGATTCCTCAATTAAGCTATAACAGAAGACTTACCAATTTACTTACGCAGTCACTTAGGCAAAATATCCATTTATGCCTTATTCATACACTTTATGCCTTGGTTCCTTTATCTGTAAAATAGAATCAAAATAGTACTCCTCTCACAGGGTAATGGGAAGTATTAAAAGAGTTAAGGCACTTAAAGTGCTCTAAACAGTTCCCAACACATGCCGAGCACTGCATAAGGGCCTGGTCTGTATCTACAGTACTTTGCTTGGGCCACATTGGATTGGTCCTATTGAATTTCTTTTGCCTTTGGCGCATATGATCCATTATCCTTTGACGTATTTAGAAGGTATCACAGGAAGGCAGTGAGTTCTGCTGGGCTCTGTTACTGTGAGGATAACATCATGGATATTGGATGTTTACCCTATTGCATAGAGAGTCTCTGAAAACTTTTAAGTCTCTCCTTTCTGTAGGAATAGTTACGTTTCTCCTAGGCAGTCAGTTTGACTTTATTTACCATGCTGATCTGTGCATCTTGTAATTCACTGTGGTTTGCTTTTTCCACTGGCTGCTAGAGTGGATCCAGATTTGTTTTTTTAAACTTACATCTAGCACCTGCTACAGATTCTTTGGCATGCATTTTGTATGTTAACTGAACTTATAACATCAACTTCGTTTTTGGTCGGTTGTAAAAATAGCTGCGTCTCTGGGTGATTACATGGGTAGACTTATAACATGAAGAACGTACTGTGACCCATTTGACTGAGGCACTGTGGTGTGGGAGCTTGCTGGAGTCTTGGGGAGGGAGTCTTTTTGGTTTTTCTCTCCTGGACCTCCTGCTGGACGCGTGGCAGCTAGCAGTGCTGGGTGGCCCCTTACATGTCCTGACTTTGGCACTGGGGTCGGACATTGCCCAGCTTCCCTTAGGGGCCTGGGTCATTTTCTCTCCATCATGTGAATTATTTCACAGAGAAGCACTTGGCCTGCTGTTAAGAATTATTTTCCTCTCTTTTGAGGTTCTGAGAGAACATAAGTTATAATTATATCCTTGCATGCTAGTTGGTGTTTGGCTACGTGAGGACCGGCATTGTCACAACAATAAACTGCCATCAATACAAAGAAGTCACTTGTAATTGTTAAGGCCCTTTGTCTGTAGTATGAAAGAACTTCCATAACAGTGAAGAAGATGCAGACTAGAGAAAGGCTGGAGTGAAGGGCAGTGGTGTGGTGGTGGGCGCCTTGCCCTGGGTAGCCTAGAGCCTATGCCTGGTACAGCTGCCCTAGGGAATGGCCCCTGGGCTGGCCCTCCCACTGCACCTTCACTGGCAGGTGCTTCTCTCACAAGTGAGACCCCAGGGCTTGAAAGCAGAATGCTTAGTCGCTGAATATGTTGCAGGTCTGGGCCTGGCTCTGTCTCCTGCCCTTACCTGGTATGCGCTGGGGAAGGCGAGGGACAAGGGAGGGAAGGAGGTGCCCTTTCTTAATGGGAGGTGGTGGCAAGCCCATTCTAAAGATTGGAATGTGGGAAAATGGGCTCAGGAGAAGCGGGCCACCTCTGGACCTCTGTGCCTTGATCCCTCTCTGACCGACTCCTTTGCTCAACCACGACTTGTCTTTGGAATGGAGGATACTGCCTCATATATCTCAGAGCATTTACTCCCCTGGACTAGCCCAGATTATGATGATTGTCACTTCCCCATTTAGCAATAACATCTGCTTTCTCAGGCTGCCAAGCCCCTGGATGGCCTACTCTGGGCCTCTGAGTTTCAGCCTTCCTTTAAGCATGAGGGAAGGGAGTGTTGATGGCATTGGGCCAGTTGAGTCCCATTAGCAGCCACCTCTCTCCCTCCTTCCTGCCTACAATCAGGTCAGACACACCCGAAAAGTGCCTGCAGCCTCCTCTCTCTTGCTCAGGGCATTTTATAAATTCTATCTTCCACCTGCCAATTCACATCTTCTCCTCCTCTGTTTTTGGGTTTCTGGATGCTTTGTTCCCTATTAGCTCTTTGAGGCCCCTCTGGCTGTCATCTGGGGTCTTCTCAGGATGTTTCATCCTTCCCTGCAGTGTTAGAGCTGAGAGAAATAAGCACACAGCATGCCAGCCTGGCCACTGGAGCCCTTATGGAGGGGAGGGACTGGCCATTCCTGGAAGGGACATGTGAATGGATGAAGGGCTTTATGCCTGGTGTTCCCCATCCTCTGTGCTTTCTGTGGTGCTCAAGAAGGCCTCCATGCTGTAAAGTGTGCTACAGTTCTGAGAACCCTCATGTGAGAGTTGGGCGAGATCGAGATCTGTGCGGGACATGTTCCCACATAGTTCCTCGGTGAATGGTACGAGCCCCCTGGCCTTCTCAAAGAGTAAACTCATTGCTGTTGGTGCTCTGGCAGGCTGTGCCTCCGCCTACGCCAGACCTAACATGCCCAGTCAAGTCAAGCACCGCTGGGTCTGGAGTTCCATCAAGACCTTCCCGGCCAAGGGTGAGGTCATCCAGGGGGTGGTTTGGCCAGCTTTCAAGGCACACCTATCAATGGTCCTCTCGTAGTAGTTTTGAAATCCTGTGGTTTCCTGTTTAGGTGGGTGGTTTTGTACATGCAACCAGCGAAACTGTCCTCACAAATTGCATACTTCATTTGAAAGTTGGTAAGATGTTCTTCCAGCCTTTTAAATGTATTCTCCCCCCCACTCTTTCCCCTTTAGTCCCAGGTAAATCACCACGGTGCTGCTAGTAATGAAACGTACCAGGAACGCTTGGCACGTCTAGAAGGAGATAAGGAGTCCCTCATTTTACAGGTGGGTCCATTTTCATGAGAAACAGCTTATCCTGTTACCTCCAACTCTGTAGGTGCCCTAGGTGGGAGGGAAGCACAAGAGGTTTGTTCTGCTGGGTATATCTTGCTCCTGAAGTATATGTATTTAAAAAGAATCTTCCTGAAACAAAGCAGAAAGTAACTGAAGCCCCAGTTTAACTGGACTTGGCTGTGGGGCTGTGAACGCATTCATTTATTCATCTTGTAATACTGAGCAACCCCTTCTGTACTCTGGAAGCTCTGTATCCAGCCTGATTAATGGGACCCTGTCCTCTAGGAGCCCAGAAGTCTTGTAAGGGAGATAAGACATGTCTTTCTGTCTCTAATAAAACAGCCATGAGTGATATGGACATAGGGTGGATGCTAACTGGATCAGGCCCAAATCCTCTGGAGCCAGATCTAGACTGATCCTTTTGAGGCCAAATCCCCTGGAGCTAGTAACATGGGCTAATGAGCCTTTGATGACTCGCTTGTTTCAAAGAGAGAAACTCCAAAACTTGTATGGAGAAAGATAGTCAAAGGAACATTTTCAGTGCTGAAAAGTCATGTTCCTTGGCAGGACATGAAGTTGAGCATTCTTACATGAGGCCTATCCCTGTGCTAGGGGTTCTTTGCTGTGTTAGCTCTCAGATGCATAAATCAAGCATTTGTTTGGTGTCTGGTATGTATCCGACACTGTGCTTGTTGATTTGGAGAATAAGAAGATGAATGTCTCAATCCTGGCTCAATAAAAAGATTTTTGAAGGGTGGTAGGTTAGACTGGTAGTGAAACAGAAGAGGGGGCAGGTAGAGTTCTGGAACCCTCCACAGACTGTGGGCTTTAGCCTAGAGCACTGGAATGAAGAGGCTGCGGTATGTTTGGCTTTTTTCCTTCTGTTTCACCTTATTACTTCATTTTCCTAATGTAAAACTAATAAATGATGATTTTTTTTTAAAGATTTTATTTATTTATTTATGAGAGACACAGAGGCAGAGGGAGAAGCAGGCTCCCCATGGGAAGCTGGATGTGAGACTCAATCCTGGGATCACGACCAGAGCCGAAGGCAGACGCTCAACCACTAAGCCACCCAGGTGCCCCAATAAATGATTATTTTAGGAACTTTGGAAAGTCAGAAAGAGTTTAACATTTTGACCTTTGTTTCTCAATTTTTTCCCCCTTTCCTGCCCCTATTTAAAAAAAATTAAGCTCAGACCAAATATATAATTACATAATTTTGTATCTTTGGGTTTTTTTTTTTCTCCATTAATTTGTTCATTAAAAAGGACCTGAGTGGTTGGCAGAACATACAGTTGAACATTCTTACATGAGGCCTATCCCTGTGCTAGGGGTTCTTGGCAGGCACTGGTTTTAGGTGCTAGCGTTGTAGCACCTAAAACCAGCATGAAGAACATAAACTAACTCCCTGTTCTTACAGAGCTTGTGTGTGTGTATACACATGTGTGTATAAGAAACCAATACATAAAACATTTCTGGCAGTGATAAATACTATGGAGAAAAATAAATCAAGGTAAGGATTGTGTAGTCAGAGAAGACCTCCCTGAGAGGAGGAGTCCTGAAGCTAAGCTGGGGAGGAAGCCCCTCGGATGGTGGTCCATCCAACACACACCCTGAGCCAGGACAGAAGTCAGCTCGGTGTATGGGAAGAAGCAAGGTCTGTGTGGCTGGAGTTTATGACCGTGAAGAAGTCTGCTGGGGAACTGCCTTCAGAGAGGTAGGAGGAACCAGATTATATAGCACATTATACTGCACATATTTTGAGGGATGTGTAATTTAAAAGTCCATCCCAATGACATGATTAATCAGAGTGCCTGATTTAAAATCTTGCAGCAAACAGTATGGTCTTGCAAACTTTTGAACCAGGAACCTTCATGGCTAAATGAACACATTCCTATTTAAAGGAATTTAATTTTAATAAAGAAGTCCTATGTGTGAATGTTCTCTTGACATTCATGGTTTTTTAAAAATTCTGAATCGTTGAATAATCCCTATTTCAATAACCCAAACACAATTAGGAAGCTGCTTATCACAGAAGTCAGAAGTGGATCCTGACGGTTCCCGTTCCAGGAGCTTGTGAAGAGATTTTCAGAGTTGCTCTTAGGTGATCACCCTGTTTTGTAGTGGCCCCGTGGAGCTGGTTAGCCCCTCAACATGGTAAAGCATTTTGCTTAATTTACAAGGCAGCTCAGTCAGAGTGAATTAATTGAAACACCCAGGGAAGCCTGGGTAGCTCAGTGGTTGAGCACCTGCCTTCCGCCCAGGGCGTGATCCTGGAGTCCGGGGATCGAGTCCTGCAGGGAGCCTGCTTCTCCGCCTGCCTGTGTCTCTGCCTCTCTCTCTATGTCTCTCATGAATAAACAAATAAATCTTAAAAAAAAAAAAAAAATGAAATGCCCAGAGTGTTTTCCTGGGTCTACTTGTAGAAGAGCAAGGCAAATCACATATAACAAAATACTTGGTTTTCAGAATAAGTTAAAAACAAACCCAAACTCTTCTGTGCTCGCTTTGGTAGCATATGTACTAAAAACCAAAATCTTTTATATCTTCATTAGAATGTAATTTTTTTAAGTCAGGATTTTCACCCCCTCCCTTTCAGTCCACTCCTATATTCCCTCTTTTGCCTAAAATTATGCCTAGCCCAGGGTAGGAACTCAAAAACTATGTGCTTTTATTGAATAAAAGTCACAATCTAGAATCTTTATACATTTGTCCCAGTTTTCTGTGCCTCTTCATCGTTCTTCTAGTGATTGAGTGTTCAGGTTTATGAGGACCCCCCAGCCTGTGTATGCTGAAATATTATGCACAGCTGAGGTACAGGCTACGGAATGCAGGAGACCTCATGCCATTCCTCTGGGAACCAGCACATGACTTTGAGGTGTGGTGCAGACGATAATCCTCATAATAAGACTAACCATAACACATCCTTCCCAAACGGAAACTCTGGAACCCAGGGAGCTTTGAAAGGCCACCCTCTGGAATCCTACCCTTTAGAAAGTCTAGTTTGTAGGTATAAAGAGTCCGGGACTGCTGATAGTGTTGGGTCATGAGGATTGAAAAAGCCACCACAAAGTTTTGTGTTTAAAATGGGCCTAATTCGTTTCCCAGAGTTAGGAGTCTCTCCTGGTAGAAAGGGAGGTGGGTGGGGGATGGGGGTGACTGGGTGACGGGCACTGAGGGGGGCACTTGATGGGATGAGCACTGGGTGTTATGCTATAAGTTGGCAAACTGAACTCCAATTAAAAAATATAATAAAATAAAAAATTCAATTAAAAAATAAAAATAAATTTAAAAATTGCCATAAAATGGGCCTAATTGGCAGCAGGCTCCTGTTGGGGGATTGTAAGTGGAATATTAGCACACTATGTACCAACTCCAGGAATATGTTCCAAAAATTCATTAATCATTTGGGAATATAAAAATGGAAAGCTTAAAGTAGTGGTATCAATTTAGTTTTTTTTCCCCCCTTGCAAAAGGGAGCTTTATAATTGATAGTCTGTTTAAACACTCAGAAGTGAATTCATGCTAACCCCTTCCTGCTCCGACTACCATTCCTTTATGGGCTGAGAAATCACTTAGGATAATCTATATGTAAGTGGCAATGACTCACCCATTGGTTAAAAACCAGAAGTGTCTAAAGGATCTCAATTTACCCGTCATTGATTTCTTTATTTGGGGAAGCCACCCATTCTCTTTCTTCACCTTCCTGCTTTGAGGCACCTTTTTAATAAAAAGGAGGATCTGGGGGTTAGTTTTGCTGCTAGAACAGGCTATGAAAATCCTCTCAGTATGCATTGAGGGCATAATTTAAATGACTTCCTGTAAATGGATCTTTATTAATTCCAAAAGATCTCTTGGTGATTTTTCGATGGAGGACTTTCCTGCCACAGTATGTGCAGCGTGGCTTGTGTGTATTATGACTGAGAGTCATGTTTTGGCCTGTGAGGCACAAAAACGTTCCTAGAGCCAAGTTTTGTCAGTGCTAATACATGCCCTTTACATCCCACATTCCTTGATTGCTTCAGAAGCCTCTCCTGATAGGTGAGCAGTCATCACACCCTTATGAGAGAGGTAAGGTCATTGGTTAGTTTGCACAGGAGTTTGGATTGCTCTTCCACATGAGGTGGCAGGAGCCCTGGCAAGCCAGCCGAGATATGCCTTGAGGTCCAGACTGCCCGAGTGAGCTCTGTGAGAGGAATAAGGAGCAGGAGGCCAGCCCAGAGGCAGCTCTCGTGACTGTTGGGTGTTTCTCTGTTGAGTGCATCAAGAGCGGGAAACGCAGCCACGTCAGTTAGGCAGGGGCAAGGTAAGAAAGCAACTAAAGTTTGCTGGAACCTTCACTCCCCCCCCCCCCACCTGCCACCTGCCAAAAAGAAAAGCCATCTCTGTGTAAAGATTAGCAGTGCAGTTTCACAGCTTGAGGTGAGCCATTTCTGCTCCTCCACAATTGCCATATTTCCCGGAACAGGTGAGTGTCCTCACAGACCAAGTGGAAGCCCAAGGAGAGAAGATTCGGGACCTGGAAGTGTGTCTGGAAGGACACCAGGTGAAACTCAATGCCGCTGAAGAGATGCTTCAACAGGTAAGGCGGGGGTGGGGAGGCAGGGGTGGCACACGCAAAGGCCCTCGGGTTCTAAAGCAGCTCGTGTGTTAAAGTCACTTTTGTGTCCAGGTCACGCTGTCACTGCTTACTTCCCCATCCCGCCCGTCTGGAGGTAGGCTGGGCTGCTCCGCATGTGGTGTTTATACAGCAGGTGAAACCAGCCCCAACTGAGAGTCAGGGAGGAGAGGGCGGGAAGGGCTGGCCTAAGAGGAATAACCTGTTGGGCTGGTTAGACAGTTTCCCAGGTGGCACTCTCGCCCCAGCCCGGGTTCAGGTTCAGGGGCACTCTGCTGGCAAAGTCACCCTTCTCTTCTCAAGCCACACACAGCTTGACTGCTAGTGGCATCTGGGGTTTTAGAAAGTCACCTAGCTTAGCTTCTTTCATGCCTCTGTCCCATCTCACTCTTCCCCTCTCACTCTGCATAGTTTCTGATAGAACTTATCTCATCAATAATATTTTGATGTAATTTAATGGCTGTCAAAATGAAAAATTTAGCTGCTCTCGTACCATTCAAATCTCTTGAATGCCTTGTTTCCTTTTGGTCCTCGTTGTCATCAGGTGTGCATATAATTTACAAAGCTCTGTTCACACTACAGGTACAATTTAGTCCTCTGATTTTGTATGCTTCACATCAGCGTGAAGTTTTTTCCATTTTTAAATCTTGCTGGATAGTTTTCTTTACTGTCACTTAGAGGCTTTTTTTTTTTTTTTAGTGAAAAGTATGATAATCATTCTGCTCTTGAAGAGTTTTACGCAATTGTAAATGATGACCTGCAATTTTTAGGAAGGGGTGTTGAATTTTTATTCAGTCTTTTCAGAATCATTGAGAAGCTAATGAGAAATTTTGTGAAATCTATCAAGATGATCTAATTTCCTTGAATCATCCTTGCATTTTCCATTATTTTGGGAAAGAGGCACATAAACTTCACTCATGGCTTATGCTTTGTAGCTCCTGGTGTACTGCTTGGCACATAGGAGGCACTCACTAATTATTTAACGAATGACAGTCCCTTAACAGGAATGGGTGTAATCGGATAACTGATCCCCCAAAGCTCCAACATTCTTTACTGTCATGATTAACATTCATATTGTTACTTGGTGGAATGGTAATGAACACAGGCTTTGAATTTGACCTTTGGTTTTAAGAGAAATGTTTTGATTCCTAGGTATTTCTTCATTTTGAGTGAATTTGAGAACTTTTTAAAGTCAATATTTCTATGCAGTCTTCAAAAAAAACTGGTTCCAAGAGCTCAGAAGCTGTTTGCTCTCTAGTTTGCTTTCTTTTCATCTCTGCATAATAAGTTACCACAGCCTTGGCCCCGTTTGATTTTTCTATTTAAATTGCATGCATTTCTCCTGCTCATCCTATTCCATGAAAATCTGAGTAACAGTAGGAGTTGAGTTGAGTTTATTTTTTCAAACAGAATCTTCCTTCTGAAGACCAGAAAAGAAAATAGCCTGATGGAAAAGCTGTCGCACGGCAGGAAAGAATTTTCACAAAGAGTGATAGAAGAGCCCACTAGATTGTGTTTTCAAGGCTGCTTGGAGGTGTGGCTTGGAGGTGGGGCTGAGGGAGGAGGGGAGGAAAGTGATGGAGTGTTGCAAAACCCCAGACAGAGACCAAGAAGATTTGACTGCGGAAGGGAAACATGTCAGGAAAATGTCAGAAGGTTGATGTCTCCGGAAGGTAGTACCTGCGGGTAACGATGTAATCCGGGGTCAGAGCACAGCTGCATTTGGCACCTGAGCTACCTGGCTGCTCTTCCACGTTCTGCTCCCTTGTCAGCGTCTCTGTGCTGGAGAGTCTGATGATGTTTCCCAGCACCACCTGGGCAGGCTGCTGTCTTGTCCTCCCAAGCATCAGCCCATGGACCGGATTTTAGACTTCTGAAAAAGTCTTAAGCTCAGTTACCTTTTATTTCTTGTTGATTCTAAATCTTATTTTGTGTTATGGGTGAGATACCAGGCATGTGGTTTGCATGTGCCATGGAGGTAGATGCCATGGTGTGGTAATAATTTGGAATGTGCTAGGTCTTATTTGTAGCCTCTCAGATTTGAAGACCTTCCTGAAATTAACCAAGTTATTATTATTATTATTATTATTTTAAAGATATTTATTTATTTATTTAGGAGGGAGAGGAGAGAGAGCGCAAGCAATGGGAGAGGGAGAGAGAATCTTAAGCAGGCTCTTCACACCCAGCGCAGAGCCCGACTTGGGGCTCGATCTCATGACTGTGAGATCATGACTTGAGCTGAAGTCAAGAGTTGGACACTTAACCAACTGAGCCACTCAGGCCCCCCCTTAACCAAGTTATTTTTATCCTCATAACTTTCCCTGTGTTCTTTCCATCTTTCAAGGATAAAATGAAGGGAGTATAGAATACTGAGTTTTGGTGTATCCTGGATTCAGGTCATAGGACCACTTGTGTGTCTGCTGGGCTTGGTGATAACCTGAGCTGGAGCTTTTAGGGTTCCCCACTCCAAACCCCAGGTTGAATATTCTGCTGCACGTGCTGACCCTTTCCTGAGATCTGCTTGATGCCGTTTGACAAGGCACTTAACTCTTGCCCCACAGTGCTGAGGCGGGGCCGTGTACAGTTGGGATGTGTTACGCATGTGTCCTGGGTACTGGGGACAGGCAGGGACTTGCTTGTCTGCCAGCGAGATCCTGGACTGCAGGGCTCTTGGCTTCTGGTGATAGGAACATACAGGACTCCCATCCCCGAGGCAGAGAAGAGAGGCAAACAATAGCCTCTTTTTTGCCAGCCCTCAGAGACTGTTTCTGGCCTGAGCCACGCCTGGCCTCTTGCTCCAAGGCTTGAGGGCTCTGAACAAGGTCCTTTCTCAGTCAGCGTGAGGCCTTGTGACTACTGCCTATTGACACTGCCGCCCTGTTGACACCGCCGCCCTGGTAGCACTTCTCCGGCGTATGGAGTGGCCTTGTCTGCAGGAGGCGGCCGCCACTTGCCTTGAGCTGACTGCCCACGTAGGCCCAGTGCTGTTAGATAGTCTCATTTTTCATAAAAGGTTGGAAATCAGATTTAAAGATAAATCTTTCTGTTTTAAAGATACTGGCAACTTAAATGGGGGAAAAAAAGTGCTGCGTGAACCACACCATGCATATCTGCAGGCCGAGCCTGGCCCACAGAGCTCTAATCTCCAACCCTTGCTCTAGACTCTGTCCCCTCCACTGGCTGCAACAGCACCTGTGGGAAAGGAAACCCAACCCAGCACAGCCCAAGCCCCGTGCTTACATAGGTTCCACAACCCCACTGAGCCATGACTTGCCACAGCTTCTGTTCACCCCACTCCAGGGTGAGCAGGAGCCCAAGAGGGGAGGGAGTTAGTGCCTCACCCAACTCATGAACCACACACCCTTCCACCTGCCCCTGCTAATGCTGAATCTCTCAGGTCCCATCTGTTTTCTTCTATGCATTGATCCATCTGGTCTCCAGAACAAGGGAACGTGAAGACCTTGGGTTAGACAGGCAAACCAGAACCAGATAAAACCAGCATGGACTGGTCCACATGAGAAGCATATAGGTGATGGGCACAATCTTTGTCTGCAGCCCCCTGCAAGGCTCAGGGTGGCGAGGGGGCAGCTATGAGCATCTTTGTAGACTGCCTCTGGAAGCCCCTACTCGGGTATGGTCTCAGTGTGGATTTCCCAGGGAACCTTCTCTGTTAGAGTCCTTTTCCAGGAAATCTATAAACGGGTCTTCGAGAGGCCACAGCCTGGGTTCATTTTCCCAGGTCTGGGTAGTCTGGGCCTAGGTACAGAGAGCTCACAGGGCTGACATTTGCCTTCTGTTGCCTAAGCAGGTCGAGGCATTGCCTAGCAGCATCTCTGATAGCTGCACACTGGGGTCTCCAGAATTAGCACCCCAGGAACACAGGCATGGACCAGCGGCCTCCTTCTTATAACTTGCTTAGACCCTGCTGGCAACAAAATCTGTGTCACAGGGCAGGTTCTCCATGGCCTGATGATGCACTGAGGTCCCTGGCGGCTTTTTCTAAAGTGGCCTCTGGAGTCCCGTAGAGTCCTGCTCGGCATGCTCCCTGCCTCTGACCCTTCTCCAGAGGACGATGACTTCAAGGAGGAAGCTGATGCTACTCAGTGGGTAGGAGACTTTACACAGAGCTGGCAGCCAAATGGCGCACCTTCCAGAGACTAGCAATTTACAGATGTGACCAGTGGCAAGAGCAGAAAAGATGTTCATTGTCAAAAAGAAGACAGGCTAGAGGAGCCAAATGGGGAGGTAGAAAGGATGCAGACCTCCTTGTGAGGACACACCCCTGCTTTGGGGAAATGTTGAAGGGCACCTGCCTCGATGTCAGTCCTCCCTCGTGACCTAGAGCCCCAGGTGGTAGACAACTTTCTGTGGACTCACCATTGGCCGTTGACCTGGGAAAGTTGTCAAACCTGTGTTCTTAGGTATGTATAACGAGGATGACAATACGGGCTTTACATTGTCCACCTCTTAAAGCTGGAGTATGGTTATTGCGGTTTTATTAAAACTGAACTATTGGGCACCCCCGGTGGCGCAGCGGTTTAGCGCCGCCTGCAGCCCGGGGTCTGATCCTGGAGACCCAGGATCAAGTCCCATGTCAGGCTCCCGGTGCATGGAGCCTGCTTCTCCCTCTGCCTGTGTCTCTGCCTCTCAGTCTCTCTCTCTGAATAAATTTTTTTAAAAAATCTTTAAAAAAAAAAACTGAACTATCTCATAAATCACCAGTTTTAAGATATTGAGCATGGAGATTTGGGGGCCTAACATACCCAATTTCTACCCACACATTGAGTCAAGGACAGTATGTCCAGGCGCGTGAACTCCCAAGTGTCGCCAGCACCTGGCTGATACATTTCCCAAGAGCACCCTTAATGAGACATTTCTGTCTCAAAAAGAATATTAAATAGAGCCGTGTATGTGATCCTGTGGGAGCACAAATCTGTCTCCAGAGGTAAGACACTTGAGTCGTGAGTGAAGAAAACAGAGATTTGCCTGTAATTCCCTAAACTTGCCTCCTGGGAGATTTCTGAGACAGAAATAACTGCTTTCCTCAAGTTTATCTTATTTATGTTGCATCTCTGTACCACTGTGTGTGTTAGATGCTTTACCCTCTTTTCACAGAGCGAGGGAACTGAGGTTCAGAGAGATGGTCTCATTAGTGGGGCCTGGGTCTGGACTCGAACCTGGGTTGACAACAGGCACCTCTCTGCAGTGTTACTCATGAAAGCAGCTTTCTGGCATGGCATAGGCCTCTTACTTCAAAGGGCACAGGGACGCATTTTCCCTTTCATGTCTTTCCATGGCCCATTCTTTCATTCTGGTTTCAGATTGCCAGTCTGGCTCCAGTCCTCTGTCATTGGTCAGTAACTCCCTGGGTCATGTTCCACACTTAAAGATGGAAGTAATTGCTTCAAGATGTGGCCCTTTAAGGAGGGAATAAATTGAGAGGCCACTTCTTTTTATCGGCTCCACTCTCAAACCGAGCTTTGGAAAAAAGAAATGACAGTTCTCTCTGAGATGTAAGCTTTTTTTCCCCATCTCCAGGAAAGGAGATGTATTTGCTCTTCTGAAAGAGGTTACTGGTAATGGTGAATGAAACCAGAGGGTGAGTGATAATTTTGTTCATTAAAGTTTTTTCCTAAAGTTTCATTACCTAGTTTCATGATGCTTCATAGTAACAAAAATCACCTGCCTCACATACCACCTTCCCTTCCTTTGCGTGTTCTCCATAGGCAACCTTAAAACAATTGGGAGAGCAAAAACTAATGCAGCTTATGAAACCTGTCCCCCTTATCTCCAGCCCCCTGCCTCCCCACATCTCACCTCCCCCCAACTTTATGGTAGCTTCGTGATTCCAAGAGATCCCCAGACAAATCCACCCTGTAGGTCTGAGCAAAAACCAACCTTGTGTTCGTGCCCCAGACAAGTAGGCTGGATCCAAAGATAACTCTAGTGTTTAGAATGAGAGCTTGGGATCCAACAACCTGTCTCTTAAGACACAGACTAAAAGCAGCTAGCAAAGGAGACAGAAGAGAAAAAGAAAGATCAGGAAAACCGAAAGGAAGGATGGGGGTGGCAAGTAGTATCTTAAACCGAAAAGTGGACGAAGCATAGTAAGTGGTTGAAAGCTGAGAAGTACAGGTTGCATCTGAAAGTTTGGACATTGGTCCTCAGAACAAGAACTGTTTCTGTGCTCTACCCGGGGAAAGCAGAAGCTGGGTTGCAGGCATACAGACATCTTGTTGAGAAGTGACTGGAAGGTGAGGAAGAAGAGGTAGCAAAGATTACTGATTCCAGAGCTTAGCTGTGAAGGGGCAAGTGAGAAGATGAAGAGAGAAGGCATCCATACAAACAGTGCACACAGAGCATGCATTTGCTTAGCAAGAGCACAAGAGGGTTGATGATTGGTTGTTTCCAGGGAAGGCAAGGTCAAGAGGGAAAGTTCTTTCGAATGTCAGAAATTTGATCATGTTTATAGCCTGAGGAATGGGAGCTGATGGTGAAAGAGATTAAATGCCTGTCAGAGTGGATGATTAATGATCCTACCTCAGTGTAGCACAGTCTGGGTGGGAACTTCCTCACAGGCAGGACAGAGGTAAAGGAGAGCCTAGGGAGCAAGTGAAGAGGCGTCCTTCGGAGGGAGAAACCGGACCAGAGCCCGGAGATCACAGCCAAACGCTAATGATTGACTGGGGAGGTAACTTGAAAGCCTGAACATCAAGATGTGTGGGGATGGCATGAAGCCTAGAGAATGAGAGATAGTCAGCAATAGGTAGGTGGGTCAGATGGGGGCAATTTCAGGGCAAACTCTAGACTCATTGTGTCCTTGAACATATGCTTTTTATGTGCAACCTGGAAACTCACTGTGCTGAGAGTGGCTCTCCAACAGAAGAGTTGGGCTTGCTTGCTCTAAGACGTGGATCTCAGATTTGAATGAGAGATGGTTCAGGGAAACTTTGAAATAGAAAGGATGTAATTTCAATGAATGATCAGATTATTTTTAAATATCTTTTCAGGAGAGGTTATTTGAGGAGAAGAGGGAGAAACAGTGGGGTATATGATGGAAGAGAGTAGGAAAGATTTGGAACAATCTCTAAAAGGAACCAGCCAGAGATGAATGCAAGGGTGCCAGGAGGTATTGGAAGATCAGCTCTAATTAGTGTAAATTTGTATGAAAACCATTTGGCATCATTAAATGTCGTTTGCCAGCAATTTTCAGGCCATGGGGACTAGAAACATAGATAAAAGACTCTGAGGTTTGGCCTAGACTGGGCTCTGGTTAAGCAAATGTATTTCAGGTCTAGGGACAGGGATGAACTGGATGAGGAATGTTCTTGTGCAGATGTGATAGAGTTGAAATGACCTCATGGGATGGAATGGATAAGGAGGCAAATAGTACTTAAGGGAAGTTGATAAACTGAGAAAATAGGTAACTAGAAAGAAAAGAAAAATAGGTAACAGAAAAAAAGATTAAGGATTATTGAAGTCAGTAAATGGGAAAGTTTTAAAGGTCAGGGTACTGTGGCCAGAGGAGACCATTTCAGAGCTGAAGATTTTAGAATCCAGAGCAAATGCATTCTGGATAAAGGCAAGGGCCAAGTTGTGGTCATCCTGCTGAGAAGCTGAGGCAAAGTGGAAGCAAAGCCTGTTGGCACTGTGGTCAAGAAAGGTGCAGCCAGAGTGGATGTTGGAAACTACCAAGGAAAGAACAGGATGTTGAAGTTACTGAGGAAATGGAATGTGCCCGAACTAGGTAGAGAAACTGTTGATCAAAAGACAAAGCCCCGAGGAAAATGGGAGACTGTCTTGGGTTCTGGATATTTGGGAAATGAGGCTATAACCAAATGGCGCTGCCTTAGAAGAGGAGGGCAGACATAGATGGTCGATAAGAACAGTAGTGGTCTGGAAGCAGTCAGAAATAGGGAGAGAGTTGTCCAAGAAGTTGGATTTGGGGAGCAGAGTGGACTCCATTTGAAATGACTGGGAAGGATAGGTCATGGGATGCAAAAGTTAGGATTCAGTGTATGCTGGAAGGAGGAGGAAGGAACAGTTGAAAATGTAGGATAGTTAAACCCTCTTAGGACACAGATGATAGAGGATATAGCACATAATAGTGGTTCGGGGCCATGTGAGCCTGGAGATGGGAAGTGGAGATGGACTGGGATGAGCTTGTCGAAGGCTGATTTTGAATTCAGGGACTAGGACAGTACTCATTGATGACAGGG
This sequence comes from Canis lupus baileyi, assembly GCF_048164855.1. NCBI lineage: Eukaryota > Metazoa > Chordata > Mammalia > Carnivora > Canidae > Canis > Canis lupus. The sequence goes on along the minus strand of NC_132860.1, from coordinate 19,556,899 downwards.
ATGAGGGGTGATGATAATGAAAGGTAGAGGCATATGCTAATAGATCTAATAGCTGGAATATAATCGCTAATAAGTGGAATGCCCACTTGGAATGCTAGTGTGACCAATTAGAACCCCAGCATGACCAATTGGAACGGCTATTGGAACTTTAGTAGGACCAATTCGAATATTATCCTTGTCAGCTGGAACATTGGTGTGACCAATTACAACCTGGCAGCTTAAAATAGCTAGAGGGATTTTGGCAGTAGTGGAAATAGAGTGGATTCTTAGTTTTCAAGAGAGATACATTCTGAGGCTTTTTTAAATCCCACCGATGCAGTATCATGAATGCTAGTTAGTAGACAAACTGCATCTTAACAACACTCAAGCGCTCAATGGGCTGTGTTTTTAATGGTCATATCCCTAGGCCTTGACATCTGGTAGATATTTAAAAACATATTTATTGAGTAAGTGATTAAAGTCTCATAGAAGAATATTTTCTCAGTTGTCAATGTTCCAAAGCAATTGTCTCAGGGACCCTGATTTGTAGAATTACTCTTCTTTCTCTTCCCATTGGTGGCTGCAAAGCTCATGTGCACAGTATGGTCCATCTCTAGCAGTCCACAGAACTTTAGGGTAGGTGTTTTATACCAACTATGGCTGTGGCTTTAACTTTAACTACTTTTCCTACCTGCTTTAATTTTATGATTTTACATTTTAACTCAAACTGTCCATTTTTTGAACCGTCTCGAATCATTTTTGGAACAAAGCAGGTCGATGAAAGGTTGGAGAGGGAAACACAGAATGAGGTGGGGGAGGAGGTGAGAGTAGGTGGGTGTCCAGGTGAATTGCATCTTAAGAGAGCCTTAGCGTCAGGCCCTGGTAGAAAACGTGTGCTCAATAAAATCTTGACAATTTTGAGTGGCAATTTGCTGGACTCCGTGAATATTTGTTGATTGGCTTTTTTCAGTATGTATTTTGTTATTTCCCTTAAAATTCTTGGACTTCTTCCTTTGTTTAGGAAACAATGAGATACGTTAGAAATGAGTTTTGGAGTCAAACAGACTTTGGTTTGAAAACTAACTCTGCTGTTGTGGATTGGCATGTGTTTTGGCCAAGACAGGCCAATCTTTGGGCCTGGTTGCTCATCTGTTAAATTAGGATAATATTTACTGTTGAATCACTAGGAAGGTTTATTGAGAGCATGCATGTAAAGTACCCAGCAGGGTCTGGCACAGAGGAAGCACTCACAGAATCTGTGTCTTCTCTCCTGCCCCCTCCACCATTATACACATTTATCTGGCAGACTCCTTATGACGAAGTAGGCTGTGGTTCACACATGGCAGCGTTGCCACCCCCGCCCTATAAGCTAGCTTCCAGTCCAGCTGAAACAGGAAGAGCTGGCCTCTTTTACCCAGTGCTCAGAGAGCTCATTTTGCTGAACTTCTAGATACTCATCCCCTCAGATTAGCAGGTGGATAGTCTGTAGCTTGGCTTTCTGAGACCCTGAGGGCCTTGGCCTAGGGAACCCTGTATTCCCAGTTAAAATCTCTGTCCTGTGTGGTTTGGTTTATGGTCTGAGGACAGTTCACAATATGTGAAATTTAGCTGTTGGGTCAGCATATTGGTCACCATTCTTGTACTATGGTTGCATTGCCCAAGAGAATAAAGAATATTCATACTATAACAGGATAGTGTATCTTTTTTGGCTGCTTATTTGTGGCTGGTTACTCTCTGAATTGCCTACTATAGTCTCCTTGCTGGGACCTACATATCCAGTGTCTACCAACCATGTGCCAAGATTTCGGAGCCAATGGCCTTTTGCCATTGGAGAAGTGTTGCCCCTAGACTTTGGGAATGCTCGTGGTTTTTGAGGTCCTTCATAATTCCTAGTAGTTCCCAGCAGGTATTATGTCTATCACCTTTGTTTTTTTTGTCTTATGTATGCTTATGAAGTGTATGTGTTAAAGGCAGGTTGTTGTCTACCACTGTTCTAGTGATGGCAGGATTTATAACCTCCCCTAGTCTAGCCTTACAGTAAGGAAGGAACAGTTTTCCTGTTTAATCCCTTAGTGGCTCAGAAAACTCCATATCACATAGGCTAGGAAAAATTCCATATCACATAAATACAATTCTAATCATTCAATAAATACTCATTGAATATCCACCTTATGCTCTAGTTCTTTCCTAGGCTCATTGCAGTGAGACTTTACAATGAAATTTGTTGAAGACGGGGGCTGAACATTGAGCCCAGGAGATGATTTGGAATCCTTGATTTTGAAAAATATGTTGTTAATGTAAGCTCGTGTTTGTTTGTTTTGGTTGAGAGGACCTGCTTATTTTCCTTAAAAACAGAGATAGAAACATTTAGTTCTTTGAGCAAAACTGTCCATTTTGCTGCCTTGGAAATACTGGTTTCTCTAGGCAAATGTGTTTTTGAGAGCTATAGTTCACACTGTTTCTCAGAGCACAGTGGGTAGTGGCAGGGGCTGCGCTCTCCCTGAGTGACCCAGTAGCAGACCGGGTCTGTCCCTCCTAGACCTGTGGCTCATATGCAGCAGTCTCAACATACAACTTAGAGATTGCTTTCTGTGCTCTGGATGGAGCTACAATTGCCCTCGTTGCCATGGAGGCTGTGATTTTGAGATCTGGTTTTGCTTGCAGGAGCTGCTAAGCCGCACATCTCTTGAGACCCAGAAGCTTGATCTGATGACTGAAGTTTCTGAGCTGAAGCTCAAGCTGGTTGGCATGGAGAAGGAGCAGAGAGAGCAGGAGGAGAAGCAGAGAAAAGCAGAGGTGAGTGTGATATACCAAATTCTGGGGGGAGGGGGTATCCATACTATTCTAAACTCAGAGCAGGGGAAGCTAGCCTAATGTGGACTCAGGCCATCTAGTCAACCCCAAGCCTGGCAGCCACTGGGCGCCAGCAGCATCTATGCACTAGAGACGCAATGATCTGTTAATACCAAGTTATCAGGTTTTGCTGTGGCTGCAAATTTCAGCAATGCCCAAACCACCCACTTTTGGCTCTAAGGCTTTATCTTCCCTCAAGCTGCTGACAAGGATGGAAAGGGAAGCGGTTGGGGTGGGGGGCCGTGGGGAGGATCAAACAAGATGTGAAGGGACCCAAGATGTCCTCTGTGAGAGTCAAGGTAGTGACCATGTATTGGGATGAAGTCCACTGCCCAGTAGGCCACTGTCATTACAGCAAAGGAGTGTATTTCATGGACCCAGATGGAACTCTTAGATTATGTGTTTCTTTTCTTCTGATAGGTTATAGGAGGGAGCCCATATAATATTTTCCTGCATCGTTCCTGTTATTGTTTCAGGCTCTATAATCCCATTGGCTAGAGCATGTCAGACTCCTTTTTGGGATAAATATTGTGGATAAATTCTAGGCTCCGAGCTGCTTTTGTTGAGTGAGAACATCCAGTTGAGTGAGATCCTTAGGTGACCACCTTCCACGTACCTCGACCTACAAGTCCCCATATTTGCACCTGGATGTGTAAGACGTGGAAAGAAGATAGGCTTTAGGATTAGAAAAACCTTGATTCAGTTACTGGCCTGTTTAACAGGCCTTTGGACTTCATTCAGCAAGCTAGCTGCTTAATTTCTCTGAACTTCCATTTCTTTATCTGTAGAACTGGTAACTGTGTGAAGTCCGAATCAAATCCCAAAAGTTAAGTCCCTATCGTAGTATCTGGCATAATGTAGGTACCTGGTTTATTCTCACCCCCATCCCCCGCCGCATCCATGTAGGCATCTCCAAAATCTAAAGATGAATGTTGTTCCTTTCTATTAAGCACTACCATTCCTGTGCACTGAAGCCTTCCCTATTTCTGTGTGTACTGGGTAAACACTGGTGATTGGGATGCTTTTAATACGTGGGCAATTCCATGCATTGCTTTTGAGAAGCTGCTCGTTGGTAAGTAGGGTTGCCAAAAGATCTCTCCATTAAGCTTTAGACCGTGTCTTCTAATGATTAAGAGTTGGAATCAGATCTTCCAGCTGTAATGTGGAGCTGAGCTACTCATTAGCTTTGTGATCTTAGGCGAGTAATGTAACCTCTGCTTCTTCCTCTGTAAAATGGAGAGAGTCACACTATTTCCTAGCTGGTTCGGAGGGGGGAATGAGGTCATGAGGGTACCATCCTTAGCATAGTGCTGGGCACATAGTAACAGCTAGCTTGTATCTATTACTTACTGATTGTATGGTTAAGCATGCTGCAGATGGAAATGTAGATTAAGCTACTTTTACAAACTGCAAGGTCACGCAGACTGAGCTTATCTGGGTGAAGTGTTAGTTGAATAGACTTTACTTCTTAAATGTTCAGAAAGAAGGAAACTGAATTTTCTCCAGGTTTAGAGTTTTGGGGTTTTGTTGTTTTAACCAATGTTTCAAGCTGTGTGATTCCCTGTGAACATGTATTAAGGCTCTGGCGGCAGAAATCAGTAAAGTCTGAGAAGTCTTAAAGTGGTAGAGACAACTCAAAACCACTTAAATTTAAAAAATAAGTAATCGTGGGAGGTTCTTAGGTCACACAACTTGACGAGTCTAGGGTTTGAAGGCCAATATCACTAGATCCAGGTGACCTCACAATTTCATTAAAACTCAGCCTTAGTGTAAATCTTGGTTCTGCTTTAGTCTTATTTTCAGGAAGGGTCTCCCCATGTGGTGACACAGATGGCCTTCAGCAGCTCTAGATTCCACCAGCGGGCGACCCATGGAGAGAGAGAGAGAGAGTCTCTTTCTCAGAGGTCCAGCAAAAGCCCCAGGATTGCATCTCATTGGGCCAGTTTGGGTCACATGCCTGGTTCTGAACTGTAGGGAGCACGTGGGTGGGTGTGAATCCATCTTGGAGAGAACGCAGAGTTTGCACCAACCTGGGACAGCTGAGTTCCTTTCTGGGGAAGACAGGATGGAAGGCGAGCTCCCACTTCTGGGCCAAGTACAACTAAAGTAGTCATTTTGCTGTTTGCTTTATTTTTTCTTTTCCGAGGGATTATATTTCAATCTGAATTTTTTGTTTTTGTATTCCTTTAGGCTATTCATGCATGAGGCAACATGGACTCTGAGCTGCTGGCTTCAGTCCTAGAGATAACGGCCCTTCCCAGTTGCTAGTACAAACATAAGGTTCTATGTGGAGGAATTTTTTCAGGCTGTTCCAACCTGTGATACTCCGTGAACAGCCACATGACCTGAAACGCATTTCTCCTTCTTAGGATTGAACATAATCTTTGTTGGTATGCTCAGAGGCTCTATTTGCAACTATCTGGAGCACCAGAGGCTTAAAACCGCAGGGAGCTGCTACAGCCAGGGCCCCTGTAGTCACGTGCGTGGACGTGTTCGAGGGGGACACTTAGCTAAGGTCACCAGAGGTTGTACTTACATGGATAAGGGGAATGCTGCCTCCCAGCCTGCACTGCTGCTGGGTTTTTTTCCAGTGAATATACTTAGCCCAAGGCCTGATGGCTTGTGGTTTGGAAAGGCAGGACCTTTCTCTTTGTTTTGTTTGTTTTCTAGGGTAGCTGGATCTGAGATTTCCTCCATGTAATTCAGGCTTTATCCTCAAATTCCACTTTATGTTTCAGTGAAAATTTAAAAAGAATGCTGTTAACAAGAGCATCGCAGGCTGCTTTTTCTGTCTGGCTCTGATCCTCACCATCCCCCAGCCCCAGCCGGTATCCTTACCTTTCCTCATGAGCCTTTTGCAGTGATTCTGGGGCATTTTAGGAGACCCAAGCTTGGATCAACTAGGTTTATTCTTGAGAAGCAGGACCTCAGAGGAATGGCTGCCATGGAAAGTAAATACCAGAATTAAGAGGATAGAACATAAAAGATCCAGAGGCAAAGGAAAACCCCTGGGTGGCACACCATATCACAGGCATGTCCCTCCAGAAGCATATTCCTTGGAGATGGGAGTCTGGTTTCCCCAAACCACTGGAGGCACAGGGAGGCTCGCAGCTGGATCTCTTTGTGGGATTGAAGAGGTTGGTGTGTAGTATCAGAGATCCTGTGAAGAAGGGAGCAGGGATCCAGCATGTTCTGGAAAGTGAAGGCCTCCCAGTTGATCAGAGATATACCCAAGTATGGAGAAGGGGCCAAAAAGTGTAGGATTTCTGGCAGAAAAAGGAATGTCTTACAGCACGGGTGGGATTGTCCTCCTTTTTCCTTCCTGTGGTGAGCACCTTGGAAGGGAGGGATTCTGGTTTCTGGACGAGGCAACCAGAATGATGGACTTGAAGCACAGAGCAGGGACTGAGAAGATGATGGTGTTTGCTCTGGGAAGAACTGGCCTGAGCAGGAGAATCTTCCACTTTTTGTTTTATGTATTTTATTTTATTCACTGATTTTTATTAGGATAGGAAATACACTCCCACAATTCAAAAATTAAGAGTGCGTAAAAGTTCATGCAGCAAAAGGTCCCATTCCGTGCCTCTGAGGCCCACCGTCAGGAACCACTGTGATCATTTTGATTGTATCCTCCCAGAGTTATGCACAGACAAGCAAACTTATGTGGAGAGATGTATGTACATATACACACACATATTCTCTGCCTCGTTTTTGCACACATGCACACTACTCTAGACCTTCTAATTTAGCACTCTGGGAGTTTATTTCTAGACCTTCTAATTTAAACTCTGGTAATTTAATGTACCAAGTACATTAAAAAATATTATATCTGCATATTTCAGTATCTGACTGTACCCTAATTTGACCTGTTCTCTCTTGATGGACATATAAGTGGTTTCCAGGTGTTTGTTATTACAAGTAATGCTGCTGTGAATGATCTTGCATGCTTGTGAGGATACTGAAGTGTAATCGATGGGCCAAAGGCTACATGCACAGATTTTGACGGATATTTCCACGTTGTCCTCTGGAGCACAGAGGTTGTGTTCCCATCAGTGATGTGTAAGTGCCAGACCAGTATTAAACTGAGCATGAAGGAAGAGAAAGAAAAAGAACTAAGTAAAACTGGGAACAAGTTTAACAGGTCGGAAGGTGTCAGGACCAGTGATTTCACATGGAAATAAGCCATAAAGAAGAACGTTGATGGTTGGTGAAGCAGGAGTAATAAAGCCAGCTGAGAGTACAACACAGAGTGGCAGTTAGAACCTCAGACACATCACCTAGACTTGGTGACATGGGACCCAAGAATGGGACAGGGCTACCAGAGGGTCTGCCCTATGGGGGAGAAATAGACCTGTTATGAGGGGTGATGGGCCAGCCCTGGGGAGAGAGATGGATAAATGTCCATTGAAGTGCTGAGCCCGAGGGTGGATCCCCTGGAAAATAACACACAGGGTGGGAGGATGAGAGGGCAGTGTCCTGGAAGTGTCAGGTGCCTCACATAGCACCCACCCCCCGAGCGCAGGAGGGAAATCGGTGCACTCTGATACAGATGTCCAGGCCCACGGAGGCGGACAGGGGGACAGTGGTGGGAGGGGGCGGCAGTTTGCATAGCTCCTCAAAATCCCTTCCAGCTCAACACTGAACATATTTGAGAGGCTGCCTTTCAGTGCCCCGCTCCCTGGCTTGTTTCTACCCAGGTGGGCACAGAGAAGGAACCTGGGAACTGCTGCTCTAGCTGTGATGCTGAAGCAAAGGAGAGACTAGTTTATGAGGGCAGTGTGTCGGGTGCCTTGGGAGGGCACGACCACTGTGCTATGAGTCCCCAAAGGCGAGAGTAGGAAAGCCACGTGGAGACAGCCGTGCCTGTAGGCTTCGGGAAATCATACCTTTGAAAGTTTAGAAGGAACACAGAAGACGACTCAGAATATGGAACTAAAAAATAATGTTGTTTCTGACTGCAGCCTCACAAATGATATCGACACAAAGGAGACGCTTGGGGGCTCCTGGAGAGAAGCTAGTTTTCAGAGGGGCTTGTATGAAAACTAGAAAGGACAAAGCAGAGTGCCCCTGCATAAGCAGCACCAGCAGGGGCAAACCCCAAACAGAAGGACAGTGCCAAGGACAGGAGAGGCACTTTTGGTTAAAGTTACATCCTCAAGAAGACCAAAGAGAGAACGGGCTCCCTTCCACTGATGCCTCTGGCACAAAGAACTTAGGGCAGCAGTCCCCAAACTGTTTGGTGTCAGTGAATTTTAAGATATCAGGGAAACTGGGTGAGTTGTTAGCAAACTGGAGGTGAACTATTTCCTCTTCCCCCACCCCCCAGCTGGCAAAGAAAGTTAGATAGGTTCTATGAAATTTAGTCTGTTGAGGCTGGGGTTAACCCCTATGATGGGTTGTGGGAGGCTGGGAGATGAACTAGGGATGGTATTCATTAAGAGCAAGTTATATCAACTTGACTTTGTGTGTTGGGCCAGGAATGCATCGTGTGGGATAGACGGGGTAAATGCGTGCTTTGTGAGGCATTGCACGAACACTGCTCAGGCAGTCTTTGGATGAAATAGAGGAATATAGGATGGATGCTAAGAAAAGTACTCCAGTAATAATAGCACCTAGAGACCAACTCTAGGAGGATTTATTGTAGAGGGTGACAGTCCTCTGCCCTCCTGCTTATTTAGCATTTAAAAAAAAAAAGATTTTATTTATTTATTCAACAGCACAAACAGGATGAGTGGCAGAGGGAGAGAAGCAAAGAGCCAACCTGGGGCTCAATCCCAGGACCCTGGGATCATGACCTGAGCTGAAGGCAGCCACTTAACCAACTGAGCCACTGAGGTGTCCCTGATTTTGCATTTTTAACATATAATGTGGAAGCTCATCTAGAAGGTCATGAAGCTCTGATGATGTGAAGCCAAAGAAAAACCAACTGGATCAACTGACATTGAGATTCATAAAAACCTATATAGACTGGAGTGATAGCTAGGTTGCCAGGAAGAGGGTAAAAGGTCAGAAGAACCTAAGTAGTGGAAAATCACTAAGGTATGGAAGGAAACACTTCATAACGGAGCCAAGCAACTTGAGGACAGGAACATACCTGTGATTTGACCAGGAAGAGGGTCCTGAGGAAGATAAGTGGCCCTCATGGTGGAGACAGACTTTGTCTGCCTGGAGACCTGGGGCCAGGGAATGAATAGGGTGATGAAGTCAGATAGCAGGTCTAGACTCTTCATTTGAGAGGCTTAACGATAGAGAGAACAAAAGAAGGAACAGGGCAGTGAAGTTCTAGCCCCTTCTATAGTAAAAGAGACAAGCAGTCTAAAGACAAGCAGGGCTAGTACACAAGGAACTAAATAAAGATTCTGGAAATGAGTAGTCAAGATGGTGAGCACCTGAGGGAGTGCAGAGCCATTGAGTGGGCCTTCTTGTCAGCGATCAATGTCATGGGCCTTGACTGTGTCCCATGACCGTTGGGTGTTTTCCGTTACTCACCTAGTTCGTATGGCTCAAACACTTGGCAGAGGAGAGGCAGTGGGGGAAGTGAACTCACATTTATCTGATGCCTCCCATGTGCTAGGCCCTGTGCCAGGTGCATCACTTAGGGCTCACGTGGTTAACCCCTCACAGTAACCCTATAAGATATAAACCCTCAATTCTACACAAGTGAGGGTGGCCCCGGTGGCGCAGCGGCTTAGCGCCGCCTGCAGCCTGAGGTGTGATCCTGGAGACCTGGGACTGAGTCCCATGTCGAGCTCCCTGCATGGAGCCTGCTTCTCCCTCTGCCTGTGTCTCTGCCTCTCTTTCTGTCTGTGTCTCTCATGAATAAATAAATAAAATCTTAAAAAAAAATTCTACACAAGTGAAAACAAGTGTACATGAGTCTGCAGCCTGCACGCTCCGATGGTGTCATGCCAGTACCATCGTGGCATAGTTGCCCCTAACAGGCTAACGTCCCTCTCTGGGGAGGTAAAGGCTGATTGTTACCTTGAGGGATTGCTTTTGGCTCCATCCTTGATTCATCTGCCATCCTTCCTTCTACCACAAGGCTCTTGGTTAGAGGGTTCGATGTAAAACTTTTAAAAATTGCCTTCATGCCACTGAATTCCCAGCTGCATTTCCCCCTCTCCTCAGTATTCCTCTTATCCACACCTACCTTTCCTCTTCTCATACCTCACAGTGGCCACTCTAAATCTGTACCCCCTTTTGTTTGACTGCTACGTCCTTTGAGAAGGAACATACCTGCTTTACAGAGATCAAGGCCATGGGGAAGATCTCCCTCACCTTGCTGTTGCTCATCTAAAGACTGCCTGGACCCCCCCCCCCACCCCACCCAGCATTCCCTTTGTGCTTAGCTAATCCCCCCATCCCAGGCTGCCAATTCCAGTGCCTTTCCTTCATATTAATTCCTCCTGCCCAGCTTCTTGGTCCTCAAAGGTAGTCCTAGGGACCTACCTGCTAAGTGGTTAAGGTACCAAAAGACTTTGAGACTTTTCAGGAGAAAAAGCAGGAACAAACTGAGTGTAGACAGTCTTTTCCCCATTGAGCACCTCTCAGTGGTGGCCAAGTCCATGGGCAGTAGAGACAGAGCTGGACTGTGATGCCTAGTGGTTCAGGCTAGTCAGGTGAGAATCCTCCCCTACCTTTGTCATGCATGTGCTCTAAGCCAGCAAGAGGTTTGGAGCCCAGTGGTGCACACAGCACAGGCCAAGTCAGAGGCCAGTGTCTGTCCTGGGACTGCAGGTAAGAAGGTAGAGGACAGGTATGCCCCAGCCCATTGGTGCTGGCCCATCAGGGACCAGTAAGAGTGCAGCTGTGGGGAGGTCTGAGATCCAGGGCCCTGAGGCCCATAAGGGTCACCTTGATTTCTCAGCCCAATCCTCTGGTCTTGGTAGGAAAATGTCTTATTAGACAGACAGCCCTGTGGGAAGACAACCGGGGCTGTCTGTGGGCCAGCTCAGGTGGACTGGCTCACAGAGCAGCTGGGAGGCTGGGGGGCTGCTTATGCTGGCAAGCACCATTTAGCCCTCAGTCCAAATGGTATCAGCGGGAAGGAGAGCAGGGGCTGTAGCCCAGCACCCTCTCAGCCCTGAGCTGCCATTCAGACCCTGTTTCCCTTCTACGTTGGAGAAGGGGATTTACAAAACAAGATACCAGTGGGAGTTTCTCTCCTTAGACACCATTGTCATTAGGGAGGATGGACAATTTCCTGCTGGCACACCTGGACAGCAGCAGACCTTGGTATCAGATGCCAGCGCTTAGAATATCAGTAAAGGTGGGCAGGGAGGCCTACGCAGTTTCCTTGGCTGCCACTCTGTCCACCCAGGTCTCTGCTCTGCTCTGTTGCCAAGTGTTTCCTTAAGTCCACATCCCCGTGCCACAGGCTGCTCATAGCATCCCCCAACCTCTTGGGTTTCTTGCTGCCATGAGTGGCACCATCATCTACCATGTTACCGAGGCTCTTGGCTCACTCGCTCTCCTTCACTCCCACCCCCGGGCAAGGCACGTGCCTCGGTGGCATCACCTAGACTCATGCCATCCCTTTCTCTTGACCCAGGCAGAACTAGCCACTCCCTGGAAGCCCTATGTTTTCTGGGTAGTGGCACTAACGGCCTGTCATGATTATTTGTGTGTCTCTCCCCACTCAGCTGTGAGCACCATTGGTTAGTGTGGCCGTGGGTCTCTGCACAGTGCCTAAATGTCAGTGGGGTAGGTGTAAGAGGTCAGAGCTGCTAGTGAGAGGGATTCACAGTTGAGTAGATAAGTATGAATTCCAGGGATTGCAGTGGCTTTTCAAAATTGCCATAAAAGGGGATCCCTGGGTGACTCAGCGGTTTAGCGCCACCTTCGGCCCGGGGGCTTGATGCTGGAGTCCCAGAATCGAGTCCCACGTCGGGCTCCCTGCATGGAGCCTGCTTCTCCCTCTGCCTGTGTCTCTGCCTCTCTGTGTGTGTCTCTCATGAGTAAATAAATAAAATCTTTTAAAAAAAAATTGCCATAAAAGGCCAAATGTTCTCGAAGCTACCAAGGAGTCTGGTTTGGAGTGAGAGGGTTTGGTATAGAGTGTGAGGCAGAGTTTAGAGTTGGGACGTATAAGCGTGCATAAGTGTGCTGCGTGCCGTGGGTCACCTGCACACGGGGGTCAATGTGCTTACGGGGGTGGGGTTGGCACCCATAGCCCATGTAAGGGGTGTGTGGGTCTCTCTGTGTGCCTGTATCTGCTGTTCCAGGCCCCGGGCCTCACTGTTCCTGTGCCAGGATGGTCCCGGTGTGGCACTACGGAGCTGCCGGGGGTTTGTTCAAACTGCAAGACAGCCCCATAGATGGGGGCTGGTGTCCGCGAAGATGCCATGTCTCTTGGTTCCCATGAAGAAAGTGGGCGGTCCCCCCGGGGCCACCTGCTGCTCGCCCTCTGCATGCTTCCTTCTTTCTGGGCTGCTCTGCTGAGGAGCTTTGCGTGGAGAGCTGACTGACCCTGAGTGCTTTTTTTCCCTCTCTCTTCTTACAGTCAGTTCTGAATGTGATCAGTGAGCTGCAGGAGCAGATGTGTAGGCTGCAGCTGGACATCCACAGGCAGATCCAAGAGCGCCTCTCCCTCGGTAGGGGCGACCCTGAGGAGGTGGCAGCCGGTGACGGTGCGGCCCAGCCCCCGCCCTGCAGCCAGGACGGTGCCTGTTGGGAGGGGTCACCTGTAGGAACCACACTTAAGTATATCAGAGCATGCGTGTGGGGGGCACTTCACTGGTGGAGGGGCTGGGGTTTCTTCTAACCTTAAGTGCGTGCAGTGGCTTAACATGGCTCTGTGGTTACCTCCGGGCTGAGCTCTGTGACCCTCCCTGAGCAGGTCTGAGTAGGTGAGGCCACCCCTCAGACAGGCAGTGGCACTCGTCTTCCTCGGGGTTGGGAATGAGCTGTGTCAGGTGCACTGAGGGATTGGGCGTTCGTGCCAAAGGAAGCCCCAGGAGTTCCCTTCCCAGGTGTGATTCAGACACTGCTTCTTCTGGGCTGGGAGAGTCGATGAACTTCCATCTCATGGGATTTCTTTTCTTTTTTTTTTTTAAGGAAAATATAGCATCATGAAAGAATCCTTTCAAGTTTATTTTTAAAGAAGTTGATCCCCAGTGAGAAAATAGAACACAAGTTTCCATTTGCTATGACAATGAGGTCATCATCTGAGTTTCTAGGAAACATTCCCCACTTCATCACATTAGAGGGATTTCACAACCTCTGGGCCCCAAAGGGTATATCTTTCTGGTATTCTGGACTTGGCTCCTCACACTGCTGGAACGGGGTCCTATTTGACCTGGCTGGGCCTGGTGATGGAAACTGCATGGAGATGACCTATGCCCCTGGGGCCCACTGTCAGAGAGGACTTGAAAGCTTGAGGGAAGGTCAAGGTCACAGGCATGAGCACTGCAGAGGGTCGGCCTCGGCTCTGGGGGAAGTTACCACGATCCATACTCAACTACGGAACATATTGAAACTCTACCCAGACTCAGGCATTAGGGGAAGTGCTTGGGGGCAGGAGGTTAAGATAAGTAGGAGATTACATTAAATTAAATAAATGATTGAGGGGAAAATTTATAAGGGGATAAAAATGAGAGTCCAGGTATAAGTGTGGATTTGGACAGGGAAGTGCTGAGAAGGTGCTGGGCATGCCCCATGTTGAGTGGGTCACCGCAGAAAAACCTCTAAAAGAGGCTAAAATTTGCACCAGTGTTTCTGGATGATGATGGGCAACAGACAACCTAGAAAGAGAAAGACGTGCCCCTGACCGCATCATACTCTATGTCTCCTGGTGGTGCCTCTCAGGCAGGACCAGAAATGTTCTCACAAAACCATCCTGAATCAGCTGCAAGTCCCACGAGGCCTTAAAGTCTAATGTTGCAGGTCATGGATGCAAGGAAATTAGCTTTTTTTTTTTTTTTCTAAATTTTTTTCTAAAAGGGCATCAACAAATGTTTACCTTAGCTATGAGAAAATCTTTCTGAATTACCCTACAACATTCAAGGATCAGCAGTGTAACTTTTTGGCAAATTGTCTCAGCTCCGGGCCAGTTAAATGATGAATTGAATTTCACATGTTCATTTGTCAGGAAGGAATGCAGACCTACTGCGTGCCAGAGGGAGCAAAACAGACTTGGGGTTAGCCAGACCCCTCACGGAGTTCACAGCGTGGGAGGAGAACTAGCCGTTAGCCATCATATCAGTAAATGTCTGATTGCAAAGGATGTAGGAGAGCTACAGGTGCCCCGTGAGTGTAGCAGGGGGGCCTGATGAAGTGTGAGGGTCGGTGGGAATTAACCCAGCAGACCACTGCAGACAGGAGGGAGCGCTGTGTGCGAAGGCCCGAACTGAGTTGGGAGGAGCCAAGGGATGCCAGGATCAGATGTGTGCTTTAATTACATTGTTCCCCTGGATGCAATGGGGTGGGGGGTGGGGGGACAGTGGCGTCAAGAAGAGAAGATGAGGGGCATCTGGTTGGCTTGGTGGCTCAGTGGTTGAGAGTCTGCCTTTAGCTCAAGTCGTGATCCCAGTGTCCTGGGATCGAGTCTCCCATCAGGCTCCCTGCCTGTGTCTCTGCCTCTCTCTCTCTCTCTCTCTCTCTCTCTGTCTCTCATGAATAAATAAATAAAATCTTAACAAAAAAAGGGGGGGGAGGGGTGGCAAGATGACAGAGGAGCAAGCCCTGGAGAGACTGGGCGCGGGCTGTGGAGACGAACCGCTAGGCCAGAGTAGTGGAGTTGGAGAGAGAGAAATTGATTTCCCTGGAGGTAGAATTAACCAGGCTTAGGGATGAATTACATCTGTGGGGGAGAGCGAGGTGCCAAGAATAGACCCCAGGTTTCTGGCACAGGCAAGTAGGTGGATGGAGATGCCATTCAGTGGGACGGGAATGTCTTTTAAAGGGGGAATTAAGTGTTCCACTGGGCCATGGCAGTCGGAGATGCCTGCGTGGAGGTGTTAGGTAGGGAGTCTGTGGGAATCGAGTTCAGAAAGCCTGGAAGTGATCACTCTCATGCTAATTTTTCTGATCGGACTCAGGCAGCAGGACCAACTGTCTGTTAAAGGAGCCTTGGTTTGGGACAAGGGTGCTTAGTGGTGTCATCTTTGCTAAAGGGTTAGTTTAGACAGCAAAGGGCCCTGTAGTCAGAAGAAACCATCTGACTTCCAGCTCACCACGGCCAAGTTGTTCAACTCTCCCTTCCTCATTCAGCGACCTTCAGTGGCTCCCTACTGGCCAAAGACTGGCATCAGAGCTCCATATATCGCCATCCAAAGCCCTTGCAGTAGGGCCCCACCTTATCTTTCCAGCCTCACCTCCCACTGCCTCCTGCCCTCCGCCCCAGCCCAACAGACTGTCTCCCTGTCTGCCTCTGGGATACCTTCTCCCTCTCTCCTTCCTTTAAGCGGACCCACTCCCCTGCCCTGGAGCACTCAGACTGGCTCTACATTTGGCATTTGTTCTCTAGTTTTCTGTCCTGCTGGTTGTCCCTTCTTCTCTAGAGCCTTCCAGGATCACACGCCACCCCTCTCCAGGTTCCTAGATCGCTCCCTCCAGCACAGAGAGGTGCTCCCACCTAGCCTGCTCCCTCCTCCTTTGTAATAAGCTGCCTCGCTTTGCACCTCTGTTCCTCTTGCTCCCAAGTCCTATCTGTCCTGCATAGCCCCCCCCCCCCACACACACACACACACTTGTGCACAATCTGGGCACACCCCGCAGGGGATGTGGATTTCAGAAAGGGGCAGGCTGAACAGGTTCTAAAAATAAGAAAATCTTCTCTTCCTGTGCCTGAAACTCCCTAGCTTCTGTTTTCTAATGGCCCAAATAGCTTTTCCCGAAACAGGACCATGTTTAAAGATTCAAGCTGCAGCGTGGAGCATGACGCAGGTGCTCCTGCCCCAGGCATCCTCTGCATGAGCCTCACCAGGGTTGGAGATCCAGGGAACACTGTGCTCTGTAACCATCAGAACCTTGTTTTTCTCCCTCATCCTTCTAGGAGTTACTGCAAGAGCTCAGACACCTCAAAATCAAGGTGGAAGAGCTGGAGAATGAACGGAATCAGTATGAGTGGAAGCTGAAGGCCACTAAGGTAAGAGGCGGTTCTGACGCTTTCAGAGAGTTTGAGGTCTGGTGGCAAGGGTCTGCACTCAAGCCCAGGGTTTGCAATAGCCTAAGCTGGAAGCACGCAGACTGACCCTACTGTGTGCACACGCAACAGTGCATAGATTGTGCAAGCAGGCAGCTTGGGTCTAAGAAGCCCTTCTCGTAGGGAAAGCCTTCTGAGATGATTCATGCTGGAGTAGCTGAGTCTCCTTCCTCTCTCTGTGTCCCGTAGCACCCCTAGGCTGGCCTGGGACCAGGACGGGGCTGTGAGCAAGGGAGAAGCCTTCGGGCAGATGAACACCAATGTTATACTGGCTGCATCACTTTAAATACAGCAGTCCGTTTATTAATCAGTTTTTAAAATAGGCATGCTTCATTTTTAGCCTTGAATACGTATGGAATATACATATGGAATATACTTATATATACACATAATATATACATATTCCATAGATGCATAATTTGACTATTGTTTTAACTAAATCAAGTTTCTATTGAGCTGGGGAGCTAGGCTGTCCTGGGGTTGGGGGGAAGGAACAACCCCTGGGCAGCATTTCCACTTGAGGGAGCCTCTGAAGGCACATCTGCTATTTCACTAAGGTCTCTGCAGCGCCCCCCAGGTGTGTTAACAGAATTTCGCTTCTTACTGGAGTTTTAAAGAGTATTTAAGAATTTTCTTAACTTCTAGTTTGTAATTTTATTTTTTCCTCTAGGTTAATTTTTATGATTTATAACAATAATACCCCTTACAGAGAATTTCCAAACCTTTAAAAAATGAATTAAAATCACTTCTATACCACCCCAGAGCTATATTCCTAATATTTCCTTCTAGGAATTTCTCTTTTGAGGTGTGTGTGTGGGGGGCGGGGGGGGGGGTCTCTCTTTCTCTTTCTTAGTTTCTAATGTTGGTAATTTATGTATAATATATGTCCCTCTATTAAAACTCTGAACATGATATTGATGTAGGTATAACCTGTTGTATAAAGTGATTTTCTTAACCACTTTATGGATGAGGAAGCTGAGGCACAGAGCAGTGAAATAACTCTCTTGGAATAATACCAAGTCAGCACTGATCCTGGCAAACCAAACCCACTTATCTCCAGCTCTGTTTTTATCTAAGTGACCCTTGTATGTAGGGTGCTTCACTTACCTGTTCCAGGAGCAGTGGTTTTCTCAAATAGCTCAGAACCTCTGTCACAGTGCCCTACTGCTGCAAATCCCGTCTCGGGGAAGCCTTTGAAGTTGAACATGCCACCTGTTATAAAACCAAATACCTTTTTTTAGATCACTTAAGCTCTTTGCCTTGGCATCTAGGCCTTTGAGATACTACAGGTTATTTAGTAACTATCAGGTGTGAGACACCTCTTGTGTGCCAGAATACATCAAGCCCTTCGCCCACTTCTTCCTCATTTGATCAATAAAATAGCCTACTGAGGTCTATTGATTTATTTTCCTCATTTTGGTGGTTAAGAAAACCGAGGCTCAGAGTGGCCAGGGTGAGGTTCAGATCTGGATCTGTGTCATTCCAAAAACCATGCTCTTTTCTCTACAAAATCCTGATTCCCTGCAGTAAAAACCTGCCCCGTTCTTAAAAGTTCTTCCATTTTCTGTGTTAATCTTGTCTGTCCCTGAAAGTGATTCATTTTCAAGTGCAGCAGCAGTAGGGTGTGCTCCCTGGGTTTAACGAGGCCGAGTTCTTGCAGGGAGCTGGGGTGCCCACCTGCCTGCCAGTCTGCATACCTTTGCCTCGGACCTCTTGCCGCACAGGTGCAGCCTCAGTGGCCGTGGCAGTAGGGTACTCTGTCCTCGTGGTCAGGTAGAGAGCTTGGGGCCATTGTAGACTCCCCAGCTGTGGGGACCGGTACTACACTAAGCACAACAGAGCTCCTGTCATTTCTGACCTATTCTGTGGAAACTGGCACATGGGAGGTGGGGCCTGGCCACTTAGTCTACAGGATTTTAAATAGATAACCTCACCTAGAGGCAGGCCTTAAGAGAAGAGACCTCCGTATGCTGGGTGCTGGGCTCTGCCTCGATAGGCCCACATCACCAACATCTGTCGTGGGTCCCTCAGACAAGCATTGGGCTTCCAGATTCCTAACAGAGGCCAGCTCTCACTCTGACTGCAAAGAAAGGGGAAAATGGTCATGGAAGGTACAAGAAAGATTAAGAGGATATCTTCTAAGAATACTGTGGTCCTTGTAGAAATGAGAGGCGTTTGGACCAAAAGTCTTAAGGCTACGGTTTTCAGAAGCCACCGACATTGTTAGTTGTAAGTCACAGGCAGCGAGGCCGTAAGTGAGCTCTGGAAAGCTGCCTTGTGGCTGTAGGCCTCAACAAGCTGTTTGACGTAGCGGGGCTTGGCTCTCTGGCCTCCGTGGATCTATACACCGAGATGGGCTCCATGATAGGGGCCTCCACCTGTGCTATTAACTCAGAAGCAGGCTATAGTAGGTGGCACCTGGCTTTAGAGCAGGTGGGGTTGGCAGCCTGGTCACTGAGTGGCTCTGTGCCTTAGACCTCGAATCCTGCACTCCTGGTGTCTCCCCAGTAGCGACATGCAGGGATATAAAGCCAGTGTGCCCCTTGGGATGGGACCGACACAGTTCTGATCTTCTAATGAGGATGGGAAGATATGGAAATCACACCTACTGTTATGTGTGAAATTTAACAAGCTCTGCTTAGTGGAAATGTGGGAACCTGCCAGTACAACTGTCCGTGTGGCTGTGTACGAATGTAAGTATGCAGCTTTGTGGCTGTATGACATGCTTTATTTGCAACAGTGTATCTGCTCAGCACACCTGAATGCTTGTACGGAAGTACATGTTGGGTGAGTGTGCACAGGGCCTGGAGGCTGGGCAGAGGCCATGGCTATGCATGAAGGCTGGGAGAGTACTCGAAGGAGGGAGTACTCTTGGCTCACTCTCCGTCTACCAGGAATGACTTGATTTCCACTATACTTCCTGTATGGGCTAGGAAAATGAAAGATGTGCACACTTGTTACAATGGTGTTTATACGTGCTGTTGCATGAATATCTTGGAAGAAGGAAGGCCACATCCAGAAAGAGAATCTCCATCAGCAGCCCTCCCATTGTGCACACTTCCAGCTCCTCAGGCCTCAGTGGTGACTGGGCCTCAGGGGGCAGGATAAGGAAAGAGTCTGGTCAGGTAGGAGGGTGCAGGTGAAGAGCCAGAGCCAGGGGCAGGGCCAGATTGGCCAGGAGGAGCGCCACCTGCTGGGGAGGGCCGTGAACACCTCTGCTCACCTCTGACACCTCTGCTCCTGACTGCCCCATATGCCATGGGACCCAAGCATTGGTCCTGGTCTCTGAATGACTTGAGGTACTTCGTTACAGTCTGGTAGTCCCTCTGAGCCGCTAGGGGTCCTCTGTTGCTCTTTCAGGCTGAGGTAGCCCAGCTGCAAGAGCAGGTGGCCCTGAAGGATGCAGAAATTGAGCGTCTGCACAGCCAGCTCTCCCGGACTGCGGCTCTCCACAATGACCATGCGGAGAAAGGTAACTGGTGTGGCTGTGATCGAACATGGTTGGCCCTGGGCCCTGAGCCCTCTCTCGTAAGTGGACGTGTGTGTCCCTGAGTGAGTATGTATATGCCTATGTGAGAGGCATGCCAGTGTGCGCGTATGTCCTGTGTGTGTGCAAACATGCCCAAGTGAATAGATGAGTGTGTGCACGCATGCACGTACATGCTTGAACGGGCCTATAAAGTGCAGCTCTATGGTGGAATCATTGCCATGAACTCCTCCCATGTCCAGAAGACTCTGCTCTGAAGGCTTTCTCAGATGTAGTCTGATCATTAAGCTCTGTACAGCCACCTCTGGAGCTTTTTTTCACTTGATTGATAGGACTTATTTTTGTGTCATCCCCATAAGGGAGGCTTTAGTGATTCACTCACTTTATGGATGCTCACCTGATACCTAGACAAGGTCCTGAGGTTACAGAAAAAAAATCAGTTATTTCTCATCCGTTAGATCTCAACTTAAATGTTACCTCTCAGAAAGACTTTTCCTGGCCACCGTACCTCAATGAGGTGCCGCCCAGTCCTATTGTCCTCTATGTCGGCATTCTTCTTGTTTGTGTCCTAACACTTAAAACTTATCAGGGCTGCGTTTGGGGAGGTCTCTTGGTATAGACTGTTGTCCTCACTGTGGGGCCAGGGACTGTCTCTGTTCTATTTAAGACCATATCCACGGAACTTCACACAGCATTCAGCCATGGTAGGCCCCTAAGAAATACTGAGTAAGTGAAAGGGCAGTGGATTGTCCGTGATAAGTACAAGTCTGCTGATTCAAAATAGAGGATGAATCCCCAAATCCTCTTATCCACACCTATTTGATATTTACAGCTATTCACCTGGTGTACAAAATAATCACACACCTTGTGACTTCTCCTACCTACAGGCTGAGGGTGGTGCTAGAGGAGGTCCTGTCACCCTGTGGCTTGGCCCCACTGCTGGGTCCCCTCTCAGCCTTAGCAGGGCTTGGCTTGGGTCCCTGGCTGGGGTGGGGAGGCCAGGCAGCCCTGAAACAGTGACTCCGGCTGGAAAAGGAGATTGGTGACCCATATGTCCATCGCTCCCTCAGCCTTTCTCGGTGTCTTTCCCAGCTTTCCAGCATGTTCCCTACCTGCCAAAGCTCAAGGTGGGGTCTGGAGCCCCCTAAGATATTCTAGACTCCCTGTGGTAATTAATCTGCACAGAACACTTCCTGTGCCCTGACTCTAGGGCAGGCAGTCTTCCCCCTCCAACTTTGCTTCTCTCTAGTCCACACCTCTAATCAATCATCAGGTAACTCTTGGAGCTGGTCCTTTGGCCATTTGCTCCTCAGGTTGGGTTCTGCCCAAAGCATTGAGGTTTGCCAGTCTTCGTATGGAGCTTACCACCTCTGCAAATGGAGCTGCAGAGCTGATCTTCAGCTGCCAAGAGCCTAAGAGAGTGAGCAGGCACTCTCTACTTTCCTCTGAAAATGAATCCCTATGACTATTACCACAAAGCCCATATATTTACTCTTCCTATTCTTGTTGCAAGCGAGATGCCTATACTTTGGTTCCCTCGTCTCCTGTACTTTGTTTACATAATTATCTCTATTCCTTTTGCAGTAATCCGTTTAGGGATAGGGACAGGTCTTTGTTTTGAAACTCCAATTATGTGACAATCCCTAGACCTAAACATTTAGCAGAATGACCTCCAGCTCCTTTAGGCATCGGCCTTTGACCTGCCCCATCAGGTCAGTTGGGGAAGAAATCAAGAGTCCCTATTAGGTCCAGAGGGAGAGCAGGCCATGGGTTGTCCACGGCAGATTGACACAGGTATCTTGAGCTACAGGGAAATTCTATGGGTTTCTGAAATAAGATAGTTTTCCTTAATTGTAGGGTTTGTTTTAATGTATATATAGATGTGTCTAAACATTTGTTAGTCAATTCTGACTAGAGCATTTTAATTTAAGCCAAGTATCCAGCTCTTTTACATAATCATTCTTTTTTCATCTTCATTCAGCTGTAGACTTTTTTTCCCCCCTTGTTTTAAACTCTCCTTTGTGCAATCCATGGGACACTCTGATTTTCTACAAAACTAGTTAGCAGCCCAGGTGCATACCCACTCAGGTAATAGGCAATAAATGTCTGTATTCTTCTGAGATCTTGGTTCTGAAAGATTTGGGGGTTGTTCTGTGTCACTGTTGAATAAATGGCATTTTGATTTCCCCCCGCTAATGTCCATAAAGAGAAGATAAGATGCTAGGCTCATTCATTTAGTAATCCAACAAATATTCAATGAGACCAACTATGCCAGACATCATCACAGGCTCTTCAAGAAGTAAAAGAGCCCATGTGCAATGTTCTCACAAGGAAAGTGTCAGCATCTTAGCACGTGGGGATGGCTGTCTGCGTTTCAATAATTCTTCTTACACCTAAATTCTTCTAGACCAAGAAATCCAGCGTCTGAAAATGGGGATGGAAACTTTACTTGTGGCCAATGAAGATAAGGTAAGCCGATCATCAGGCAGCCCTGTTCTTCCTCTGCTGACATCTCTGGCTGTTCCATCCCTACTGGTCTCTGATATTCTGGGCAGGGCCATGCCCAGCAGGCCAGTGACCCAGGGACATGTCAGGAGAACGGCTGCTGCCTCTTCAAGACTGAGCCTCAGCCACCTGTTTCTTGCTTTGAAGCCTTGGGGACTTTGCCTAACTAAAATCTCCCAATGGCAGATTCAAGTCCTACCTGTTTGTGCTGGTGTGGGGTAATAAATACCACCACAGTTATTGCGAGTGTCGTAACAGCTGCTTAGACTCCTGGGAGAACTTGAGACCCGTCCACCCACCTCCTATGCGCACGGTCTGGCAATAGACCCCTCACGAGGACCCTGGGCAGCCTGTGATGTACTTACCCTGCTGCCTTCTGCTCCTCACATCTGGTTCCTGCATGATCCTGGAAAAGCCACCTCTGTAACTGTAGAGCACCCACCTAGGTGCTAACTTGAGCCCCGAAGCTCACAACCCTGCATTTTACAGATGAGGAAACTGAGACTCCAAGTACTCAAGTAGTTTTGTCCAAGGTCAGATAACAGTAGGGAGTGGAGCCAGGGTCACCCCCGAGTCTGTCTAAGGCCAAACTCTGTATGGCCTCCCAAGCCCCCAGACCTTCACTGAAAGAAATGATCTCCTCTGGGAATTTTGTCTGTTGTGCAAGGAATCTCCGACTTCTAAGGGACAGGTGAGATAAACTGGAGATAAACACAACAGCTTTATTTTAATCTTTCTTGGCATGTAGCTCCAAGAGGACAATAGTCAACCAGGAGGCAGATTGCAAAGGATAGGGAGATAGTGAGTTTCCTGCTTCTGGAAATGTGTTAAGCCCCTCGAAGGATTGTTTTATGGCTGGAGACCTGACTCATAGACTTCAGGTGGAGATAAGAATGTTTGCAGCGCCTAGGGGGCAGACCACTGAGAACCCAGGCTCTGGACACTAGGCTTCCCGTTGAAGCATTCCTTAGTTCCATAGAGCATATCTTCTCAGTGTGCCCAGAACATAGTGTGGGCCCCCACGAGAAGTCGTCTGAGGGGCCAGTGGTGGTGTTCACATATGGTCTGCTCTCACACTGACAGGACCGTCGGATAGAGGAGCTCACGGGGCTGCTAAACCAGTACCGAAGGGTGAAGGAGATGATGATGGCAACTCAAGGTGAGGGCAAGGAGGATTCTTCATTTTCTCCCAGAAAGGAATTCCATCTACTGCATTAAACCCAGGGGCATTTCACCAGAGACTCCTCTTTATTTGGGGATGATCCTCTGCTGGAGAATGGAGCTGGTTAGACTGTCCTGGACGGTGGGAAATTGGTAGCAGCTATTGATTTCTAGAAACTGTCTAGATTCTAGATTTCTAGAAACATGTCTGATGACAGTCCAGAGCTCCCAGGGACTAAGCAGATAGTCAAGAGAAAGCCATCGATGCGAGCCCTTGGGAATCCCTGTCCTTGGAGGTCTCCCATATGTTCTTTCCTGGATACCCCTTAGGGGCAGTGAGTGCAGTCAAACCTGAGCCAAAGATCAGTTCAGTACCCCTCACGGGGGATTCGAGCTTGTCACCTCCTGAGGAATCTAAAAGCTCCCCGAGCAGGTTTCCAGGGCACGTGGGGAGCCTTCTTTGAGTCTCTAGGTGCCTGGGTTCCCGTAGGAAGGCAGAGGGCAGGGAGAGCTGTCGGCGTCTCATGCTTGCCGCCAGGCTGAAGGCACCACGCAGGCAGCATTAGTGCTCATACGAGCCCAGGAGGGCGGATGCCGGGTGCCTGCCTTCGCCTCCACGCCGTTGACCTGGGCTCCTACCACAGCCCTGGGAAAGCACCTGCTTCGCAAGAGGGGGCTGCTCTGAGGGTATTCAGAGACCTGTCATTCTAGCTGAGCTTTGGCTGATCCTGCACACATATCACAGCCCCATTTTCCTCTGGTCTTTGAGGTCAAGTCAGAGCCTAATTGCCTGGCCAAGGAATGAGGTTTGGGAGGGAAAGTAGAGATTGCCCTCTCTCTGTTCCACCCACGAGCTTTGCCCTTGAGATGACCCTCATGACAGCCCTTCTTCAGATCCCCTGAAGAATCTTAGGACTCACACTCTTAACGTACCTTTATATCTTCCTTAGGCTTTCTTCATGAAGGAGAAAGACTGTTAGAATTTTGCATCATTACAGGTTTCTGAACAACTCCCACAGTAATGACCCCCACCCTCTTCTGCATTCATGCTTCCAGGGCCCTCAGAAAGAACTCTCTCAAGCAATGAAGAAGAACTCGAGGGAAGTTTCAGAAAGTGGAGCACTGCAAATAAAGGCCCCGAAGAATTATTTAAACCAGAGGTGCTGTGTTTCATCCATGATGTGGGGTTTCTGCAGGCCCTAGGAGCTTGTACAGAGCTTGGGAGAGGGTCTAATTAGGTACCTGTCAGGTATAAAGCATGACAGGTGAGAACCTAAGTGGGTGGAGCGGTCCTCCCAGCCCTTGGGGAGAGCACCGAGGGTGGAGGGCACCCAGGTACAGGCCTGCATTCAGAGTGGGAGGGGTGGCACATAGAGACTGGACTTGCAAAGACAGAAATTCTCAATCCAGTTCCTTAATGCTTTTCATCTTTCCTATCTGGGAGATAAACAGAGACCCAGGTGGTTTCATTTCATTTCCCCCTGTTTCTCCAGCATCTATGTTAGTGCCTGGTGCCCAGGAGAACGCAAATATTTGTCGAATGAATAAATGTGTCTTGCTCGTCGAGGGGAATACCTCCAGCTGTTGCAGTGATCCGTTCCTATTTCAGACATCTCCTCCAGCCCCTATAACCAGCAGGAAGATTTTCTTTTCTCTTTTGCTGGTCCTATTACATGAATCTCTCTGCATTTAGACTAGATACAAATGAGCAAATAAATGCAAAGATCTCTTCTCAGGTGGAGAAGGGGCTTCAGCCCAGGATCTAAAAAGTTCATGAAACTCTAGCATGGCCAAACCGAAGAGGATCTCAGGAGTCTAGCTCAGCTTTTCTGAGGGAGGAGCAAAAGTGTCACCAACTCAGACAAACATTCCAGACTGCTGACAACAATACGGTACCAATGATTGGCACTCGGTAGCTCTGTGTGGTCGCTGTGATGAGCACTGTACATGGCTCTCACCTCATTTCTCCTCACGACACTGTCGGGATTCTTATTTTATTGTGAAGCTGAGGCTCAAAGAGGGTAATGATCTGCTTTAGGTCACATGGTGGGTAGATGGCAGCACCTGGAATTAGACTCCCATCCATCTGACCAAAAAGCCCAGACAACTGTATTATAATACCAGGGTTCTCCCTATAGTAGACCAAAAAGGTACTTACTGGGCTCTAGAGAAAAAGATCATCTTTGCACTTAGTACTTGATGCTGAAAACTTCAAACCGTGTCCTCCGTAGACACCACCAGTACTCATGTTTGGTCCACCTGTAATGCTCTTCCCTTTTAGGGGATCCCTGGGTGGCGCAGCGGTTTAGCGCCTGCCTTTGACCCAGGGCGCGATCCTGGAGACCCGGGATCGAATCCCACATCGGGCCCCCAGTGCATGGAGCCTGCTTCTCCCTCTGCCTGTGTCTCTGCTTCTCTCTCTGTGTGTGACTATCATAAATAAATAAAAATTTTTTAAAAATGCTCTTCCCTTTTAGCCTTTTCACTAAGTGCATTCTCATTTCTCAAATGTTCTCCCCTCTGAAGCCCTTTTCTGAACTATCCTTCCCTCCCCTGTATCTCTATACTGCATTATAGGTATCAGTACCATAAGGATGTCTATACTGATCGTTTATCCTAATTGTCTGCCTGTCTAGTGTACGGAGCACTTAGCCTACACAGCACAGGGCCCGGCAGGCAGGAGATGTTGCCCATGTTTGTTAAGTGAATATATCAATTATAGTGTTTCTCACTGTAAGCAAATGAAATCGACTCTGGCTAACCTACACCAAGAAGGCATGTTTTTGAAAGGGTGTGTGGTGGCTTCCTGAATGAAAGAAAAAGCTGAACATCCTGGCTCAGAAAGGGCAGGAGAAACAGGATTCCCAGGGGTTCAGGTGTCAGGCCTCTACTGCAGGGTTATGGATGCAGGTCTGGGGAGCAGAGGCAGGTCGGCCCAGGTTTCCAATACTCCTTTCTCCTTGGCATCTTGAAAGAGCAAGGCACCCATACTGACACAGCCATCCTGGCTGTACCTAGAGGAGGAAGTGGAACTCCTCAAGGAGAAAGGATGGTAGGAAGTCTCCAGACAGTAACTGCCCCCTACAGTGACTTCTGTTTTTTGGTGCAGATGCCTCCAAGATGTAGCTCTCCCACCATGGGGCCACCTCCACTACCGCAGAAATCACTGGAAACCAGGTAGGAGTCCTGATCATTTCCTTGGAGCTGCTGTGCCCTCAGGCCCCTCTTAGGGCACCTGCATGGACTGGCCATGCATAGTGAGCACAGCCACCATGTCCTAGGCACACCTAACCTTCCACTGAGCAGCACTCCAGACCCTGGCAGTGGCCACAGTGTAGCCCTGGCTACGGAGCAGTCACAAACCGTGCCTTCCTCCCCTGGCCACAGAAAGACTTCCCTTCCCATGGGCTAAGGGTCTGGGCCATTGCCGCTGAGAGTAGACCTGACCAGGGCTTGGAGGCTCAAAGGAGAGGTGGCTGTAGGTTGTCTGTGCCCACCAGTGGCTCCTCGGGGCTGGGAGTATGCCATGACATAGGTCTCGTTTTCATCAGCTCTTCTTGAGAGTCCTTCCTGCTCTCAGGATCCCTAGAGCCCTGTGACAGTCCAGGCTTCCCAGGGAGAGCCATTTCTCCTACAGGGAGGTTGATTAATTGCTTTGGGGAAGCAATTATAACGGGCTGGCCCATAGGATCACCTGGCTGCCACCTGTCTGGTTCCCTCGAAAATGAACCCATTTCTAGCTTCCTATGTCAATAATTTAGAATACACTTCCAAGTTGGGCCCCATGTAATGGAGACATAGAGGCTCCACTGCCAAGAGCAGACTGTCTTTCAGTGAGGGTATCTGGGGAAATTGGCCATAAGTATGATGGAAGCTTCCCCAGAATGGCGCTAAGAGTCCAGAACTCACATGCTCAGGACCCCACTTTCTAGAGAGCCACTGTTTCCCTCAGCCTTTAGCCCTAGAGAAAAACTATCAGTGTCAAAGACAGCAACTGACCAGTAGGTTTTGCACAATAAGAAATTCAGTTTATGAGTTCACTCAGGAGGAAGTCAACACTGACTAACTCACACTGACCAGGCTCATAGGAGACCAATGTGCCAAGAGATTCTGCTTTACTCATATGAACTGAGAAATAACACTGCCAGGGAGACTTGTCACAAAATAACCCTTATGACCACTGGTGGCATTGCCTCTTCTCTATACAATTGGTGCCCTTCTCTGCAAAATAATCTCTGAAAAAGCAAATTCCTCTGAACAGACTAGTGAGGGTATATGGAGCTGGAGCAAAGGGTTGGAAGATCCAGCAGGTGATGTTCTGGAGCTGTGCCTGGCTGATGTGCTCATTTTCACTCTCATGTGGTACAGCTCCTTTCTCCCTGGATTCCGTCTTAGATTCACGGACAAGGCAGTGTTGGCACCTTTCCTGTCTTTTGACTCTACAGAGCCTTCTTTTATGACTACGTAACAATTAGCTCCCATTAATGTAACAGAATTGAATGTATTCTAGACTTTCAGGGAATGCCAAGGTCCTTTGATTTGGATTTAAGTGATGCCCTCATGCCCTCAGCAATATGTTGTCTGACCAGGCTATCCCCCGGGATGGGCCAGTCTCCTATGTAGTGATTGTGATGAGAGGATGGTTTTTCCCTGACCTTCATCCTAAACTCACTTAACAGACAACTGGTAAACTGGACAACTCGGAATGTTCTGTGCGCAAATGACACACCTTCTCTAGTAACTGTTTGTTAACTTTCTTTTGTGTTTTTCCAGAGCTCAGAAAAAACTCTCCTGTAGTCTAGAAGACCTGAGAAGTCAATCTGTGGACAAGGTCAGCCTCTTGGTCTCTCCATAAAGACTCCTGACTTACTCACCCAGCAGTTCTGTGACAGACAGGTCCCCCCCTATAGAGGGCTTTCTGTAGCTGACGGGGAGGCAGGAATTACATGAACATTTTGAGAAAACCAATCAGATGTGGCCCGAGGCATCGTAGAGGCAGGGCAGGGGCAGGAAATGCTGCCTGGAGTTGACAGAGAAGATGTAGAAGTGGGCACAGGCAGGCTTTGGGATATGGCACGGGGAGTAGGAGAATATAAATTCAGAGCCATGAGTCAGATCAAACCCTGGTCTTGAATCCTGGCCTTATATCCCCAGAGCCACTCTGGGAGCATTGTGGAGATTTTGAATGAAGAGATAATGTGAATAAAGTTGATGAGTCATGAGATAATTTAGGAGATTAGAGAGGAAGCTTTTTTAAGAGCCTAGAAAGATGTGAGGAGGGCTCTGTGACCCCTTATTTGAGAGCGACCCTTGACCACATGGGTAACCCCAGTGCTAGAGGGGTAGGTGACAGGGTCCCTGGAGATGAGGGCTCCTTCCCTGACAGAGCACCTTTATGGACACCTGCCGCATGCAACCCTTGGTCTGAGCGGCGTACCAGCGCTGGCAATTACAAAGGAAACCAATGAAGGCTGGACTGGCAGGAGCCACAGGGCCCATTCGGTGGCTCTGCCCTGTGATCCGGTGCCTCTGGCTCTCTGGTCGCTGGCAGCTGCCCAGAACATCTGTCCATGAATTGGACAGGGATCTCTGTTCCTTCCGTGGATGGTGATTACCTGGCAAAGATGGGGAGGGAGGGAATGAGCCTTGCAGCCGGCAGGTGGTCCTAGGTGGTTGTTTGCGACTAATACAGGTCTCTCTCTCTCCATGGGATTGAAATCCTTCTTGCCACTGCGTAGTGTGTCAACGGGAACCAGATCTCCCCACTGGTAGAACCCAAGGTATGGAAACTGCATTTCTGGTCACATGTCTGCTGGAGTCTTTTCACCGAGCAGGTTATAGCTTTGGCAACTGTAAAATGCATTCATTAACGGGACAAGAGCGCGGGAGGAAAGACAAAGCTTCCTCTCCCATTTTCTGCTTATGCACACCCCTCTGTGTGGCGTGACTTCACCCCATTGTGGGGTAGGATTTATTATTGTCTCCTCCATTTTACAGGCTCAGAAAAACTTTAACAAGGCATTGCCAATCTGACTGCCGGGAAGGGGGATGCTAGGATTTCCACCCACAGCCAGAGGGGCGCGACAGCTCCCATCCTTTCTGTGCTGATGTCGTGGTTAAACACGGGGACGCGCTCAGCCACAGATGCAAGAATCTTTCCGTGGCAGCCCCTCACGTTGGCGTCTGGCCCTTGCTTCTGTGACCGAGGGCTCACTACCTCATAAGACTATACTCTTTCCCAGCTCTATTAGACGCATCTGCTGGACTTCCCTAGAGTGTACACCCGCCAATCCCGGCTCTCCCTTTGGAGCCCCTGGAATGCACCCGTCTCCCCTGCTCTGACAGCTCCAGAATCTGAGTTCCTCAGGCCCTCTCTGAGTGGAACATCCTCTTCTCCTGTGCGCAGATCACAAGCCTTTAAAGATCCTATTCGGTCTCCTGAGGTCAGCACCGGTTTCTCTAACTGGTGCCCTGGACCACCCTGGAGCACCATATTCTAGATAGGGTCTGATGGGTGCCTTCCTTGACCTAGGGCCTGCTCTGGTAGTTACTGCTGTCACTCCAGGCCCCTGGCACAGGATCATTTTTGTGCCGTGCTGGTATGCTCGGCCCGAGGCAGGAATCCTTCCCTATTGAGAAACAATAAAACAGGTTCTCGAGGCTAAAGGGGTAGAGCTTCGCCTGAGCCCATCCGATACAAAACCCGTGTTCTTGCCACTCTGGTGCGCTGCCTCTCCATTCCAATGTAAGGCAGCTGGGATTTCCACTCCCCCACAACAAGCCTTATTCTTCTGTTCCTTGTGTGTCCTCTCCTGACCTTGACCTTCTCCAGTGATGAGTCCTTTCTTCCCAGCTGTCCTTGGCTGAACAGAGCTGAGAATCGTTTCTGTTGCCCTCGATTCCTTTTGTCATCTTTCTTATAGGTCTGGGCCACCCATGCTTGGGTTCAGTTCTGCCTCTTTCCCTCTCAGATCCTCAGCGAGCACCCAGGGCAGCCCTCGTCGGCAGCCTCTGTCATCTCTGCCCTGTCTAAGGGGGGTTGCGTGTGACGATGCAACCAGAAATCTGGTTTTGAGAGCCCTTCCCTACTCCCCTAATTCCTATGTGATGGGGATCCCGGAGTCATAGTTCCCTAAGCCTTTTCGAACATTGCCTTGCTCACAGGCCATGCTCCCAGCTCTGACTGTGCATCAGAGTAATCTGAAATGCCTGTTAAAAATATGGACACTCAGGGTACCTGGTGGCTCAGTGGTTGAGCGTCTGCCTTTGGCTCAGCTCGGGTTGTGATCCCAGGGTCCTGGAGTCAAATTCTGCATCAGGCTCCCTGCAGGGACACTGCTTCTCCCTCTGCCTATGTCTCTGCCTCTCTCTGTGTCTCTCATGCATCATCATTATCATCATCATCATCATCATAATAATAAATACACTCAGGGTGCACTCCCAGAAGGGGCTTCACAGGACCAGGTGCATCTGGGGAGCTCTGTCTTTACGAGTGTCCCGGGTGACTATGGAGCAGCTGGTGCAAGGACTGGCATTTGCACACTGTTGGTCTAACCAGGTCCAATCTCTCCCTCATGGGTCATCATGAATTTAAAAATCACTCGGGCTCCCTATCTTGAGGTTCTGATTATTGCTACTTCCCCAGCCAGTTCTTTCAGGCTTCCTTGGAGATTTCGTCTACTTTTTTTTTTTTTTCACGTCTCTCCTTTCTGAGCTTATTTATAGAGGTTAGTAGCCCACGTTCAGTGAAGGAAGGAATTGGATTTCAAACAATTTCTAGGACATGTGTTGGTAAGCACACTGAATTCAGAAATTCACTGGATTACGTGGCTTTTACCTAAATGAAAAGATGTGTCAGTCATTAAACTCTCCATTACTTTTCTGACTTGTCCATTTTGAAATCAGAGCTTTTGTATGACTTTTCTTCTGGGCCCAATCAAGTCATCCACAGACGATTTCCTTGGTAATGTGGCTTCATTTTCTCTTTTTACTCAAATTCATTCCACTGGGTTTCCCCTAGGTTCGTGGGTTTAAGGGCCATTGTGTCCTTTCTCTTAAAAAAAAAAAAAATCCAATATGGTTAACATACAGTGTTATATTAGTTTCAGGTGTACAATGTAGTGATTCAGTAATTGTATATACATTACTCATCGCCCCTTGTGATAAGTGTCTTCCTAATCCCAATCACCTGTTTCCCCCTCCCCTCACCCACCTTCCCTCTGGTGACCACCAGTTTGTGCTCTAGAGTTAAGAGTCTGTTTTTTAGTTGGTCTCTTTTTCACTTTGTTGATTTGTTTTATTTCTTAAATTCCACATATGAGTGAAATCATATGGTATTTGTTTTTCTCTGACTGCATTATGTCCATCTTGCACCAAATAAGTGCAATTCTTTTCCCTTTACATTATCTTGTTTTTCGGGGCACCCTTTCTATAGCCAAGGTGTGTGCACACTGGGGCTGAACCTCATACGTGGCCTGTTTTCTCTTGTCATGTCCCGAGTGAGTGTGTGCCTTCTTGCTTTGCTTTAACCTGGTAGTTTTCAAAATAACTGTTATTATAATACATAAATATAATTTGTACATGATGTATATTATAAATACATATAATAAAGCCACAGATATACCCTTTACTAGAATTTGGGTTTGTTAATTCAAAACATTCAACGGGCAACTCATAGCTGTTAGTTCGCTGAGTGTCCAAGCAGCAGGCCAAATGGCAAAGGGTCCCCTTTGCAAGACACTTCTACTTCCCATTTAGGGTCAGTTGTAGTCAGCCCTGGGTTTGGGCCTGACTCTGTCCCTGTCTCCTTGCGTGGACCTTGGGCAAGTCTCATTCTCAGAACTCTGGTCCCTTTGCCTGGACTAAATGATCTTTGAAAGGCCTTTGAGTTGGCCTAAGTGAAAAATGGCTCTTGGAAAACTGAGTTGTCCCTGCATCCGAAGATTTCCTACCTGGGTTTGCATTTGAGGCTGATAAGTTGCTCCAACACGTCTCCTTCTCTCCTTCCAATAGGACAGCCCTTTCCTGGTGGAGCACAAATACCCCACGTTACCTGGGAAGCTTTCCGGAGCCACACCCAATGGAGAGGCTGCCAGGTCGACTCCCACTGCCTCCCAGCCGGACCCTGCAGGGAGCAGCCTGCTGAGGCTGAGTGAGTATCCAGACCTCTGGGCCGGCGGCCCCTGGGCGGTGGCCTTGGCACTTTCAGTTATTGTTATTGCAAAGGTCTTTGCCCCGACTGCCGTGGCCCATGGTTGGAGGATGGTGAGGGTGGGTGGACGGGACAAGTCGTCCCTCTGGGTGGCCTCACTTGCAAAGACCATGGCTCCCTTTCTGGGTACATTGTTTCCTTTGGTAAGCCCTAGAGAGTGCCAGAAACCCAGGCTATGAGCCTGCCCTTTCTTTCTGCAATCACTCCACCCCCATTTGCCCTCTTCCTGTCCTCCTCTCCTGGCCCTTCGTGTCTTTCCCTTCATTCCTCTGTTCTCTCCCTCTTAGTCCCCCCTCCCCCCACAGCATCCCTCCTGTCCCTCCCTCCCTCCTCCTCCTCTGTCATCCTGATCTTCTCTCTCCTGTCTCTGCCTTCCTCTTGCAGCGTCCCTATTACCAGTAGGATGATATTATGTGCTCTTCCCAGGGAGAGTGTTTCCTTAGGGAAATGGAGTGGACAGTGGGCAAGGATGTCCATCCATAGGTACCCTTTTGGTGCTTAGGGCCTGGGATCATGGAGATCTTTGCTGCTTTTCATGCAGAGTAGGCCATCTTTCCTCAAGAACAGCAGATCAGTGGAGCCTAGGAGGGAACATTCTGGTCCCTGCAGAGCTCTCTCTACCCTCCTCCTCATCCTTGGTAGTTCCCTGAGCCAGCCCATGTGTTGGCTTCTGCCCTTGGCCAGTTCTGCCTCTGGCTGCAGGAACTCCAGATAAGCTCTTGAATGTATCTGTTCTAGTAACACTGAGACTCTGCACTTGCAACTGCTTCAGACCATTCTAGTCTGATGTGAGGGAGCCCTGGCAGCCACACAAGAGCTGCATGTGGCCGGGTATATGAGCCCCTGTTGCTCTCCCTCCCTCTTCCTACGTGTGTATAGACACCTCAGACTGCCAGGAAGTGGCCCCAGGAGTAATTGGTCCCCTCACAGGAGGCCTTCTCTCATTGTACTGACCCTATGGGCCAAGTTCACTCCCTGTTTCTCCCTTCTTTTCTTATGGGATTATTTTTCTTTCTGTTTGAGTTTTTCTCTTTTGCTCGATGACTCTTTTGTTTATTTCTTTGCTTCCCTATAACTCTGTTGGGCTGGACTTTGGCCTCTCTTGCTTCTTCATGTGGCTTCTCTGCTTCTTGATTGGCTGGAGATCGTGGCCGGAGTGTCAGTGCCCCCGTATTAGGTACTGTACCCTTCCAGGTGAGGTGGAGAGTGAGATGCCCATGTTTCCCAACCCTGACACCCTCCCCTTCCAGAACGTTCAGCCAAGTCCTCCTTCTGCCTGCATTCCTGCATCTCCCTTGGGGAAAGGAGGAAGCTCCATGTTGGAGTTACCTGCAAGTACTTGGACCCCCTAGTCTTCAGCACTTGAAGACATTAGCTCACCCAAATTTGAAACCTTAACCTGTCCAGTCCTCAGAGAGAGAACCTAGAGTGTACCTGAGCCCCCTGCTGGTCTCTGAGATGGAGGTGTAAAGTTCTGCCCCCTGAAGGATGGCCCTGGCCTGGGGAGGAGGTTGCCCAAGGTCATGTTCCTTCCTGTCCTTCACACCCCATTCCATTCTTTCCATCTCAGGAGATACAGAAAGTGGTTGGGACGACACTGCCGTGGTCAACGACCTGTCCTCCACGTCATCGGGCACTGACTCAAGCCCCCAGTCTCCCCTAACGCCAGATAGTAAACGGAGCCCCAAAGGCATCAGGAAGTTCTGGGGAAAGTAAGTTGATGGTGGTGATCCTAATTACATCACTTAAAATTAAGATTCTTCTTGAATGGGCAAAGGACTACAATAGCCTCCTGTTTAATTTGATGTTGGAACAGCAGTAGAAACAGAATGGCTATTGGAAGAATTTGAGCTCTCTTTGAGGGGCCAGAGGAGGAGAACATTAAATGTAGCAGATGCCTTCCCTGCCCTGCATTCCACCCATCCTTCCCATGACCCCCAAGCACATTCTCTGCAGCTTACACCACATGGACTTTGGGAGAGACACATGGATGAGAGCAATTTCTTCCTGCCGAGGGGTCAGTCTGTGTCTGAGGAAGGACTTGCTGACCCCACTGACTCAGGGTGTGAAATGTGGTAGAAAAGGGCCACCTACCAGGCATCACTCCTCACTTGGACCCCTCAGGCTGTGCCCCAAATCCCAGAGGCAGAATGAGAATTGAGGCTTGGGTCTGGGGAGCTGTCATAGGCCATGATCCTTGACCTCTGCAGAGGCCCTGGGCGGCAGTGCCATGGAGAGTCAGGGTCCAGCTGGTGTGGCCCTGCAAAGAGGGGTAGTACACTGCCTACACGCTTCCAGGCCTGCCCCCTGACGGTCTCCACGGAC
This sequence comes from Canis lupus baileyi, assembly GCF_048164855.1. Taxonomy (NCBI): domain Eukaryota; kingdom Metazoa; phylum Chordata; class Mammalia; order Carnivora; family Canidae; genus Canis; species Canis lupus. Next base: position 19,522,234 of record NC_132860.1, on the reverse strand, counting down.
TCCTCTCCACACAGAATCCGAAGAACTCAGTCCGGGAACTTCAACACTGATGCCCCGGGGATGGCAGAGTTTCGACGAGGTGGGCTCCGGGCCACTGCAGGGCCTAGGCTCTCTAGGACCAGAGACTCCAAAGGTCAGAAAAGGTAAGGCTCCCTCCAGTCCATCCACAGAAAACCATGAGATCTTGGCCAGGGGGCTGAATGCTCCAGAGATGGGAGGCAGGAGTCCTAGTGCAGAGCTGCTCCCCCTTTCCCGCATAGCATGAGGGGACGTTGCTCATGCTTTGCAGGCACACGGAAATAAAGTCAAGAGGCTTCCTACAAGCCAACGTGGGGGGTGGGCCCTCTGGACTCCCCAAGGACCTCAGTGGCTCTGCACAGGTGTAATTCATTCTCAGCAGTGCGTCTGCACGCTGGGTTGAGAAGCTCTGGTGCAGCCATGAATGGCACAGATTCTGGAATCATAGACCTGAGTTGCAGTGTCCACTCAACCAATTCCTAGCACCGAGGCTTAACCATGTTCTATAACCTCTCTGATGCCTCAGTCTCCTCATATGAGGATTGCAAGTGCTACTGCCCATCTAAGCCAAGCATCAGCAGTCTGCCATTCACCGGTGGTCTTCCTCTAGTAGATGTAAGGAAGGGCTTTGTCCCCCCAACTGCACAGACCTCCACAAAGGCTGTTGGCTGAGCAGGGCCATGTTGCTATTATCTCTCCTAAGACAAGGCACCACACTTTGCTGAAGGGTGTTAGCGAAAAGGGGTTGTAGAGGGTGTGTGCCCTGGAACCACAATGGAAACTTTGGCATGAGTCTCCCATCACGCCCATATAAAAAAGCATGAAAAGGAGTTAAACTTTTCCTGGCCTGCCCTGACTGTACTGGTAGATGCCTTCCAGTTCCTGGCTCTGCCCCCTGTCCTTGGGCCACCCTATTCTGCGAAAGTGTGCCTCTCTCAGGCCTGCCCAGGTGCAACTTTACTCCTTTGTTTTAGGAAAATCACCTTATAAAAAAAAAAAAAAAAAGAAAATCACTTTCTATATCCTCTGATCCCCTGTTCCCATCAGACAATTTCAACAAAATATTATCTCCAGTAACTATCTCCTGAAGTCTGAGTTGCTCAGCCAAGATCAGACGTCTGGGTGCTTTCCTCAGGATTGGATTATGACATTTTAAATCTAACCAAACAGTGAAAAGTAACATTTAACTCCTATTTCATTCCTCTGAGATTGCCATACACCTGTGCCAAATGCAGATAGTGAATAAGATGGGCACAACTGAAATAATCAGTTCTCAGAAACAATCCATCTAGTCCCAGTGATGAGAGGAGAAGGTATCCTGAAAGTATCCTATTGTTCCCAGACCTGCACCTCTAAGAAAGGGAACCCACAGATGCACACTACACTTCCCCACCCTGCCACCCCAGGTTTCTAGGCTTTCCAGGTGTGCTTGGGTGTGAGACATGCGGCCTCTCTAGATCCACTTGCACTCTGATAGATGTTCCCAGATGTATCCTCCAAGTGCCATGCAGAGAGATGTGGGATATGTAGACTTCTGTACGTGCTCTCTCAGGATCAAGGCATTGGTGTTACAAATGTAAATAAATGGTCGGTAAATCTAAGGACATGGTCTGAGAAGGCAGAGACCAATCCAGAGCCATGAAAATGTGAGCCAAAGAAAGCTTGTATATTCCATAAGAGCGTTCTAACTTATTAGCAATTTTTAAATTTAGACTTAATTGTTTCTGATTTTTCAGAGATGAAAAAAATCTACAGTAAGCTTGCATGATGAACATTAGCTCCAATTCTGACCATTTCTTTAGGATTGATTCACTGGCAGGGGTAGAAGAACTTTCTCTCAGACCCTTCGGCATTTTTCCTTAGTGTGTGTTTAGGGGACCCATGTACCCTCTGCCAGCCATTTTGGGATGGGGTAACCAAAGTCAGGAACTTTCTCTGCTGAAGGAGAAACTGCATTTCCAGCCACAGGGCTGCTTTGATGTCTTTGTGGTTTGTTAACCATATCAAGGATGAGGAAGGGGAAAGGAAAGAAGTCCTGAGGAGACTGTTGCATTTATCCCAACAGTGCTGGTGGTAAGGCCATGTATTTGCTGGTAGAGAAGAAAGGCCTCTATTGTTCATAAGCAGAAATTTGATATAAACTAACGTCCTCTGGTATTTACAGATGTTTAGGGATAGCCTTACAAAGTATCATCACCAATATCACTATAAAAGTACTTGGTTACAGAAAGTCTCCAGCCCTAGTCTCTTTTTTTCTAATGAAATATTTCTTTTGGGGACTCCTGGGTGGCTCAGTGGTGGAGTGTCTGCCTTTGGCTCAGATTGTGATCCCAGAGTCCCAGGATCAAGTCCCACATCAGGCTCCCTGCATGGAACCTGCCTCTCCCTCTGCCTGTGTCTGTGCCTCTCTCTGTGTGTGTCTCTCATGAATAAATAAGTAAAATTTAAAAAAAAGAAAACATTTCTTTTTAAAATAGTATTTGATAATGACATTTCATAGGACTCCTCTCCAAGGTTATAGAAGAATGAATTTTATTGTCTTTTTTTTCCTCTGGTTTTACTGATGTACATTCCAGTCAGCACTGCTCTACAGAGTGCCTGTCACACCCACAAAAAAAATTACATTTTGTTGTTAATTTACTTTGCAGATGTTTGTCATTTTACTTTTTATGAATTGTCTGCATTTTTTGCCATTTTTTGCTAATGTCTGTCTACAGATTCCTATCTGGTCTCTATAGAGTAAGACATGAAGCTATGTCTGATATTTGTGATAAATTCTTTTTTTAGGCCTGCTGCAGAATTTTACTTTATTCTGTGACACTTTGACTTATGGAATTTTATGTTTATGTATAATGAGGTTCATGAACTTCTCCTTTGTGGTTTCGTTCATGTTAAATTTTTTTGATGATTTAAAAAAAAAAAAACTGTTTGAATCCTCTATTTGGGGATTTATTTTGGTACATGGTGAGAGGTGTTTTTATCTTTCCAAAAAAAAAGCAGTGTATAATGTTGAAGTCAGGCAGAGTTGATCACATGGCTGCATCTTATTTTTGTGCAAGGATTTTCCAAGTTGGCCTCCTGAGTCTTCCTGCCCTTTGGGATTGTAGCTCTACGAAGGTCTCCCATCAGACTATTTTATTGCCTTTCTCCTGTATTCTTGGCATCAGGTTTATCCTGAATGTGAGAAAGTCTAAGCTTCGAGCTCCTTTACTCACACCTGAATGTCTTCTAGGATATAGAGAGAGTCCAATCAATGTGCTGACAGAGCCGTGTGTTTTGCAAAACTTTCCTAAATAAGGTATTTTAACACAACCAGTTTTTGACTGCTGACTCTTTACTCCTACCTTCCCTTGGCCTACCTACATGGCCTTCTGTCAGATGACATAAGAGCAGTATGGGGATATTTGAGGGATCTAGCTAAGGGGGAAGTTGAGTTTTGGGTATCCATATCGTCTGGATTTACTGGGCTATGCATATGTGGTTTTCAGTCACTTCATGTTTAGTTGACTAGCTGTTCTGTGTAAAAATGGCTTCCAGGATTCCTGATACCTCCCAATGTGCCAATGTGCCCAGCACTCTGATACAGAAATGCAAAATTGGAGATCATGTCCTAGTATCAACGTGTGCTTCGGCACTCAGTATCAGAAGTATGGGGTAGCGGAAAAGAAACATTTCAAATGTATAAAACCAGAAGCTATTCTGTGAAAACTTCTTCCAGTTATTAGATCAGGCAAGGGATTTGGTTCTCTTGGATGCTAAGTCAAAACAGAACTTCTCTCTAGTCAGAAACACACTAATGAAGTGTATACAATTATAAATGCACCATATGTTCTCTCTCTTTCATGGGGATGGCTATCTGATAATCTGTTACGTCATTTTAACTGCAATTTGGAAAGATGTTTTGGAACATGTCAGTAAAGCAAGTGCTTTGGCTTTGTCTGAAAGGTACCTTCTCTGTCCTCTCTAAATTACTTAATTGCATGTTCAGCTATAGCCCTGGGAGACCCTAGAACTGAGAGCAACTCACAGGGGCAAGGGGGTGGAAAAGCAGGATCTGCCACTATAGGAACAACGAAGGTGTAGGAGGGTGGAGACAATTTATAAAGAAGGACATGGGAATTCTGTTGAAGATGAGCACCAGAGCTCTAGAAGGTGTACACGACCAAGGTTTTTGTTTTATTTTATTTCATTTCATTTCCTTTCATTTTATTTATTTATTTATTTATTTATTTATTTATTTATTTATGAGAGGCACACAGAGAGAGAGAGGCAGAAACACAGGCAGAGGGAGAAACAGGCCTCATGCAGGGAGCCCGACGCAGGACTCAAGCCTAGGACTCCAGGATCAGGCCCTGGACTGAAGGTGGCACTAAACCACTGAGCCACCTGGGCTGCCCAGGACCAAGGTTTTTAAATGATCTCAAAAACATGTCTGTCCTTCAGAACTGAAATCTCCTATATATTGAATATTTATTTTTACCAATTTCCAGAAATAAGAAAATGAGTGAAATAACAAACTAATAGAATGTGAAGTAGAAATGATAAAATGAACTTTTAAAATTGAAAGTATTCTGACATTAAGATTAGACAAATCCGAGCACATGGTGGCCTAGTCAGTTAAGCATCTGCCTTCCTTCCGCTCAGGGCAGGCATCAGGCTTGCTGCTCAGTGGGGAGCCTGCTTTTCCTTCTTCCTCTGTTTCCCCCTCCCCACTCGCTCGTGCTCTCTATCTCAAATAAATAATCTTAAGTTTATTATGGTCTTTTTTTTTTTTTTTTTAACTCTATGAAACAAACTGAGGGTTGCTGGAGGGGAGGTGGGTTGGGGGGATGGGGTAACTGAGTGATGGGCAAAAAGGAAGGCACTTGATGGAATGAGCCCTGGGTATTATATGCAACTGATGGATCACTAAACTTTACCTCTGAAACTAATAATATGCTATATGTTAATTGACTGGCTTTTTTAAAAACTAGTATCTCAAAGAACAAAAAAAAAATTCCAGATCATACCAAAAGCAGTAACTCATTAAACACAAAAGATGCATTCCAAATATAGTGAATAAGTTCCTGGATTATTGTTCATATAGAGTGAATCCTGTGTAAACACTGGAAAAAGCTGAAAATTTCTTGATTTTACATAATATAATACATCGACAAAGATAACAAACTTGTAATAGGAATTAATAAAAATATTTCTATATTTCGTGATTTTTTTTCAGTTTAATTAAATGTGTAACCTTTTGTGATTTCTCATCCTAAATGAATATTTGTTCATAATTCCATATTCAAATTTTGTACTTTTCTGGAAGAAGACCCCCTAAATTTTACAAAGTTCTAAGTCTCACAAAACCTGGATCCATATCTACTCATAGCTCATTACTCCAAGTGGCCAGTATTTACCGCAGGGCACCTAGAATCATGCTTTCTTGTCCTTCTGGTCTTTTAACTCCTTCACCTTAGGAACAACTCAACCAGGCATGCAAAAAAATTTTTTAACGGGCATGTTAGGGGTACTTTCCTGGAAGGAACCTTACAGACTATCTAGTTTTCTACATTCCATAAATCCTGTGGTTTATTTTTCTTCCAAAGAACAAAGTTGCTTTGTCAACCTCCCCACCTCAGACTCCATGGAGGTTTCCAGTGTGCCATTATAGTCACTCTTAAATGAAAAATTGATGTCTTTCAGAACGGATGGCTTTGTAATACCCAGCCATCCTGTCTAGGAACATGATCTAGCTTGTCATTTATTCATGATTTGATGCTGCTCTATGGAGTGTTATAGTCGCCACCTCCCCCTGCACCGCTTCTTATCCCCACACACGCTTACATAAGACCCAGGCATTGCAGGTGAAAGCAGCTCCTAGACATTTTATAATTCTGATGGCTATAAATGGGATTTTAAAATTATTTTAACAAAAATGTTAGTATGTGTGCTATTATTAGTTCTACAAGTCCTGCAGCTAGTATATGTGTTTTAGAACTAGCCACCTCACTGAGTTTTCTTAGGTTTTCCAGGCACGCAGGTACATCATCTGAGAAGAGTGGTTGTCTTTTACTTTTACCTTCTAGCCTTCTTTTTCTTTCTTAGGCTGGTTGTGCTCTCAGACCCGTGTTGTCAGTCCTGATTAAAAATATTCTCTTTATTGACTTTAACGTGAATGTCCCTAGTGTTTCATTAATGAAGTATTAGCTGCTCAGAAGGTTTTCTTTTCTAATGTTAGAGAACTGACCTAGTTTTCTAAGCATTTCCCTAAAAACAGTGTTGATCCATAAAAATCCTGTTGATGACACAGTTATCCTCCTAATGAGGCACGCTTCTGGGCTTGTGGCACGTGTGCCTGAGAAGTGGACTGCCGGCACATAAATACAGCCTCCTGAGGACCACAGGAGGGCCCGTGCTCACAGCCCCTGCAGATTCAAAATTCAGACCAGGTGTTATCATAGAAAACTCTAGAGCCCACCGCAAATGAGTATCGGAACTTTGTATGGCTAGATCCCATGATCAGGATGGTTTAAAACACGGTTCCCTTTTTTTTCTGAGGCTGTGTTATGTCCAGATGCAGCCTCAGGCTCTCCCACTAACAGGACCATGCTATTTTCCTGCTTCTAGTGATGCCAGTGCCCCTTTTGCCCAGTGGAGCACAGAGCGCGTGTGTGCATGGCTGGAGGACTTCGGGCTGGGTCAGTACGTGATCTTTGCCAGGCAGTGGGTGACTTCTGGCCACACTTTGCTGTCAGCTACCCCTCAGGACATGGAAAAGGTAAAGGCTGAGCCCTGGGAAGGGGGTTCCCATTTCTCCTCAAACCAATGTCTGGGGAGGTGAGGCTCCTACTCCCCAATCCCTTGCCCTTACACGTGCATGCACGCATGCACACACACACACACACACACACACACACAGAGGCACATGTGGGCAGGTGGAGGAGGCGGAGGTTTCCTCTTGTCACCGTAGGTTGATCCCAGGGCCCTCACCCCCAGGTGGACTGTCTCCACCCAGACATGACGCCCTCTGAGGGTCAAGCTGCCGGCTGGATGTCCACATCTGTCTTCATCTTTCAATTCCAGGAGTTAGGAATTAAGCAACCTCTGCACAGGAAAAAGCTGATTTTAGCTGTGAAAGCCATCAACACCAAGCAGGAGGAGAAGTCTGCGTTGCTGGACCACATCTGGGTGACACGTAAGGACGGGCAGTATTTATGCATGTCGCTTGCCTGTGAATGCATGCCTCAAAGACTGTGCTCTCCTTGGGAGAGGCAGCTGGGCAGGTTCCTTATGGGCAATACAGCTGGGCCTTCAAGATGACCATTTGTTGCTTTTTATGCATTTGTATTCTAGTCTCCCATTCTTATGAGCCCGACCACACCTGTTTCTTCTGGTTTCTGTAGGCTGGCTTGATGATATTGGCTTACCGCAGTACAAAGACCAATTTCATGAGTCCAGAGTCGATGGGCGAATGCTGCAGTACCTAACTGTGGTGAGGATTTTCCCTTTCTATGCTTCGGTTGTCCCTACAAGCACACAGCTCAGGTATCCCTGGGGTGCTTATTTTAAACTCGATTCCACCTCTTCCTTCTATAAATTAGTATTGTTAGTCACATAAGAGGTCCAAGGTAGCAGAGTATGAACCATCATGCTAAGAAAAGCTGCTGGTGTGTCCATGTGTACCTTCCTGAGATGCGGTAGACTGGTCTGTGTGTGGTCTGTGAAGGAAATGTAGGGATCTTAGCCGCTTTGAAGATTCTGGTTTATCAACCAAAACTTCTCTCTTCCAGAATGATCTCCTCTTCTTAAAAGTCACCAGCCAACTACATCATCTCAGCATCAAATGTGCCATTCACGTGCTGCATGTCAACAAGTTCAACCCCCACTGCCTCCACCGGCGGCCAGCTGATGAGGTGAGGGCAGGACAGTACCTATCCCGGTAGCCCTGAGTAGGGACACTTGCAAGATTAGGTGTGAGAAAACAAGAATGACCTCAGCACAGCATGGCTGCCTTTGGAAGCAGGGTGCTTGGAATTCTTTCCTTTGCTAACACTTCATGGTATGCTAGACACCCCCATGGCCTGTCTGTCCTACAACAGACACTAGACCTCTAAGCTCCCACCCCTCTTGGGGACACCCGTGCTTGGGGCCAGAGGCAGCAACAAGTCTTTCAAAGCCATCACAAGGATCAAAGATGATGAGCAAGTGGTGCAAAGGAGAAGGGGAAAGCAAAATGGAAAGATGGGATCAAAGTAGAGGAGGGAAGAGCCCATCAGGAGCCAGACATTTCAGATCTTCCTCCTCGTAGATACAACATTAACTGACCTGCAGTGCCACATGCACAGGGGATCGTGATCAGGTTTCACAAGAGAAGAAATAGTGTAGGTAGACACAGCAACATACATTCTGGGGAATGTACAGAGGGGCACCCTCTACATGGCTCGGAGCTCTTGTAGGCCACCAGAGCTAAAGAGTTGCTGGCCACACCCCTATATTCCTATTCCTAGGAACTAACTATCAGCCCGTTGTAAGACTAACTCCTCTTCCTGAGGGATTAAAGACTCCTACCTCTACCTTCCATCTCGTTTTCTCCCTATTCAACAAATAGGTTTTGAATGCCTTCTGTGTGTCAGGCACAGTGCTGAGCATTCTGAAGATTAAGATGCTACTTGGGTGTAAGTGTCTTAATGTGTATTCCCCTGAAACATTTGGCCACACCAGGGAGAGCTTTTGTCTACAAAACACTCAACTCGTAAATGATAGCCCTCTTTCGAGTTCTTCTGAATCACTGAATGAATGACTCTGTGCCTTCATTTACTAGTCCCAACGAGAGAATTAATGAGTCTCAGGATTCTGGGATCAGATATTTCAGTGTAGAAGATCTTGCTAGATTCCATGAGAGTTCTATATCTTGGAAACTGGGAAGGCCCCCAGGTAGCTAGGCTGGCTGCCTGGCTCTCTGGGCATGAGGGTTGTCTTCTGGTTAGGCATCTGGGGCAGGCTTATTCACAGAGGCTGGCCCCACAGAGGACCATGGGTAGGACCTATGAGACCTAACTTTTTCACTCTCCTTCTCCCTCTCACAGAGTAACCTTTCTCCTTCAGAAGTTGTGCAGTGGTCCAACCACAGGGTGATGGAGTGGTTGCGATCCGTGGACCTGGCGGAGTACGCGCCCAACCTTCGTGGGAGTGGTGTCCATGGAGGCCTCATTGTGAGTGGCTCTTCAGTGTAAACTGGGATATTCAGAAACTTATTTCTTAATGGCTAGACATAAATCCCAATAAAAAAATACCAGTAGCCCTTATGTCAGTTGAAATCTCAAAATACTTGATAATTTGCAGTTGGAAATTAATATACTTCATGGAAGCAAGATGATTTCTGGAAGGACTTCCATAACAACAGATCCAGGGGGTTTCAGGACGAATGGGTTGCATGAGTCCGGCCTTAACACAGCCTCTCCACCTGTACCTGGAGAAATGCAGAGGCTGGGGAAATGAGTGACAGACCACTACAGCGTAACTTTGCACTTGCCACAGTATGGTCGTGATTGTCACTCAGATCTGTCAAGTGGTAAAGTCAGTGGGGAAATGAAGGGACTACTTACGTGTCCTCCAGAGCAGAGCGGACCTGGGAGACAGCCTTATCCAAGAAGCCACTGCCCTCTGCAGATCTATAAAAAGGAAGTTGTTGGTGAACAAATGTGTTAGTGTTTACTCAGAGCCAGGCCTTGTGCCAGGTAAACAGAGGGGAGTGATAGGGCAAGTAGATGAGCTTCAGCCCCTGCTCTGAAGCCCTTCAGCCCATGAGGGCCTATTCCACAGTGTCACCACCTGGAGGCATCTATGGTCATCACTGGGTGGCTCTATGTTTTTTTCTTAGATTCTGGAGCCACGCTTCACCGGGGACACCCTAGCTATGCTTCTCAATATTCCACCACAAAAGACGCTCCTCAGACGCCACCTAACCACCAAATTCAATGCCCTGATTGGTCCTGAGGCTGAACAGGAAAAGCGAGAGAAAATGGCCTCACCCGCTTACACACCCCTGACCACCACAGCCAAAGTCCGGGTGAGTCTCCAGGCCCTTTCTGGGGTGCCCACGGGGGCCTGCCATCCAGCACTCATGTTGTACGGCAGCGGGCCCGGTGGCTGGAGCCGACCTAGCAGGGGCCTGCCTCGAGGCTCATGGATGAGGAGGCTTTCCCAGGTCCTGTCCTGAGAGCTTGGTTAGGCCAGTCCCCTGCCGTACCTGAGTCCAAGGAAGAGAGGACAGCTTTCTTTACCAAGACACCACATCCAGGAAGCATCTAATCCCAGGCAGCCAGGGCATGTCCTCTGCCCCAGTGCCCCCTGGACTCATCTTGCAAGCAGACGAATTCATGGTTCTGAGTTCCCTCCAGCCAGGCTCATCTGTGTGCCGTAGTGCCACAAGGGTCTCTGTCAGAACTGTCCTGCCAACACGGGGAGTGCCGCTGGTGACAACTGGCTCCTTGTGCTATGGAGTTGGCCTGTCTGGGGTTCCCAAGGTCATACGGGCACCAGCACCACTCCCTGGGGCTCCCTGAATCCCACAGAGCCTGTTAGAAGCTGCCTGAGCCACACCGTCCTCAGACCATGTCCTTCTCTGGCTGCACGCCTGCACGTCCACTCTCTGGAGGCCAGGTTGGCCCTGACCCCAGGGGCACAGCGATGCCTAGGCCAAGCTACAGTTCATGCACAGACCTCCTTCCCCAAGGGAGCAGGGCCAGGAGTGTGCCTGGCGGAGGCCAGCAAAGGTAGTACCGTGTGAAGCTAGAGCAAGCCGGAGGGGCCGCCCAGGGCTCTCCATTGTGGCCTCCCCGGGGTGTGAGGCACTGTGAGCAGCTGATGATGCAGCAGCTACGTCAGGCAGGTCCTCCCCCTTGGCACCCTCTAGAAGTTCCTGTAGCCCCCTCCCACCCCTGGGGAAAGTAGAATGTCACTCCTAGGACATCAGGGCGTGAGTGTCCCATACACAGTCTTGGAGAAGCAAAATCCTCTCTCCTCACTCGAGATTATTTATCTGTTGGCCTATCCGTAGCCAGGAGCTCTATTTTGTTGAGAATTTTTCCAGAAGTAGTTTGCCTCATTCCTTTCCTCCTGGGCCCGCTCTTTGCTATATTGTGAGTCCTGTCTGCCCACCGACCTGATAATCCCCCTTCTCTTAATCTTGTGTTTATTGTGTTTTAGCCAAAGAAATTAGGATTTTCACATTTTGGAAATATAAGAAAAAAGAAGTTCGATGAATCCACAGACTACATTTGCCCCATGGAGCCCAGTGACAGTACTGGTGACAGTCACAGGATCTACGGTGGCTACCGGGGCCTTAGCCCCCTTGATGCCCCTGAACTGGATGGGCTGGACCAGGTGGGACAGATAAGCTGATGGCCTTGTTACCTGTCCTCTGTGCACCCTGAGAGCTTCACAGTAACACCGCGTGTGTCACCATATAGCTGCACCTCACCCCCCGCACCTGTGCATGCCTCACAGAGAACGTTCCAGCTGCTGTGTACCCCCGGCCAGTCTCTCTTTGAACTCTGGGGGGTGGCCAGGGTATGGAGTTGCTAAGGGGCCGGCTTTGGGGACTGTTGCCAAAGGTGGACTCGGGAGGACTTTCACAGAGATGCTTGTGTATTTGTAGTCATTCTTAGTGGCCACCGTCAGCACCAATCCAGCATGAAGCTGGACACGGGTCCAGAGGTCATGGACGATCCCAAGAGGCTCGGCTCTCGGGGCCCCCGGCTGTGCTTCCATCGAGGGGCACCCTCAAATGCCTCAGGCCTGTGGCCGAGATCCAGGGGATGGCGGCAGGGATTTCTGCCTCAGTGACAGCATAACTGTGTTGTGCCTTACCGCGGAGGTGCTTGCTTCTTTCTGGGAATAAAGATGATATTTATGTAGGAAGCAAACAGTTCTGCTTGTCTTGACCTCGCCAGGGGAACAGAGCTGGGCACGGCTGGAGACAGAGTCCCGTGGGTGGCCCAGCATGATGGCTGGTGGCGCTCAACCGGGCCTTGGCCACGTGCACACTCAGCATTTGCAAGTGTCGTGGATGAGGGGGCGGGGGCCGAGGGACCCCCATACCCTGTTCGCTCCAGGCTCCACCTCCCTCTGTGCTCAGTGACTCTAGGGCACATCTGTCGCGCAGACCCCAAAGCTGGTGTCCATTTCGGCGGCATGAGCCACCTAGGGGGTAGAGGGGGAGACAAAAAAGCCGCCTTGTGGAAATAGCCTCTGTTCTTTTGTGTGGTTTGTAAGCTTCTCTGTTATTGACCTGGCTGGGCCCCTAACTGCTGCAGGGGTTGGCCTGTTGGCAGAACAGGAACTGCCCTGGCCTCCCGATTTAGAGGCTGGCTAACTGATAATGGCTCTTCCAGATGGGCCTTGTCTGGACGAGGACTGAGGGAGAGACACATCCTGCCAGTCTGGGTTCCTGCTCAGGAGATTCCAGGTTGCCCAGGGCAGGTTTTGGCACTGCCGGGTCCCCTGGGCCCCATCGGAACTGTCTGGTGGCAGGGGCAGGGCTTGGTGGCCCCATCGAGGGCACTCTAAATCTGTCCCAGATGGAGACAAGGCTGAGATTTGCTTCTTAAACTATCAGCAGCCCCAGGGATGGGCGATGACCTCCTGGCCCCGCTGAAGTCAACCACTGAGAACTGGATGGGCTTTCCAGCTGGCACAGCTGGTGCTTGATCCCAGTGCCCGGGACACTGAATGGCAGGTGCTCCTCAGGGCTGGTAGCTGGGTGTCACTGCTGTTGAGCCCCAGGGTAGGCTCTGTCCCTCATTTCCTACAATGTCCTGGGAAGAGTGTCTCTGCATGCACCTGTTTGCAAACCCTGCATGGGATTATGTCACTAAATCTCTGTGCAGCCTCAAGCGAGGCCTGTCACCCTTCGTGGGCCTCAATTTTTCCACCTGGAAAATGAGAGATTATACTTGAAGCCCTCGGAGGACGCTTCTAAATCTCCAATGTCTACGTAGGCTTAGGGAAGAGGGAGTGGACCAGCATTACCTGAGGAGTAGGAGGGGAGGCAAGGGAGGCTCCTAGCAGGGAGGAAGCTCTGTGAGCATCTCCCTAAGGATGCCCACCCATACCGGTACTGGGGCATGGGCACATGGGGTCCTGCTGTCGCTGGGAATGGTCAGTGTATTCAGCATCCTGAGGCCTTCCTTCCCACTGTTTTTTGCTCCTGGAAATAGCTGGAGCGCCAAGCACGTGTGGAAAGGCTGCTTCTGACAGGCCGTGTCTGTCCTTCTCCTGTGCACCCTCCGTGTTGGTGCCAGGGTGGGCCTCAGGATACTGGAAGCTCCGCCCTTCCCCAAGACAGAAACAGCATGTGCTCTGCCCACCTGTCACTCCTCAGGGCCTGGCCCCCCGCTCTCACCCACTCCCCCAGGACAGGACTTGCATGCCATCCCTGTGAATCACAAGCTGACTCCATGTGTGCTGACCAGGCTGCTGCCCGTTTTACAGATGGCACCTTCGGAAGGCACCGTGACGCAGATAGGGCTCCTCTCCCAAGACATTCACCGCCTCACGGTAGGATTCTGACCCTCTCTTCACAGTAGACCAGGTGCCAGGGTGACCCCATGAGTCTGGTGTAGTGGTGCCCAAGGCCTGAGATACCCTCCCCCTTCCCCCAGTCCCAAACCTGTGTCATCAGTGCCTCTGCTAGGAATTTGATGGGTGGTGCTGGGCCCTGTGGCCTGAGCTGGAACCAGCTCTGAAGTGGAAAGCCTCCCAGAGGCTGGCCTGCTGTGCTGCTGAGCCTTGAGCTGGGCCTTGAGCTGCTAGGAGCAGTGAGAAAGAAGGGTCATGGGCCTTGCGCTGAACCCAGCTGAAGCATGCCAGGTCTCAGTCCTCTCCAGGTTCAGGGCTGCAGAGGAAAGCAAGATGCTTGGCAGTTCTGGGTCACCTGCCTGGTGTAGCCCAGTGCCCGGGCCTCCTCTCTGGCCTGGTGGACACTGCTCCGGCCTCTCTGCCCATGAGACACATGTAGTTTATGCCACACCTCTGGCCTCATGGATCTCACGGGCACATGGATGCATCTGGTGTGCCTCGTAAGGAGGCGGAATGGTGTCGGTGAAAGAAGCCTCTTTGGAGTAAGGCCAGCATGGTTCAAGCTCCTGCTCTGCCTCTTACTAACTCTGGGACGTCAGGCAAGTCACTCTCTCTCCCAGCCCCGGCTTAGTTATCTGTAAAGTGAGGCTAATAGTAGGCTCCTGGCAAGGCTTACAGACCGACAACGGCCGGGAGTAAAAGACCAGCCACAGAGTAGATTCCCATTATTGAGGCCCTGTACCTCCCGATGCCTATTAGGTCCTTGACAGTCCTTGACGGTCCCACCACTGAGCCCACTGGCTGTAGCATCTGCCCATGTTGTGGCCTCTGTCACCATCCTTCGCTCACTGATCTCGGCACATTAAGAAGGCTGTATCCAAGGACAAGATAGAAGCGTGTGTGGAGGGGGGGTGGGGGGACAGTAGACTCCCTGAATGGAAATGGGATCATTTTTATTCAACTGGTTTTTCTTTTTTTCTTGGCTCACCTACTGAAGTGAAGGCACCCTACCTTGCCCTCATCACCACTAGTAGGCTTTGGGTGGTCTTCAAACAGCAACTTCACCTCTAAGGAGGCGTGAGCAGTGTATTGCCTTGATAGTGCAGTCTATTCTGGTTTCGTCCGTGGGGTCCCTGAAACCCCATGAACTTGGAGGGTGCCGGCGTCAGACGGGACCACACCCAGGGTCCACTGCTTCCCACGTAGCTGCCGCAGGGCAGCCTTGACCAAAACCCTGTCCCACTGCCCCTTGGGCTGTGTCCTTTCAGACCCTGCTGAGCCAGGACCAGCTGCTGAACGACTCTCGCCTGGCCGCGCCCAGCTCGGAGGACTGGAGATGACTTTCTTCATGGCCGAGAGCCCAGAGAGGCACACGCGGGGGCCCCGAGTCTCGGCGTCAAGGGGGAGCAGGCCCAGCCACCTGCAGGCCCAGACGGGCTGGCAGGACATCCCAGACGGGGCGCTGCCGGGAGCGCGGAGAGCGGTGGACAGACGCCGGGAGGTGGCCCCAGGGGCCCCGTGTTTTCACCCGTGCTGTGCTGAGGGACGCAGCTTTTTACCTTTTGTACTTTTATACGTGGGCTGCACCCCACTTCTGGCGGGGGGGGGCGGTGAGACGTCGGCACAGACTGCATGGCTCCTGCTCTTCCTGGTGACATTTGGGAGGTTCTTACGCCAAAGGGGAAGGGCAAGGAGTTCATAAAAGCTCTGCTGGGAGAAAATTCTGAAAAAAACTGTTGGGCAGTCCCGGGGCGGCTGCGCGGGCTGCAGGATGGGAGCGCTCCGGGGCTGCGGCCACCCAGTAGGCCGGGGGCACCTCCGTTCACAGGACCCTTGCCCGGGGTCGGGTCTGGGTGAGCCCCGGGAAGGAGCAGGGCCCCTCTGCCCTCGGCCCTGACCGTCCGCGTCCTACCCTCCTGTGCACCGGGGTGTCAGGTTGTCAGTGCTGCTGGGCCTCCTCAGTTGGGGGCAGGGGCGGGTACCCCCTGGGCACCCCCACCCTGCACACTGCAGCGCGGGCTCCGCAGAGCAGTTGTCTGGTCAAACAGCTCCCCCCAGTGGATGAGCCAATGTTTCCACCACAGCTGGCCAACACACAGCAGCCTGGGGGGGGGGGTCCCCTACCTCAGGGAGAGGCCCAGTGCCCCAAGCCATACCGACCCTCCCATTCTCCCCCTCGTGGGGCTGTCACAGCTCACAGCTCGGGCCTCCTCTCTCCTCTGCTCCCCAAAGCTGGTCCCTGCTTGCTCCACCACGTCCCCAGCTGCTCCCCTCTGTCCCAGAGTGGCCTTTCCAAAGCACTGCTTTAATCCCGTTACCTTTCTGCTAAGAACTCAGTTCTAGAATCCAGAGAGGACTTTTCAAGAGCCTTAGCTGCACCCACGGCCCTTCTGAATCTTCAGCCTCACGAACCCCCTCTGTAGCCTGTGTGCCCACCTCCTCCTCGCTGTAGCAGGTCTTTGCCCCCTTGGTCCCCGCTTCACAAGGCCAAGTTCTGCCTGTCAAGGCCCAGCAAGACCCCGCTTCCTTCAGGAAGCCCTCGCTGATGCGTTGGTTGGAGGTCCCTGGGCCCCGCTGCGCTGTCTGCCCTTCAGCCGAGCCCCCCCCAGGACCCCCTGAAGTAGTGTGCCTTTCTCCCTTCGCACAGCCACACTCAGCACGCACACACCGAGCACCTGCTGTGGGCACACTCCCGTACAGCCCGGAGTCAGAACAAACCCTGGTCCTCGAGCTGCCCAGGCACTCCATGCTGCCACGCTCCCCATCCCCTCGCCCCTCCGTGTGTGCAGGCTAAGCGTGTTCCATGCTGGGCCAAGCAGAGCTGGAGATACAGGCATGAGTGTCAAGGTCCTTGTCAGAGGGCGCTGCCAAGGGGTCGGGGGTACACCTCTGTTTCAAACAAGTGTGCGCTGAAAGTTACAGATGCTCCGACAGAAACTAGTTGTCATTTTTAATGGCGAGCTGGGGCAGGGGACAGGGAAGGCTTCCAGGAAGAGGGGCTACTTGGTTTTCAGCGATGAATCTGGTTCCCCAAGTACACCAGAGCAGGAAAAGGTGCTCCAGGCAAATGGCCTTGGAACATCCCAGTACATCCTAGCAAGTGCCCAAAGTTGCTAAGACTAGAGCAGAGTTTCCCAGCCTCTGCACCATTGTCACTTAGGGCTGGGTAATTTGTTGTGATGGCGCCTGTCTGGTGTGTTGTAGGATGGTGAGCAGCACCCTCTACTCCCTAGACCCCAGCAACACCCCTCCTCTGGTTCTGATAAAAATGTCTCCAGATTTTGCCAAATGTTCCCTGGGGGACAAAGCTGCCCCTCATTGAGAACCACTGGGGCCACAAAATGGGGTAAAAGTGGGAAGCCCAGGGAAGGAAAAACCTGGTGATGTCAAGCTGGAGTCAGATCAGGACAGGCCCTGTGAGCCAGGTCCCTGTGAGGACATGGGTGGCCAGGTGGGAGCTGATGAAAGCAGGGGACAACGCAGGGTAAAATCTGTGTTAGAGAAAAACATGAGGGTGGGCTCTTACTCCTCATACTGTGCCCAGTGGAGTATCTTTCCCCAAGCAGGGCTTTGCTGAGGGTGCACTGAATACACAGATGGGTAAAGGCTTGCAGCCTCTCACCCCCATGCCCCCCTTCCTGCTGCACCCCATGCTCCCTCTGTGAGACCACCCATAGGCAGGGCACAGCTGCACTCAAATGAGTTCTCTAGAGCTGGCTCACCCTCTTCTGTGCCCCTCACACATGCACGTGCACACATGCACACACCCAGTGACACCCACTGCAGCAACAATACTACAATACCAGTTATTGCGGAAAGGGAATGACTTGGAATTAAATGCCCAGGTCTGAACCCAGTTTCTCCACCTTCTGTTGGAATGACCTGGGGACAATAACTTCGTCTTAGAGCCTCTCCTCAGCTGTAACTTGGAGAACAAAATCCCCATGGAATCTCTGGCTTGTTATGAGAACGATAGGAACTAAAGTGCAGGAAGCGTTTACCTGCTCACAGGTAACGGAGCAGCGCGTCAGCCTGGCAGCGGACAGCCAAGGACGTGGTGGTCATTGTATCGCTTGGGTTTAGCAATGGGAAGGATTGCGGGAATAACTCCTGGAGCCTAGTCTCATTTGCAGGTTCAGATGCTTCTGTGCTAACCACCACCCGCTGCCAGATCAGAACAGGACTTGGCATTCAGAAGCTGCTAAGAAACCCAGGGCCCTTGCTTCCCTCTGTTGTGCAAAGCACAGGGAGTCCAGCACGGCTGGAGCCCGCCCGCCCTGTGGATTCACGATGGCCCTAATGTCTTTTAACACCATTCCCATTTCAAGGGTCTCCTACAAAAGAAGGAAGAGTGCACATGGAGGGTGCCCGGCCCTCTGGTAGGTCTGACTTTAGAACACTCTGGAGAGGGGAGAGTTGAAGAGAGTTACTGGGAGTTGATATGACCACACTTGGGTTCTTCTGGAATTTTCTGGTTTTGCCAGTTCTGATCTCCCTGGGACACACAGAAGGCTGTTCCCATGTAGGGCTGGCCAAGGCCCTCCAACTGCCTAGCTGGACCCCCACAGAGCCACATGTCCTGAGCTATGTGCTTTGTCCTGAAGTTGATTTCATTACACTTTGGGGAAAGACACTGAAATGGAATTCCTTCAAGCCTCCCAAGCTAGGAGGCCTCTGAAAGCAGTCTGCTTCCAGCCCCTTGAACTCTGCTTAGGCCCACGCCCAAGAGAGGAGCCATGTGCCCCCGGTGCATTACAAGGCACTTGTGAACACATCCCTGTTTAATGCTGTGAGGCGGGACTCACTCTGAAATAGATGAAAGGGACCAGGCAAATTTGTTTGGAGCAAGGAAGGTATTAGTAAGTGAAAATCATCTCCTTGGTATAACCCAGTTTCTCCAGGTTAGGATGAGCAGCTGTCTGGATCAGGGGCATTGGGCCACACACCAGGATGAGCGTGGACTGCCCCGGAGGAGGGAGGTGCTCCTTGATCATGTTGGCGGTGATGTAGCCTGAGCTGTACTTCCAGCCTGAGAGTAAGCAGTAGTAGAAAAAAGCTGTGAGGGTGCCAGGTGAAGCCCCTGACCCCAAGCCTCCTGCCGCCCCCCTCCCAAAGAGGCAAGGCTGCTCTCCAACACTTAGAAGTCTACACTGTTGTTCTCTGCAGAAGCGGGGAAGTTGAAGACGCGGGAGGGCCCAGGAAGCTGTCTTCACTATGGACCCCAAACCCCACGCTCACTCTGGGACTCTGAGGCCCCCAGGTGGTGTCTGATGCACCAAGCATGGTCAGGGATGGAGGACACTACAGTGAGGTGCAGTGTGAATCAAGACCTTGAGTTGGGACTGTGCCTGGTGGAGCAGGCCTCGGGGCTTGTGGCTTGGTTGGGGGGGCACCCTCTTCTGGGCAGTGAGCTATGTGACAAGGCTGGCACAGCTCACGAGGTAGGAGGGGCAGCCATGGAAGGCACAGGGCATGGGTGGCAGCTGGGTGCTGGCTAGGGTTGTAGCAGTGGGCTGGAGCTCATCATATGAGGACTGCTGTCCAGGAGAGGCTGGGTGGTAAGGGGGCATGGGGTCCATGGCCATATTAGATGCAGGGAGTGTGAATTCTCTGGGATGCCATGTCGAGTGTAGCATGGAGTCCTCAGTGTCCCTCGAGAACCTCCCGAGGTTCAATGTGCATATGGAGTGTTGCTGAGCTATCACACGCCTGCCCTTGATGGCCCTTACAAACAGGTTGTTCCAAATCCTCTCTCCCTCAAGTTCCCTCCATTTCCTGTGCGGAGACAGAGCTGAAGGTCTCAGCTCCCCCTCCCTCCCAGCACAGTCCTAAGAAGCAAACAAACCCAGGGACTACTTCCTGAGGTGGGTCAAGGGTTGGAGCTAAACCACAATGGGGACAACAGGGAGCGTACCAACAGGAGGCCTGTCCAGGGTGTACCACAGGTCAAACTGGTCCGGGTGAGTTCTGGCAACTTCTTCAAGCTCCCGTCTCACCAAGATATCCTCCTCTGTCTAGAAAAGAAGCCCCATGAGCAAAGCCTCACCAGGGCTGGACTGCTTGTTCCCCACACTGGGCACCTGGGCCAGCCCATTTCTGCCCAAGCTGCCCCCACTCAGTGGGAGTGCTCTCACCCCACCCAGAACTTCTGGGGCAAAGGTTCTGTGGCAGCTCCTGCACCACCAGCCCTCTTTCCTGTGGGTGGAGGAGGTGGAACCTCCCGCAGAGGCGATGACTGCCTTCCAGCTGGAAGACCAAGCAGGGCGGCCTCACTCAAGGTTCCCAGCACCCCACCACCCCATCTACACTGAGCACCAGGTATGGCCACCCAGCTGGAACTCAGATGGAATCAGCCTTGTGTGCACCCGGGATCTTCTGTGAAAAGTGCAAGCGGTAAAGGCAGTAACATATGAGGTACCACCTAACGTAACAGCACTGGAGAGCTAAAGCAGAGGAACACAAAGGTTGGAGCTTCATTTGGGAAACGGGAGCAAAAACCAAAGAAACTTCTCAGGAGCTCAGAGGTACTGCACAGAGGACCTGGATCTTAAAACTATTCACGATTCTTAATGCCAGCAATTCCACTTCTGGGATTCTACTTAAGAAAATAACCTAAAAGGCAACAGGCCTAGGCAATATCATTCATTTGGTCCTTTACAACTGTGAAAACTGGAAAAAAAAAATGTGAATGCAGAAGTTAGAGTAAATTTTGGTACAACTTGATACAGACAAAAATAGAGTTTTGATGGGAAGAAAACGCTTGTGTGGTAATACTGAGTGAAAAACCAAAGCAATATATAACTAATTGTAACTATATGGCACGTATAAAGAAAAGACAGAAAAGATGTCGAATATTTATATACTTCCGTATTTCCTGAAATTTCTACTGCAGGCATCTATGATGTTATACGCAGAAAAACAGAACTACACATTAAGAAAGGAAGGACAGCTTAGTTCATAGGGGGGTGGGGCAGACAGTTAAAAAAATAAATGAGAAATCAGGCCTGGACTTAAAAAAAAAAAAAAAAAGCCAAAAACAAGTGGGAAACCAGGCATAGACTCCTTCACTCCTTCACAGCCACCCCTGGCCGAGCCCACAAAGCGCCCCTGTGGCTACAGACACCCCAGCAGCTAGAGCTCAAGCAGGGGAAGGACAAATGCGAGGTGCCACTCAGCAAACATTCCAGCCTACCGCTCCGAGCTTGGGTTCCCCTGGGCAGAACTGACCTGGTTGGCAAAGATGAGGGACATCCTGGTCCTGTCGTTGGGGTTCTTGGTGATGTGGCGAATGAGCTGCAGCATGGGCGTGATCCCTGGAACAGCAGCAGGCAGGACACAGCTAGGGGCTCTCCCCCCTCTCCGATGCCCACAAGCCCTGGCCTGCAGGCCCTTAACAGCTTCCTTAGCTCCAATCCTACTTATCTCGTGCCTGCCCCCAAAGCTCAAAGTGGAAAACTGCCCTGCATTTTGGTTTTCCCTTCTAACACAACAGTAAGTCCAAAGCCCTTTCTCGTGTTCACGTGGCAAGATGGAAGGAGCACTGGCTCTGAACTGGCTGCGTTTCACACCCAGCCTCCCCACTTGCCGTCTGAGCAGGGTGAGTGCAGTGCCTGTCTGAGCTCTTTAGTGTCCATGTTTGTACAACAGAATTAACGACAAGTAAATGTGGTTGTTTTTAAAGCGCCTATTATGGTGCCTGGCACGTTGTAGGCATCCGTACACATTGGTTCTATTCTCTCAGATATTTATTTTCAAGGGATGAGGAGTATCAGGCTTGACCTGGATCCAAGAGCCCTTGGGGGACCATGTTTGGGCCTATTTGGCTCGATCCCCAGACTCCTCCATGTTCCCCGGCCTGACTTCCTGGGCTAGCCACCCTGTTGGGTCAGGGGAGCAGGGCACGTGGGGTCAGTTTCCAGGCCTGTCATCAACCCTGCACCCGCATCTAAAACAGCCATGGAAGGATCTCCTCTAGGATCAAATGACTCCTAAGTTCCAAAGGCCCACCCTGTGGACAAAGCCCCAGAAGCCTCTTACCTGTGCCCCCAGCAATCATTCCCAGGTGACTGACCAGCTTCTTTTCAGGCTCACTTGTTTTGTATGGCTTGATTGAAAAGTTCCCTGGAAACAAAGAGGACCCCTCTGACTTCTGGAGCTCTTGCCTGAGAACTTGCCAAAGATCACTGGCTCTTCTTGGGACTCCCCGGTGGAAAGTCCACTCGAGGAAGTGGCCACACCATTCTCAACCAGAGAAGTGAGTCAAGGTGGCCCCTCCACCAGCCCCACTGCCCTGGTGCATGAAGTGGAAATAGACCCTGGGCTTCCTTGAGGACTCACTGAGCCTCTTCTTCGGAGGGAGGAGGGAGGCCTCACACAGCACTCTGCCACCGCAGTGAGTGAGCGAGTCAGTGGTGATGTGTGCATAAATAAACGAGTGTGGATGTCATCCATCCATCCACTGTGCAGCATCAGGAGGCACCTTTTATGTATCGGGCATCGTGCTGGAGATCCAGTCTCCATGAGGAAACACCCCAGCACTCCCCTGCCTTAATGAAGCTTACAATCTCATCAAGTGTGTGTGCTATGAGTGAACCTATGAAGACTTAAGGACAAGTCCACAGGACCCAACCCTGAGAAGTTTTCTACAACAATGGAACAACCACAGGAATCTTCTTCCTTCCAGCGGGAGGCCCGGTGTGATACTCCCACCCCCCTACCTGGCCCATTATAGAAGAGGCGACCAGTTGGCCCTCGAAAAAGGATGGTGTCCCCAATTTTCATGTTCTCCAAGTACTGAGTCATCTTCCCCCCTTCTGGATAATTGGGGTGCACATTTTTGAAGTAGACCTGAAAAATAAGGCAGCCTGATTTTTATACCGTCAGACCTGAGACCACAGCTGCATACAATTCAAAATTCCATTTGCCACTGGAGAAAATCCTTGGCATTCACAGTTGCTCTAAGCACCCCTGAAGACTTCACCAAGTCATCAGCTGCACAGTTAAATGACCCTTCTGGAAAGCCCTTCCCAGGGTATGTGTCCCTTCTCCACCCTACCACCTTTAATAGGTGTGTGAGGGTGAAGCAGCTGGACAGGGTGGGCCCCACTTACCTTTATAATCAAGTCCACAAAGCCTCGGTCATCATCACTGGACACAGGCGTGTAAGCCCTGACCACCATAACGCCATCAATTTTGGCCAAGAGATGGACATAGTTACCTATGGAAAAGGCCTCCAATGTTAAATCTGAGCACAGCTAGCCTCAACAGGACCCGGGGTTCCCATAAAGGACTGAGCTTCAGGGAGGTGAACACACAGTCTGGCAGGGTGCCCAGGAGCAGGGCCAACCAGGGAGGGGGCCTCAAACCAGGACGCCTGGGTCCTAGGCATGCTCTTGTCACGCTGCATACTACCCTGGGCAAGTCACTTGACCCCTCTGGGTGGGTGGCGATGACATGCCTGCCCTGCCTCCATCCCAGTGGAGCTGTGAGCTTCACGTGCATGCTTACTGTGTCAAGGGACTCTCCAGAACAGGAAGAGCTTGGTAATGTTGGAGGCTGAGTATCAGAAGTAACAGAAAGGTATATTTCCCTTTTAGAGCAAAATATGTTGCCTTCACAAAATCATTTCTTCCTGAGCTGGGTGGATCACTGCGGTCTGTGAACGAATCACGGCCCCCCCTGTCTGCCTCGTGCTGCCCAGCACAGGGCCAGCCTAGGCTCACAGGCACGCTGGTCCCAGGACTTGGACACCACAGACCAGGAGTTCTACTGTGAGTACTGTGTCTTCCGGGCCTATGGCTCTGCTTGGGGGGCAGCAGTAAAGTTTTGAGCCACGGAATTCTGCTCCTCCGGCGTGGAACCAAATGGACCAGGGATGGCCACACAGCCGTGGATCATGTCACTACACCCCAGTGCCCCAGGATGGGCGGGGCCGCTCAGGTCGCTGCTGGATCTGAAGTGGGACACTTCGGTGACCACAGCAAAGAGTGGAGTGGGCAGGAGTGCCAGCAAGAGCTGCCAGGAGACAGAGGCAAGACGAAGCTCTGTGCCATCAGAGGGAGTAGAAACTGATGCGGGAAAGATGGGACATGCAGCTGGAAAGGGAGACGGGGGAGAGAGAGAGAAGGAGAAGGGGGAGAGGAGCTGCTTGGGAGTGTAAGCCCTGGGAGTCCCTGCCGCCGTCTCTGAGGAGGCCCTGAAGCCTGAGCTACAAATGCTCCAGGTTAAGAAGGGCCAGGACTTGGGCACCTGGTGGCTCAGCAGTTGAGTGTCTGCCTTTGGCTCAGGGTGTGATTCCGGGGTCCTGGGATCCAGTCCCGCATCAGGCTCCCTGCGGGGAGCCTGCTTCTCCCTCTGCCTCTCTGTCTCTGTGTCTCCCATGAATAAATAAAATCTTTTTTTAAAAAAAAAAAAAAGAACAGGCCCTATACCAGAATTAAGTTGAAGGAAAGAGACAGAAGAAAGGACAGGCCCAGCAACTCTGGCTGTGGCCTGGCTGTGCATCCAGAACAGGCAGAAATAAATGCCTGAGGCAGCTTCCTCCTGAGAACAAAGGTGAACCTGGAGACCTCAGAAAGGCTCTTTCAGATGCAGCCAACCTGGGCGCAGTTCCCGAGAAAATGGGGCTGCCCTAGTGGGCCCCATATCCCACCTACTTCATTTCAGCTGAGCTGGGAAGCTCTTGTAGCAGACTCTCCGAGAAGCCTCTGAACTGCCTCTGCACCGCCTACACCAGGGTGAAGGAGGGCGTGAGTGACGGCAGATTCTAAGAAATTCTATTTCTCATTGTCTTTCATTCGTTTAGCCTTCTGGGCAACAGGACTGACCTCACAGGCCAGGCAGAGGGCTGGAAGGCAGGCTGACACCGAGCTCTCATGAACGGAGACAGAGAAAGCAGGAGGCTCAGGGGCCAGGTGGGTAATTTCATGACCTGACAGGAGAAGTCAAGGTCCTGCGTCCTACACACACAGGACAAGTAGGTCATGGATTAGGGTCTCCACCAGACTGGCAAGCAGCACTGACAGTCTGTACAGAGCTCTGAATCCCCAGGCTGTGGACCCAGCAGAGGTTTTCCACTTTCCCAAGGGGGACTTGGGCATCTGGTGGTGTCACAGACTAGAAGTGGGATAACTCAGAGTCTAGGACCGCTAGGACTGGTTATTCACAATGGTCCCTCCTTGTGTGGGTCTGAGGTCCCTGCTGAAAAGACATACCATGCAAGGAAGAAAACACCTGACTCCTTCCTGCCTCCCCACACATTTTGGGCCTTTCTCCCACCTATAGGTGACATGAGCTCCTTCCATCCCCCACACGTACAGCACTTTGCACTTTCTCAGTTTTCACATCCATCAGTCACTTTACCTTCACAACCCAAGAGGCAGGCAGGCCTGGAAAACCTCATTTCATAGGTCAAGGCTCAGAGAGGTTGAAGGACTGGCCTAAGGTTGCCCAGAAGGAGCCTGTGATGAGATATTAGACCTTCTGATTCTAGATTCACTTCTTTTCCATGCTCACTTGAGACATCACTTCTGTGTCAGCCCAAATCAAACAATGAGAAAGGAAATGGACAGTCCCCAAGCCCATTTCCCTACATCTCTGAGCTCACCTATCTTAGGAAAGGTATCAGGGCAACCTCCACACCCCAGCCGAGTTGTGGAGTGCCTGCAAGGCCCAGTCCTGGTGATAACCCGAAATTCCACTCACCTATAGGAAGCCCCAAGACATGGTCTGATGAGGGCAGCCCAAAACGGAACCTCCAGGTGTTGTGGCTGATTTGCTATAAAACAGAAAACAAAGCTGGCTCTGTCAGCTTTACAAAAGCCTTTCTGGGCAACTCAGATGCCTGGGAAAGGAGCTCTACTTTGTAGTCTCCCAGCACACACACACGCACGCACACACACACACACGCACACACACATGCAGTGCGAGGCAAACTGGAGGGCATGAAAGGCCTGTCCCACTGCTCTGTCTTCCCAGCCAGCACATTCCCCACCACTCTTGTCCTCTTCTGTCTCACAGGCCGACAGTGGAGGGGCTGGGCTGACTCCATTACCTCCTTCTCAATCAAGGGCAGCGGGTACTTGGCTTCAGAGTCCTGTAAGGTGATCTGTTTCCTCCTTGAGTTCATGTTCCTCAGAGCCAACAGGACCACTGTGACCCCAATGACAGTGATGGCAAGGAGCAAGGATGGGTCCTAGCCAGACACAATGTGAGCAGGGCACTTCAGGTCCCGGGCAGGACAGTGCTCAGGCACAGCAGCACCCTCCCCCAAGGGCACAGAAGCTGGGCTGTGCCCAGAAAAAAAAAAAAAAAAACCAGACAGAGGGAAAGGTAATAAAACAGAACGCAGGGCGCCTGGTTGCCTCCAGACGGCTGGGCGCAGGTCATGATCTCAGGGTCCTGGGATCCAGCACGGCTCCCTGCTCAGCCTGCTTCTCCGCCCTCCCCATCCCCATGCACTCTCTGTCTCAAATAAATAAAATCTTAAAACAAAAGCAGAATGCAAGCTGAGCCTATGGTGGACCTGGAGGGTAAAGAGTAATCAGCTGCAAATCAGACAAGGCCAGGCCGAATTAATGTCACCAGGCCCTTCCTATTCATCGGAATAGGCTGATTCCGATGGTATATCCAAGGGTGCAAGTGTGCAAGTCCTGGGAGTCCCCTCCTTGAGGTGATGGCATTCCTTTTTTCTTTTTTTCCCTTTCTTTCTTCCTTCTTTTTTTTTTTTTTTTTTTTTTTTTGAGAGAGAGGGAGATCGAGGTGGGGGGCGGGGAATGACAGGGAGAGAGAATTCTAAGCAGACCCCACTGCCCAGCACCTTAGTCTGATGTGGGGCTCTGTCTCAGGACCCTGGGATCATGACTTGAGCCGAAATCAAGAGTGGGAAGCTTAACCCACTGAGCTACTCAGGCACCCCGGATGGCACTGCTTCTAACCCACAATCTAAAACGAATGTCCCAGCCCCCCAAGACAAAACTAATGAGGGGGATAGGCGCTGAGCCCTCCAGCAGGTGGTTGCTGCTGAGAGCTAGGTAGAGGCCTGGGCTCACTACCCCGCTACTCCCCCGACCAGGCTCGGGCGGGCTTGGGCTGCGGTGAGTACCTCCGACTTGGGGGTGCTCCGTTACCTTAGCGCCTCCCGACACACCAGCACCCTCCGGAGCAGGCGAAGGAGGCCCCGACGCTCACCTGCAGCCCCTCAGGCGGGCTCTCGGCCCCGCCCGCCGTCGGACCCCAGCGGGCCCTGTTGTGGCCCCAGAAGGACCGCGGCGCCCGGCTCCCCGCCCCGCCCCGGCCCGCCCCGCCGGCCCTCGCCCTCGCCCTCGCCCTCGCCCGCCGCGCCCCGGGCACCCACCCGGAGGGAGACGCCGAACATGTCGTAGTGCGGCCGCCTGCTGGGCCGCGGCGCGTCGGGGCGAACGGGGCGCGCCCGCCGCTCCCCTGGCGGACCGGGAAGGCCTGGCCCACGCGCGGGCCGACGCCGGCAGAGGCGCTCCGCGGGCAACGCGCTCCCGGCCGCTCCCGCGCAACCCCCGTGACCCCTCCTCGCGCCCCGCGGCCCGCACAGCCCCCGCTCCCCTCTGCGCACCCCCCGTAACCCCGCCGCGGCCCGCGCCCCCCACAGCCCCGGTCCCCTCCGTGCACCCCCGTAACCCCGCCCCGCGCCCCGCCCCGCGCCCCGCGCCCCGCGCACACCCCGCCCCCCCGCCGGCCCCGCGGAGCAGAGCTCTCCGCCCGCGCCGCTCTGCGCGTGACCGGGGGTGCCTGGGCGCCGGGTCGCAGCGGCCGTCGGGCGGGTGTTCGTGCGTCTCCGTCCTGCCCCTCCCAGCGCTCTCTGAGCCGCCGACCGAGAGCTTCCTCTGCGCCTGGTCCGGCCTGTGCCCAGGAGGGGGGGGGGGGCGCCCCGGTGGGAGGAAGGGGATGCTGGTGAGGGAGCGGGCGGCCCCGCCGGCTCGGAGAGCACAGGAGGTCTTCGTTCGACCGCACGGTGAGCCCCTCCGGGGCCTGGCCCAGCGCGGGGTGCTTGCCCGGCGGGTGTGGAGGAGTTAGTCCTTGTTCAAAGCGCCCATCGAGCTGCTGGGAGAGAGAGCTGACAAGTACCCAACACCGGACCCGCAGGAGGCTGAATGCCAGGCATAGACGGTTATGGGGGCTCATCGCAGCACGTGTCAGAACCCGGTACGCCCCTCCATGGGTACTCCCCGTGCTGGTGGCTAAGGTAGATCCCTGCCTGCCGGGCCTGAGGGAAACAGAGAAGCCAAGAAATGGATTCCCGCCCCCGCCCCCGCCCCCGCCCCAGCCCCCGAACACACGCCAGCACAGGCGCCTACTTAGTGGACACCTCCCTTTTATTGTAAGATATCGTCATTATTGACAATCTAATAAGCGTTCAGTGATGGCTTGTGAACCTAATAGCTGAGAAGTTTGAACATCCTTCGTATGTGTATTTCCCATGGTGCTTTTTTTTTTTTTTCCTGAAAAAAAATACCTGCTCATGACTTTTGGCCGTTTTTCTCTTGGGTTGTCTTTCCTTACTAATTTTTAGGGGTCTTTTATATATCAGACACCACTTCTTTGTCAGTTATATCAGTTACAAATATTTTCTCCTGGTATGCAACTTTCTCCCCTCCCTCCCTCCCTCCCTTCCTTCCTTTTTCTCCCTTCTTTCCTTCCTCCCTCCCCTTCTCTCTGTCTTTTAATGAATTGCAGGGGGGGGTTTTCTTAAAAAGATTATTTATTTATGAGAGACATAGAGACATAGGCAGAGGGAGAAGCAGGCTCCCTGCAGGGAGCCCCATGCGGGACTCCATCCCAGGACCCCAGGATCAGGACCTGAGCCAAAGGCAGACGCTCAACCACTGAGCCACCCGGGTGCCCCTGAATTTGTAATTTCAATGTAGTCAAATACATCAATCTCCACAATCTTTTGCCTTTATGGTTAGTGCTTTGTGTGGCTTGTCTAGTCCTATGCAAGATCATAAAGATACTATTTTTTCTGACAAGACTTAAAAGTTTTTCCTTTAACAGTTACGCCTGGAACTGATTTCTGTATATGATGCAAAGCAGGGATCCCACTTAATTTTTTCCATGTGGATAATGTGTAGTGTCAGTAATATTTGTTGACTTACTCAGGCCTGGTCACTAACCTGCAATGCCACCCCTGTCATGTATCAGTTTTCACGTATGTCTGAGTCTGGTTCCGGTCTTCCTACTCCCTTTGATCTGGTGGCCCAACCCCTCTGCCAATACCATACTGCTCTAATTACAGTAGTTTATTACGACTGTTTGTGTCTTTCACTCCTACATTCTTTGGGTCTCAGTTCAAATATCACTTCTCCCTTAGAGGTGCCTAATCCAATCCTCCAATTAAGTCGATGTACACATTATATTCTATTCATGCCTTTTAACTTCAGTTTGTAATTATACATCTTGTATATTTAATTGTTAAATGGTTGACTCTTGTGTTAGTCTAGAAGTCCCATTATGGCAGAGACCTTGTTTCTCCAGGGCTGAGCACAATTGACTGTCACACGGATAACATTTAATAAATATATAATGAATGAATGAATGAATGAATGCCTCTCTGTGCTGCAACATTTAGCACATTGCCCGGCACATGGGAGATGCTCCTGGAGAAGGAGCAAGAATAGTCCTTTCCATCAGTGCCCCTTTTTTGCTTAATTTGTTTCCATAAGACATGTCAGCGGATGACATACTCTGTATCTTCCCTATTTGCTTACTCTTTTCCTCTACTACAGGGTAAGTTCCTAAGTTCCAGGAGGACAGGACTTGCTGTGTCTGTGTTGTTTCCCAAGCCTCCGATCAGTGCCTGGCAGTTGGTAGGGGCTCGATAAACATTTATTGAATGAATGAGTGAATGAAGAATGAACTTAATTTTCTCCCTCCGATTCAATCAGTTGTTCTTTATTTTTGGCTGTGGAATCATCGGGCACGTCAGTTTTTCCTGTGGCTCTCTTAGTGGTTGCCTCTACCCTCCATTCCCCCTTCTTATTTTCCCTCCGTGTTACCGGAGAGGCAGTAGACATCCCCCTTGGTTAACCTTTGGAGCAGGATAAAAGGCAGGCGTTTGTCTGGGCTCTCGGGAATTCCGAGAAGGCAGTGCTTCCCCTCTCTCCTTGGCACCCCTGCACACTCTGGCTGCGCCCCTTGCATGCCCACGTTCCGCCTGGTTTGGCTCATCTTTTACTACTTTGCTGAAACAGACTGTGAGCACATGTCTCGCTGTCTCAATCTGCAGCTTGGTAATAGGGCCTGGCAAAGAGGCGGTGCTCAGAGAGTGCTGAAAAAAAGAATGAATGCCTGTTGTCACTGTTTTAGGATGTAGGAGACTGCCCCACAAGACAGCTTCTCCAGTGGGGGGACCAGCCACCTTCACTACTGAGATTCCCCCAGGGCCACGTCGAAGCTCCAGGAGCCTTTGCTCTCTAAACAATGTCCAGGCTGTTGTGGGCTTTTCATTAGCTTTTTGACCTTGAAAATGATTTCTTTCCATTTTGCCTCTGAACAGATGACTACCTAGTAAGTCTACATTGTGGTAGGTTGGATAATGCTCTTCCCCAAACATGCCCACATCCTAAATCCCAGAACTTGTGGATGCCGCCTTCTATGGCAAAAGGGGCTCTGTTGCTGTGAGTAACTTCAAGATCTCAAGATGAGACTATCCTGGATTGTCCGGTGGGCAGGATGTGATCGCAATATTCCTTTTAAGAGGGACGCAGCAGGAGACAAGAAGGCAATGTGATGCCAGAAGTAGCCCTTCGATGACACATTTTGAAGATGGAGGGAGGGTCTCCAAACCAAGAGATGCAGGTGGCCACTGGAAGTGGAAAAAGGCAAGAGAAAGCATTCCTCCTGAGAGCCTTTGGAAGGGACCCGCCCTGCTGATACCCTGACTTTAACCCAGTGGAACTGATTTTATACTCCCGGCTTCCAAAACTATAAGAGGATGATGCATTTGTGCTGTTTGAAGTCAGCAAAGTTGTGGTAATTCATTATAGCAGCGATGGTAAACTAATACACTCAATGAACTATTATTTTTATCTCATAGGGCTTGCTTGTTTATACTTGGATTTCTTCCAGGAACAGATTTCCCGTGATTTGGATCAGAAAAGCCAGGAAGTGCTCCTCCGCTCTGGTGCCAATGCTCTTGCTGCTCCGGCTGTGTGACTCCCTTCTGCTGCGAACCACCTTCCTCAGCAGCCTCCTGCTCCTGGCCGTGTCTTCAGCTTGTTTTCCTCTCCAGGCCACAAGGGCGGCCCACTCACTCCATCCCTTCCTCCTCACCCTGTCGCTGGCCTGTGCTTTGTGCATTGTGTGAAAATGTCATCCTGAACAAAGGATCTCAGCAGAAAAATCCCCGTTGACTGGGGTGAGCTTTATGAGAGAACACTGATGAAACACCTAACCCGCTCCAAACAGCTAATGCCATGAATGTAAAACATTGCTTGAATTGGAGTTTCCTTGGTTTTCCTCTTCAAGGATTTTAAACTAACGTGTATTGTGTATTGATACCCCCACAATGCCCTGAAGGTGGGCAGAGAGCAATAGTAACACTTTGCTTTCCCGGCCTTGATTTGTATCACAGAAATGTGGCATGGGAAACCTTGCATAGGCCTGATGGAATAAGACTGTATAAAGGCAAGAGTCTTGAGACACTGGGAATGAGCCGAATTTGCCAGAAACAGGTGTGTTTGGGAAGAGTCTAAAGAACAGCTTGCAGAGTCCTCTGCCCTGTTGCCCTCCCCACACCTCCTGAGCAGCTACATCTGCAGAGCTATGCCAGCAAAGCTAGTGAAGCCCTCTCCAGTGTTTACAGCAGTTGCTTCAACTCTTCCCAAACTGCATCTGTTGTGGGTGGAGGGCAGGGTTAGAGCCTCCAGAGGGTAGCAATTTGTGAGTTTGCAGCTTGGACTGTGGGGACAACAGGGAATTAATGGGGCAGCAAATGCAGTTTCTAGGGCAGAGGTCCACCTGCACAGATGGGTTGGGGCTGCTAGCCTGTGGCCGGTAGCCTCAGACCTATAACAGAGGACAAGGTGGGCCTTTAGGAAGTGGACGGGGTTGGGCAGGGTAGGGAAGTGTCCAAAAGAAACAAAGGGAAGCATGTCCTTCTCCTCTTGGAACATAACCAGGACTTTGGTTGCTCATGGACTTCCAGAGACACACGTGTCTGCTATGTGGGGGCACTGGGCGAGCCTCATTACAACCCAGGGCATTATTTATAAATGTGTGATTGAGGACAGTAGGAAACACTTGAGTCTGACCACATTGATTAGAGTGCCGGATTCTGTGGACGGCTCTACCATGGGTCTGTGGTTAAGCAATCTACGGCCCGAGCCATTGTCTTATAGTCTATCCTAAAGATAGATAGTATTAACATGATATATGTCTGTATGGAGCCTGAGAGAAGGGAAATCAGACAGAAGGGCTGCACCACTTATTTGGGCAAAGGACTTGGTCACTGAGCTTCAGTTTCTTCATCTGTAAAATTAGGGTCAATAATACTGCCTACTTCTCAGGTTTATTGAGAGGCTTGTAAGAAATAATGCATATAAGTGGTTTGGCCCAGAGTACATAATAAATGCTGACTCCTATTAGCTCTTACCTATGCAATCACCTGAGTTAGGGACCTGGGAGTCATTTCTGTATGTGTGATTTTTTTTTCTTTCTTCCATTTTAAACCTAGTTGGTCATCCAAGCTTGTTGATTCCGTAACACAGTGTTTCTTGAACCTGTTTTTCCCTCCTGTCACTCTTGTAGTCCCCATCATATTTCTTCTGGCCTCTCGTTTCTATGAATCTCTTCAGCTGTTTCCTGCCTCCATTCTCTCCTGCCATCCATCCATCCTGTTGACTTCTGCCAGATTAATAATTCCTCTTTAGTACAAGTCTGATCTTTTTCTTTCTCCTCCACACTCAAATGGCAATCATTCCCATCATCTGACCATAAGACAGAGTCCAACCTTCTTTCTACCCATCACAGCTGGGATTTGAGCTGTAATTTCAAATAATCTCCCTTCAGTTCCCCCTGCCAAAGCACCAGCCACACAGAACTGCACTTTTTGCCTTAGTCTTTCTGATCCTTCATTCCTGCCAAGCTTCCCTGAATGGAATGCCTTCCCTTCTCTGCTTCCCTGAAAAGCTTCTGATTCCTTTAAGAGCCAGCATACATGTCTAATCCTGAACTAGGCCTTCCCTGATACTCCTAGGAAGCCACTCACTCCTCCATGCTCCGTCTACACTAATGCTCACATCTGTTATAGCATTTCTCCCCCTGTACTGGGGCAGCTGAACATGGCTCTCGAAGCCTTTGAGCGAAATCAGGGGTTGGGTTTTATTTGCTTTTGCATCCCCACCTAACTATACGTTCAATGAGAAGATAGTGCTCAATGAAGACTTGTGCATGACCATATAAAAGAATGAATGAAATGAGTGATTGATCATACGGTAGGGGAGGGTGGCACAGCACCAGAGTGGTGTGGAATTGGCCACTGGTTCTCCAAGACAGGTGACATGGGGGTAGGGGAAAAATCACCAGGCTTATCTGAACTAGGTCCATGCTCTGTCTCACATAGCAGTACGTGACTCTCACTTCAATTTTATAAGCCTCAGTTTCTTTTCTTTTTCTGGGTATGGGGTAAGTCCTCACCTTTTCACACCACATGGGCAGTGTGAGAAGCAATTGATGGAGGTGTAAGAGGAAGGAGTCTGTGAAGTACCGCAGGCTATAAGGTTTCAAAGATCCTTGTGTGAGGGCTCGTTGCAGCCCCAGATGACTGCCCCCAGCCCATGGCTGTGCACACCCTGGAGGCAGGCAGCCCTTGGCTTCTCTCAGGCAGATGGATGAATGTATGAATTAAACTGAAGCAGATTGGCCAGCTGCAGTGATGCCAAATCATTCCACAGTGATGCTGTAGGAGGTAGGGTGCAGTACAATGTGCTTGATGGACCTTTTCTGGTAAGACAAAAAAGGAGCCTTAAATAGACCCAATGAAGATGGGAGGCACATGGAGTATGGGTGCTTGGACTTCCCTCCAGGGGGAAACAGCCTGAAGTTTGGGTAGCTGGTCACCATGTGGGATGGTGTCTGACTCACCCTTGTGTTGCAAGTGCCCAGCGTGGCACCAGGTGGATGTGGGCCTCAGGGAGGATTTCCTAAGTGACTGTTGTTCAATCTGCAGTCTTGTTGGGGCTGGAAACAAGGAAAGGCTGGCCTACAGACAAATCTTCAGTAGGCTTCCAGAAAAAGAAGAGGGCCTCCATTGTGAAGCTAGACACAATGGACAAGCTTGGCATGGCTCTTGAATCCTCCCCTATTTCTCTGACTTGTAAAGGGAAAGAAAATTCAGTCCAAAGCCCGTACTCCATGCCCAAAACTTCTATGGCCAACCACCAAATAGCATTATGAACCTGAAGATCTAGCAGGGCTTTGGCAGCCACAGTGACATGCCTAGTGGCCAGGATGGCTGGACAGAAGGGAGG
Organism: Canis lupus baileyi; assembly: GCF_048164855.1. Lineage (NCBI taxonomy): Eukaryota > Metazoa > Chordata > Mammalia > Carnivora > Canidae > Canis > Canis lupus. Next base: position 19,488,152 of record NC_132860.1, on the reverse strand, counting down.
CTCTGAGGGCTCTTACCTGAGGGGAGTATTTGGCCAAATCATGGATTCTTGCATTCATCACCCAGGCAGCTGCATGCTGTTCCCTGGAAAATCAGAGGAAAAGGAATCTCCAGATATGGCCTCATTAAAATATGTGGGGTTACGAGGTAGCTCTCTAAGGAGCCCTGGGATCAGAGGGTTAGCAAAGCCACCATTTTGGCCATTGCAATGAAAGCAACAGCCAACCCTTCTAGTGGTATGGCAAGGCTCTAGAGAATGTTCTCTTTTCTATGTATATAAAAGGTTCTGGGGCTCAGAAACATGAAGCAATCTAGTCTGTCTGACATCACTGGATGAGTTAAGAGCTCTAATGGGAACATAATCAAGTGTTGCAGCTTCATTTTAATGTCAGCACAGATTATAGCTATGCCCATTAGTCATCTGTAGGAACTTGCTCAGAGGCACAGTCCCCAGCCCCTGTGCAGCTTGCCTATCCAGGTCAGCTGAAATGACTCAGTAGGGTGCAAAGGGCATGGATTCAGTAGAAGAATGTCTCTGTCTTCTAAAATAAAAAATCTCTACTAAATAGTCTAATTTTTAAAAATAAGGATTTAATAAAGGGGCACCTGCCATGTTCTGGGCACTGCAGTGGGAGCTGGGGATAGAATGATAAATAAATCTTGCTGAGCATTGTAATGAGACTCCTCAGAAAATATTGGACCTGGTTTAGGCTGGGGAAAAAATGGCTTTGCTGACTGCACCCCCACAGTGGTCAAAAGAAGGAGCCACTGCCGCCACACCTTGCAGAGATTTTCTACCTAAGGCATCTCTGCATCATGAGGTCCAAGAAGACAGGACAAAAAGACTCAGATTGCTTCTAGCTTCTATTCCTTCTCATTAAAGGAATATTCTCTCTCAACACTCTATGTTCCATGTGTCAGTTTATAAACTAAAAAAAAAAAAAAAAGCTAAAAATAAGATGCTTGAACTTTCTCTCAACAAACTGTCAAAATGGCAAACTCTAAGTTTCCCAACCCCCTCCTAGGCTTGCTCCACTCACCATATTTTCCACTTGGACCAGGATGTGGCACATGTATGTCAGTGAATGTCATGGACCAAACAAGGAAAAGAGAAAGTCCAGCACTTCCCAGTGCTCACTGGCATTAAAACATAGCAGTACACAGACTTTTTCTAGTGGATGGATCTTGTGAGTCAGACCATAGTTTGGCACACTAGCATTTCCACTAAATGAATCAATTTAGATGGGAACTTTGCTTCTTGTGACCAGAAATATTTCAATGTTGCTTTGAGCAGAATGGACAATGACCCCATCCCATACAGCTCTGCGTGATGGCTTTTTTTGGTGTGTCAACCTGGCTAAGCCATGGCCTCCAGTTACTCAATTAAAAACAAGAATCGAGGTGTCGCTGTAAAGGGATTTTTGCAGATGTAATAAAAGTCTCTAATCAGTTAACTTTAGGTAAGGAAGACCATCTTGGATAATCTGGGTGGGCCTGACTTAGTTGGAAAGCCCTTAAGAACAGAGCTGAAGCTTCCCCAAAAAAGAGGAGAAATTCTGCCCCGGGGAAAATAACCTTCCTCCCATGCCTATGGAATTCCAGGGTCCCGTGATCTCTTTCTGATTGCCTGCCCAACGGATTTAATTGCTTGGTCACCCCCCACAATCATGTCAGCCAGTGTATTAACTTGCTGGGCTTGCTGTAACAAAATATCACAAACCAGATGGCTCAGAAGAACAGAAATTTATTGTGTCATAGTTCTGGGGGCTGTAGATTGGAGATAAGGTGTTAGTGTGGTTGGTTCCTTCTGAGGGTGCTAATGGTGCCTGTCGCCCAGTTTCCAGTGGTTTGCTGGTGATCACTGGTGTTCCTTGGCTTGTAGATGATTTATCACCCAGTCTCCACCTTCATTCATGTTCACTTGACCTCCTCCCTGTGTGGGTGGCTCTCTCCACATCCAAATTTCCCCTTTTACAAGGACACCGGTCCTGTTAGGTTAAGGGCCCACACTGATGATTCCATTTTAACTTGATTACCTCAGTCAAGACTTTAGCTCCAAATAAGGTCACGTTCTGGAGTACTGGAGGTTAGAGCTCCAACATATCTTTTTGGGATTCTCTGGTGGAGCCCTGGCTGATATATACTCTGTGGGTGTCTCTTGGTCACATTCCCCAAAACAGCTTACCGGAAGCATTGTGGTCTTCAGGTAGTGCATTCCATTTCTCCAAAATCATCGACTCATCCTCTGATCTGGAGATGTTTAAATCTGAATGTAATCATGTACAATGGCTCAGATCACACACAAGGCCAGTGTTTGGGACTACCAGAAAATTACTGTTGTTAGAATTCTGGGGCATCTCAGTCAGCTGGACTATGGGGCATTTTAACTGAAAAGTGGCATATTTTAACTATAATCCAAGTTTGCCGTATGCAGCTGCTTGCATGTCTAACGAGAATGAACAGCTTGAGAAGCTGACACCTGGCTTTGTGGGATTTGGGCAGAATGCTCATGGATGTGAGGACTTGGAGGGGAGTTGTGTTGTTCATGTGCCTAGGGACTGGGGGTTGGTGAAGACATTTCACATTTCCAGGCATCTGTGTGTGTCACACACTTGCTCCTGGCCAAGCGTACCTGATTTCATTTACTCCTCACTATAATTTTTTTAAAGATTTTATTTATTTATTCATGAAAGACACAGAAAGAGAGGCAGAGACACAGGCAGAGGGAGAAGGAGGCTCCATGCAAGAAACCCGATGTGGGACTCGATCCTGGAAATCCAGGATCACGCCCTGAGCCAAAGGGAGATGCTCAACTGCTGAGCCACCCAGGCGTCCCCTCCTCACTATAATTTTATGAGGCATCTATTATTCTCCCACGGTAAGGTGAAGAAAGTGAATCTCGGATGACTCTTAGATCACGCCTCTAATAAGGATAGGCCATGATTCAGACATGGCATCGATCCTCATTTTTCATGGATTCCACATTTGCAAATTCACCTATTCCCTAACATTTATTTGTAACTCAGAACTAACGGTGTTTTCATGATCATTCAAAGCCATATGCAGAGCAGTGAAACACTTGAGTCATCTGATGCACATGTTCCTAGGTGAAGTCCAACAAGGTGACGCTCTGCCTTTTGTTTTACTCTTATACTATAAACAAGTGTCCTTTCCATGGTGTGTTGTGTGCTGTGGGTCTTTTGCATTTTTGTGCTTTTTTGTTGAGGATTTTGCTGTTTGAAATGGCCCTGAAGGTAACGTAGTACTGAAGTGCCATCTAGTGTTCATGAGTGCGAGGAGGCTGTGATGTGCCTTTCAGAAAAACTACTCCGGATAAGCTTTCTTCAGGCCAAGCCACCGTGGTGTGGCTGTGAGTTCAGTGTGAATGGATGCACAAGTTCTATTGAAGAAGGTGACTTTAAACAGAAACACCCGTAAAACCAGAGGCTCCCAGGGACCTAAGCCTTTACTTCCCCTGTGAGCGGTGGTTGAGTGAGTCATAGACCAGAGCTGCTTGTAACTACTGAGACCCACCTGTGTCCATGCTGGGCTCTAAAGGCTGCCATTTACTACCACATGGCGAGGATGGGAATTGGGACCCAAGAAGCTGATGCCTCTGTCTTCTTACCTGTTTCAGGGATGAATGACACTGTAGCCTGAAAGCCTCTGAAGGTGACATTTTCATCCGACTGGAAGCTGATGAGCATGACACCAGAGGAGCTCAGCACAGGGGCAGGGGCAACAAAGCCGCAAAACCGAGCTGGTTAGAGCCCAGCCCAGGCAAGACGGACCGGTCAAGAGCCCAGCAAATACACGTGGCATTGGATAGAAAAAAAGTTGTCCTTTAGGTAATTGTTGAGAAATAAACTTTTTTGATGGGTGTCCCAATTCATTTTCAAAATAGAAGGGCAGTTTGCTTCTTTTTAATAGGGATTAGCTCCAGCAGCGCTTCAATTCTGTTTATCTCTCAAACACTCCCACATGGGAAAGCCACAGAGGGAACTGGTTTGAGCCACAGGGCTTATTTCAGTGGCACTCGCCCTAGATCACTGGGGGGGGGGGGGAGCACCTCCACACCTTCTGTCCAGGTGGCTCTTTGGGCCTCCCTCCCACTCTTCCTGTCCCTGACCAGGGAGAAGGGGGAGTGGTCGTGAGCACTGAGGGTCAAAGGGAAGGGGGCACAGGGAAATGAAGGAGGCTGGAGCCCAATCCCTTTTTATTTCCAAGAAGGAATCACCCGAAAGGACTGGGTCCAAATGCAAACCCGGGGAGCCACAGCTCCAAGGGGCACACACCTACTTCCTCCTGCCCTTCCACATCCCTGTGCACAGTCACATAGTCGGAAGTGCAGTCCCCACTTTCCTCTACTTCCAGGATCTGAAAGGAGAGCTGACAAGACTCCATGTTACATCCAGAGCAAATCATATGAACGAATGACTGATTTTGTGTAAGCGGAGAAATTGGGATTGTTCGTCTTGCCCTGGGATGTGAATGGGGCATTCATGAATGGGTTAAATTACTTAGGAAAAGATGCTATGCCACCGACTCCTCAACTCCAGATATCTCAGCTACCAAACACAAGGGTTGGGGAACGTGCAAATACTTGAGCTCCCTGGTGCCCTCCTAGGAAGAGCGAATAAACAGCCAAGAACCATCTGAGCGATTTGCTAGCACCGGCCTTCAATTGACTCTGAAGGGAGGAGCAGTGGGAGATTCGGGGAGATTCGACTGGTGAGGTAGGAATTTAGATTTTCAACACACAGATGATGGGGGTTCAATGGAGCCTGAATCCTGGGCGAGAGACACAGAGGACTGCGTGGATGGGACAAAGTAGAGATAAATGGTCACTAATGGTGACTGTAGGCACAGAGAGGACAGTGTCGAAACAGGATTCATTCAAACATTTCTATACCCTTCCTGTGATGCTTTCTGGGGTCTAATGATATGCCCATAGTTGTGATTTGTAGCGCTACTTTCTCAGTTCCTCTTGGCTGGGTCTTGCACCACGATGCTGTCACTGCAGGGGGTGAAAGCATCATTTCACTGGTGCACAAGCACTCAGTACACATGAATAGGTGTTTTTGAATTCCTTCTAGCTCTGGCACGTTCAGATTTCAACAGTTTTCTTCTTCCTCCTTCCAGAAATCCACTCATACCTCAACTTTTATCCTCCACCATCAATAACAAATCTTCCCTTAATTCTGCTTCTTCCTGAAATTTCTATTTTGACTATTTGGGTTCCAGAAGCTTTTAGAAAGAGGAGATCTACCCTTCTTTCCTTTGTGTCTTCTTCCACTCATCAGTAAAACCTGTGTGATCTTGCTCCTGCTCGGAATGTCAGGCTAGCTGTTTTGGGTGCTTCCACTCCCACCTGCTCTCTCCATTGTTCAATTGTCAATGCAATTATTTTACCGTTTTTCTGGGGGATGAGCTGAAGACCTGACAGCAAATGCTCAGTCCTCCCCCCTTTAAACTCACTTTCTGTGGTAAATCCAAACTGTGGGCCACACCTCTTTGTTTGCTTGCTTGTTTTGTGTTTTAAGTTAAAGGCTTCATTCTCTGGATGGTCCTAACTGCTGAGTCTCAGGCTTCTTTTTGTCTCTTAAATACATGAGAACCTGGAGGTCTTGTCCATCCTTATTCTTCCCTCTTTATTTTCTACTTTTTCTCTCCTTCATATACTCTCCCTTTTTTTTTAAGATTTTTAAAATTTATTCATGAGAGGCACAGAGAGAGAGGCAGAGACAAAGGCAGAAGAAGAGGGAGAAGCAGGCTCCCTATGGGGAGCCTGATGCAGGACTCGACTCGATCCCAGGACCCCAGGATCACAATCTGAGCCGAAGGCAGACCCTCAACCACTGCGTCACCAGGTGCCCCACTCTCTCGCTTTCAACTATTATTTTAAGAGAAAAACTTCTAACTAAATGCCTACTTCCAACCTCATTCTGACTGGGGTCTTACCTTTAACGACCTGGGGGCCTCTCTGCAGAGGGCCCACTCGTGCTTAATGAACAAACAAGTGGCTACAAACGCTACTGATCAAATGCTGAATACTCTGCATCCTGACATTGAAAAGTCTCTGCACTTTGACCTCAGCCTCACCTTCTACGACCTCTCCCCCTACACCTAGGACTCTCTGACACCAGCTGGTCCCTTAACCTGTTCTGCACCAGCACCTTTGTGCTTGCCCTGTTCCCTCTGTGTGGACAGCTTGCTGTTTGGAGTCTTCTTGGCATTGACTTTTGTTAGCCATTACTTACAAAGCCTTTGGTTAGCAGTTTAATAAGGAAGAAATGCTTGTTCCTAGAAGGGACTAGAAACTGATTAAACCGGGATCCCTGGGTGGCGCAGCGGTTTGGCGCCTGCCTTTGGCCCAGGGCGCGATCCTGGAGACCCGGAATCGAATCCCACATCGGGCTCCCGGTGCATGGAGCCTGCTCCTCCCTCTGCCTGTGTCTCTGCCTCTCTCTCTCTCTCTCTGTGACTATCATAAATAAATAAAAATTAAAAAAAAAAAAAAAAAGAAACTGATTAAACCAGTTACCTGGTACAGATTAAGGGTGCCTTTCAACAGAAAGTAAAGCGCACAATTGCCATCTAGTGGTAAAAGGGGGTAGTTACGGGGAAAATAGGCTGGTCTGTTAATGCATATCTATCAAGAGCCTTGAATGCCAGGGACCAGGGATACAGAAGTGAATAAATCTGATTCAAACACACACATACAGATCCCCACCCCCACCCCCCAAAAAAACAAAACACAAAAAAAACTTCTGCCCTTGTGATTTCTGTGGAGATACCCGAGCAAGGTTAAGGGCAACCAGAGTCAGTACCTTAATTAGGTAGTGTTTGGGGGCTTGAAAAACCCAGTTACAGTTGGCCATGTCACTATAGTCTTCAGGGTAGTGAAGACTCTGTATGAAGCCTTCTTCAAAAAGGACTGTAAAGGAACTGCAGCCTGAATCTGAAACACAAGGGGAGCCGTCCCAACAGTGGCATCACTCAAGCCAAGAGGAATCCTCTTGGGGGCCGCTCCTCCCCCCCACCTCACAGTCTCCCGCAAATGAGGCAGCGGCTGACTCTTCAGGCAGTGTCCACACGAAGGAAGATGTCTGTGTGCTGATTTTCTGGGACCTGCTCATCCCTCTCAACTCACTTGGGGGTGCCATCAGCACGAGTTAGCAGGACTGCACACAGAGGGCCCTGTGCTCCCCACTGCTGTGGAGCTAAGCAGGCCCTGGGGGTGGCGGGGGAGCTCCCTGCTTCTCACCTAATTCCTACGGGGCCTCAGACTTCTCTAGATGGCCTGCATAGTGTGTGATCAAGGTAAGTGGATTTACCAGGAAGGTAGTTTGGCTTTAGAGCTTTATAGGTGAGATTAAACCCAACTGCATAATCGGTGGCATCAGAGATGAAATTCAGCCGTATTGAGCTGGAGGTGACAAGAACTGATGAAGCGAGGCTTTTCCCACAGAACTTCCCTGCAACAGAAGGAGGAAGAGTCCTTGTTCAGGGTCTAGAGAACAGCACCCATTAAGAGACTTAGGGAGAACTGGACTTGTGATGCACAGGGTTGTCTAAGGCAGGGTTTCTCAACTTTGGTACTCATGACATTTTTAAACTGGAACATTCTTGGTGTTCAGGCTGTCCTGTGCATTATGGGATGTTTAACAGCATCCCTGGCCTCTGCTCTAGATGCCAGTAATACTCCCTCTAGTCATGGCAACCAAAAATGCTTCTGAGACATTGCCACTTATCTCCTGGGGGGCAAAAGCAGCTCCTGTTAACCACCGAAATGCTCCTGCATCTCTTGCATAAGGAACCTTTGCCTCCTACTCATAGTTATCCATTGGTACTTTCTTTTTTTGTTGTTTTTGGGTTTGTTTGTTTGTTTTAAATTCATGAGAGACAGAGAGGCAGAGACACAGGCAGAGGGAGAAGCAGGCTCCCCGGTGCAGGGCTCCATCCCAGGACCCCGGGATGACGCCCTGAGCTGAAAGCAGACGCTCAACCGCTGAGCCACCCAGGCGCCCCGATACTTTATTTTTTAGTTGGATGATGCAGTCAAACTCATTTTCATGCCCAGAAAAGCAACATTCTGCCTGAGAGGCCCTGTGCTATGTCTTTATTTTACCAGGCCTGGCAAATGAACCTCGGAAGGCTGGTTCCATGGAAAACAGACACAGCAAAACGAAATGGCTCAGATGCCTTTCCTTTCCACTGTCAATCCTGAGTCTCAAACAGGGAGACGGGAAGTATGGTGTTTACAGATGCCTCAGTGCCAGGCATACCGCAGGCCGGCCCCCTGAGGCCCTGGCACCACAACCGTCCATTTGACACCATGAAAATCTGCTCACCAATAAGTCTGTCTTCTAAGGAATATATTGAGAGGTGACTGTGGTGACAGGACTCTGCATCCAAGTGAGAAACACTGAGCAGCACATGCATTTTCTCTGGTGCCAGCAGGGTCCAGACACACCGTCTACAGGCAGATACATTAAGAAGGTACCATTTCTGAACAGAAAGCGGCTGTCACAGCGCAGTTAACGGGCACAGTCAGCTGGAGGTGACAGGGGAGGAGTGGCAGGGGGCTACTCACTGCTTGCTCTCATAATACAGGTAGGGGCTTTCTGGAAAGTGCAGCTCCCCCTCAGACTCGCAGAGCACATGGTCCTGCTCAGGGCATGGGGCTGGGAGAGAGAGCCATGAGAGTCAGGGTGACCCTGGTGGCCAGCCACCACAGCCCTCCTTCCGGAACCTGTACAGTCACTAGGCCCACCTGGTTCTTCATCACGCATGCTTCCTCGCCTGTGAAATCTTTCCCTGCTGTGGCTTCTGTGATGCTTTATTCTTTTTGTTCTTTTTAGAGTCTGCTTAACCCTGAGATTCAATGATTTCTTCTCCACTATTCTTTCTCTGGCATCATAACTCAATTCTATACATACACGTATTTCCCAGGCTTTATCCCTACTTTCATCTCTCTCTACACAAGCTCTCTGACCAGTCTCTTTCATTCTCTGGGTTTCAGCTATTATTTTACACTCCTGAGCTTCAGACCTGGTTTTTCAACCATCTCCTAGATATCCCCTTAACATGCTACAAATGTTCTGCAAAACTGCATCCACTTCAGATTAGATTACCTTTTTAAAAAAGAGATTATTTATTTATTTGTTTATTTGTTTATTTAAGAGAGAGAAAGAGAAAACAAGCGGGAGGGCAAGGGAGAGGGAATGAGAAACTCAAGCAGGTTCCATGCCAAGCACGGAGCCCAATGTGGGCTGAGATCTTGACCTGAGCTGAAACCAAGAGTCAGATACTCAACCAACCGCACTACTCAGGTGTTCCCTGATTAGATTACTTTTATGTGCCCTTTGTTTCATGTCTCATGCTTAGAACTTTGGTACCATCCTTTGTTCCTCCCTGTCCCTCACCACCCTTCATCCAAGGGACTACCAGGTCCCAATTCCTCTCGTTTCTACTTCCATCCTTTCATTCTCTGACTATTGTCCTGGGTCTCTGGAACTAATGTGTGATTTCCTAAGTCTCTTTCAACCTATCCCCTACATGATGTTCTTGTCCCACCACCAGAGTATTGCTCTAATCCATTTATCTAATTCATCAACTTCTAATTACTCAGTAAATCCAAACTTTTTTGACAGGCATCCAAAGTTCATACCACTTGGTCTCAATTTATTTTCTAGTCTTCCTCACCAAACCCCATCTTCCACATCAAACCCCATCATACTCCACTTCAGCCCCACACACTGGTCTCTTTTACCCTCTACATTTGTAGATCCATCCTTTGGTATTGTTTTTTGACAAAGATGATTCCTTGAGCTGCAATAATTTTCTTTACCTGTATCCTGTTTCCACCTGACAGTATCCTACTGGTTCTTTGTGGGGGGGTTTGTGATTCATCTTAAAAGGTGTCTGTGCTCCAAAGCCCCTTCTGGCTTTTTCACCCAGCCACTCACTTCTCTAGCTCTCAGGATATATTTTCCCCATTGTTCTTTGTAGATGGTTCAACAGACTCACAGAACCAATGAAGATTTGAGCTAACAGTGCCTTAAAGACCAACTGGTCCAGAATCTTTTCTTTATGGATGAGGAAACTGAGGTCCAGAGGTAGGAAGGAGGCTTCCCAAAGTTGCAGAGTAGATTCATTGCAGACTTGCCCTATAACCCTGGGGGAGAGACCTCCGTATACGTGAAGACACTTTCAGGATAAGGCGTGTAGCTTATTGACCACATCTACACCACCTCATCTCCTTGCGCCTGAGTCTCTGATCCAAAGCTAGGATTTAGTAAATGTTTGTTGAGTTGAGGTGGAGTTCTCAAGAAGTGAAATGGGAGCAATTCCAGGGCTCCTTCTGGGTGATAGACTGCCCTGACTGGCAGGGAATGGTTGTGGTTGCCACAAGTGTGGGTAGCTTTATACCCAGAGAGCAGAGAAAGCTCTTGCTAAGACTTTTGATTATAAAGGGAACCTATACTCAGAAATACTAGATATTACTTCCTGCTTTTCATGGAAGGCTGTGAACAATACCCACCTCTGGAGCTCTTTCTCCGCTTCCCTGAGAAAAAAAGAAAGATGATATTCAGGGACTGTGGTATCCTGAACAACATTTCAAGAAGTTAGCATTTCCCTGGCTCCAAAGTGCAGGCATTTTTAAGTCCACATGCAACTAATGAAAATCTAATCTGTGGAAAGAACAGAAGGGATAAATTGACAAAGCAAGAAAGTGGCCTTGGTGTTTTGATGAAATTTTACTCTCCTTATTAAGTGGGCTAATTAAGAAACAAGCCATGATTAGCTTGGAGGTTACACAGAGCAGAGATCATCTGGTCTGCTTCTGTCATTGTTCATGAGAAAGGAGCCTGGATATGGGAATAAGTGACCCACAACCACAAAAGAGTTGCCGGTGTAGGTACAACTGGAGCCGAGGGCTTGGATACCTGCCACTGTACCATACACTTGAAAACAAACCCAAGTACTTACTGAGTGAATTTGAATTAACCCCTTTGGGACAGACTAGAAGCCCCATTAAAGTTGGAAGCTACTAGTTAGAAAACAATTAAGTTGGCTTTGGGGTCAGAAACGAAGCTTCAATTAACCCACTGGTCAGTCTAGTAGAAGGGTGTATACAGACCCTGACCATTTCACCTTTTCAGACTTAATGGCATACCCAGATCTGTGCCAGGCCTGCTCAGCTACAGCATTAATCACACTTTGGGCTGGATCATTCTCTGTCGTGGGTGCTGTCCTGTGCACTGTCCTCAGCAACAGCCATATGTATTACCCACTAGATGCCAGTGGCATCCCCTGCCCCCACTGTGACAACCAAAAATATCTCCAGACATTGTCCTCTGGGATGCAAAATCTCCACTGGTTCATAACCACGATAGCTTGCTATATCTTTCTAGGACAGTTGAGAAGTTAGTGATGAGAATATATCACTAACTGATAGTTTCAACTAAAGGCAGATTTTACAAAACCTAGGATGGATGGCTTCATGTTTCTTTGAATATTTGCTGCACTGTGCACCAAATTTTACTCTTGTTTTAAATTTCGTGTCACAATTCTTGTGTGCTATCCTAAAAACAGAAGCAGAGCCCGTCTGCTCAGTGGTCCTGACTTGCCTAGACAACTGACACTCTCTCTGGCCCTAGCTTCTTTACCTTATGAGCTGGCATTATTACCAATTTGGATGTGTTTGTGGATCCAAGGAAGTACTTTTCTAAGATCTGTGAAGATCCCAGGGGATCCTTGGTCTTCTTTCCGCATGTTGTTTCTCCAGCCTCGGCCACAGCCCAAACCCCAAGAAGTCACACCAGCCAGAGTCCAAGCCCCCTTCTTATTCCGGCACATGAGGGAGCCTCCTGAATCTCCCTGTAGGAGGAAAGAGCCTCTCTTATCATCATTGTCCAGTTTGTGCTCACTCTTTCCCCCTACAAAGATGCTAGATGAGGATCAATGACATTTCTTCACTTGTAATAAGTGAGACTCGGGGACCCAGGAGAAAATCCAAGTACAGTTCACATTAAAATCCTCATATATCACTAGAGACTATCAATTCCACTTCTTTCTTCCCCATCCTAGGGGATGTTTGTTTCATCAAACATCAGACTTTCTTCCTACTCCCCTCTCTCATCCTGCAGACTCAGAGAAGTCTGGCCTACTTGTAAAATTGATCTCAGATCTTGGTCAGTAGGAGGAATGGAAGAAAAGTAAAGTTCTCATTATCCACAAATTGGTAACCTCTAAATAGGAAAAAGCCAGCCATCCTCATCCTTCAGGGGTAGACAATCCTAAGCTCACTGTTGGCATTATCTCTGTTATCTGCTATTTTGGAAAAAGTAAAAGACCTCCTCTGAATCTACACTCCCTGGTAAAAACAGGTTTATACTATATGTTGGCAAATTGAACTCCAATTAAAAAATTAAAAAAAAAAAACAGATTTATAAACTGTGCCTTTATTTTGATTTGACTTCTCTTATCATTCCTGTCCCTTCTTTCCAGGGTCCAGTCTTACCCCTCACTGATGGCAAAGCTGAGGGAAGCTCTACCTGGGACATTTCAACTCAGCCACTCCCACCTACCTGACATGCATCTCCCCCTCCATCTGGGAAGCCTGTGCAGAGAAAGGTCCGCCCACTAACAGGTTTCTTTAGGGTTAGTAGAACTGCCATACATTCCTCTTGGTTCAAAATGGGCAGGTTCACTTCCTGCAAGACTTTCGAGAGAACGCCATCTAGAAAACACAGAAATGAGAGCCCCAGCAAGGCACTCTCACCCTTCCTAAGTTGAAAATGCCCCATTCAGGTTGGTATGTTTTAGAAAAGCCTGAATTTCTGTACAATGGATATTCTCTTTTAAAATGTGTACACAATTGTTTTTAAAAAAAATAGATTAAAAACTGTATTTTCTGACTACCCACTAGAGAGTTCTGACATCTGATTAAGAGAAGTGGCATAGAAGTTCTTACCTTCAGCGGAGCGGCCCCAGCCTGCAGTTGTACAAATAAATCCAGCCTCAAATCGTTCCTTTGGCTCTGGAAGACACATGGGCCCCACAAACTGGCCTAAAGAAAAGAACAGGGCAGGGCTTGTCTCATCCATGGAGGAAAGGACACCCTAAGCCACTCACCAATTAGGTGGTTCCCAAAAGAACTCATGAGAGTTGTGATATCTGTGCCTTGCACCTCCAGGGGTCACTTATCAGACCAAGAAAGACTCTCTCCTGTCTCCACATAATCCTATATCTGCAGGCACAAGCAAAAAGAGTTTCATGTAAGGGACCCTTCACCCCAAATCTTTGTCTTAAAATGCAGGACCCAGAACTGTTCGACATATGCTACATAACATACATTTAGAGAATGTGCTATGGAGCAGAAGTTATAGGGAACATGGGTTAGATGATTTGCAGTGAGTTTATCAAATGTTTACCAAAATGGAAGGCACCATCCATCTTCAAAAGAGCAATGTCATAGTCCATTGGCTTCTTGATGGAGAAATAGGGGTGTATGATGATAGTTTCAATGGTGAGGGTTTGCTCCTCTTGCTCTATATGGCTCAAGTCATGTTCTCCAGCAGTAACATTGAAAGTTATTGCAATATTTCTATGAAGAGGAAGCAGTAGAATGAGTGAATTTCATTTAGCCTTTGAGGACACTTAACAACGGTTGACAATCTGGCCTCTTTAAAATGACATGTATGGATAATGTGGTTGTGAGGATGCTGAACAGAGAAAGTGAGAATGATTTCATCACTACTAGTTAAAATGCAAAGGTTCCCAATTTAAGTGGGGGACTAATAAAGAATGGCTTCAGATGGAACCAATAATATGATAAATTGAATACTTTGCAGTGCTATTCATAACATGTCTAAAAATGCATATGTGTTGTAACTTGGGGGTCTGAAGCCATAGTGGACTTTATTCAGCTACCCAAGTTGGTTGGCCTGGCTGCAGTATCTGTGATTCTTTGAGAATGATCTGTGATTCCCCCTGAGTATGCTGCTTTCATGTCAGAGATCTAATGCTTAATGTATATTATGAAAGACATAATAACGTCATAATTCTGATATCTCTGAGAGCATGCACACACAAGGCTTGAGACTGATTAAAACAATGGGAGGTGGGGATCTTCTCCTTACCTCCTTTATGTTTGTAATTTACATGGTGTAAGATGGGAAAGACCATTCTATTTCTCTTCATCCTGTAGCAAAATTATCTGAAAGGAACTTGGTAGGGTGCATTGAGGTGGATTAAGAACTTTGGGCTTACCATTTTTGGGGACATTTCATTCCTAAATGAAGTTCTGTATAAACTTCTTTTATACAGAATTGGAAAGGGCATCATTTTCTCTTGGTATATCTCCCTGAATCTTGGCTATGTTTGGTACCTAACCTAATACATAGCATTTCTTTGCCTAATTACTTGCCGTGCTACAGTGAAATGATCCATTGACTCTTCTTTAGAACATCAACTCTGGGAAAGCAGGAACCACATTACTTATCTCTGTATCTTTGGTATCTACCAAAGTGTCTAACACCAAGTAAATATCCATGGGATGTTTGCAGACTTGAAATGAAAGAGGGTAAATATGGGACGTGATCTTGATTGCAGCCTGGTGACTATCCAGAGCATTAATAACAATAGAACATTTATTAGAGTACACAGGAAATTAGATAAAGTAGGGAAGTTGTTAGATTGAAACTCGGAAGGGGCAGGACCAGTTGGAAAGCAGAGATGGGATCCTTATTGGCTTCCTTCTGTTTTTTTTTTTTTTTTATCATTTTTAAAATAATTTTTTATCATTTTTTTCTTCAAATTTTTATTTAAATTCTAGTTAGCTAACATACAGTGCAGTATTGGTTTCAGGAGTAGAATTCAGTTCTTTTGTCAATTTTTTAAGATATATAATGAACCAGATTCTTTTTTTCCCTGAAATTTGAGAATTTTCACAAATACATCTTTGTGATACTTGTTTTCATTTAGATGTTATTCTTTAATTACTTCCAGTCATATTTAAGTAAACAAAGTATTCTACTCCTGCAAAGAAAGTATGTTTTCTACCTTATTCAGTATCCTCTGACAATGTTACTGAGCCCTGTTTGTGTTATATATTTTTGTGTTAAAGCGTACATTACACATTTCCAGGTTTTAATAGAGTTATTGCTGCTGATTCTAAGGGAGAGGGAGGGTAATCATGAGCTAGGCCTTCCCTACCTGTTGGCAACACAATGAGCAGCCGTAATCACCCACTGTGCAGAGATGATGGTCCCACCACAGATGTGCTTCTGCCTTCGTTTCAGAGACACCTGAATTGCAAAGAGCCTAAGTGAGCAAGTTAATGCCCTCCCGCCCAAACCTGGAGACCGAACTTGTTCTGAAAAATAGACCCAGATATCTTACTCACAAATATTAGAAATTGTGGACTGTGAAGGAATAAAACCTATCCCACGACAGCTCAGAAAGAAGAGCAATGTTGGAACCAGAACATTCCCAACCTTGGTCGGGAGAAGTAGTTAAGTTGAGATGGTTGGCTATCAGCGTTTAGTAAAGTTGGTAGTAAAAATTGT
This sequence comes from Canis lupus baileyi, assembly GCF_048164855.1. Lineage (NCBI taxonomy): Eukaryota > Metazoa > Chordata > Mammalia > Carnivora > Canidae > Canis > Canis lupus. The sequence continues at coordinate 19,472,575 of NC_132860.1, read as the reverse complement.
TGGTATTTATTTATTTTCATAATATTGTTGACCCAGACTATTACTCTAACAATATGAACAAAGTCTGTGAATGAAAAAAAAGAAAGAGAAGTATGAGATACAGCAGAGTCCAGATAAATCGTTTTGGGAGAAAAACAGGTGAAGGCTAAGGAAATCTTCCAACACATGCTTCAATTTCTCCAAGCCTCTTAGAGAAATATCAGTACCTACAATTTTCTCACGCACTTAGCTATTTGGCCTCTACCACTACTTCAAGCCTATTGTTTTACTCTACCCCTACCAATTACTTTCTATCCTTGTTCATATTTGACTCTAAAACGGCTTCCAGGGTACAAGTAAATACTTTTAATTCCATTGTCAGAATTTGAAAAGCAGCCATTTATTAGGATTGTCACATTTTGACCAAAAGTTGTTCAAGGAACAATTTAAAAAATTAATACAAAGAAAAAGAGTAAGTAAAAGTAAATAAAACCACCGACTATGACTTGAATATGAACTTCAGAGTTGATTAGTCAACCAATTAACCAAATTAGCAACTGATCAATTAACTCTTCAGCCAAGTAATTAATCCATCAGTTAATCAAATGACACTGATTCAGCCATGCAGTCAACATACTGAACACAAACTCAATCAACCAAACATTACTAAACATCCACTGACCAAAAGATGTGATTGACTTAAACAAAGTAAAAGTAAGGAACTATTACTTACAAAACTAAGAGGCAAGAATACAACATGGCTCTCGGGGTAAAGAAAGTTGGGAGAATTTCAAAGACAAAAAATGTAAACACCATAGGCTAGAGACAGAGGCACAAAGGCATTTTGATGGCAATGGGAAGCCATGGATATTAGACTGAGAGAGAATTATTAGGACATCAGCTTCTAAGGAGGCAGTATTCTTGACTATTCCCTAAAAGGTCCTATGGTATAGGTATAAACCTCCAAACAGAAAGCAGACCTATAGATGTGACACCTTTGACTTTCCTTGTCATCTTTAACTATAATGAGATAATTTGCTGAATGAATTGGCTTTTTAATTATAAATTGAAGTGGGGTTTTTTTAGCTTATTAAAGTGGGATTTTATCTGAGGGGCTGAAAGTTTGGGTGGGCATTTCCAATTTTGGGGGCAAACCAATAGTGCATGTAACTATTCTGAATGTAGATTTTCCAGAACTCGATGGATGGGCATCGTGAGGGACCTGGATCCTGGCACACACTTATGAGATCTCTGGTGATGAGTTAGGCAGAATGGAGTATACTAAATAGTAATGTGTTTCAGGGACATCCATTCCTAAGAAAGCTCATAGTCTACCCACCAGAGAATGTTCCCTGAGACTTACCTGCCAGGGGTAGGAACCCTTTTCTACTTGGCCTCCCCCAACAATGCGACTGAAAATGTTAAGGTATTTCCAAGGCTGTTTCTTCACCAAACTCTGCCCACAAGTGGGAGCTGGGAAAGAGAGAAGACAAAATTTAGTGATTAGATAGCCCCTAGAATTGAGAGATACAGGAAACTTTTCTGAGCAAGGAAAAACTGTAGGACACAGAGCATGTAGAAAGATTACAAAATGCTTTTATGTTAATCATGGGATTTGTTGTGTTCATAGGATTGTTCAGCTTTTGTCGCATATAACAGGTATGTCATACTTTTCTAATATGAAGATTAAGGGCCTCAGAGGTAGATCTCCACCAGGTTAGCCAGAATATAGTGCCCTTGATTCTGAGCAATCTGGCCCCTTGTGGGCTCCTCACAGCACTCTACTTTTATGACATTTATCACAGCCATTATGGTTGTTTCTATGTCTTTCAACACAACTAGACTGTGGGTTTCTCAAAGATGGTAACTTATCTTAAAAATATCTAAATTCAAAATATCTAGAATAGTTTGTGTTGCATAGAAGCTGCTCAGTTAATTGGTGATGGATATGATGCCATACTCTGCCTTGGATTATAATTGTGTGTACAACTTCTCTGCTCCACCCAGGAGATCAAGTCTGAGACCATGGTCCATGCTACCTGACACACTGTCAGATAATGGATTTCACTCTCAGTGAAAGTGGAAAGTGGCAGGTTGGTCAAGAAGAGTAGAGTAGAGAGAAGACGATGCCCTAATTCACATACCAGAGTGGTATTAGGCTAGAAGGATTGCCAGGTAATGGCAAAAAGAGCTCTTTCCTTTTTGGTGAGAAGACTTTATCCCTGAAAAAAATTGCACTTACGTATTTAATGTCAATGGATTTTTTGACTCCTCAACTAGCAGATGAGCTGGATTAAAGATGCTTAGGACTGCCTGGTAATCAAGGATGGCATACTTTCTGTCCCTTCATCAGATCATTCTTTTTTTACATGTTTTCAAGGTGGACCTAGAAAGCCCTGCCTCATGATCACCACTTTACATAACTGGACCCTCTATTCCTTATTCCTCAGCTTAGTCATCACCTCAACTGAGAAGTCTTCCTTGACTTCCTCAGGCTGTGTTAAGGGTCTCTCCTGTACTGTGTAGTACTCTTTCCTCCCCGCTTTTATAGATTGTGCCATGTAGTATTGTGATAATGAGTTGTTTTTCTTGCCTCTCATTACCACATGAGCAAAAAGAAACCTATGTTTTATTCATCTCTGTATTTCCAAGGCTTCCCACAATTCCTAGCATACAGCATACACTTAGGAAAATTGGATGGATGAACAAATCTTTGTTTGCTTTCTGGAGAACATATTCTTAATCTATTTAGATTAATATGTTAAAATATACAAAGCTCTTTCAAATAATTTCTCACTTAATCCCCATTCTATGCCTGTCAATCAAGCACCATTGCCCCTGCATTACAGATGAGAAAATAAAGAATAAAATTCAGCTAATTAACAGCAAAGGATGGATGTAACACTGAGCCTTTTGATTCTGACCCCAAAGCAGGCCTGACAGTGAATCAAAAGCTTAATTTCTGTTTCAGTTGAATGAAACCATAAATAAATTAGACACAAAAATTTACTATTTCTTGAACTCATTGAAGCAAAGACAGAAAACAAGATGATTCTTGGGCCTGGCACAACTCTAACTATGGAGAAGCCTGCCAAGAACTGTTCTCACCTTATGTTACTTGAGGAAAAAAAGACCATTCATAATACACTACAGTAAATACAATTCATATTTTCCAGTAAGATAATTTTCCAAAAGTTTATAAATGCTTCCAAATATATGCTGATTTCCAGAATTTGCTCCATGAAAAAGGATGGGATTGTGTAATGTGTCCAAATAAGTGAATAATTCCAGTTTTCTCCAGATCAATGCAACTTGTCCAAGTTGTATTCCATGAATGTTTTATGCAGTTTATATGCTAATTACAGGAGAGAAGCCAAAATAATTACGTGAAAAATAGATCTCTAAATACATCTGCTTCTGTTTTCCCAAAGACATATTGAATGGAGTTTTGATGCCCATTGCCAGCAAAGGTTACTCCTTCAGATAAAGCAGTTATAGAGTTTGTTTGGAACTTACCTTTGGGGAGAGAGACAGTTGCAGATTTACCTTGTTCCAAACAAAGCATTCCAAGTAGTAAGATCAGCTTATTCCTGCTCAGAGGCATTTTGAGACTCAGAGCTTTTCCTTGGAATTTTAGAAAGACTAAAGAACCAAATAGAAAGCCTATAAAATCAGCAAGAAGCCAATTTAAAAGAAAGTTATTTATTAACCAAGACTTGAGTCATTCAACTATGTCCATATGATGTTTCTGAATGTGGTTTCTTGCAAATATCTTTGTAAGATGTGGGAAGTCAACCACAGAAGCATAATCTTGATAGAGCAATATTACATGTCTCATTACACCTACATCAATATGTTGTTTCCCCCGGAGTATATTGGCCAGCCAAGTGGTTGGTGTCTAAGGTTTTATCTGCAAACATTACTTGCTTCTCAGTATATATGTTACCACTTTCTACAAGAGGACTGAATATCAAAGTCGTCCTCATTTGCAAGGTTATACTACATGATTGCAAACGACCATCAGAATATGCCAAAACAGGGATCCCTGGGTGGCACAGCGGTTTGGCGCCTGCCTTTGGCCCGGGGCACGATCCTGGAGACCCGGGATCGAATCCCACGTCGGGCTCCCGGTGCATGGAGCCTGCTTCTCCCTCTGCCTGTGTCTCTGCCTCTCTCTCTCTCTCTCTCTCTCTCTCTGTGACTATCATAAATAAATAAAAATTAAAAAAAAAAGAATATGCCAAAACATTTTTCTTTCTCTTATTTTCCAATTGTAAATGTGTGGTTATAGTCATGTGTTAGCAAGGAAAGGGAGAAGAGGAAAGATCATTTGATAGTACATTCAGGACATCAAGCTGCCAGTCATTTAGGTATTGTCCATAGGGGCATTTGTCAATCTTCATTTTCTCACCATTATTTATATTTATAGAAGGCAAACACCAAATCTTTACTTCTACACCTGGTATAATATGTGGCACAGGGAGGTAGCTCTGATGATATACAAGTCTTCCTCTTCTTTGAGTCCTTGGCACATGGTCAGTGTGTGAGAAACACTTGTGGATTGGTCAATGCTATCTATGCCCACATAGGAATATGAGATTTTTCTGTCAACTTTACAAATTATCTGCCCAAGTGAGCAAATATCAAACCAGAAGCCTTTAACTTCCTTGTGGCAACTTTTGCCCTTCTACAAAATAAATCTGTAAAAATACAACACATGCAAATAATATAAATGCAAAACAAAGAAGGAAGGACCCTCAAAACCCCAAGTGAGGCATTCCCACAAACACTTAATCCTGAAGTTGGAAAATTTTGGCTGTTGGTATGGGAATTGGTATCAACCATAAAAGGTAATCAAAGTATAAACTATAATCAAAATCTCAACTTCACATTCAGTGGGAGAGTGGGGCATTTTTGTTGACTGCCACACAGAAATGTCTTGGGATCTTGCTTATTCCTTTAGCTCAGGGGAAGACATTTCCTTTAGGTGCTCATATCAACACATTCAACACATATCACAGTTATCAGTGTTAGCAACACACTCCCAATATGAAACTGGTCATTAAAATTTTTTAATCTAATCTCTTGAGAATGTAAACTATGACACCTTGCTGTTAAAATCTTTATCTTTATGGAGATTGTTTCAGGTTCTAGGATGCTAAATTTCTATAAGGCCAGGTCCCCAAGCCTCCTGGAGATCTACAGATTATAATAACTGTACATTGTAGTTACTTGCAGAAAGGGATACATTGAAGTGTTGCTTGGCATGGTAGTATAAAAATCAATTTTTCAACCATGAGACTGTAGAATCTTTTGGAAGGAAAAAATCTTTCTTGGGAATTTTAGAACAAAATCTATACCAAATATACATTTGGGGGTTCAAATTTTACTGTCTTCTTCTTTTGTAGACCTTCAAGTTGAGAAAAATAGCATCAAAATTTATCCTGAGCCAGTGATCTAGAAGGCAGCTAGCAGAAATAAAGAACAAAAAAAACTTATTTGGGAGGACATACTCTCAACCCAGGCTAGATAAGAGTAACAAAGATAAAACCCCACTAAAAAAAGATGTGCACAAAATTTAAAATTATAAAAGAGTAAATGCAAAAACAAACAGAAATAATAAGAGTATGTCAGCAGACACATCAAAGAGCAGATTTAGACCATCAAGAACTTCAAGTAATAGAATGGTCTAATAGACATTATAAAATATTGATTAGTATTTTTGAAGAAATAAAAGAACAAGAAGTCTCAGAAGGGTTTTTGTTTTAGAAAGAGCATAAAAATTTGAAAAAAACCCAGAGTCTAGAAATAAAAAAATATATTCAGAAAAAATATAGATTAAACAGTAGATTATACATAACTGAAGAGAGAAATAATGAGCTTGAAGGTAGGTCTTAGGAATTACTCAGAATATCATACACACATACACACACACATACATATTTATATATTTACACACAGATGCAAAGAATGAAAAAGCGCAATTTGGCAATATCTATCAGAATTTAAATTGGGCAGTTTTTGATCCAGTAACTCCACTTCTTAGAGTATATCCAAGGGTACTACTGTTATATAAGCACAATGAAGCCTTGGCAGGGTATAGCTAAATAAACAATGATTTAATACTTGGAATACCATGGATCTTTACAGAGAATGAAGGAGATTAATACATAATCACAAGGAATTATCTAAAAATATTTTTGAGTAAAAGAAAGCAATTTCAGAATAATGTAAGCAGTAACATCATTTATGAAAAAAACACATGGAAATCAGGAACAAGGAAGAGATTCTTGGTTATCCAAAGGGAGAATTGAGATAGAGATAAATATGACATAGGGAAAGGAAGAAATATCTTCAATAATTGCTATTTTAGGAGTCCCGATTTGGTGGAGGATTTATGTGGTAAGCAGGAAATGCCAATGCTGAATTAAATCCTGGGTCAGTTTCACACAGAGAAAAGCACCCTGGCTCTTCTTGCAACTCCTTGAGGTGTGATTAACTATGAACTACAAAATAGGGTTCAAGAAACTAGTTCTAGGCACATTGTCATGGCTGTTATAGCCCACTTTAGTTGTGTTGTCCCAATCAAGTTTTAAAACTAGGGTGACATGGGTGACTCAGTGGTTGAGCATCTGCCTTTGGTTCAGATTGTGACCCTAGAGTCCTGGGATCGAGTCCTACATTAGGCTCCCTGCAGGAAGCCTGTTTCTCCCCTGCCTATGTATCTGCCTCTCTCTGTGAGTCTCTCATGAATAAACAAAATCTTTCTTTTTCTAGGATTTTATTTATTTATTCATGAGAGACACAGAGAGAGGCAGAGACAAGGGAAGCAGGCTCCATGCAAGGAGCCCAATATAGGATTCAATCCCAGGACTCCGGGATGATGCCCCGAGCCGAAGGCAGACGCTCAACCGCTGAGCCACCCAGGCATTCCGAATAAACAAAATCTTAAAGAAGTTTTAAAACTAATTAGATGTTTGCCATTGTAATACCTATATACAAGTAATGAGAAGAATAAATGGAGCCCCTGAGACCTTAGTGAGTATCTCAGCCAGCATAATGGTGTAGGCATACCTAAATGCACCTAATTTTCTCAATCTCCTTGGACTTTCTCCCACTGGATTTTCAGTGGGATGTTAACAAACCTGTGCATATCTGATGCTGAAGTCAAGGTTTTATATTCTTTATAAATCCTATATAAATAATCCCTGACATATAGAAATGATTTCTAGAATTTGTCACTATCATAACATTTGACCAGCAGGTAACCTTCATTCTTTGTTATTGATTTATAAATGTCCTTCGCGTTTGTAGTAGAAGCTGATAGTTGCTTATTTGAAGTAGATTTTCATTTACAGATTATTTGTTTACTACCATCCATTACTAGGTATAAACATGCACCATCTTACTTAACACAGCAGCCATGTGAGGTAAATATTATTATGTTAACTTTTAAAATAAGAATATTGGATCTCAGAAGGGTTATGTAAAATTTTCAAGATCATCTGGCTCATAAGTGACAGACCTTAAATTTATTGCCAGAGCTTTTGGTTCTAAAATCTTATTTTCTTTTTTTAAAGATTTTATTTATTTATTCATGAGAGACACACAGAGAGAGAGGCAGAGACTTAGGCAGAGAAAGAAGCAGGCTCCATGCAGAGAGTCTGATGTGGGACTTGATCCCAGGACTCCAGGATCACGCCCTGAGCCAAAGGCAGACGCTCAACACTGAGCCACTCAGGCATCCCTAAAGTCTTATTTTCATTGCAGTAACTATATGTTATGTTTTCCATATCATACTGGTACCCACATCCTATCTTGAACTCATTTGAGTCTTTCAGGTATATATTTTCTTTTTTTTTTTTTTTAAGATCTTGGGATCATACCCTGAGCCAAAGGCAGACACCCAACCACTGAGCTACCCAGGTTCCCTGTATATATTTTTTTATAAAAATATAAGACTTGGGCAGCCCCGGTGGTGCAGCGGCTTAGCACCGCCTGCAGCCTAGGGTGTGATCCTGGAGACCCTGGATCGAGTCCCATGTCAGGCTCTCTGCATGGTGCCTGCTTCTCCCTCTGTCTCTCTCTGTGTGTGTGTGTGTGTGTGTGTGTATGAATAAATAAATTAAAAATCTTTATATATATATATATATATATATATATATATATATATATATATATGGCTTGTTTTAGATTTGTGTCCTTTAAACCCCTGATACAATCATGGATTGGCTAATGAAACTTGAGATTTAGCATTCTTACATACTGTATCAGGTTAATTCGTGTGTAAAGTTGATTGGATCACATTGGTTTAATCATCACTGCAAAGGGTACAGTTTTTCTTAGTAAGACTGACTAAGGGTACCAATAGTTATTTATCTGCATATTTTGTAAAAAAAAAAAAAAAAAAAGCAACTTAATGTTGAGGGTTTTTTGTTTTTTGTTTTTTTGTTTTTGTTGAGGGTTTTTTTTAAGTAGCAAATACTCCATTTGGAAAGTCAGGGATCTACACAGGATCAACAGTGTTCCTTTCAAAAACAGTTACATTTCTTCTCTTTCAAGTAGCAGACATCTGATATTCTATAGTACTTCCAAAATATCATTTGATATTTGGTAATAGTTTTGATTTTATAGTACTTGCTGATTCTTTTCATTGTTTAGTACTTGCTTTTTCAGTGGGTCTGGCTTATTTCTTGCTGGGATGCTAGGATGCTGGGGTGCAGGGATGCAGGGATGCGGGGATAGTAGGATGACCTCAAAACTAGAGGTACCTGCAGGTTAGTTGATCTTCTCTTTAAAAAAAAAAATCCTATGTTGGTATCGTCTTCCCATTTCCTCTGACTCAGAATATTTCCCTATTCTATCCACTATGCTGTCTTTACGATTGCTACCCACGCCAGTACCACATTGCACCTGGAATACTATAATATTCTGAAAGGTCTTTCTGTTAATTCTCTCACTCCTCTAGAAGTTAGTCCCCTTAAAGTAGCCAGCGTTATCCTATCGTTATGTAAATTAGATCATGACATTCTCTTTTACATTTTGCACTGTCTTCCCATTGCACTTAGAATAATGTTTAAACTCATTATGACTCACAAAGCCATAGGTGATCTGGCTTCTGCCTAATTCTTGAGTCAATCTTGTATCACTACCCACCACATGGGCTTAGCTGTTCCTCAAAAATGCAAAGCTATCACTTTCCTTGCGATTGCAGTTCACACTGCAATGCTCTTCCACTCTATCTTAGCATGGTTGGTTTGCTTGTGTCATTTATGCATCATTTAAAATATCCCACATCATTTTTGGTTGGTTGAGATTTCCCTTTTTACATGAAAGCTCACTTCTGCATTCTGAATATGTCTTTCAATCCTTAAGTCAGCAGTTTATCCAAGTATTTTGTTGAGGATGTTTTAGGATATTTCATGTTCACAGCATTGCTTAAACTGAAAGTCTGTTTTAATTTTTGCATTTTTATGATTAAGCCTACTCATGAAATTTTGTTATTGTTGAAATGACCTCTTGATATTCCTTTCATTGTGTATTACTGTCTTGGTCTCACATGGCTGGCATAATATGAGCATGGAAGCATTTTTCCCACCTATTCTATATATGTTATTCATATGATTATGAAAAATATCTTTTTGTTAGGTCTATTTAGTCCCTAAAGTACAATTAATAATCCAAAGTGGATTTATTTCTCCTGTTGTCCTTAGGGTTAAACTCTACATGCAGCTTCCATTTACAGCCAATCTGTGATTATATTAATCAGATAAAGTGATGTTATGCTCTTCTAACAAATCAACCCTGGAAAGTCAGGGTATCTAACACAGCATAGATTTGTTTTTCACTTCTAGTATGTCTCCAGTGTATTCTCTATTTTCCACATTCCTTCAAATCCCAGGCTGGTGGGAGGTACTACTATATTCTAGTTGTATCATATAGAATATATCACTGTGGAAGAGAAAGAGAAAGCTGTCCATTGGTAATTTAATTTGATCTAGAAGAAACAGTGCATTTCCTCAACTAGCCCATCGGCATGTACCATTCACAGTCTTACCTAACTACAAAGGGGCTGGCAAATGTGGTCTCCAAGGTGAACAAGGTAGGAGCAGATTGGATATTGCTAAACACCAGCTTAAAGTCAATCCCTTTGACCATTCTGGTTCTCATCAGATGTAAGGGTTCATTCAACAATCTGAACTGATCAAATGACGCAAATGAATGTTAACTGTGCTCTGATCTGAGTCATTGGTCTCTTTGTATCTTTGGCCTTAAAGTAATGGACATTAATATCTCAAATCATGCTTGGAAACATTTTGTAGAGTGTAAGCATTAGACAAAAGGGATCTATGTTTTGATTTTTTTAAGTTTATTTAAGTAATCTTTATATCAAACATGGGGCTTGAACTCACAGCCCCAAGATCAAGAGCCTCATGCTCTTCCAACTGAGCCAGCCAGGCACCCCATTTTGATTTTTTAATAGGGGGAATGGAAAAGTAAATATGTTACCTATGAGATCACTGAATTTATTGAATATACTTGTTATTTATTTCAATAGGCATTATTACAAATAAGATGGAGACTGAAAACCATACAATGGTGACAGAGTTCATTATTTTGGGGTTGACAGAGGATCCTACACTTTGTATCATCTTCTTTGTGGTTTTTCTAGGAATCTATGTCGCTACCCTACTGGGCAATGTCAGCATAATCATGCTGATCCACAGAAGTCCTCAGCTTCACACCCCAATGTATCTTTTCCTCAGCCATTTAGCCTTTGTGGATATCGGGTATTCCACGTCAGTCACACCCATTATGATTGTGGGTTTCTTAAGAGAGAGAACTACTATCCCTGTTGCTGGCTGCATAGCTCAGCTTGGCTCTGATGTTATCTTTGGAACAGCTGAGTGCTTCCTGCTGGCCGCCATGGCCTATGATCGCTATGTGGCCATCTGCTCTCCACTTCTCTACTCTACACACATGTCTTCCAGAGTCTGCATCATCCTCTTGGCTGCTTCCTATCTGGGGGGATGTGTGAATGCTTCATCATTTACTGGCTGTCTACTGAGCTTGACTTTCTGTGGACCAAATAAAATCAATCATTTCTTTTGTGACTTCCCACCACTAGTAAAGCTTTCTTGTACCCATATTTATGTTGCTGAAACATCACCTGCTATCCTAGCCGGGTCCATCATTGTAATCACACTGTTTATCATAGCTATTTCATATCTATACATCCTGCATTCAGTCCTAAATATGCGCTCCCCTGAAGGAAGACACAAGGCCTTCTCCACTTGTACTCCTCACCTCAGTGCAGTCACTTTGTTTTATGGGACAGTCACATTTGTTTATGTCATACCCAAGTCAGATTACTCGTCTGATCATATTAAAGTGGTGTCTGTGTTCTACTCAGTGGTGATCCCCATGTTGAACCCCTTGATCTATAGTCTGAGAAACAAAGAGGTTAAAGAGGCCACGAGAAAATTGATGGCTAGAAGACATTGGTTATTTTGAAAGCAATACAGTGTGACTCTGGAAACTCGAAAATGATAGCTTCCAGAACATATGTGATAGATGTTTATGTTTTCCATTAGCCTTATCACTTTATGTGAAGAGCAGTCTTAAATACACAACTGCAGTATGTTAATTAATGCCAAGTTTAATTTATAATTTTCTAGAGTCACAAAATATATCATTTCATGAAATTCTGCTGGGTCCAAATCAAATGTGTATGTTTCGGGGTTAGGAGACTTGGAAAATACAATTTCACTTTTTCTCTCCTTTGTTCATTGTCTACAGTCCATGATTTGAGAGTGTTTTCTTTCTCTTCTGTTAGGTTATATATTTTTAAAATATTGTCTTATAAATTAACATCTTAGAAAGTATCATGTACTCAGTGGAAATGCAATTGATGTAGTGTTTTCAGTCCAGATAACTTTCTCTGGAAGACTTGGCCTGTCTTATACAGGGTTGTCATAATCTTTTGAAATAGTTATGCTGGAGTCTTGAAAGATCTTATTCCTACCTAAAATAAGACCAAAAGAATACATTCCATAGTTTTGTCACCAAGATGACTCAATCCACATGACACAAAGGGAATTCTGAAGACTGAGACTTTGAGAGCTTTGAGAATTCCCAGTAGTTTTTCACATTTCTCAAAGGTTTGTCTGCAAACACTTGTCTTTGGACTTTTGCTGACAAGCCTTTGATTAGTAGGAAAAACTACCACAGAGTGGTGCTAGGAAGGGGGCTATGGCACAGTGGAGCTTTTTTTAAACAGGCCAGTTGGTATTTTCAGGGTATAAAATTATGAATTTAGATACCCAGGCTGTTGCACACATGGAATATGCCTACCATCCTTCTTTGTAATATCTCCCAGGGTGTTCATTGCCTCCACTTTTGTCATGGCTTTATTTTAGATGTTTATGATTGAGCCTGGATAGTTTTTAGCCTCCTTAATTACCTCCCTGCCTCTAGAACTTTCCCCATGACTTCTGATTAATCATGTTTGAAGAGTAAAATATGGTTTTCCAATTTTTACAAAAATGATGTATGTCATAAGAATCCTAGAGCAAGAGTAGATTCCAACTCTCCCCAATTCAAAGTTCCCAGCATGTAAATTAGTGAAAGTATAACTCTTTGCAAACAGTCGAGGGTATAAAGACAGCCTACAGAAAGAGCTGGCTTAAAGAAGTCCTGGTAACTCAGTCATCTTGTGGATGAAGTTATTTATCCATAGTTTTCAAAAAAGATAACACCAGAGAATCCCAGGCTAGTCACTAGATTTTACAATGAAGCCATCAGGCAGTGTTCCCTCCCATCTCCCTGGACCTCTTATGTTCCACATTTAAAAAAAAAAAAAAAATTTAAATATTTATTTGCATATCTTCTTTTGTGTAATGTCTCTTCAGGTCCTTTACCAATTTTATTCTCAGATTGTACTTTTCTTATTGATTTGGTTTTACTATAATCTGCCTATAAATCCTTTGTCAGCTTTGTACATTTTATTTTTTTTTTAATTTCTTATTTACTTATGATAGTCACACACACAGAGAGAGAGAGAGAGGCAGAGACACAGGCAGAGGGAGAAGCAGGCTCCATGCACCGGGAGCCCGACGTGGGACTCGATCCCGGGTCTCCAGGATCACGCCCTGGGCCAAAGGCAGGCGCCAAACCGCTGCACCACCCAGGGATCCCAGCTTTGTACATTTTAAAGTTACATTCCCATTCTGGTTTGCCTTGTCACTCTCTTAATTGTATCTTTTGATGAACAAAAGCTTTTAATTTTAATGAAGTCTAATTTAACAGTATTTTCTTTATTGTTTTTTTTTTAAAGATTTTATTTATTTATTCATGAGAATACACAGAGAGGAGAGAGAGAAGCAGAGACACAGGCAGAGGGAGAAGCAGGCTCCATGCATGGAGCCCAACATGGGACTTGATCCCGGGTCTCCAGGATCACACCCTGGGCTGCAGGCAGCGCTAAACTGCTGAGCCACTGGGGCTGCCCTATTTTCTTTATTGTTTAGTGCTTTCGTGACAAGTTCAAGAAATCTTTGTCCAATCCAAGGTTACGAAGATATTCTCTAATGTATTTTCCTAGAGGCTTTATACTTTTGAAATTCAGTGTTGAGTTGTAATTTTAAATATTTTTGTTTTGCCTGTGAATTCAAAAAGGCAAGGCCCACACATCTACTTACTGTGAGAATATGTGGGACTATGTGATTTTGCTTATATTACCAGTTCCTCCTCCAAGGCTGCTTTCTAAGTAAAATCCTTGGTGCATAAGGAAAGAGAATTTTGGAGTGAAATGATTTCTTTTTGCACTTGGGTTTCTTCTAGATTTCTGTTTGTCCAGGCAGTCCACACTGCCATCCAAGAATTGGCTAATTCTTTCTCATCCCTTCAAGGTTTCTCAGTATAATGCAGATCAGACTCTGTACCTGCCCTCAGGTATGCAATTTGCCACAGTTCTCTGATCACAAGGAAAGACAGGGAAATAATCCCATTTAAAATAACACAAAAAAGAATAAAATAACCTAAGAATAAATTTAACAAAGGAGGTGAAAGACTTGTATACTGAAAACTACAAAATATTGATGAAAGAAATTAAATAAAACACAAGCAAATGTAAAAACATCCTGTGTTCTTGGGTTGGAAGATTTAATATTGTTAAAATATCCATACTACCCAAAGCAGATTCAGTACATCCCTATCAAAATCTCAATAGAATTTTGTTATAGAAATAGAAAAAACAACTCTAAGATTCATATGGAGTCTCAGAGGGCCCCCAAACAACCAAAATAATCTTAAGAGGGAAGAACAAAGCTGTAGGCATCACACTTCCTGATTCAAATAATATTGCAAAGCTAAAGTAATAAAAATGGTATGGTCCTGGGCAGCCCAGGTGGCTCAGCAGTTTAGCACCTGCCTTTGGCCCAGGGCGTGATCCTGGGGACCCGGGATCAAGTCCCATGTTGGGCTCCATGCATGGAGCCTGCTTCTCCCTCTGCCTGTGTCTCTGCCTCTGTGTGTGTGTGTGTGTCTCTATGAATAAATTAATAAAATCTTTAAAAAAATTGTATGGTACTGACATAAAGTAGACATACAAAGCAATGAATACAATAGAGAGCTAAAAATAAACATATGCATATACAATCAAATAATTTTTGACAAGGGCACCAAGAATACACAGTAAGGAAAGGATAGATAGTCCCATCAATAAATGGTATTGGGAAAACTGGATATCCACATGCAAAAGAATGAAATTGAACTCTTACATTACACCCAAGAATCAACTCAAAACAGATTCAAGACTTAAATGTAAGAATTTAAACTGCAAGAAGAAAACTCCCAGAAGAAAACAGGGGGAGAGCTTCATATGATTATTCTTGGCAATAATTCTTTGGTATGACGTCGAAATCACAGGCAACAAAAACAGAAACAGGTAAGTGGGACCACCACAAACTAATAATCTGCACAGCAATGAAAACAATCATCAAAGTGAAAATGCAACTACAGAACGAGAGAAAATATTTGCAAACCACATATCTGATGAGAGGTTAGTTTCAAAAATATATAAGAAACAACTCAATAAAAACAACTCAGTACCAAAAACACTAATAATTTGATTGAAAAATAGCCTAAAAAGTCAAATGGACATTTCTTCAAAAAAGACACAAAAATGGCCAAAGGTACAAGGAAAGATGCTCAACATCACTAATCATCATGTAGATGCAAATCACGACCACAATGAGAAATCATTTCACATCTGTCAAGATGGCTATTATTTAAAAAAGAGAGAGAAAGACAAGTGTAGATTAGGATGCAGAGAAAGAGCAAACTTTGGTACATTGTTCCTGGGAATGCAAAATGGTGTGGTTGCTATGAAAAACAGTATGGAAGTTAATCATTAATAGAACTACCATATCATCCAGTAATCCCACCTCTAGATATTGATCTAAAAGAGCTGAAATTAGTATCTCAGAGATACCAGCCCTCTCATGTTCACTCCAGCACTGTTTATAATAGCCAAGACAGGAAAGCAGCCTAAATGTCCACTGACAGATAAATGGATAAAGAAAATTTGGTATGTATACATACAATGGAATGTTATTAAGTCTTATAAAAGGAAATTCTGCAATATGTGATGACATGGATGAACCTGGAAGATGTTATGCTAAGTGAAATAAACCCATCACAGAAGGACTAAGTCTGTATGATTCCATTTTACAGTGTACCTAAAATAGTCACTCATAGACCCAAGAGTGGAATGATGGTTGTCAGAGGTTGGAGTTGGAGTGAAATGGGGAGCTGCTAGTCAACAGGCCTAAGGTTGTAGTTAAGCAAGATGAAGAAGTCCTAGAAATCTGCTATAGAACATTGTACTATAGTTAACAATACTATAGGGTGCACATAGGAGCCAATTAAGAGGACATCTCATTTTAGATGTGCCACGGTAAAATAAAAATCTTAAAAAGTAGATTATTCATTTATTCACTGACTCATTCATTTGTTTAAAACTGCTATGTACCAGGCACTCTGCAATGTTCTCAGAATAAAGTGAGGAACGAGGCAGACATGATTCCTCCCTCATGGAAATGTAGGAAAGTAGGGGGAAAAAAAGACATTCAGCAATTATTTACACTAGTATCTACATAAGCAAAGGTGTATTATGTACAAAACATATTTCAGGGTTTCAGAATTCTCTGAAACTGTTTGCTGAGACTATGACTTAGTCTTAGACAAGACTTAGATGCTTCCGTGGTCAAATAATTTAAACCTCAGACCTAAGGTCGCTAGGAATTAGTTTTCCATTGGAAAGGGG
Organism: Canis lupus baileyi; assembly: GCF_048164855.1. NCBI lineage: Eukaryota > Metazoa > Chordata > Mammalia > Carnivora > Canidae > Canis > Canis lupus. Next base: position 19,456,269 of record NC_132860.1, on the reverse strand, counting down.
TGGAGTGATGAATACAATTATAAAATAGTTTGTAGTTGGGTAAAGATAGAGATGTGGGAGTGTGTATTTATCTTTAGGTCATAGCATAGTATCTGATACATAGACATATTTTCTAAGAATTGTTTAACACTAATTCAACAAACATCTATTTAGTGCTTTCTAGATTTCCAGCACTCTGCCATTAAAGAGGAATACAAATACCTATTTGTGCCATTCCTCCGTCACAATTTGGCTTCTTGAAACCTAAAGGAATAGTATCTTCCTAGGACTGAGGGAGTCTCAGCATGTCCATTTCCTAATTTGCTGGGTTTGAGGTATTTGAGCTGTTAGATCCTCCTAACATTGATTATCAGGTTTAGCTTTGTTCTGAAGTTTATTAACTGATGGGCTCTTTCAAGCTTAGAATCAAAGGAACCTGACTTTCAACCTTAAAGAAAGTTCTATCAGAAAGGGAGACAGAACGTAAAGACTGCTAACTCTGGGAAACGAACTAGGGGTGGTGAAAGGGGAGAAGGGCGGGGGGTGGGAGTGAATGGGTGACGGGCACTGGGGGTTATTCTGTATGTTAGTAAATTGAACACCAATAAAAAATAAATTAAAAAAAAAAAAGAAAGAAAGTTCTGCTATGTGGCCATGGTTCAAGAATACAGCCAGAGTCAACTGTCGCCATGTATCTTTGACAACCTGCCAGTCTATGTGGCAGTTGTGGATGGCAGGGTCCTGAGAAAAATGTTAGGGTGAGCTTCGTTGTTTTATTAGAAAGCTTACATGTTGGTGGATCAAAGTTGGCAAAGGGGAGAGAAGGGCATGGTTAAGAAACGTTTGCCACCCACCACTGTGTTATGTATGTCAAGGGTCCTAGGACAGATCCATATACCAAGTGAAAAATATATAGGACTTTTAAATGTACATCACTTATGTTAAAATAATATTGCAATTCCAGTGGATTCATGTTTGTAAATTAAACTGTATTAGCAAACAGAAATTTTTTTAATTTATTTATTTATGATAGTTACACAGAGAGAGAGAGAGAGAGGCAGAGACACAGGCAGAGGGAGAAGCAGGCTCCATGCACCAGGAGCCCGACGTGGGATTTGATCCCGGGTCTCCAGGATCACGCCCTGGGCCAAAGGCAGGCGCCAAACCACTGCGCCACCCAGGGATCCCAGCAAACAGAAATTATCTCTAAACATAGATGACATGAAAACCTGGACCATTGAATATAGCCACATTTCAGAAATGCCACAAAATGTCACAGCCCATATTATTCTTGTTGATCTAATAATCAACTTCAATGATACTAAAATGTTATAATTATTTTCAATGTAATTAAATTAAAATGTTTAATTTCTTTATTTAATTAAAAAATAAATGGAGCCTCAGAGTATGTAGAAAGTATTTCAATTATATACTTTTATATAATCATGTTTACATGATATATCTCTGTCCCAATAGATTTGCACATGTAATTTCTCTATCCCAATGGATTCTCAATGTAGTTTTCCAAAACAAACTAATTTATAATTACAAGTGAAGTAAGTGATTTGGGCCTTATCTCAAATGACACAAACCTCACTTAAATATGGCTCTGCCATACGGTGACAATTCCTTGGAGCCTATCCCTAGTATTGCAGTGGATGTGTTACAAGTTTGTACTTGTTCTTTTTAAGGACACAGAAATATTTGATTCTCTTATACGTACAAGAAATTACAAGTCGATTACTTCAAGAAAATTATTAGAAATTGGGCATTTATTTGTTGCATACATAGTACTTGGTCTTTTTTATCCACATCACATCATTTTTAACACAAGAATCACATGAGGTATGTATCATTATTTCCTTTTTACAGGTAAGGAAACAGATGATAAGCAATTTCTTTAATGTGCCAATGATTCCATAGATAGTGGGAGGCAGAGCTAGAAACCGATGCCAAGGTTGTGTGGCTACTAAAGTCCAAGGTATTTCTGCTCATCATTTTGCCTTCCCTGCTGGCACTCATATAAAACTTTGAAAGCATTTGTATCTTCCATACATTTTTTTTTTCAAAAAATCTATTTCAGGTTGAGGCTTTGTCTTATTAAGAAAGCTAGAATGTGAGAATTCAGACATGTAACCCCAGTACTGTTCATACTGTAGGATGTCATTGTCATGACTCACATATAACATTGAGTAAAATGTGCATGGTTGCTGACAGTTATATGTGTATGTTTTCTTAATTTTTCTTCAGATAAAAGTTCTTCAGGAAAAAAACGAATTATCCAGAATATGTTGGTCTTTAAACTAGAAGAGCCATGGAAATGATTGAATGTAACTAATATATTCCCCTCTCCTTTTTCATGTGCTCTAATTTGAATGAAGGGAATATTTTTCTGAAATGCTAATCTTTCTTTCAAGCCAATTTCCTAGCCTTACTAGCTGGCTACTTGCATTCATACCTCTCTAATTACCTCTCCCCCCACATCATATACTCCTACTTCCTATTTCCCTATAGTTGCTTAATAGAACTGATGAAACCAAAACTTACTAATACAGGTCCCCAAATGCTTCACTTTCCAATTAACCCCAGCCCATAAAAATACCTGGACTCTTCTTGTTGCTTCATGCAATCTTAGAAGCATGAAAAAGTATGATGTACTCTTACTCCTAAAAGATTTTGCCAAATATCCATGAGTTAGCTCATAAGAATAATAAAAATTCTATTTGGCCCTTTCATCTTGGACATAGACACTTTCCAGCCCTTGGTATCAATCATAACTAAGGACGTAATTTTTTTCATTTCAGGGAAAGGATCAAGTAAGAAAGAGATGTCAAAGTCAACTCCATAATTTTTGGCCCAATAATTGGATAAATGTATTGTGATAGTATTGACTAAAAAAGAAAATACTGGGCAGAGGCACATTTAGGGTGGGAGTGGAAAATCAAGAGCTGGCCTCTCCATGATCATTTCGGTGATTTACATTTTACGTTACTACATTCAGTATTGCTGTAACAATCACTCACATACTTCTTCTTACACATGGGAAAGACTTACTCCATGGCATACAAACAGAAGTAAAATAGCTGAAATCTAAGGTCATCGAGTCTTCAATTTTAACATTTTCATGAAATTGGGAAAGAAAATTTGTGTGCACAAAGTCCTCTGTGTGAGGTAGAGTTACCACTTAAAGACTGTAATTGTAGGGTTCTATTTAGATATCTACATTAAATGTGAAATAATTTCAACCCATTTAACTTCCTCTGGTTCTGATTTCAATAGGCACCATTAAATGGATAGATGGAAAATGAAAATCATACAACAGTGACAGAGTTCATTATTCTGGGATTAACAGATAATCCCACACTATGTGCCATCTTCTTTGTGATTTTCCTGGGAGTTTATATAATTACCATAGTGGGAAATATCAGTATAATCATCCTAATCCGAAGCAGCCCACAGCTTCACACCCCGATGTACCTTTTTCTCAGCCATTTGGCCTTTGTAGACATTGGGTATTCCACCTCAGTGACTCCGATCATGCTAATGAGTTTCTTAAGAGAGAAAACGACTATCCCTGTCACTGGCTGTATAGCCCAGCTTGGCTCTGATGTCACTTTTGGGACTACAGAGTGCTTCCTGCTGGCCACCATGGCCTATGATCGCTATGTGGCCATCTGCTCTCCCTTGCTCTACTCCACCCAGATGTCCCCAGTGGTCTGCTTCCTCCTATTGGGGGCTTCCTACCTGGGTGGATGCATGAACGCTTCATCATTTACTGGCTGTTTGATGAATCTAACCTTCTGTGGACCAAACAAAATCAACCATTTCTTCTGTGACCTCTTTCCACTCTTGAAGCTTTCTTGTGGCCATGTTTATATTGCCGAAATATCGCCCGCCATCTCTTCCGCATCCGTCCTCATAAGCACACTGTTTACCATAATTGTGTCCTATACCTACATTCTCCACTCAATCCTGAATATGCGCTCTACTGAGGGGAGAAAGAAGGCCTTCTCAACCTGCACCTCCCACCTCACCGCAGTCACTTTGTTTTATGGGACAGTTTTGTTCGTTTATGTAATGCCCAAGTCAACTTATTCAGCTGATCAGGTCAAAGTGGCATCTGTGATCTATACAGTGGTAGTCCCCATGTTGAACCCCCTCATCTATAGCCTGAGAAACAAGGAGGTAAAAGGAGCCATGCGAAAACTAATGGCTAAAATGCATTGGTTCTCCTGAATTACATCAGATATAAATCCATAAATAACGAACCAATGATTTGAGGAAACATTTGTGCTGGATACTTTAATGATATTTATCACTAACTTTATCACTTTGATAGTGAAGATCTCCTACAAATACAAAAAGCCAGTGTTTACTTCCATATAGAGAGTTAAACGTATCATTAACATGGAAATTTTCTTCATTCAAATTCAATATGAAATTTTCAAGGTAAAAATACCTTTGCAAAATTGTTCCATTTATCAATTGTGAGTCTTATTTAAATATAGACAACTATTCCCACCAAAGATCAAATTTAATTGGATTCATCTTGTTAAACATTTGGGAAAACAATTTGTTCCCAGCAGGTGTGTAATAAATCATAATGTTAACAAGTCAAGCACTTCATGTCACTTCCTTTAAAGGTACTTAATGGTACTGTCCTGCCTTTGTCAATGGATATGTAAACTTTTGGAAACATTGCTGTTAGGGTCTCCAAAAAAGCTTCTATTTTCACTTTGTTTAAGCCAGAGCAAAAGATTATTCCTCTTTTGGCCATTCCGAAATCTATTCCAGATAACACAGAAGGAACTTTGTACACATCTCTGTGGACTCTTTTTGCAACTTGGGTCTTACCAGGTGAGTCTACAGTAAGATTTCAAAAGCTGAAGTTTCTTTGGAGGGGGAGACTGGGATATCAGGACTTTCTTTCAACAATAATTGATAGGAGACATGAGATTATGGTTCAGGCAAATAATACATTGGCTGCACACTTTGTAATGTCTCTCAGGGAGGTTCTACTATCACTGCTTCTTCCACTTGATCTTTCTGAAGGCACTTATGATCTAGTCTGATTATGTCAATTATCTCCATATTGAGTCCCTGCCTCCTGTACTCCTTTCACAATGATTTATGATTAATATTTTAGCTCATATATTTTATTATCAGCATATGAATAATGTCAGACAAATTCTGAGACCGTTTGGAGGGACCACTTTACAAGCTGACCTGGGTTCTTTCCTGGCAAATCAAGGAAACCTCCTCCTTTTCTGCCTGGAAGCTACTCTGTGGAATTTCTCTGGTCCTATTTCCCCATTTGTGCCTCTTTACTTGCATAAATTATAGGCCTGTAATCCCACCAGTGCAGTAATTCTGAGGTTGAAGTCAGTATAGATACAGGCCTTTACAAAGAGAAGGCCCCCAAACTTGTCTTGGAAGGGCATTTTGGGAGTCATGATGGGAACTCTGCACCCTGGTGGTTGAAGTTTTTCAGAGTTTCTGGAAATCTTTGTCTTCCTCTTTCCTCTTACACTTGGCTTTTCACCAGGGTACATGCTCGACCTTCTGCCCTGCTGCCCTTCCCCCATGGGTCATCTTATCTTCTCCCATGAGCTCAGCTGCCACCTGTGTGGTAACAGAATCCATATACACCCTTCCTTGGAAGACAAACAAACTTCCTCACTGGCCTTCCCCCAAGACTCTCAAACTCAGTGCACCCTGACTTGAATTAATCATACTTCTCACAGAACTATTCCTTCTCCTCTGGTCCTTTCTTAATAAGTGGCATCTTTTTATAAGGCTTACTATGCAAGAGATTTGAGGTGACCATCACTGCACACCCACCAAAACAGTCTGCCTCCTTCCAGATGGAAGACACATGCATACTGACTGTTTCTTTACCTAAGTCTCTCCTGTCTAGGTGCTTACAGACTCCAGTTGAATATGGTAAGTCCATGCAGAGGTTTTTCCTTTGTATTTCTACTCTAAGGGATTCAATAATCCAATCACCCAGATGTAGGTGGTATGGTGTGGAACTATTAACATCTTTTGTTGGAGAGGATACACATTGGCACCTATTCTTTCCCTCCAAAATTCTAAATCAATTGAGGAAATGACAAAAAGAGAAGGCATATGGGAGAGCAAAATATTAACCTGTATAAATGAAGAAGCTGATATTAGATTATCTAACACATATTTGTGGACACAGGTGTTTTTGTGCTTTGAATCCCAGAACTTGACATTCTTCTCTGTTCCCGGCAGTACTAGAAACACTCAGGTCTCCCCAGAGAGACTAGGCCTTACCCCATCTATTTATAGTGCAGAGTAGCACTGAGGGCAGACACACTCCCAAGAGAAAGGGGGAAAGGGAAAGGCTGGGATTGCTCTTATGGGTTGAATTGTGTTCCTCAAAAATTCATATGTTGTAATCCTAACCACCAGTATCTCAGAAAGTGAGCTTGTTTGGAAATAGATACAAATGTTACAGATGTAATTAGTTTAGATGAAGTCATATTGCAGTTAGGTGGGCTTTTAATTCAATATGGCTGGTGTTCTTATTTAAAACACAAAAAAGGGGGAATTTGAACAGACAACACAGAGGGAGAACCTCATGTGAAAATAAAGACAGAGAAGTGGATTATGCTTCTATAAGCCAAGGAACTCCAAAGATTGCCCACAAACCATCAGAAGCTAAGTGAGAGAGCTAGAACGGATCCCACAGCCCTTGGAAGGAACCAACCCTGCTGACACCTTGATCTTGGACTCCTAGCCTCCAGAACTGTGAGACAATCCATTTTTGTTGTTGAATCCACTCAGTGTATGGTACTTTGTTACGGCTGCCCTCAAAAGCTAATACTACTACAAATCTAGTTTTCCCCTCCAAACTTAGCATCAGCTAATTTTCTAATTCTAGGAAAGGAAGGAGTGAAGGCTAAGAAAGGTGTGTGTTATGCTAGAGGATATCTCTTCAAAAGGGGGATAGAGAATATTAGGAATGGTAAAAAGTATTTTCCATAAAAAAGTGCATCAATAAATAAGGATCAAGGATATCCCTGTGGGAACAATCAAAAACTCCTTTTGTAAGACTTTTTTTTTTTTCAGAAGTTTCCTGATTACTATGGATTGTAGATTGCTCTTAGAGGGCAGATTATGAAGTGAGAGAACATTTTGAGGGTCCTGAACTGTTGTGCTGTTAAAAGATTTTTGTCTATGTAAATTTCAGGAAAACTTTCTTTTTCTGGAACAGATTGGGTCTTAGTAAGTCATTGACATTCCTCATATTCTATGAACCTTACCTGTAGCAAAGTATTGGAGAAGAATGAAGGCAAAGGGGCAAGAGGTAATTTCTGGGGTGGGGGTGAGGAACTCATTGAATACTGAAACTGGGATGGTGGTTATACAAGTGTTTACATTTGTCAAAAGTCATCAACCTCTATATTTAAATTGTGTATGTGTATATTATACTTTAATAAAGTTGCTATTTTTAAAGATTTTACAAGACAGTCTCCTTTCTTTCTCATTTTAATCTGAGGCTATACGCAGTGGAGACAGGATTACCATCTACTTACCAATGTAGGCCAATTCTATTTCTTAATTATTTCTCAAAATTGTTCCTCCACCTATTGCACCTCCTCTAGTTTCCCAGACATTTATTCTTTTTGATGTCCTTCCTTCCTTTCTTCAGCACTATGCCCATACCAACATTGACTTTCTTTCTGCTTAAAAAAATTCTATTATTTTGGTGCACCTGGGTGACTCAGTCAGTTGAGCATCTGCCCTCAGCTCAGGTCATGATCTCTGGGTGCTGGGATCAAGTCCGGCTTCAGGCTCCCTGCTCAGTGGGGAGTCTGCTTCTCCCTCTCCCTCTGCCCCTCCCCCAGATTGTGCTCTCTCCTCCTCTCTATCTCAAATAAATGGACAAAAAAGAAATCTTTTTAAAATTCTATTATTTATTCTTTTATTACAGGTTTTCTGGTGATGAATTTTAAGTTTGGGGTGGGTTTGTTTGTTTTTGGTCGTAAAAGTCTTTATAGCACCTTTATTCTTTTTTTTTCATTTTTAAATGTTTTTATTTTGAAATAATTATAGATTCAAGGAGCTGCAAAGATAGTACAAAGAGGCTGTGTTTTACCCAGGGGTTGCTGAAGTACCATATCAAAACCAAGAAATAGACACTGAGACAATGTATTAGTATAGTTCTGTGCACCTTCATTACTGAGATAACCATTTTGGGTAAATTTCTAGGTTACCAGTTAAAAATCTTGGATCACTTTTAAGATGCAATTGTTTACTTGTTTCTATCATTTCTCTCAGAAATTCAGCTATCAGCCTTCTTCCCTCTTCCCTCCTCCTTTTCAAAAGGAATATGTCTTTTATTTCCCCTGATGATGTTGGGGAACATCATCAAAGAGATGTGACCAGCCATTGACCCAATAGCTGGACCCAGGCATTCAGAGGCTGCTGGCCACTTCCCCTGTCCTTGGAATGTGGATTCCACTTGCCTTTCTGGCTCCCAGAGGCTACTCCAAGGACACAGCCTTGAGACAGTAACATGGTATTGAAAACACCTACATGGTCTGCATGGCTATACCCAATTAAAGCCTCCTTACAAGCTTTTAAAATTTGGCTGGCAGGTGTGGGGATCCATTTGCCATCTTGCTGCTGCCCAAGACAAGCCATGAATGTAAATTCCCTCTACTTATTAAAACTGCCACCTTCCAACTGGGAGTAGCCACCTCATTTTTTGGTTTCTCCCCACCCTGTGTGCAAGGGAGCTGGTTTCAAATCATACCTGGGAAGCTTCCAGGAGAAGGTTTCCAACAAATACCCTAGAAGCTTTTCACATTTGCTTTGGCTCCCTGTAGTCCCTGTGATGATTTCCAGAAGTGTGGTTGTTCTACTTACTGTGTTTGGAAGTACTTCTCCGTTTTGCTTAGACTTCAATTGCACATGTGTTATATCTTTTTACAGTTTCCTATATAGCTCTCACACTTTTTTTTGTATTTTTTAAATGTTTTTCTCCATCCAGTAACATGTATGTTCTCTACCGACCTTTCTGTTTACTAATCCTCTTTTCTGCTGTGTCCAATCTACTAAGAATTCATCTGCTGAATTCCTAATTTACTTTCCATTTCTAAGATTTAAACTTGATTCTTTTTGTTTTTAAAAAAATGCTTTGTATTCAGTTCTCTAGTGTAATTCTTTATTTTATTCCTCTGTTTCTCTTAAATATACGTTTACTGTTTATTTTGAAGATCTAATTTTTATGCATTTGGTCCTAGCAAGTTATTGGTATATCTTGTTGTTTTGTTTTTTGAATGATGGGCAATATAGATAAAAAGTTGTAGAGGCTCTAGATGAGATTATCTTCCTCCAAAATGTATTCAGTCTTCTTCTAGTAGGCAGATAGAGCACCGGATTAATCCCTTTGAAGAAATGGAGTTCTAGCCCCCAGAGGGGTAATTCGTATAACAAAACAACTCCTGTCTTTTTGTACAGCATAACTCCTAAACTTGCATCCTGGTAAAATGGTGGTGATATTTCCAGTATAGGTTAGGTGCCATGTTTTGTTGGGGATGATCTGTTCCTGGTTTGGCCTTATTTCTTGGATGTTGCAATTGCCTCCAAGATACAGTCCTTCAGGATTTCCAAGTAGAAGCATAAGGTGTTACAGGTCCCCTCTACCTTAAACAGCCTATCAAACCAGCACTACAAAATGCTTGAATCTGCTGAGATCTTCAGCCTCCCCCAGGCAGATTTCCAGCTGGTATTTTGATAACTTGCCAGCCCATATGTAACTTGGAAGTAGTCAAATCCCTTAAAGAGAAATTACACATAGGACTTCAAGCTCATGTCTCTATAGTTTTTCATCTCCGGGATCCTGATTCACAAATCTTAGCTGCCTTGGCATCTCTGACCTCAGATTTCTATGTTCTCACCCTGCCACATTGCCAAAACCCCCAGGCTGTAGCTTTTTGCTCAGTCCCTGTTCCTCTTGACATTATTTGGCAAATCCATTTATTTGTGAGGCTCAAGGAAGGATTTACTGAGGAAATGACATTAAACGGAGGCATAAAGGAACATAGGAATAAGGTGATCATTGCTAGCTGGAAATGCAGAAACAGGTGGGTCAAAGTAGTGATGTGGGAGGCTGAACTAATTATCCTTAGCTCAAAGTACGGTGTCTGGTACACAGCAAGCATTCCACAAGTATCTGTTGGTTAAACATTAATTCCAGTTCAATGAATATTTATTTGGTCTCTATTCCTAGCACTAGATTAGGAACTGAGGAAACAAAGTTGAATATATCGCGTATTTTTTTTTTCAAGAAGTTCACAAAGAAATGCTTCTTAAAAATACAATGGTTTCCTTTTAATTGATAAGAATAAAGTACTAGTTGCCATTTTTTAAACTTAAAATTTTTTAAAGTTCCTTTATTTCTTAATGTATATATTTGAGGTGAACAACATGATTTTTTACATACATATACATAGTGAAATCATTAATACAGTCAAGCTTATCAACACATCCATCTCCTCACAGTTACCTTTTTAGGTGTGGTGAAAAATAGCTGAAATTTGCTCTCAGCAAACTTCCAGCATGAAAATATAGTATTAACTACTCTTATCATGCTCTACTTTAGATCTCTAGAACATATTCGTTCTACATAATTGCCACTTTGTGCTCTTTGACCAGTGTCTCCCCACTTGTACTACTTCCCCAACCCTGGTAACTACTGTTTTACTCTATGTTTCTAGGTTCCACTTCTTAGAGTCCACATACAAGTGAGATCCAACAGTATTTTTATTTCTTTGTCTGGCTCATTTTACTTAACATAATGTCTGCAGCATCCATGTTGTTGCAAATGGCAAGATTTCCTTCTTTTTCAAGGCTGAATAATATGCCACTGTGTGTAAATACATCTATTGACAAGATCATGTGTGTTTTTTTGTTTTTTTTTTTGTTTTTTTTTTTTTTCTGACTCGTCTCTTTCTATAGAACTTTATTCTTTGCAAGAGGCCTGGGTGGTTGGGTGTGCGAGGCAGTGTCAGGCAGCCAGCCCCCGCCTGGCACGATCATGTGGTTTTTATCTTTCATTCTGTCAACGGAGCATATCCCATTGATTGGTTTGCATATGTTAAAACCATCTTGCATCCCAGGGGCATATCTCTACTTAGTCAAAATTGAGACTTAAATCATGAGATGAAAAAGTTGAAGATGATTATATGCAGAAACAGAGACTTTCATGTTAATTAGGGGACCTTTATGAAAACAGAATGGTGAAGTTTGTGAATGGCTGGTCAGAGAACTTCTAACCAAATTTTTATTCAGTGTCAAAGAATGGGACCTGGAGACCCAATAGGCTCTGACACCACCTATAATCAATGAAGCTATGATTTGTATCCTAGTTACAAACCCTTTCGAAGCTCTCTTCACCTGTATTCACTCTAGCACAACCTCATGCTTCCTCTCTTTTCTTTCTCTTTTTTTTTTCATGCTTCCTCTCCTGAAATTGTTCTTTCTTTACAGGGTTTTCTTCCAAGATGTTTTGCTTCCATTCTGGAATCTTCACTCGACCCATCAACTTTACAAAGAGCTCATTCTCTACCTCTTCATTTTAACTAAACCTGTTGTCTGAGAAGGACACAACTGCTTCTCAGTTTTGTCAAAAGGAAGTTGCTCATTTCCCTATGCTACAGGCACCAGCCACAAGGTTGATAATCTCCTAGCTTCTTACTATATTTCTAAGTCATTTTTTGCGTATTTATAATAAAACGTTTTCCTCATTGGCACCAATCTTATCCAGCTATGAAACAATATACAGTTGACCCTTGAACAATGCAGGGCTTAGGAACACAGTCAAAAGCCACGTGTAACTTTTGACTCCCCTCAAAACTTCATTCGGATACCTGGGTGGCTCAGTTGGGTAAGCTCCTGACTTCCACTCATGTCATGATCCCAGGGTCCTGATATCAAGCCTTGCATCAAGCCCCACATGTTGCCCCACAAGGGGTTTCATGCTCCTGGCTCAGGGAGGAATCTGCTTCTCCCTCTCCCTCTGCTCTTTCCCCTGCTCATGTTCTCTTTCTTAAATAAATGCATTTTTTTAAAGTCAACAGATATTTTGTATGTTATATGTAGTATATGCGGTATTCTTACAACAATCTAGGGTAGAGAAAAGAAAATGTTAAAATCATAAGGGAAGAAAAAAATACATTTACAGTACTGTATTTATGAAAAAGTCCCCACGTAAGTGGATCTGTGCAGTTCAAACCAGTGTTGTTCAAGGGTGAACTGTACTATTGTCCTCAGAGTCTTTCACTAACTACTCGATTTCTTCTCATGTATTAGTAGGTTTCCACCAGCCTCTTCATCTTGTCCACATCTCAGTCCCTCAGGCCTCCAACACTGCCAATTTCACACGATGTGGCTGTGCCATTAGACAATGTGAACTCAAAATGCCTAAACTCCTTACAGCATCTAACAAGTTCCACAATCCACATGAGAATCTTACTACAATGACCTTAATTAGATTCTTCAGTTATATATAGCACCTTCCACTTCTGTGATTTTCTTAAACTAGAAGCTATTGATTTTCATGCTCTAACTCAAATAGCATTTGAATTATCTGCTTTTTGAGGACTTCAGAAAGTTAATTATGAAACGATCTAGCCTACTCCTTTCCTGGGGAATAGAAAGAATAGCTCTTTGGCAGACTTTTTCTATATTATTCCTGAAATTTGGCATATTAAAATGTCTCTTTTGCAGTAATTTTCATCAGTTTATTTTTTCCAGGAATTCATACATTCCCATCTAGTTTCCTGATTTCTCTGAATAGAGTTGAATAAGGTCATTCTTAAAATTCCTTGAAATTTCTCTGTATTGTGGTCTTTTACTCATTTCAAGTCTAAATTGTGTTTGCAGTTTCTCCTTTTTTGATTTAGTAGATTAGTGATTTTCCTTTTCATTTGCTCACTCTCCTTTTCATTTTTTCCTCCTTTTCCATTTTAGAATAATTTTTTTCCTTCTTCCAAAAGCAACAAGTCCAAGCTGTTTTCGATATGTTTACTACATACATATGTGCATGTGTATATATGTATGCATGTATAGGTATATATGTACATATATATGTAATAACATTTTAAAACATTTTTCTCATTTTAAAATATTTGTAGTAGAAAAGGACTGAGACCAGTGTATATCAGGCAGTTAGAATGCCCTTTAAATGCTTTGTACACAAAGTGATGATTCTATTGGAGATATTCCACTTTTCCCACTTTTATTTATCAAGAGTCTGTACATTTTTAACTGTCCGGTGTTCGTTTATTCACCATCTGAGGGATGAACCTATCTGTCTTGCCTAGAACCTTCCTTAGGGCAGTCTGCATTTCTTTGTTTCTGAGACTATAAACAATCGGGTTAAGCAGAGGGGTCAGCACCGTATATGTGACAGCCATCAACATGTCCTCACGGAACAAGTCCCTGTCCTTGGGCCTCAAGTAGACAAAGCCAGCAAATCCATAATGTATGCACACCACAGTGAGGTGGGAGGAGCAAGTGGAAAAGGCCTTATACCTCCCCTTGGCAGAGGGCATCTTCGCAACGGTGGATGCAATGAAGACATAGGACATCATAATAAAGACAAAGCTGCCCACCAACACAAAGGCAGTGAATGCAAAAAGAACCATTTTTTGAAAAAAGGTGTAATCACAGGCAAGGCAGACCACAGGTGAGATATCACAGAAGAAGTGCTGGATGATGTTGGAGTCACAGAAAGACAAGTTGAATACAATGATGACGATGCACAGAGAAACCAGGAACCCAGCCATCCAAGAGGCCATGAGGAGCTGAAAGCAGATCTTATGGGTCATCAAGATGGGGTAGTGCAGCGGGTTGTGAATGGCAATATAACGGTCATAGGACATGGCAGCCATGATGAAGCAGTTATTGGCTCCCAAGCCAAAGAAGAAAAACATCTGTGTGGCACACTCAGGAAGAGAAATGGTCTTGCAGTCTGCTAGCAAGTCCACTAACATGCGGGGTATGATTGCCATCGTGGTACACGTTTCTGAAAAGGACAGGCCGCAGAGGAAAAAGTACATAGGGGTGTGAAGGTTGTGACTGAGCCTGATGGCCACCATTACGGACACATTTGCGGCTAGGATGGTCACATGGGAGAAGAAAATCATCACAAAGAGGAGAGCCTGCAAGTCTGGGAAACTGGAAAACCCCCACAGAAGGAATGTGCTCACTGTGGTATGATTGCCCATCATTCAATAGGCTCAGTAACTTTCTCCCACAGGTGTAGACATTCTTGAGGTCAAGATTCAAGATTATAAAAAGCACTGAGGTCACCTGGCCTTTAATCCAGGGCTCCTGGGCGATGACAAGACAACTCTTAATATAGAGAGCCTGGGAAATGGGAGTTCAATGCACCTGGCTGAATTCAAAGCCAGAGTGATGAGGAAAAAAATTCTAGTAGGAGAATCTGTATAAATACCCTAGAGTACACTGAAAAATTATTCGAGGAACCCCTTCATTTATCATCCCTTTCTGTCCCCTACAGTCAGAATCTGCAAGAGAGAAATATGAAGTAAAAAATGCTTATCTTCTCACCTACAGGTATATGAGAAGTAACAGGTAAAAAATGCTTATGTGATCTAATCCTAGCTTGGCGTACAGAAGTGCCTAATGATGTTGACTGAATAATACTACTTTAAGAGGTAAAAGATTTTGAATGGCTTCTAAACATTCTTGGAATCTCTAGAGTTGCTCTGCAGAAGGCAGTGGCTACTTAGCTAACAATTATGCAAATGAGTAGATCTAATAAATGAATTCATCATCTTGAAGTTTGTCCTGGTTTCCTATTTACGACAGTAAGCTGAAGCAGGAGGTGTCAATAACTGTCTCCCATTCAGGCAGATCTTAGAGGCAACATGGTTATGGAGAGACTATCCCATCCTGGATGGCTTATTTGTGTCCATAATGTCCTGATGAATTCTTGAGCTTTCAGGAAAAATTCCAGGACGTTTTCAAACTGAAAGGAAAGGGCTGCCTTGCAGCGCGGCTATTATAGAACTCAAGTTCTTCAGGTTCTTTTCATCACTTCTTAAACTATCCACTCTGTGTGTGAGATGACAGGATGAAAGTCACCCAGAGACTTCCCATACAATGTGGGGTTTGGTTTCAGGCACTATTGTCTGGGAAGGAAAGGAAAACAATGAGAAGACATCAGTATGGAGTTGAAGGTTGGGGAAAGAATGGTAGGGACACACATTTTGTAGGATCCACAAAGCTTGAGGAGAATAAAAGAAAATATATCTTTAGCTGAAAAGTGTGTATGCTCTTCGTGTACTGAATTAGTGGGTCAAAAAAAATACAAGGGAGTAATCAGGTAATGAGTATTAACTCAGCATCTGAAATATGCTGGTCTATATGCCATGCATTTGATAGAATTTTTCTCACCAAATTTCTTCCTGCAACTCTATGTGGTACATATGTTGATCCTGATGTTACAAAAATTGACACTAAGATTCAGGTTGCTTAATTGGTTATCAAAAGCCAATACATTAATCCCACAAATATTTATTTGATCACATAACACACAATTGCCATAACTGCTCCTATAATAGAAAGCATATCTGGGTCACCAGGGGAGTGTTCTCGAGAGTTCCATAACCACACATCCATCCCAAGTTTATGGCAGATGTTTCCAAAAGGAGAAAAGAAAAACTTCAGGAGAAATTGGCATGTGTAGGTTTTGAAACTGCTGTGATTCTGCTACTTTCTTTTTTCATTTGTATTGATTATAAATCCTTCTTTCCTCATAATATTCCAGGGAACTAGTGCTCCCCCCAAAAAAAACTGACTTTAGGCAAAAGATCTTTGTTATTTGATTACATTTATAAGCTTTCTATTGATATTTATTCTTTTTACAGTTCTCTCATATCTCATCATTTCATTTCTCTGTAAACCTGTTCTTTGAGAATATGTCAAAATGGCATCATGCCCATTACTTCCAGTCACTCTCCAAGGGAAGAGTTTGAAGGAGATGTTTTCTGGCTCAGGGTTTTGTGATCAATTCACCCTCCTTGGGCTACACCACTTCTGTAGACTGAAAGAGACATCATAGAATTCTTTTCCTGAAAAACCCCTTTCCTGGTTTATCTATGCCCCCACCCTTGCTAGAGATCTCATGGATTTAGTAGGTCTAATTTCTCTGAGTTAGCAGTAAGATCTACAAGAATTTGAGGATGTTTCTTGATGTAAGCCACCTGGCAGACTCTTTATTGTCCCACCACCATTTCGAATCCCTGTACTGTGGACACTGTAAACCAGTCTACCTCCCAAGATATACATCAAAACCATGGCCAATCTGGGGACTGCTGGGACCATGTGTGTCACTCATCATTCCCCACCAGCCTGAAATGGAGAATTTTCCTGGCAGCTATGCTTAATTTGTGTCCATGGGGCAATGTTCAAAGGTAAATATTTATAACCAAGTTTTGGGAAAGTGCATTTAACTTTAACTTTAACTTTAACAACCCAATGAGAGTAAAATTCAACTTTGAGTCAGGTTTTCTACAGTTTTCAGAGAAGATATTGATATTTTAGTGGGAAAATAAAAGAGTGTTTTATTGACTTACAGGTATGAATTCTGATAGGAAATTTAATAAAATATACATAATTTAGAGGTTCATAGGTTTATTTTCTCTGATTGTAAATGGCTTTCTGAGCTCATATATATGTATATATATACATGCGTGTGTGAGAAAACTTATTTCCTTGGTTCTTTAAATGAGGCTATATTATATCCACCAAAGAAATGCTTGTTTTTAAAAATCACAGCTGTTAAATGTGAAGCCCAATGGTCACACCAAATGGTCAAAGGGAAAAATATATGTGGAGTGGGGAGGAGGACACGTAAAGAATCAAATGACCAATGGTTTATAGTGAAATGTACAATTACATAATAGGCAAAATACAGAAATTGCAGGACAGTATAAATGCTTTTTATTCTTTCCTGCTTAATTCTTTTGATACAATAAAATAATCAAATTGGCCTTCAAATTAGACCTGGAATTAGTAGGGTCTATTTTGTAATGGGGTAGGGAATTGAGCAGAATTAAAGGAGCCTCTGTTCAAACCCAAGCTTTACTTCTATTCCGTTCCTATGTGCGAGTAACCACTTTTCTCCTCTATAACGTGGCCGTAAATACACCTCCTTGAGGGGCTACAAAGCTATGCACATACACTTACCAGATAAGTGCCCAGTACCTGCTAGTTCCATTACCATTTGCTAAAACATCACATGATGTAGGGGCAACTTTTCCAGCAGAGGCTCAGCAACACTTGCCTGCTCACAAGTTACCTGTAACACTGTACCTGCTCTTCTGCTTAAGCAGCTGTAATGAAGTCCATCCCTCTCCGGCTGCACACTTGTCTTGGGGTGGAGTTTGTTTCTGCAGCTCTCTAGCCTTTCGTTGCTTCATCTGTGTGCTAATTGTGCCAGGAATAGAAAACAACAGGCTTTATCTCCATCCAGTTGTACCCTTAGTATATTCAGCACATTTATCAACCCCCACAACTACTTTATTATTGGTGGATAGAGCACAATGTTCATGATAAATAGAAATAAAATAAAATTCCCATCTTATGTCAAAGAAGAGTCCCATTCAAACTCTTAAAAAGAAGAAAACAGTAAGCTGTATGAGTAACTTATGCTCCTGCACTGTTTTATACAATTCTTTCTCTAATGTCATTTAGGGATTAGTGTTTAAGGCAATTTGCCCCTTAAATGATAGTGATGAGTTCACTCTGTCTGAAATTACAAGGTCTCTTATATCCATAGGGTAGTATCTCCTCTATGCCTTACGGTTGGAGCTGAGTTCCATAAACATTCCAAAGAGAGTTTTGTGGTCACCTGAGACTGTTACCCCTTGACACTGCTTGGAGTTTCTTGCTTTCCATTAGATACCAAGAGGATTGTTCTCTGTGGACCTAGAGCTCATTGTGATGTCCACAAAACATTGTTTTCATTTTGATCTAGCATAGTGATTTTTCAATGAGGTTGCTCTTACATGAAAAAACAAATTAAGTATTTGAAATTCAACTTGTTCAAATACATTTTGGAATATGAACAACTCCCTCAGTTATTTTACTTGCTGCTCAATGCCATTATTTTCATAGTTTTGAAAATATGTCAAGTCCTGGAGGTCTTCTCTCCTATATGCAGGGCTAGGAAGGGAACCTATCATACAGCCTGTTGCCCGGGGAATCAGTCAGAAGAAAGGTGGGGGAAAAGGATGAATACAGAATGATTGTTGTAAGTGCTTCCTCATGAAGTAGCTCCTCTGTAGAAGGCTTTGTTGAAGAGGAAAATCCGTTGAAATTTAAATGTCCGTTGACTACAGTGCCACTCAAATTTTTTTCCCAGTATTTCATGAAATTTTTAAAGCATGAAGACATGCTGTATCAATTATCTTGTCAGCATCTGTGTATCCAGTCTATAGATTGTTCTGAGTATTATACTGTAGTATAATAAACACCCCCCCCAAAATAAATAAACATCCAAACAATCCCAAATCTTACTGGACTTAACTGAACTCCTGCAGGCTGGGCAAAATAGGGATAACAGATACATGGAACATCTTGTTCATTCTGATATGGATGTTGATGGTTAGCTGTTGTCTGAGAACTTATATTGGGATTCAGCCTTTCTGCATGTGCATGGTGACTGGGTACTATGGGTGAGTGTTCCATGACAGCCAAGTGGATGCCAAATCAACTCTTGTGCCCTATCTCACTTGTACTGTGTTCTTTTCATTCAGACAGCCTTAAAGTAACACCAGGGTTCTAGGAGATGAAAAGAAATTACAACCCTTGATGGAACAGTGACAAAGTTCTGGAAGAGCATGTGGGACTGGAATAATTGCTGTCATCATTTTTGGAAAATACATTATGCCACACATTAAGAGTTTACTATATTTTTTATCACATGTCTTTTTGTACTTTATCCATCTATTAATCCATCTTATACATGTCAAGGGAAATTGCAGACGTCAGTACACTTCCTCAATACTTTAGTACACATATCAATGACTAGAGTTTAATACATGTTTTTATTCTATGGAACTCTATGGAAATTTACATAAAGTAAAATATGCTAATTTTAAATGTATAATCACTATCAATTGGCAAATGCATCAACCTGTGCAACTCAAACACCTCTCATTATGTAGAATATTAGCATCAGCCTGGGAACTTCCCTAGGACCCTTCCTAGTGAGCCCTAGCTCTCCCTGATAGAGACATTCATTGTCCTGATTATTTTTTCACCATGGCTTTTCTTGCAGGTTCTGGAACTTCATATAAATGGAATCAAATCTCACACCCCCTTTTATAAGATTTCATGATTTTTTTTTTAGTATATACAAATGCAACTAATTTTTGTATGTTGATTTTGTATCCTGCAACTTTGCTGAATCCATTTGTTTGTTCTAACAGTTTTTTATAGTCTTTAGGATTTTTCACATATAGAATCATGTTATCTAAAAACAGATTATTTTATATCCCTTTACAGTTCAGATGCCTTCTATTATTTTTTTAATCTTACCTAATTGCTCTGGCTAGGACTTCTAGAACTGTGTTGAATAAAAGCGGTAGGATTGGACATCTCCAACTTGTTTCTGATCTTACAGGAAAACCTTTCAGCTTTTCATTATTAAGTATCAGGTTAGCTGTGGGCCTGCCATACATGGTCTTTATTATGTTGATTATTGCTTCTATATATAATTTGTTGAGAGTTTTATGTTATAAAAGGATGTTGAATTTTGTCAAAGACTAGTTCTGCATCTATTGAGATGATCTTATCATTTTTATCCTCCATTATTTTAGTATAGTGATTCAGATTATCAAATGAAAAGGCAATCTGTGGAGTGGGAGAAAATATTTGTCAACCATATATCTGATAAGGCATTAATACCAAAATATATAAGTAATTAATAAATCAATACCAAAAAAAACTGATTAAAAATGGTTAAAGGAACTGAATAGACCTTTCTCCAAGATGACCTACAAAAAGCCTATAGATTTATAAAAAGAGTGCTCAACATCTCTAATCAACAAGGACATGCAAATCAAAGCCACAATCTATTACCATACTCCTGTTAGAATGGATATTCTCTAAAATACAAGAAATAGCAAGTGTTCGGATGTAGAGAAAAGGGAACCCGTGTACACAGTTGGCAGGAATATAAATTAATATAGCCATATAGAAAACAGTATAGAGCTTCCTTAAAAAATTAAAACAGAACTACTATATAAACAGAAATCTCATTTCTGGGTATATATCTGAAGGAAAAGAAATTAATACCTCAAAGAAATATGTGTACACCCATGTTCATTGCCACATTATTCACAATACCTAAGATGTGGAAATAACCCAAGTGTCCATTGATAGATGAACAGATAAAGAAACTCATGTATTTACACAATAGAATATTATTCAACTCTCAGGGAAAAAAAAGGAATCCTACCATTTGCAATACTGTGTATGAACTTAGAGGACATAATGCTTAGTGAGATAAGCCAGAGACAGAAAAAGAAATATTACAGAAAGAGAAATATTACATGGTATCTATGTGGAAAGTAGAAAAGCTGAACTTAGTGAAATTAAACTTATCAGCAAGTAATCTGGGTTAGATGCTTTTTAACCTTTACGTTATTTTTCATTTAACAAATTCCTCAAAATAAATAAAAAGTGATACAGAATGGTGAGCTCCGAGTATGGCTTTCTTTTTTTCTTTTTCTTTCTTTCTTTCTTTTTTTTTTTTTTTTTTTTTGCTTCCCAGGATCATGGACACTTACGCTATTTTTTTGCTTTTGCAGCCCTTGTATGTCTTCAACATTTTTAATGAGGGTGCTGTCCATTTCCCACTCTTCCCAAGAGAGCTCTCCCAGTTGTTTACATTTATTTATTTATTTATTTATTTATTTATTTATTTATTTTATTCATGAGGGACACACACACACACACAGAGACAGAGAGAGAGGCAGACACAGGCAGAGGGAGAAGCAGGCTCCATCAGGGAGCCCGATGTGGGACTCCATTCTGGGACTCCAGGATCTGCCCTGGGCCAAAGGCAGGAGCTTAACCGCTGAGCCACCCAGGTGTCCCAAGTTGTTTACTTTTAACACTAACTTCCTTTGGCTATAATTCTCCTTGAAATTCTTGTTTATAAGCATTTACAAAGCAACTAATATGCTGAACTTTACTGATAGAGGTCAGATTTTAGTCACACTGTATTTACCTCAAGGACTTCACTGGCTGAGTGCTGCAGTAAATACAAGCAGGAATGGCTTCTCAGGATGCCCTGTGCCTGGGTCTTCCCACCTGTGTGCCCCCCTTTTGAATTACACTTTTTGATATAATTGTCAGTTCATATGCAGTTGTAGTAAGTAATACAGAGTTCTTATGTACTCTCAACCCACTGACTCCTAATGAGGACATCTTGTGAAATTATTGTAGAATATTGCTGTTGACATTGGTCATTGTTGACATTGATAATTTTCTTTATCTTTTTTGTAACAAAGTACTATTACAGTCTGTGTCTATTAATTTCCATATCTTAAATCTTAGTGGTTCTGTTTGTCATTTGCACTTGTTCCCACGTTTGCTACTTCATTTCCTTTCTTGCTAGTCGTTATCTTTCACTGTGTGCTAGTTATTGCATTTGAATAATTGTTGAGAGAAATCATTGAGGCTTGACTCCTTGGCTTATTCAGTTCACCCTGAGGCACCATCTGTTCTTGACCATCTTATACCCAAGTTCAGGGCTTGAACTTGTAGATATCCCTGGGGATATCTACATCCCAGGGCTGCAAATTTGCTCGAGAGTTGGTCATTTCAGGGTTCCCCTTATCCTGAGGATATATGTGAGGTATATCATTCAGAGCTGTCACCTGGGCATGTCCTAGGTTTTGACTTATCCTCCTCTCATCCCAAAAGAACACTAGATCCACAGCCTGAGTTGGTAATAACACTTCCTTCTAATTTGCCAAATTCTCTTATGGCAAAAACATTTTTTATAAACATTTTTAAAAATACTTTTTATGAAAATTATTTACTACAACAATATATTGATACATTTTTAACATATAGAGATGCAACATGTATAACAAAAAGATTTTTAAAAATATTTTAAAATAATCTCTATACCCAATGTGGAGCTCAAACTTACAGCCCTGAGATTAAGAGTCACATGCTCCACTGACTGAGCCAGCCAGGCACCCCAAAAAGCACTTTTAAGTATTAGGTCTACTCTCTGGGTTCTCACAGTTTTTGGTGAGGCAATTCCTTATTATCCTCTAATGTGGTATATAAGATATATTTAACATTTTATCATTTGTTTTAGTTGTGCTCACCATTGGATTGGTTAAAATGATTAAGCCTGCCATTGCCCCAAAGGTACTATGCATATGAGTAGAAGATTACAATTGCACATATGTACCCAGGTAGCCATATTACCTGATAAGATAAGGAATGCCCTCACCTCCTGCATCTTTGCTCTGATGTTATCTTCCCAGTAAGATCTGCATTGACTCCTCCCAGCCCCTGACATGTTAGTCTTCCTTACTCTGCTCTGCTTTTTCTTTCTCCAAGCACGGCTCTCCTGATAACCGGAATCACCAACTTCTGTATATCATTGCTATAAGAAGCTATAAGATGATTTCCATGAGGGCAGGTTTCTCTGCATGCTTGTCGCTTATATTCCCCATAGCCTAGGACAATCCCTGGAATATAAGATCATTCCAGTATAATTTTTGATTGTGATAAAGAACAAATAATGAATGAAATGATTAATGCCCTATGAGTTAGTCAGCAAAAAGATTTTGTGTCTGAAACACTACTGAGAGGGGGCAGGAAAAGTAAATAAATGTGGTTGTTGTCAGCCTATAAAGGTGGTTAAGTCTCTGCAAGAGTGCAAACATTCAGAAGAGAGACAGTCCAGTTCCCTCCAGTTTCTTAAACAGGATGAACTTGACCATGCACTGTTCCAAGACTTCGTTCACTCCTTGTCCCTAAGGAGGCCAGGAACCCTACTCATTCCTGCAGAGGAGCCACCTGTCCTAAGCCGACACAATTCACAGGTCAGTCAGGGGCATCCCATCCTCTTCACCTCTGGGTACCCCCATATGGTGACTGGGCCAGAGATTAGGTACCGAGCCAGAATTTCATGGGTCCACAGAGTCCATCCTCAGCAAATAATCTTCCTGCAGGAAAAACAATTCTACCTATTTTCTATCTGGCTCCACTTGGTCACTTCCTCTCAGATTTACTCTGTCATAACTAGAGTTATCACACTCATTACAGGATAAAATGTTATTAAAAATGGACACACTCTTCAAGGTTTGGAGATGCAATAATCCTAATTTATGGCAGAGAACAGTGTTTGCAGAAAATATGTGAATTAAATTTTAAAAGGACTTGAACTGATGAGGTATTTTTTCACATGAATCAACTTGTGTTTCTAATTATGAATTTCGTTTCATTAAAGTAACTCAGTATGGGCCTCTAATTTATAATTTGATATCAAAAAATGCCCCTCCTTCATTTATTAGAAAGCTCTGCACTGGCTAATAACATGGACATATGTATTTAGTCCATAGACACTATATCCTTTTATTATTATGGTATATTATTATATGAAATAATAATAGATTTCATTAAGAAAATGTTTTTCTGCCAAGTTCTCATGAATGGCAGTGCAGTGACTAGGGATTTTCTTTTTCAGCAAGGTCCTCCCCAGCAGAGTGGCCTCATGAGAAAAAAAATCATAGTGCTCATGCTATGTGTTCATTTTCTTCCTATTTGCCTTCTTCTGAATGTTTCCCCAGGCAATAGCTTCCCAAGACCTGCCATTCCCTTGTCCTGTGTTTAGGGCAGAGGAGATCTGAGGGACTTGGCAAATTTTCAGGTTGATAAAATAATGATATTTTACTTCTTGGAAAGATACTTCCCCTGAGGGGATATCTACATCCCAAGATATATATATTTTTTAAGACTTTTTTTTTTTTTTTTTTTTTTGACAGCACAAGCAGGAGGACTGGCAGGCAGAAGGAGAAGCAGGCTCTCTTCTGAGCAGGGAGCCTAATGTGGGACTCAATCCCAGGACCCTGGGATCATGACCTGAGCCAAAGGCAGTTGCTTAGCCAACTGAGCCACCCAGGCACCCCACCCCCCAAGGTATATTTTTAACTAGTTGAGTTTCTATCATTTTGATTGTTATTCAAAAGAAGTGCAAACATCACTGGAAAGCCTCCCTGGTAGGTCAAGATTTAAAAACCTTTTTGAGGACATCACACTGGGTACTAGATCCACAGAGCACAAGACTCCTGCTGCTTAAAGCTGTGATCTCCAGATAATGGACTCCAGTGGCCCAAGAACTCTCACTAAAATCTTCACAGTACTGAGCTCCAGCCTTAAGGAGTGGGGAAGACACAGCCTTTTATGTAATAGGAGACTCTAATATCGGGACAATTGCCTGAAAACTTATCCCTGAATTAGGAGATACATGAACTCACAGGAAGAACTGCAAAAAACCATATCTGATTTGCAAGACTGTACGTTCTTCCTCCAGCTTAATACCTTATTATTTTAAAGGACTGGAAGGTGATCTTCCTTCTGTGGAAGGTAGGGATTTTAAAGTTGTTTCCCTCCCTACAATGAACATTTTTCTATTTCCTCTAGTAATTAAGTACCCATGGTGTTAATAGCCTCTTAGAAGGTATTAAAGAAACTGTGGCCTCAGAAGAGCTGGAAATGAAGAATGTCATCAATTCCCTACTCCTGGTAGGGAATCCAAAAAACTCCACAGAGGAAGATTTGGACAGCTGAAAACAGAGACTAGGACAGTAAATTCAAGGCAAACACTGGGTTAATAAAGAGGGTAAGGCTTGGGAAAAACAAAGAGAAGGGCTGAAAAACTGGATAAGCATCTTGCTCTCCAGTTCCTACCAGGGTCACCAGGAAGAATAGAAATAATCTCATATTGTCATAATCTTATATCACTACTATACTAGAATGAAAAAAACCCAGAATTTACTATCAACCTACATGACAAGAAAGTATCATGAAAGTCAAATGTTTTCAACCAAAAACAATGAGAAAGGTTGTGCAGAGTACATACACCCTCACATCCTAGACATTTCTCAGAGAGGGCTTGCAAAAAACTTCTAGTGGATATGAGCAGAGATGTGCTGTTTTTATAAGGCTCCTCTAGTGATATTGGCATGTCCCTTAGTAGTTGATCACTTATGTTGGTCAAATGTGATTCAGTACCGCAGTAAATAAGGATCATGTCTAGACTTCACAGATGGTAGTCTCTTTCTCCTAGTCTTTCAGCAACCACTGCTAGAGTTATGAGAAATTTTTTGTTTGTTCGTCCTTGTAAATAAGCAAGAATATAGAAAGCATCTATACATGTAATTGTTAGTCTTTTAAAGATTGATGTTCTTTTAAAGATTGATGCTATTTAAAGGTTGATGTTATTCTTTTAAAGATTTATTTATTAACACACATGCAAGTGGGAGAGGGGCAGAGGAAGAGGGAGAGAGAGAATCCTCAAGTCAGATTCCCCTTTCAGCATGGAGCCCAATGTAGAGCTTGATCTCAGGACCTTGAGACATGACCTGAGCCAATATCAAGAGTTGAATGCTTACCCAAGTGAGCTCCAGGGGCCCCTAATAGGTGACATTATTCTTAGTATCTCTTTAGAGAGCAACCAACCATCTTCACTACATGCCCAAATAAATACTAAATCAATCAAATAGTGTATTGATGAGTACACTGAAGTAATAATCATGGAGGCTTTCCAGAGAATATGCTATTCTGTTTTTTCCTTCAGATTCCTTCCTCCAGTTCCTTCAGAACTCATCTTATTAAACCTGTGCATTCATGAGGCTTAGGCTGCAAGTTGGGGATATAAAATTTTAAAACAAATCTCTTCCCTAATATAAGAGTCAAGCTAAAAAATTTTTTTATTTAAGATATTTTAAAAACCTCCTCATCTCTTCACAATAAAATGGGATGTGACTCTAAAAGAAGAAATGACCAACACAGCCAGGGAGGTCTGGGGAGGCTTCAAAGGAAGAGATGTTAAATCATTTGTCCATGACAACTAAATTTTTAGCAGGCAGAGGAGGGCAAGAAAAACACTGTAAGTTATAGAAAACAACGTGTTTGTAAAGCAGATGAGCCATGAAGGACATATTATTTTTTGGAAACAGTGGGATGTTTCCCATCTCAGGAAGGTTAGCAGGAGGAAATGAGGCTAGAGAGATAAGACCTTGAATGCTATGCTAGGGCACTTTCAGTGAAGGAGGCTTTATTATCAACTAACCTTTATTATTATCAAGCAAGTGAGTCTCCAGATTTTCACTACCTTGCTATAAATATACTGTGCATGCACGCTTAGAGCTGTATCACCTTCAGCAAATCAAGTACCTTGCTAAGCCATAGTTTCCTCACTATGGCCATAATAATAGCACTTATTTCTTAGGATAGCTGTGTAGGAGATTGTATAACTGGCTCATGCAATAAAGATTAGAAGTTATTAGAATTATCTGATATGTAAGCAAAGAGGATATGAAACCTACACTGAAGAGATGTAGCATGATTATAGATAGAACATAGAAAAGCTGATGGTAGGGAGCACCTGAGTGGCTTAGTCAGTTGAGTGTCTGACTCTTGGTTTTGCCTTGAGTCAAGAGATCGAGCCCTGCATTGGGCTCCAAGCTCAGCAGGAAGTCTGCTTGAGATTCTCTCTCTCTCTCTCTCTCTTGCTCTGCCCCTCCCCCTGCATGCTCACACACTCTCTCTTGCTCTCAAATAAATAATTTTTTTTAAAGATTTTGTTTATTTATTCTTGAGAGACACGCAGAGAGAGAGGCAGAGACACATGCAGAGAGAGAAGCAGGCTCCATGCAGGGAGCCCGATGTGGGACTCAATCCCGGGACCCCAGGATCACGCCCTGGGCTGAAGGCAGACACTTAACCACTAAGCCACCCAGGCGTCCATCAAATAAATATTTTAAAAAAGAAAAGCTGGTACTATGTGAAGGGTAGAACTACAAGAGGAAAACGTGAAGCTGTTACAAAAATTCAAATGAGTGGTAGTTAGGATCCTAGAATCTAGAAAATGTAGACAACAAGAGAGAACAAGGAATCAAATTAAGCTAGAGCCTGAAAAATGAGTAAAATTCTGATGGGAAATAAAATGGTACAGGGGAGATGGAGACAGAGGGAAGACCATGTAAAAAAGGTACAGTAGCATGAGGATGGTGATATGCATGGGAAAGGGAGGGTGGGTGGAAGGAGATGATAGAAACTGAGCCAGGAGCAGTATTTAGGGACCAGTTATGATGGGGATTGGATGTTATGCAGGAGTACTTGGATTTCCTCCTACATAGAATGTGCAGCTAAGTCACTATCAGTGACTTAACCTAGCCTGTGTTTAGGAATCTAGCATTGGCTCACAGGGTGGTAAATGAAAAAAAAAAAATGCAACGGATTTGTAACTAAGACAACCATGCAGGTGCCCTATTCACCCTGTGGGAAGGATCCAGGACTATAGTAGGGGGAATAAAAAACAACAAAGATGAGGGTAAACAGATGTCTGGAATTTTGGAAGTGATTTATTGGTAAAAAGATGAGGAAGGAGTCAAAATTGGGTCTGATGGTGGCTCTCTGTTGTGTATAACTCAATCAGGAAATACAGAAGGCAACTCTAACATGTGATAGGAATATGGCTGGTCTGTTCTGAAAACCTTGCATTCAATACTTGGAAGACACTCTGGCACTGGAAATGTACTAGAGGATGCTGGAGATTCTTTTTTGGTAGCGGCAGAAACTGGAGAGTCATACAAGGTAAGTGGTAGCTAAAGCAAAGAGAATGGAAAACCATTTCCTTTAGAGGTAAACAGGGAAACCTTCTGAGGAAGGGAAGTATGGTATGGTCTCGAAGACAAGCCATATGGGCCTAGGTTGAAGATTGCTCGGGTGGATGAGTTTGCCAGGTAGGATCTTTGTGTTGATGATGAACTGTACTTGTACTGTTCTCTCCTCTGATCTTCACTTATTGATGGCTTATTGACATTCTTGTCTCCATTTAAGTGTGTCACCTCCTCAGCAGGGGGCTTCTCTGACTTCACAGAAAAAAACAGTCGTTCACTCTTGCATCACAGAACCTATATGTTGTTCCCCCATGTGTAAAAATGGCTGGCACATCATATTCATTTAGTCAGTATGTATTGAATGAATTCATGACTTCCGTAGTCACTTAACCACTCTGTACCTCGCTTTCATCTTTTTAGAAATCAGAACGAAAATTCCACACAGACTTGTGAGGATTATATGACCCGACTCTAACCCCAGCACATTGTAGATATTAAGTGGGTGCTGGTTACCTGGCCTGACTCCTCTTGTATTCTTTGCCCAAACTACAATGCAAAGATAAAATAGCAACTCTTCAACCAATAATGTACTTGTCTTTTTTTGTTGTTGTTTTTAATCTTTGTGAATCCTACAGAATAATTTTCAGCCAGTGTTCAGCTCTTTCTCTTATGCACACCTTCCTTCATTTTCCACCACTGATTCTTTACTATTTTTCTTTCTCTTCACCTTTAAAAGTGACTGAAATTAAAATTAAAATTCTAAATTCTATTGCATGTCTTCCTATCACTTTTCTGTTCTCACCTGTTATATAAGATCAGATACTGAATGAACAATCTAAACAGAAATATGATTTTCCAAATTGATCTGAGGAATTTGAGCTGATTCTATTCAGATCTGCACTTCAAAGTAAACCATATGACAAGTATACCTGATAGAAAATGTCCTGGATGTTGTGCTAAAAACTCAAAAGTCGACTAGAACGTTATGGTCAGAATATTCCATTCTAGAATGAGACAGTACCTTCAAAATCATTTTGACTTCAAACTAGACTAGTACATTAGGCATCCGGAAAAAAACTTCAATGAGAAGTTCTTAAGAATTTAAAAAGTATGGATATGTATTAAGAGCTAATGATATCATGTATTTCAAACTCCAAATAGTGCCGTGGATAGGAACCTAGCAAGAGTTAGAACATGTTGCATTCATTTTTATGGTCTAGTCATTCCTATAGTTACTACCTTTGGATCCACTTCATGGTGACACACTGATAAAAAAGGATTGCATTGACTTCCCTAAAAGTTTTAAATGTCATATTCATTTTAAAGAATTTAAATGATTGAATTATATCGCTCATTCAATCAGTAGCTTATTTTTTTTTCTTTTAAAGATTTTATTTATTTATTCATGAGAAACACAGAGAGGAGAGAGACAGAGATACAGGCAGAGGGAGAAGATCAGGCCCTGGGCTGAAGGCGGCGCTAAACCACTGAGCCCCCCGGGCTGCCCCAAGCAATAGCTTATTAAGCACTACTAAGTACCAGATTACCGATAGATCTCAAAAAGCATTTGAAAATGTGACCTCACAAAATCCAGTGGGTGAGAACAAAGCAATTTTATTCATGTTTTCCCACTTACATGCAGATCCTGATTGGAAAAGAGAAAGATAAGAGTGCTTTTATGAGTAGAATCTGAGAAGATATTCATTCCCACCCTAAGTCATTTATACGGATTTTCATACTAGCATCATTCTCATCACGTTGACTCCTGAACTTGACTTCAGTCAGGTACATTTAGCATCCCTTTCTCAGTCTCTCTTGAGGAGAGTTGCCTGAAACTTGCCCCAGTTCCCTTGACTAAAGTCTAGGTGATATCTATGCTGCAGCAGCTTTTTACAATCATCTCCAAGTTTTAGCCTCAAGAAGCTCCACATCTTTGAAAGACCGTTGCTGCCTGTACCAGGAAGATGGGCAATCATACCACAGTGAGCACATTCCTTCTGTGGGGGTTTTCCAGTTTCCCAGACTTGCAGGCTCTCCTCTTTGTGATGATTTTCTTCTCCCATGTGACCATCCTAGCCGCAAATGTGTCCGTAATGGTGGCCATCAGGCTCAGTCACAACCTTCACACCCCTATGTACTTTTTCCTCTGCGGCCTGTCCTTTTCAGAAACGTGTACCACGATGGCAATCATACCCCGCATGTTAGTGGACTTGCTAGCAGACTGCAAGACCATTTCTCTTCCTGAGTGTGCCACACAGATGTTTTTCTTCTTTGGCTTGGGAGCCAATAACTGCTTCATCATGGCTGCCATGTCCTATGACCGTTATATTGCCATTCACAACCCGCTGCACTACCCCATCTTGATGACCCATAAGATCTGCTTTCAGCTCCTCATGGCCTCTTGGATGGCTGGGTTCCTGGTTTCTCTGTGCATCGTCATCATTGTATTCAACTTGTCTTTCTGTGACTCCAACATCATCCAGCACTTCTTCTGTGATATCTCACCTGTGGTCTGCCTTGCCTGTGATTACACCTCCCATCAAGAAATGGCTATTTTTGTGCTCTCTGCCTTTGTGTTGGTGGGCAGCTTTGTCTTCATTATGATGTCCTATGTCTTCATTGTGTCCACCGTTGTGAAGATGCCCTCTGCCAAGGGGAGGTATAAGGCCTTTTCCACTTGCTCCTCCCACCTCACTGTGGTGTGCATACACTATGGATTTGCTGGCTTTGTCTACTTGAGGCCCAAGGACAGGGACTCGTTCCGTGAGGACATGCTGATGGCTGTCACATATACGGTGCTGACCCCTCTGCTTAACCCGATTGTTTATAGTCTCAGAAACAAAGAAATGCAGACTGCCCTAAGGAAGGTGCTAGGCAGGACAGATAGGTTCATCCCTCAGATGGTGAATAAACGAACACCGGACAGTTAAAAATGTACAGACTCTTGATAAATAAAAGTGGGAAAAGTGGAATATTTCCAATAAAATCATCACTTTGTGCACAAAGCATTTAAAGTATTAACTAATTACCTGAAATATCCTGACATCACCATTTCTCTAGTATAAAGAGTATGTAGTTTTAAAATATGTGTAAAGGTGTATGCATGTATACATCTAGGCATATCCACATGTTTTGTAGGACAGTATTTTTATGATAGGAGTTTGGTGTCCTTTCTGAGACCTTTTGACTAGCCCAATATTGTGAATATTTTCTCCTACTTTTTTATAAAGGTTTATGATTCATAATTATACATTTTACATCTGGGTCCATGTTGTATTTTGAATTAATCCTTAGATAAGATTTGTGTGAGGTTTATGTTGAGGTGCTTCTGCCCTCTGTGGGTGTCTCATTGCTCCAGTACCATTTGCTGAAAGGCCTTCCTTCTTTCATTGGATTACTTTTGTACCTTTTTAAAAAAAAATCAGTTGGGCACATTTGTGTAGGTCTTTCTCTGGGTTCTCTAGTCAGCCTCAGTGATATGTGTCTATGCTTCCACCAGTCCCACACTGTCCTGATAACTGTGGAGCTAAGTAGTATGCCTTAATATCAGGCAAAACGATTCTTCCCACCTTCTCTTCCAAAATTATTTTATATATTCTAGGACTTTCCTTTTTAGTAATATAAGTATTAGTGCTGTATATTTCCCCCTCGGCACTGCTTTCCCTGAATCTCACATGTTTTGATACATTGCCTTTTAATTTTCATTTGTTGTATGTATTTTTTTAAATACTGAAGTCCCAGGTTGTTTTTAAAATCCATTTTCTATTTAGAAACTTCCTTTAGCAATTACCTAAGATAGCTCTGTTAAGAACAAATTCTCATAGCTTTCCTTCATATGAAATGTCTTTATCACTCCATTTCTGAAGGCTATATTTTGCCAGTCTTAAATTTACATTTGACAACTCTTTGCCTTTGGTACAGTCATTCCCTCACTTAAAATGGTTTTGACTTGTGGTTTTTTCACTTTCATTGGTGTGAAAGCAATATGCATTTAGTAGAAACCATACTTCAAATTTTGAATTTTGATCTCTTCCTGTCACTCATGATGCTGGGCAGCAGCATGGAGGCATAACTCCCAGTCAGCCACCCAGTCAGGAGAGTGAAGAACTGATATACACACAACCATTCTGTACTTACATAACCATGCTGTTTTTCACTTTCAGTACAGTATTCAATAAATTACATGAGATTCTCAACACTTTATTATAAAATAGGCTTTGTGTCAGATGATTTTGCCCAAATGTAAGCTAAGGTTAGTGTTCTGAGCACTTTTAAGTAAGGCTAAGCTATGATGTTCTGTAGGCTAGGTGTATGAAATGCCTTTTCAGCCCTGTTTAGGTGTAGCTGCAAGCAGTGTGTGTGTGTGTGTGTGTGTGTGTGTGTGTGTGTGTGTGTATGCAGCTTCCTCTAGTAAAATGCCTCCCTGCAGATGGTTGAGATAGGAAGTTCAATGCCCACTTTGCCCTGATGGTGCTTTCTCAGTAATAATGTGACACTAGCTACATTCCTCCTCACCTCCAAGTAAGCCCAGCTCCTTGTCAGGCTTCACTGCCACTAGGGAAGGGGGAAGTAGAGAATGCTTCCCCCTGCCTTATCTTTGCAGGGTGTGGGTGAAAGTTCAGCTCAGTGGTTGCACTCCCATGTAGGGTTGGAGGCAGGGGAACCAGAGTACCCATTAGCCCCACTTCATACACCCTCATTTAGTCTCATGCTGCCAGGTGACAGTGGATGCTCGTTTCCCCACTGGACCCCACTGACATTACCCCAGAAAGGGAATGGAAGGCAGTTGGGGTTAACTGCCCCAACAGGTGAACATAAGCAACCTGCTTGGCCCCACTGAAACCAACAGGTGAACATAAGCAACCTGCTTGGCCCCACTGAAACCTGGGGGTGAGTAGCAGGTATGATTTTCCATAGGTCTTTGTCTGGAGCAAGGTAGGTGTCGCCAAAAGGTTTTCAGCTCTGTTAAGGCCATTCTTTTTCAGTTCTTTGGCTAGGAGAAACTGGGTTTTCTTAGAATTCTTTTTATCTATGTCTCTTGGTGGTTCTGGATGGCAGGCTTCGGCAGTACCCTGTCCAGGATATAAAGAAACCCAGGAACTCTCTGCTGTTTTGTAACTCAGATACCAAAGTCTCTAGGAGTCTGCCTTCTTCTTTCAACCTTTAGAGTCTTCATATGCTTGTTTTATCTATAAGGGATTTTTTGTGTTTGTCGTGTGTGTGTGTGTGTAACAAGAGGGAAGGACCTGACAGGAATGGGGCTACTTCATCTTTGTGGAACGAGAAGTCTATGCTTTCAAAAATTTAAAGATATTTATCTACCTTCTTATTTATTTTGTGCCAGAGAGTTGGTCATTAGACCATGTTAGCCTGACATATCCAACACAGAAATCTCTACCCCGAAATCTCAACTGTAAGGGTTGCCTGGAAAGGAATGTATCTGAGACAGATGAGAGTCCTCTAGTGGTGAAGTTGTCTTGAAGAGTCCCTCACTCCAGCAGGTCAGAGAGTATATGCCTTAAAAGAAAGCAGAATATTAAAAGGATATTTGTAACCTGGACCTTTTGCTTACTCTTAATGTGTCTCAGTTACATTCTCTGTAAAATACAGATTAGAAAAAAAACTTCATAAGGTTATTCTGAGGATTAATTTTTTTTTATTTTTTTAAAATTTTTTTATTTATTTATGATAGTCACAGAGGGAGAGAGAGAGGCAGAGACACAGGCAGAGGGAGAAGCAGGCTCCATGCACCGGGAGCCTGATGTGGGATTCGATCCCAGGTCTCCAGGATCACACCCTGGGCCAAAGGCAGGCGCCAAACTGCTGCGCCACCCAGGGATCCCTCTGAGGATTAATTAGATCAATACGTGTAAATCACTGAAAACAGTACGTGGAATGTAGTAAATAATCTTACTGTTAACTCCAATTGCTAACACTGGTACTACTCCTCTCACTAACATTTGATTTATAGATTTTCTAACTCTCCAGCCATGCAGATACATGAGGGAGACATTATTCAGCAGAGGGTGATTACAAAACTTTTATTAAACGAGACTGGAATTCCAGTTCCTAATCTGTTAAACAGTGTGGAAGCAGTGGTGTGGTTGTGTTGAGCAGGAATTTGTGTCGAAGGCTGTCACAATCATAGCAGGATCTGACCCCAAACATTCAGCCTTTTTGTCAGGCTAAAGCACTCAGTAGATCAGTGGCCAGGATTCTATGGCAGCAGAGTCAGTGGTTTATGCCAGAGCAAAAACTCATTGAGTCATCCACTCACTTATTCATTTCAAATATGCATTTATGCTTATCATGTATAAATTAGGTGCATGGAGAAAGAGCAAAGACACTGTAGTATCTATGCAGAGCTTCCAACACAGTGGACGAAACAAATACTAAATCGGTAACTAGTAAATGCACTGAATATTCAGAGGAAAATATGCAGTGTTCTACAGGTGTACTTAGTTTGTTCTGAAGCCTCAAGAAGGCTTCCCAAATAAGAAACAAAACTCAAGTTGGTATCTATAGCATAAATAGGTGTTACCAAAGTGAGGAGGATAATTAATTCAGGTATAGGCACTGCATGTGAGAAGGCGCTGTGGCAGCAAAGGCTATGGATATGTTTAAGGATGTAAAAGAAAACCAAATGATTGATTCTTAGAATTTGGGCATTTGGAGACCAAGGGAAGACTGTGAGAGAATTAAATGGGCTGTATTTAGTACTCTGTGAGTTATTAAGAATTGTTGCCTTTTTGAAAGCTATCAAACATTTAAAGAAGAGTTAATGCCTATTCTACTCAAATTATTCAAAAATGAAAAAATAATTCAAAAATGGAAGGAAATCTTCCAAATTCATTCCATGAGGTATCACCCTGATACCAAAACCAGAGATACCACAAAAGGAGAACTACAGGCCAATATCTCCGATGAAAATAGATGTAAAAATCCTCAACAACATACTAGCAAACAGAATCCAACAATCCATTAAAAAAAATCATTCACCACAATCAAGTGGGATTTATTCCTGGGATGCAAAAGTGGTTCAATATTCGCAAATCAATCAACATGATACATCACATCAATAAGAGAAAGTATTAAAAAACCATATGATCATCTCAATAAATGCAGAAAAAGTATTTGACAAAGTACAACATCCACTCATGATAAAAGTAGGTTTAGAGGGAGCATACCTCAACATAATAAAGGCCGTATGAAAACTCAAGGCAAGCATCATACTCAATGGTGAAAAAAGTGACAGCTTTCCCCTAAGGTCAGGAACAATACAAGGATGTCCACTCTCACCACTTTTATTCAACATAGTACTGGAAGTTCTAGCCACAGCAAATTAGACAACAAAAAGAAATAAGAGGCAACTGGATGATTGGGTGGCTTCATGGTTGAGCATCTACCTTCAGGGCATGATCCTGGGGTCCTGGGATAGAGTTCCACAATGGGCTCCCTGCAGGTAGCTCGCTTCTCCCTCTTTCTATGTCTCTGCCTCTCTCTGTGTATCTCTCATGAATAAATAAATAAAATCTTGAAAGAAGAAAAGAAAGAAGAAAGAAAGAAAGAAAGAAAGAAAGAAAGAAAGAAAGAAAGAAAGGCTATCCACATTTGTAAAGAGGAAGTAAAATTTTTACTATTTGCAGATGACATGATATTATATGTAGAAAACCCTAAAGACTCCACCAAAAAAACTACTAAAATTGATAAATGAATTCAATGAAGTCACAGGATACAAAATCAATGTGCAGAAATCTTCTATACACTAATAAGCAGCAGAAAGATAAATTGAGAAAAAAATTCCAGTTACAATTGCATCAAAAATAATAAGATACCTAGGAATAAACATAACAAGTCAGAGAACTGTACTCTGAAAACTATAGAACACTAATGAAAGAAATTGAAGACAACACAAAGAAATGGAAAGACATTCCATGCTTATGGATTGGAAGAACAGATATTGTTAAAATATCTATACTACCCAAAGCAATCTACACATTAAATGCAATCCCTTTCAAAATACTAACAGCATATTTTTCACAGAACTAGAACAATCCTAAAATTTATATGGAACCACAAAAGATTCCAAATAGCCAAAGAAATCTTGAAAAGCAAAGTGGAGGTATCACAATTCTGGGCTTCAAGTTATATTACAAAAACTGCAGTAATCAAAACATTATGGTACCGGCACACACACACACACACACTATATATATATATATATATATATATATATATATATATATGTATATATATATATATATGGCACATAGGTCAGTAGAACAGAATAGACAACCCATAGTTATATGTTGATATTTATATCAGCCATAGCTACATTTTTCTAGATATGTCTTCTGAGGCAAGGCAAACAAAAGCAAAAATGAAATGTTAGGACCATATCAAAAGAAAAAGCTTCTGCACAGCAAAGGAAACAATGAGCAAAACTAACAGGCAACCTACTAAATGGGAGAAGGTAATTTGCAAAGAATATACCTGATATATAGGCATATAAAGAACTTATAAAACAATACCCAGAAATGAAATAATCCAATTAAAAAGTGGGCAGAAGACATGAACATTTTACCAAAGAAGACATCCAGATAGCCAACAGACACATGAAGACTCTCAATATCACCCATCATTAGAGAAATGTAAATCAAAACCACAATGAGATATCACCTCACACCCATCAGAATGACTAAAATCAAAAACACAAGAAGCAACAAATATTGATGAATATTTGGAGAAATAGGAGCCCTTGTGCACTATTGGTGGGAATGCAAACTGGTGCAACCACTGTGGAAAATCAGTATGGAAGTTCCTCAAAAGTTAAAATAAAACTACCCTATGATCCAGTAATTATACTACTCGGTACCCCAAAAATACAAATACAGTAATTCAAAAGGATACATGCACCCCTATGTTTATAGCAGTATTATTTATAATAGCCAAATTATGAATGTAGCCCAAGTGTCCATTGATAGAGGAATGGATAAAGAAGAGGTGAGATATATACATATGTATACATATGTATATATTAGTCATAAAAAACAATGAAATCTTGCCATTTGTAATAACATGAATGGAGCTACAGAGTATAATGCTAAGTAAAATAAATCAAAGGAGAAAGACAACTACTATATGATTTCACTCATATGTGGAATTTAAGAAACAAATGAGCAAAGGAAAATAGAGAGACTCTTAATTATAGAGAATAATCTGATTGTTACCAGAGGGGATGTGGGTGGAGGGATGGGTGAAATAGGTGATGGGGATTAAGGAGTGTATTTGTCATGATGAACACTGGGTGGTGTATGGAATTGTTGAGTCAGTATATTGTACACCTGAAACTAATATATAACACTGTATGTCAACTATACTGGAATTAAAAATAAATAAATTTTGCCCTTTTTCTGAACTCTTTGGGAGATATTAATGAAAGAAGTCATCTATTTAGATTTCTAATCATGTTATATGGAGAATGAATTGGAAGAGAGTAAAAGAAGGTAGAGGAAAGCTGGTTAGGATTGTATTATTTAGGATTCTCCAGAGATACAGAACCAATAAAAAAAATTCTGTATGAATATATAAATACATATACAGAGATTTTAAGGAAGTGGCTCAAATAATTGTTGGAGTTGGCAATTTCAAAACCCACAGTGCAGTCCAGCAGAACAAATTCCGTAGGAGTTGATGTTATAGTCTTGAATCCAAAGGGATTATCCCTCTTTTTCAGAAGACCTCAGATTTTTTCTCCTCAGGCTTTCAACTGAGCACCACCCCCATTATGGAGGCTAATGTACTTTATTCAAAGCCTACTGATTAAATGTTAGTCACATCCAAAAATACCTTCACAGCCACACCAAGACTGGTGTTTGACCAAACAGCTGATCACCATAGCCCAGTCAACACATAAAACTAGCTATCACAGGAGTCCTATTGTAAAATAAATGTACGAGACGGTAGTTTGAAATACAGGTGCTAACCATGGAAATGAAAAGAAGTAGGAAGTAAATATTGGACTCTGAATGTGTAACATTTTGTGACTGGTGGTGTAACATTTTGTGACTGATGCAGGAATGTGAAGGGGGAAATACCCATTTCTCTCAGGGTTCAGGAATCCATAAACTGATTGAATGAGGTGCCTCTTTATTGGGATACAGAATAGTGGAGGGAGAAATTTGGGGTAGGAAATGGCACTTCAGTTTGAGATCATCTGTGCTTGAGTTTCATTAGACAAAAAATATTTTTGTCTAAAATGTTAAAGAGAGGACTGGGAAAGAGAAGTGTGGTAGTTGTCAATACATACAGGTAGGTTTAGTTTCATGGAGGAAACACAATCTAGTCCCTTCCAACTTCCTTCATAGGATGTGAGTCTACCCATGAACACATCACTCCAAGAGTTGTTTGTTCACTGATTCCCTGAGGAATTCAGGAGTCCTGCTCACTCCCACAGAGCAGTCACATATTTGACCTGACAGAAGCATTCACAGGTTAGTCAGGGGCATCTCACCCTCTTGTTCTATGAGATTCGCTGCAACTAGGCTGAAACCAGAGATCAGGAATACAGACCAGCATTTATGAGTCCACAGAACCCATCCCCAGCAGATAACCTTCCTGCAAAAAAAATGTTTCCAGTAGTTTTACTGTCTGGTTCCATTTGGTCACTTCCTCTCAAAGGTACTCAATCATATCTAGTGTTATCACACACATTACAGGATAAAATATTATTGAAAATGGACACAGTCTTAATGGTTTAGAGGTACAATAAACTTAAGTAACACAGGGAACAGCTTTTGAAAAAATAGTGATAAAAGTTACGAAGGATGCTTGGGTGGCTCAGTGGTTGAATGTCCGCCTTTGGCTCAAGTGATCTTGGGGTCCTAGGATCAAGTCCCACATTGGGCTCCCCTCAGGGAGCCTGCTTCTCCCTCTGCCTATGTCTCTGCCTCTCTCTCTGTCTCTCATCAATAAACAAATAAAATCTTTTTTTAAAAGTTATGAAAGATTTTCAGTTAAGTATATTTTCACATAAACCAATTTGTATTTATAATTTAAATTTAAATTAATTTTGTTAAAGGTAACTGGCTATAAGCCTCTGAATTACAACTGATATCAGAAAATCCATCCTCCTACTTCACTAAAATGCTCCATGCTGGCTGACCTATTCAGACCACAGACACCCTATATCCTTTTTATTATTATATGGTATATTATTTTATCTGATACCATAAAATAACAAGCTTGACTAAGGAAATATTTTTCTGCCAAGCTCTCTCTTCAGAGCCCCCTTCATCTCATTGTTCCTGAGGCTATAGATGAGGGGGTTCAACATGGGGACCACCACCATGTAGAACAAAGACACCACCTTGTTCTGGTCAGTCGAGTAGCAGGACTTGGGCATCACATAAATGAATGTAATGGTCCCAAAGAACAGAGTCACCACTGTGAGGTGGGATGTGCAGGTGGAGAAGGCCTTGTGGCGTCCCTCAGTGGAGCTCATCTTCAGGATGGTGATGAGGATACAGATATAGGAGATGACTATGACACACATCGTGACCACAATGATGGAGCCAGCTGTAAATGAGGGGACAACCGCAGGGATTCTACTATCAGAGCAGGAGAGTTTAACTAAAGGAGCAAAATCACAGAAAAAATGATTGACTTGATTTGGTCCACAGAAAAGTAAAAAAGAGAAGGAAATAGTGAAAGAGCAAGCATTGAGAAAACCACCTAGGTAAGTCACTGTGAGTAGGCGAACATAAACCTGTGTGCACATTTTGGTTGAATAAAGCAGTGGGTTGCAGATGGCCATGAAGCGATCATATGCCATTGCAGCCAGAAGGAAGCACTCACTTGACCCAAAGAAAACAACTGAACCCAGCTGGATAGCACATCCAAGATAGGAGATCATATTTCTCTCCACCAGGAAGTTTATAAGCATGTTGGGTGTGACAGAAGAGGAATAGCCTAGGTCAGCCAAGGCCAAGTGGCTCAGAAAAAAATACATGGGGTGGTGGAGCTGAGAGGAGAACCTGATCAGAATGATCGTGCTAAGGTTGCCAGATACGGTCACCAGGTAGATGCAGAGGATGGTCATGAAGAGGATGACTCGAAGGACAGGGTCCTCAGTTAGGCCCAATAAAATGAACCCTGTCACTGCAGTGTGGTTCCCATCCACCAGGGAATCCATGAGGAAATGGAGTTGCTACCCAAATAGCATCACAGAACCTGTGGTGAAAACATTACAGGAGTTATAAATTAGATGGCTTCATTTTCATTAATTCCCAAAGAATTATATTTACTCGTTATTATAAACGAGTAAATATTCAAACTAAGTTTGGACTTCTTTTTTCTACGTTAGAGTAAAAGATTTATTTTACATATAGAGCAGAAAGTTTATTATTAACATATGAGTATTTTAAGAACTGTTTTGAGCAGAAACTAGGAAACCTTCAAGTAATGTATATCCTTTTCTCTTTATAGTATCTATTTATAAAATGTATTTAAAGTAGCTTTAAAGCTAAAGATGAATAGGGGATCCCTGGGTGGCTCGCGATCCTGGAGTCCCAGGATTGAGTCCCGTGTCGGGCTCCCTGCATGGAGCCTGCTTATTCTTCTGCCTGTGTCTCTGCCTCTCTCTCTCTCTCTCTCACTGTCTAAAATAAATAAATAAATAAATAAATAAATAAATAAATAAATAAATAAATAAATAAATCTTTAAAAAAAAAGCTAAAGATGAAAAACGTAAGACCTACCTAAAGAGCAAAAGGGATGGTAAACATAACAGAAAGGATTAAAATGCATAAATATTGGCCTATTTACTGGAGTCTTGAGTAATAGCTAACATTATTGAACACTTACTAAGCAATAGGCACAGGGTTAAGAATTTTGTATATATAGTTCTACGTTAATGTCTATGAAATAATAGTAAGCATTTTTATGATTTATAAATGAAGAAATTGGCCTTGAAAATATTAAGTAATTCATCTTTACATACCATGTGGTAGAATCAGAATATGAATCCCAGACAGTTTGGATCTAGTTCATTCCTTTGGTAACTATGCTATAAATGAAATGAAATAATACTTAGGACAAAGCAGAGTCTCTTGGAAATGGATGGATAACAAATTTACACTTTCTACTTGAGGATAGCTAGTGTATAAAAAAGGTACTAGTTACAAAGTTTACAACACAGTAAAACAAAACCATTTTTTAAAAAGGAGAAACATAATCTTGATAGAACAAACAGGAAGGAATTTCAAATTAAGGTTATAAATGAAAAGTCACTTATTATAAATTTATTATGTACATTCAATATTATAATTAAAATATTGCTTTATCAAGTAGATTGATATGTCAATCTAATTACTATGCAAAACATGATTAATAAATATCTAGGATATAAACTACATTTATTCAAACAAATCAAATCATTTCCTACTGTAGCCATGCTTTCTCCCTGGAGAATTATAGGGTAAAATAACTGTATTTTTGACATAATGTGTAGCTGAGTGAAGTTTCAACCTCAAAAGTTAAGACGTTTATCCACGTCCACCCAGCAAGTGGCCAGATTGAATCTCCCCTCTATGTTTTCTGGCTTTATATTCTAGACTTTTTCCATAGTATCTGCTTGTCTATAAGCTAAAAGCATTCAGTGCAGTAAATAATGTCCTTCTGATGTAATTTTGGAATGTAGGGTTGAGATTGGAAGTTGATGGCCAGGAAAGAATTCTTGAGACATCTTTGGTGTAAATGGGTGATTTTATTAAAGCACAGGAACAGAACCCATGGACAGAAAGAGCTGCTGCCCCACGGTTGTGAGGGGTGGCTGATTATATACTTGGGATTGGGGGGTGGTAAGGAAAAGGGAGGTTTCAAAGGATTTTCACACATTAAAGAAGACTCACAGGATACCAGAAGCCTTGCCATCATGAAGTTAAGGTTTTTCCTTCTAGCAAAGCATTAACACCAAGACACTTGGGGTCTTCCTGGAGGAACATTATGCTCTGCCTGCTTCAAGTATCTGTCAATGGGCTGCAGGTTATAAGGACATTTAATTGTATCTACATTTCCTTCTGGAAGCTAGGTTATTGATAAAAATGCTTTGTTCTTATAAATTACTAAGACATTTTAATCTGAGGGAGACATATCTTGCAGGATTGTGATCTCTATAAATTAACTATTTGTTTTTCCTTTCCTTAGCTTTAGGGCAGCCAGAGTGACTGAGGAATGTCACACATATCCCGTGAGCAGGAGGGGGCCGAGGAAGGGGTCAGCTTTAGTTTTGTCCTCAGCAACAATTCTGTTCTAAACCTAACCCTCATCATTTCCACAAGATATTTACTAACAATAAATCCTCAAAGCATCTCAAGGCTAGTTAATTTATTAGCATTATGGCAGAATTCCAAGTTTCGATGGTATAGGAAGACCAGGTGAGTTTCTGGTCTTAGAAATG
Organism: Canis lupus baileyi; assembly: GCF_048164855.1. NCBI lineage: Eukaryota > Metazoa > Chordata > Mammalia > Carnivora > Canidae > Canis > Canis lupus. Next base: position 19,413,882 of record NC_132860.1, on the reverse strand, counting down.
GGTAAATGATGAAACCCGGTACCTGGAAGTATGCCTATTTATATGCACTAAATAGACCGCAGAAATGTAGGTTAATTCAGTTAAGGTCACTTGTTAGCTGACTGCTAGGTTACATCTGCCCTGTTTCTCCACAATGACTTGAAAGTACAGATACCTTCAGAGAATAGTATTAAGTCACAAAAGCCAAAATCCTACCTCTTGAAATAAGAATTCATTCATTCTAAAGCAAGAAATTCAAAGTCATTGTTATATAGCAGCCATGCTATCTTATATTATTGCCTTTGGAAATAAATCTCTGAAGATTCTAGACATTCAAATGTGAAGTTGAAAGCAGCAGGGATCATTATCACATTCTCTAGCGAATACTAAGCATTTCCCCTCACACAGACACAGCTAATTTCTTAGATTTCGGCAATTCTCAAGTGATCTCTTTACTTTTAATTTTTATCTAGGTATTGGTGCACTCTCATTTAATAATTATTGGGAGTGTGATATAATAAATTATCTCATGGCTAAATATTGGCTCAAAGTGTACTTTGATATTTCAGATTAAGGAATACTAAAAATATAACGTTAGTTCTGTTCATTCAACATGTGTTCATTTTATGAGAATTAATAGCGATATAGGTAAGGCACTTCATTGGGTGCCTGGGGTAATGTAGGATAAAATGCCATGTAAGGTTGAATTTTAAATAACACAATTTTTAAGACATGTATACATTTTTTTTCTAGCAAAAAGTATTAAATGAGTATCTTTAAAATTATATACATAGGGAGCTGTGAAGAGAAAAGATGTTTGGGATGAATTCCAGATCAGATTTAGCCTGCATGCCTCAAAGGAATGACTACTGGCTAGTTGTTTATCCAGCTAGAAGGATGATGGGAGAAACAGTGGTCTTCAACTCAACACTCAATCTAATTCTATTGAATTGTAGAAAATCCTAGCTCATCCTCCTGATGCACCCTTGATAGATTTTCCAGTAATAATACTAACCAATCTTCATTCAGACTTGACTCCTTGCCAAGCAGTGCACTTGATTTTTTACTTATATTTTCTCATTTAATCCTCATAATAATTCGATGAACTAAGTATTTCCATTATTTTAACTTTATCAAGAAAGAACTGAGGCTTAAATTAAGAGACTTGTCCAGATGTGCTCAAATGGTTAAACTAAATCCTGGTTCAAGATTCAGGTCAGACTAAATGCTAGAATGTGTACACTTAACTAGAACGGCTGTCTAGTCAACTTTGAGACTTGAGTGCTTCTGAGATGACCACTGGTTCCCAGCCAATCCTTGATTTAGTTTTCTCTCTCTACCTTTAACACTCTGCCTAATTCCCTAAAACTGGCAGGGCCTACAGTCTGGCCCTGAGTGATGATGTAGTTTTTGTAATGTTGGTGAGGTTTGTGGAAGCCAATGGCCAAAAAAAAGTTCTTGAGACATCTTTAGTGCAAAATGGTGGTTTTATTAAAGCACAGGACAAAAAAAAAAAAAATAGGTAAAAAAAAGAAAAGAAAAGAAAATGCTCTGCATTGCTTGCCATTAGAGAAATACAAATAAAAACCACAATGAGATACCACCTCACACCAGTGAGAATGGGGAAAATTAACAAGACAGAAAATAACAAATGTTGGAGAGGATGTGGGGAAGCAGAACCCTCTTGCACTGTTGTTGGGAATGCAAACTGGTACAGCCACTCTGGAAAACAGTGTGGAGGTTTCTCAAAGAGTTAAAAATAGACCTGCCCTACAACCCAGCAATTGCACTGCTGGGGATCTACCCCAAAGATACAGATGCAATGAAACACCGGGACACCTGCACCCCGATGTTTATAGCAGCAATGTCCACAATAGCCAAACTATGGAAAGAGCCATGATGTCCTTCAAAAGATGAGTGGATAAAGAAGACCTGGTCTATATATGCGATGGAATATTACTCAGCCATGAGAAAGGACAGATACCCACTATTTGCTTCGACATGGTTGGAAGTGGAGGGTATTATACTGAGTGAAGCAAGTCAATAGGAGAAGGACAATCATCATATGGTTTCACTTATACGGGGAATATAAGAAATAGTGAAAGGGATTATAAGGGAAAGGAGGGGAACTGAGTGGGGAAACTTAGAGAGAGAGAGAGACAAACTGTGAGAGACTACTAACTCTGGGAAATGAACAAAGAGTTGCAGAAGGGGAGGTGGGCGGGGGGGGGTTGGGGTAACTGGGTGACGGGCACTGAGGAGGGCACTTGGGATGAGCACTGGGTGTTATACTATATGTTAGCAAATCAAACTTCAATAAAAAAATAAATAAAATAATCTATTAAAAAACACGCACTTTAGTGCTATAAATTTTTAAAAATAAATACATAAATAAATAAAGCACAGGACAGGACCCAGGGGCAGAAAGAGCTGCTGCTCCGGGATTGTGAGAGGTGACTGATTATATACTTTGGGGTAGGGGGAAGATAAGGGAGGTTCCAAAAGGATTTTCATATCCTAAAGATTTACAGGGATGCCTGGGTGGCTCAGCAGTTGAGCATCTGCCTTTGGCTCAGGGTGTGATCCTGAGGTCTGGGAAGAGTCCCACATCGGGCTTCCTGCATGGAGCCTGCTCCTGCCTCAGCCTAAGTCTCTGTCTTTCATGAATAAATAAATAAATCTTTTTTTTTTTTTTTAGTTTTTTTTTTTTAGGAAATAAATAAATCTTTAAGAAAAAAAAAGACTCACAGGATGCAGGAGGCCTTGCATTGTCAAACTAAGGTTATTTAACCCTCTAGCAAGGCATTAACATTAAGAAAGTTTGGAGCTTCCTGGATGATCTGTATACTCTGCCTGTCTTAAGTATTTGTCAAAGGGCTGCAGGTTATAAGGACATTTAATTTTATCTACATTTCCTTCTGCCTTTATTTCCCATGTCACTGAGCATCAGGCCAGTATTCAGGATACTAATTTCTGGTCCTGTTTTCATCAATAACAAGCTCCAGTTGATTTTACCCCCTGAAGTTTCTATCAAATGTGTCCACTTCTTTGCATCTTAACACTGAAATGGCTGTTCTTATTGATTTTTCTCTATGCATATTTGGCCTTCCACACAACAGCCAGGGAGAGTTATTTATTAAAAGGATTTAATATTATTCACTTTTTGCACTATCAAATAATTATATGGCCCTAGATGGCTCATAAAGAAAACAATGGCCCACTGACCAGTTCTTTACAAATCCAAATTCTGACTCCCAGCAGGGAACCACTTTGGACTCTAAACTAGTTCATGTTTGAGATACTTCAGTGTCTGTTAATAATATGCCTTCCCAAATAAAAATTAGGTATTCTATCTGTGTTTTGCTTGTGATATTGTGATGAATAATAAGAAATAAACTTTTGGTCTTAGTCTTGGTTTCTGGCACAGAGCTCCTAAAACCTTTGAAATTTCCTAAGTGGTGAGAGCAACCTAGGAGTCTTTTGTTACGTTAATGAGGTGACTTTTGGCTCCTTGTAGGGATTGGGGCTCTTAAGCAGGCAAGGCATTAACATTAATAAAGATTAGAGAGGTGGAACTTTCAGTTACACTCTGCTGACTTCTGGGCAGGAGACAGACTGGGTATTGAGTCAGCCACGGTAAACAATGGTGCCCATATAATGAAGCTTCCATAAAACCCCAAAGGGAGGGGTTGGGAGAGCTTCCAAGTTGGTGAACTCATGGAGATTTGGGGAGAGTGGGAATGCTCACAAAGCTTGGAAACTCCTCACATTTCCCCATCCCTTTCCTATGCATCTCTTCCATCTGGCTATTCCGAATTATATCCTTATAAAATAAATGGCTAATCCAACATGTAAAATGTTTCTGTGACCTGCTATAGCAAATTAATCAAATCTGAGGTGGGAGTTGTGGGAACTTACAACTTAGAGCCAGAAATAAGGCAACAACCTGAGTTTGTGACTGGTGTCTGAAGTACAAACAGGTTATAGAAAGCTCTAATCTATAGCTGGTGGGTCAGACACACAGGTGATACTTGGGTTTGGGATTGGCAGCTGAAGTTAGGTGATGGGGGACGCGTAGTTTTGTGGGACTGAGCCTTTATCTGTAAGATCTGATGTTATTTCCAGGTAGATAGCATCAGAATTGTGTTGAACTGTATGATAGCGTCCAGAGAATTACTTGTTGGTTCTGAGGAGGATCCTCCCCCTCAAATTGGAATTAATAACCAGAACCTTTCCTGCTATTTTCCCTATTTATTTAATTTGAACATAATTGTTACAAGGAGAAAAACAGTAATTTTCCAAGCCTGAGAATTACCACAGATATTATTGGGTGAGTTTATTGTAACAAGGTCAGAACAGAATAATGAAGGGCTAGGTATCAAAAAAGAGAATGCATTTAGTTTGATATTTTGCAAAGATAAAACAAAAATTAATAATTGCTCACAGCTGACAAGCAAGTATCAAGTTTGAAAGATATATAGCAATAAATAAGTAGAGTTAAAGTGGAATCTCACAGGCAAGTTTATTAAAAGTAAGTCTCAACTTTATTCTAGACAAATGAGAAATATAAATCTTACCCCCTCAAGATAGGTCTTTAGTTTCTTTAATTATATATATGTAAAAAATATTTTTCTAACATTTACTCATATCTATGCAACAAGATATTATGGCTAATTCAGTTCATTTTCATCTCAAAGATTACTTTAAAATACGGTTTCCTAGTCTTTCAAATTTGCAGCTATTGATATAAGTTGTAACTCTAAATCAAGGCTGAATTAAGTAGCTTGGAGGTTAAAATTTGTATTTCTACAGCTTATACCATTTTCTTTATTGATCCAAATTTTTTATATAGTCATCAGTTGACATTCTTCACCCCTCCACCATTCGCGTTAATATACACACACATACACACTGATGTTCCACCCCTTTGGTTTTTCTTTATCTTGGATTTAGTAATGGATATTTAAGCATGATATCAAAAACATGAGCAACAGGGACTCCTGGGTGGCTCAGTGGTTGAGCATCTGCCTTTAGCTGAGGGCGTGATCCTGGGGTCCCAGGATTGGGTCCTGTGTTGGGCTCCCACAAGGAGCCTGCTTCTCCCTCTGCCTATGTCTCTGCCTCTCTCTGTGTGTCATGAATAAATAAGTGAAATCTTTTTAAAAAATGAACAACACAAGAAAATATAGGTAAATTTCTTTCATTAAAGTTAAAACTTTTGTGCTTCAAATGAAACTCTCAATCAGCGAAGAAATAACACACAGAATAGGAGAAAATATTTGCGTGTCATATATCTGATTAGGGCCTTGTATCAGATTATAAAGGATACTTACAATTCAATACAAATAACTCCATTTGTTTTAGATTTTATTTTTAAGTAATATGCATACCCAATGTGAGGCTCAAACTCACAACCCTGAGATCAAGAGTTACATGCTCTATCTACTAAGCCAGCCAGCCAACCCACAAGCAACTCAACTTAAAGTTGGCATTGTGGGGCTCAGTTGGTTGAGCATCTGACTCTTGACCGCAGTTCAGGTCATGATGGAGGGGACAGGTGGTGGGCATGTAGCCTGCTTGGGATTCTCTCTTTCCCTCTCCCTTGGCCTCTTCCTCCCACTTTCTCTCTCTCTCTAAAAAATAAAATAATAAAATGAGCATTATTCTAGGACCCTGGCCCCATCACTGTTCCAGCTGTAACAGGTGCCTCTGTCACTCACTATTTTCCATAGCAAAGGAGGAAAGAATGTTTGTACTAGAATTAATTTACTGCTATTACTATGATGCTACTCTTATTTTTTTTATTATTATTCAGTCTGACTAGTAGTCTGGCTCTGACATGAGGCCAAGGCTTACTTTTCTTACTGCAATTATAAGCAAATACATTTTCAAGCTCATTAGAACAATTACTTGCCTTTGATGTGGAAGTTGTTTTCCTGAAACTAGACTTTGGGTTTGGATTAGTTGGCTCAGAGTAGATGGTTTTAATGACTCCTCTGGGAACAGGGCAGTCTTCACTCATAGTCAATTTCAGAGACCACACTGAGTCTTAGGATTAGTTCAAGGATTCACATCTCCTATATTTGGAACTGAAGCTGAGGTACAGAATTGAAGACTAGCCCCAGAGACCTGGTAGATGAGACACTGTCTCTGCTTATCTCTGTCTCCCCAGCAGCTCAAGGTAATACATCTAAATATATCTAAAATATCATAGCATTTACCCAGATAATGGGGGCATTAGAGCAACAGGGAATGTTATTAATTCTTAACTCTCTCTTTCTCTATATATGTATGTTCTCAACTATATATATACATGTATTCAAACAGAAATTGCAAATACTAGAGAAATTCATCTTCTCCCACTTTCAGGCCTGAAACTACCTAGCTTTTTAAAATTAAAACTGGCATCTTTTTAAAAAAGATTTTATGCATTTATTTGAGAAAGAGAGAGAGCTAGAGAGCACAAGCAGGGGGAATGGCAAAGGGAGAGGGAGAAACAAGCTCCCCTTGAGGAGGGAGCCTGAAATGGGGCTGGATCTCAGGACTCTGAGATCATGACCTGAGCCAAAGACAGATGCTTAACTGACTGAGCCACCCAGGCACCCCTAAAACTGGCATGTTTAATAAAATTCCTAAAATCTCTATGAATTGCTATATGGATGACTGGTAAGTACCATCCGAATCTGAAGTGTGCCCCACCAATGAGAGGGGCCATCTGGTTAGGGTTCATTCAGGAATCGATCCCAGGCTTGAAAATAATTTTCTACATCAGCCACATTCTGGCACATGTACCCATGTTGACTCAGTGAGAGATGAAGAAGATTCTAGGAATGGTGGATCTAGAATCTGACTTATAGTGAAGCCAGAAGAGCATAGATGAGGCTAAAGAAGGCATTTTTAAACTCATATAAAAAGATTACCTTTGTAGAAATAGCCCATGGCCAAAAAGATACTGAATCTTTTACTAGTTTGTTGTACAGTAAAACACTTAATTATTGACATCCACACTCTGTCATCACAGATGGCCTACTCTGTCCTGTTTTATCAGATTGCTTTTCTCAGCTGAGTTCTCAAACATTGAAAGCAGTGAGCATTTCGATTTTTGTTTTGCTTTTCAAGTTACACACAAATGTATTTTAAGCTTGTTCATTTACAAATTAAGTAGTTGGGGGAGGAGTATCCAAACACTTAATAATTGTACAAAAACAAGTGCAAAAGCAATATGAAATGTGCAAAAAAGAAATTTGAAATTGGGCATAAGTAAGTACATGAATGGAAGTAAACAGGTCCTCTCATTTTACTACATGTGCTTGTGAGTAAGCTACAAATAATTCTGAAAATAGAATACCTGGAGACAATTATAGAGTTAAGTATGTAACAGTAGCTTTGAAGCATGAATTAGCACTATTCTGGGTATTCAGTTGGTCAACAAAGGACATTCTTTCACATAAATTGGTATTGAAAAGAGTAGGAAAGAAAAGGATATGAGGGTTCAGTCTAGCAATGAATATACAGTGAGCTCTTTGAGGGTCTATGGGGAGGGGAGGATACAACTGGAATACCAGATTCCACCATCATGCTTTAAATCCTATGAGGATGTCCACAGTGCCCACACCAGTTGTACCTTCATATCTTCTTTTTTTTTTCAAGTTTGAAAAGACATTTATTTTTCTACCTTTCCCACCTGAGTAATAATTTGGCTAGTTATAGAAATACTTTTACATCAGCATTTTGAACCAATGTATTATCTCCCAGTTTTTAGTGTAGCTGTTGTAAAGTGTGCTGATGCTTTTCTAAAACCATTTTTAAAATCGTTCTCTCTGCAAAGTTTTTAGGATTTGAAACTTTATGATTGTATTACTTGGTGTGTGACTTCTTTCACTTTCGAATGTGGGTAACCAATATTTTAGTACCTTCTTAGGTAAAGATCAAACCATGATATATCATCAGAATTCCTTCCACTGAATATTTTTAGACCATCTTTTCACCCAGATATTTTTAATCTTCGGAAATCAGGGGTGCCTGGTGTGGAGGCCGAGAAAAATTAAGGCCATTCCACCTCAAGTTTAGCATTAGCACAAGTATAGCCATCTTAGGCCCCTGGGAATAAGAGCTGAACTTTACAGGAAAAACTGCAGAATGCCCTCAGCAGAGAATCCCATATCAGATCTTAAGAAACTCCCTCACCCTTTCCCCATATTGGAAAGAAAAAAAAATTTTTCTTCCACCCCTTCTGAAAATCCCCTAGACCAGCCCATAAAAAACTAGCTGTAACCCACTTCGGGGTCCAAGCCCCTGCTCTGTTGTATGGAGTATACTTGGACCCAAGCTCGAGCTTGTAAATAAACCCTTGTGTACTTGCATCGGTGTTGGCTTCTTGGTGGTTTCTCAGATTCGCAGTCTTGGGCACAATACCTGGGTGGTTCAGTTGGTTAAGCATCTGCCTTCAGCTCAGGTCATGATCCTCAGGGTCTTGGGATCAAGTCTCACATTGAGCTGCCTGTTCAGGAGGGAGTCTGCTTCTCCCTCTGCTGCTCCCTTCCCATCTCTCAAGTACAGGCTCTCTCTCTCTCTCTCTCTCTCTCTCTCTCTCTCCCCACACACACACACACACACACATACAAATAAATAAATAAATACAATCTTTTAAAAAAATCAGTTGCTACAGTTGGTCTCTTATGTAGGTAAGTTGTTATCGGAATGCATGCTTGTAGTGATGTGGTTCAAGGAAGGAGTGTGAGAAAATAGGACTTAGAAGATTTATAGGAACAAATGTCATTTAAAAAAAAATCATGTTCAATGTTGTTTGTACACACTAACAATGTGAGAATTCCCGTTATGTAACTACACCAAAACTGCGCTGAGGGTAAACTATTTGCATCTAATCTCAATCCCTCTGATTATTTGTTGTTTTCCTCGGTGTCTACTATTTTCTCATTTCTCATCCTCCTCCAGAAGAAAAAAATTCCAGAAGAAAAACAAAATGACTGAAGAGATTCAGTGCACCTGGCTCAAACACCTCCTCCCTGAGTTCCCAGAAGATCAAGAACATCAGAGGCCCTTCTTTGTGTTTTTCTTGGCATTGAATGTCGTCATCCTGGCATGGAAACAGGAGACAATTCTGATAGCCCAGTTTGGTTGGAATTCCCCTTGTCTCATGCACATTTTGGTCTGCAGGGGGCACTGCCTTTCTCTCTGTGTACTGCACAGTCTCCTGCTACAGAGAACAACCATTATCACAATGGGCACCTTTATACAGATTCATTTCTTACATGCTCTCTCACCAGGGATGATTGTCTCCCAGCCAGAGCATCCTACAGTGAATCCATGTCCATAAGTCACCTTATGAACTATGCAATCATGTTGTCTAAAGAAATCCAAAATAACCTGTTGGCCAGGACTCACTTGAGTTCAAGGGCACATGCAATGGTAACCTCTCTACTGCCGCTTGTTGACTGAACCATCATCCATCTCTTGTCTTACACAGCCCCACAGACTCTAGTTCTTGGATATTAGGGATTAGGGATTTTGCTTAACTTGTTTTTAGTATGTCTCTGTAAAGATCCCTAGTGCTATTAGGACTGTCTCCATCTCCCAGGCGTCTAACCTGGCTGTCATACCAATGATTCCTCCTCTGAAATTTTTTTTTAGCTATATCTTCCACTTCTCATTCCTGGGTCTATCCTACTTTCTTGTTTGAGATTCCAAAACAAACTGGCCCAAGCCTTGTCCTGATTTGGACCAGGTGACCATGGCCATCAGCATGCTGAATTCCCTGTCACATACCTCAAGGCATTCTTAGGGAAGGAATTTCCCAGAGACAGTGCCAAAGAAAAAGACTGGTGAAGGAAAAGGAAAAGCAGTTCTTGCTGTTAATAATGAAGCTGAATTGGTGTCACATGGCCTTGGAAACTGGGATACTATGTTTGAATTGCAAAAATAATTATAAGTGCAGGAAACCAAAATGTTTTACATAAAACAAGAGTAACAGTCTATGTTAGAAATCTTGTTTAGTGATTGTTTATCTATTGTTTTCTCAAATAAAAATCTTCTTTATACCACTTCTTTTTTCTCTGTTGCACTCTCTGGGAGTCCATGGGTGGTAAATACAGAAGGCAATCATTTCTCAGATTGTGTAACATACCTTGTTTATTTTGAGCTTACAAGTAAATGGCAAAAATCCTGAGTTATTCTCATCTGCAGGCTTTCCTACCTGAAGGAAAATACATAACAAATTAATTATAATCTCCAAATACAGGTGCATCATTTTATTACAAAATAATTTTCTCTTTAAGCATGTTATTGAACAAATCCTCCAGGTTAATATGTTGATGTCACTCAAATCAGTCACAGACAGATGAAATCAATCAGGCATCTGAATTGCAATATCCCCAGTATAATCACAGTCCAAAGGATCTCATAGAGAAGCTTTCCTCAAGCCAGACAGTCAAACTTTTATTGGGAAGCCACAGCATGAGCATAACTCACAAATACAAGGACAGTAAATATAAGAGAGAAGAAGTCTTTCTTTTTTCTTTTTTTCCTCAGTATCCCTTTTTTTTCTTTTAAATATTTTATTTATTTATTCATGAGAGAACACAGAGAGAGGCAGAGATGTAGGCAGAGGGAAAACCAGGCTCCCCGCAGGGAGCCTGATGCAGGACTCAATCCCAGGACCCCAGGATCACAATCTGAGCCAAAGGCAGATGCTCAACCACTGAGCCACCCAGGTGCCCCCAAGAAGCCTTTCTTTACTCTAAAGTTTGAACTTTTCCACTCAGATAACACCCACATTTCTTCCAAGCTGATTTAAATTTTGGTAACATTAGGACAGAATTATAAGGGAACATTCCCAGTTGCTTAACTTCACACTATTCATATGCGGACTTTCCACCAAGGAAATGTATAATTAAGCCTTAAACCAAATGCAACAGCTACTCCTAGGCAAACATGGTAATTAAGAGCACCTACCAACTCACAGTTCAGTGAAGGAATCATCACATCTGTAGGAGTTCCTGGCTTGGGCAGAACAAAGTATTAGCTATTTTGAGTTTTGCCTCCGATACCTTTACTAAGATCCCCCCCCCCACACACGCTTCAGGTGTTAACATTACCAAGACTTTTCTAGAGAATGCTCGCTCTTAAAATTTGTCCCCAGCTGAATGCATGAATCATTTGTGTACCTTCCTTTAATACAAGTCCATTCTAAAAATGGCAATTAAATCTCATGACCTGGAGAGTCTTCCAGATACCTTCCCCTTTGGAATCTCACTGGTGACTATCTGATATTCCTTGATCTAGAACTTCTTTCCCAGTTGTGCTGAGGAATGGGGCACAGTGTAAGTTCCGGCTCAAAAATACCATGGCCAGCTTTCCTGAGCTTTGTCGGTATCCGTTTCTCTCCTCACCTTCCCCCTGCTGGGCACTTGCTCAGATAAGATATAAGTGTCGCCTGCTTTCTGCAAGAACAGCCTTTAGGAGACCTAACTGTCCCTTTCTCCCCACCCCCCAAATATTTAATTCCTATAATTGGCTCATTTGAGAATGAGAATTCCATAGAAAAGCCAATTCTTGATAAAAAGCACATTGATTATCATCTGACTTGGGACTAGACATGAGATGTGACAGGAAGGCAGTAGTTCAGCTGACTCTCCTTTGTCCCTTACTCCAGCCCTCTTGGTCACTACTCACGAGACCTATAGTCCTAGGGACTCTCAAAATAGAAGTCCTGTTGTTTAGTGTTAGGGTAACCTGCTTGTGATCAGATAGGGCATCTGCAAAACCACGGACTTCTTAGACTTAACCAATTAAACTTACATTTCACTCTTTGCCATCTATAGCCTAGAAATTCTTTCCGCTAAGTAGAATGAAAAATCCTAATTTACCTGCTACAAATTACTAAAAATGGCAAAATTGACTAGGAAGGGCTACAGGAACCATATCTCTAGGTCTGACACAAACACATTTCTCTTCCAGCTTCCTCCTCTTTGGTGTGAATTCATGAACTTGGGAAATGCTGAGAGACAGCAAATGTACTTTTCAATTGAAGACTGTGCTTACCTAAGCTCTGCCTTGTTTTGAGGGCCAACATTGAGGGCAGTGTTCTTTGAAGCACTCCTTTACTGGATATGTCAAATCACTACAATTAATGGCCTAGAGGGCCAGGGTCCAAAAACTGGAGGACTGTCCCTAGCCATATCAGGTGTACTGATTGCCCCAATTTCAATCTGGAGGGGTTGGGGGAGGGAGAGAGAAAGGGATGGAGGCCTACAGAACTATTAGAATATTTAGTCACTGACCTGGCTTTGAATATAATTTTATTCATTAATTAGGTTCAACAGGAAATATATAGTCATAGGAAATATTGCCTATTGTAATAAATATGCTAGCCAAGGCCACCTTTTCTTTGCAAACAAAAATGTCCCACATGTGTATCCTAGTCGTGTAATCTTTGCATAACCTTACCCGTCCTCTATAAAACATTCCCTGGGCACCCACCCCAACACAGCCACAAATTCAAGGCCATCCACTGCATACGCCCTGTCAAGGGCAAGAAGACAGTTCCAAGGATCACACCAAAGGTTCTGGACTTGTGTGATCCTGAATCATCCTGAGTATATGCACGAAAGCATCATAATGCAAGTCATCATTAGTTACCAGGATGATTCAGGGATTTTATTCCCCAGGGTGGTTTAAATCAAATGTAAAATATCTCACAGAAACTCTGTATATACTGTTCCCTTGGTACCCAGGAAGCTCTGGAATAACAAGAGATAACAGACTCATTACATTTTATAAATACTCACAGGTTTGTCGGTATGGAACACAGAAACCAAGTCTTCCAGTCAGACATGAGGAAGTCTGTTTGTCTTACTGGAAATACTCGAAGTGGATGCTTCCAGAACGTTGGAAATCCTGACTGACTGCTGGATAGGTGCTTGGTAAGTTGTATTCCTTTCCAAGGCTGCTATGGTAAAAATGACAAGGCATTCAAGAGAAGGGTTTCAGTTCTGGGATTGTGAAAAGGACAGGGCTTTAGGACAGGTATGCTTTGCTTCCATCAGAGAAACAAATGAGGAAGGATTGGTTGACTCTTACTTGGAAAAGCTGGGATCTTTTTGTCAGTGCATTTTTTTAAAAATATTTTATTTACTTATTCATGAGAGACACAGAGAGAGAGAGAGAGGCAGAGACACAGGCAGAGGGAGAAGCAGGCTCCATGCAGGGAGCCTGATGTGGGCCTCAATCCCTGGACTCTGGGATCACACCCTGGGCTGAAGACAGACACTTAACCACTGAGCTACCCAGGCATCCCTGTCAGTGTATTATTCTATTAGGAAACCATAACATGTGCCCGATAAACTCAGAAACCAATGAAATCACACTCAGAATGTTGTATGAGTGAAACTTACCTAGAAATGCATACTTAGTTTTTAGCAGATTCTCAAAGTAGTTCATGTGCCCCTCCCTTCTCAGGGGTTAGGAAGATTTCTTAGGTTGAACAAAGTTGTTCAAATTATTCAAACAGTGAGTAGTAAAACACAAACCAATACTTCGAACTAATATTCAATAATATTGAATATTAGATAAACACAGTAAATGTTAAAAGTACCTGCAAAAAACTAAGAAGAAACATTACTGACCTCATTTTAATATTTTTCATAGAAATGTAGATTTGCAAATAGATATTAATTTACATGCTTAAGTCATATCATAAAGGAATCATAGTGGTATAGTATAGTTTAGGTTGAGGGCTCTGGAATCAGCCTACCTGGTTTCAAATCCAGGCTCATCTACTTTGTCTCTGTGAATTTGGAAAAAACTACTGAATATTTCTGTGTTTGTTTCCCCATTAGAAAAAATGGGAAATAATAATTATTAAATAAAATAATGTATAAATAGAACGAATGAATTTTGGCACATTAAAATCATTTATATAATCACTGGTTATTATCACTAAGTTTGAGAGTAATTAATCAGAATGCTCAGCATTTTATTTTTTAAAGGGACCATAAGTTTTTCTCTTAAGTAGAAAATTACAAGTCAAATATTTATTCTGTGAAATTTATTATTTTGTTCTTCCTGGAATTTATCATCAGGTCTAGTTATACTCTAGGAACTAATAGACTAAACATTAATATTATCAGAAGCCTCAAACTTAATTGGCCCATGAAGAAAATCGGAGTACATACTGGGTTGAAAACTATTAAGAAAGAGCATTCAATTAGAAGATTTTTGAATGCAAAAAAAAATAAAGCATTTCCATAGGATTACTAATGAATAAATATTTTTCTATTCAAAAATAAATTTTATAAAAATCTAGAAATTAGAATGCTTTACTCATGACTTAGAAACTGGCAATAGGCTAATGTGCAATTATGTTAATAAGAGCTGACATAGGAAAAATACTCTGTCATAGCTGATAATACAGCTAGACAGCTGCTGCCCTTTAGGGTCCTTCTAGAGCTACTAACTTGTTCTTTTCATCATAGTTGAAATAAGAGCCATTATACTTTGGGGTCCTTCTAGAGCTACTAACTTGTTCTTTTCATCATAGTTGAAATAAGAGCCATTATACTTTGGAGGTAGGCAGTCCTGACTCATTCTAGAAATAAATACAAAAGAATGTCTTCTTGCCTTCAGATGGCACAGAATCCAGAACAACAATTTTACTGAGTAAGATTGCTTATGTGTAATTCCTGAAGATCTGTGTTTGGTTTTTCTATAAGCTATTATTGAGAAAAATAAGACCACAGCAAAAGAGGTCACAACTATCATCAATAAACCAGGAGTGTTAGAAAGGCCCATACTTAAAAGGCTCCTTACCATTTCCTGATATGAGCTAGCCTGAAACTCTTAGGGCACCTAAGACCTCTGTGCCTGTCCCCAGACCTTAAAGATACAATTTTACCGAACATGTGTCCTTAACTCTTGCTGTTACCTATTTTTCTGTCCCTGAATGGTCTCATTGATTCCCACAGCTTTTACCATCTTCTTTCCATTGATGACTCCCAAATCAATACTGCCAGCTGTGCCTGTGTGTAACTGCCCACTATCCTCTCAAACTGAGTTCAACACCCTTCTTTCCTACTCCACTCCTGGCCCAGACTTTCTATTTCTACTACAAGTACTGTCTCATGGTAATTTGTCATAAATACAGGGAGAAATCTGCTTCTTTTTCTTCCCTCAATATGTCCTCAACTTTGTTAGTGTGTGTGTGTGTGTGTGTGTGTGTGTATTCAAATTGTGTCAGATCCTGAAGAAAGAGACAAGGTAAAATTTAATTAAACTATCAAGCAACAGACTCTGTCTTTGGAGTATCTCTCCTCCCTAACATCCTAGCTGGTGTCACTACTGACAGCTCACTTCCTTTAATCTACCCTGAGTAGCTCCCTGAAAGCTTAACTCTAGTCATGTCATTCTGCTCTGATGTTTAATGGGTTCATGTTTACTACTGATCTAGTTATTAAAACCTCCCTGACATGGGAAGCTCTGCACAATTTGGTTCCCCTCCTCCATCCAGTTTGTTTCTCATCAATCTCTTTCAGATGTCCTTGCTCTTAACAGAAAGGATGCTCGCAGTCCCCCAAACATGCTCTGAGCTCTTCTGACATAACTTCTTGCTCAACTCCTCCCTCCTAAAATGCTTTCCTTGAACCCATCTTTCATCTTTTGAGGTTCTTTCCAATTTCCAATGACCATCCCAGTTAATTCCAAAGGCTTCCTACTCCCTGTAAGATACAGACCAAACTCCTCAAAATGGGTGAGCCCTCAATGATCTAGCCCAGCCATGTGGTTAGTTATAGGCAATACTACCCTTATGGCTGAACGAAAGGGGCCCAACCTTGGCCACATTCTTTTGGGCGATTCTGGACTTCTTCCTACTACACCACACTCCATGGGACAAGGCCAAAGAGATGTGTGCCCCCACCCCCCACCACCACCAAACAGCATTCATTCTATCCTTCCCTTCTAGACCATCTTCTGGGTACCAAGACCCTAAAATTCCTTGCCCAGATGGCCCTCAGAGTCTACAAGTTCTCATTCCCTGATCACCCTTATAAGGGTAAACCATAATGCTGATGTTCACAGACTGAAGACTTAAGGGCAGCCAAGGGATGGCTATTTGCAAAGGTGTGAATAGATGCATACACATGGATTGGCATGTTCATATGTGTGCAGCCCACTTATGTGGGCTAGAGGTAGGTTCTCATGCCACCTCACTGCAGCATGGGAACCCCAAGGATTCTGCTTTCCAGCTTATTATAAAGTATATTTGTCAAGGAGGAAGCTAGAATTCTGTATCTTATTAAGTTGTTGTCTTTACTTTTAACTCTTACTTCTTAAGGCACAGATATGTGCGGCCCCATTTGTTATTCTTGCCCTGGACCCTCCCAGTGTCAAAAGCAGGCTTGCTCCTAAGAAGCCTGTATTTTAACCACACCAAATATGTGCAGTTCTTTAAAGCCTTGTCTTTCTCAAACATCAGTTATATTGCACAGGTTATTCTGTATGTCTAAATGCCTGAGAGTCCCCTTGTGCTTTTTAAGAGGTTGAAAGGCAAAAATTACCACCTTTGTCATTATTTTTACTATTAGCCCAGGAGAACTAGCCAATACAAGTTGAAAAGAAAAAAGAATGAGAGCTCGTATACAGAAGTAAGGGAAGAAGTTCATATCCTTTTCATATTATATGAATCTGTATTTGAAAAACCCAAAAGATTTGACTAAGAGTTATTTTTAAATGATAGGAAACTGTACTAAAGAAGAGAATTATAAAATTAATTTATAAAAATCAGTTTTTCTGTATGTAAACAATCCTCAAATAAATGACAAAATGAAAAAAAGGTTCATTTACAGTACTTGCAAAAAGATAAAACATTTGTAAATAGATGTTTATCTGTAAGTAAAGAAAATTTTAAGACTGCTTAGGAAAGTGGTTGATAAGTGGCATACATACCTTACTTATAGAAGTTTTGATTATAAAGCTGTCAATTCTCAGCAAATTAATATACTAATTCAATTACAATAGCATTCTAAGTGAAAATAGGATTATTTTTATTTTTTGGAACTTGATAAAATAATGCCAAAACTCATCTGGAAAATATACATATGAGAATAGCCAGATATTTTGTTACCAGATATTAAAATCAGTTTTACAGTATTGTATTTAAATGTTTGGTCTTTGTTCTAGAAGAGACTATAAAAAAAAAAAAGTATCAGAAATTGACCCAAATACTTATGAATGTTTTACTATAGTATAAGGCTGGAGTTTTAAATCAACAGAATCAGCTGGAAAATTGTTTCACTAACAAATGGCATTAGAAAACCTGGCTAGCTATTTGGATAAATAAGTGAAGAGTTGATTACCTCATTCTTTATTCAAAATTAAACTCTGGATAGAGCAAAGATTATAATGTAAAAATGAAATCCAGTAAAGCCCTAGAATAGACCAGGAGACAATTTTTTTTTTCAGGAGACAATTTTAAATATAATTTTAAATTGAGGAAAGTAACTATGTAACTATGTCACAAAGATCAGAATTCAAAAAGAAGATTGATAAAGTTGACACTAAACCCTTTTAAATACACTGCGTGACACAAAGAAAAAGATACTACATCGATGTTGAGTGACAGACTAAGAAATAATTTGCAATACACATATTAAACAAATAGTTGATTTCCTTAACAAAGAGACCCTGTATATAAAATACTTAGAAGACCAACAACCTAATAGGACAATTAACAAAGGGACTGAACTGAACAGTCGTGAAAAAGAAATACACATGTAAGTAATTGTTTGAAAAAATGCTAACCCCTACTCATAATTTTTAAAAATCAAGAGGACATGTGTTGCCCATCATGGTGACAAAGGTTTAAAATCTGATAAAATTTTGGGTCTATGGGAAAACCAGCATTTATGTACAGTATTGTTGGGAGTGTGACTTGATGCAACTTACTTGGAGGTCGATTGTTCAGTCTCCATCAAAAGAGAAAATGAATGAGCTCCAACTTCTCTGAGTCTATTTTTCAGACTAAAGCCCCATGGCTAATGATGGTCTTTAACCATTGGGATGGTAAAGCCAAATTTCTGTCATCAGGTACTGGAACAAAGAGGTAAGAAGCTTTTATTTTTATTCTAATCATTTTGAAGCCATATTTCTTCTTTTTTCCAATATGAGAGAGAACAAAATGGCAAGAGGCAACCGTACCACAGTGACAGAATTTGTCCTTATGGGATTCACAGACCGCCCAGAGCTCCAGCTTCCCCTCTTTGTGGTGTTCCTGGCAATGTATCTCATCACCTTGGTGGGGAACCTGGGCATGATTCTTCTCATCAAGGTGGATTGGAGGCTCCATACCCCCATGTACTATTTCCTCAGCCACCTGGCATTCATCGATATCTGTTACTCATCTACCATTGGGCCCAAGATGCTACAAAACTTATTGGTGAAGAAAAAAACCATCTCCTTCTCAGGCTGCTTTGCCCAGCTGTACTTCTCCAGTGCTTTGGCCACTACTGAATGCTTCCTCTTGGCCACAATGGCCTATGACCGCTACATGGCTATCTGCAACCCGCTGATTTACACAGCCATTATGACTCAGCGGGTCTGCAAGGAGTTGGTGGTAGGGGTCTACACCTACGGCTTCTTAAACTCTGTAATACAAACAGTTCTGACATTCCAGTTGTCTTTCTGCGACTCCAACATCATCCACCACTTCTACTGTGCTGACCCTCCTCTCCTTGCCCTCTCCTGCTCTGACACCGGCAACAAAGAAAAGCAGCTCTTGATCTTCTCTGCAGTGAATCTCACTGGATCCCTCCTGACTGTCCTCATCTCCTACATTTGCATCCTCTTTGCCATTATAAAAATCCAGTCTTCCGAAGGCAAATGTAAAGCCTTTTCCACCTGTGCCTCTCACCTCACTGTGGTCATCATCTTCTATGGAACGTTGTTTTTCATGTATCTACAGCAACCTAAAGCAGGGGATTCGTGGAAGTACAACAAAGTGGTCTCTGTGTTTTATAGTCTTGTAATTCCCCTGCTCAACCCCCTGATCTATACCCTGAGGAACACAGAAGTAAAGGACACCCTGAAAAAGATGCTACACGGCAGAGGGCCATAGCCAGTGAGTTGTCAGAATGTAGCTTTGGGAAAGTACAATATGCCTAGACAGCATAACCAACATGATTGAAATTTAGCAGGTCCATTGCCACTCAGTTAAGCCAGCTTGGATTTTTTTTAAAGACCAAAAGTACCGGGCCACTTGCTTGACTTGATGATATTGAATCCAACCAATTATCATGGGTTAATCAGAATCGATTTACAACCGACACTGTTAAAAGCTACATCCTTCATATGTTGAAAATGAAGTCACTTACTACCAACTAGGTAATAACATGAGTTCTAAATTTTATTTTTTTAAAAGACTTTATTTATTTATTTATTCATGAGAGACACACACACAGAGAGAGAGGCAGAGACACCGGCAGAGGGAGAAGCAGGCTCTATGCAAGAAGCCCGATATGGGACTCAATCCCGGGACTCCAGGATCACGCCCTGGGCTGAAGGCGGCGCTAAACCGCTAAGCCACCCAGGGATCCCAAGTTGTAAATTTTAAAAGATCCATTCTGGGTAAAAGCATAAATTAATGAACCTGAGTACAAAACCCACACATGAATATCTATCTGTGTTATTCGAAACATTTTCCAGTTTAAATCAGCCTATGTTGTAGCAAATCATTTGTTAGTCTTGAAACATATTTCTTCATAACATATTACTATAGATGGTGGTTAAATTTCAAGACCAGATTGCAAAAAGCTTACTCAATATAGCTGAAATACTGCATGTTTAAAATGAACAATAGAAGTAATAGTATTATAGCAAGAATAAGGGGAGGAAAGAACAGAAAAACTATGAATCAGTGGAATGTGGAGAGATTTTGTTTGTTTAGTTAGAAGTGATAAGGTTTAGGCTATTTTCAGAGATGATAAAACTGGTCATTTATTCAACAACCAAGGCTTAATTTCTCCAAGCTCTGGAAAGCACAGCTACAGTGCAGTTTAGTGGGAAGGAGGGGGAAAGGAGTCCTATCTGATCTCAAGAAAGGGAAAAAGGGAGAGTCTCCCAAGGTAACCAGGCCAGAGTATGTATGTTTCTGAGAAATGAAATTATTGTCTTAAATAATTGGAATAATCTAGAGAAATAATTTAGTTTGCAACATTTTCCATGTTCTTTATTTTGGATAGTTCATATCTGACCATCCAATTTTCTTAGAGATAAATCTATATAAACCTATAAATTCTTGCTGTTGTTCAGGATTGGAGTAAGAAATTTTTCTTTTAATTTTTTTATTTAGGCAAGAATATGAGCAGGCTATGGTCTTTCCAAGCCTGTTTTAATCCTTTGTCCAAAATAATTCTTAAGATGTACAATCTCCCATAAACCATTAGATTTTCTCCCTTGGTTGTTTTCAAATGTGATTATTGCTTTGAATTCTTTTAAAAAGTAGCTAAGAACATAGATCACCAATTATATAGAAATTTAAATTTAATCAAGAAATGAAAGGGTTCCTGTTGCCCCCAGATTAACACTTCAGATAACATGATGCAATCTTTTGTTTTATTGATGCTCATGATCTAGTAACTTAGAAAAACAAAAATAGTTAAATGTTTATAACTTCCTTTACTTAGCTCAGAAAGCCTTTCTGGAGACTGACATTGCAAGCTATACTTCTAAACACTTGGGGATGGGGTGTTGGCCATGGTTAAGAAGAAAGATATTACCAAGATTAAAGAACAAAGTGAGGAGAGGTGTGAAGGAAGAGCAGGATGTAGGAGAGCTTGGACAGATAACGAACAAGAGAGGAACAAGCAGATTGGGTAGGATAATGCTGAAGGATAGTTTGAGACAGATTATTGAAATATGACCTCCTTGAGACTAAAATGGTTATGTGTTCCCTTTGCATCCCAACACCTACCACAGTTCCCGGCACAGAACAGAAACATCATAACTGTTTGCTGAACCAAACTGAATTCTTCTATATTTATTCCTGACTCCAATGGAGGGGGGGTGGACATGGTACCCAGCAATGGCCCTGTGGCTGGGAAGTAACAGAGGGAAGGAAGTTACTGCAGTCATGGCAGGAACACCATTTTTCAATATCCCTCCCCTTTATTTATTTATTTATTTATTTATTTATTTATTTATTTGAGAGAGAGAGAGAGCAAGTGTGGGGGGAGTGACAGAGGAGCAGAGGGAAAGAGAGTTCCAAGCAGACTCCTAGCTGAGCATGGAGCCCAACGTGAGACTCTACCTCACGACCCTAAGATCACAACCTGAGCCAAAACCAGGAGTTGGTGGCTCTCCTGACTGCACCACCCAAGTGTCACAAGGGAGACTAACATCTTTAAGTCAGGAAGACAATACGAATGCAACTGCAATCTGAGCAGTCAAAGAGAAGCATCAGGGAAGTTGCTTTGTTGGGAAGATGGTAATAGCTAGAGTTGACAATGGACCATGACAGGCAAGGGACCATTACTATCTGTGAAGAGGTTGCCATTAGTTGAGATAAAGAAGATGAGCAAGTACCAACATGTAGATGAGAAATTTATGTTTTCAATAAAAAGCCATACCCATTTCTCTCTCTCTCTCTCTATTTTGACATTATGGTTAATTTTATTTATAATTATACCCAGAAAACACTGGTAGGTCTTTTTTTTTTTTTTTAGAAACAGAGCATGAGCACATGATGGCAGGGTGGGGGGCGGGAGGGAGCAGTAGAGGGAAAGGGAGAGAAAGAATCCTAAGCAGGCTGCACACTCAGTGCAAAACCTGAGGCAGGGCTCTATCTCAGGGTCCTAAGATCATGACATGAGCGAAATCAAGAGGACACTTAACCAACTGAGTCACCCAGGTGTCCCAAGCCATACCTATTTCTTAAATATTTTTGGAACTACTTACATGTCAGTTTAGTTTAGAAAGAAAAAAAATAGTAAGTAGATATCATGTTTTAATATATGTCTCTTGGCAACTGAATTACACTTATGTCTTTAAAGGAATATTTGGTCTAAGAGTAAATTTCTTCAGTTCTTCTGTTATTTTTAGAGAAAACTGAAGAAAATATGTCATAGTGCTTTCTCCATAATTCCTTCCCAGATATTGAATTTGTGGACTTTGTTCAATGTGCTTCCTTGATTATCTATAAAACAAAGTAGAAAATTAAGGATATTGTATTCATGGATTATGAAGGATTTAGGTCCATGGTTCATAAATTTCCCAAGGACTTTAAAAAACAAAGAGTCAGTTATGAGGAAGGGTCTGAATTAGCTGAATTTGAGATAATATTTTCTATTTCCTTTCCCAATGGAGCTCCCTTAGTCTTACAACTTTAACTTCCTGATGTGGGCCTTATGGTAAGAAAAGTCTCAGGTGCAGAATTCTCCAATCAACTACTGACATTTAAAAAAATATCTAGTGTGCTGTACATGTATGTAGTATTAAAACAACAATGGTTAAGCCATATGAGAAGCCAACATGAATATGCATCTTTGCTTATAAAGTGAGGCTCTTTCAATCAGTACTCATAAATATTATAATAATTTTTCAGTCCCAAATAAACAAATATCTTAATGTGTAATGTTACCAAAAAAAGGTTTTACCTTAATTTGATTTTCTGAGTCCAACATTTCATTGCAAGTGAACATACAACTGCCCTTACATATAAATAAAATGTAAATCCATTTTCCTCATTGTAATCCTAAAAATGGATGTTATTTGACAGCATTCACCACATAGACAATTTCCACTAACAAATGTAATATGTAACTAAAACATAAATAATAACATGTATAAATATAAATTCATACTCCTTTGCATATAGATGCTGAATTTTTAATAAGCTTAAGTTTGGATGTCTTATTTCTCCTTGTTTAGTATGCTACTGATTTGGCATGCTTTGAAACAGGCCAAAAGGATTTTTTTGATGTTGATCATGAAAAAAAGAAAATGTGAGAAGGCAAACACTATCCATTTTCTTTTGTATTATTCGATATACAGTACGTATTTCAAAAACTTAAAAGTGTTTTAAAATCTCAAATGTGTGCCCCCAAATATTCAACTCTGTCCTGGATGTACAATTCTAGCATTCTTTGGAGAGTAAGGAAGAAAAGAAAATGTTAATTCAGTGCTCAAGAGTGCTTCCTGCCTGCCTACAATTAAGTGGAGCAACCACCAGAGAGACAGGAAGGAAGCCACTGAGGTCAGAACTTGGGGTGGTTAGGCTCCTGGGAAGTGACAGATTTAGCCCTATTCTTTCAAGCTCTCCTTTTTTTTCTGTAAAAATACAAACATTTAAAAAATAACTAGAACTTCCATCTCGGGTAAGATAAAGCAAATTACAGTGAGGAAAAGGTAATCTTTATTTTAAAAAATCAAATGATTATCTGTTATATCACTGCAACAACTGACCTGTCCTAACAGACAATTCCCAGAAGGTTTGCTTCTGTGTCCTGAAAGATAATGTTTTATTCCTACAAGCTCACTTTCTTTGCTTGGCTGTGTTGACCACTCTGGCACCTGGATACCTACCAACCTACAGCTTCTGTTGCTCCTTTCAGTCAATCCTGTTTGCTGACTATATGGGACATGGTACCAGGAGAAGAGATAGGACAAGGAGCCAGCCAGGCTTGCCTGCTCCAGCCCCACCTGGGTCACCTCAGCTCAGTGCACCGCATCACTTGTAGGTTTCTCATACTTGGGCAAGAGTAGAGAGAGCTCCTAGTTTCATGTCTGGATTTCCCACAGGCTTTTATTCCATCTTTCGTGTCTTTCCTCTTAAACCTATTTTTAACTCTCCTTATCCCTATCATCTCCTTTTTCATCTGGAAGCTGGTATCATAAATAGTATGTTTACTTATCATCTGCCTTCACAAAACTAGCGAGTAGCTTTCCTTAGAGATCTTTCAGATTAAGATTTAGAGATCTTAAATTAATGATAAAAGTAATATAGTAATTAAATTATATAGTAATTAAATTAGTAATAAAATTACTAATGTAATGTAAAATTGATGGTAAAATGCATGTAGTTGTAATGTAGCAACTTGAAAAGAAACTCTAATTAATGCTATTTATGTTGAGAGGAGTCATTTTTATTAAAAAATGTTAAAGTATCTTCCATAAATGTTGTACTATCTTTCCTTCTCATATTTACCTCAAATCGCAGATAGCTCCTAAAGCATCCATAGGCACAAAATAACACTATGGGCTTTAATCTAAGAGTACAGTGCTCTGTTCTCCTTTAACTGATGAGGTGTTAAAACACTATCTGCTAAGCTTTTCCATTCTGGTCTATTCATGTTCCCAGGACATTACATTGTTAAATTTATCAAAAGGAGGCTGTGCCTGTGTGATCGCTTTGTTAAACCCGTAACAGACTTCTGATCACACCTGTAAATTCACATTTGGGAACATGTGACATATGCCTATATGCCAAACAAGCAAAATAAATCATGCTGAGTCCTGAAAAAAATGTATGCTTATCAAAAAGAAAAAAAAAGTGATCTCAAAAAGCAGAGCTTCAAAGCCTGTAGCATTGCTGGTGGGGTAGTAAGGAGAAGAATGGAGGTGGAACACAAGATCCTCACTGAAGTCCCAGGTCTGCTCTGAACTAAAGCATCAGTCAAGTGGGCTGGTCCATCCTAGCGTAAGCTCTCATCTAGAAAATGGGGAAAATCCTCTCTTGCAGGGTTACTACAAGATCAAATAGTATAGGGTATGTAAGACATATTTTAAACATTTAAAAGTATAAAGCTTTTATCTTTAATAACCAGACTCCCACTTCTGTCTTGTGTCCAATTTTAAGGATCTTTGATTTGAAGCAACTTTTGGTAAGTTCTTGCCTGAAAAAAATGTCTGTACAAAGGCATGAAAGTTTGCAATGTCTCCAATAATGTTTTGTTTTGTTTTTATTTCACCTACCTGATTGAAAACTTAATACAGCCCATTTCCAATTTCCAGGAGCCTCAGTTCTAATGTCTGTTCTCAAGCCAATGACTTAGAACACAGACACACTGTCCATGCAAATGCAGTTGCATGTGGGAACAGACCATGAAAGTCTTCTTAATTCATAATGAACCTCCACTAACATTGTTTTGACACTGAGCCACTCCTGCTCACGTGTTCCCATAGAATAAAGGTCTGAAATTCCAGATTGGGCCACTAGGAACTCCCCTTGTACTTGTTATGGTTACCTTGGTGGAAGGCAGCATTCTCATGCTCACGATGGTGACTGCCCTGAGCTGCTCTGGCTGCACCCCAACCTGTGATAGACCAACTAGAGGTGAGCTGTGGGATGGAGGCTGTGGTGGGGCAGTGTCAGGGCTCTCACTCACTTTCTCCTGGTCCTTTCCCTCTGCCTCTGCTTGGACTAGCAGTGGGCCTGGAAGAAGTTTCAAGGAAATAGCCCCAGAGTTCCGGTCCTGCAGAAGCCTCTTTCCCTACCATTTTCCCCTCCAGTGCCCTCTACCTTCCATGTCAGCTGCTGGAATGAGAATTCTCTCTCTTCTTTCACACCAGATGGAGGGTGATCAGGAACCTGGGACAGTGAGGCTCTGAGGCTGGGCAGGAGGAAAGGGTTAGGGAGAAATGGATGTGCCATTTCTCCATGGTGGCACGGGCTATTGCCTTACTTCTCTGAGGAAGAGAGGAAAATCTTTCAAGTGCTGACAAACCATCCAGAAATTTGCCACATTGCCTATTAAATACAGTAGATGCTCAATAAAATTTAACTGAATCTTGGTTTAATCTACTCTCTCTCCTTCCCCCTCTTCCGCTTTCTCTCTCACATGTACACATCATCATCATCACCACATAGATGCTCCATGGGCACCACAAGCTCAAAATCTTAACGATCAAGATTATTTTTTTTTAATTTATTCATGATAGTCACACACACACAGAGAGAGAGAGAGAGAGAGAGAGAGGCAGAGACACAGGCAGAGGGAGAAGCAGGCTCCATGCACCGGGAGCCTGACGTGGGATTTGATCCCGGGTCTCCAGGATCGCGCCCTGGGCCAAAGGCAGGCACCAAACCGCTGCGCCACCCAGGGATCCCAATGATCAAGATTATTAATCATCAATGATCAAATAATCATCATCTTCTACTTCACAGCCAACTTCTGCTTTTCACAGTTCTGTGCATGGAACTATCTCCCAGTTACTTGGCCAAAAAAATTATTGTTACTCTTGACCTCTTCTTATTATCTTCACATTTCAAAGAACAGATAAGATTTATACTGTATTTATTTATGCAGTATTCCTATATTATGCATTTATTCCTTTCATCCTTAATATTGCCCTTATCATTACTTTGTACCTGCCATTTGTACAGAGTACAAAGATGTGTCTTTACTTCTAATTGCCCCTTCACATATGTGTGAGTTTAGTGAGTGATAATATCAGCTTTTCAGACCACTGGAGAAATGATGAATTTATCAATCAATTAGAGCAAATTAAGCCATACACACACTTTTTTGTCTTATGCCCTTTATCAACATAAATTCAGTATCAGTCTGACTTTAATACAATAAATGGAACTTTGAAATACTGGAATAAAACATAAATAATATTTGCTAGTCTGGAAATAGGAAAATCCTTTCTAAGAAAAAAACTAAAGTCAGAAATTGTAAATAAAGATGTGACAGTTTTGGTGAAACCAAAATTTTAAGTTTATATTACACTAATCAGTAAACACAAAAAATAAAGTGGGAAAATATTCGTAATGTATATATGACAGAATTAATACAGACAAATCAATAAAGAATAGTTATAAGATATGAATGGACAACTTAAAACTAATAAATATAGATAGCCTAAAATATGCAAAAGATATTCTATTTCATCAGTAATCAAGGAAATACAAAGTAATATAATAATGAGATTATTTGTCACCTAGCAGATTGGCAAAGATATTAAAGAATATCAATAAGCAGGTGATAGTGTAGGCAAAGAGCCATGCTTATAGGCTACTTTGGGGAGTGTACGTTGGTATAAAATTTCCAGGGGGCAATTTGACAATATTCACCAAAAGTTTTAAATACCTTTTTGATACAGCAATTTCCCATATAAGACTTTATTTGATGAAAATACTCCAAGAAATGTACAAACTCTGTGCATATTATAATTTACTATAATAATGTTTATAACAGTAAAATGTTACTAGCAATATAAGGATAAATCAATGAAAGATTGACTTAATAAAGGAATAGTGATACAATAATATATATAATAATGCATCCATTAAAATAATGTGGATCTATTTTATTTTCATGAAAATATGTATAATACTTTGTAAGATATATGTATAATGGATTTTAAGTTGTGCATATAATATCATTTCATTTTTAAAATTATGTGAAGTATATAGAAATACAAAAATTGCTAGTAGTGGTTGGTATTGGTTATTTGTAGGTGGTAGAATCCCAGATGCTTTTTACTGATTATTTAGAAATAAACAAAAAATAAGAATTTATGATATAGTCTTAAACACTTAGCCAAGATTCTATCCTACATTTTTAATTCCAGTGACCTTCCTAGTGCCCAGGGTCAAGCCCAGAGGCAGGTTAATGGAATCTACCACAGTCTAGATGTACATGAGTAAGGACAGCAGTAAGAAGGGGAGATGAGTCAATGGAGGAGTAAAAAATGATACTGGGGTTTTCAGATCTGTCTGACAGGGAAGCCCTTGGGTCAAAGGTTTAGCTGGAAGGTTCTGGGTATTTAAACACACAACACAGAACCTTGAGCGTAGCAGTAATTCAATGTTTCTTTAATGAATGAACGTGGTTCCCTGTCATCCTGCCTATAGTTTGAAGTATCAGTACTGTATTGGCAATATTTTCTGGGGATTCCAAGAAGAGACTGGCAGACAGTCTGATGCAATAAAGAAAACACGGACACGAGAATCGAGAGACCTGTTTTACCCACCAACTAGCCATCTGCTCACCCTTTCCTCCACCTAGGGGTCCCTCTTGTTCCGTACTGGGTCTTTAGTGCCACTTTTTCAGAGAGGTCTTCCCTGACATCAGGTCTCAAGAAAAAGAAGGAAGTCCATTCCTCCTGTTCTCACCTGTCTAGCTTGTCAAGATTCAGCTGGTATCTAGGAAATCACCAATCTCTGCCCTCCCTGTCCAGACTTGCTGCTGACATATTTAGTTTCCTTATGGTGTGTTGGACTGAACTCCCATAAAGAATGCACCAAAGGGTCTACGCAGAATACCCAGCATATCAGCCCCAAAGAAGTGGGCCATTCTCGGGGGCCTTAGTCCCTCACTTACCGTGCATTGGGCTCTCAGTGACCTTCAGGCAACGCTGAGCACTTGGCACACAGGGCTGCATCTCCTTTCATCATCACAAAAGCAGGAGTAACTGAAGCAGAACTTGCAGAAGCTAAGTGACATACCCTGGATTGCATGGTGCGCAAATGATGGAGGTCAGAGTCAAACGTGGGGAGAGGATTGGTCGGCTGCTGTTACTTACAGAGGCTTAAGGTCTGAGGCCCTCCTGAGAGGTTGTACAGCTTTATTCTCTAAATTTTTCACTTTTCTTTTAAGAAAAAAAAATAGAAATAGGGTGACGTGGCAGGCAGGAGTGGAAGTGGAATATAGCATAAAAGCTGAAAGATAGGGCTGGGTATGGGCCCCAAAGTGCTCCTGGAGAGCGAGGTAGTGGGCTGTGAGGGGTTGTTTCCCGCCCAGCGGGGGGACTGACCTGCTTCCCCACTGGCTCTCAGCTGGGAACACAGGAGAGCTGCAGAGGCCCCGCTGGCCTGGCTGGAGACCTTCCTCAGCGGCCACCCTAGCACAGCACAGCTTTCCGTCTGCTCCAGAAGCCTAGCTTGCTTTTGTCCACAATGTTCTCAGGGACAAAACTACAATAAGAAACTGAATAAAACACATCTGTAGGCTTTTTGAAGGCTGCACATATTCTCTTCCAAAGAACACTCACTTCAGGCACTTTATGGCAAGAGGTGGGTCTCCTCTTCTGGGCCATTCTGCTAAATCACTGGCCTCCGAGTAGATGTCTGAGCCCTGTTTTTCCTTAGACTTCCATATTCTCTATATTCTTAAGCTACAGGATCAAATTACTGGCATGATTCAAAAAGCATTAGAGTGGACCCAATTTTTTTGACAATTTAAATCCCAGTTAAACCTCTCAGTTTTGTAGTGAAAACCAAATTTTGAGATGTGATATATGAGCACCTAACAATTGCTAAAATTCTGGGAAAAAAAAAGAATACAAGAAAGGGACAGCCTCTAAAAGCTTACAAACCTTCACTTGCTTAGTAAAGCAGCAACAAATATTTCATAAGCCCCTGCAGAAAAATAAATAACTAAAAAGAAACATTTTAATCAAGAGCCTTTAAAGCATTTAAAAAATAATAATGTTCCAAGTTACAATACCTTAAAAATTTTGCCGAACACAAATGTATGGTAATAAAAATATTTTAAAATATTGATTTGAAATTCGAGTTGAACTGAACTGTCAGATCTAATACACACGCCTTCTGAGGAATTTAAGTCTGACTTTTTAAACTTCTTTAAGCCACATATAATGCCTATGAGTTCTAATTTTAAATTAACTTTTCAAAAAACATCTGAGGCATTGCAGCTGGCAGCCACATACACGCATGTCCTCGCTGCCGTGAATGTCGGGTTCCCAGGTTCATACTGTGGTATAAATGAGGGAAATCTGTCAAGTCTGAGTTTTAAATAACTTGAGAAAATGGGCTCTTGCATCTTTCCCCCAGGGTTTAATACTAATCCTGCTATTGAGAAAATTATGAGGATATTATTAGGAAAGTTACAGCACTTGTACCCTCTTGAAAAACAGGAGCATCATGGTCACCATTGCAGCCTAGTTTTTGTCGCCTTTGCAAATTCCACATCCAGTCAAAACTTGTTTCTGTGTTTGGTAAATAGTTTTATTTGTGTGCCTTTCTTATTTATAAAAGCAGCGACAGCCTAAAACAGCCCAGTCGAAATAATGCAAAAACAAAAAATTAGGACTAGGCCAAAAGAAAACTGCCCACTCTCCCAACCACAGGCTTCCTCCGTGGTATCCACCACCTAGGATGAAAGTGGTTGCTGACATAACTGTTGCTCCCCCGGACTGGAAGCTCTTTAAGGACAGGAGATGCATTATAATTTCATCAGGATGCTCAACTTCTCCCACTTTTGTTGATGCTAACTTCATCCTCCATTCCTTTTTTTTTTTTTTATGATAGTCACAGAGAGAGAGAGAGAGAGAGAGGCAGAGACATAGGCAGAGGGAGAAGCAGGTTCCATGCACCGGGAGCCTGACGTGGGATTCGATCCCGGGTCTCCAGGATCGTGCCCTGGGCCAAAGGCAGGCGCTAAACCGCTGCGCCACCCAGGGATCCCCCATCCTCCATTCCTATAGCATGGTCCTGATCTGTAACGAATAGTACATGGGATACTTTTTACTTCAAAACAACGTTCTATATAAAAGGAGAATGTGTCAGCAAAGGAAGCAAGAAAGTTGTTAGACCAACCCATAGCAGTACTACCTAAAAACCATCCATGAGCAAGGAGCCCTGTGCATCCAACTCAAATATCTGGTCCTTGGGATTTGGAGAACGGATGCATCAAGATATCAGAACCTCCTGTCATTTGATGCTACATCATAGCAGAACTCCCCTACTCTGATTCCAGGCTTAGGGGCAGGGAAGGTTTCCAGGTCACTTGAACTTGGATTTCTAATTTTTCTTATTGTAATTGAGGAAGGTAGCATTTGACTGTAATCAGAAGCCTTTTGTGAGCTTTGTTAGGGTGACTCAGAATCCCCGAATCAGATCAAATCTGGGACAAGGAAGGAGTTTCTTCGAAGAAATGATGGTGAATTTGCAAGTTGGCCCCTTCTGGGTGACACACCTACCTCTGAAATCATTCTCTCTTGTGTGTTCTCGGCCTCATGCTCGGTGCTGAGTGGATAGGCTGGATCGGAAGTGATCCCAGACTGCAAGTCTCTTGAATGAAAAATAGAGGAAATATGTCCTGTGTCCTATGGTAGAAGATTGTATGGGCACAGTGGGAGCAAAAGAAGGGAAGCATCTGTTCTACCTGAGTGCAAGAGAGGAGCCCACGTACATTTGGGGGGAAAAAGGTGTGTTTCCCATAAACATCCCCCAGGACTAGGAAAGCATTCATTATAAGACAATTGGGAGAAGGCACTAAAGAAAACATAGGGGACCACGGGAAATATCAGGGAA
The DNA here is from genome assembly GCF_048164855.1 of Canis lupus baileyi. NCBI lineage: Eukaryota > Metazoa > Chordata > Mammalia > Carnivora > Canidae > Canis > Canis lupus. Next base: position 19,382,615 of record NC_132860.1, on the reverse strand, counting down.
CCTTGAGGTTGACCAGTTTTATTGATTAAATAATGTTTTTGCAAGGCTGACTGATGGAACATAAATGCTTTAAGTAACCTCAGAAAGCATTTAGAGGGTTTAAGTATAGTAAATACATTTTTTGGAATCTCCAAATGCCTTTATATTTTGAAGTGCCTCCTTTATTAAATGAATGGAGGACCCAGCAAATAAGAATGTAGAATTCTTTTCCCTGGTGCAGGAGAAGACCACAACGCCTGGTCAGTCCTGGAGCCAGAATAAGAGACCAGATTACACAGTGGTTAAAGGCTCTGAAATCAGGTAGCCTGAGTTTGAATCTTGGGGCCACCACTCACGTAATCTCTCTGTTTCAACTTCATAAAACGGTGCCACATATGTGTCCTGGAAATTAAGGGAGAACACAGGTAAAGGGCTTGCAGCAGAATCTGGCACGTAGTAAGCACCCAGTAAATGCCCACTCTACACAGGAGGGAAGCCGCTGGCCTCTGCAGTCCTGCAGATCACAGAACACAAGATCAAGCAATTTAACACATGGGCTTCTTGCCAAATCACTTCATGGGGCTCTTTATAGTCAGAAAATGAAATAAAGAGGGGGAAATGGCATGAAAAGAAAGGACTAGGGTGAAAGGGGAAGAAAAGAAAAAAAGAATCAAAAGAAGAAAAAGGAAATCGACGGGCACCTGAATGGCTCAGTGGTTGAGCATCTGCCTTCAGCTCAGGGTGTGATCCTGGGGTCCTGGGATTGAGTCCCACATCAGGCTTCCCACATGGAGCCTGCTTCTCCCTCTGCCTATGTCTCTGCCTCTCTCTCTCTCTCTCTGTCTCTCCAGAATAAATAAAAACTTTTAAAAAAGAAAAAAAGAAAAAGGAAATCAAAGAGATAGTAGGAAACATCAAGTCAGAGATGAAAGATGCCAATGAACCCAAATGTTCTGAGAGGAACTAAAAGTGACAGGACAGGAGCTTTGTGGTCGATGAGGCCACAGAAATGCCAGGATCTTCAACACACCCATGGGCCTCAGTTACTCTGCATTCCTTCCTTGTCTATACTTCTCAAAGTTCTACTCCATAGTGGAACAGTTACCTGTACTTGTTAGAAAATACTTGGAAAGATCAGGAAGTATTTTAAAAGATCTAAGTGGCCTCATCAGCCCAGGGGTAGCTGCCATAAATAATATCAAATAACTCTCTCCATTTTTTTTCATAAAGTATGTAAATAACAGAACATTAAATTTATGACTCTGTGTGCAGGATTAGATAAAACCAGCTGAAAGGATTCTGAGCACATTAGCAATACATGTTTGAAGTGTGACAGAGAGGAAGCAGCTACCTCAACTAGGATGACTGGTTAAGGAAGACTTCTCTGGAGAGGGGGCATTTGAAGAGATCTCCGAAGGAAGTGAGTCATGAGAGTGGCTGAAGAAAACGTTCTCCAAGCAGCAGGGAACAGAATGTGTGGAGGCCCAGAGGCAGAAGTGTGCTGGTCTATACTGAAGGAGCAACAAGATGTGTAGGTGTGGTTGAGTGGAGTTAGCAGGAAAGAGAGAGATAAGATAGAGGCCCAGTGGGAGGTCGGGGCATGTAGGGCCTTGTAGGCTTGGGAATGATTCTGAGTGAGCCAGGAAACCACCGGAAAGTTCTGAGCAGAGGGGTGGGTGTCCAGTATGTGGGCATGTGGGTGCCACTAACATGACTCAGCTACTTAGTACACACTCATCCCACCTCCTTTCACTACTGACTTACTTTTCCACCAACTTTACATATCCCATATTTCATTATTTCTACTGTATCACCTTCGTTAGATTAATAATTTCTACGTCTTTTAAAAAAAGATTTTGCTTATTTATTTGAGAGAGAGAGCATGGTGGGGGAGAAGCAGCAGAGGAAGAAGGACAAGCAGACTCCCTGCAGAGCAGCGAAACACCTATGGGGCTCCATCCCAGGATCCTGGGATCATGATCTGAGCCGAAGGCAGATGCTTAACTGGCTGAGCCACCCAGTGATTTCTACATCATCATAATGACTGTGGCCATGAAGCCCCACGACTCCTTCTCTATCTCACTGGTTTAGCTTCAGTTCCCAGTACCATCCGGCTCAGTTCATGGGAAGAGCTCATTTCATCAAGCCTCATGCATGCCAGGTTACAGGGGGGATGTAGTCTACTGAGGGGATGACCTTGGTTCAAGGGTCTACCACATCCAACTTCTGGCTCCAGGAAGGGAGGTGAAGGACGATTCACAAAGGGTTGTGTGGTCATCCTAAAGTAGTGCAGACTCCCCGAAGCTTGTTCTATCCACTTGATTTTGCTGTAACTACTGCCACTGGCGGTGGGTGAATCCTCTGCTATGCTCCCTGTTCTTCACATTTTGGAGCTTCAGATTCAGAGTCTGAAGGACACTAGGGTACCTGCCTGTGCTCTAACTGCATGGGAGGTTACAAAAACACGTGACATTTTCCACCTCCGTAATGGAAGATGTATACTTTCTCCCACTGCAGTGCAAAAAGACGAGAATTTCCAAAGCACTGGAAGGGGATTTAGATGCTAAGAGACCAAAAAAAAAAAAAAAAAAAAAAAAAAAACCCTATATCTATTAAATATGGCTATGAACTCTTTCTGAGTACATCTTTGGCCTCAGCCAAGAAGTTTTGACTTATGTTTCTATCATTGATGATAATTTCAAAATAGTTTGCTGAAATTTCATTTTCATTTTGACCAAAGAATAAGCTAGAAGAAACTTTTTTCAATTTCCAAGTGGTTATGCTGTTTTTAACTAACACTTCGTTAATAAGTCTAGATTTATTGAATTCTGGTGGGGGAATGTGGCATGTGCCATACTTCTACCTCTCGAAATTAATTAAAGAGGCTATTATGTTACCAATTTCTAGAAAACCACTTAAAAAGGAGCATTGTCACTTTGAGTGGCAAATATTTTTATAAAAGTAATAAAAGAACAAATATTAAATTATTTAAAGTTACCTATATTTTACTTGATTTTGGCTTAATTATAAATCAAATATTGAGAAAGTTGTATTAAATCTCTCACTAGGGGCGCCTGGGTGGCTCGGGTGGTTAAGTATCTGGCTTCAGCTCAGGTCATGATCCCAGGGTCCTGGGATCAAGCCCCACATCAGCTCCCTGCTCAGAGGGAGTCTGCTTCTCCCTCTCCCTCTGCTCATCCCCCTACCACCTTGTTCATGCTTGCTCACTCTCTCAAATAAATAAGCAAAATCTTTAAAAAAATCTCTCACTATTATTCTGACATCTTTTTGATATTTTTGATATTTTGCTTCATATACTTTGATTCTGTGTATTTTGGCCCATAAGCATTCATGCTCATTGCCTTGGTAATTGTTGAAGCTGGGTGATGGGTACCTAGCAGTTCATTACCACGTTCTGTCACCTTTTGGATCTATGTGAACTTTTCCATAATAAAAATAAAACAATATTAATGGCTTTTACATCTTCACTCAATATTGTATCATTAGTGTGCCTATAGTAAATGTTGGGTTCCCTCAGAAGCAGACCCTAAGATAAGTGCACATAGTTTATTTGAGAAATGCAGAGAAAGCATTATGTATTTATTTATGAGCAGAGTATGTATCTCATTTCATATATGTTTTGGATATTTGAGAATTAAGGGCATGTACTTTCTGGTATGCTTTTCATTTTCTTATCACAAAATTTAGTATTTATGTTATTGTGTCTTCAATAATTAGTCTTACTGGCCAATGCCAACCAGAAAATAGGATATATCCTTCCACTTCTATTTCTGCAGTGCTGTGCTGTGAGTGGTGCTGAATACCATTCTCCAATCCTGACTTCACTTAGAAATCCCCAAATACAAGTGAGCAAAAAGTGGAGCTAGAGGGTGTCATGATAATGATGGCAACCAGCATGCCTATAAAGTACTCCAGACGGAGACAGGCAGGGATGATAGCAGTTTCTAGGACAGTTGAAATATACAATGTTACACTAGTTTCAGGTCTTCAACATAGTGATTCAGCATCTCTATACATTATGCCCCTTTCACCACAAGTATAGCTACCATGTGTCACGACCCGTCCCTATTACGATATTGTTGGCTGTATTCCTTATGCTGTTCCTTTTATTCCTGTGACTTATTCAGTCTATAACTGCAAGCCTGATTTCCCCCTCCCCTTCACCTATTTTGCCCACACTCCTCCCCTCTGGCAACTGTCAGCTTGTTCTCTGTATTTATAGGTCTGATCCTGCTTTTTGTTTATTCATGTCATGTTTTAGATTCCACATATGAGTGAAATCATATGGTATTTGTCTTCCTCAGTTTGCTTTATTTCACTTAACATAATACCCTCTAGGTCCACCTGTGTTGTCTCAAATGGCACAACCTTGTCTTTGGATGGCACAGTATTCCGTGTGTGTGTGCGTGTGTGTGTGTGTGTGTGTGTGTGTGTGTGTGTACCACATCTTCTTTATCCATTCATCTGTTGATGGACACATGGGCTGCTTCCATATCTTGACTATTATAAATAATGCTGCAATAAACATAGGGATGCATTTATCTTTGAACCAGCGTTTTTGTTCTCTTTGGGTAAATACCTAGAAGTGGAATTATTGGATGTATGGTATTTCTATTTTTAATTTTTTGAGGAACCTCCATACTGTTTTCCACAGTGGCTGTACTGGTTTGCATTCCCACCAACAGAGCATGAGGGTCCCTTTTTCTCTGCATCCTCTCTTGTTTCTTGTGTTTTTGACTTTAGCCATTCTGATAGGAATGAGGTGATATCTCATAATGGCTTGGATTTGCATTTCCCTGATGATAAATGATGTTAAACATCTTTTCATGTGTCTGTTGGCCATTTGTATGTCTTCTTTGGAGAAATGTCTATTCAGATCCTCTGCCCATTTTTTAAATTGGATTATTTGTTTTTTATTGGTGTTAAGTTGTATAAATTCTTTATATATTTAAGGTGTTAACCCCTTATCAGGCATATCACTTGCAAATATTTTCTCCCATTCACTAGGTTGCCTTTTTGTTTTGTTGATGGTTTCCTTCACTATACAGAAGCTTCTTATTTTGATGTAGTCTCAATAGATTATTTTTTACTTGTTTCCCTTGCCTTAGGAAACATACTTCTAAAAATGTTTCTATAGCTAATGTCAAAGAGGTTACTGCCCATGCTCTCTTCTAGGGTATTTTTATGGTCAGGTCATATTTAGATCTTTAATCCATTTTGAGTTTAATTTTGCCTATGATGTTAAAAAGTGATCCAGCTTTGTTCTTTTGCATGTAGCTGCCAGTTTTACCAGCACCACTTATTGAAGAGGACTATCTTTTCCCCAATGAATATTCTTACCTCCTTTGTCATAGATTAAATTATGCGTTTATTTCTGGATTCTCTATTTTGTCTCATTGATCTGTGTCTATTTTTTTTCCAGTGCCATACTATTTTTGATTTTTTATTACTACAGCTTTGCAGTTTGTCTTGAAGCCTGGGATTGTGATATTTCCATCTTTGTTTTTCTTTCTCAAGATCACTTTGGCTACGTGGTGTCTTTTGTGGTTCCACACAAATTTTAGTATTATTTGTTCTAGTTTTGTGAGAAATGCAGTTGGTATTTTGATAGGTATTGCATCAAATCTGTAGGTTGCTTTGAGTAATATCAACATTTTAACAATATTAATTCTTCCAATCCATAAGCATGGAATGTCTTTCCATTTGTTTGTGTCATCTTCAGTTTCTTTCATCAGTATGTTAATAGCTTAGGGTACAAGACTTTCACCTCTTTTTGCTACGTTTATTCCTACGTATTTTTATCTTTTTGGTGTAATTGTAAATGGTATTGTTTTCTTAATTTCTCTTTCTGTTACTTTGTTATTAGTATATAGAAACATTACCAATTGTTTGGGTTTTAAATTTGTATCCTGCAACTTTACTGAGTTCATTTATTACTTCTAATAGTTTTTGGTGGAGTCTTTAGGATTTTCTATGTGCAGTATCATGTCAAGGAATGATAGGATTTTTTATGTGTCTCATCTCAGAGAATCAGTGAGATGAAAAAAATAAAATAGAATCCAAAATAAATAAAATAAAATAGAAAAATAGAATCCCAATATGGAGAGCAGAGAAAGAGCAATATTTAAATAATTCTACCAGAAACATAAAAGTCAAACAAGTTGTATCTCAAACTTAGGCTCTAGTTCTGCCCCTTCTACTGGGCTGAAGTCAAAGTTGAATCATGGAGACAGATAAGAAACTAAGGAGTCCCTCAGATCAGAGCTATATTCAGAAAATCTGCATAATCATTAAAAATAATTATTAAAGCTATTATTAAAACTATTATTATAAAACCTAGAAAATAAAAAATTAACTGCACATTCAACTCAAAATATTAAAAAGGAATAAAATGTATAAATATAAAAAGCATCTTCTTTATAACCAAAGAAGAAAACAACTACAGTATTGTATCATAAATGTATTTTCTCTCTCTCTCTCTTTTTTTTTTTTTTTTTTTTTTTTTTTTTTTTTTTTTTAGAGAGAAAGCATGAGCAGGGGGAGGGACAGAGGGAGAGGGAGAGAGTCTTAAGCAGACTCCTCACTCAGCACAGAGTCTGACACAGGGCCCTATCTCATGACTCTGAGATCATGACCTGAGCTGAAATCAAGAGTCAAATGCTTAATCAACTGAGTCACCCAGGCATCCCTATTTTCTCTTCTTTATGATTTTCTTAACTTTTTTTCTAGATTACTCTATTATAAGAACACTATGTGTAATACATATACATACAAAATATATATTAATTGACTATGCTATCAGTAAGGCTTCTGGACAACAGTAGGCTATTAGTAGTTAAGTTTTGGGAGAGTCTAAAATTACATGGGGATTTTCAACTGTGCAGGGGGTTCATAATCCTAACCTCTGCTGTTCAAGGGTCAATTATGGTTAGAAACAGGAAAATAATAAAATATACAAAAAAGTTTTAAAGCTGGTTCTTTTATTTAAAAATTCAGTAAGTAGAAATACCTCTAGAAAAATCTAATCAAGGAAAGAGTTAAAATTGAAAGACAATATTACATGTAACAGGCACTTTAATAGGTACTGAGAGCTTAACAAGACTATGGGAACACAGAACTTAGCACCTGACCTATAAATATATCCCACTATTAAAAATAGCAGAAGTGTGGAGGATGTGGAACTCTTTTTACATAGTTTCCAAATTCATTCTATTCATTCTTTGAAGCTAGCATAACCTTGATGTTTTACCAGGCACACAAAAAAAGGAAACTGTAGTCTGATTTGTTAGGAATATAGAGCCAAAATCCTAAATCCAATATGTGACGTTTGAATTCAATAATGTGTAAACAATCAACACCATGATCAGGTAAGGTTTATTTCAGGAGGTCAAATGTGAATAAGAAATATGTTAATATTATGCTAAGGGAGAAAAACATGTTAATTATAATTGAAAGACTAAAGGGTTCCCAAAATGTGAGACACAGTACAATTCAGGAGAGGCTACCTATTGCCTAAGATAGGAAAAATATATATTAATATATTTTTGTTATACTTTATGAATCTTAACAAAAGTAACAAGCATTATTGTTTTAAAATATTAAATTTAAATAAATAATGTAGCCTCCCACAATCTCATTTCTTAGGGATAAGCACTATTAAAACTTCATGTGTGGGAGCACTTGAGTGGCTCAGTGGTTTAGCATCTGACTTTGCTCAGGTCGTAATCCTGGGGTCCGGGATCGAGTCCTACATCAGGCTCCTCAAAGGGAGCCTACTTCTCCCTCTGTCTATGTCTCTGCCTTCTCTCTGTGACTCTCATGAATAAATAAATAAAATCTTTAAAAAAAAAAAAAACTTCATGTGTTTTCCTGCAGGACTTTCCTATTCTTCAGTTTCTTTTAATTATATTAATAAATTTATTGCCATAAAAACTAAAATATTCTAACAATACATTGAGATTAAAAGTAGAAATCCTTAGGGCACCTGGGTGACTCAGTTGGTTGAGCATCCAACTCTTGATTTTAGATCAGCTCATGATCTCAGGGTCCTGGGATCAAGCCCTACCTATGTTGGGCTCTGTGCTGAGCATGGAGCCTGCTTGGAATTCTCTTTCCTCCTCTGGCCCCTGATAAATAAATAAATAAATAAATAAATAAATAAATAACTATCTTTCAGAAAAAAAGGTAGAAGTCCTTCTTCCTCCTACTATTATTTTCAAGAATTACTCTTAACAAGAGTTAGCAGTTTGATATGCATACTTCCAAATCTTCTGGATGAAATATATATAATATATATTTGATATGCAAATACCATTTTTATTAAACACATGGAATCTAATATAATTCATAGTATGTTTGTTTACCCAGCCAGCTAGACCTCTGTAGATGTCCCTGCAGTGAAGGAGCTTTGCCTCAAAGATTTAGTGCAGGGAGCACAAGTGAACACATATGGATCAAAGAAAGAACAAACAAAGGATTAAACCAGTCTCTTCTGGTCTCAAGATAAGTCATCCTCCTCTCATTTTCACTTATCATTAAGAGATGGAGGGATATATGGAACCCATTTTTCCAGACTTAAAAGATGAATATTCCTGTTTCCTGGCTCAGGCAGGAAGGTGGGGAGAACTAAATAATGCCAACCACACAGGGCACAGGACATGATATGGAAGTACCACAATGTATTTAATCATTTTCTATTGATGGGTAACTTTTCATTACTATAGTTACTGCTGTAGAGAACAGTTGCATAACAAATGTTTCCAGAATAATGGTTCTAAAAGTAGAATTGCAGAATCACAGAGCAAATACACTTTTCTTTGTATGTATTGTTTCATATTTTAATTCAAAAAGCAAAGCATGCATGTGGTTTTAAAAGTTCCAAAAGTACAGTGGAGCAGAACACTGAAAAGCAGCAATCTCCCTTTAGTACTTTCATTGGCCACCACAGAATTTATATATATATATGGAGAGAGAAAGAGAGAGAGAGGGAAAGAGAGGGAGAGAGAGAGACACACACACATGACATAAAAAGGCAAAATATATGTAGAATAAAAGGCTCAACTTTAAGACCAAAACAATGCCAACAAAACAATAGTGAGCTATTAATTCTCACCCACCAGGTTGGCCAAGATTTAAAATTAAAAAAAATAAATTTAAAAAAATAAATTAAAAAAAATAAATAAATAATACAAAAAAATAAAATTTAAAAATAAGAGGCACCTGGATGGCTTAGTGATTGAGTGTCAGCTCAGGTCGTGATCCCAGGGTCCTGGGATGGAGTCCTACATCAGGCTCCTCCCAGGGAGCCTGGCTCTCCTTCTGCCTATGTCTCTGCCTTTCTCTGTGTGTCTCTCATGAACAAATAAATAAATAAATAAATAAAATCTTTTAAAAATTAAAATAAATAAAATAAAATTTAAAAATAAAAATCTCTAGTGCTAATGAGACTATGGAGGAAAAGCATTTTCATTTTCTGGTGAGTGAGCTGGCAATACTTATCAAAGTTAAAATTTTGATTTTCTTTTACATAAAAATTGCACTTTGAAGGATTTATTCTAAGGGGAAAAACATCCTACAAGTTTGTGATGGTTCATTTTATGTGTCCGCTTGGCTGGGTGACATACACATGTATGTATACACATACCCTTGTTTTGCTCAGGCACTAAGGCCTCTGCTTTCCAGTTGGATCCACCATCTAAGGCACCAGCAGATTGGGGCTTGGAGAGAGAAGGAGGTCAGAATATGTATTCTCAGACTCTGTCTCTGGCACTATGGTTCTGGCAGTGCCTGGTCCAACCACAGCTAGCACTCCAATTAGGCAACTCTCTGGCACAGATCTTGGCTCCAGCCTTCACTGATCTCTGGTAACTCATTCCTTTTTATCATTTCCTGCTGAGGGGTGTTAATGGCTTTATTTTTAGTTAATGCATTTACTAGTCTCAGAGTGTCTCACCATCCTTCATGGGTCCCCATAAGCCTGCCTATACCTTAGTAAATAGTACCTTCATTAAATTCTCTTCCAAATCTCTATGAATGTGCCTTCTCTTTCTGCAATCCCTTAGAGAGTGGATGAACCCAAGGTTATTGAAAACTGACAAAATAAAGTCTTGGTTTGCAAATTGGCTCCTGTACATAGAGAAAGACCAAAGGAAGAAGCAGACCACTCAAGATTGGTAGATGGCAGGTTTAATAAGCATGGGAACTTACACTCAAGGCTTGTCTTGGGCAGCTGCAAGAAATTATAAATTTCTTTTTTTAAAAAACCTTCTTCAGACAGACTTGCCCAGGAGGTATCTTAAAGAATCTTAAAGTTTACACAGAGGCCTTAACTGGGTTTAGTTACATATGCCACCCAGATGGTCTCAACAACATCTTACTCTTTCAAGGCTGTGTCCTTGAAACTGGCTGTTATTGTGGGAACTGTGGGCAGAATGCACATTCCAAGGACAAGAAAGTGCGCTTTGATTACCTGGGATCCAGCTCTTGGGTCAACTGGTGCTCATGTCCTCTCCATAACCTCCTCATGGAGGGAGGACTGAAATCTCCTCTGAGTTGGCTTGATGAGAAATTCTTTCTAATCAGAATGATCCTTGTTAGAGGTGAACTATCTCCATAATCATATCGTCTTCGAGTGAACTCACAGGAAGTGAGTCATTGAGCTGTGGCTCTATCTGGATAGCACTAAACTATTGTTCTAATTTTCCCTTATGCTAACTCACTTGAAGCACTGGGAGTCAGCTGGGGCTTGCTGTTATAAACCAGATCTCAGCTGGGCTTTTCTTACTCCTTGAGACTGAGAAAAGCCTCTGATGATTTAGCCAGTCATCAGACTTGAATATCTGTAAATATTGAAGAGAAACAAACCAAGTTATCATTATTTTCCTGTAAAGTCCAAGATAATGCTGCCTGGTTCCATATTAGCCACAAATCACATATCATTATTGATTCTTCCCTCTTCCTAATGTCCCATGGCCAATAAAAGTACTAATTTGAGCAATTTTCATGAACATTACTTGAATCTCTCCACCAGACTCTATTTTAGTTTTGAACTGCCAAAACTATCGAGCAGCATGGTTCCAGCAGCAACCAAGGCCTCTCTATACAATGGCAGTGATCCTGGATGAGGCACTGCCAGCAGCCAAGACCATCAGGCTGTTGAGGTCAATAGCAGTACAAAGGCATCTGAGCTCCCGCCGGGCCAGCAGATGGCAGCAGGCAAATGGTCAATTGAACTGATTCACAGGAAACGTGAGATGTACATGTGAATGCATGTGTATGAATGTGTGCGTTTAACTTGAGATCTCAAAAGGAACACATACGTTTCAATGCCAATGACACTCTCACAAAAATTAATCACATATTAGGATACAAAAAAGATCTCATTAAATTTCAAAATATAGAAATCGTGCAGGGTACAGTGTTTCACCCAAATAAATTAGAGCTGAAAATTGATTGTAGAAAATAGGGGGAAAAATGTTTCTAAGCCCTTAGAAATTAATACCTCTCTTATAAATGACTTCAGTTTTTAAAAATAGCTTCCATTTTATGGCATAATTAAAAATAAGTCATTATCCTCAGAAGAAAACAAGGCATATCACTATTTGCCCAAAGTAATAAACTGAAGATAATTTTAGTCCTAACACTATTTAAAAGTGAGAATGACTTATAAAATGAAACATTAACTCAAAATGCTAGAAAAATACTAGTGCTAATATAATAAAAAGAATAAATTGATACATATAATGGCATGAATTAGATTAATTACAGAAAATCAGTACTTGATTTAAAGGGGGAAAAATACTTCTTTGAAATGGCCAATAATTGGTACCTCCTGGGCAAGTCTGTCTGAAGAAGGTTTTTTAAAAAAAGAAAAGAAAGAGATGTAGGAAAAGAGAGAAGAAAACACAAAATCTGAATGAGGAAAAACATCACCACAGGTAAAAATAATTTGCTGGGTTCAATATGATGTGGTGTACCACTTTGTAACATATAATTTAAAAAACATAAATGAGGGGGGCTATTGTCCACAGTACTCTAGAGCAATAGTTTCCAATCTTTCTCACAACAGAGCATATTTTGAAAATGATAATGTTTATGTCATAATGCTGTAAAAACAAGATTTTATTTGTGCCTGGACACAACAGCCATCAAAACTCTGGCCATCCCAGAACATCTGTTTTTATGGTTAGCTGGTTGTAAGCTGTCTTTTAGAAGTCCTGGTCAATGCAATGTGCCAAAGTGAGGGTAAGGGGAGACAATAAGGAAGAAAATGCTGAAAGAAAGAAACAAACTGGCCAAAATTACCATGTTTTTCAGATATTATTATCTAAGTTAGTGGGGAAATAATATAGAGAACACCCCAATTAAGAAAGAGAAGCAGAAGGGTTGGCGTTTATTCAGGGGAAGTCTAAATTCAGAATGAGTAGATGCAAGTAGGAAGGAGAGGCATGAGGGCTAATTATTAGAATGATTAATAAGAAATTACTAATGGTTGGTCAATCCCTTTTCCTCTGCTTATGCTGCACAGTAGCCCAAAATCTCGTTTTCTGTGAAATTAAAACAGTGAGTGTGGATAGTGGGAAAGGAAACTCAGGATAGTTTTCCACATAAGATGGGAAAACCATGATGGATGGGTGCAGTAATAATCAAAACAAATTTTAAAACCATTGACACAACTCCACACAGCAGCATGTTCTGTTCCTCCACACAAATGAAAAGGAATTCACTAGAAACCACATCCATACTTAGAGAAATTGGGATTTTCAATCCAAAAGTGAGGTGAAAATCAAGAAATGTGAAGCAGTGGAGGAAAACCTTTGCTTTGAAAAAGAGGAACCCAATTTTATAAATTAAAACGATAATACCTAATAACGTCACAAAAGGATGTGAAAATTATTTCCGTTAATGTAATCATGCATGTTTTACAAAATAATGCTTCTATTAAACAGAAATACATTATGACCATTGAAAAAATATTGGAAAACTTATTAGATAAGAAAGATAATGGGTTGACTATGAAAGTGAATGATACCAAGGAAGGGACGGGTGGACTAGAAAATAAGTCGAGTTATTCTCCCCCAAAAGCAGCACAGAAAAATTTGGGTAGGCCTGAGTATGCCTGCCTGGGTCCATCAGCAGTGTGTGCAGCTCTTGATCTTGGGTTGTGAGTTTGAGCTGCACATTGGGTGTAGAGCTTACTTAAATAAACTTAGAAAAGATTTGGAAAACATATGAGAAAAGTCTGTATATGAAAGATATATCCAGAAACCCAAGGCCTCCTTGGGAGGAGTTCCAAAAAAAAAAGCAAATAAAGACAATGGAAGAGATGAAACCGTAAACTTTAAGAAAATCCCATACAGCAGAAGAAACAATCTTCAGGTTATGAAGTCCCCCTGAATGATAAGCAGGATGGATGCAAATTAGTACACCCACTTTGGAATACAGTTTACCATTATCTAGAAAAATTGAAAATTTGCATAATCTAAATGTATGCTTTCAACAATCACCTTATTTGTTCTGTTTCTATTTTAATTTGGTTGTACCTTTTTTTCTTAATTCTGAAAATATCATTAAGAATAGACATTTTTCCCCCTAGAAATATTACTTTATTTCATGAGAGAATATTTCAGAAGTTCTCTTCAGCTCCATTCCATCCCCTTACTTCTCTTCGCCAATCCATCAATTATGGTCATGCCAGTATTATCTTAATCCCTCCCTGGTCTTCCTCCCTGTTCCTCCAGCCAGCACCCCATTCACTAGGACAGCTTCATTAGTCAACTGACTGGAACCTCTGCTGGTTCCCTTTTCATTTACTCTCTACTCTACAACTACCCAAAAGCATTTTCAAAACACCATCTGTTCATTCCTGACCTTGGCTTAAACTTTTTCGATGTCATTGGAGTATACAAGAGACTTCAGTTATATTCAAAGTCATATCATTCAAAAGCATCCTCTGATGCTTCACTTAATTTGGTAGCACTTACGTGAATAGCCTTTACATTATTCTCTGAACTCGGTCCATAAAATATTTCTCACAGAAGAAAAACCCCCAAAGAAATCTCAAACCAAACAAAACAAAATCAAAACAAAGCAATTGAACTTTTCCGGTAGCTTCTTTAATACAGCATGTGGGCCCTATATGTCTGGTTCCTGCTACCTCTCCAGTCAGAAATCACACACCCAACTTCTCTGGGTTCTTTCCCTGGGATTTGCTTGTTGCCGATGAAGAGCCTTTGTTGTTTCTGCTCACAACACTCTTTCTACCTCCTGCCCTCCACAAATTTTCTTGTGATTTCCTACCTAAATTTCAGATATCACTTTCTTAGAGATGTCTTTCTTGATCTCTTCAGACAAGGTGAAGTGTGTATTTATGTGGTCATTGGTTTGCATCATATATTCCTTCAAACACATTTTGACTTGTAATGATATGCTAATTTGTGTGACTATTTGATTTATGTCTTTTGTGGCTTCCCATGAGTTCCATATGAGCAGGAACACTGTAGATTTTGGCTCCATATTTTAGAGTCTGACATGGAAGGACACAGGTGTAAATATTAGTTGAATAAAGAAGTAAATGGGACATGATGACTATAGGCAGTGGTCAAACGCTTGGAACTTGGGATCAGAGAGAAAGATTCTACTTCCACTTTTGCCATTCCACCTTGGACAACCTACGTCGTAAGCTCTCCCAGCTAGGTGTCCTCCCATGTACAGCCCAAGTGCAAGTGACAAGGTTGTTAAGAGCATCAACAAAGAGAGCACAAAAGCACTCAGCACAAACCCAGCTCCTAGCGTACACTCCAAAGTGCTATTTATTATATTTTCATATTTCCTTATTTTTCTTCTTCTATTCTTGCAAAATCTTCATGTTGAAATGTTCTCCCTGTCTGCTCATACTCTTTTCAATGTGATTTGAAGATCTTTTGGGAGCTCCTGAAACTTCCATCTCAGGCCATCTATAAAGTATTTGAATGACAGAAAGGGGAAATGATAGCACTGCCAGAGATGGGGTGCAGAACTGGGGTTCACAGGCTGCGGCCCCCCAGCACAGACTCCTTTGGGAGGCTCACAAAATGTGTTACTGAGGTGGAGGCCTCTATGCTCTGTTCTTTGTCTTTTTTTTTTTTCACTTGTGTTGCATTCTTGGTGTTCTTTTGTTCTGTTTTTCTGAGAAAATATAGCTGTGTTTTGCTTATAGATTTTTGTTCCTTACACTCATGTGCTTATGTGAGACAAGTCTTAAAGAGTTAGCAAGGGAAAGCTTGACTGCTTTCTACACAGAGTAGAGATTGGTCAAGTTGTCGGAAATTCTCAACCATATGAGACGATCTGAAATTTGGCCAACCTCTTCAGGATTAGGAGGATTTGTTATTTTTATTTGTCAGTGGTGGCAAAAATGGTTCAATGAAAGGGAATATCTGGATTTAAGTAGACTTTAATTATATCGAACATCCCTACTCTGGACCAGTGTTTTAACTCAGGGAAGAGGCTTCAAAGAGTGGCTTCATTTGAAACGCAAGAGTCATTTTAACATAATTGCTCCCTCATCACAGCTTAAAACTGACACCTAAACCTTTAAGAATAAACTCATAGTCCCTGGTTCCTGACACTGTTCGCCCTTGGTAAGTGCTCCCCGGGGACCTGGACACCCTTACTGATGTCAGTAAATGTTTTCATGATTTCACTGTGGAGTCAATGTTTAACAAGTTCCACAGGAACCAATTTCCTGCTTGAGGAAACTTCCTTATGAAGTTCACTAATTATTCCCAGACAGCCATCACCCTGTGGAATCCAGCCATCCAGGGGAGGTGGTTAATAGGCCACACAAGGCAGCGACAGTTTAGTTACCAAGGAAACAGATCAACTGTACAGAGAGGCATGTTTGACACCTGGAGACCAGGGAGCTGTAAACATGTGTATTTCTGCTGCTGTTTCTTTTCTTTTAGCACAAGGGGGATGCCAAGTAAATCAGGGCATACATCCTCCTCTTAAATCATTGAGAAATTGTCTACTGTGAATTCTCTGGACCACCATTCTCAAAATTTTTAGTCTCAGGACCGCTTTATACTCTGACAATTTATAGATAACCTCAAAGATCTTTTGTTTATCCAGATTACAGTAATTGATATTTACTATATTAGAAATTCAAACTAAGACACTTAAAAATATGTACATATTAGCTCCTTTAAAGATAACAGTAGTTATTGTTAAATCACACATTAACAGAAATAACATTTTGATGGAAAATAATTATATCTTCAAAAATATTTAGAAGAATGGTATTGTGTTGCATTTTTGCAAATCTCTTTTGTCTGGCATAATAGAACATAGCTGGATCCTCATTCATTCTACATGCAATCTGTCATGATAAAATGCATTAGGTAGCTTCTGGAAAATTCCATTGTACATTTCTGAGAGGATGAGAGATAAAAGGCAAATAATATTTTAAAAGTAATTTTGACCTCGCAGAACCCCTAAAAGGGTCTCATTTTTTTGTCAGGGGTCCCCAAACCAAATTTGAGAATCACTACTCTAAAGAAAAGTGCAATAAAAGATGGTCACTGAATAGCTTCATTTCTAAATGAAACATAAAGAAATAGACCAAGAAAAAAGGTTGCAGTTATTAAGATGGAAATGTCTATGCCCCACCCTTGATATTTCCACTGCTATTGACCATTAAAACCTATAGGGAGTTCTGGCCTGCTTCTGGGATATTGTTCTAATGACATCAGGGATGGTCAGCTCCTGTTTCTGGATGATAATCAGGAAAACAGAGAAACAGCCCACCTAGAAGGCCTAACACCAAGACCAGGTTTTCTATATTTTTCTTTGAAACATTGACGTGATAATCTGTAAATTGCCAAATATCACAAGTCCACAAAATTTATTAGCAAAGGCTAAGATGTTCGAAAAATAAAAAAAACAGGTCATACTTGGAAACAGTAATAACAGAGATTGAAAGAATTTTCATGTGCAATGAATGTCTGCTTTCCCCTCTTAAGGTCTGGTGGAAAAGTAGAAAATTAGAAGAAATGTGAACTTTCTAAAAAGAATTGCCTTTGTCTACTTCCCCAAAGCAACTCTTTCCTATGCCCATATTATTCACATGAGGTGTCAGGAGAGTTGCACAAGCAATCCTCATACCAAATAATTTAGAGTTTATACCAGAGACTGTAGAAAGAGATGAAGAGGGACACTCTATCATACTTAAAGGGTCAATACAACAAGAAGACCTAATAATCATGAATATTTATGCTCCTAATATGGGAGCCGCCAAGTATATCAAACAGTTAATAACCAAAGTAAAGAGATACTTAGATAATAATACACTAATAGCAAGAGACTTTAACATGGCACTTTCAGCAAACGACACATTTTCTAAGCAGAACATCACCAAAGAAAGAAGGGCCTTAAATGATACACTGGACCAAATATATTTCACAGATAAATACAGAACTTTCCATCCGAATGCAAGGGAATACGTATTCCTCTCAAGAGCACATGGAACTTTCTCCAGAATAGACCACATACTGGGTCACAAATCAGGTCTCAACCCATACCAAAAGATTGGAATTGTCCCCTGCATATTTTCAGACCACAACGCTTCAAAACTAGAACTCAATCAATCACAAGAAGAAATTTGGAAGAGACTCAAACATATAGGGGTTAAAAAGCATCTTATTAAAAGATGAATGGGTCAACCAGGAAATTAGACAAGAATTAAAAAGATCCATGGAAACTAGTGAAAATGAAGTACAATCATTCAGAATCTTTGGGATACAGCTAAAGCGGTCCTAAGAGAGAAATACATCGCAATACAGGCCTCACTCAAAAAATAGGAGGGTTGCACAAGGACATGTGATGATCTCAGGTCTTGTCTCTCCTGCAAGAATGGTTAGGATTTGATCTGAACAATTCTTCCCACAATCTCTGCTGATGGCCTGTTCTAGGACTACACCTGTAGCCAGTGTGGTACCTCCAGGAGTGTGCTCCAGCATGCGATGTCCACTGGGACAACAGCTCAGTGCATGGCCATTGGAGAAATGCCTGGGTTACATAAGCCCAACTTAAGAGGGTTTTTAGTTCCTTTGCTTCCATCATGTGAGATGCAGTAAAGCAAGATTATAGACCAACAGCATGAACTCTGACGTCCAAGAAAGGTGTGTTCTAATCCCATACAGCCAAAAAATAATCTTGAATACTCAAATTATTTAGTGTCTCTCAGCTCCTCTGTTGAATGGTATTGTTGAGAAGAATAGAACGAGCTCAACCATGTAAGAGGCTTAGCCAGGTATATAGTGAATGTCCAGTAAATACTAGCTATTTTTAAAATGCAAGTTTGATTTTGTTTCTCCCTTATATAACATCCTCCAGTGACTCTCCCATGCCTTTCCACATTGAGTGCAAACTCCTTTGTTTAGCTCATAAAGTCATTCACAGTCTGAATTTATTTTCTGTCCTTCCTCAAGTATTCCACACAGCTGTCACACAATTCCACTCGAGATCTTAAAATCTAACATGTTTTTCAGACCAGCTTTTCTCTAGATGTGGAGTCTTCTTTCATGTTTTTGCCCTGTAGCTAATGCTTATCAGTCTTTAGAAACGAACCACACTGAGCTCCTCCTGGAAGTCTTATCCAGTGAAGTCTCACAGCACAAGTGTTAACCACAGTTATAACACTCACCACACAGTGTTGTTAAGAGTTCATTTATTTGCTTCAGTCATTCAAAGTGATCTCCCGAAAGTTTTGCCTAGCATCCAGCACAGCAACTGGTACATGTCAGGTACCCAATAAGTGGCTTTGAATTTATGAATGGATATTCAAATGAAATTACAGACATAACCCACTCTTGTGATTGCATAATGTGTGGGATGTGAGGTTAATGATTATGGTGATGGTGATGATATGGTGATGGTGGTGGTAATGACAGTGGTGATGAAGGTGGTAGTGATGGTGAAGGTGATGGTGGTAGTAGTTAGTGGTGGTGATGGCTAAGGGGGTGGTGATGGTGAAAGTGATGGTGGTGATTTTGATGGTAGTGATAGTGGTGGTGGTCATGGGGGAACACCATGCCACCATGGTGGCAAAGGAATGGAGATGGGAAAAGGGGAAGATTGAAGATGTCCCTCAGTCTTTCTGCTCCTAAGCCTAACAAAAAGATACATCTACACCTATTAAGGATATGAAAATTGCCACTGCATTTGTCATTTGTCCAAATTCTTGGATCCCAGGGCTGATGTGATTGCTTCTATTACTTTCTGTGAGTTCACCAGAGATGGTATTGGTGAACCACGGACAAATTTAGCTCCCTGAGCTTTCAGCAGTGAGATTAAAGCAATTATATACTTGAGCCACTAGATGGCAGTGAGGATTTAGTCTATCTTTCCGCATACTTCACTAAATCCCTCCTGGAGCTCTCTCATTCCTTTAGGGCTTAGAGCACCATCCTGAAGCTTCTTTCCAGATCCACTTCCTTTATCCTTGATACCTTTCCCCTAGCCTCCTAATGTTAGCTCTTTGGTCCCTGGAATGCCTACAACTTCACAGCTCTGTCTTCCTCTCTCTATGATCCATACAACACTTTGGTCCATTTGTAGCTCTCTCTTCCTCAGGTAAAAACATCTCAGCTCCAAGCTTGAACTGCACTGATTCATTACCTCTCCTTTTCTTTTGGATTCTTTCCATGGAACTTCAAACATTCTGGAGTCATTCCATCTTAAGAAGATCCTCCCTGGATCACGCATCCCTCTTTAGGTATTCCCCTATAGCCTGTTCCCCTAATTTAGAATCTCCATTCTGAGCCTGATCTATATATCCCAACTATCTACTTGACTGATTTTCCACAAAAGTCTCAAACTTTACTCATCCAAAATTGGATTTCTCCCCCAAAATTCTTCCTTTCCAATGTTCCACATCTCAACAAATGGAAACCCCATCCACTCCCTATTCCAACAAGAAATATGGGTGCATTCTTCACTTCTCTCTCCTACCCCCACTCCCAACAATCCATAACAAGTCCTGTCAATTTGACTTCTTAAGTATGAGTAGAATCATCCACACTGCTTCCACTCTTTAAAAAAAAAAAGAAAGATTTTATTTATTTATCCATGAGAGACTCAATCCCAGTACTCAATCCCGGGACTCCAGGATCACACCCTGGGCTGAAGGCGGATGCTAAACTGCTCAGCCACCCAGGGATCCTTGCCTATTTCCACTCTTGAACTCCTTCCATCAATAATGAGCCAGGAAGATATTTTAAAAGTACAAACATGTCCATGTCACTGCTTTGCTTAACTCACTGGTCCCCTATCACTAGCAGGTGAATTCAGAGTTCTTGTACTGACAAGATTTTACTTAGTCTGGCTTCTGCCTACCTCTTCATCTCATTCCTCCTTTGCTGTTTAGCCTCCTGCCTTCACTGGAATAATATCAAGTTCCTTCCTATCCAGACTTTCACACATGTCCTTCTTTCCACATACATGACTCTCCTCCCCACCCCCTCATGCTGGAGTTGAGCCTGGATAACTCCTACCTGTCTTTGGACTCAGTTTCAATATTCACTTTCTCAGGGAGGCCTTCATGGTCCTTCCAGTGCCAATGCTATCCTATGCACCACCCCCATATCAGATAAGGTCTTCTTATGATGATTCCAGGGTATCTTGTGTTTTTCCTGTTTAACAATTATCACAACTGTAATTGTGTTTTTAGTGCGTGGTTATTTGTTTAATAGTTATCTCTCTCATTAGACTATATTGCCAATCTTGATGCTCTCAGGACCTGGCACAGTCTCTGGTACATAGAAATCATTCAACAAATATTGTTAAATAAACAAATGATCTTCAAAAACAATCCCTTGCTGCTGTCTAGTCACACACAAGGTGAATATATTCTAAGATAACCCTGATTAAAACTAGATATGACCTATAATAGACCAGTGTGATCCTCCCAGTAAAGAACTGCTTTTTTCAACTCATGCATGGAACAGATTTTCACTCGAAAAGAAAAAAAAAGTCACCCCCCCCCCAGAAAAAAGCCAAGCTCCTTATTTGTTGTTTTGCTGGGTCTTCAAAGGCAACCTGAATTACGTTTTTAAAAAGTAATTTGTGGGGGCCACCTGGATGGTTCAGTAGGTTAAGCAGCTGACTCTTGCTTTCAGCTCAGCTCATGATCTCAGGGTTGTGGGATAGAGCCCTGTGTCCTCCTTGGGCTATATGCTCATCAGGGAGTCGGCTTCAGGATCCTCTCTGTCCCTCTGCTTCCCCTACGCTGCTTTCTCACTCTCTGTCTCCAAAACAAATAAATAAATATTTTTCTTTTAAAAAGTAAGTTGGTAATATTTATAAAATATTATATTTATTTGCAAATTCACAGTTGCTTTGACCCATTCAGCCCACACTGTGAAACCTATTCTACAGAAATTAAAGCTCGAATATATATGTGTATAAAACTAGTTTCTTCATTTAGCATACTGCAAGGGTCAAAACTAACAAGCAAATTTTAAAGAAACTTTTATATTCAGTATTAATGAACATTATATATCAATGAAAAAAGAATAAACATGAATATATGAACATATCTTTAATATATTAACAAATATGTAGAAAACAATAGGTTAAGCATACTCATACAAAGAAATGCAAAATGTTGCCACCATTTATTAGGTTTAAGTAAAGTTCAGTCAGGCAGTGACCATATATCACATGGCTTCTCAGCACAGTCAGAATGTGTGTAAATCCACTCTTCTTCGCCATAGTTTTATCAAAGCTCTTTTCATCTCACTATTTCTGAAGCTATAGATCAGTGGATTCAGCAGAGGTGTAAGAAGTGAGTAAGACAATGACATCAGCTTCTTGGTTTCAGGGGAGTAGCCAGATTTGGGTTGTAAATAAGTCATACTGGCTGTGCCATAGAAGAGGGTCACAGACGTGAGATGGGAGGCACAAGTGGAAAAGGCCTTTTGCCTCCCAGTAGCTGATGGCATCCTCAGGATGGCAAAGAGAATCCAAATGTATGACAAGAGTATCAACACGAAAGGAACCATGATAATCAAAATGGTGCCAGTGAATGCATAGATTTCAAACAGAAACGTGTCTGCACATGCAAGTTCTAGCACTGCTGGGGTTTCACAAGAGATATGATTGATTTCATTGGGGCCACAAAAGGGAAAACTGGAAACCCATGATGTTTGCACAGTACCTAACATGAAGCCTAAGGTCCATGATGTTATAAGTAATTTCATGAAAACCCTTTTGTTCATTATCATTGGGTAGCTCAGAGGGTGACAGATTGCAGCAAATCGGTCATAAGCCATCATCCCCAGGAGAAAACATTCAGTGCCACCAAAGAAAAGGATGAAATACATCTGTGCAAAACAGCTCACAAATGAAATGGACGTTTTCTCCCTGGTGAGGACCACCAGCATTTCAGGCATAATGACTGCGCTGAAACTCACGTCCACCACAGACAGGTTCTGGAGGAACAGATACATGGGCACGTGGAGCGTCTGTTCCAAGGCAATGATGACTATAATGATGGCATTTCCCATCAGAGTCACCAGGTAAACAGCCAGGAAAACCCCAAAGAGCTGCTCTTGGAGTTCAGGAAAGTTGGAAAAGCCCAAGAGGATGAATTCAACCACAGAGCTTTGATTTTGCCTTTTCATTCCAGTGGTGGACAGTATATAGTTTTTATGGACATTGTATACAAATGATGAAGTCACAGTCCAATAGCTGGGAGTCTGTGTCTGCAATTCACCCCAGGTATTCTTGGCAGAAGATGTAAAAAGGAAGGCATCCTGTATAAATTCAGTAGGCAATGTTAGAAATGGTCATTATTTGGATTAATAAATGTCAAATAAAAAGGAGGAAATGAAGAATGCTGGCTCAGAAGTCTTGTCTGAAAAGTAAAAAATTATATCGGAATGCTTTTGTAATTTGTACGTCATATAGTTTGATTTTGAACATAGCCTTAAAACAAACATTGATATTTTATAAGTGGTTCCATTCCCATGTCATAAATATCAGAATCATCTTTTTTTCAATTTATATAAATAGATATTTTTAAAACCACCAAAAATAAAGTATTAAAAAGTAGAGAAAGAGAAAGAGATACCCACAAATTTTTTTAAACAACTGAATGATTCAAAGTTACAGCACAGTTGATTTATGTTTCTTGTAAATATTTATCATTTCAAAATACTGGTATGAGGCTTATTAAATATGAAAAAAACAGGGATCCTTGGGTGGCTCAGTGGTTTAGCTCCTGCCTTCGACCCAGGGCATGATCCTGGAGACCTGGGATCGAGTCCCATATCGGGCTCCCTGAATGGAGCCAGCTTCTCCCTCTGCCTGTGTCTCTGCCTCTCTCTCTTTGTCTCTCATGAATAAATAAGTCTTTAAAAAAAAGTTTTTTTGAAAAAAATTATGAAAAAAACATCTAAGTTCAACCCCATTTGTGGGTTACAGCAGAGTTTTCATATTTCATATTTCACTATCTTAAGTGATCTATAAATAGTGTGAGTTGCTTCAGGGTTATTGATTACTGCAAACACTGGTCATGGCCAATTATACTGAGATTCATCTGCATGGGAAATTTTAAGAGCCAGTTTTCTACGGTTAATCCTTGTGACCATTATATTTAAGAATCATCCAGTTTTCATCACTCTAAAACTATTATTTAAACGTTTCCTGTCTGTCTCTCTCTTTCTCTCTATCTTTTCTCTATCTCCAATTATCCTTCTCATCAGGAGTTCATTTAATCACTAATTATTATTATTCAACAAACACTGATTGAGCAAGTATCATTTTCTAGGTTCAGTAATCACAAGAACACATTGGATCCTCAGCTCAATAGAAAGCAGGAAACAATATACAAAACAGCATTCCACTGATAGCCCAGTACTTCAGGTCCTATCTATTATACCTTGCTCTGTGTTTCTTCATTATCAGCACTTGGTATTATATGTATATATACAAATGATGGAGTTAGAATTTACATGTACGCACATGTATATATTACATATTTATAATATTTACAGATTATATATAAGTAATATATAACTCCATCAATAAAATATAAACTCCAAGGTATCCCTGGGTGGCTCAGCGGTTTAACACCTGCCTTTGGCCCAGGGCGCAGTCCTGAAGTCCCGGGATCGAGTCCCACGTCAGGCTCCCTGCATGGAGCCTGCTTCTCCCTCTGCCTCTCTCTCTCCCTCTCTCTCTCTCTCTCTCATGAATAAATAAATAAATAAAAATCTTTAAATAAATAAATAAATATATATATATATATATATATATATATATATATATATACTCCAGGAATCTAAGAATTTGGTTTTTTTCTTTGCTACATTCACAATGTCTACAATAGTCCCTGGCCTGTAATTGATACTACACCAATATTTGATGAATAATGGAATAAAAAAATGAGGAAATCCATGATATCTTTAAGGAAGAGAGTGTCGAAAAGAAGAGTGAAACCAACAAGGAAAATTATTGGCAAGCAGAGGTAATAATAAGGGGCTACAAGACATTTCTATAAGGGATTCAATAATTTGGAATGGGGTGGGAACACGAAAAACAAATCATAGAATACCACAATAGGTGGAGGAGGAAGGCATAACAAGGAGAGAACACTTGCTCAGATCAAAGGTATTTGATGACTTCCTAGCATTTCAGTGGAGACCTACTGGCTTTACTGTGATGTTTTGAAAAGGAGCCGAAAAAAACGTGGGAAATAAGGAACACAGGAGAACAGAAAGACACAGGAGATGAAAAAATTTCATGTTTTCTTGAGTAAAGATCAGTAGAACATTAGCACAGTGGAAAGCAAGTTGATTTGAGTTTGACCATATCATACATAAAAATTAAATGTCCATACTAATCATACTAATTATACTTTGCATCATAAAAAAATTGAAATTACTAAAAAACAGTCACAGGATCAAACACCTAAAACTCATTTCTAATGAGAGAAAAGAATAAAGTGTACTTAGTTACAAATGTTTAAAAGTGGATAGATTTGGAAAATTGGAAAATTTAGAATATAATGTAAGTAAAATAGAAAAGCTTTGTAGAATGCATAATAAGCATCTTCTGGGGAAAAAAAAACATTCATGACTGGTAATGGGTCACTGACTGCAGTTGCTGCACCTTTTCTCTGGAACTTAGAGACCCCAATGCCGACTTGGAGAACTCTGGGAAAGAAATATTGAGGCAGAGCGCTCCCTGGTAGTTTTCATCCTTCCAGTTGAAGAGGTAGGAGTTGCACTTATTTTTCAGTTCCCTTCCAGCTGCAAAATTCTAAGATTTGATGATTAATGTCTGCCAAGTACTTATACCCCTAATTATTGCCCAAACTTTTCTCCAAAAAGAAGAGAAAAGGGAATTAACCAGCATCAAAACCAAGGAGTCTACTGATTCCGGTGTGTCAGCTGTGTCTAGGGATCCTGAGCACAGAGACATCGCTTCAACAGCATCTCCAATGATCAGCTGGAGAGGAACTATAAGTGGAAAGCCCACCAACACACACACAGCAGAATCCTCCCTTTCTTACCTATTGACTCCGTCTCTTTAAATGTCTTGCTATATTGTCAAAGTTTTACCTATACTCAAAAGCCATCTTCTCACAAATACAACTCCTTCTTTCAGGGCTTTGATTCTAGAACATTATATGACACTGAATCATACGCCCTGTAGAACCCCCTCCCTGGAGGACTTGGAATCACTTCATAAACACTCCCTCATGTTTTTGCATGATGACTAAAGGGGCTTGACCTTGGCGCCTCAGGTGAGAACCCTCAAGAGCACACACCTGGAGCATCGCTCCTTCCTATTCCTATGGGGAATAAATGCCTCTTCACACAAGAGACTCAGTTCAGCATGACGTCTCCAAAGGAGGTGAAAACAGAGGCTGACTAACACTTGTAAACTGGAAAGAAGAGATTGATGGTGTGAGAGCTTGAGCAAAGGCTGGTGAGCTAGAGGTATAGGACAACTAGGTGGAATGCACAGTTTGGGCGATGGTGGGAAACTAGTTAAGGCAAGCAGAGTGAAGCCTAGTTGTAGAAAACTGAATGCTCATTCTATCATCAAAGAACTTTTGATCATTTGTAGAAGAAATATAGTCACTGAAAATTTTTGGAAAAAAATCATTACAGTGGATTTTATTGAAAGAGCTTTTAAGCTCTAAGTAATCTCAACTAACTTTCACTGATTCTATAACTTTCTCAACAAAATAAACATAATACAGTAAATCTCATTGGATATAAGTGAAAACCAAGAGATTCAGGGATCCACTTACACTGGAGTGAACAATCAAGGAGACCATTTGGCTCACTCCCCACAGAGTAAAGAGATGAAACACTCTGCAGACTTGGCTCTGTCCCAAACTGGACGGTGTGACTGAATGCAGGTTACCTTGGTCTACTTCTCACTGCACATTCCTAGAGAAGGTTCCATTCTGAAGGAAGCTCACCTCCCCTGGCAGCAGTAAGGCAGTCAATAGCACCCAGAGATTCATTCTGTCTACTCTGTATCCAGTGGGAAATGTAGCCATTAGCCTGAGGTAAAGGAATTTTCACTTCACATTCCAATCCAGGGATCCCCCCTAGGTCATTCACTATGGTGGAATTACTCCCCAGGCATGAGCCAGTCCCATCACCAGGCTGGCAAATGCTGCCTGATATGTATTCTCTATGATTCATACACCAGAGTTCCCATGTGGGCTTCTGTCATACATGTTCCGTTTTTTTTTTTTTGTCAGTGGTGGTAACGCAGGTGATGTGTAGTTTCCGAGGAGTCATCAAGATTTAGTCAGCACTTGTGCACTTTCCACTAGGTGTATTAGACATGAATGAAGAGTGTGCGGAAACAATTCAGGTACATGCAAAAGGGGATGAAAAGGAAGTTATATTAATATAAAATTATAATTTCATAGCCAATAGTACTAAATAGATCAAAGAAGAATCAAAATGTAGAAATACTAACACACCTACCCCCATGATTCACCAATAAGATAGACCAGAAAGATATAAAAATGAAAGGTTATAAGAAAAGAATGTTGATTTAACATGATAATAACAGTAATTGTAAAGAGTACACTACTTTTTGAAGGTGCTAACTTTATGTTTTCCTTCCAGAATATTTTTGGAATATTTACAAAGGGTCATTATATACGTGTAGGAAGGATATGTCAATAACTCCGAATATTTGGGGGTGATAGACATAGCATACTGTGCAATAAAATAGCAGAGCAACAGCACAAAGCATAAAAGAAAAATATCTCTTTAGCTGGCCAGAAGCTGGAAATGAAATTCAGATTACTGAGATAACACTTTCAAATGAAGTTATCGCATTTTCATGTGTTAATATGTCCTAAACTGTACTCCCAGTCTTCTCCTAAACCCGATCCACCATCAACATTCCTCATCTCAGGGAACAGGAGCTCAGAGCTTCCAGTTCCATGGGCTGCAAATCAAGGAGTCGTTTTTCCTCCAAATCACATCAACTCCATAACCTACCTGTGGCTCTGTCTTCAAAATACTGGGTATCAAATCTGAACATTCTACATTTCCTTGGGCTAACGCCCTGGTCCAAGCTACTATTGTCTCTCAAGTTGGATAACTGCCATGGCCTCTCAACTTCTCCTTTCTTCATCCTTTGCCTCTGCTCAAAACCCTCCAATAGCACTCTCTCCTCTTCTGGTTAGAAGCCAAACTCATGTATTAAAGATCTATTCCCCTAGAACTCTCTGAGCTCAACTCTACCACATTCCATTGGACACTCTCATCCAGCCCCACTGGCCTCTTTGCTAGTCCTCAAATCCAACAACTCTGTCCCCATCTCATAGCTATTGTCCATGCTTTTCTCTGAACATGGACTATTACTGTTCAAAATGCTAACTCCTTTATGTCCCTTCTTCCCAGGGACAACTTCTCCAAGAGCTCCTCCCAAGTCAACATTCTGAAAAAGAGAAATGTATGTACACATACCAAGTCCCCAGATACCAATAGGAAAAATCAGAGCCTGGACAGAAACCATGCAGAGTGATGGCCTCTGGCAATGATATCAAGAATGAGAGTCCAGGTGCTTTTGAGACTTTTACATTATTTTGTAATCTATGTACTCTTTAAGTTTTAGAAAGTGACGACTTTTGTAGAAGTTTAAAAGCAAGGTGTTATTTAAAAATACAAAATGAAATGCAACATCACAAAGGTTGGGGTAAAGATGGCACTAGCATCCTAGAAATTTCCCCCAAATGACAATACCAATGAGAACAGAAACCTAAATTGCATCTTGAAAGAAACTAGTACATATCTTATCCAAAATTACAATGCGTGAAAGGGTTTGTCACAAACAGCAAGGGTCAAGACACGATGCATGAAGAATCAGAGGGGATTCCAAAGAGACAGTTCAGATAAAGCTAGAAAGTTTCTCTGGGACTTAGGGTCCTCACACCATAGTCCCCGGATCAACAGTTTTAGAACTACCAGGGAACTTATTCTAAATGCAAATTAGCAGGTGCCACCACAGATCTACTGAAACAGACACTCTGTGTGGGGCCAGCAACCCACACATAGTGAATGGTGTCCTTACCTCCACCCCTGTGACTCTGATGTATACCATAACCACACCTGAGAATCAACACAAGTGGCACACCCTTGAGGGAATGGCAATTGTCCTGCTGTTTGCAACAAAGAGAGTTGGGTGGATATGCTGGTGGTACAGGCTTCCCTGGAACTGTTCTGACATAAGGGAAAAGCAGGTAGGCATGGATAATCAAAGGATCCCAAATACACCACAGTTTCAGGAAGCTGTCAGGAGGACAATGTGGGGCAATATGAGTTCTGATTATCTGATGGCAGAGGAGTAGTAAAGGAACAAGGGACACATCTTTATTACAAAGATATAAGCTGTGCTGCACACCAATGCTTCTCCAAATTTAAAATGCATCCAAGTCAGTTAGGGATCCTTTTATTTTTTTATCTTTTTAAAAGATTTTATTTATTTATTAGAGAGAGACAGAGAGCAAGTAGGGTGAGGGACAGAGGCAGAGAATTGAAGCCAACTGTGCCCCAGGAGCCCCAATCCCACCACCCTGAGATCAGAACCTGAGCAATACCGAAACCAAAAGTTGGAGGTTTAACAGATTGACCCACCCAGGTGCCCCAGGGATCCTTTTAATATGCAAATTGGAAATCATTAGGTCTTGGGTGGGAGCTGAGAGTCTACATTTTTACATCCCACATGGAGCCCTTGTGTGTGGCCAATAATTGAGTAACACATTTAGAAAGAGTGCTACTGTTCACCATGGCTAGTTCCTGGTGACTTGTGAAAGAAACATGGCCTGGCCCCATTTCCAAACAGACATTCTGTACATGGCGGGTCCAGAAAGAGTACACTTTGCTCCAATTCTGGGATACCAGAGAGGTCCTGAGCCAGACTAATCCACAGAAACTAAAGGGTAAAAAGAGGAATGGAACAGGAAAAGCAGGTGATGGATTAAATACTCACCTCAAGGATGTGGTCAGAAAGTGGATACAATTTATCAGCAAAAACATAGCCAAGAATGTTTACCATTTTACGACCTTACTGCTTCTGTAATGAAGAGCACAAAGCAAAAAATACACATGCTCAGGGAAAACAGGCAAAACAACAGAAAGTGATGAAACCTTAGCTAGCAGTGTTCAGGATAGGTGTCAAAATTTTTTTTTTTTGAAGTCACAAATAGGATGTCCATATTGGAAGTATTGAAAAAAGAGAATAGACACTACTCAAACTTAGTGGTAGAGAGAAGATTAACCAAGCAAAATGAATCAAAACAAACACAGGTATTTAATAAAGACTTTATTTATTTATTCATGAGAGACAGAGAGAGAGAGAGAGGCAGAGGCACAGGCAGAGGGAGAAGCAGGCTCCATGAAGGGAGCCTGATGTGGGACTCAATCCCAGGTCTCCAGGATCACGCCCTGGGCCAAAGGCAGGCGCTAAACCATTGGGCCACCCAGGTATCCCCATGAACACAGTTTAATATGATCAATGTAAACAATATAAACTGGCAAAGCTAACAAAAACGATCCAATGCATGCATAATCGATGTACCTAAAGATCCAAAAGATTCTTTTTTTCTCTTCCTTATGATTTTTTACATAAAAAATCATTACATTTTAATTCTAGTATAATTAACAGAGTGCTACATTAGTTTCAGGTGTACAATATAGTGACTCAACAATTCTATGTAATCTACTCAGGGCTCATCACAGTAAGAGTACTCTTAATCCCCTTCACCTGTTTCACCCATC
This sequence comes from Canis lupus baileyi, assembly GCF_048164855.1. Lineage (NCBI taxonomy): Eukaryota > Metazoa > Chordata > Mammalia > Carnivora > Canidae > Canis > Canis lupus. The sequence goes on along the minus strand of NC_132860.1, from coordinate 19,352,313 downwards.
TCCCCACCCACTTCCACTCTGGTAACCAACAGTTTGTCCTCTAGAGGTAAAGGTCTGGCTTTTTGGTTTGTCTCCTTTTTACTTTGTTCATTTGTTTTGTTTCTTAAATGCCACATAGATGAGTGAAATCATATGGTATTTGTATTTCTCTGACTGACTTAGCTCAGTAGCATTATATCCTCCAACTCTAACCATGTTGTTGCAAATGGCAAGATTTCATTCTTTTTTGTCTTTTCTGTGGCTATTATTTCATTGTGTGTGTGTGTGTGTGTGTGTGTGTGTGTGTGGTGTCTATGCCACTTCTTGTTTATTGATGGACATGGGCTCTTTCCATAATTTGGCTATTGTAAATAATGCTGAAATAAACATAAGGGTGATGTATCCCTTTGATTTAGTGTTTGGTATCTTGGGAGTAAATACCCCATAGTGCAATTACTGGATCATAGGGTAGTTCTATTTTTAGCTTTTTGAGGAACCACCACACTGTTTTCCACAGTGACTGTACCAGTTTGCATTCCCACAGCACAAGAGGGTTTACCTTTCTCCACAGCCTTACCAACACCTGTTGTTTCTTATGTTGTTAATTTTAGTCTTTCTGACATCTGACATGAGGTGATAGCTCCTTATAGTTTTGATTTGCATTTCCCTGATGATGAGTGATGTTAAGCATCTTTTACGTCTTCTCTGATCAAATGTTCATTCATATGTTCCGCCTCTTTTTCATTGGATTTCGTTTGGGGGGGAGGTGTTGAATTATAAAAGTTCTTTAAATATTTTGAAAATTAACCCCTTTACCAAGTGTGTCATTTGTAAATGTCTTCTCCCATTCAGTAGGTTGGCTTTTGTCAATTGTCTCCTTCGTCGTGCAGAAGTTTTTTATTTGATGTAGTCACCATAGCTTACTTTTGCTTTGGTTTCCAAATATACTGCAAAATGAACATTTAGAAATATATCTAAGAATCTAGTGGTGGTGAATGTATCTTTAAAAGCTGCATAAAGTCTATTTGGAGACAAAGTCCATAATGAAATATGTGAATTAAAGGTTGCAGAGAGTAGCTTGTGAATCCAAGTGTGATTATCAGGGTGATTGTCATCTAGCTTTGTTTTTGAATAATGTTTGTGACTTCCTGGTAATTAAAAATGCCAATCAGGGAGCCTTGTTGGCTCAGGGATTGACCGTCTGCCTTTGGCTCATGTCATGATCCCGGGAGTCCTGGGATGTAGTCCCGCATCAAGCTTCCCTCGGGGAGCCTGCTTCTCCCTCTGCCTGTGTCTCTTCCTCTCTCTGTGTGTCTCTCTTGAATGGATAAATAAAATCTTTTTTAAAAAAAATGCAAATCAGATGAATGAAGCATTTTGGAACAGAATATCTAGAACTGGCAAGAATCTTGCAAAGGGACACTCCTACTCTGTTGGAGGAGGTGGTTGGAATAACCCAACTGCAGAAAAATCTAAAATAGTACCACCTTAGTAACCTAGCATGACACACTTTGATCTGGCAATTCTGTTTCCTAAAATTCTATTATAATAAACACACAACCAGATGTGTAGAAGGATGTTCGAACAGTTTGATAACAGTGAAAGTCAGAAGTAAACCATCCACTTGAGGAAACTGGTCACATTACTATGTTTACTCGTTTAGAAGGCGATGCGCTTATTAAAACAATAAAGCAAAATCCATACAGACATAAAATGATACCCTTGAAATATTCTGTGAAATTGAATAATTGGAAAATAGACTGTAAACTCTCCCTCCTCCTATTCTGAAAAAGAGAAATGTATGTACACATACCAAGTCCCCAGATACCAATAGGAAAAATCAGAGCCTGGACAGAAACCATGCAGAGTGATGGCCTCTGGCAATGATATCAAGAATGAGAGTCCAGGTGCTTTTGAGAGTTTTACATTATTTTGCAATCTATGTACTCTTTAAATTTTAGAAAGTGATGACTTTTGTAGAAGTTTAAAAGCAAGGTGTTATTTAAAAATACAAAATGAAATGCAACATCACAAAAGTTGGGGTAAAGATGGCACTAGCATCCTAGAAATTTCCCCCAAATGACAATACCAATGAGAACAGAAACCTAAATTGCATCTTGAAAGAAACTAGTACATATCTTATCCAAAAGTACAATGCGTGAAAGGGGTTGTCACAAACAATGAGGGTTAAAACATCATTCATGAAGAATCAGAGGGGATTCCACAGAGGCAGTTCAGATAAAGCTAGAAAGTTTCTCTGGGACTTAGGGTCCTCACACCATAGTCCCCGGATCAACAGTTTTAGAACTACCAGGGAACTTATTCTAAATGCAAATTAGCAGGTGCCACCACAGATCTACTGAAACAGACACTCTGTGTGGGGCCAGCAACCCACACATAGTGAATGGTGTCCTTACCTCCATCCCTGTGACTCTGATGTATACCATAACCACACCTGAGAATCAACACAAGTGGCACACCTTGAGGGAATGGCAATTGTCCTGCTGTTTGCAACAAAGAGAGTTGGGTGGATATGCTGGTGGTACAGGCTTCCCTGGAACTGTTCTGACATAAGGGAAAAGCAGGTAGGCATGGATAATCAAAGGATCCCACAAATACACCACAGTTTCAGGAAGCTGTCTGTCAGGAGGACAATGTGGGGCAATATGAGTTCTGATTATCTGATGGCAGAGGAGTAGTAAAGGAACAAGGAACTCCTCTTTGTCATCAAGATACAAGCTACGCTATACACCAATGTTTCTCCACATTAAAGTGCATCTAAGTCACTTCGGGATCCCTTTAAATAGCAGATTTTAATTCATTAAGTCTTGGGTGGGACCTGAGAGTCTACATTTTTACATCTCAGATGGAGCCCTTGTATCTGGCTGTAATTCAGTAACAGTTTTATAAAGAATGTTACTGTCATCTTAATGTGACACAAACTTTTTGCCCCAATGTAATCACTGTGAAGAATGCCATCAGAAATAAAAAATCAGTACACACGATACAGGGACTCAGAGGTTATTGAACCTCATTTTAATGACATAATCCATAATGGGCTGATTATCATACTAGAGGAACAGATAAACTGTTTTATTATATATTGTATTAAAATTAACACTAAACTGTTGAAAATAGAAATCTTATTATTGAACATGGAAAAATAAAAAACGTGTTCATACCAAGGAATATAGAATGTTTGGCCACATATAAAATTTAAGTAGAGTTCAGTCAGGCAGTGACCATATGGCTTCTCAGCACAATCAGAATGCATGTATATCCACTCTTCTTCGCCATAGTTTCATCAAAGCTCTTTTCATCTCACTATTTCTGAAGCTGTAGATCAGTGGATTCAGCAGAGGTGTAAGAAGTGAGTAAGACAATGACATCAGCTTCTTGGTTTCTGGGGAGTAGCCAGATTTGGGTTGTAAATAAGTCATACTGGCTGTGCCATAGAAGAGGGTCACAGACGTGAGATGGGAGGCACAAGTGGAAAAGGCCTTTTGCCTCCCCGTGGCTGATGGCATCCTCAGGATGGCAAAGAGAATCCGAATATAAGACAAGAGTATCAACACGAAAGGAACCATGACAATCAAAATGGTGCCAGTGAATGCATAGATTTCAAACAGAAACGTGTCTGCACATGCAAGTTCTAGCACTGGGGGAGTCTCACAGAAGAGATGATTGATTACATTGGGGCCACAAAAAGGAAAACTGAAAACCCATGTGGTCTGCACAGTAGCCACCATGATCCCTGAGACCCATGAGAACATTACTAATTTCATGAAAACTCTTTTGTTCATAATCATTGGGTAGCTCAGAGGGTGACAGATTGCAGCAAATCGGTCATAAGCCATCGTCCCCAGGAGAAAACATTCAGTGCCACCAAAGAAAAGGATGAAATACATCTGTGCAAAACAGCTCATAAATGAAATGGACGTTTTCTCCCTGGTGAGGACCACCAGCATTTCAGGCATAATGACTGCGCTGAAACTCACGTCCACCACAGACAGGTTCTGGAGGAACAGATACATGGGCACGTGGAGGGTCTGTTCCAAGGCGATGATGACTATAATGATGGCATTTCCCATCAGAGTCACCAGGTAAACAGCCAGGAAAACCCCAAAGAGCTGCTCTTGGAGTTCAGGAAAGTTGGAAAAGCCCAAGAGGATGAATTCAACCACAGAGCTTTGATTTTGCCTTTTCATCCCAGTGGTGGACAGTATATCGTTTTTATGGACATTATATACAAATGATGAAGTCACAGTCCAATCGCTAACAGTCTGTGTCTGCAATTCACAACAGGTATTAATGGTAGAAGATATAAAAAGGAATGCATCCTGACTAAATTCAGTGTGGCAATGTTAGAAATGACCAATCTCTTGGATTAATAAACATCAAATAAAAGGAGGAGGTGAAAAAAAGTAAAATAAATAAAATTAAATTTAAAAATTTTTAAAAGGAGGAAGTGAAGAAGGCTGGCTCAGAAGTTTCATCTGAAAAGCACTGAATATTATCAAAATACTTTTATAACCTGTACAGTATATAGTTTGCAAATTAAGTATAGCCTTAAAACAACATCAATATTTTATAGTTGAGATTCCATTCCTACGTCATGGCTATCAGAATCCTCTCTTTTTTTTTTTCAATTTTATTGAAGTAGAAAATGTAAAATACAAAAGTTAAAGTATTATAAGTAGACAAATGAGAAAGATACACACAAATATTATTTAAACCATCTAATAATTCAAAGTTATATCGCAGTTGACTTACTATAAATATTCATCCTGTTCAAAATGCCTGTGTGTGATGCTTGAATATGCAGTCTTGGCAGGGACAAAGGGGTTTGATGTACTTATCTTAGATGATCTGTAAATTGTGTGATTGCCTTAGACTTACTAATTTTTGCAAAGACTGCTCATTGACAATTCTATTGAGATCGGCCTGTATGAAAAGCTTTCTTTTTTTTTTTTTTTTAAGAGGGAAAGACAGAGAGTGAGTAGGGGATAGAGAAGGGCAGAAAGAGAGGGAAAGAGAGAATCTTATGCAAGCACTATGCCCAGTACAGAGCCCAAGGTAGGGCTCAATCTCACCACCTGGAGATCATGACCAGAGCCAAAATCAAGAGTCAGACACTTAACAAAGAGAGCCATTCAGGCACTGTGGCCTGCATGGGAAATTTTAAGAATCAAAAATAAAAATAAAAATAAAAATAAAAATAAAAATAAAAATAAAAATAAAATAAACAAAAAAATTTTAAGAGTTCTCTAAGGCTAATCTTTGTGACCATAATGATTTAGGAATCATACAGTTGTGATCACTCTGTGACTGTGATTTAAACATTTTCTTTCTCTCTCCTGTCTTTGTCTCTCTTTTTCTCTCTCCTACTGCCCTGCTCATCAAGAAGTTGATTTAATCGTCAATTATTCAATAAATACTGTTTTAGCACTTACAATGTTCTAGGCTCAGGTACCTCAGGGACAGATTGGCTTCACACACTCCACAGAGAGCTCAAAACATTACACAAAATAGCATTCCACTCTTACCTCAGTTTTCAAATTCCTATCTCTTCTATCTTGGCTGTTTTTCTCACCTATCAGTAACTGACATATTTTAGTGAGGAGGTTAGATTTTACATGTACACATAGGTAGATATTACATATTAATAATATTTGCATATTATATACACATAAAGTCTAACTCCCTTGCTAAATATAAACTCCAGGAATCCAAGATTTTGTTTTGATCTTTGCTATACTCACAATGTCTACAACAGTCGTGGCCCATAAATGATACTAAACCAATGTTTGATGAGTAATAGAATTTAAAATTGAGGAAGTCCACTATAGCATCTAGGAATAGAATATGGAAAAGAAGAGTGAAACCAACACACCACATTGCTGGCAAGCAGAGGTAATAACAAGGGGCTATGAGAGGTTTCTGCGAGGGATTCAATACTTCTGAATAAGGAGGGAGTGTGTGTGAACAAGCACAATCATAGCATGTCACCAGTGGAAGGTACAGGAGGTTGAAGGGGGATGACTTGCTCAGGTCAAAGGCATTTCATGACACCCTAGCATTACAATGGAGACCTACTGGCCTTTGTGTGATGTTTTGAAAGCCAGCAGAAATACACTGTGGGAGATGAGGAACCCAGCAGAACAGAAGGAAACAGCTCATGCCATCTTGAGTAAAGACCAGTAGGACATTAGCACACAGTGGAAGGCAAGTTGATTTATTTCTGAATTTGACCATATCATCCATAAAAATTAAATGTCCATACTAACCATACTAATTATATGTTGCATCTCAAAAAGTGACCTGAAATTAATAAAATATAGTCATAGGATCAAACACCTAAAATTCATTTCTAATGAGAGAAAAGAATAAAGTATATTTAGTTACAAAAGTTTAAAAGTGGATAAATTTGGAAAATTTAGAATATAATGTAAGTAAAATAGAAAAGCTTCGTAGAATGCATAATAAGCATCTTATGGGGAAAAAAATTTCATGACTGGTAATGGGTCACTGACTGCAGTTGCTGCACCTTTTCTCTGGAACTTAGGGACCTCAATGCCGACTTGGAGAACTCTGGGAAAGAAATATTGAGGCAGAGCGCTGCCTAATAGGTTTCATCCTTCCAGTTGAAGAGGTAGGAGTTGCACTTATTTTTCCATTCCCTTCCAGCTGCAAAATTCTAAGATTTGATGATTAATGTCTGCCAAGTACTTATACCCCTAATTATTGCCCAAACTTTTCTCCAAAAAGAAGAGAAAAGGGAATTAACCAGCATCAAAACCAAGGAGTCTACTGATTCTGGTGTGTCAGCTGTGTCTAGGGATCCTGAGCACAGAGACATCACTTCAACAGCATCTCCAATGATCAGCTGGAGAGGAACTATAAGTGGAAAGCCCACCAACACACACACAGCAGAATCCTCCCTTTCTTACCTATTGACTCTGTCTCTCTAAATGTCTTGCTACATTGTCAAAGTTTTACCTTTACTCAAAAGCCATCTTCTCATAAATACAACTCTGTGCTTCAGGGCTTTGATTCTAGAACATTATATGACACTGAATCATACACCCTGTAGAATCCCTCCCTGGAGGACTTGGAATCACTTCATAAACACTCCCTCATATTTTTGCATGATGACTAAAGGGGCTTGACCTTGGCGCCTCAGGTGAGAACCCTCAAGAGCACACACCTGGAGCATCGCTCCTTCCTATTCCTATGGGGAATAAATGCCTCTTCACACAAGAGACCCAGTTCAGCATGATGTCTCCAAAGGAGGTGATAACGGAGACTGACTAACACTTGTAAACTGGAAAGAAGAGATTGATGGTGTGAGAGCTTGAGCAAAGGCTGGTGAGCTAGAGGTAGAGGACAACTGGGTGGAATGCACAGTTTGGGCGATGGTGGGAAACTAGTTAAGGCAAGCAGAGTGAAGCCTAGTTGTAGAAAACTGAATGCTCATTCTATCATCAAAGAACTTTTGATCATTTGTAGAAGAAATATAGTCACTGAAAATTTTTGGGAAAAAATCATTACAATGGATTTTATTGAAAGAGCTTTTAAGCTTTAAGTAACCTCAACTACCTTTCACTGATTCTATAGCTTTCTCTACAAAATAAACATAATACACTAAATCTCATTGGATATAAGTGAAAACCAAGAGATTCAGGGATCCACTTACACTGGAGTGAACAATCAAGGAGACCATTTGGCTCACTCCCCACAGAGTGAAGAGATGAAACACTCTGCAGACTTGGCTCTGTCCCAAACTGGACGGTGTGACTGAATGCAGGTTACCTTGGTCTACTTCTCACTGCACATTCCTAGAGAAGGTTCCATTCTGAAGGAAGCTCACCTCCCCTGGCAGCAGTAAGGCAGTCAATAGCACCCAGAGATTCATTCTATCTACTCTGTATCCAGTGGGAAATGTAGCCATTAGCCTGAGGTAAAGGAATTTTCACTTCACATTCCAAAATAGGGATCCCCCCTAGGTCATTCACTATGGTGGAATTACTCCCCAGGCATGAGCCAGTCCCATCACCAGGCTGGCAAATGCTGCCTGATATGTATTCTCTATGATTCATACACCAGAGTTCCCATGTGGGCTTCTGTCATACATGTTCCGTTTTTTTTTTTTGTCAGTGGTGGTAACGCAGGTGATGTGTAGTTTCCGAGGAGTCATCAAGATTTAGTCAGCACTTGTGCACTTTCCACTAGGTGTATTAGACATGAATGAAGAGTGTGCGGAAACAATTCAGGTACATGCAAAAGGGGATGAAAAGGAAGTTATATTAATATAAAATTATAATTTCATAGCCAATAGTACTAAATAGATCAAAGAAGAATCAAAATGTAGAAATACTAACACACCTACCCCCATGATTCACCAATAAGATAGACCAGAAAGATATAAAAATGAAAGGTTATAAGAAAAGAATGTTGATTTAACATATGATAATAACAGTAGTTGTAAGAGAGTACACTACTTTTTGAAGGTGCTAACTTTATGTTTTCCTTCCAAAATATTTTTGGAATATTTACAAAGGGTCATTATATACGTGTAGGAAGGATATGTCAATAACTCCAAATATTTGGGGGTGATAGACATAGCATACTGTGCAATAAAATAGCAGAGCAACAGCACAAAGCATAAAAGAAAAATATCTCTTTAGCTGGCCAGAAGCTGGAAATGAAATTCAGATTACTGAGATAACACTTTCAAATGAAGTTATCGCATTTTCATGTGTTAATATGTCCTAAACTGTACTCCCAGTCTTCTCCTAAACCCGATCCACCATCAACATTCCTCATCTCAGGGAACAGGAGCTCAGAGCTTCCAGTTCCATGGGCTGCAAATCAAGGAGTCGTTTTTCCTCCAAATCACATCAACTCCATAACCTACCTGTGGCTCTGTCTTCAAAATACTGGGTATCAAATCTGAACATTCTACATTTCCTTGGGCTAACGCCCTGGTCCAAGCTACTATTGTCTCTCAAGTTGGGTAACTGCCATGGCCTCTCAACTTCTCCTTTCTTCATCCTTTGCCTCTGCTCAAAACCCTCCAATAGCACCCTCTCCTCTTCTGGTTAGAAGCCAAACTCATGTATTAAAGATCTATTCCCCTAGAACTCTCTGAGCTCAACTCTACCACATTCCATTGGACACTCTCATCCAGCCCCACTGGCCTCTTTGCTAGTCCTCAAATCCAACAACTCTGTCCCCATCTCATAGCTATTGTCCATGCTTTTCTCTGAACGTGGACTATTACTCTTCAAAATGCTAACTCCCTTATGTCCCTTCTTCCCAGGGACAGCTTCTCCAGGAACTCCTCCCAAGTCAACATTTGTGACAATCAACTCCAACCCTAACTCTACTATCTTGATTTATTTTTCTCCACAGCATTCCTCAGCGGAGATGCATCTAAATCAGAAGGACACGGGAAGGTTAAAAAATAAAATATGGAGAGAGAGATTCCCACATGCTGATCAAGGGAAATTTATGTAACTACATTATTATGGGAAGAAGCAGACTTCAGAGCAAGAAGCATTACTAGGGATAAGAAAGGTTACTTCGTAAGGAGAAAAGGTACAACTCTCTCCAAGAAGATAGAACAATTTGAAATCTGCAAGTAAGCAATAATATGGCTGCAAAATAGATCAAGCAAATATTGACAGAACCACAAGGAAACTTAAAGGACTGGCAGTCATAGTGGGAGACTATAACACACCTCCTTACATAACGGTTAGAAGAAATACATAAAATCCTGTAGGACAATATTCCCATCACACTTTAGTCTAGTACACATAGAGAACTCTGCAGCCAGCACTGGAAAGAAAGCACATAGTTTTCAATCACGCTCAATATTCAAAAATCTGACAGTATATTGGGCCACAAAAAAAAAAAAAAAAGATCAACAACTGTTCCCTTGAACACTATACAAGAGATTGTGTGATCACAGTACTCTTCCACTGAGACTCTATAATTGAATATAACTGGAAAACAACCACATGTTTAAAGCTGAGAAATACTTGTCTAAATAACATGTGAGAAAAGAAGACGAGGCAAGAAAATTAGAAAATATGTTGCACAAAACAAGAATGAAGGCCAGAATGCTTCTATTGCACTGAAGTAAGCATGAAAAGCAATGAAGTAAGTGTGCACTTCCAGGTGTTAGATAGGAACAACAAAACACAGGAAATAGGTCTGGAAGATTATTGGTGAAGAGGCACGTCTTAATGAAATAGGAAGTAAGCATACAGAGAGTCAAAAAAGCCAAACATGATTCTTTGAAGAATCCAATAAACCACGAATCCATATTTGGTCTAAGAAATGATAGAAAAGAAAAAGAAATATAACCATTACCTGGCATTTTAAAACACGGTATCACCACAGAACATGTAGACATTAGGAAAAATATTGTGCCACAAATGTGAAATTTAGACTATGTGTATTCTCAGAATATAGAACTTACTATAATAATATCATAATTATAACAAATTATAGAACTTATCCAAATTGAAACAAGAACAGAAAACCTACAGTCTCAAAACTATTCAAGATGTGAAATTGACAATTTAACCTTTATAGGTTAAAAAGGAAAACTTCATGCTTAGTGGATGTAGCAAAACATTTAAGAAAGAAATAAATTCAATCCTACCTAAATCTATACTGAAAAACGAAAATTTAAAAGAATATCTAAGAATCAAGGATTTGTTGGATAGATCTTAAAAATAAAAACAAAACAGTATAAAGCCTATACTGAGAAAAAGTCCATAAGAAATATGGACTGCATAGACTGGCTCTGAAAGATGGCAAACTCCAAATGTGATTATCAGAGTGGTTGGAATCTACTGTAGCTTTTGAATAATGTGTTTTGCTAGTAAATAAAAATACAAGTCAGATGAACAAAGCATTATGGAACAGAATGTCTAGAACTGGCAAGAACTTTACAAAGGGACACTCCTACTCTGTTGGAGGAGGTGGTTGGAATAACCCAACTGCAGAAAAATCTAAAATAGTACCACCTTAGTAACCTAGCATGACACACTTCGATCTGGCAATTCTGTTACCTAAAATTCTATATATAATAAACACACAACCAGATGTGTAGAAGGATGTTCAAACAGTTTCATAATAATGAAAGTTGGAAGTAAAACACCCACTTGAGGAAACTGGTCACTGGTAACTATGTTTACTCATTTAGAAGGTGATGCACTTATTTAAAAACAATAAAGCAATATCCATATAGACATAAGTGATACCTTGAAATATTACACACAATGGATTAGTTGGAAACTCTCCCTCCTCCTATTCTGATAAAAATAAATGTATGTACACATACCCAGTCCTCGGACACCCATAGGAAAAATCAGAGCCTGGACAGAAACCATGCAGAGTGATGGCCTCTGGCAATGATATCAAGAATGAGAGTCCAGGTGCTTTTGAGACTTTTACATTATTTTGTAATCTATGTACTCTTTAAATTTTAGAAAGTGATGACTTTTGTAGAAGTTTAAAAGCAAGGTGTTATTTAAAAATACAAAATGAAATGCAACATCACAAAAGTTGGGGTAAAGATGGCACTAGCATCCTAGAAATTTCCCCCAAATGACAATACCAATGAGAACAGACCCTAAATTTCCTATTGAAAGAAACTAGTACATATCTTATCCAGAATTACAATACTTGAAGGGGTTGTCACAAACAACGAGGGTTAAAACATGATGCATGAAGAACCAGAGGGGACTCCACAGAGGCAGTTCAGATAAAGCTAGAAAGGTTCTCTGGGACTTAGGGTCCTCAGAGCATAGTCCCCGGATCAACAGTTTTAGAACTACCAGGGAACTTATTCTAAATAGAAATTAGCAGGTGCCACCACAGATCTACCGAAACAGACACTGTGTGGGGCCATCAACTTGTGTCCTTATCTCCATCCCTGTGACTCTGATATATACCATAACCACACCCGAGAATCACAAGAGGCACACTCCCAAGGGCAGAGCAGTCATCCCGCTGTTTGCAGCAAAGAGAGTTGGGTGGGTATGCTGGTACAAGAGTCCCTGGAAAATCTCTGACATGAGATAAGCAGGTAGGCATGGATGATCAGAGGATCCCAAAAATATACCACAGTTTCAGGAAGCTGTCTAGCAGATGGAATGTGGGACAATGTGAGCTCCGATTATCTGATGGCAGAGGAGTAGTAAAGGAACAAGGAATTCATCTTTGCTTTAAAGATAAAGCTACGCTGTACACCAATACTTTTCCAAATTGAAAGTTCACCCAAGTCACTTGGAGATCCTTTTAAATAGCAGATTTTAATTCATTAAGTCTTGGGTGGGACCTTATAGTCCACATTTTTACATCTCCCCATGGAGCCCTTGTGTCTGGCCGTTAATTCAGTAACAGTTTCATAAAGAATGTTACTGTCATGTTAATGTGACACATAATTTTGTCCCATTGGAATCAATTTGTTGTATGTATCAGAAATAAAAAATCAGTACATACAAATGTTGGGACTCAGGTGTTTATTGGACCTAATTTTAATGACAATCAGTAATGGCCTATATATCATACTACAGGAATATATAAGCTGTTTTATTATACATTACATTAAAAATTTACCACAGTGCACTATTAAAAACAGGAAACCCTATAAAGGAACACGGAAAAATAGCAAACCTGTTAATACCATTGAAAATAGACTGTTTAGCCACATATAAAATTTAAGTAAAGTTCAGTCAGACAGTGACCATATATCACAAGGCTTCTCAGCACAATCAGAATGCATGTATATCCACTCTTCTTCGCCATAGTTTCATCAAAGCTCTTTTCATCTCACTATTTCTGAAGCTGTAGATCAGTGGATTCAGCAGAGGTGTAAGAAGTGAGTAAGACAATGACATCAGCTTCTTGGTTTCAGGGGAGTAGCGAGATTTGGGTTGTAAATAAGTCATATTGGCTGTGCCATAGAAGAGGGTCACAGACGTGAGATGGGAGGCACAAGTGGAAAAGGCCTTTTGCCTCCCCGTGGCTGATGGCATCCTCAGGATGGCAAAGAGAATCCGAATGTATGACAAGAGTATCAACACGAAAGGAACCATGACAATCAAAATGGTGCCAGTGAATGCATAGATTTCAAACAGAAACGTGTCTGCACATGCAAGTTCTAGCACTGCTGGGGTTTCACAAGAGATATGATTGATTTCATTGGGGCCACAAAAAGGAAAACTGAAAACCCATGTGGTCTGCACAGTAGCCACCATGATCCCTGAGACCCATGAGAACATTACTAATTTCATGAAAACTCTTTTGTTCATAATCATTGGGTAGCTCAGAGGGTGACAGATTGCAGCAAATCGGTCATAAGCCATCATCCCCAGGAGAAAACATTCAGTGCCACCAAAGAAAAGGATGAAATACATCTGTGCAAAACAGCTCACAAATGAAATGGACGTTTTCTCCCTGGTGAAGACCACCAGCATTTCAGGCATAATGACTGCGCTGAAACTCACGTCCACCACAGACAGGTTCTGGAGGAACAGATACATGGGCACGTGGAGGCTCTGTTCCAAGGCGATGATGACTATAATGATGGCATTTCCCATCAGAGTCACCAGGTAAACAGCCAGGAAAACCCCAAAGAGCTGCTCTTGGAGTTCAGGAAAGTTGGAAAAGCCCAAGAGGATGAATTCAACCACAGAACTTTGATTTTGCCTTTTCATTCCAGTGGTGGAGAGCATATCGTTTTTATGGACATTGTATACAAATTATACAATGCTGACGGTCCAATGCTGACAGTCTGTGTCTGCAATTCACCCCAGGTATTCTTGGCAGAAGATGTAAAAAGGAACACATCCTGACTTAATTCAGTTTGGTGATGTTAGAAATCACTTAGATTAATAAACGTCCAATAAAAAGGAGGAAGTGAAGAAGGCTGGCTCAGAAATTTCATCTGAAAAGCACTGAATATTATCAAAATACTTTTATAACCTGTACAGTATATAGTTTGCAAATTAAGTATAGCCTTAAAACAACATCAATATTTTATAGTTGAGACTCCATTCCTACATCATGGCTATCAGAATCATCTCTTTTTTTTTTTTTCAATTTTATTGAAGTAGAAAATTTAAAATACAAAAGTTAAAGCATTAAAGTAGACAAATGAGAAAAGATACACACAAATATTATTTAAACCATCTAATAATTCAAAGTTATATCGCAGTTGACTTACTATAAATATTCATCATGTTCAAAAAGCCTGTGTGTGATGCTTGAATATGCAGTCTTGGCAGGGACAGACAAAGGGGTTTGATGTACTTATCTTAGGTGATCTGTAAATTGTGTGAATGCCTTAGACTTACTAATTTTTGCAAAGACTGCTCATTGACAATTCTATTGAGATCGGCCTGTATGAAAAGCTTTCTTTTTTTTTTTTTTTTAAGAGGGAAAGACAGAGAGTGAGTAGGGGATAGAGAAGGGCAGAAAGAGAGGGAAAGAGAGAATCTTATGCAAGCACTATGCCCAGTACAGAGCCCAAGGTAGGGCTCAATCTCACCACCTGGAGATCATGACCAGAGCCAAAATCAAGAGTCAGACACTTAACAAAGAGAGCCATTCAGGCACTGTGGCCTGCATGGGAAATTTTAAGAATCAAAAAAAAAAAATAAAAATAAAAATAAAAATAAAATAAACAAAAAAATTTTAAGAGTTCTCTAAGGCTAATCTTTGTGACCATAATGATTTAGGAATCATACAGTTGTGATCACTCTGTGACTGTGATTTAAACATTTTCTTTCTCTCTCCTGTCTTTGTCTCTCTTTTTCTCTCTCCTACTGCCCTGCTCATCAAGAAGTTGATTTAATCGTCAATTATTCAATAAATACTGTTTTAGCACTTACAATGTTCTAGGCTCAGGTACCTCAGGGACAGATTGGCTTCACACACTCCACAGAGAGCTCAAAACATTACACAAAATAGCATTCCACTCTTACCTCAGTTTTCAAATTCCTATCTCTTCTATCTTGGCTGTTTTTCTCACCTATCAGTAACTGACATATTTTAGTGAGGAGGTTAGATTTTACATGTACACATAGGTAGATATTACATATTAATAATATTTGCATATTATATACACATAAAGTCTAACTCCCTTGCTAAATATAAACTCCAGGAATCCAAGATTTTGTTTTGATCTTTGCTATACTCACAATGTCTACAACAGTCGTGGCCCATAAATGATACTAAACCAATGTTTGATGAGTAATAGAATTTAAAATTGAGGAAGTCCACTATAGCATCTAGGAATAGAATATGGAAAAGAAGAGTGAAACCAACACACCACATTGCTGGCAAGCAGAGGTAATAACAAGGGGCTATGAGAGGTTTCTGCGAGGGATTCAATACTTCTGAATAAGGAGGGAGTGTGTGTGAACAAGCACAATCATAGCATGTCACCAGTGGAAGGTACAGGAGGTTGAAGGGGGATGACTTGCTCAGGTCAAAGGCATTTCATGACACCCTAGCATTACAATGGAGACCTACTGGCCTTTGTGTGATGTTTTGAAAGCCAGCAGAAATACACTGTGGGAGATGAGGAACCCAGCAGAACAGAAGGAAACAGCTCATGCCATCTTGAGTAAAGACCAGTAGGACATTAGCACACAGTGGAAGGCAAGTTGATTTATTTCTGAATTTGACCATATCATCCATAAAAATTAAATGTCCATACTAACCATACTAATTATATGTTGCATCTCAAAAAGTGACCTGAAATTAATAAAATATAGTCATAGGATCAAACACCTAAAATTCATTTCTAATGAGAGAAAAGAATAAAGTATATTTAGTTACAAAAGTTTAAAAGTGGATAAATTTGGAAAATTTAGAATATAATGTAAGTAAAATAGAAAAGCTTTGTAGAATGGATAATAAGCATCTTGTGGGGAAAAAAAATTCATGACTGGTAATGGGTCACTGACTGCAGTTGCTGCACCTTTTCTCTGGAACTTAGGGACCTCAATGCCGACTTGGAGAACTCTGGGAAAGAAATATTGAGGCAGAGCGCTGCCTAATAGGTTTCATCCTTCCAGTTGAAGAGGTAGGAGTTGCACTTATTTTTCCATTCCCTTCCAGCTGCAAAATTCTAAGATTTGATGATTAATGTCTGCCAAGTACTTATACCCCTAATTATTGCCCAAACTTTTCTCCAAAAAGAAGAGAAAAAGGAATTAACCAGCATCAAAACCAAGGAGTCTACTGATTCCGGTGTGTCAGCTGTGTCTAGGGATCCTGAGCACAGAGACATCACTTCAACAGCATCTCCAATGATCAGCTGGAGAGGAACCATAAGTGGAAAGCCCACCAACACACACACAGCAGAATCCTCCCTTTCTTACCTATTGACTCTGTCTCTTTAAATGTCTTGCTACATTGTCAAAGTTTTACCTCTACTCAAAAGCCATCTTCTCACAAATACAACTCCGTGCTTCAGGGCTTTGATCCTAGAACATTATATGACAGGGAATCATATGCCCTGTAGAATCCCTCCCTGGAGGACTTGGAATCACTTCATAAACACTCTCTCATATTTTTGCATGATGACTAAAGGGGCTCGACCTTGGTGCCTCAGGTGAAAACCCTCAAGAGCACACACCTGGAGCATCGCTCCTTCCTATTCCTATGGGGAATAAATGCCTCTTCACACAAGAGACCCAGTTCAGCATGATGTCTCCAAAGGAGGTGATAACGGAGGCTGACTAACACTTGTAAACTGGAAAGAAGAGATTGATGGTGTGAGAGCTTGAGCAAAGGCTGGTGAGCTAGAGGTAGAGGACAACTGGGTGGAATGCACGGTTTGGGCGATGGTGGGAAACTAGTTAAGGCAAGCAGAGTGAAGCCTAGTTGTAGAAAACTGAATGCTTTTTCTACCATCAAAGAACTTTTGATCATTTGTAGTGGAAATGTGAGCCACTGAAATTTTTTCAAAAAAGTATCATTACAATGGATTTTATTGAAAGAGCTTTTAAGCTATGATTCAAATGATCTGGATTAGTATGATTTGAGGAAATCATTTATCTTCACTGATTCTATAACTTTCTGTAAAATAAACATAATATGGTTAATCTCCTCAGGTTGTCACAGTGGCTCAGTCAGTTAAGCCTCTGATTGGATTTGGACTCAGACCATGATCTCAGAATTGTGAGATGGAGTTCTGAATTGGCTTTTACCCTGGGCATGGAACCTGCTTAAGATTCTCTCTCTCCCTCTCCCTCTGCCCCACTCCTCCACACTGTCCCTACTCTCCTTCCCTCTCTCTCTCTCAAAAAAAAAAAAAATATATATATATATATACATATGGTTAATTCTATTGAGTATCAGTGAAATGTCAAGGCATTTAGGATTCAGTCTACACTGGGGTGAATAACAAGGAAACCACTTGGCTCAGTCCCCACAGAGTGAAGAGATGAATCACTCTGTAGACTTGGCTCTGTCCTGAACTGGACAGTATGACTGAATGTAGGTTACCTTTTTCTACTTCTCACTGCACATTCTTAGAGCAGGTTCCATTCTGAAGGAAGCTCACCTCCCCTGGCAGCAACTATTTGTTGAAGAGACCATCTTTTTCCATTGGATATTCTTTCTCATTTTATTGAGGCTTAACTGTACATAAAAAAAAAAAGTGTTGCTACAGCTGATGTCAGAGAAATTACTGCCTGTGCACTCTTGTAGGTTTTATGGTTTCAGGGTCGTCTTATGGTCATTTAGGTCATTAATCCATTTTTAGTTTACCTTCGTGTATGGTGTAATAAAGTTAATCCATTTTTAGTTTACCTTTTGTGTATGGTGTAAGAAAGTGGTCCAGTTTCATCCTTATTCATGCGTTGTCCAGTTTTCACTACACCATTTGAAGAGATTATCTTTTTCTTATTGCATATTTTTGCCACCTTTCTCAATAATTATTTGACCATATAATCATGGGTTTATTTGTGGGCTCTCTATTCTGTTCCATGGATCTATGTGTCTGCTCTTGTGCCAATAGCATAGTGCTTTGATTACAGCTTTTCAGTATATCTTGAAATCTGGGATTGCAATACCTCCAGCTTTTTTCCTCTTTTTCAAGATTTCTTTGGTTATTAAGGGTCTTTTTTTGTTCCATACTAATTTTAGGATTATTTGTTATAATTCTGTGAAAAATGCTGCTGGTATTTTGAGGGGATTGGATTATATCTGTAGATTGCTTTCAGGACTATGAACATTTTAACAGTATTTGTTCTTCCAATCCATGAGTGCGGGATGTCTTTCCGTTTGTATCTTCTTCAATTTTTTTCATCAGTGCTTTTACAGTTTTCAGAGTACAGGTCTTTCACCTCCTTGGTTAAGTTTATTCATAGGTATTTTATTATTTTTGATGCAATTGAAAATAAGATTGTCTTATTAATTTTTCTTTCTCCTACTTCATTATTAGTGTATACAATGTAACAGATTTCTGTATTTTGATTTTGTATCCTCACTGAATTTATTTATCAGTGTTAGTAGTAGATCTAAAAGAAATCGTTCAAGGATCAGGGATATGACTAGTATGTAGCTCATAGATTTGTTGTGGGGATAAAATGTGAAAAAGGCATTGGGCATTTGACAATGCCTGGCACACAAGAGCTAGAACTTATGATCCATTTGTTGTTCTTCTGTAATTACTATTGCTATTATTGTTATTGTCACTGATCCTCACAGTATACCAAATGGTACTATTATCAATATCATGCTTTAATGATGAAGAAACTAATTTTCAGAAAGTAGAAGTAGCTGTCAAAACATGGAAGCAGAACCAATATTTGAAATCAGGGTCATTGAAACGCTGGGACACCTGCATCCCGATGTTTATAGCAGCAATAGCCACAATAGCCAAACTGTCGAAGGAGCCTCGGTGTCCATCAAAAGATGAATGGATAAAAAAGATGTGGTCTATGTATATAATGGAATATTACTCAGCCATTAGAAACGACAAATATGGGCAGCCCCGGTGGCGCAGCGGTTTAGCACTGCCTGTAGCCCGGGGTGTAATCCTGGAGGCCCGGGATCGAGTCCCACGTCGGGCATGGAGTCTGCCTGTGTCTCTGCCTCTCTCTCTCTCTCTCTCTCTCTCTCTCTCTCTCTCTCTGAATAAACAAGTAAATAAATTTTAAAAAAAAAAGAAAGAAAGAAACGACAAATACCTACTATTTGCTTCGATGTGGATGGAACTGGAGGGTATTATGCTGAGTGAAATAAGTCAATCGGAGAAGGACAAACATTATATGGTCTCATTCATTTGGGGAACATAAAAATTAGTGAAAGGGAATAAAGGGAAAGGAGAGAAAATGAGTGAAAATATCACTGAGAGTGACAAAATATGAGAGACACCTAACTCTGGAAAATGAACAAGGGGTAGTGGAAGGGGAAGTGGGCGGGGGGTTGGGGTGACTGGGTGATGGGCAATGAGGGGGGCACTTGGCGGGATGAGCACTGAGTGTTATGCTATATGTTGGCAAATTGAACTCCAATAAAAAAATTTTTTTTAATGAAATAAGGGTCATTTGACTCTTGTTGTATGTTCCTGGTGTTTCCTCTAAGTCACACTGCCTATCACTTCAATCATTTTTCGCATATATGGAATGAGCAAAATGAGCATTGTATACTTAATTTATATTTGTGTTTTCTAGTTCATTAAACCTATATCCTTCAAACATGCTTTAGACAAGCATATAACACTAAAATAATTTCCTTTTTTTAATATCTGCTTTCCCTGTAGCCCAAACCCATGGTAGATAGTAGTTATTTCCATGGGTTGTGCCTTGGTATATCACTGGAAAGTTATACTTTCCTCTTGCAATTTAAATCATCCTTACATCAAACCTTTAGACCTATTGTGACAGACGTGAGAATGTGTTGTTCAGATACCTCTCCAAGAACAGATTCACTTTCCAGATGCAAAAGAGGTGGACTGCTGTGTGCTCTTTTGTGGTCAGACTGAGCTTCCAAGCCAGGCCACACTCTTCTGGGTAAGCCCCCAGTCAATGACCAAGCAAGGGTCTTGCCATTTCTGGCCCACACTGGATACCCCTAATGGACAATCCAGAGCTCCCTATTGGGTGTGCAGAAGACTTTTCCAGGCCTGTGTGGCAGTCAAAGGGCTTCTCCTACACAATCCTGTTTCAACCCTGTATCTTTCCCAGGTATTTTCCTTCCCTGGGGAGACTCCTTCTCAGCATCTGCTCCCCAGAAAATCCAGCACAGATGGTACACAAAGTAGTCAGTGAAAGCAGGCAGTAAAATAGGGATTGGAAATTGGATCTTTATCACCTGGCTCGCCTGTAGATCCCATCCTTGTTTTGTTACTATATTGAACGTAGACATGTCCTGGGCACAACAGGAAATTCAGTGATAAAAACTTTCAGAAATGGTAACTTGGAATTATATAACTATGGAGGGAAATGTGCTGGCATTGAAATTAGGAGAGGGTAGAAGGCAATATATCAGAAAATAATAGCATTACACAGTTGTTACAAAATTCCTTTGACCCCTGAAGGTAGATCACAAAAAAGCTGACTGCAATGAACAGGCCATTGAAAGCTAAGTGTGAGAGCTTTGGGGAAGGGAGGCAGGTAGAAGTCTTCAGAGATAGGGAAGATGGCCTGGTCAGTTTGAATGATGACAAACACACACTGGGGTTTTTTTGTATTTGAAGATGAACTCCTTTGAATTGTTGTCCTGTACTTTATCTTACTAAGCTAAAGATGTCTCTACCTCCCCACCACATGTCACGTTGCAAACATTTCCATTTCTTGTCTTAGAAACTGAGTGTAAGTTCCCACTAAGAGAAAAAAAATCCCATTTTGTTGCATAAAATAAAATTTAGATAAAGGGCTATGAAGAAAGAACAGGGTTTTCAAGGGGAGAAAAAATAGAATAAGACAGAAGAAACAAAAAAGTTCACCTTAATAAGGAAAGGCATTTTCAGGAGGTCTGCAGGAAAAGTAAGAATTAGTTGGAAAGTAGAATGAGAAACATATCAGATAGAGACAAAGGCATGTTTTGACAGTCCCAGCCCAGGATGGGATAGTGACACCAAAAATGGAAAGCAGACCTTGCAGCAGGAATGTAGGCAAGTGAATGAGTAGGGAGAGGACAGAATGCAGCATGGAAGAGTAGAAAGCATAGACAGGGCCCAATTAAGCTGGGCTCCACACAGCATACTAAAGACTTTTTTTTATCCTGAATACATAGAAACCCCCTGAAATATTTAAACAGGAAGAGACATTGTAAGATTTACATTTTAAAAGTTCACTTATTTCCTGTCCGTGTTGACTATGGTGGGAAATCTTGGCATCAACTTTGACACCAGGAAAGCGTGATTTCAAGTGTCAATCCTACCAACTGTCATGAGATTGAAACTGCCAGAGTGGCTGCAATTTAGAGTAGCATGAACAAAGGAAACAGAACAAAAAGTATAATGAAAGTGAATACTTGGAACTAAAGGGAGAGAGGATGTCACATCAAGGAAGGTAGGAAATGCAGAGAAAGAGAGAAGGATTGCAAGTGCTGCACAGAGCCCTGGTCATGGAGAAAGGTAAGAGGGAGAGAAGCACACGGGGATACACACAAGGAGAACACTTCCCCAAAGACAGCAGCTGGGAAAATGGGAGAGGCTAATTGTGAGTTCTTGCGAACAGCAGGACTTAAAGCCTAGAGTTTTAAAGGTCAGTGGGCTTGGCTGGAATAGCATCCTGAGAGTACTATCCTCCTCCTGGAGAGAAAGTAGGCAGGTGGTGGGATGGAAAGAAAATCTGAAGAATGTTTGGTGTACACAGGGAGGGGATTATTTGCCCTTCTTGGGATCCTCCCTGAGAGGGAAATGTTCAGGAGGATGCTCTCCAGGGACAAAGGAGCCAGCCAGCACCATTTTATTTCCCCATCTCTCAGCATAAACACAGAGCCACTCACTTGTGGTAAACAACACTCTTTCTGCCTAATTTGCTTATACCAAGTCCCACACCCCTGTGCTCTGGCAGTAATGCCCTTCTCTGTAAAGCCTGTCTGAATCCCAGTGCAGCAGGCCCTTTCCCCAGAAGACCAGCACAAGCCACTGCCCACACCATGTCTCCTATACAGAGAGTTCTACAGGGCCTCGGTTCAAGTGGAAGTAGTATCAGATCTCATTTAACAAGCAGACCAGAGCATACCTAATTAAAACTTGCCATGTTCTGACCAAGACCCAATTACTGGCCACTGCAGGCAAGGAGAACCTCTGTGGACAACTGGGCTGAAGGATAAAAGCAGCCAAAACACAGCAATAGAGTGCACATAGCACACACCAGGGACACTCCCTGAAGTGCCAGGCCCTGGAAACTGTATAACTTCTTCACAAAGCCATTACTCCCAGAAGCCGGAAATATAATGAGCTCTTCTATCTAACACAGAGAAAAAGACAGACTTAGACAATATGCCAAGACAGAGCAATTCAACCCAAATGAAAAAAACAAGATGAGGTCACAGCCAGAGATTTAAGTGAAAGAGATATAAGCAACATGCTTGATAGAGAATCTAAAGTAACACTCATATGGCTACTTGCTGAGAGTAAAAAGAGCATGAAGACATCAGGGAGACCCTTACAACAGTGATAAAAGAGTTTTAAAAAATAAATCATGGAGCCTGCTTCTCCCTCTGCCTGTGTCTCTGCCTCTCTCTGTGTGTCTATGAATAAATAAATAAAATTTTTAAAAAATAAAAAATAAATCAGAGATGAAGAATGTAATAACTGAGACTGGAAACAGACTAGATGTAATGACCACAACGATGGAAGAATCAAAGGAATGAATAAGTGATATAGAGGACAAACTAATGGAAAAATAATGAAGCTGAGCAAAAGAGTGAAAGAAGAATTATTATGGGACATAAGAACAGACTTAGGGGACTCAGTGACTCCATCAAACATGATGACGTTCATATCATAGGAGTGACAGAAGAGAGTGCAAACAGGGTAGAAAATTAATTTGAGGAAATCATAGCTGAAAACTTCTCTTATCTGGGGTGGAAAACAGACATCCAAATCCAGGAGCACAGAAAATTCCCATCAAAATCAACAAAAGCAGGCCAACACCAAGACATAATGTAATTAAATTTGAAAAATATAGCAATAAATTCAAAAAATCTTAAAAGCATCAAGACAAAAGAAGCCCCTTCCCTTATGGGAAGACCTATAAGGCTAGCTGTAGACCTCTCAACAGAAACTTGGCAAGCCAGAAGGGATTGGCATATTATATTCATGATAAATAGGGAAAATATGAAGCCAAGAATACTTTATTTTTTAAAGGGAATTTAGAAATTATTTTTATTGTTCAGCTCCAGAAAGCATCAACCCAAACACAGGCTCTCCCTGTCTTTTGCCTAGTGTACCTGTTTCTTTTTTTTCATTTGTTTATTTTTTAAATTTAAATTCAATTTGCCAACATGTAGTATAACACCCAGTGCTCATCCTATCTAGTGCCCTCCTTAGTACCCATCACCCCATCCACCCACCCTGCTCCCCTTCTGCAACCCTTTGTTTTCCAGAGTTAGGAGTCTCTCATGGTTTGTCTGCTTCTCTAATTTTTCCAAATTCAGTTTCCCTTACAGTGCCTTTCAATATTTCTTATATTCCACATATAAGTGAAACCATATGATGATTGTCCTTCTCCAATTGACTTATTTCACTCAGCATAATACCCTCCAGTTCCATCCACGTCAAAGCAAATGGTGGGTATTCATCCTTTCTGATGGCTGAGTGATGTCTCATTGTATATATAGACCACATCTTCTTTATCCATTCATCCGTCGAAGGACATCATGGCCCCTTACACAGTTTGGCTATTGTGGACGTTACTGCTATGAACATTGGGGTGCAAGTGTCCTGGCATTTCACTACATCAGTATCTTTGAGGTAAATATCCAGTATTGCAATTGCTGGGTTGTAGGGTAGTTCTACTTTTAACTTCTTGAGGAACCTCCACCCGGTTTTCCAGAGTGGCTGTACCAGCTTGCATTCACACCAACAGTACAAGAAGGTTATTCTTTTTCCACATCCTCTCCAACATTTGTTGTTTCCTGTCTTGTTAATTTTAGCCATTCTCACTGGTGTGAGGTGGTATCTCATTGTAGTTTTGATTTGTATTTCCCTGATTGCAAATGATGTGGAGCATTTTTTCATGTGCTTGTTGTGGCCATGTGTAGGTCTTCTTTGGAGAAATGTCTGTTTATGTCTTCTGTCCATTTCATGACTGGATTGTTTGCTTCTTGGACGTTGAGTTTGATAAGTTCTTTATAGATCTTGGATACTAGCCCTTTATCTGATATGTCATTTGCAAATATCTTCTCCCATTCTGTAGGTTGTCTTTTAGTTTTGTTGATTGTTTTCTTCACCATGCAGAAGCTTTTTATCTTTTTTTTTAAGATTTTATTTATTTATTCATGACAGACACACACAGAGAGAGGCAGAGACACAGGCAGAGGGAGAAGCTGGCTCCATGCAGGGAGCCCAATGCAGGACTCGATCCCAGGACTCCGGATCACGCCCTGGGCCAAAGGCAGGCACTAAACCACTGAGCCACCCAAGGATCCCCCAGAAGCTTTTTTATCTTGATGAAGTCTCAATAGTTCATTTTTACTTTTGTTTCTCTTGACTTCACAAATGTGTCTTGCAAGAAGTTGCTGTGGCCAAGTTCAAAGTTGTTGCCTATGTTCTCCTCTAGTATTTTGATGGATTCTTGTCTCACATTTAGTTCTTTCAACCATTTTGAGTTTATCTTTGTGTATGGTGTAAGAGAATGGCCCAGTTTCATTCTTCTGCATGTGGATGTCTAATTTTCCCAACATCATTTGTTGAAGAGACTGTCCTTTTTCCAGTGGATATTCTTTCCTGCTTTGTCAAAGATGAGTTGATCATAGAGTTGAGGGTACATTTCTGGGTTCTCTATTCTGTTTTATTGATCTATGTGTCTGTTTTTGTGCCAGTACCGTACTGTCTTGATGACCACAGGTTTGTAATACAACTTAAAGTCAGGCATTGTGATGCCCCCCAGCTTTGGCTTTCTTTTTCAACATTCCTTTGGCTATTTGGGGTCTTTTCTGGTTCCATACAAATCTTAAGATGATTTGTTCCAACTCTGTGAAGAAAGTTCATGGTATTTTGATGGAGATTTCACTGAACATGTAAATTACTCTGGGTAGCATAGACTTTTTCAAAATATTTATTCTTCCAATCCATGAGCATGGAATGTTTTTCCATCTCTTTATGTCTTCCTCAATTTCTTTCATAACTGTTCTGTAGTTTTTGGAGTATAGTTCCTTTACCTCTTTGGTTAAGGTTTATTCCTAGATATCTTATGGTTTGGGGTACATGCAGCCAAGAATACTTTATCCAGCAAGGCTATCATTCAGAATAGAATGAGAGATAGAAATTACCCCAGATAAAAACCAAAGGAGTTCATGACCACTAAACCAGCCCTGCAAGAAATATTAAAGGGGACTCTTTGAGTGGGAAAGAAAGATAATAGCAAAAAGACTAGAAAGAAACAGAAAATCTCCAGAAGCAGTGACTTTACAGCGAATTCAATGGCACTATATTCTTATCTATCAATAATTACTCTGAATTTAAACGGGCTTAATACCCCAATCAAAAGACATGAGTGCCAGAATGGATATAAAAACAGGGCCCATCTATTTCTGATACAAGAGACTCATTTTATACTAAAGACACCAGAATATTGAAAGTGAGGGAGTGGAGAAACATTCATCGTACAAATAGACATCAGAAGAAAGCTGGGATCACAATATCTATATTGGACAAACTAGACTTTAAACCAAAGACTGCAATAAGAGTTGAAGAAGGGGACTATATAATAATAAAAGGGAAAATCCAACAAGAAAATCTAACAGTTATAAATATTTA
Source organism: Canis lupus baileyi (assembly GCF_048164855.1). Classification (NCBI taxonomy): domain Eukaryota; kingdom Metazoa; phylum Chordata; class Mammalia; order Carnivora; family Canidae; genus Canis; species Canis lupus. The sequence goes on along the minus strand of NC_132860.1, from coordinate 19,326,359 downwards.
TGCACCCAACATGGGAGCACCCAAATATATAAAACAATTAATACAAACATAAAAGAACTCATTGGTAATAATACAATAAAAATAGGGGATTTTACACTCCACTTACATCAATGGATAGATCATCTAAATAGAAAATCAATAAGGAGACAATGACTCTGAATGACACATTGGACAAGATTCAGAGCACTTCATCCTAAAGCAGCAGAATACACATTCTTTTCCAGTATATAAGGAATAGTTTCCAGAACAGATCAAATACTAGGTTACAAATCAGGTACAAGTACAAAAAGATTGAGATCATATCATGCATATTTCCTTTATTTTAATAAAAGATTTTGATTTTTATTTTTTAATAATAAATTTATTTTTTATTGGTGTTCAATTTGCCATCATACAGAATAACACCCAGTGCTCATCCCGTCAAGTGCCCCCCTCAGTGCGCGTCACCCATTTACCCCCACCCCCCGCCCTCCTCCCCTTCCACCACCCCTAGTTCGATTTTTAAAATTTATTTTCAGGAGAGAAAGAGCATGAGCAGAGGGGCAGAGTGAGAGGAAGAGAGAATCCCAAGCAAACTCTACTCTGAGCACAGAACCCAACGTTGGGCTCCATCTCACGACCCTCCCTGAGATCATGACCTAAGCAAAAAACAAGAGTTGGGCACTTAGCCAATTGCTCCACTCAAGGTGCCTCATACCATGCATATTTTTCTGAACATGATGCTATGTAACTTGAAGTCATCTACTAGAAAAAATTTGGAAAGATCATAAATATTTGGAGGTTAAGCAATATGCTGCTAAACCATAAGTGGGTCAACCAGGAAACCAAAGGAGAAATAAAAAATACATGGAGACAAATGAAAATGAAAACACAATGGTACAAAGCTTTTGGAATGCAGCAAAGTGTTCTTAAGAGGGAAGTACATAGCAATACAAACCTGCCTCAAAAAATAGGAAAAATTTCAAATAAACAACTTTACCTTATGCCTAAAGGAGTTAGAAAATGAACAACAAACAAAGTCTAAAGCCAGCAGAAGGGAAATAATAAATTAGAGCAGGAATAAATGGTATAGAAAGTAAAAAAAAAAAAAAAAAACCAGGAGCTGGTTCTTTAAAAAAATAATAATAAAATTGATAAACCCTAGCCAGACTTATCAAAAAGAAAAATGACCCAAATAAATAAAATCACAAATGAAAGAGGAGAAATAATAACCAACACAACAAAAATATAAACAATTATAAAATAATATTTTGAAAAACTACATGCCAACAAATTGGACAACCTGGAAGATATGGATAAATTCCTAGAAAGGTATAAACTACCAAAACTGAAATAGGAAGAAAAAGAAAACTTGAACAGACTAATAAACAGCAAGGAAATTGAATCAGTAGTAAAAAAATTTCCCAAAGCAAAGTCCAGGACCAGAGGCTTCACAGGTGAATTTTATCAGACATTTAAAGAAGAGTTAATACCTATTCTTACAAACTATTCCAAAAATAGAAAAGGAAGGAAAACTTCCAAATTCATTCTTTGAGACCAGCATTACCTTGAAACAAAACAGATGAAGACTATAGTAAATAAAAGAACCACAGGCCAATATCCCTAATGAACATGAATGCAAAAATTCTGAACAAAATGCTGGTAAACTGAATTCAACGACACATTAAAAAGAATCATTCCTCATCATCAAGAGGGCTTTATTCCTGGGTTGCAACAGTGGTTCAGTATTCAGAAATCAATCAGTATGATACATTACATTAATTTTAAAAAGGATGAGAACCATATGATTCTTTCAATAGGTGCAGTAAAAGTATCTGACAAAGTACAATATCCATTCATAATAAAATCCCTCAACAAAGTATGGATAGAAGGAACAATCCTCAACATAATATTTAACGTAGTACTGGAAGTCCTAGCCTCAGTAATCAGACATCACAAAGAAATAAAAGGCATGCAAATTGGCAAGGTAGAAGTCAAACTTTCCATGTTTGCAGATGACATGATACTCTATATAGAAAATCCAAAAGACCCCACCAAAAATTTGGTAACACTGATATATGAATTCAGTAAAGTCACAGGATATAAAATCAAGGTACAGAAATCTGTTGCATTTCTTTACACCAATAATGAAACAGCAGAAAGAGAAACCAAGAATCAATTCTATTTACAATTGCACCAAAAACTATAAAGTATCTAGGAATAAACCTAACCAAAGAGGTAAATGATCTGTTTTCTGAAAACTATAGAACACTAATGAAAAAAATTGAAGAGAACATAAAGAAATGGGAAAAGATTCCATGCTCATGGATTGGAAAAATAATCATTGTTAAAATCTCTGCATTACCCAAAGTAATCTACAGATTTAATGCAGTCTCTATCAAATACCACCATCATTTTTCATAGAGCTAAAACCAACAATCCTAAAATTTATATGGAACCACAAAAGACCCCAAATAGCTAAAGCAGGCTTGAAAATGAAAAGTAAAGCTGGAAGCATCACAATTCCAGACTTTAAGCTACAGTACAAAGCTGCAGTAGTCAAGACAGTATGGCACAGGCACAAAAGGAGACATAGTGATCAATAGAACCAGAATAGAAAACCCAGAAATGAACCCATAACTATATGGTCAATTAATCTTTGACAAAATGGGAAAGAATATCTAATGGAAGAAAGATGGTCTCTTCAACAAATGGTGTTGGAAAAATTGGACAGCAGCAAGCATGCAGAAGAATGGAACTGGACCACTTTCTAACACCATACACAAAAGTAAATTTAAATGGATTAAAGACCTAAATGTGAGAGAGGAAACCATCAAAATCCTAGAGGAGAACACAAGCAGCAACCTCCTTGATATCATCTGTAACAACTTCTTACTAGATATGTCTCCTGAAGCAAAGGGAACAAGAGCAAAAATGAACTATTGGGAATACAGCAAACTAAGAATCTTCTGCACAGCAAAGGAAACAATCAACTAAACTAATACTGCATGGGAGAAGATATTTGCAAATGATATATCTGATAAGGGTATTAGTTTCCAAATTATATAAAGAACTGATATAATTCAACACACACAAAAAAAGTAATAATCAGTTTTTTTTTAATGGGCAGAGGATATGAACAGACATTTTTCCAAAGAAGACATCCAGACGGCCAGCAGACACATGAAAAGATGCTCAACTTCATTCATCATTAGGGAAATGCAAATCAAAACTACACTGAGATATCACCTCACACCAGTCAGAAACGCTAAAATTAACAACACAAGAAACCGACAGGTGTTGGCAAGGATGTGGGAAAAGGGGAATCCTCTTGCACTGTTGGTGGGAATTATAAACTGATGCAGCCATTCTGGAAAACAATATGGAGTTTCCTCAAAATGTTAAGAATGGATACACTACACTACAATCCAGCAAACGCACTACTAGGTATTAACCCAAAGGATACAAGAATACTGATTTAAGGGGGCACGTGCACCCTGACATTTATAGCAGCATTATCAACAATAGCCAAATTATGGAAGGAGCCTAAATGTCCATCAAGTGATGAATGGATAAAGACGTATTATATATATATTACTTGCCATCAAAAAGAATGTAATCTTGCCATTTGCAAAGACGTGGATGGAGCTAGAGAGTACTATGCTAAGTGAAATAAGTCAGTCAGAGAAAGACAAATACCATATGATTTCACTCATATGTATAATTTAAGAAACAAAATAGATGATCATAGAGGGAAAAAAAGAGGGAGCAAACCAAGAAACAGACTCTTAACTAGAGAGAACAAACTGATGGATGCCAGAGTAGAGGTGGGTGGGGGGATGGGTTAAATAGGTAATGGGGATTAAGGAGTGCACTTGTCCTAATGAGCACTGGGTGTCGTATGTAAGTGATGAATCACTATATTGTACACCTGAAACTAACATTACATTGTATGTTAACTAACTAGAATTTAAATTAAAAATGGATTTGTTTTTTTTGTTTGTTTTTTTAATAATTTTTTAAATTTTTAAAATTTATTTATGATAGTCACAGAGAGAGAGAGAGAGAGAGAGAGAGGGGCAGAGGGAGAAGCAGTCTCCATGCACCGGGAGCCCGATGTGGGATTCAATCCCGGGTCTCGAGGATCGCGCCCTGGGCCAAAGGCAGGTGCCAAACTGCTGTGCCACCCAGGGATCCCTGAATATTTGTTTTGTTTTAAAGATTTTATTTATTTATTTGACAGAGAGAGTACACAAGCAGAGAGATCAACAGGCAGAGGCAGAGGGAGAAGCAGGCTCTCTGCTGAGCAGGGAGCCCTGGGTTCATGACCCAAGCCAAAGGCAGACGCTGAACCGACTGAGCCACCTAGGTGCCCCAAAAGTGACTATTACTATTTGTCTTGGGATTTAGACTTTCAAGGATTTTTTTTCTGAATGGCCTTATTTAATTGAACCTCTTAAAGACTACAAGAAGGAAATGTCTGGACAAACACTAATGAAAGGATTTCTAAATGCCTGTTTAGTGCTCCACTGAAAAGAAGATTGCACAACCTTCAAATATTATTCAAACTGGTTTTGACCATTTGATGCCAAAATTTCCTTTTGTGAAAATCGAATCAGTTTATCAGAGGCAGTAGTAACTAAAAATTGTTTTTCCCACAGCTGAATGACAGTGGGAATAGCATTTTTCTCCTTTATTACCATCCCTGGAACAGAAACTAAGGGCAGAGAGAGAAAGAGAGCTCATGTGATAAAAATCCAATAAAGGGGCCCCACTATTTATGAATAACAACATTAAAATAGCAAGTAACCATCAAATGTCCCAAATGTTGCCAGATGAGAGATTATTCTAGGGAAGATCCCACAGTTAGTGATGTGATTCAGGACCAAAGAAAATGTGCACAAATAATTAATCACTTGGTTTCCCACAATAAAAGAAATGAATCTTCCTATGTTTATAAACATAGTGTCTGAGGGCACTTTGGGCCTACAAAGGGAAATTTAACAAAAGTCTCTAAAAACAGTGGTCTATCAGTGAAAAAGAGAACTTGTATCAAGTGAGACCTCAGGGAAGTGCTCATTTAGTCCTTCACTCATCACTGGGTGAATATATGAAAATAAACCAAGAGCACTCCTGTTTTGAATAAAACCTATGTAAATCCTTAAAGTAAAACCAGTTTGGTCTCCTCAGAATAGCTGATTTATTTTCCTACTCGTTCACAGAATTTCTGGATTTTCACTCCAGAAATAAAAATCTCATCTACGTACCGGTCTCTCGAAGCTCTACCCTGTTAGTTTAGCAGAGTGGCTCTTCAGGTTACTCTGAAAAGTTTCAAGGACTTTGAAAAGTAGCTATGCAATAACTCTGAAAACTTATAAGCATGCATATTCTTCATTCCATCAGACCTACCTTGAAGAATCTGTCAGAAATAAAACATCAGGGCAGCCCTGGTGGCTCAGCAGTTTAACGCCTCCTTCAGCCCAGGGCGTGATCCTGGAGACCCAGGATCGAGTCCCACATCGGGCTCCCTGCATGGAGTCTGCTTCTCCCTCTGCCTGTCTCTGCTTCTCTCTCTCTCTCTCTCTCTCTCTCTCTTTTGTGTCTCTCATGAACAAATAAATAAAATCTTTAAAAGAAAAAAAGAGAAATAAAACATCAGCAGTTACGAATGTATGGAACTAGGTGTTTATTGAAGCTTTGTCTTTATGATGACAATCCAGTAATGACCTAGATGATCATAATAGAGGAACATATTAACTGCTATATTATATATTATATTTAAAAATAATGACACAAAAAAAATAATAAAAAAATAAAAAATAAAAATAAAAATAATGACACAAGTACACTATCAAAAAAACAGATCCCTATAATATTATTGACCTTGGAAAAATAATAAATTAAGCATGTTCATACCAAGAAATGCAGACTGTTTGGCCCATTTTTTAAATTTAAGTAGAGTTCAGTCAAACACTGGTCAAATATCACCTGGCTTCTCAGCACAGTCAGAATGTGTGTGAATCCACTCTTCTTCGCCATAGTTTCATCAAAGCTTTTTTCATCTCACTGTTTCTCAAACTGTAGATCAGTGGATTCAGCAGAGGTGTAAGTGATGTGTAAGCCAATGACATGAGTTTCTTAGTTTCTGGGGAGTAGCCAGATTTGGGTTGTAAATAAGTCATACTGGCTGTGCCATAGAAGAGGGTCACAGACGTGAGATGGGAGGCACAAGTGGAAAAGGCCTTTTGCCTCCCCGTGGCTGATGGCATCCTCAGGATGGCAAAGAGAATCCGAATATAAGACAGGAGTATCAACACAAAAGGAACCATGACAATCAAAATGGTGCCAGTGAATGCATAGATTTCAAACAGAAACGTGTCTGCACATGCAAGTTCTAGCACTGGGGGAGTCTCACAGAAGAGATGATTGATTTCGTTGGGACCACAAAAAGGAAAACTGAAAACCCATGTGGTCTGCACAGTAGCCACCATGATCCCTGAGACCCATGAGAACATTACTAATTTCATGAAAACCCTTTTGTTCATAATCATTGGGTAGCTCAGAGGGTGACAGATTGCAACAAATCGGTCATAAGCCATCGTCCCCAGGAGAAAACATTCAGTGCCACCAAAGAAAAGGATGAAATACATCTGTGCAAAACAGCTCACAAATGAAATGGACGTTTTCTCCCTGGTGAGGACCACCAGCATTTCAGGCATAATGACTGCGCTGAAACTCACGTCCACCACAGACAGGTTCTGGAGGAACAGATACATGGGCACGTGGAGGGTCTGTTCCAAGGCGATGATGACTATAATGATGGCATTTCCCATCAGAGTCACCAGGTAAACAGCCAGGAAAACCCCAAGGAGCTGCTCTTGGAGTTCAGGAAAGTTAGAAAAGCCCAAGAGGATGAATTCAACCACAGAGCTTTGATTTTGCCTTTTCATTTCAGTGGAAAAGAGTATGCTGTTTTTATGGACATTGTATACAAATTATGAGGTCACACAGTCCAATAGCTGGTAGTTTGAGTCTTAAATTCTTGGCAGAAGATGTAATAATGAATTCATTTGTCAGATCTTCAAGTTGGCAAATTTTGAGAATAACCAATATATTGGAAGAGTGAGTCGTTCAAATACAAATGAAGTGAGAAATTTTGGCTCAGAAATCTTGCTTTCAAGGTATGAAATAGCAGGTGTTCTCTGCCAACTTTTTTGCTAGGTTGAAAATAAATCCTATTCTTAAAACACAGAATCCATTGTCCATTACATTGATGTATGCATTTCTGTTCTTTTCAATTGTATTTCATATGTGATTTTTCCAATAAAGGCTTTAAATAAAAAATAGCCAAAAAAGGACAAAAATTTATAGCTATTAATTCTAAATTAAAACAAATTTTGATGAGTATTTATTACAAATGCCAAAGTTCAAAATACATTTATATTGCCTTATTAAAAATGAGATATGTGAATAATATACCAAATAGAGAAACACTCAAAAGGGGTTGAATTTTAGATGCTTTTATCTCAGATCTTTTTTTTGGTTAGAATGGATCTATTATTCTGAAATTTGCCTGAATGAAAAACTTTAGAGATCAGTTCTCCATCGCCCATCCTTATGACCATAAAATGAATTGGGGGGCTATACAAAATTCCATTTTTGGTTATTCTGGTCCCGTGATTTAAACTCTCTCCATTTCTCTCTCTCTCTCTCTGTCTCTCTCCACCCCCCACCACACACATATTATTAGCAAGTTCATTTAACCATTAACAATTAATTAAACACTGTTTGTGCACCCACCATGTGGCGCCCATATACCCTCAAAGATACATTCATGACATAAATTTGACAGAGAGGTCTTCCCGGAGAGAACAGCATAAAATAGCATCCCCTACGCCCCTCCTCCAGCACCCTATGACTTCCGCCTCCCTGGTTTATATTTTGCCATAACACTTGTCACCAACTGAAATCACACATATTTATTAGGGTTTTATGCTTATTATCTAATTCCCCCTTCTGGAACGTAAGCTCCAGGAAGACAGGAACTTTGTTCTGTTCTTTTCTGTATCTTCGGTGCCTGGAATAGGTAATAACTAGATATAATAGATGCTAAACCAGTATTTGTTGAATAGATGGAAGAATATTAAAATTCAGAAACCTGGACTCTGACCTTAGGGAATCTATTGTCTGAATGAAAAATAAATCAAGGGAATAGAGAGCCCCAGAATCAACCCATGGCTTTTTTGTAGAGGTTTGCAGCCCCTGTAGGATTGGAGATATCACTGAATTGGAGGGCTGGGCCACAATCCTGATTCTGCTACTACCTCCAAGATGAGTCTCTGAGTCTTCTTGCACTCAGGCTCCCCTGTGTGGTTGGGAGCAGGGCCTCCCTTCGAGACCTGACATGGTGTTTCTCTGATTTGTTCATAGAAAATTGCAGCCTTCCCTTCCATTCAGATGAGGGGGAGGCTGAAGGGAAGGTAGAAAAGCGGTGGGGGGTAGAAAAGAGGAGGAGGCATATATGCAGAGTCCTTTGGGCTTACCAGTCCCAAGCACAGCTGACCATCTTCTTCCTGTCTAGCTGCTCTTCTGGGCCCCTATCTGGATGGAGCACCTTGCTTCTCCCCCCTCTCCTCCCTTGTCACTCAGACCTTCTCTCCCTCCCCTGTCCCCAGCATCCTCTTCACTGTCAGACCCACAGGTATTTAAAATCTGGAGTCATGGCCTCTTTCCTTCCCCTGCTTCCTCCCCCTCCCTACCCTCATCATTAAATGCTCTCCTAACTGGCTTCTCCATGTTTTGTGACTTCTTTTCCAATCTATCCCTCATACCTCTGCCAAAATAATATCATCCTTTCTCCCAGAATCTTCAGGGTCTCCTTTTAAGACTCCTAACTCTGGGAAACGAACTAGGGGTGGTGGAAGGGGAGGAGGGCGTGGGGTGGGGGTGAATGGGTGACGGGCACTGAGGGGGGCACTTGACAGGATGAGCACTGGGTGTTATTCTGTATGTTGGTAAATTGAACACCAATAAAAAATAAATTTATTATAAAAAAATGAATAAAATAAAATGCCTACTTCTCAGACTGGCATTTAAGAGAAACTAGATGGGAACAAGTGTTTTAGAAATTTGAAAAGGGAAAATTACTTCTGAGTGGAGAAGGGAAGTAAACAACCATAATCAAAGGATGCTATGGGTGGAAGAGCCAGAAAGTAGAAGGAGGAAGGCAGATTTGTTCAAATCAGAGGTATTTGTGACATCTTAATACTAGAGTGGGGGCCTCCTGGTCTTTGGATGGTGCTTTGAAAACTGACAATATTTCATTGTAGGACATGAAGAAGCCGGGAAGACAGAAGCTGAATATATGTATTGTTGCCTTGAACTCAGATTATTAGGACATTAACAGATAGTAAAAAGCAAGTTGATTTACAGAGTTTAACCATGGTGATAAATCAAATATCTGTATTAACTTTAATAATTATGTTTTGGATATCAAGTAATCTCTAAAGTTAGTAAGGTGGACCCTGAAGAAAAAAAAAAAGCATTTAAGTACCATTTGTAGTAGATAAAAATATATATTAAGCTCCAAGTATATAAAACTAAGTTTTAAAAATATTAAAATTTAGAGTATCTTATTAAAAATAGATGAACTTCAGGGGACCGATAGTTATGAAACAAATCTAAATCACTGTCTTTATGTATGATAGAAAAAAGAAAGAAAGAAGAAAGAAGAAAGAAAGAAAGAAAGAAAGAAGAAAGAAAGAAAGAAAGAAAGAAAGAAAGAAAGAAAGAAAGAAAGAAAGAAAGAACAACTGAACCTGAATGCTCCATCTTTTCCCTTTCACATGAGTTACCCTAATGGTGACCTGACTGATTCAATGACATGTCCTTCTGGTTCTACTGTTAACTTTCTGTATGACCTTGGCCAAATCACCCCCTTCTCTGGGTTTCATCTTTGTGCGTGACTGGCCTTATTTCTGATCACTTCCCACCCCAGCTACAAAGCTCTATGAATTGATGATCAGTGCAAGCAAACTACTTAAAGTTCTAATTATTGCCCAAAATGTTATGTGACTATAAAAGACAGAGTGGTTGACATTCTCACTTGAGCAATGATAAGTATCTCCAATTATCAGTGAGAAGAACTTTAAATGGCAAACCCACTAACAGGCACATAAGCAGAATCTTCAGTTCCTTACCTTCAGTTCCTTACCTCTCATTTTCATTCATTCAATCATCTGTTTCACTTCTTTAGTTTAAAAAAATACTCTCCCATAAATAAAACTTAGTGATTCAATGCACTGATTATATAACATTATATAATATTGAATGTTTGCCCTTGGAGAATTCTCTGGAAAACTTACACTCAATTTATATAGACTTCCCCCTATGGACATAAGAAAGCTCAATTACTCAAACTTGAAGCAACACTCCTTCAGGTTTCTATAGGGATAAACATCTATTCACTCAAGAGACTCAATTTCACCATGATGCACCCAACACCACCATTAAGGAATGAAAGCAAAGGCTGAGTAAAAGTAAAGACAGTGAAGACAGGCAGGGATAGGGGTATAAGGAAAGGCAGATTTATCTAGATTGATTGCATGGGATGGGCAGTTTCTACAGTGATAGGAAACATGTTAAGACAAGTAGGTTGAAGTTACTTTGTGGAAAGCCTGGTGTCATTACCAGTTTTTTAAATATTTTCCTGTAGAAATATGGAAACACTGAAAATTCGGTGGTGGGGGGGCATTAGTCATTTAGGTGATTTTATAGATCGTGCTTTTTATCTTGAAGAGAAAATATCTGAACTAACTATATGAGCAAATATATAACTTCTCTGGCTTACTTTTCTGCTAAAATGATATTATTAATCTCACAAGGTATGTGAAAGAACCAAGGGACTCATAGGTTAGCCTGTACTGACTTGAGCAATCAATGAGACCATTGGTTCTGTCCCACCAGAATGTAGGGACGAATGAATTTACAGGCTTGGCTTTATCCTAAATTCAGATGAGGTGAACAGGATCTGGTTCCCTTTCTCTATTTTTCATCTCTGCTTTCCTAGAGTAGGTTCCATTCTCAAGGAAGCTCTCCCCAACTACAGACAATGTCTACCAATTCTTAGAGATACATCCTTTCTAATCTGTATCCAGTGGGAAACATACTAGTTATCCTGTGGGGAAAAGGTGTTCATTCACAAAAAACAATTTGAGGACCCCTCTCATATCATTTGCTGTAGGAGGATTACATGAGAAACCATGGACCAGACAATGTGATTGATGAGGATGGAGAATGCTGCCAAATGGTACCTACCCCATAAATGAGGATAGCATCTACCCCAACAGTGCATACTTTAAAAAGTTTAATTAAAAAATCCCCAAGAGAAATAATGGTATTTTTGGCAAAGGAAGGAGACTAGGGACACCTGGGTGGCTCAGCGGTTGAGCATCTGCCTTCAGCTCAGGGTGTAATCTCCAGTCCGGGGATCAAATCCCACGTAGGACTATCCTGAAGGACATGAATGTAGAGGGTGAAGAAGACAGGATTTCAAATCTTAGTGAGGGAGGGATGGAGAATAAATGGAAATAGGGCAAGGAAAATCTGTAAATGAATCACTTCAAGGACTTCACACTCTTCGGGGTCTGGTTCTCAAGTTTAGGAGTGAATGGGAAAAGATTATAAAAGAAGTCAAGAAGTGAATAGTTACACATCCTACTAACAAAACGGACCTTCTTGAGATTGACCATCCCATCATTCAGGCTGAATTGGACTATACAGGGTATTGCTAAGAGCACAATATAGATGCCCCCATCACCTTCTCCATGGTAACAACAACAAAAAAAATCCACTGGGGCCTTGAAGTGGGAAATGGGAAGCATGAAACATAGAAATTATTGTCTTCCTGAGTCTCTAACGAATTAAGAAGCATGTTTTGTTTTGTGTGGGGTTTTTTTGTGTGTGGGGTTTTTGGGTTGTTTTGTTTTGTTTTGTTTTGGTAAGGAAGGAGTTACATTTCTGCCAGTGTTCCAAAAAGGGAAGAGGAAATTCTAAATTATCTGAGAGAAAGCATAGTCACTGACAACCATGTCAAAAATCAATTTACACATGAGTCCAATCTCAAAATTGCCACAGATTTACTAATATAAATTCAGTCTTTTCCTGGCAAGTGTTCTCCACATATTTCCAAGAATACTCACATTTCTAACCTACTTAGGAGCCTTCCCCCCAGTTTGTGGGTTCTGCAAAAGGCCACTTTCATTTTAAGAGTCCAGAGAAGGGGAGAAGAAATAGGGGAATTGTCAGGACTAATTGAAGCTACAGCAGCAGATATGTACTATGTGGCTCATGGCTGCTGCCTGCCCCCACCACCCTCCTCTACTTAGGGTTGCCAGATTGAGCAAATAAAAATATAGAATGTTCAGTCAAATTTGAATTTCGTATAAACAATCTTTTAGTGTGTGTCCCATGCAAAAAAAAATATTTATAGTTTATCCGAAATTCGGATGTAACTGGGCATCTTGTGTTTTGTCTCACAAACTTCCACTACCTGCTACTCTCAAACCACAGTCTTTCCGAGGGGGTCCCCATGGTTATTCCCTAGGAAACCACAACCTTCTCTTTCCCATGGTTTGTACCTCTCCTTCTCCAGAGGGAGGCTAAGTCAGCACCAGGTAAAACCAGGGTCTCTCTGCACCTAGAATCACTGCTCCCTTCAACCACCAAGCTCTGGATCCCAGTTGGACCCATTCTTTCAGACTTCTACACACAAGTGTCTCATGGCCTCTTCCTCTTACCCAGCCCCTCAGGGAACCCCAGACCATTGTGTAATATCTGTGTGACATATTATTCTGTATGTTCAGAATCCTTTCCTTTGGGGAACCACTCTCCCATTCCATGAGTTTCAAGAAGTGCTGATCCTTTCTTACTTAGCCCGCAGGTGTGAGTGTGACCTAGGCCATCAGACTTAAGCCTATGTAATCAGAGAAGTTCATATTCCAGACCACAGTGGTTGTTCAAGGCTTGGCACATACCCAGGGTCAGGTCAGAAGCCTCTTCCAACTTCTCTGCTAGACCTATTGGTAAAGATGATTCTGTTCTTTTAGGGTTGTTGACTGTAAGGATGGCTTAAGTTGACACCCCTTATGTCCATCTTCTCTGATACATAAGAGCCACTCTATGAAATAAGAAGAAGGGCAACTATAAAAAGAGCAATAGAGGGGAGAGAGAGTGAAAGCCTTGATGCCATTACCTATAAAGAGCTGGACATAGCTAAAACTAGAAGTCTGTTATCTGTAAAAAATAAATACAGTGGGTCATTTAATTTTTTGCTTCAGCTAGTTTGAACTGAATGTGAATCCTAATCAAAATAAATTATCTAAACCTCAATTGCATGTTAGACCTATGTTTTTTTTTAATGGTCCTCCTTGACCCCATGAATATCCAGCAATGTGGCTGGGCACCTGTTCCCTTGTTCCCAGATTCTCTATGATATTCAGGAGTTGGTCTGCTGTGAATATCTAATCTCTTAGGGAGTGACACAACCTCACCCACACTGGATGCCAGCCAGCCTCTGTAACAATGCAGTACAAATTACTCTTTAAATAAGCACATGTACACACATACTGTTTGTTACACATATTCTGGACACAAACACAGTCTATGTGTTCAATATATCATCTATATAATTATCAAATTTGGAGCCACCAAATTTCCTGTGTGAAAAAGAGTGAATTGTTATGATATCCCAAATTGACCACCCAAGTGAAGTTCCCTTAGATTCAGAAGTTTGGGCATGTCCAGCAGTTTGCTGGAAGTGGTACGTGTGGAATCAACTTGTAAGGAATCATGACAGGAATAAAAATCTGTGAAAAGCAAAATGAGGGGTGTCTGTAACCTTTCTGTGGGGCACTGAAGGTCAAGGCAGCACTGGCATTCTTGGCTGCTCTGGCACCAGCAGCAACAGCTGGGGTGAGAGTAGGTTTGTGGTGCCCACACCAGGTCCTCAGGGGCCTCTACTGTGTTGGCTGAGGGGTAGGACCAAAGAGATCTCTCTGAGGAACCCCAGAAATTTTTATTTATTTATATATTTTTATTTAAATTCAATTTGCCAACATATAGTATAACACTCAGCCCTCATCCTATCAAGTGCCCTCCTTAGTCCCTGTCACCCAGTTACCCTTTCACCCCACCCACCTCCCCTTCTGCAACCCTTTGTTTGTTTCCCAGAGTTAGGAGTCTCTCATGGTTTGTCTTCCTCTCTAATTTTTTCCCACTCAGTTTCCCTCCTTTCCCTCATTGTCCCTTTCACTATTTCTTATATTCCACATATAAGTGAAACCATATGATGATTGTCCTTCTCCAATTGACTTAATTCACTCAGCATAATACTCTCCAGTTCCATCCACACTGAAGCAAATGGTAGGTATTCATCCTTTCTGATGGCTAATATTTTCTATTATATATATACCTCACATCTTCTTTATCAACTCATCTGTTGAAGGATATCATGGCTCCTTCCATATATTGGCTATTGTGCACATTACTGCTATGAACATTGGAACCCCAGAAATTGATGGGTCTCCTAAATGAACTTCAATTTCCTCATCTGTGAAACGAGAGTCAGGAACTGACCCCACCTATATTTAAAATTCCTTTGAACTCTTCTTGTCTATACAGAATGAGCCAGAGCAGAAAAAAAGGGATTATGACTTATCTCTGGGAACTGGCTGGTCTTTCCAAAAAGAAAAGGGAGGTAATGGCATCACTGGGGACGAGTGACATGGTATTAGTACAGAACTAGGTCAAATCACAGTAGACTTTAAGACCAAAGGTCTGTGACAAGACATGGTTCATTTCCAACACAGAAATTCTAGAAGTTTCTAGAAAGATGGGAAGCTACTATTTATTTAAGCAGCAATTGATCACAAAACAGAGTCAAGGGGATATTCCCTTATAACCCAGTACAATATTTCTTTTAAATGTTGATATTAATATGCTTCACATTATCCAATCTTACTGAATGAGGACAATCCATAGTTTACCAATCACATGTTTGGTCACTAATATAAACATTAACATTAAATTCCACAGTAGAGGAGGTTATAAGCAGCTTCTGTAGGAGGAAGAGATGCTAAATAACTGAATTTGAGCCACTGATGGTAAATGTGATTGTTCCTAGGGACTCAGTCCACATGGCCTTTCCCTATGTCCTATATTCCAAGTTTTCTGATCCTGTATTATCTAATTTTCTTTTCTACTTGCTCTTCTGCCCTTCCACTCTTTCCAGTACCTATTAGTCTAATCTCTCATCTCTCCATTTTTTTTACACTCTGTCTTCCCCCATCTTCCTGTCCCTGACTCTCCTACCTTCCTGACCCTTCAGCTCTACTGTCCCATTCCTCCACTTCCCGTCCTACTGCTCCTACCCTCAGCATCTCTTGTTTCTCCATTTTTCTGCCTTTTCCATTAGAAGCCTCCATTTGTGTCTTTTCTATATTATCTTCGTCCACAAAAGGACATTTTTCCTTCTCTTTCCATCTATTAATCAAGCTGGTTTTGACAGAAAATGAGTTCCTGTCATGGGGTTGCTTTTTATTTGAACGTTGCATCTTAAGCGATACATCACTTATCTGAACACCTTTTACCAGATTCCTTATTTTAGACTGATTTAGGGAGAATTCCAAATCCCAGGCCCCTTTATGCTTTATAGATTTCATTTGTTCTTTAAAATGCTTCAGATCCTGCTTTACCAAGGGAGAAATTTTGAGGGAGAACTTTAGCTCGAAGTTCGAGGAGGTCTCTTTTTTCAATATGTCCAATAAAAAATGCATACTGAGAGTCATCTCCTCATTCTCTGCCTGCCTTTCTTCATCCAGAAGCCTCTTCACTTCTTTGCGGGACTCTTTCCCCAGCTGACTCTGGTCCTCTTTCACCAGGTAGGACATGGCATGAAAAAACTCCTGGAAGCTAATGTGGCGAAAGATATAGAACTTCTTGATGTCAAGTCCCTCTTGGTAATCCATGCTACTCAGAAAAGCAGCAAGTCTGGTCCCATCTAAATTGTGCTTCCTGAGGTCAGCTTCTTCAAACATGAACCTCTGGTGCTGGATCCCCTCAGCTGCTAAGGAGCACAGACCTTTCAGGACCCTGTGCCGAGTAAGCTTGGAGCAGCCTTCATTGTCACTGGGGGGCAGGAAGGTGGAGACATAGGCCATGAAGATGTCTGTGCCATTACTGGGAGTCTCTGAGATCTCTCTGCCCTTCTCCATCTGCTCCTTGATCCAGGAGCAGATCACCCAGCAAATGCCTGGAATTTGACATGATTTGTAGAGAACGTCATTTCCTCGTACAATGTCAAAGGCATTTCTGGCTTGCTCTTCATCCATGAAATAGGAGCTGAAATACCTCCTCCGCTCATCCTCAGAGAAGCCAAGGATGTGAATATGGTGTGATTGTTTCAGCAAGGGATTCAAATTCTGCAAAGCCAAGGGCCGGGTGGTGATAAGAAGTGAACATGTGGAAAGCACTTCTCTTCTAATTAGACAGTGCAGCACTTTCTCCATGGGGCTCAGCCTCAGACTCTTCAAGCCCCTTACAAAGGGTCTCTGCAGTTCATCAAAGCCATCCAGGATGAACAGCAGTCGCTCAGCCTCCCTCAGCATCTCTCTGACAGGTGCTTGGTTGTCCCCACAACACCAGAAGAGAAGCTGGTCCAGTACGCCCTCCTGCAACAGGACCACTTCTCTGCAGCTGACATAAAAGACATAATCAAACCGGCCTGGGTACAGGGTACCAGTGGCCCAGTCCAGCACCATTTTTCTGGCCAGTGTTGTCTTTCCGGTTCCAGCGGACCCCTGTAGCACCACTGTGGGTGGGGCTTGGTAGGACTTTTCTCCTGGATCAAACAGAGTCTCCACCAAGACAGAGTCCAATTCCTGCTCCAAGACAGGGCAGGCAGATGATTCTGGGCTCCCTGGGCTAGAAGTGGCCACCAGAAGCAGTTGACTGTGGCTGCCGCAGATTGACTCCTCTTGCCTCTCCTCTAGGCAGCAGCGCACATGCTCTCGATATATTTCTCTATAATCTGAGCCAGACACATGGGGTGTTAGTGGGTCAGACAGAAAGAAAGACAAAGAGGGCCCTTCAAACTCTAAGCTCTGCTCTCTATTTTCATCTTGTATACTCTCTGACTTGTATCTCTTGAAGTTTATATTTTGGGCTTTAAGGGGAAGGACCCCTGGACATGTGGTGTGTTCCTGCACACAGACACATGCATGGTGTGTATATGCACATCCATGTGAGTGTGCAAGGGTGTGTTTCATGTGTGTGAGGATATCGGTGGGATATGAGTGAGTGTATCCACGCACACTCATGGGAGTACACTTACGCAAGTTTGTGTATTTTTGTGTGAGGAAGGTGCATCAGTGCACATCAGCAAATGGGCATTTGTAAGAATACATGTATGTGCAAAAGTGTCTGTGCGTATGAATATCTGAGTGCTCCTGTGAAACATCCCCATTAGAAAGGTGAGGACAGAGTGGAGAAAGGAAAGGGAAGCTGGGGGATGGTGAAATAAGTAACAGGAGCCTGTTCTTGGTAATGATCAAGCTGTGTGCTCAGGATAAACCAGCTCCTGAGCTGAAGCTATGATTATAGGTCAGAAGAGCTCTTGGGTATAAGAGGGGCCCCTGGAGGGAGCACAGGCACCTCCCCTGGAACCCCACAAGAAAGGACAGGCGACCTTCTGGGCTTCAAGCCCACATTGTTCTCTAGGGCAGCATTGATCCCCCTGTTCCTTGAGAGAGCAGAGAGCAGGATGCAGGAGCAGGCTGTCCTCTGTGGAAAGGAGTCTGGGCTGCCCGCTGGGACAGCAGCTAAGGAAAGATCTGACCCCCACACCCTGAGGCCATTCCTGCTGATTAGTGGAAACCCCTTCACCAACACCATCTTCATTCAATCTCTAAGCCCTCTCTGCTACCCTCCTCTTCTCTGGCACTACAACTGGAAGCAGGAGGTGGGGCATTATGGCTAATGTAGTCTTTCTATGAATCTCCATGCCTCGGCTCAGGCCCTGTCCCTACACTTGTCAGAGCCTTTAGCTGGAGACCACCAGGTCCTTGGGCACTGGTGCTCCCAGGCACAGAAAGAGGGCAAAAGGGAGAGACAGCAAAAATTCTGGGCTATGGGAGTCTCTGGAAATGTCACGGGGGTGGGAGAGTCCTGGTGCCACCCTGAACTCCCCTCATCCCTGGCTCCACTCACCGTTCAGACAAATGTGGCTGAGCTGGTCCACTGGTTCCAACAGGTTCATGACCCTCAGAACCCTGACCACCACCTTCACAGCCTCCAGTGCTCCGTAGAGTGAAATCAGCCGAGAAGCCAGGTCCACCGGGCTCAGGCCCTCCAGTTCCCCACGTGCCAGCTGCAGCCGCCCCTCAAGCAGGCTTCTGTCCCGTAAGTGAAACTTGAATAGCTTGAAGTTTTTCTCCTCAAGGTCACTCAAGGCCCAGAGCAATGCCTCCCGGGGGTTGCGAGTCAGGGCCATGGTGTTGGGGTGAAGGGTTGAGTTCAGACCCGTGATCTGGAGAAGCAGGAGAGCAGGGAAGAGAGGCGGGTGCTGAGGGAAGAGCAGCCTGCAGGCACCTCAGCCGCCTGCTTTACTTAGCAAGCTGCTGAGCGCAGGCCAAGGAGAGATGAGAGATGCGCGAAGTTCCAAGAAAGGCGAGCAGGTGAGACAGCAAGGAGCTTTCCTATGCATTCCCCACTGTGCCCCTTTGTCCACTGGCTGATGTGTGTCTGTGCCAGCAAATGAGAAGGAAGGTGTGTGGGTGTGTAGATTGTATCTCTCCATCTCTCTCCTCCACCCTCCTCTTGCTCACACCACGGTTTATCAGGCCCTAAGTGGCTGCTTAAGGCAGTTTGGGTTACAAATAGACACTTTTTTTTTTTTTTTTTTTTACATTTTACAAGTGAGCCTCTCTCTGACTTTGTGAACCTATACAGAATATTTACTGGGACTGCTGAGGAATGGCAAGAAGGTAGAAACTCTATACTCATCATTCCCTTGGCTTCACACAGAATTTCAAAGCTGGAAATCTTCTAATTCAGATAAGGAGTTAAAGGCAGCCCGGGTGGCTCAGCGGTTTAGCGCCTTTAACCCAGGGTGTGATCCTGGAGACCCCGGATCGAGTCCCACATTGGGTTCCCTGCATGGAGTCTGCTTCTCCCTCTGCCTGTGTCTTCTGCCTCTCTCTCATGAATAAGTAAATAAAACCTTAAAAGAAAAAGATAAGGAGTTAAGTTCAAGTAATAAGAGAAACAGCTGTACTTTGAGGACTCACTAGTTGTTATCTCTTTTGATCATCACAGAAATTGTCTTGGGGATCGCTCCAGATGAGAAATTTGACAGAGAAGAATGGGTTTTCCAGAGCTGGACCAGTGGGCAAAAAGGCAGGATTTATATCATGGCCTATGACCTAGGTAAATAGGGACAGAAAGAGGTGACAAGACAAAACCATTCAAGACAGGAGAAGAAAGTAGGTCGTTAGACTAACTGCTATCCCACACCCGAGACCGATATAGATATGAAGCAGCAGCGAAGGGAGAGGGGGCTCTTGAGTTGTGTTGAAAGTATAGAACTAATATGTTGGTGGAATGGCAGTCTTCGGAAGAAGACAAGCAAATATTAGCAGAAACTTTCAGAGTCCAGAATTATCCGCTCTAATCCATAACCAATGGGGAATCCATCTCCATAGCAAAATGGCTGAGAGTTAGAAGAAGGTATTTGGGAACAGAGACCATTGCTGAGATTCAAATATCAGCATTTTAACTACACACCAAAAACAGATAAAAAAGTTTAGGAGAATATTAGACTACAATGGACTATGGGTGCAAGTCATAGGGTCATTTGCAAAAGCAAGCCTGTTGACATAGGAGCGAATAAAGCCTCAGACTTACTGAAAATCTCTGCTGTTAGCAGAGCTAATTCAGGAAAGAGCAAGAAAAGATGGCACTATAGGATTCCATGGAGATGTGGGGTCTAGGCTTCAGGCCATTTGGACTCAAAGAGCTGGTGGTAAGGTGGGGATGACTCACCTCCCTGATGACTTCACCAGATTTTAAGCCATGACCTTGGGACTGAGTAGAAACAGATTTTTTTTTCCTCTAGTCAAACAGACCTCAAGCCAAGCCTAGATCCACTTAACCCAAACCCAT
Organism: Canis lupus baileyi; assembly: GCF_048164855.1. Lineage (NCBI taxonomy): Eukaryota > Metazoa > Chordata > Mammalia > Carnivora > Canidae > Canis > Canis lupus. Next base: position 19,306,163 of record NC_132860.1, on the reverse strand, counting down.
TAGTTCACTTCTGCTTTGTGGTGCTGGTATTAAAAGGATAAGTGGGGGTTCCTGGGTGGTTCGGTTGGTTAAGCGTCTGACACTTGATTTTGGGTCAGGTCATGATCTCAGGGTCATAAGATTGGGATCTGTGTTGGATGAGGAGCCTGCTTAAGATTCATTCTCTCCCTCTCCTTCTGCTCCTGCCCCCCAGCTCTCTCCCTCTGAAAAATAAAAATAAAATAAAATAAAATAAACAGGTGGGACAACCCTGACACCTCTCCTTTAATATGTAAAGGCCCTGGTACACGTGGGGCTGGAACAGATGAAGTGCTCCTGGTCCTCCTCAGAGCAGCACAAACACCCACACATTCTATCTGTCGGTAGATGAGTACTGCTCACCAGAGGAGAACTTGACCTTATTCTTCCACATATTAAGTTGAGAAACAAAGGAGGGGCCAAAGGGATGACTTGCTCTGGCTCCAAGAAAATAAAAGAGCCCAACAGCCCCTTCATTTCTTCTCTGCAATCCCAGTGCTCTCCTACCACTTGATGTACGGCCAGACTGGGGAAGTTTGACTTGAGATGCAAAGGAATTGAGGTGCTGTCACCACCATGTCCACAGCCATGGCACCATTTTAAGTTATTGAAACCACTGGAGGATGTGCTTGATCGAAGTGAAAAGGGAGAAAGACAGAAGCTCCATGAAACAGGAATCCAAACAGGAGGAAAGCAAAGTCCCTCAAGGCAGCTGATCAGAGGACCTAGAGCATTGTGACAGTACAGAAGCCAGGACTGAGGAGAATGGGGCACTCAGACCATCTCCAAAGGAAAGGAAGAACTGACAGAGTAACTGATGCTACTAAACCCTCTGGACGACCCTACCAAGAGGCTACTAGGAGGTACGGAAAAATTAACATTAAGTACCAAGAATGAATGAAATAAAGAAATTACTCCTTCTGGGATAAAAAAAATAAGAAAGACAGAAGTTTATGTAAGAGTAAACTACAGGGCAGCCCCCCGTGGCTCAGCGGTTTAGCGCCGCCTTCAGTCCAGGGTGGGATCCTGGAGACCTGGAATCGAGTCCCACGTCAGGCTCCCTGCATGGAGCCTGCTTCTCCCTCTGCCTGTGTCTCTGCCTCTCTCTCTCTCTCTCTATGTTTCTCATGCATAAATAAATAAAATCTAAAAAAAAAGTAAACTACAATACTCAGGTATGAATAATGTTTGCATAGAAATAATAGCAGAACCACTGAATATTGATCTAATTAAAATGTAAAACATAATCATGTCAAAAGGCTAGTGGTGGAATGTTCTCGAGTGTTCTGGCATAGGAAGTGCACAGATAATGCACAAAATTGATGAGTCAAAGGTAGCAGTAGACATGTATTATTTAGAAGTGCAGAGATGCAAGAAGGAACAATTTATATATATTAGCAGCTGCTTCCAAAAAAAAGAGAACCAAAGGTAGTAGTGTGGGGGTTTGAGGAGATGGACCAGGAAAGTACTGGATTTGGAGTGTAAGTTTTATAATGTTAATTGCCCTCTTAAACTATGAGCATATATTACTTCAAAAAAATAAAAATTTTCATGATTGGATTGTTTCTTTGTTGTTGAGTTTAATAAGTTCTTTATAGATCTTGGATACTAGCCCTTTATCTGATATGTCATTTGCAAATATCTTCTCCCATTCTGTAGGTTGTCTTTTAGTTTTGTTGACTGTTTCTTTTGCTGTGCAGAAAGAAGTTTTTTATCTTGACTAAGTCCCAATAATTCATTTTTGCTTTTGTATCCTTTGCCTTCATAGATGTATCTTGCAAGAAGATGCTGTGGCCAAGTTCGAAAACAGTGTTGTCTGTGTTCTCCTCTAGGATTTTGATGGATTCTTGTCTCACATTTAGATCTTTCATCCATTTTGAGTTTATCTTTGTGTATGGTATAAGAGAGTGGTCTAGTTTCATTCTTCTGCATGTGGCTGTCCAATTTTCCCAGCACCATTTATTGAAGAGACTGTCCTTTTTCCAGTGGATAGTCTTTCCTGCTTTGTCGAATATTAGTTGACCATAGAGTTGAGGGCCCATTTCTGGATTCTCTATTCTGTTCCATTGATCTATGTGTCTGTTTTTGTGCCAGTACCACACTGTCTTGATGACCACAGCTTTGTAGTACAACCTGAAATCCAGCATTGTGATGACCCCAGCTCTGGTTTTCTTTTTCAATATTGCCCTGGCTATTTGGGGTCTTTTCTTATTCCACACAAATCTTAAGATGATTTGCTCCAACTCTCTGAAGAAAGTCCATGGTACTTTGATAGGGATTGCATTAAATGTGTAAATTGCCCTGGGCAGCATTGAAATTTTCACAATGTTAATTATTCTAATCCATGAGTAAGGAATGTTTTTCCATCTCTTTGTGTCTTCCTGAATTTCTTTCAGAAGTGTTCTGTAGTTTTGAGGGTATAGATCCTTTACCTCTTTGGATAGGTTTATTCCTAGGTATCTTATGCTTTTGGATGCAATTGTAAATGGGATTGAATCCTTAATTTTTCTTTCTTCATTTCATTGTTAGTGTATAGAAATGCCACTGATTTCTGAGCATTGATCTTGTATCCTGCCACACTGCCGATTTGCTGTATGAGTTCTAGCAATCTTGGAGTGGAGTCTTTTGGGTTTTCTATGTACAGTATCATACCATCTGCTAAAAGGGTGAGTTTGACTTCTTCTTTGCCAATTTGAATGCCTTTTATTTCTTTTTGTTGCCTGATTGCTGAGGCTAGGACTTCTAGTACTATGTTGAATAGCAGTGGTGAGAGTGGACAATCCTGTCGTGTTCCTGATCTTAGGGGAAAGGCTCCCAGTGTTTCCCCATTGAAAATGATATTTGCTGTGGGTTTTTCATATGGGCAAAAGACATGAACAGAAATTTCACAGAGGAAGACATAGACATGGCCAACAAGCACATGAGAAAATGCTCCGCATCACTTGCCATCAGGAAAACACAAATCAAAACCACAATGAGGGCAGCCCGGGTGGGTCAGCGGTTTAGCGCCACCTTCAGCCCAGGGCCTGATCCTGGAGACCTGGGATGGACTCCAACGTCAGGCTCCCTGCCTGGAGCCTGCTTCTCCCTCTGCCTGTGTCTCTGTCTCCTCTCTCTCTCTCTCTCTCTCTCTCTCTTTTTCTCTCTCTCTCTCTCTGTTTCTCATGAATAAATAAATAAAATCTTAAAAAAAAATGAGATACCACCTCACACCTGTGAGAATGGGGAAAATTAACAAGACAGGAAACAACAAATGCTGGAGAGGATGTGAAGAAAGCGGAACCCTCTTGCACTGTTGGTGGGAATGTGAACTGGTGCAGCCACTCTGGAAAACTGTGTGGAGGTTCCTCAAAGAGTTAAAAATAGATCTGCCCTATGACCCAGCAATTGCACTGCTGGGGATTTACCCCAAAGATACAGAGGCAGTGAAATGCCAGGACACCTGCACCCCGATGTTTATAGCAGCAATGTCCACAATAGCCAAACTGTGGAAGGAGCCTCAGTGTCCATCGAAAGATGAATGGATACAGAAGATGTGGTTTATGTATACAATGGAATATTACTCAGCCATTAGAAATGACAAATACCCACCATTTGTTTCAACGTGGATGGACCTGGAGGGTATTATGCTGAGTGAAGTAAGTCAATCAGAGAAGGACAAACATTATATGTTCTCATTCATTTGGGGAATATAAAAAATAGTGAAAGGGAATAAAGGGGAAAGGAGAGAAAATGAGTGGGAAATAACAGAGAGGGAGACAGAACATGAAAGACTCCTAACTCTGGGAAACGAACAAGGGGTGGTGGAAAGGGAGGTGGGCGGGGGATGGGGGTGACTGGGGGATGGGCACTGAGGGGGGCACTTGATGGGATGAGCACTGGGTGATATGCTATATGTTGGCAAATTGAACTCCAATAAAAAATATATACAAAAAAACATAAAAATTAGCAAAGTAAGAATAGAGAGTAAAGAAATGGAGCTAGTAATACTGTATTGCATATTTGAAAGTTATTAAAAGGAAACCTCAAAAGTTCTCATCACAAAAAAGTTTCTGGAACTATGTATGATGGTGGATGTTAGCTATATTTATTGCTATATTTATTTATATTTATTGGTGGTGATCATTTCACAATATAAACATATTGAATCATAATGTTGTAAACCTGAAATTAATACAGTGGTGTACATCAACTAAACCTCAACGTGAAAGAAGGAAAGAAAGAAAGAAGAAAGAAAGAAAGAAAGAAAGAAAGAAAGAAAGAAAGAAAGAAAGAAAGAAAGAAAGAAAATATTGTGTATAGATATATCTTTCAGGAAACCTGGCACCAAAAGCAATTGAGAGGTCCTGAGAAGATGTGAGAAATGTGGGGCCAAGAGAAGATCTTGTTTGTTTTAACATGGAAGAGGGTGGGAAGGATTTGAATGCTGACAAAACTCATCTGACAGAAGAATTGGGTTAGAAATGCAGACAAGAGGGGCACCTGGGTGGCTGGCTCAGTGGTTGAGCGTCTGCCTTCAGCTTGGTCGTGATTCAGAATCCTGGGATCCAGGCCCACTTCAGGCTCCCTGCAAGGAGCCTGCTTCTTTCTCTGCCTATGTCTCTGCCTCTCTCTGTGTGTCTCTCATGAATAAAAAAAAATGCAGACAAGAGAGAGAAATACCAGGGGAGAGAATTGGGCTGTGGATTGAGGTAGGACTCAAAGTAAAGGCAAAAGACTGGCCTTTGATGGGAGGATGGAGGGTACATCTTCCATCCATGCCTAAAGAAAGTGACAGGGTCATTTGGCAGAGCAAGGCAGTTCCATGGGTTTTGTGGTCAGATGAGGGTACTCATGCCTGGTGGTCCCTGTATTCTCTATGAAGGATGAGTAGGAGTATCTCCTAGGGGTGCGAGGGCAGGTAAAATGGGGAGAAGCCATGAGGAAACAATTTAGAGCCTCTTCTATGCACCTTTCCCTCCCCCTCCAAGGCCTCTCATGCCCAGTGCTCAGTGACTTCTGCCAGAGTCCAGGAGAATAGGCAGGAATGGAAATTGGTCTCTCCCAGAGCCTTAACCAAGCTAAGGCTAGAGACAGAAGCAAGACAGAAAAGAACCAAGCCCGAGAGACAAAATGGGAAAATAGAGTGAGACACAGCCACACAGATCATGTGACACAGAGAACAGAGTCCATTAGCTGAGAAGGCTCTCAGATCGGCCTCTCCTAGAAGGTCCCATGTCTGGAGATGATGGGTCAGGGACTGAGAGTCACACCTGAAGGAAGAGAAATGAGATATTTTAAAAAACATATTTTAATTGAAGAGTGGAGGCAGGACATGAAATGAGGCCTCCCTCCTGTAACACTGGCTTGGTTGTGGACAGAACTGGCAACTGGAGCAATTGAGTTCCAAAAGGGAAGGGGCAGAGACAAAAGAGACAGAGATACAGGGTGGAAACAGTAAGAAAATAAAAAACACAGAAGACAGGAATAAGCAGATGAAACAGAGGACCCTCGTGGCCATTTGAAAGTATCCATCTCTGCCAGGAGAGGCTGTCTTTTCTCAAGAGTACTCTTACATGCCTTGGAGGAGAAGGAAACCTGCATCCTCCCCAGTAACTTGGCAACTGCTAGCAAGATGGTAGTCAGAAAAACAGGCAGGCTAGCAAAGCACATGCACAAATCAGAATGGGAAATATCAGAGCTAGAGCATTTCAAAGCTCTTGTATCATTGGTGGAGCTGTTTAAACTCAAAACAAATGAGTAAAAATGCATGGTAATTTCTACACTTGACGGGATGAGCACTGGGTGTTATTCTGTATGTTGGTAAATTGAACACCAATAAAAAATTATTTTATTAAAAAAAAATTTCTACACCTGTGTGCTGCTGGAGCACCACCTCTCCAACAGTCAGGAAGGGAGTTGATGTTGAGGACAATAACTATCATGGCTTTCAGTGCTTTGACAAAACTTCAGATACATAGTTTTGGCAGATGCCAAGCCTCTGTGATTTCATCCTGTTGGAGCATTCACTGTATCCCTATAGGGTTCCACTTTCTCTTAGGTTTGCTGTGGCTGAGCCAAGAAAAGAAGTCTATACAAATCCCATGAAAGATTTTGAGGAAAAGAAGCTTGGTGTCTTTCAGAGCGCAAAATTATATTGGAATGCAAAGGAGTTGAGGTAGGACTCAAAGCAAAGGCAAAAGATTGGGTTGAGTTCCATGGAAGTTTGTCACTAAACTGTATTCCTGAACTATGAAACATGAATATTGTGTAATAAGGAAATATTTCTTTGATAAATGATTAACAAATAAGAAAAATGCATGGTAAAATCAAAAGTAGTCATTAAAATCCTGAAATTAGAATATGTGGTTCCTAGCAGCAATGTCCACAATAGCCAAAATATGGGAAGATCCCAGATGTCCATCAACAGATGAATGGATAAAGAAGATGTGGTATATACATGTGTGTTTATACATTCCATTATATATGTATATATATATATATATATATACATATTATATATAAGTATTGGAACATTACTCAGCCATCAAAAAGAATGAAATCTTGCCATTTGCAACAATGTGGAGGGAACTGGAGGGTATTATGCTAAGTGAAAGTAGTCACACAGAGAAAGACAAATATATGATTTCACTCGTATGTGGAATTTAAGAAACAAAACAAAGGATCACAGGGGAAAGGAAGGCAAAATAAAATAAGATGAAAACAGAGAGGGAAGCAAATCATTAGAGACTCTTAACTCTAGGAAACAAACTGAGGGTTGCTGGAGAGGAGGTGAGTGGAGGGACGGGATAATTGGGTGATGGGCATTAAGGAGGGCACATGATGTGATGAGCCCTGGGTATAATATGCAACTGATAAATCACTAAATTCTACCCTGAAACGAATAATCTACTATATGTTAACTAAATTTAATTTAAATTAAAAATGTTTTTTAAAAGAATATTGTTTCCTAACCGGCAGAAAAACAAAAACAGTAAGAAAACACACTCAGTCAAATAACCTCATTTTACGGCCAAATATAAGTGAAAAAAGAATATGGAAAGTCAATCAAATAAAAACAAAAAATATATAATGTTAGAAATTAATCCAAATATGTCAACACAGAGAATGTTAACAGACTTGTGAATTCAAAGACACAGGTGGTCAGATTGGATTTTTTTTAAGTGTGCAAGTATATGCTGCTTACAAGAGATACTCCTAAAATATAAAGATATGAAATGCTTGAAAGGAAAAGAGTGGGAAAAAGATATGTAAGAATATACATATCAAGGGAAATCTGGTAGCTATATTGATAGAGTTCAAAAACTAGCAGAGTGAAATAATATGTCATTTAGCCATCCATATATATTTGAAACAAACCATAATTTTTTAAGCAAATGATGTTGGACACAAAATTCAGGTAAGTAGTCATTTCTTGGGCAATGAAATATTGGGGATAGCACTAGGTATATGCAAAGCAGCAGTGCTAGTGCCAATTCATACTGGCTCCAAAATTCAGGAATTTTGAGAGCCAGTTGTTAAACTTCTAGTAGCTTGAAATTGGCCATGGTAGGAGTATTTATACTATAGAAACCGGCCAATGCCAAAACTAGGGCCATTTTTTTTCAAGGAGCTGGTTGTCAAACATTTACTAGCATACCACTGAATTATAATACTCTAATATTCATAATGATAATATCTGTTATTCTAATTTTCATAATAATAAATTGTATTGTATATCATTCTATTATAATAAATTTGTATTCTAATATATAATATTAATTTATAATAGTACTGTTGATAATGTTCTAATCCTTGGTTTGGGTTATAGGCTCTGTTCATTAGTTAAAAAATGAATGCAAATTCTAGTTCCTGGTTTGGATAATAAGTCCTGTTCATTACGTTATTTAAAAAATAATGAGTGAGGCGCTCAGTGGTTGAGCATCTGCCTTCTGCTCAGGATATGTTCCCGAGTCCTGCATCGGGCTCCCTGAAAGACACCTGCTTTTCTCTCTGCCTGTGTTTCTGCCTCTCTCTCTGTGTCTCTGATGAATGAATACAATCTTTTAAAAAAAAATCTTTTTAAGATTTTATTTATTCATTCATTCATGAGAGACACAGAGAGAGAGAGAGGCACAGACACAGGCAGAGGAAGAAGCAGGCTCCATGCAGGTAGCCCGACACGGGACTCGATCCCGGGTCTCAACCATTAAGCCATCTAGGTGTCCTGATTCTGTTGCTTTTATTTTTTTTATTTGTTTATTTTTTATTTATTTATTTATTTTTATTCTGTTGCTTTTAAACTGTGTGGCAGCTGCTCCTCACCACCCAGTCCTAAAGGGCTTTCAGGCAGTGGGCCTTCCTTGCAAATTCCAGCATAGCAGAGGAGTGTCCTGGCACTAGTGGAGCCTGGATAAAGTTCACAATTTCCTGAAACCTGCTGGCAATGAGCAGAGACAAACAGTGGGAGGCAGCCTGCAAGCCCTTGCCTATGTGGGTCCAGTCTGCAGAAGGACAGGTGGTTGGCCACCCAGGTATGGTTCCCACACAGCCCTGCCCCACCAAGATGTCCCAAGTCACACTTGCAGCCCTGAGAGAGCCTAGGGCTCCCTCTTGTGGCCCTCCCATAGTGGGAGCTATAGTCAGAGCTCCCTTCACTCCAGCTGTCATTGAAGAGGTGGGAAGCGTTTATCAAGCTACAGGCCCCAATTTTAACATGAGCCTGCAGCTATGACCTTTGATTTTTCAGGAAGGACTGTCAAGCATACTGCTTAGGATAGCCAGGATCCCAGGTGTGATGGTGAATTTTATGTGTCAATTTGACTAGGCACAGGATCTTCGGATATTTGGTCAAACATTATTCTAGGTGTATCTGTGAGGGTGCTTTTGGATAAGTTTAACATTTAAATTGATAGACTGAATAAAGCAGAGTGCCAGCCCTAATGTGGGTGGGCCTCATCCAATCAGTTGAAGGCCTACATGGAACAAAGAGCTCGTCCCCACCTGGAGTAAGAGGGAACCTCACCTGCCTGACTCCTTGAGCAGGACACTGGGCTTTTCTAGCCTTCAGACCCAAAGTGAAACATAGGTTCTTCTTGGGTCTTGAGTCTGCCTGCTTTTGGACTAGAACTACATATTGGCCCTCTTGGGTCTCCAGCTTCTGACTAAATATCTTGGGACTTCTCAGCCCCCATAATCTTGTGAGCCAATCATATATATATATATATATATATATATATATATATATATATATATATATATATGTATATATAATCCCATATATATATATAATCCCATATATATATATATAAATGTATCATGTATACACAATACATTTCCTATATTTAAGGGAATAACCCATTTTCTTTCTCCCCATGCTTTCTGCCCTTTTTTGATGAACTTAGGGTCTCAGAGTGTCTGGTGTTTGGGTTTTTTTTTTTTAAGATTGTATCTATTTATTTGAGAGAGAGAGAAGGGGTTGAGCAGAGGGAAAAGCAGACTCCTTGCTGAGAAAGGAGCCTGAGAACTCTGGGATCATGACCTGAGCTGAAGGCAGGTGCCCGAGAGTGTCTGTTTATAGCATTCAGCCTGCCTGGATCCCTCAGGCAATGACTGAAAAGCCAACATCCTGGATGTGTATGTACTTCCTTGTCCTGGCTGGTCAGCATTCCTAGGTCCTGCAATTTCCCTTATCATTCCCCAATTCAAAGTGTCTCTGATTCTTCATCCACTTCTTTTTCTTTTCCTGCCAGAGAGACAGGTCTTCAGGCCATTAATGTAAAGGCAAAGTTCTTGGTGGTGAAGTATTCACACTCAACTCAAATACGGAGATAGGCGGTCCCAAGGGCATGCATGGTCAGTTTGGGGCAGCAACACCTCTCCAGCAGAGGCAGCTCTCCTCTGGCCTTCTTCCCACAGAATGATCTCAAGGGATCAGCTCTTGCTAAGGCAGACTCCCACTAGGCACCCACAAGGAAGGCCACAGCCTAGGGCAGCCTCTCTAGCATGTCCCTCATCCTGTGCAAGACCATCTCTTTCATCTGTCTTCCCCCCTGTTTCATTGGATGGTTCTCCTTCCCACATGTGTCTTCAATCTCTTTCCTCTAGATCCTTACCCTTAGTTTAAAAATACTTAAAACCTTCCCAGCCTAAATTGTGCCTTTCTCATCCTACTGTTCCCCCTGCTACTGCCTTAAAGGTCTCCTCTCCTTCCCACCAACTCTCTTGAAACATTAGCCAGCACTCACTGCCATCAGTTCAAACTGACCACTCTCACACCTGAATTCTGATCCTCCAGGCGCACCCCCCCCACCCCCCCGCAGTTCCACGGACACTGCTCTGCGAAGGTTGGTAATGATCCGGGTTACCAAATCTGAGGTCCTTTTCAATCCTCCTCCAATAGACTGTTCAACTGTGTTGCGGGGGTAGGAGTGCGGACTAAAAGAAGGTATATCTGCCCAGAACATTGACAGGGGAGCTGGATCATGTGAATTCTAATTATGGAAGGTAGCTCCAAAGAGAAGGCAGTTCTTGGACATAAGGGTCAGGGCTAGGAAGTCCAACCTCACCCAATTTGGACTTGCCAATTGGATGCCAGGACTTGATCTAATTAAAAGGAGTTGATTGGTTTCCTGGCAGGTAGATATGACCACTCCCACTGTACCAAGAAGGAAACTGAGACTCAGAAAAAATTATAGATTGCCCAAAGTTACACACAATGTTAGAATCAGAGCTCTTTTCCATTGCATAGCGGTGGTAATAGCTTCCGCTTAATAATAGTAACGGCTGTAGGGGCACCTGTGTGGCTCAGGGGTTGAGCATCTGCCTTCGGCTCAGGTGGTGATCCCAGGGTCCTGGGACTGAGTCCCAACATAGGGCTCCCTGCAGGGAGCCTCCTTCTCCCTCTGCCTATGTCTCTGCCTCTCTGTGTCTCTCATGAATCAATATATAAAATATTTAATAATAATAATAACTTCTATGTATCAGGCACATGCTAAGAGCTTTACAGAGGGTTACTCCTTGAAACCCTCTCCCAAAGCACAGACTAGCATCTCCACCTGACCACTCAACAATTCTGCTGGGATGTCTAATGAGGGTGACACCTCCAAAATTGAACTTAGGACCTTTTCAAAAAAAAAAAAAAAAAACACCTGCTCCACGGGCACCTGGGTGGCTCAGCGGTTGAGCATCTGCCTTCGACTCAGGTCACGATCTCAGCCCTCGCACGGGGCTCCTTGCTCAGCAGGGAGTCTGCTTCTCCCTCTGCCCCTCACCCCACTCATGCTCACTCTCAAATAAATTAAATATTTTTTTAAAAAAACAGCCCCCTCCCTTGCCTCCTTCAATCCACTCAGATCTCACGCTCTCATTGTTACCCACCCTACCTTCTGATTCTCCCTTATTCCCCGCTCGTTTTTCCTTTTTCATAGCATCCATCACCCTGTAACATACTATATACCCTTTTGTCTCTCTCCGCTAGATATTGGGCATTTTTGAGGACAACGATCCTTGTTCTGTCCTCTGATCTACATTCCGAGGGCCTAACACAGCGCCTGGCACCTATTCACACTGGTGACTGAAGAAGCCGCCGCACCCACACCTTCTGACGCGGTGAAGAAGTGCCTTTAAAACGCACTTTATCGTCCACTACCCCTTTGAAGTCTGGAAACTCTGGGTCCACCTGGCGGCCGCTGAGCAGTCGGAGCGGTTTCTTCTCTCATCGCCGTCTCAAGTTTGTCCGGAACTATTCAGCTCCGTCCTCACTTGAGTGCTCCTCGGTCCGAAATCAAAGAGCACAAACTCAGAGCCGGAAACTGTGCCGTGAGAAGCATTACCGGTAGCCAATCGGCATAAAGATCTCGTTCACGTGGTGCATCTTCAGCCTATCGTGTTCTACTACTTTTCAACTCCCTCCCTTCCGCTCCCGGCTCCTTCTCTCTCGACAAGATGGCCACACCGGCAGCCCCGGCGAGTGCTCCTGCCGCCACCCCAGCCCCAGCCTCCGCCCCGGCCGCGGCCCCAACCTCGGTCTCAGCCCCGGCCGCAACCCCAGCTTCAGCGCCAGCGCCGGCTCCGGCTCCAGCGCCGGTCCCAGCTCCAACTCCGGCTCCAGCCTCTGCCTCAGACCCGGGGACTGCGGCGGCCACGACTGCGGCTCCGGGCCAGACCCCGGCGTCTACGCCAGCCCCAGCGCAGACTCCGGCGCAGTCACTGCCGGGTCCTGCTCTCCCAGGCCCCTTCCCCGGGGGCCGCGTGGTCCGGCTGCACCCGGTCATTTTGGCTTCCATCGTGGACAGCTACGAGCGACGCAACGAGGGCGCTGCCCGAGTTATCGGGACCCTGCTGGGTGAGTGGTCAAACCGCATTGACCCTCTCGCCTCCCGTTTATCCCATTGACCTCTTGACCTATTTCTGCATCCCGTCTTTCTGCCGCGACTTCCCTCCTTGAAGGAACTCGCACTTTCCTGCCAGGTTGCTGTCACTTTGGTCGACACAGAATACGTAAGCCGTAGTGCGTTACTGAATAAGTATCGTGTGCCGAATGATCGATCCCGGGTCCCCAGGATCACGCCCTGGGCTGAAGGCGGTGCCAAACCGCTGGGCCACCCGGGCTGCCCCTGGTTTTATGTTTTATTTTTAATCTCCCCGCTAGCATTTGAGGTCAAGTGTGATTAGTCCCAGACTGCCAAAAATGAGTTCAGATGCCGACGAGGAAGTCAGAAACGTTTGACTAAACGTTCGACTAAACGCTGCCCCCCACCCCCCCCCGCCGCCTTCCACCCCCTTCCACGGTCTAAATGTCCTTATTTTCCAGGTGTTTACGAGGACGTTTTAAACCAGTTGGTAAAGAAGTAGGGACTTCTGTAAAAAGACATCCCTTTCAACAAGTTTGGCAGAAACCTATTTAGGTTTTTAATGATATTCTGCTTTTCTAAACATTTAATCCTGATCTTATGTTTTTTAATCTCCCTGATATGTTAATTTGTAAAGCTGAGAAGCTAAATAGGGATTACTGATAATAATGCCCTTTTCTCTTGGGAACTGCTGATCCCATCAAAGTCCTTTTCCTTCCATCCTTGTCACCAATTTTAGATCCCTTTGTAAATGGACTCTAGCCTCGTTTGTCATTTCTCTTATTCTTGAATATGTATGTAATAGTCTTTCTAGCATAGAAGACAACTGAATTGCAAAGGGGACAAGATTTGACGGTAGATTGCACCAAATATTAACCATGTGCCTTGGGATTCCTGGGTGGCTCAGTGGCTGGGTGCCTGCCTTTGGCCCAGGGCATGATCCTGGAGTCCCAGGATCAAGTCCCACATCGGGCTCCCTGTATGGAGCCTGCTTCTCTCTCTGCCTGTGTCTCTGCCTCTCTCTTTCTCTCTGTGTGTGTCTTTCATGAATAGATAAATAAAATCTTAAAAAAAAAAAAAAAACATGTGCCTTGAGACAAATTACCTGAAGTCTAGTTCTTTCGGGGCACTTAGACTTAGTCTTTGCAGAAACTAAACTATCACCAAAAGCATCTCACTGCTGGCAGACCATTAGGTACAAAACCGCGGTTGACTGCAGTCTTCCACCACATCAGGGCTACCCCCACACCCCCAATCCCTGCCTTGCAACACACACACATTTGCCCTCTCTTTGAAGATTTAGCATTTCACAGAACCTTCAGTTGATCCATTATCTTCCAAACATCAAGGTTTTTCTCAAACCAAGCCTTTGTATTCTGTTTGACATAAATGTCTTCCCTGCTCTCTCTCATTTAAGTTTCACTCATTTCCTGGGTTCCCAGGAAAAGTGTTAAGTGTCAGTTCTTTGTCTCACATTACCACCCTCACCTCCATTCTTAACCTCCAAAGTATAGTAGCATTCTGTAAATGTGTCCTGCTTTGAGCTTCTGAAATAAATGATTTTTGCAACAAAGGTTGGCACTTGACGAATACTAATCTATTTACTCTTTGAGCTGCACTGCCAAATTTTCCAAATCCACTGGAGCTATTTAAAGAAACCCAGGGAGAATGCTCAGAGCCCCCAGATACTCTAGTGACTCTAGTTAGACCAACTAGTCTAGCTCTTCAGATCCTCTTCCAGACTGGGATAATGGTATAATGCTCAGTGTTATAGAGACAGTACTTCACTGAAGAATTAAACACAGACTGCTCACGAGGAGCTTCTGAATATTCTCAGATGTTAATTCATGAAACATTTAATTTGGTTAAATGAAATGACTGGTACTGTTTAAATACCATAAAACTGTTACATATTTTGAATTCAAAGTTTGATAAAATAACTTCTGTTCTAACCTTAAATTCAAGATGAAGATATATGCAAATAATTAGAATACAATGTGATAAATGCTTTAACTGAAGGATATTGTGGCATGGAAATGCAGAAGACTTAAAACTGCTTCAGAAGTGTGAAATGGTCAAGTTTATTGAATTCCTGTTTAGAGGTCAAATAAGCATATTTATCCGCTGGGTTTGAAGACATAGTTTTAGCAAAGGGAGCAGAAACCATAGTGAAGTGGAATTAAACAGACACATGGGTGGCAGCATTGTGGTCTGTGGAGGAGGGGGAAGTGCTTGAAGCCTGGTATGGGTGGTGCCAGTAGATTAGAAAAACATGGAGAACTCAAGGGACTAGCAGTCTTAGGTCAAGAAACAAACTAAGTGGGAGTAAAGGTATCAGAACTAGAACAGAAATTTGTGGTAAAAGACTGATACTGATGTTTACGGTTCACAGGTAGAAGGTTTCTGGATGATGATGGGGTTAAGGACATGACCATTGGACTAGATGACTGAAGGGAGGTAAAGGTGAAGCTCCCTAAGATTGTACTCTGAGGCTAGGCTTCTGTTTGGGTGGCCTATGTAGACATTGTCAGAATTTTCCAAGTATTCTGCAGAATGAATTATAAGAGAAAGTCTAGTGGCTGAAAAATGATGTTCACAGAGTGAAGATCCAGAGCAGGGCTGGTAGCAGGAAAGACCAGGTAGGCAGAAGAGCTTGTAAAGGAAGAATAGACCTTGTTTATTGATGGTTAAAGGAAAACAGGCACTTCAGAGCTTCAGTTCTCTGGAGGATCCTGGTTCCATTGATGCACATGGCTGAACTTGGAGCGTATGAGTTCAATTTTTTGTTCATTGTCTTCAAGGAAGCCTCTGACAGCATTTGGAAAGTGGTCGGAGGCTGTTGAGAGCTCTAGGGTTTTATAACATGTGGACAATTCTCTCTCACAGGAACCGTTGACAAGCATTCAGTGGAGGTCACTAACTGCTTTTCAGTGCCACACAATGAGTCAGAAGATGAGGTGAGTAGGAGCTTGAGCTGCCAGTATGTCATCTATAGCTGTTCTTTTGTTAGGCTTTCCTCAAGGCTCCTCTTGCGCAATATATTGTGCTCCTAACTAGAAGTCCTACAGTTGGAAGAGCTTTTTTTCTGTGTACATATTTGCTGGGCCTCTGCGGAGGTTGGCCCCTTGTCCTTTTCTTCCATATTTTTTCTCTGAACTTCTGGCTTCTTAGCTTCCTTTTCTGCCTTCCTTCCTAGGTGGCTGTTGACATGGAATTCGCTAAGAACATGTATGAATTGCACAAGAAAGTCTCTCCAAATGAGCTCATCTTGGGCTGGTAAGTTGGAGTGGAGCGAATGGGAAGTTTTGGTGATTGCCAAGATTTTTTGCCACCAGTCTAGATATTATACTCTCTTTTGGAGACAATATTGAAAGTGTATCACCTCAGGATCTATGAATTTAGTGTGTTTTGCTGGTAATTCTGATCTCATGAGGCCAAGCATATTTACTTTGAAATGTAGCTTTTACTGAGCAAGTATTTTTGGCTTGCTGGTGACTTGCAATGTTTCAAGAGCTCTGACAGTCAGCCTTTGATTTGATTTGATACAGTTTTCAGTGTATTCTTTTTGCATTTGGGGTGTCACTGGAGGTGACACTACTACAAGAGTGTCAGGTACCTAGAGACACCCATGTCATCATTGTGTTTGGTCTTAATGTCACATTTAGACATGAATCCACACTGTATTCCTTTTTCCAGGTATGCTACAGGCCATGACATTACAGAGCACTCTGTGCTGATCCATGAGTACTACAGCCGAGAAGCCCCCAACCCCATTCACCTCACTGTGGACACCAGCCTCCAGAATGGCCGCATGAGCATCAAGGCCTATGTCAGGTGACCAGTGTTTTGGGACACAAGAGCATAAAAGGCTATCTATCTAGTTCATACCATGCGTGGATGACACCCACCACCAACCAAAGCAGGTTTAATTCTTCAGTATATAATTCACTGCCTCCTAAGAAGGCCCATTCCTCACTCTCAACAGTTACCATTAGAAAGATTTTACTCAGAAACAAAATCTATTCCTGAAATATCCACTCACTGATACCTGGTGTACCCTAGATTTCTACTTATTGCTCTTAACCAATTTCAAATGACAGCCCTTTAGGTATTTGCACAAACTCTCATGTTTTTCGTGTCATCTTTTCTATAAGCTAACTCTTCACACCTCCTATAGTTGATCCTACTCGGTATTTTGGTCACAATCCTTCACCACATTCACTGTTTTTCCGAGTCACCCTTTAGTTTGCCATTATCCCGAGAACTGAACACAGGACTTAGGGTAATACAAATTAAAGGGTGACTGTTCTTTTTTTAATACATCTGTTACCCCAGAGTTAAGTGCATTTTTGACAACAATAACATAGTTTTGACGCTGAGTTTGCAGGCAGTTAAAATACCAGCCAATGGGGGAAGTTGGGAAAGGCTCAAGTGGCATGCTACAGAAGGGGCTGCTAGAGGAGTTGGAAGGATTATCTTTTCCGGTTAGAGTGAAGGCATTTGTTGGTGCCTGTCTTATAGTTTGACTTTGTGCTGTTTCCTTGTGTGACGTGATGTAACCAGTTAGTCTTGATGCCGTGAGATAATGGTGGTGGATGTCACGTGCTTATGGGCTAGCTGGTGTACCACTAAGCTTTAGTCATCGCCTGATTTCTTAGTTTTTCCAGATATTTCAGACTCTTCATGGTCCAGTTGAAAAAAATAGAGTTGACGTAGTAAAGACAGTCACCTTTAGTAAGATCACTTACAGCACCCAGTCTCGTCTTGGGCAGACTGGAGTCGGCTTTTTTTTCAGTGCTGACGAAAGGCTCAGTCTCATAGAAGATCTTCCTTGTTTCTTCTCTCAATGGGGCTGGATATCTGGGCAGCCAGCTTCATGGGGAAATCCAGTGTCTTGTTTCATCACTGAAATTGCACAGTGAGTGAAGCAGTCCTCTAAAGGGCCAGGTCAGGTCTGAATGCTGAGTCCTCTCTCACAGGCCAGGGTTTAGTGTGTGGAATGAGCTAAAGGAAAAAATGACTTGTTCTCATGAGACCTCTGGGGTTCAGATGGTTCCAGCCTTCTTACCTCAGAACCGTGGAACCCATTCTCTTGGTATAATTGCTTTTCCAGCCTAGATTAGGAAGCTCTCTCCCAAGGCTATTTGTTTACCTTGACTTCTCTCTCCCCAGCACTTTAATGGGTGTCCCTGGGAGGACCATGGGGGTGATGTTCACACCTCTAACAGTGAAATATGCGTATTATGACACTGAACGTATTGGAGGTGAGTAACCTTCCCATACCCTCTTTTGAGGTCTGGCATTTTTCAGGGGAGGGGATTGCCACTCTAATGAGTGGAGGGCCTTGGGTGGGTTGAAAAGGAACCATTGATTGGTTTGTGAACCATTGATAAGGTTTGTGATTCAAATCACAGTTGTTCTCCTTTATAAATGGGCTTCCAGGAATTATTTGTGGAATTATTTGAGGTGGGAAATTTTCAGCACCAGAGGCTGTGTGGCCATTCGTATAAGAGCAAAACCAGTGATTAGCATACTGGGTGCAGAAGTTGAGCTTTGGCAGGAGGAAGAAAAGCTAATAAAGGCAGAGCAGAGGAGTTTAGAGAAATTGACTATGTCCAGAGGAGGGTGAAAGAGTTAGCAGAATTGTTAGAAATCATCTCTTTCCTGATGGGATGACTAAAATCTCTGTGCCTCTTATATCCCCCATCCCACTCTCACAGTTGACCTGATCATGAAGACCTGTTTTAGCCCTAACCGGGTGATTGGACTCTCAAGCGACTTGCAGCAAGTAGGAGGGGCATCGGCTCGCATCCAAGATGCCCTAAGCACGGTGTTGCAGTATGCAGAGGATGTGCTGGTGAGGAGGGGGAAGGAAAGAAAGGAGGAGGGCATAGATCTCCACTCTGGGATCACTGAGAGGTATGCTGGTGATATGGCAGTCCTCGGTAGTGGTGAGAATTAACTGTGCCTCATTGAATCTTTGTTTGGTGCTCAGTCTGGAAAGGTGTCAGCTGACAATACTGTGGGCCGCTTCTTGATGAGTCTGGTTAACCAAGTACCCAAGATAGTTCCCGATGACTTTGAGACCATGCTCAACAGCAACATCAATGTGAGTGCCTTTCCTGGGCTTCTGGGAGCTTACGTCTTCCCCCACCTCAGCTCATGCACACAAATATAAAGGGAGTTGGGGGAGATGACCCAGAAGGGAACAAAGGGAGGAGGGGCTTTGCCTTTGGCCCCTTGCAGTCCAGGTTGGGAGAAAGGAAGAGATAGTACATGTGCTTGGAGATGCCCCCGCCTTCCCTTCCTTGATTCCATTATCTCAGGTGCTATGGATACTACTGTGACTTGTTATCTAGATTCATAGTTGATAGAAATGCTAAGTCCAGAAGCTAATGACAATGCAATTTCTTCTTCTCCCTCTGAGTTCATAGGCAGCCCCCCGCCTCCATATTCTACCCCTGGGATCTTGGCTAAAGCACCCCAAGTTTATTAGTATATCAGTAGAGATGAAAAGGTGTTCTCAAACGTTTCCTTCTTATCTTCCACCTTCAACTCTTGCATAGCCTTTTCCTAAGCTGTCATTTATACCCACTTGTTCACCATGGAGCTGGCCAACACCAGACTTTCTTCTCCCTTTGCCCAACCCCTCACTCATTGTGGCTTCTTCCTCTTCCAGGACCTGCTGATGGTGACCTACCTGGCCAATCTCACGCAGTCACAGATTGCCCTCAATGAGAAACTTGTAAACCTGTGAATGGGTCCCACGCAGTACTCCTGCCAGTCTTGGGCCACCCTAGGACTCAGAATGGAGTGAAGTAGAATGGTTTACTTGTGGTTTGAGTCACACTGAGTCAGTCAACTGCTTGTGACTCTAAATAAATCTAGCCTACCTTTTGTAAATGAATCCATCTTACATGAGTTTACTGCTGGGTGGGGGGAAAACCTACTCTAGAGCTCATGCGGAAACTAGGAAGTGAATACTCTGGGTAGAAGTTGGTTGTGTGTGTGTGTGACTCACCATCATTGGTTGTGCCCAGAGCCCAACCCCACACCAGTTTATCTTCACCTGACTCCAGACCAGAAAGCCTTCTTTGCACACTGGTTTTACAGAGGTACTTTCCCACTCTTTTGGCTATAATTAGAGCAAATTGGATCTCCAAAAAATAGATATTTACCACTTCTCTTCTATAGCACTTAACACAAATGGCAGCACAAAGTGTTGCCCTATGAGCAGTTGGGAGTATCTAGGGCATGTGCTAGTGAGTGAGTGGGGAAGAAAGAAGGGAATGGGTACAAATCTCAGTCTTGGGGCCCCTGAGTACATGCTGGTGGAAATAGTATTCTGAGGATAAACTGCACTTTACCAAACTTTTCTTTTGGCTTTCAGTCTGGAAAGGTGTCCAGTGACAATACTCTGAACCATTTCTTGATGGGTCATGTGGTTTCCACAGGAAGTTAAAAATGAGAATCTATAGAGGAGAAAAAAATTTTTTTAAGTTGGATACTTAATCTGAAAAAGTAGAGGGTATGATCAGGGTTGCAAACTACTTATTATTTCAAGAGCTATTTTCCACTATGGGGAGGCAAAATTAGGATCTGTAGATTAAAGAGATTTCCCCAAAACTCCACAAATTTCTTGGGTACTGTATGTAACATGAGACTACCGTTAGGTTATGTTGAGATCTGTCAATCTAAGCAAGATGACAAGATGACATTTCCAAGGGATTTTGTAGGATAAAGGTGACTTCAGACAGCCCTTTTATTGGATATTCTAGAGTGTTCTGCCTGGGTACTGCCAGATGTCAGGTTGAAAAGGAGAACAGATCATTATTCAAGGACTGAGGGTTGGTTACATATTGGAGTAAAGAGGTGAATGAAGGCAAATGAGTATCAAAAAGATCTGCATTTTAATTCTAGTTTTGAGATCTGTAACCTTAGGAAAGACAAAATCTGGGGGTCTTAAGATGCGGATCATAATAATAGCCCATTAGGGTATTGTGTGAATTTGATGAATTAATACCGGTTTAATATGTGGAGAATCATGCCTGGTAACCGTAAGCATATAGAAAGTGGTAGCTGTTATGAACCCCAACCTGACCTTAATTCTGATTCTAATGGAATCTTAGGAAATACAAGTTCTGGGGGTTAGAAAATACAGACAGTAATACTTTTTTACATGTAGGCAGACATAAACCCACGAAATGATAAAAGTTATGCCAAATTGTGAGGTTAAAAATAGCATGCACAATGGAAAAATGGTTGATTAGAGTTCAAATATTTGTGTTCTATTTTTGGGGTAGGTGGTTTATTTATCTATTTATTATTTATTTTAGATTTTTATTTATTTATTCATGAGAGACACAGAAAGGCAGAGGGAGAAGCAGGCTCTATGCCAGGAGCCCAACACGGGACTTGATCCGGGACTCCAGGATCGCGCCCTGGGCCAAAGGCAGGCACCAAACCACTGAACCACCCAGGGATCCCCAAGGGGGTGGGTGGTTTAATATGAACTTTAGTTTTTTAAAATATGCGTGATAAAATTCTAAAGTTAACTGCTGAACATATATAACCTCCAAACCAAAGTGATAAGAAATAATGGAATAAGAAAAAGGAAAGATAGTTTTTAAAATTGGAGAAATGAGAAAGCATGGAAAAAGTGGGTAAAGCACATAAATAAAAATGGCAAAAATAAGTCTACATATAGGGACCGCAGTAAATGTAAAAAGGATTAAACTAATGAGGAAAAAAGATTGATTTTTAAAGCAAAACAAACCTGAGCCATACTTTGCAAGGGACAACATCTTAAAATGTTGAGTGAAAAAGACTAGTCTCAGGAGACGATATTATAGAGTCAGAATACAAAATCTAACACTTCCTCTTTCCTGAGAGGCTGCTCAGAGCCTGATACCCTTGACCCTCCTGAGAAGCATAGGACAGTGGACAAAAGAAATCCCATTTTTCAAGAAGTGTGCTGTCTTTAAGCCAACAGCAGCCAAAAACACTTCTGGAATTGAGATTATAAACCTACAGAAGCCCAGAAGAGTCACTGGGGAAGATTTTCACTAAGGAGGTAAACCTTGACCCTAGGAAGAGCTTGAAGGATGGCCAGGAGGGGTTCCTGGGAGTGAGAATAAAGTGAATGAGGCAGACTGTGGCCTGGATACAGTGAAGAGATGTACAAAGGACAGCTAGCAAGAGAATGGTCAATGCAGGCTTGTCAGCGCCAGAATAGCTTAGGGAGCAAAGTTTCTGAAAGAGAAGTGCTTTTCAGGGTGATGTCATCTGTAAGGTAGGGGGAGTGGTCTGAGTGAGAGATGCAGGTAGCCTGAATTAGGACTGGAAGAGGCCCAGGAGATGAAGGCAGAACACGAGAGGCAATGGCCTGGCATGCTGTGGTTCAGTACGTGATCCAGGATCTTTTGCCACCTGCCCTGCCTAGTGGTTGCCACATACATTGCCATTCCAGACTAAGTGGCACGTGGAAGTAGTGACTCCCAGCAGTTCTGAGGATCCCATGACTAGGAGAAGCAGCGGCAATCTGGTGGGAACAGGAAATTAAGGCTAAAATGAGACTTGCACAGTCTGACCAAAAATGGAACAAGCCTATACCAATGAAGAAAATTCTCCAAAGCTGGCTAACTCCCCAATCCCACCCTTCCTGTCACATGAGGTTACCGGTTCGGGGCTCTTCAGCAGTCTTAGCCAAATTTTCCTTACCTCTACTCGAACAGCTTTTCCAAAGAATCCCCTGGCCAGTTCCACACATTTCTCACACCAGAACCTTCAAATACTAATCTATCTACCCCAAAACTATATTCAAATATTCCACAGTCATTAGCCACCCAAACTAGTCTTTTCAATCAATCCTACAAACTATGCCAACCAACTACCCATAAGCCATGGCCCCACCACGTCTCCATTTCTCAATTCCGCTTCCCCACAGAAGCAGTTTAATACCAGTTTACCCAGTGTCAATGAGCTTCAGTCTGATGGTTGCTTTGGTAGAGAACATTAGCTTCATAGGCATAAATGGCATATTCTTGTACCTTCCTTGATGGGCTCCAATTTACACTGAGATATAAGCATTTTGACATTAAGAGAATCCTGAATGGATGGCCTAACCCTAAAGTACCCTGAGCCCTTGGACATCTGGATCCTAGAAGTACATATTGACTCCTAAGCAAACAGATTGATCTCACCAGAATGCATCCTTCAGGTATACTGAGCCTCTGGACTTAACCTCCTAAGAACTTTGAATTTGGACCACTTGACCCATTGGGCAGATTGATGCCCAGTGGCAGTGAGTCTCTGCAGGTATCTCATTGACATACTGATAGTGCGTAGTAACCCTATGCACACTAACACCATTTGTTCTATATTCACTGTTTACTCATTTAGCACTAAGTTTTTAGTATTTGTCAGATATCATGTTAGCACTAGGTGAATAAATGTGCACTCTGTGTTACTGGTCTTGAGTTTACATTTTGGTGGGGAAAACAAATAGTTAGAAAATAGGAAGTGAGTGCTGGATCTAGCACTTAACTGAGCACCTATTTAGTTTGGGTCAGATATATTCCCTCTGGAATATGAACCTCTGAGAGGTTCAAAGAGAAGTTGAGTGCATTACTTTAGATAGGGAACACAGTGATGAAATGATTTTAATTCAAGTCTGGACTTTTTTTTTTCTGTAGCCTTCTGCTTCAGTTAAGTGGCCCAATGAAATAATAGGGTGAAAATGCAACATAATAGGAGCATATTATCTGTCCTAGGGAGTCTGGGAAGATTCTACCCAGGACATGATACCTGAGCTGGTCTTTCTTTTTCACTAGATTAGGAAAGGATAAACGGGGCAGAGGAAACAACACTTAAAAAAAAAATACTAACCTATTCAGAACCTAAGGGGGCATATGCGGGAGGCAGACCATAAGGGCCCTCAGACTATGGAGATTTTATTTTAGAAGTGGGAAGGCACCAGATAATTACATAGGGATTTCCGGAAGATCATCTGGTAGTAGTGTAGAGGAAGAACGGAAAGGGTGAGAAGCAGAAGGCAGGAAAACGAGTCAGAGGGGGCAACTGTGATTGTTCAGATGACCATGGCAATGGAGATGGTGACAAGACTCCATTTGAAGAAGCTGTTATAAGGCAAACTCCGGCGAGTGCAGAGACTGGTTGAACTTGGTTGGTGAGATGTGGGAGTTTACGGGGATGTTGCCTGGTTTCTGATAAGAATGATTGAAAGGATGATAGTATGTGGAAAACCTGGCTACTCCAGCGTGGCAGAAATTTAGAGGATACAGAGATGAGTCCAGAATTAAGGTTAGAGGGGTAGGTTGGGACCTGTTTACAAAGCCCAAAATGGAGTCATTTGCTCCTCCCTCCCCCAGACTTCATTAGTTTCAGCGCATCCCAGAATGTCACCTTTTAATGGGCAAATCTGAAATTTCCTGACCAACACTAATAAGGCTTAACAAAGCCAATTAGATCTTCATATTTACTCAGTTGGATTTTGTTCTTTAACCAAATGGTGAAGTCTTAAATGCAACTAAGTAACTGAGATATCTTTGATAAACTACGGGCTGCACCAAATCTTGAGGAAAGGCTGAAGAAGTTAATCATTTAGTCATGTAGTACTTACCAAGTGCCCCCAAATGTGCGAAGCAAGAAGTCTTGGTGTCTGCTTAGAACCCACTGGAGGGGACAGACAAGTAGAGGTGATTGCATTGGGAATCACAAGGCATTGGAGGTCATGGATGGCTTCGAGTTAGGAAGTAAAATCCAAGCTGGACTTGAAGAATGAAGAGGAAACAGACTGAAAAAGGAGAGAGAGGAAAACAGCATTCTAGGGACAGAAAGCTGAGAAAGGCTCAGAGACAGCATCAACCATGTGCCTCCGTCATTGCTGACTCTTGGCTAAGGAGATGTAAGGAAAGAACACACTATGCCTAGGTTGAAGGAAAAAGGATAATATCTTATATATTTTTTATACTTTTATATTTATATATATTTATTTACAGCCTTGCTAACGTGCACAAGTTTGTTTTTTCTGTGAATGTGTGTTCACACATTCTCTTTGTATGTGGTTGTGCATATGCTAGAAACTTTAGAATGTGTCTGGGTGAAACAGTATGTGTTGCCAAAGTTCTAAGACACCACAGTCCTCTGATTTTCTCCAATCCCCCTTACCCAGTCCTTTACTGTGCTTTAGCCTCGTCATTCTGCTGTAGGAAAGACATTAGGGTTCAAAGCCAATGGCCGAGAAAGAATTCTTGAGATGTCTTTGGTGCAAAAAGGTGGTTTTATTAAGGCAAGGGGGAAGGACCTGTGGGCAAAAAGAGCTGCACTGGAATGGTAAGGAGTGCCCATTATATACTTTCAAGTTAGGAGGGGGTTAGGAATAGCACAAGCCTCCCGGGTATTTTGAAACAAGGTTTCCAGGATCCTGAGGGGGCCAGCTGTTGTCAGGAAAAGGTCATTTATTACTCTTTAGTGAAAACTCAGATGTGTATCAGTGAGCCATATGCTTGGAGGATGATTGCCAACATGTGGGGGGGGGGGGCAGTAGAGATTAATTCCAAAGAAAATTTTTTAAAGTAGACTTCTAGGATCCTGGGGGTCATGCTAAGATTGTCTTTTGCCCTTAGCAAAGTGTCAACATCAGGGCAGCTGAGTTCCTAGAGGAGTGTCACTCTGCCTGTTTCAAGGACATGTTAATGGGCTGTAAGTAGTAAGGAAATGTAATGATTTTTCTTCTGCCTTTGCTTCCCACATCACTTCCTCCTCTGAGCCTCCCTCAAGGTTTCATTTCCCAGGGCTTCCATCCTGGACCTCCTCACTGTCTACACCACACCCTGTGCTGAGAAGATCTTATTGAATCCTTTGACTGCAATTATTGCCAGTTGGTTATAGATGCCCAATCTTCAGCTTTAGCATTGGTCCATATTCAGAACTGTTTGCAGGCTACTTAATGGACACCAGATATCTCAAAAGCATCTTAAATTCAACATGCTCCATTTTGAACTGATTGTCTCTTTCTCCCCCCACAAGCCACCTCCTAAATATCCTTTCTCAGGTTGATGACACACTAGGTACTCTATTGTCAAAACTAGAAACCTTGGATGAATACCTTGATTCTCACCCCATCCCTTTCCATGATGTAATCAATCATGCCTATATAGGGAAGCTTCCATAAGAACCCAAAGGACAGAGTTTGGATAGCTTCTGGATTGGTGAAAAAGAAACTACATGAAACAACAACTATCTAGAAACAACATGCATGCCAGGAAAGTGGTGTACCCCCAAACTCCAGAAACAGGAGCTTCTGTCCTTGAGACCTGTCCACATCTCACACTATGGATCTCTTCACCTGTTATTCAAACACTTTAATGTCTTTAGTAGATCAGTGATGGCAAATAAACTGTCTTCTTGAGTTCTGTGAGGTGCTGTAGCAAATTAATCAAACCTAAGGAGGAGGTCCAACTTATACTTGGTATGTCAGAGCACAGGGGACAACTGGGACTTGTGACTGGGATCTGAAGGGGGTAGAGGAAGGCAGTCTTGTGGGACTGAGCCCCTAACATTCAAATCTGACACTATCTCCAGGGACTTAGAGTCAGAATTGAGTTAAATTGTAGGACACTCAGCTAGTGTCTGAGAATTTCTTGATGTGAGAAAATTACCTACACATCTGGTCACAGAATTATTTGGTGTGAGTAGTAAATGTAGGGTAGAAAGTTTTCCTGTTCACCCTCTTTGATCCATTCTCATCACAGCCCAGGATGAAGTCCACACTTCTTAACACAGCCTATAAGGTTCATCATGATCTTGCCTGACTCTTCACCACATACCTTACACTCTCTTACCTGGCTTACTACTGCTCTTCCTTTAGGTTTGTTTTATTTATTTATTTATTTATTTATTTATTTATTTATTTATTTATTTATTCATTCTTTCATTCATTCTTTCATTCATTCTTTCATTCATTCATTCAGGAGAGATACAGAGCGAGCGAGAGAGAGAGGCAGAGGGAGAAGCAGGCTCCATGCAGGGAGCCCGATGTGGGACTCGATCCCTGGTCTCCAGGATCAGGCCGTGGGCTGCAGGCGGCGCTAAACCACTGTGCCACCAGGGCTGCCCCTCTTCCTTTAGGTTTTAGTCTAGGTGTTGCCTCCTCTTGGAAGGTGCTCCTGTACTATGATTGCACGACATGCTCATATCTTAGCATTTATCTCACCATTTACTTGTCTATTTACTCTCATTAAAAAACAAAATTTAGGGGTGGGAGAGGGGGAAAAAATTACATTTTAAAGATCTTACTGGTTTTATTCACAGATTCAGAAAACAGGTAGCCTCCCATCTAGCAGATAGAAGGGAGCTCTGAAGAGCTGTACAAAATGAAAGACTTAGGGGCAGAAGAAGTGAGAACAAGGAAATTATACAGTGGATTGATGGATTAGTTGTCCTTTAGGGGATGGCAGGCTTCTATGAGGCAGATTACCTCACTACTGCTGACCAGTTGACTCTTGATCTGGTTTAAGAGTCTATTTCTGGGAGAGGCCAAAACTCTAGCAGAATCTCAGTTTGGTGATGAGCATATGCTAAGTGGGCTTGGCATAAGTGACTCTTGTTTTGGACCTGTTCTGTTTTTAACACTCTATAGGAGCAAAAGCTCTGTAAGGGTCAGGATTGTCTATCCTGTTGATTGTTATATTCCTGGATCCTAGAGCCAATCAACAAAATACCTTCTCAAAAAATGTTTGTGACACGAATGAAGGAATACTGGGTGGTTTGCAGGATAATTACCACAAGGCACCCTGGACATGATGATTCATCAGGAGTCATCAGGATCCTTTGGAGAAGGCCTGGAGGGGGAGATCACACCAGATATTACGTTATTTGTTTTACTCATTTATTCTAAAAATATCTAATGATACCTGCTATGCACCAGACACAGTGTTTGGCACTGGGAATCTAGAAGTAAATAAACTGCTCTCTGCCCTCTCTGGGTTTAAATCTTATGGAGGAGATACACAAAAATAAGCAATCATGACAAAATGGAATAATTTTTATAAGAGATAGAAACAAGTCTTGGGAAGACATAGTACAGAACATGTTTAAATCTGCCTGAGGGTCAGAGAGGGGAATTCAGTCCTAAGAGACATAGGTAAGTGTCTAGGCACAGAAGAGGAGGAAGAGCTTTGAAGGAAGAGGGATGAAGATCAAATTATTAATTTTACAATGGCCCACATGTGGAGTGTTGTGCTTCCAAGGATACAACAGCCTAGAGGTAAAATAAGGTGGCAATAACAGCCACAAGGCAGTATCTCTGTCACTCCTACCTTCGGTGGGGGGGGGGGGGGGGGGGCAAATGTGACACCCACTTACACATCCTCCAGAAAGTCATGGGGTATCTTACAAGTTCTCTGAACTTGGAGTCAACTTTGTATTTTGAAATTTTAACCGAATTTTACAAAATAATTTTTAACATAAAATAATTGTCCATGTCATTAAATCTTCAAAAACCTTATTTTGAATAGTTTTATGTTTCTATTATGTAGACAAACTCATTTATTTAAGCAATTTTTTAGTACTGAACATGTGGGCTGTTTCCAGCTTTGTGTGAATACATCACTCCATGGTGAACAGCTATGTGCAGACACGAATGCCTTGAGTTCTATTTCTTTAGAATAATTTTTGTCCTCTACTCTGTGGCACATTGTCACCTGGGAAACCTGCACAGTGCCACCCAACTTATGCATGTGAAGGAAACCATTATGAAAGTACATCTCCAGCTTCTCTTACCCTCTTTCTACTGTGGAGGGAGGGAATGGGAAGCTTAGAGGGAATGAGAGAAAATACGATCCTTCTGCCCTCTGTGAGTCCATAAATGCCACAGACCTCTCCTCCTTCATCAGCTTATACCAGGGTCCCTCTGAAAACTCAGAATAGCTTGGAGAGCAAGGGATTCTAGGAATGTGGAAACCTGAATGTGATTCCTTTTATCAACCCCACCTTATCTGCTCTACTGAGCCTAGGGCTGCTTGTGTGCAAGAGAGTCTCCAGGCTCTTCTGGAGTCCTGAGAGAGGGCATTGCTTTAGGGCTCTGTCCCTGGTGGGCAAGGGAGGTCCTAGGAGGCTGGTACAGAGGTGTCTCTAGCAAGGATATGGCCCAGTGATCTGTGGGCCCTTCAGGGAAGCAGGTGTGGGCTCTTACTGGACTCTTGCTCTGGCCAAGAATAGTTAAGGTAAACTTGAGTCTTCCTGTTCTCCTGGGGCAGGGTGTGTAAGACGAAGGCTTCAGCAGGGTATTGGCATCTTGCTTCGTTCTGCCCGGCCCATACTGGATGGAGAGACCATTTCACCTTCCAATACCCACAAAATAGCTAACAGTCAGGCCTAACCCCAACAAGCCTCACTCAGTCCTCCTTGAAGAATCAAGGGATCCATTCTTACTGGAAGTTTACTTGGCACAGCTAATTACTATGATATCAGGTTCTAGTATAGAAATTAGCATTTCCTCCAACACACTAGCCATGGTCAGCATTTCCAAGAATGTTCAAATAAGGCTAAATCCCTGAAACTACGTTGCTTCTCCTTGCAGCGTTTAGGAATTCATGCGTGCTCGGCGATGCAAGTCCTTCCAGGACTAACAAAATTCCACTTGTCTCCCTCTACCCCGGTGTGTCTCCCAGAAGGGAAAATAATTGCATTTAGTAATGATCTAGGCTGTGATTAGGTCTGTTTGTTTGTTCGTTCCCGGCTGATCTTTCTGATCTGTCCTGGTATATATTCTGGTATATATTCTGCCTCATGGGGTTTGCCAGCCCCATGCTTCTGTTTCTGTCACATGTTGATGGTCATCAGTTTTATAATGGTCTCTGTCCCACTATGTTGGCCCTCCTGATCTGCGTAATAATTGGAGCACCGTTCTATGCCTGAGGCCTTCTGAGTCATGGCCACTAGAGGGCTGCCTTGCACTTCATAATCCTTGTTCCTGAGTTTTCCAAGGGGGTCTTGTACAGAAAAAGCACCTTCTGCTTTGCAGGGGCTAGGTTGGTGCAAAAATGAGTGACCATACCTTCTAGAGATGCTTCACCTCCAGAACCACCTTTGGTCACCTTTGAGCCACAGAGTGATGACACCAAAGGATCTTAACTCTGTCCCCACCCAAAACCACTCAAAACACAAACTAGTTTTCAAAACATGGTTTGGAAACACAGTTTTAAATAAAACACCTAGGATCCATTCCCTTTCTCATCAGATTGTAATATACAAGCCCTTGTATACAAAAATCCCGGAGCTGCCACTTCCCGGGATAAACCCTGGCCCAGGCCCTAAAGACCAAAATGAGGTCTCTGGGGCTTTCTATCCAGGGAAGGGGTGGTGCCAGAGCTAGTGTGTAGTCCCAGGACTCCTATAAAAGAATATGGCCTTTCTACATGGTGCTAGAGTTTTTTGGCAGGTGAGTGAGGGCCTCACCAAACTCTGAAGGTTGAAAGAAGGGGCAAGGCAGGATTGTGTCCAAACCGCCCAGGTAAGACTGCTCAGCTGATTGAGAGGGCAGGACATGGATTGAGGTGTTAGCTGGGAATGGAAACCCCAAATTTAGACCTAAAAATTCAGCTGGAGGGGGAACATACTTAATTTGGGTCCCCTGATAGCAGAACATGTGACAGGGACGTGGGGGAAAAAAGTAGATTATGTGGAAGGTGATCTGTATTAGAAAAAATACCATGAACTTGATGTCTGATAACAAACAACAGAAATGTGTTCTCTTATAATTTATAGGGGCTAGGAGTCTGAAATCAAGGGGTTTGTGGGGCCATGCCCCCCCAGCAGGATGTTCTTTGTTCTTATAAGGACACCAGTCATATTGGATAGGGCCCACCCTAATTAATTAAAATTAATCTTAATTTTATTACCTCTGGGGAGACCCTATTTCCATGAAAGCTCATATTTACAAGTGTCAGGGCTTAGAACTTCAACATATCTTTTGGGGGGATACAATCAACCCATAGTATGATCCAAGAAGCAGAAATGAATGAAGACAAGGAAGGGAGGAATATCAATACAGTTTACAGTATTAAACTGGTTATTTCTGTTCCACTGAGAACCCTCTAAGGAACTGTGTAAAATACCCCTCAGAATTCTGAAAGACGACTGAAAGGCTTGAAAACTGGGACATATAGCCAGTTCTCCCATTGGTCAGAGAATTTCTGAGGAGGTTAACTTCTTCCTACTTGTATGCTACGTCCACAGGTGGGCTGTCTGTCCTTTCTTAGCTGGTTAAGAGAACTGGAGACAACAGGAGAGCGACATGCACGAAACTGTCCACTTAATGATTGTGTGGAAGTTGGGAGGCTGCGTGCTGTGGCACGGGGCACCGAAAGTGTCTGCAAAGGTATCCTTGCCTTGCTGAGATCTGTTCCTGCTCCACTCTGTCACTGGCTCTTTAGGGCAGTGGTCAGCTGCAAGCTCTTTTTTTAAAGAAGGGGGTTTCAACAGGAGGGTTAGTAGAATAAACTACGGTTGCCCTACTGCAGCTACTTCTAAGCAACAATTAATATTTATCATCTCCTCCCCCCCCGACCCCGCCCCGCAACCCCATCAAAGCTGGTCTGGGCTGCTCCCCCTGGGGCTGAGCCCTTGTCTGCTTTGCCATTACCAGGCTTTGTTGGCTGTGATTGCCTAGTTACCATCATCCCCAGGGCTGAAAGCACCAAGAGACACTCCGGTACACACGCTTCAGATGGATCTCTCCTGATCCCATTATGCAGCAGCATCCTTAGCTCCTCTGGACAGTCAGGGATGATTGCTCCCTTCAGTATAATAAAACTTTTTTACCTGATGGTCCACTGCCTTGAGAAGCCCAAAGTGGAAAAATCCTGTGTTAACGGTGAAAGATGTCCCCTGAGAATCAGGATCTCTAATCCAACAGAGCTGGTCACAGAAATGGGAAACAGTTTCTGTAAAGAGATCACCAGAGTGATGATAAAAGGAGCCAATCCTGTTCTCACCCCTTGGTTATGTGGCCCTGTGTATTCTGACTACTGGGGACATAAGACTATATGTGACCTGATAGTTTAATGCATATACTATATCCTGGAGGAGAGTGACCTATTCCACAGGATGTCACTTCAAAGCTGGCTCCTTAGCTAAGCCTTTAATTTAAAAGGGCATTCCCACTTTCTATCCTTTGTTTCCAGGTAATGAAGTATATAGAAAGACCATTTATTTTACAAAACCATTGTCACATACCTTTACCATAGAATACACCCTTTCAGCTGAGACTTCACTATACAGAATCCCAGGTCAACTATTATCCACTCTGTAAGCCCCTGGAGAAGCACTACAAGCATAGAAAATAAATCCATATTCCAAAAAGATTTCAGTTCCAGTAAGAACACATTGCTGCCCTCTGCAGGGTAGAAAGAGTCTGATTAATCAGTTTACCACCACTTGTTGGGACAGTCTACTCAAGGAATGACACCATGATGAGGATCCGGCCTTTGTGAGTGCAAGTTAAACATTCACCAGCAGCAATGGTAAGTCAGCGTTGGTGAGGGGGAGCCCTGGTTGGTGGGCCTGTGCAGAGCCTCCATCTCTGCCTGTCACACCTCCACTCCATTCTTGGGTCCATGCACTTATTTGGTTGAGACAGAAACCAGCAGACAAGTCATCCTGTGTACGCTTCCTCTGCAGCAGAAGCTTTCTGATGAGCATGGAACAACACTCAAAGGTCTGCATAATCCGACACCTATCCATCTTCCCATGCACCTTTTCTGCAGGCTTCCTTCTCTACTGTTCTAATCTTGCTTCATCCAGACCTCTGACCAACCAGTTGAGTTATTCTCCACTGCCCAGAGGTCCATGTACATTCTTGCCTCAGGCCATTCCCCCTTTCATGCAAAGTTGTTGGACAAATCGCCCATTAGGAGGATTAGGACTTGTTCTGAGTGGGCATGTGGTATGGCTACAATTCATTTTTTTTTTTTTTTTTTTGTACAATTGTATGAGGTCAAACATATTCCGGCCTCCATTCTTCCCATAGCAGTGTTGTGGGGAACACTCACACAAGCATGATTATGAGCTAAGAGAGCAGGTTGGTGCAACAAGGCTATAAAACAGAGTCTAAATCACGTTTTCATGCAGCTTACTTGTTGCTCTCTGGATCTGTCTGGACCCAACCTCAAATGTACTATTGTCATCATACAATGAACTGCCCACTTATGACTGGTGAACTAGTCAACACCAGTTTATGACTGCTGGCCCAGATTACAATGGGTATTTCTAGACATATAGTGTCTTGATATCCCATTATCAGGTATTAACAGGCTCTGCTTGGGCCCAGCACACAATGAGCTGCTTTTTCAAATATGAGTCAATCTGTGCTGTAGAAGGCATGGCTTAGCTCTCAAGCCTAAAAGATCTCCTATTGGAACTTTTCAAAGACTCCATACAGTGTTCTTGTCTAATAGGGACCTCTGGCACTAATGGACTGTCAGGTTATAGAACAAAGAAAAAAAAAAAAAAAGAGGGAAACTGGCACCTCCTAACACTTAACAAAACTTTTCACTGCATATATAATCTGACTCCTGCAATTGCTTTTAAAATCTCTACCATGAATTTTTAAAATAAATTTATTTTTTATTGGTGTTCAATTTGTCAACATACAGAATAACACCCAGTGCTCATCCCATCAAGTGCCCACCTCAGTGCCCACCACCCAGTCACCCCCACCCCCCACCCACCTCCCCTTCACCCCTAGTTCGTTTCCCAGAGTTAGGAGTCTTTCATGTTCTGTCTCCCTTTCTGATATTTCCCACTTATTTTTTCTACCATGAATTTTAAAAGCATTTTGGTGGTGGTGGTGGTTGGTTGGTTGGTTGGTTGGTTGGTTGGTTTTGGAGCTTAATGGTTGAACATTGACACTGATTTGCAACCAGCTATTAGCCCTGCCTGGTCTCTTGCTCAGGTTTCCAAATAGTCCACAGCAAGCATCTCCCAACCCAAGGAAAGCCATAGCTAGCAACTATGGGACCACATACCTGGGGATAAAAGGTCTGTTCCTGCCTTAAACAACAGAGTCCGGGATGTTAAGAAAGATTATCTGTCAATTTGTGTGGAATTCTTAGATCTCTATGTTCACCAACCTTGTTTGCCTATAGAAAGTCCTGAGGATTCAAAGTAGACTTAAGATTGTGTTCTTGTCCTCCTGTTACTGTGTGTTTGGGATGGAGAAGAGAGGTGGAGGTTAATGGGTGAGACTGTATTGTGGCTGTTTTAAGTGGGCCTATGAAAGTGAAGCCACACTCTGAGTGTGGGAGGGGGATGGCCCATCACATCAGTGATGCTATTCAAAGTGCCATTCACCTGGAGATAAAGCCCATCTCTCAGAACATAAATGGGTATCTTCACCTCTTGACCTTGGGCATGCAGGTGTCAGGATGGCTAGGTAAGAAGTCCTATAGGAGATTCCACCTTTTAGAATCTGCGGATGGCCAGAGGAATGGTGCATGGTCCCGCACCCTGCATTTGTGTATTTCATGTGATGGCTTGGTTTATTTTCCTGTTGTTTTTCCTCTAAAATTAATGAAGTCTTTAAAGATCTAGCCTGTTCGAGCTACACTAAGAAAATAAAGGGATTGTGTCTACCAGGGCTAGAGTGTTCAAGGTGAGCATTGCCTTTCAGGGTAACAATGGGAATAGAACAATTTTCTCTTCTGAGAAAATGTGGGCCTTAGGGGCAGAGAGTAGTGTGTACATTTTCTGGCCAGCAGTGCTTTTTTCCAGAGTCTTACATTACAGGGTACAGAACTTGTAGTTGGAGGGGTTTTTTCCCTTTAGAGCCTTCCACCTCTATTACAACGGAGGACTTTTCTTTCCAGGGTTTATTCTCCAGGGACATAGACTCCCAGGTCCTGTTCCTCATTTTGCCGTAGTGACTCTTGGTCCTGAATCCCAGTTTTAGATTTCTCCCTTGCTTGTTTGCTTTCCCAGAGACATGCTAGCCAGTCTGACCTTGCATGGCTGAGGGGTTCCACCTGGCTATAGGGTAGCTAAGACCCTAGTTCCAGGACCACTGTCTACAGCCAATCTCCTCCTATTTGGGAAGTCTAGAGAGCCCTCCCTAATATGCCCAAGGATTTCCAAGAAGGGAAAGTTCTCCTGATCTCCTTTGCATTCCTGCTCCTAACTTAATCCTCAGTCTCCAACCAGCTGCTCCACTTGCCATCCTCCAGCTTTTCTTTGTTCCGTGTGTGGACCATGCTTGGCCTTCCGTGGTCCCCAAGCATCATTCCAACAAGGTGGCAGTACACGCAAATCAGACTTCTGAAGATTTGGGGCGAATAGAACAGATCGGTAGAGCAGGAGGCAACTTAAAATAGCATAGTAGATACCTTTGTTCCTCGAGTTCCTTGCTCAGCCCTGACTAGAAGTTTCTCACCAGCTCTTTTCCTTCTCAGACTCCAGCCCTCTGCCACTTCACCTACTCTTCCTACCCAGCCTTCCTCTTGTACTTTCTCTCCCAGCTCCAGCCATATTCTTACCCCCCATCAGTTAGCCACTAGAGGACAATGCCTTCCCTTCCTGTTGCTTTACCATGCAGAACATTCAAGTTTCCTTGTCGTAGCTCTTCCGTGTAAACTAAATGGGAGCCTTCCTCTCACAGCCAAAAGGCCCATCATTCAGCTTTCAAGGAAAAAGAACCAGCTCCTCTGAGATGAAGTCTGCCTGTCTGGTTATCTATAGTGTAAAGGAACAACCGTTTCTGTGTCCCCACAGATTTTCTAGGTCAGATCAGGGCACTCACAGATGTCTTGTCTCTCCTCCATAATGTTTGGGGCCTCAAGCATCTGGACATGACTTGAAGGGCTAGGGTCTGCCAAAGGCTTCTTTCTTATATGTCTGGTGCTTGGGTGACATGAAGGCTGAGCTCAGCTGGGACCATCAACTGAAGCATCTAGGTATGACCTTTCCTTTAGGTTAGGCTTCCTCGCAGCACAGTGGCCACATGGTTGTCAGACTTCTTATATAGTGTCCCTTCCAATAAACTGAGAGACCCTTTATTACTTCACCTTAGAAGTCACATACCATACAGATTCACAGTGAGGTAACAGACCTTACTTCTCAATAAGAGGAATCCCAAAGGTTCAGCAACCCTGCTTTAAATATGCCACAGTCTCCCTCCCACAGAATGCTGACACATGGGTCCTGCCATTGATAAGGATCAAGGGTCCTTTCTCTGGAGCTTTGGTAGTCTCCTTCAGAGAGCATCCCAGAATGTCTGGGATGTAGCTTTTCTACAGTTCAGCCCTGGTTCAGGACACCTGGCTTTGGGCTTCTTCTTTATACATTTAGGGGTGTCAGGATTTGGAGGTGAGGATCTGGGAGTCCCGCATACCTGCTATTGGCTCTTAGAGCTATAGAACTCTTGTTTTGTGCCAACCACCTGGTTCTCTGATGATGTAGAATATGTGTTTATTATTATTGCCTCCAGTGGCCTCACCAAGGCAGGCTGCAGGGGCCCAGCAGCCAGTGCCCCCTGTCATCCTCAGGGGATCCCTATGACTGGCTCTGAGCTAGCATGGCTTAGAGTGGGATGATGCTGCTGGAGCAGGACCTCTCTTTTTGAGGGAGTACCCTTAATTCTGTTGCCCTTCCATTAGTCCTTTGGAGAAAGAACACCCTTGGACACTTGTCTAATAACATATGGGTCAGGAGCTGTGGCTGCTGGTTCTGCAGCATCTGTGGGAGGCCCCACAAACTCCACACATTCTCCAGATAGGGGCATCCTCCACTCACCTTTACCCAAACAATGAAATAAGGCTCCACACACTTGTAATGAGTTGCTTCTGGAGTCCCAATCCACCACTCCCGAGATCATGAATATGCCAAGAGTCTCACCATCCAGATGTGGTTCAGAAGTAGTGGTTCCCTTTGGGAGTCAGTTCATGCATGTCAGTCTATAAGCCTCACAAGGAAGTGACAGTGTCTGCTTCCTGTTTATAGCATTTTGCTGAGGACCCGATCCTTGGTAAATACTGGTTAATGATGCATTTGCACAACTCTGAGGGCCAGGGGAAACCATGGCTTACGAGATGACTGTTGCCCAGGGTGGCAAACTCCAAAGCTGCAGGGACCAGTTATGTAAGTAAAAGAAGGTGGCTGGCAGGGTCTGAGGCCCGTAGGAGAACACATGCTGCCTGTAAGGAGAGCAGCCACTTCTCGGCTCTGTGCCTGCTGCGCTGAAGGCAGGTACAAGGGTTTCCAGATTTTCTTAGTTTTCAAAAGAGGACAAAAAGTCTAATCTATTAACTCTCTCCTTTAAGTGTTGCCAACTTAGTCAATGAAAACAAACCAAACCACAATTGCGGGCTGGATGCAACAGGTGTGCTGCCATTTGCAAGCCTGTAACCAACCTACAGTCACAGAAAGTCTGGCTTCACCCGGTTGCCCCTGATCCTTGGATTAGGGTAGCTCAAAGGCTATTGCCCTATGCTCCCCCCTATGCTCTTCCCTTCCTATGCTGGCACCTCCCGCCTGCCCCTGGTCTCCAGCCTCCCCTACAACAGCTGCCCTGAAAGGTCCTTCTTAGGCTTCCACGACCTCTGCAAGAAGATTATACCTGTAAATCCCCGCAGCCAGCAGCCCAGAGTGGGGGAAGGGAAGGCAAGGAGGGGCCAGCCCTCCCTCCCTCCGCACCTCTCAGCCTCTCTCCCCAGGGCCTTCCCCGGGCCACCCTCTGCCAGGTACAGATGACGAAAACACGCTCCGCTAGTTGAGCCAACACAGCTGGATTTTTTCCAAAGTAATTTTAGTAGGAACAAAGGGAAAGCACAAGGAAAATAAACTGAGATGGCCTAGAAATGGGAGTGTTTTCAGAGCTTGGTCCTCCCAACCCCAGGGCGCCACTACATGCTAGATGGTGGGGCCAAGGGAACTCGGCGAGGGACTAGGGAAGGGGAGTGGGTTTTCACTTGGGTAACGGGGGCTGAGTCTCGACACCTTCAGAAGAGGGGGGCAAAGGTAAAGGCCGTAAGCGCTAGGGGGAAAGGGGCTGGCAGACGGCGGAAGTCCTCAAAATTCCGGGGGTGGGTATTCCCATTCCTGAGGGGGGGGGTAATTTAAGTGGAAAATTGGAGGGAGTGAATGGAGGAGACTCCAGGCCAGGAAGGAGGAGGCGTCTGTGCAGCGGGGGGCTGAGTCCGGCGAGAGAAGGGACGGCCTCTTAGCAGTCCCTGTCCCGGGAAGGTTTGAAAGCAGCGGTGCCCTAGTGACGCCGGAAAAGATGGAGCAGTTGCCATGGCGACGCGGAGCACACATCGGAAATAAATAAATAAGCCGTCCCGGCTGCCGCAGCCGCGCCCCCGCGGGACTGGAGCGCGGGGGAGGGGGCCCCGCGGGCCCGGGTCCCCGCAGCCCGCGCGTCCCCGCCATTGGCAGAGCCGGAGGGGGGTCACCCCCCGGGGGGGCGAATGGTACAGTCCTGCGCCCGCGCCCCGGCCTGGCCCGCAGCGAGCGAGGAGCGCCGAGCCCACCGCAGCCGCCGCGGGGCCGGGAGCCGAACCCGGAGCCGGTGATGGAGGGAGTCAGCAGCCACCGGACCCTGTCCTACAGCCGCTGGAGCTACGACAGGTAGGGCAGCCGCCTGCAGGGTGGGCTCCCCGCGCCCGCCCCCGCGCCCGCCCCCGCGCGCACCCGGCGCGAGCAGCGGCTCCGGCTGGGAGCCCGGCGGTCCGCGCCCCGACCCCGGGCGGCCCCCGCGCCGCCCCCCGCCCCCCGCCGCGTCCCGGGAGCAGAGGGGAGGGGAGCCGGAGCCGGAGCCGGAGCCGAGCGGCGGGGGTCCTCACACCCGCGGGGCAGAGCCGGCCGAGGAGGGCCCCGGGCCCCGCGAGCTGCCTCCCGCCCCCCCGGCCCAGTCCAGCCCCCGCCCCCGCCCTCGCCCTGCGGTGGCCCCGGCGCCGCGGCCGCACGAGGGAGCGTGGAGGGGCTGGGGGCGGGCCGCGCAGGGGGGCGGGCAGGGCGCCCCGCGGCGGGGGCAGGCGAGGGCGGCAGGCGAGGGGGCCCGGCGGGGCGGCCCGCGGGGACCCGGAGCGGCTGGCGGCGTGGGCGGCGGGGCGGAGGGGGCGGGGCGGCGGGGCGGAGGGGCCCCGGGGCGGAGGGGGCGGCGGGGCTCGGGCGGCGTGGGCGGCGGGGCTCCGGGGCGGAGGGGCTCCGGGGCGCCGCGCTCCCCACGCACGCGTCCTGCGGGGAGGAATCATCCTTCCCGGTGAAGTGAGAAAACGAGGACAACGGAGTGAGTTGGTCATCAAGCAGAGATTTATTCTGAGATTTTTGTCCTTTCTACCTATTTTTGGTGTGTGTTAAATGTCATCTCGCTTTTTGAAGTGAAACCACAGTGATGGTAGTAGATAGGTTGTTGTTGTTGTTGTTTTCAAAGTTCATTACCCCATGAGGATCCCTGGAGTTAAATTTTCTGATCCGTGGCCCTAAATGGTGAGGACCGGAGGAGAAACTTGATGAACTGGGCTGCTCTCAGCTCCCTCAAGTCCTGCTTCTGGCGCTCTCCTTCCCTCCACTCTGCTAAATACCTTCCTGCCGCTCTGACAACAGGTCTTCGGAGATTAAGAGGAACAGGTGGCCCTCCTGCCCCAGCTGCATCCCCCTAGGACCCTATTAACTCTCCTCCAACTGATCCCATCTTTCTCCCTTTTCACCTTTCCCCTTACTGTTGATCTTTCAGCCTGTAAACCTATACTGGCTTGTCAAGGCGAGTGCAACTGGTCCATGACTTTCTTTGCTTTCAAGGCCTTCTTTGTGGGGATAATGTGGTCTGCATTGGTTGATTTTGTTCCCTCCTGAACCCCGCGCTGCACAATCCTAGCCATCTGGTTGCTGTCCACCCTCCAATTCCAGGGAAGGGGCCCTTCTGAAAAGTAGTGTTTCCTATGGAGGGGAACTCTAAAATGATCAGAGTATGAAACTTAAAATTACAAACCCTCCAAGCTTGTGTTCAGATCCCAAACCACACATTCATTCACTTATTCAACAAATATGTATTTACTGCAATCTATGTGTGGGGCCTTGAATATAAGGAGAGAAGAAGACATAATTCCTTCCCCCCCAGATGAGTTCACAGTCTACATTCTAGTAGAAACCAGTGGTAGCATATGCCAAAGGCCTAATACATATATAGGAAGAAAATTTCAAATTGAGGTAATTCTGTGTAGTAACTAAACTTTTTTTCCTGCAAAAACAAATAAAAACAGCAAGACTCTGGAATCAGCCTGGGTTCAAATCCTGACTCCACCTAGCTCACCTGGAACAGGTTACTTTCCCTCTCTAGGCCTCAGTTTTTTTCTGTGAAATGGGAGAAAATAATCCCGTTTATTATTTGGGATAATAATAAATTATTTATTATGAGGATTAGAAAAGATAATTTTCTAATAAATGGTACCTATTGCTGTTTTATTCATAAATATTGTAAATGTCTCAGAACAGAGGGGCTGAGTTTGTAAATCATTGTTCTCTTTTTTAGACTCCTAAAGAAAGCCCTTTCCTGGGGTTCTGTCCTCAGCATGCTTTTCTTCTTACCCTGACAGTCTCAACACCTGGGAAGCCATGGAAAGAAAGTCACTTTCCTGGCCTGTGTCCAAACTAACTGAATCCATATCTCCAGACGTGGAACTCTGGAGTCAAGATTTGTGTAAACCTTCCCAGATGATTTGGATATGGCTGGTTTGGCTTTTCCTCTGGAAACCTTGATCTATATGACCTACCCCCACTCTCCAGTTAGTACTTAGTTTTTAAAGGTTTTAAAGAATTGAATTATTTAAAAATTGCACAGTTTAATAAACTGTTAAAAATACTATATAAGCAGCACATGTATGTAGTACCCGGGTATTAAAAGTGAATTCTGTGATCATGCTGCCACCATCCCCATCCGCAGCTCCTAGAAGCAAACTGCCTCATCAACAGTTAACACTTTCTGACTCTGTTCTCTGGCTTCTGCCCCCACCACATCTTAGAAGCCAGGAAACTGCTCTCCTTCACATTCCCATAGAAGGTGACCTCTCTGCATTATATAATCTGTTCTTTTCATTTGTTTCCCCCTTTGCTTCTCAGGCACATATATATCAGTTATCTATTTGTGTGTGACAAATTACTCTTAAATTTAGTGTCTTAAAATAATCTAGTTAGTGCAAGATTCTGTGGATCAGCGATTTGGGCTGGGCTCAGCTGGGCAGCTTTTGTGGTCTGACCTAGGCATGGCTTTTCTTGGCTGCATTTGCTTCCATGTGTGGTGCCTCAGCTATCTAGAGCCTCTTTCCTGAGAGGTCAAGAGAGAGAAATGGTCTCTCATCTTCCAGCAGGCTAGCCCGGGTTTGTTCACATGCTGGTAGAAGA
This sequence comes from Canis lupus baileyi, assembly GCF_048164855.1. Lineage (NCBI taxonomy): Eukaryota > Metazoa > Chordata > Mammalia > Carnivora > Canidae > Canis > Canis lupus. The sequence goes on along the minus strand of NC_132860.1, from coordinate 19,265,400 downwards.
TTCCCAGTGAGAAAGCAGAAACTACAAAGCCCCTTGAAGCCTAGGTTTGGGACATGCACATCACTCTGCCACATGGTATTGGTCAAAGACAGTCAGAATGTCAGCCCACGTTCAGGAGAGAGGAATAAGCTTCACTTCTTGAAGGGATGAGCTGTAAAGAATTTGTGGCCATGTTTTACAATCTACCACGATATGAGACCTACATTTCTCTAATTGCTGATTCCTCTTGGTCCTCACTGCCCCAATGTGAGCACACGCCAAAGCTCCCCTCTCTTCCCTTCTATCCTATTCCATTCTATTCTTGGGTTACACCCTAGTCCCAAGTTATCACCTCAGTGCTTTTAACATAGCAATTCATATCTTCAACTCCAATCTTTTTGCTAAGCCCTAACCACACATCTCTAAATGCCTGTAGACCTCTCCATGTAGATATTCTAAAACCCCTAATTCAGTGTATTCAAAGCCAGACCCTTCGCTGATAACTCTGTTTTCTCTATTCAGCATCCTTCTAGTCAAACGAACTCAAAACTTTGACAGTTTCCTTGAACTCTCAAAGTCTAACCATTTCATCTGTCCATTCTTGTCTATATCACTGAGTTTTATGAAGATAAAATAAACCAATATATGAAAAATGATCAGTAATGTACCATCAAGTCCATCTGTCCTCAAGAGCTTGGCACTTGGTTAACGTTCTTGCCTCCATTCAAGCTCCAGTCATCTATCCCAGAGATTTCAGGGCTTAGTAAGTTACCAACTAGAATGGACCTTCCCATTCTAGAAAATTCTCTTTAGTTATTCACAGGATACATTCTTAGATGTTGCCCCCTGAGATTGCCTTACTTTTGATACCTTACACACTAATATCCCAGTCTCTGGCCTCCTGCACCTCCCTCATACATCCTTCCCACCATATTATTGAACCATCCAGTGCCTTGGTGTCTGCATTTTCTCCTGCCAGCCTTTTCCTGACCTCTCTTCTTCCTTTCCCAGCCCAGACCACATGGATGATTATCTGACTTACACTACCATCACTTTCTGTTTTCTTGCACATGCTCACCACAATTCCAGCCCTGGGTGAACCAGCATTAGAATCCCCACCTCCTTTGTCGTCATGGTGTCAGAACACTACACAAAAAGTACACAACCCTCCTGATTTGTCACCACATTGGGGGGCTTCCTCTTCAGCTGTGCTATCAACAGTCTTCCCCTTCTCTCTGCTAAGAAGCTTTACTCCCATTCCCCACAGAGGCTCTTCTGCATCATACTCAAGGCCCCTCTTACTTGACCCTACTCCATACCCCCAAAGCCTAAGCAGATAATTGTGTCTCCTGTTCCTTTGAGAAAAACTGATCACACTGGGCATGACCTTCTGCAACTTCCTGACTCCAAAATCACTGCCATGCCACCTCAGTCACTTGCTTTGGGGAGTCCAATTCTTTCTTATAATAAATAATTCCATGATAAACATCCTTATATGCATAATATTCTTCCCTCATCTCTGGTTATCTGATTAGAATGAACTCCTTGAAGAGGGGTTGCTGGTTTTTTTTTTTTTGAGGGGTTGCTGGTTTCACATTTGGGTGATTGTGGCCATATGATCATCCAGAAGAAGTGGATTGATGTGTATTCACAGTCTGAGGCTCTACCTGCATGGTTTCATGGTGATCTCTTTGGAGCCTGGCCCCCCAGACTCTGAGACAATGATGTACATAAGTGCTTGCAACTTGGATTTTGGAAGACACAGTGGCTTGACATTGAAGCCCAGCTCCCTAGTAATTAGTTTTGTGACTTTTGATAAGGAACTTAACATCTACCTGCAGAAAGATAGTAAGAATGGTAGCTGCCTTTGAAGGTGGTCCGTTCACTCAAAATGTATTTTTTGAGCACCTTCTTCTGTATGCTCCACAACGTTATAGGCAGAGCAGCAAACAAGACAACTCTCTAGTCCCACGACTCTTAACTGTCTACTCAGGGGGGATAGACACAGAAATGTGCATATATGCCATTGCTAGTGACTTATATGCTAAATGCAAAGAAGAAAAATAGAGCTGAGCAAAATGGAGAGATTCTGATGGCGTGGAGTTGGGGTGGGGGTGAATATGTTGTATTATATTGTCTGGTTGGGGAAACCCTTTCTGATAAGGTGATATTTCAGTAAGGGAGTGAGTGTTCCATGGAAGGGGAACAGCAAGTGGAAAGATCCTAAGGTAGGAGTGTGCTTAAGTGTATTTCAGTACAGCAAGGAGGCCAGTGTGTCCTCGTGTCCCTTTATAATACTTATAATACTTCCTTCCTGCTCCTCTGCCAACCCCTACTCTCCTCCTATCCTCAGGGAACCACTGATCTGATTTGTTTGCATATCCTAGAATTTTATATAATTGGAATCATTCAGTGTGTTCTCTCTCTCTCTCTCTCTCGCGCGCGCGCTTTTTTTTTTTTTTTTTTTGGTCTGACTTCTTGCATGCAGCCACAGTTATTTTTATATTTCTCCATGTTGTTGCATGACTCTGTTCATTTCTTTTTATTGCTAAGTAGTATTCCATTATGTGGAGATACCATACTTTATCCATTTTTCTATTTATGGGCACTTCAGTAGTTTCCACGTTTTGATTATCACAAATACAACTATTATGATTGTTTTATGTACAGGTCTTTGTATGGACATATGTTTTTATTTCTCTTGGATAAATACCTACAAGTGGGATGGCTAGATCACCTGGTAGGCATACATGGGGGGCTTTTTGGTAGGTATACATTTAACTTTTTAAAAAACTGCAACTTTTCCAAAGTGGTTACACCATTTTACATTCCCCTGAGCAGTGTATGAGACTTCCAATTCCTCTATATCCCTGGCACAGACTATGGTCAGTCTTCTAAATTTTGGCTATCTAATAGGTATGTAATAGTGGGTCATTGTGAGTTTATTTGCATTTCCTTAATGATTAATGATATTGAGCATCATTCCATGTGCTTATTTGCCACCCATGCATCTTTTTTGGGGGAAATATCTGTTAAAATCTTTTCCTCATTTGTTATTGGGTAATTTGTGTCCTTACTACGGAGCTTTGAGAATTCTTTGCATATTCTAGATGCACGTCCTTTATCAGACATGTGACTTGCAAATATTTTCTCCAAGTCTGTGGTTTTCTTTCCAGTCTCATATATTTTGAAGAGCAGAAGTTTTGCTTTCAATGCAGCCCAATTTGCCGATATGTTCTCTTATGGACTGTGCTTCTAGTGTCTTATCTAAGAAATCATGGCCTAACTCAAGGCAACAAAGGTTTTCTCTTAGGAATTTCCTAATTTCAGGCTTAACATTTTAGGTCTGCACTTCATTTTTAGTTAACTTTTGTATGTAGAATGAGGTTCATTTCTTTTTATTATTTTTTTAATTTGAGAGAGAGAAGGTTCATTTTTTAAAAATGTCTAATTGTTCAAGCACCATTTGTTGAAAGGACTTTACTTTTTTTTGCACTTTTATCAAAAACCAATTGTCATTGTATTTATATCTATACTCTCTATTCTGTTCCATTGATCTATTTGCCTTTCTTGTTGCCAATACCACACAATCTGGTTGACTATAGCTTTGTAAAGCGTCTTGAAACCAGGTAGTTTAGGATCTTCAACTTTGTTGTTGCTGAAGACCCATTTATTACTCTAGAGTTGTGATGATCTCTTTGCAGTTATTGCAGTGTTTATGGCCCTGCCCAGGGCCCATCCCCAATCCTCAAGCTACTTGGGAAGTAAAGTCAAAAGGTTACTTGATGAGTGTGGAATCCAAGCAAAATCAAAGGAATGACGGGGAGAGGCTCTTTCACCCAAGCCCTGGAGAAACCAGGATGGTCTTCTTCAAAGCTGTTGGGCTTTTCCGGGTCCCTGTTAATTTTACATTCCTTTTACAAAGAGATTTTCAAGCTCTGCAAAAACAAACTAAACAAAAGCATGCTGGGATCTTGATTAGGACTGTGTTGAATCTACAGATCAATTTGGGGAGAGTTAACTCTTGGTCATATTGGGCTTTCCAACCTATAAATGTGATATATCTTTCTGATTATTTAGATCCTCTCTCATTTCTCTCAGACATGTCTTATAGTTTTCAGAGTATACGTCTTTCACCTCTTCTATAAGATTTATCCTGAAGTATTGCATAGTTTTCAGTGATACTGTAAATGATATATTTTTTATTCAGTTCTCAAGAATTAATTGTCAATGTATAACAGTCAGGCTTTTTTAAATTGTAGCAGTGTATATAGAATAAAAACTATAGAACATAGCAGTATATATAAACATAAAATTTTAAATTAGCCATTTCCTTGATTTCTAAGTGTACATACAGCTCAGTGGCCTCAAGTATATTCACAGTGTTGCATAGCCATCACCACTATTTCCAAATCTTGTTCATCACTCCACACAAAAACTTTGCACTTAGTAAGAAGTAACTCTTCATTGACCCCTCTCTCTAGGCCCTGGTAACCTCTAATTTCCTTTCTGTCTTCATGATGTTGCCTATTCTAGATATTACATACAAATGGAATCACATGGTATTTTTCCTTTCATGTCTGACCACTTCACTTAGCACAATGTCTTCCAGGTTTTTGCATGTTGTAGTGTACATGCGTCCATCATTCTCCTTTTGACACAATAATGCTGCGCTGTATGCATGTACCACATGTTTCTCTGTTACTCTGTTGATGTAACAACATCATGATGTAATTTGGGCGGGTTTTGCCTTTTGGCTATTGTGAAAATGCCGCTGCCAACACTGACGTACAGGTATCTGCTTCAGTCCCTGTTTCCAATTGTTTTGTGCATATAATAGGAGAGAAATTGCTGCACCGGGCAGCCTGGGTGGCTCCGTGGTTTAGCGCCGCCTTCAGCCCAGGGCCTGATCCTGGAGACCTGAGAACCACAGGATCAAGTCCCACGTCGGGCTCCCTGCACGGGGCCTGCTTCTCCCTCTGCCTGTGTCTCTGCCTCTCTCTCTCTCTCTCTCTCTCTGTGTCTCTCATGAATAAATAAATAAAATCTTAAAAAAAAAAAAAAAAGAAAGAAATTGCTGCACCATATACGGATTCCCTGTTTAGCTTTTTGAGGACCCCGTCCCTCCCGGAGCTGTTTTTCACAGCAACTGCACCATTTTATATTTCCAGCAGTGCATGAGGTTCCCATTTCTCTACATCCTCGTCGACACTTGTTGTTTTCTGGTTTTAAGTCATCCTGGGATGGGTGAAAGGGTTTCTTACTGTGGTTTTGGTTTACATCTCCCTAATGAATAATGTTGAGCATCTCTTTTCATGTGCTTCCTGGCCATTCGTTTATCTTCTTTGCAGAAATGTCCATTCAAGTCCTTTGCTTGTGTCTTTTGTTTGTCTTTAAATAAGATTTTATTGAAGTATTTAACCTGCATATGAAAAAGTGTACAAGTCATAAGTGAAGAGTTTGATGAGTTTTCACAAAGTGAATATGCTCTTGTAATCAGAACCCCTCCTATCGATGCCCTCTCACACAAGGACTACCACCATCCTGACTTCCATTATGCTGATTTCTAACTGGAGAGATTAGTTTTGCCAATTTTTAACTTAATTTAACAGTACAAGGGTTACTCTTCTGTGTTTTTCTTATTTAGTTTAACAGTGGAGTCATCTGTGTTTTTGCATGAAATTGCAGTTTGTTCACTCTCATTGCTGTGTAGTATTCTGTATGGAGTTACCATAACTCATCCATTCCACTGTGATGGGCACTTGAGATGTTTCCTGGCTTCGGTTATTATTAACACTGGACATTTTAATGCATGTCTTTTGGTTGGTCTTTCTTGGTGGTTGATTTTTTTCAGCTTTATTGAGATATAATTGACACATAGAAATTATATGTATTTAAGGAGTACAACTTGATGTTTTGTTTTGTTTCAACTTGATGTTTTGATATGTGTATACATTGTGAAATGATGACCACAATCAAGCTAATTAACATACCCATCACCTCACGTACTTGCCGTTTTCTTTCTTTTCTTTTCTTTTCCTTTTCTTTTCTTTTCTTTTTTTTTCTTCTTTTCTTTTTTTTCTTCTTTCCTGTGTATGTGTGTATGTGTTTTTTTTCTTCTTTTCTTTTTTTTCTTCTTTCCTGTGTATGTGTGTATGTGTGTGTGATGAGAAAACTTAAGATGTATCCTCATAGCAAATTTCAAGGATACAATACAGTATTGTTGACTACAGTCTCCATGCCATACATCTGATCTCTAGAACTCATTCATCTTGCATGACTGACACTTTGTACCCTCTAACCAGTATCTCCCCATTTTCCACATCTGCCCAGCCCCTGGCAACCACAATTCTACTCCTCACTTCTGTGACTTTGACTATTTTAGATTCCACATAAAGTGAGATCGTGCAGTATTTGTCTTTCTGTGTCTGATATATTTCATGTAGCATCATGTCCTCCAGGTTCATCTCTGTGGTCCCAAATGGTGACTTCCGTATTTTTTTCAGGCTGAATACTGTTTCATCATGCATATATACCATATTTTCTTCATCCATTCCTTTGTCAATGGATATTTAAGTTGTTTCCATATCTTGGCAATTGTGAATAATGCTGCAGTGAGCATGGGAGTGGAAATATTCCTTTGAGATCCAGATTTCATTTCCTTTGGAAATATACACTGAAGCGAGATTGCTAGATCATATGGTAGTTCTAGCTCTATTTTTAATTTTTTGAGAAATCTATAATGTTTTCCATAGCAGTTGCACCAATTTATCATCCCACCAACAGTGAACGAAGATTCACTTTCTCGATAATGCCCTTTGAAGCACAAGCTTCTAATTTGGAGGAAGTTCAATTTGTCTATTTTTTTTTTTTTTTGCTTATGCTTTTGGTGTCGTATTCACAAATTCATTGCCAAATCCATAGTTGTGACAATTTACCATTTTCTTCTAAGTTGTTTTACAGCATATATTTAGGCCATTGTTCCATTTTGAGTTCATTTTTGTGTGAGCTGTGGGTCCAACTCCATTCCTTAGCTTGTGGAAATCCAGTATCCAGTTGTCTCAGCACCATTTGTTAAAGACACTATACAAGGGACTTAGCACTCTTGTCAAAAATCAGCTGGCCATAGATGTATGAACTTATTTCTGGGCTCTCAGTTGGTCTGTATATCTATCCTTATACCAGTATACCTCACTGTTTGGATTACTACAGCTTTGTAATGTGTTGTTTTAGGTTTTTGTTTTTGTTTTTGTTTTGTTTGTGTGTGTGTGTGTGTGTGTGTGTGAGAGAGAGCATGGTCCAGGAGGGGCTGAGGGAGAGGAAGAGAGAGAATCCCAAGCAGGCTTCATGCTCAGTGTGGAGCCTGACACAGGGTTGAACAGGGGGCTCGATCTCCTGACCCTGAGATAATGACTCTGAGATCATGACCTGAGCCAAAACCAAGAGTCAGACACTTAGTGGACTGTACCACCCAGGTGCTCCTATAGTAAGTTTTGAATATGAAAGAAGGGCAAGGAAGCAAGATGTGACCTGTACTAAACATATCTAGGGAGGACTGGGACTCCCAAGAGACTGGGTCGCTGAGATGCCACAAAGGGGGCAGTAGAAAGAGCTTGAGCTTTGTTATTAGACAGAGCTAGTTCATATCCTAGCTCCACTTCTTACTAGCTGTGTAAATGTAGCACAGGGTGGGAAAAATCTTTACCTTTTTTTAAAGATTTTATTTGTTCATGATAGAGAGAGGGAGGCAGAGACATAGGCAGAGGGAGAAGCAGGCTCCCTGTGCGGAGCCCGATGCAAGACTCAATCCCAGGACCCCGGGATCATGACCCGAGCCAAAGGCAAACACTCAACCACTGAGCCACCCAGGTGCCGCAAAAATCTTTATTGTTTTGGTGGATTATAAAAATCATGTGTGCCACTTACAGATCTAAAAGAAGCAATGTCTAAACAGTTTAGAAGTGTATCAAGTAGATAGTTTCTTAATATAATTTAGTCTCCGTTTCCCCATCTGTAAAATGGGGTAATGATTTCCTTACAGTGAAAGGTCCTTGTGAGAATTGAATTGTGTATGCTTTCAAGTAGGCTGTGAATTAGAAACAGACCATGTGCATATCCACTATAGGATTAGGTTAAGTGCAGTTCCTAATTTAATTGGTCTGGGGCTCATTGGTGACCAGGGACCCACACTGGCCAGGAGTCTCTACAGCACATCCTGGTGCAAGTTTCCTTTGGGCCCTTGGTTCCCACACAGGGCATGTAGTGCTGACAATACTCTCTGCAAAGGTAGGTTTCTGCAAAGTTGAGAAAGTAGCCAAATTCTTATAGTCTAGCCCTTTGTCCTTAGGGCTCACTTCACCATCCCCAAAGTACTTGACATTAACAAAACATGTGCTTCGGTTTTCAAAATATAGGCTCTCTTGTCACAAGAAAAACATTTTTAGGCTTTTCTGGTTGTTAAATCCAACTTGGTGCCAGCAAAGCCACCTACTTTTGGCCAGGGTGGGGCTAGAGTGGAAAGGGAAGCGAGTCAGTGTCTGGCTGTCCCCAAACAATGGCTCTGGATTCTGTTCCCTAATGTTCCAGAAGGCTGTTCCTTCACAGTATTCAAATCACTTGCACAGTGCATGTGTGACCTTGAGAAAGCTACTTAACTGCCTTGAGCCTCCGTGGCCTCGTCACTAAAATGGATGTAATAGTACCTGCAGGAAATAGTACCAATATTGTAAGGATTCAGTGACTTAAGATTTGTAAGGCTTAATAAATATAGAGTGCTTGAGACAGAACCTGGCACATGGGGAGTGGTGAGTGCTATTTATGTGCTGGCTGTTTTTATTATGAGCTGGAACAGAGCAAGGCTCCTCTACTAATATTAGGACTTTTCTATCCAGTTGAATCTGAAAGTTAGATCACTCTTAGAACAACAGGGAAAGGTTCAGTGGCCCAGGTAGGCCCTGCCCCAAGGTAGAGCTGTGTGAGGAGAGTGGGCAGGTGAGGGGAAGAGGCTGAGGCACCTAGGCAGGTAGTCCAGGGACTGAAGAAACATGGTTGATGAAGACCTGGCAGGTACCAGTTGGGACCATTTGGGTGAGAGTGGCACAATTGCAGGACCTCCAGGCTAGGGATGAAAAGCAGGGTCAGTTGGGAACTTGGGGACTGGGGAACTTAGCCAATGCCTGTAACATGGGTGACAAGGTTCAACCTTCTCCAGAGGGCCAGGTATTTAGCCCCACTGAACAATTCACGAGCACATCAGGACACTGAACAGATTGTTCTCTTAGGACTTGGACTCAAGTCACAACTGTTAAGAGATCACATAGAGGGAGCCATGGGATGCGCCAGCTAACTCTAGTCCCTACTGCTAGTGGGTCAGAACCAACAGAGAAGCTGGGAGACACTGGGCAGTAATGGGGCAGACCAGGCCTGGGTGCAGCCAGACTGACCACTGTGGCACGTAAGTTCACAAGCAGCTTATTCTGCTATAGAGGTGATGCTTTTTACTGGATTTTATGAAGTAGGGAGATATGTTGGAAAGAGCACTGTGAGGGGAGTTCAGAACCCAGGATTCTATCCTGGCTACTCCACTAATTCCCATTCTGGCTCTGGGCAGAGTCACTTGGCTCTCTGGGCCTGTTTCCCCTGAAGTTGAAGAGGCTAGACCCCAAGCACTCTTGGGGTTCTGGTGTTTGGTTGAGTACCTGACCCCTAGCCTTGGCATGTGTACTGTGATTGGAAAGGCCAGCATGGATGAATGAGAATGGAGCAGGCTGGAATTGACGGTCCTGACCATGGCAGTGCCAGCCTCAGGGTTGCTGGCAGGGGAGCCTGGGGTGGACACCGAAGACAAGTGATTGGAGGTCCTGCCTTGTTCCAGAGCTTTGGGAACAGAGCTACTTTTCTTTTGATGGATTTATGGCAGTATTGGACCAAAATGACTGTACTGAAAGTGATGGTACAGGGTCAGTGGAGTAATAGCTCTGGGGGAGGGTGGTATGTGAGGGGTGGTTTGTCTCTCATGCAGTTGATGCGATTGGGGCTCAGGGTGATAAGGGAGTATAGAGAGGAGTAAGTCATGGAAGTGAGGTAAGGATATCTTGCCCACACTGAGGCTTGCAGTCATTAGGCAGTCTAATTTCCCAGGCAGGATGCTTTTTTTTTTTTTTTTTTTTTTGTTTAAAAGTAAACAAAAGCAGACCCTGGGTCAGAATGCCCCAGATGGGGCTGGGGAGAGATGCACACTTTTTTTCTCCATCCCAAGCAGTGTGGGCTGTCCTGAAGTTGGAGCCGTTAGATCTCCTAGCTCAGGTGTGCGTTCCAAATTAGTGCCTCCCTTTGAAATTTTGGGCAAATTGTGTTGGTCTCCTCTAATCTGAAAATTAACAAAGAAAACCCTAGGTGTATGTGGTGTGTGTGTGTGTGTGTGTGTGTGTGTGTGTGTGTGTGTGTGTGGTGGGTCTGCTGATGAGTGCCAGGCCAAGCTGTGAGGAAGTCAGTGGGCATTAGGGAACAGCTTGTCCATGCTGTTGCCAGAGGAGGCCGATTTCTGCACGTGAGCACTGCTCTAGAGTTGTGCCAGCTGACTAGAAGCTAGTGTCAGAATGAGGGGCACAGAGTTCAGGCCAGGAGATGAGGGCCCAGCATCCAAGAACCTTTGGAATCAGGCGGGGCCTGCATCAGGGTAGCAGGGACCCAGTATTATCTTCTTACAAGGTCACATTCCTCAGCAAAGATTTAATCCCAACCTGGCTTTACCTCTGGGCCCTCTCCAGCACTGCAGACCCACTAATCACCATGCCAGGAGTGCAACATACACCAGGAAGGCACTGTCCTTGCACTGACCTCCCGCCCCCACACAGTCTGGTTCCCCACGCCCCCTCCGTGGAACAGTCTGGCATTCCCTTCTCTCTATCACCCAGTGTCAGAGAGCAGATGCAGTAATGGTTTGGGCTCCTCTGGGAGAAGGCTTCAGAGAACGTGTTTTTCATGCAACTGAGAGTGTGCACCAGTAACTGTGTATCTGGGGTATGAGCATGTTGTGCCAGGGTGTGTGTGCACCCTTGAGTGTATATATGGATGAGTTTGTGTGCCTCTGCAGGGAGGTGCATGTGTGCCACCTAGAGTGGCTGTGTGGATGTGTGTCGTGTATTGGAGGGGAAGCAGGTGTGGGGGGGAGTGGGGAGGAGAGACTGGGTTGCTCTCTCCCTCTCTCTTCTCTTCCCCTGTGCCTTGGGAAGCAGGGGGAGGCAGTGTCTGTGCTTCTGCAGAAGCCCTGGCTCAGTAAGCCGGGTGCTGGGGTGCAGGAGGGGCCCCATAGTTATCTAACGGGAGCTGAGAGACCATCTGTGGGACGTTAGGTGATGAAGCTGCAGGGCGGAGGACCCTGCCCTGCCCCCATCCCAAGGATGTTGGGAGCGGGAACCCTGCCTCTGCCACGAGGGGCTCCGGGGCTGCGGGGCAGTCCGGGGCCCCATCAATGTTGGATGAGTCCCTTCTGCCTTCGCGCGGCCTCGATACCATCTTCCATGGTCTCACTTTTAGTGTAACCGGAGAGCCCAGGCTCAGCCCCAGCCTGCGACTGGCCATCTTCTCATCACGGCGCCACCCGAGGGGGACTCCGGGGACCGCAGCTGGGGTGGGGAGGCCGGCAACGGCTCCCGGGGACTGTCCCAGGACCGGGTGGGGGCCGGCTGGCCCGGCCTCTCTGGGGGCAGGGCGTCGGTTCCAGCCTGGACCCTCTGGGGTCCCGGTGGTGCCAGGTTACACCTCCACCTGCCTCAGGCCGCCTCACCCTCTCCGGGTGTCATCTGTCCAGCGACAGGGCTTTGGGGCAGTTCAGTCCCATCCGCCCGCCTGGCTTTGGGGGTTTCCTGCTTGGGAAGGGGCTGGAGGGGCATCAGCTAGCCGGACAGAGACCCCCTAGGGGAAGGAAGGGGAGTAGTGGCGACTGCCCAGAGCCTCCCACTGCAGGTGAGTGTCGGAGCCCTGAATGCTGGGAAAGGGGGAGGGCAGGACTGAGGTCTGGGGGTCCCAGCTGGCCATGCTCCTCACCACCCTGACCTCTTCTGCTCCAGCCCCTGCACCTTTTGCCCTGTGACACCATACCCAGCCTTGCCCTGAGAGACCACACTGGTGAGGTGGGCTGGTGCTCCGTCGAGCATCTGGTACACGTTGGCATGTTGGGCTGTGGCCTCGGGTGGTCCAACGTGGACAGCCCCTGTGGTGGGCAGTAGGTTGGACTGGATCACCAGCCTGTTTTTTGTAAATAGTTTATTGGAACGCAGGCATGGCTATTTGTTTACATATTGTCTTTGGTGGTTCTCGCACTACAGCCTCACGGTTGAGTATCTCAGCTTGCAAGCCTAGAATATGTACTATCTGGGCCTTTAAGGAAACATTTGCGCCCCCCCCCCAAGATACTCCTCAGTCCTTGCTCCTTTCTGCCCTACACCTGGGCTGGTTTCTTCCTGCCTTCCTCCACGTTCCCCAGCCACTGGCTCACCCAGGCCAAGTGCTCTCCAGACCTGGGAACACAGACTTTGGGGACCACCGCCTCACATCTGGTCACTACTACTTTCTCTGGCAAGAAAGGAAAATAACAGGGCAACAAGTATTCCCAAATCCAATAGGTTATCTGAGAGCTGCGAGTTGAGCCCCAGCAGTACCCCTGCCTGACCCTACACTGAAAGGCAACCCCCTCCTAGGCCATAGGAGCAAGGCGAGTTAGCTGATGGTGAGCACGGTTTTTCTACGACCCCTAAACCAGGCACCTGGGAGGCTGGGCAGGTCAGTTCCTAGTGTGGGCTTCCTGTCACATCTTCCTGTGGGCCAGGCCAGGAGCAGGTGACAGCTGAGGTCCTAGTGGAATGGTGGGGCGACAGTGCTGTGTGAACAGATAAATTATAGGACACCAGCATGCTCTGAGGGGAGCCGGGGAGCTCCAGAGCAGGGCCCCTCCCCTGCCTGCTGTCCTATAGCTTCCAGACTCTGGGCCCATTGTGCCCTCTCTACTCTAAACCTTAAGCCTTTGTGAACAAAACTAAACCCTTTTCCTCAGTTCCTGTTCACACAGCTGAGTTCAGGGGAGGGAAAGGAGCCAAGGGAAACCCCAAGGCCTGACGATGGAGCTGCATTCCTGCCGTGCCATCACTAGGTGGCACCCTTGAGGTGCCGGTTTCTGCTGGGGAGGGTTCTGGGTGTTGACAGTCACCCTTAGTCTATCTAATCACAGCCTGCAAGGCTGTGCTCCCCCACATTCTGAATCCTGCCAGACCTGACCAGCTCTGTGCCTACTGAGGCAGCTCATCAATACCTCCAGACTCCAGGGCATTTTTACTTGAGAGTCAAAAGGGGTCACTAGGGATGACCTGCAGTCCTAATGATCATTACCTACTTACTTCTCCTCGTCCCCAACAGGGCTCCCCTGAAGGCAGGGACTGTCTTATTCTCTGGACCACAGGGCTCAGCACAGCAGAGAGGGTGTTTGGTGGTGAGTCATGCACAGCAGAGAGAGCATTGCCATCACTGCTCACCACTGGAGCAAGTGTGCTGGAGAGAGTTGACTCTGGGCCTGGATAGGGGCAGGGGGCGAGAGACTGGCTTGCTTTTTCCCTTCATCTTCTTCCCCCGAGCCTTGGGAAGTGGTGGGGGTGGGGGGAGGATGGGTACACTACCCCTTCCCCTTGTGCGAGACCGTGTTCCATGGGGGTCCTGAGCCTGCTCTGCCTTGGCCTGGGCAGTTTCAACTGTGGCTGTCCTGCTGGGAAGCCCGGTAGGAGCCAGAGATCCAGGCACACGCACCCTAGGAGGGGAGCTGGCTCAGAGACAGGGGTAGCTTTCCACCTTCTGGCCTGCTTCTGTTGGTGCCAGTGTTCTAGGGGGCCTCTAGAGAGAAGGAGGTGCTCAGGCGACACAGGCTCGGGCCATAGGATGCTGCTTGTTCCCGGGGAGAGTTTCCAGGCACACCTGGTGTTGTCTGGCACTGGGAGTAAGCACATACTCACCGGGAACAGAAATAGGGAGTGGGACAGGCTCTAGAATCTATCGTGGCCTTGCCCCTCTCACTTGGCCCCAGCTTGGGCCATTCCAGGAGCTTCCCAGTCTAACGGGGCCCAACTGTGTGGCTCTCCTAGTGTCCCAGATGGAGGGTGGAGGGCTGCATCAGTGTTAGGCAGTGTTAGAACAGCCGCCACCTTACCAAGCGGTGGACAGTGTGAGCGAGGTCTGAGGTCTGGACCCCACCTAGAGACTAAGGATGATTGTCAAGCATCCCTTGCTCACTGTAGTTCCTAGGAAGAAGGGTGGAGGCTGTGTCCCATTAAGTCCGTGGAGGCCAGGCCAGCTTGTGCTCTTGGGTGTGACCCTGGGAAGGGACCCCTTGCAGAGTCTCCCCTGGTGGACTGACACTGACACACAGGTGCCATTTCCCTGCCTGGAGCAGGCTCCACGGTAAGACTGGCATCGTTCACTAGGGTAATTACTGGTTTGGGTTCGATTTCCATTCAAAACAGTAATCCCAGCCTGAGCTGGGTGTCAGATCTGAAGGTTGATTATTAGTAACATTTATCAACAGCCTCTCTCAGCTTCAGGCAATTACAGCTAATCTGCTGTTCCTGCTCCGTAGCGTGCAGAACTGCCAGCCTCTTCCCTTCCCGCCCCCTCGCCCCCTCCATTCCCTTTTCCCCTCTCTCCTCCCCCCCCCATCCCCTTTCCTCCCCTCCCCTCCATTAAGCAGCCAGCCTGAGGGAGGGCAAGAGATGGGAGCCACCTTCTGAGTCACTGTCACCCCCATGCGTAGGGACCCATGTGCACGTCGGGCAGCTTGCTCATCAATGGCAGTCTTCGTGTTGCAGAATCTCAGGAAATCTGAATCTGATTCTGTGAGAACTGACAGGAATCCCTGCAGTTTGCAGACGTGAACGCTTGTCTCCTGACTTCTTGTCACATGATGTGTTTTCATCTGCCGCAGAGTCTCTCTTGCCCCTGACTCCTCTGCCCTCCCCTTCAGGCCTGAGACTAGTGTGAGGCGCGTGGGGCCTTTACCTCAGGTACAAATTTAAGCAACCACCAAAAATCTCAGTAATTGACACAGCTTATATTTCAGTGCAATACTTTTTAAAAATCAAAATTAATGCAAAAACAGGGGGATCCCTGGGTGGTTCAGCGGTTTGGCGCCTGCCTTTGGCCCAGGGTGCGATCCCGGAGTCCCAGGATCAAGGCCCGCGTCGGGCTCCTGGCGTGGGGCCTGCTTCTCCCTCTGCCTGCGTCTCTGCCTCTCTCTCTCTTTGTCTATCATAAATTAATAAATAATAAATAAATAAAATTTTAAAAAATTAATGCAAAAACGTCCATAATGAACAAAACCAAAATGTTAATCGAGAAGCCAACCCTCGGTTGCAGGATTTGGCCTCACTGCCTCACACTAATTCCAGCCCCAGAGAACCCTGTCTCAGTTTAAAATGTGTATGTTTTGTGTATGGGGGTATTTTTGCATTTAATTTGGCCTAAGTGCTCTCCTGATGGCTGAGTCTTTTGGCCCCTCATGCAACTCCCCCTCACTTCCTGTGGGGCCCTAACTTCTGCTCCCTTCCTTTCTTTCCACCTACTACCTCTGGTCTGGGCTCAGCTTCTGTCTGAGAGGGGCCCCACCCTGCCCTGGCCTTCCTGGTGCCCACCCTCCGCGCCAGCCCCCCAGGCCTGCTTCAGCCTTCAGACCCCTCCAAAGGCAGCACGTTGCCATGGTAACTGCTGTGGTATGGCCAGACAGAAGAAGCAGGCCTCCCTCCTGCCCCACGTGATCTTGTCCAGCCAGGGCTGGGTGAGTGCCCACGTGCCCCACAGAGTCTCTGATGCGTGAAACTCAAAGCTAACACAGTGCTGCGCATGCGTGGACATGGAGAGCGTCCCATCTTTCTGAATCCCTCCCAGGGAGGGGACAGCGTGGAGCTCAAGGAAGCCCATGATGATCTGTTTGTGACAGGGAGGCAACGAGCTGAAGTAAACGTGGGTGCTGGCTGGCCAGCCTCCCGCAGAGGGCAGGTCTACTCCCCTGAAGGGCTTTTGTTCTGCTGAGCAGAATCTGTGAGCTGAGGTGCACCTGCACAGGAGGAGGCCAGCTCCCCCCGCCCCCCGCCCTTCCCCCCTGGCCGGCTCAGCTCGCCAAGGGGTTAAACCAACATTTCAGGAAGATCAGTGTGGACGGGGTGCCCAAGATGCCAAATCGTACCCAGGACTTAGGGCATTGTCATGTCAAGGTCCAGGCCCTGTAGTTTGGCCACTCAGTGTCTGGTTGCCGTCATGGAAGGAGGCCCGAGGGTCTCAGGGGAAACAGGACTGAAGCACTCCGGCCCTCACCACGCTGCTCGGCGAGCTCCCTTCTCCCTTCCGAGGCCTCTACGGCACCACAGAGCTGGCACGCTCTCCGTCACCCAGCCTGGCAGCCATCCAGGGCCCACTCTGCCACTTACGGGACACGACACTTCCTCCCTGGGCCTCAGTTTCCCCTTGTGGGAAATACTGTCGATTATGCCCTCCCAGAGAGTCATGCTCACCATTAAGAGCTAACACATGTAAAAGTGCTTTGAACTGCAAAGCACCGTGACAGACTGAAAAGTCACACTCTGTGGGGCTCTGGAGGACAGAACTAGAACCAAATGAAAGCGTATTTGGGCTTGAAGTGAAGAAGCAATTGAATTGCCAGCTGCTGAGATGGAGGGACTGCTCTAGAAGGAGTGAGCTCACCTATGCTGGGAATGTGCATAGAGAGGTTTCATAATCACCTGTCCATCAGCTTAGCTTCCAAAGGACTTCTGACCCCTGGATGTGGCCGTGATGGTGACTTGTCCCAGAGTGTCCTGAGGCTGCCCCCCATTCTGTACCCCACCAACCTGGAGGTGAGGCAGCTGGCTTCGCTTACAGTGGATGTGGCTTTCCCTGGTCCACATTCCCTGCCTTCTTGTATGGGCCTAAGAGCTTGAGCAGGAGGGAGAACAGGAGCACCTTGCCTTTGAGAAGTACTGGCCTGAGTATTGGTTTGAGACACCCTCTGACTGGAAGGTTCTGTTCTGCCTGCAGTCGGACAGAAGACACCTGCAAGAGAAGTTATGAGAGATGGAGGGATGAGGTCTCTAGTTCCAGGTGGGCACACACTGATGCTCCCCTACCTGGAGCCAGCCCCATGCAGCACATCTGCACACGAACCCTTTGTGCTGACGTCCCCACACGGGCTTTGGAGCTTTGCGGCACATGTCAGAGTGGAGAGAACCACCAGCAGAATTAGGAGACCTGTCTTGGACCTTTCCTCCCACTGAGCCAGATGTTCCCATCTGACATGAAGGGGCAGGGTTGAGGTGCCCTTGTCAGCTGATGGTCTGTGATCTCCTGCTTTCCGGAAGCCATGAGAGTTGTCTCCCATCCAGGCCATCTACACTGTCTCGATGGGTCTTTCTCTGTCAGCTTCACAGACCAAGGGGCTGAGGTTCTCAGATCTAGTCACAGCGGAGTCAGCAATGTCTGGTTTTGCATCTAGATGTCATTTTCCCCTCGGAAATTTGAAATTACACCCCAGAGATTCCTAATCATTGATCTAGGCACCTCCTTGAAAGTCTGGGTATCATTTTTGCAAGAACATGGCCAGGACTGGGCAAGAAAGGGGAAGAAGTGGAGTGGAGGTAGGGGAGAGAGGGAGAGGTGATATGACCCCAGAGTTAGCATGGGCACCTGGTCGCAGGGGGCTGGAGGGGCTGCCAGGACTTGGGCAGAGTACATCAGCTTAGCTTCTGTCCTGATGCAGTGGGGATCCTCTGAAGGGCTTCAGCAGGATCGGGAGACAGGACCAGATTTGCATTTAGAACACCTACTCGGGTGCCAGTGGTGGAGGGCCTCGAGAAGAGCACATTGGAGGCAGACAGCATCTTGATGCCATATCCGGGCAACAAGGACACTGACCGTACCAGGGATGTGGACCTCGGGAAGGGAGTTGACAGATGCCCACTGGCTGACATCAAAAGGGCTTCATGATAGCCTGCCTGGGCAGGGAAGGTGGACAGGAACAAGCAGGAGGCTATGCTGGCACCTTGGGAGCCCAATGTGTCACTCACAGAGACGGAATAGATAAGATAAATGCTCAGACTCACAGGAAGTCCTAAGCTGCATACTTCAGTGTGAGCTGCTGTGAGGGACACTCAGGGGGATGTGTCCAGAGAGCAGGTGGATGGAGGGTTCCGGAGATTAGGAGAGAGGAGTGGGCCCACGATGCAGGCGTGGTTGTTCTTGGCTTGTGGGAGGTGGGAACGTCTGGGTGACTTGATTGAGCATCCAACTCTTGATTTCGGCTCAGGTCATGATCTCAGGTTGTGAGGCTGAGCCCCACATCAGGCTCGGCACTGGGTGAAGAGCCTGCTTGGGATTCTCCATCTCCCTCTGCCCTTCCCATCCCATGTGTGCTTGCTCTCTCTCTCTCTCTCTTCCTCTCAAAAAAAGCGGGGGGGGGGGTGCCGGGGGTTGTGGGAGGTGAAGCCCTGTGAGGGGGAAGATCACTCAGGTGCCCTTTAGAAGGAGTGGGAGGACAAGAGGCTGAGGACACAGACAAGGAAATCCTAGACCCGCGTCAGTCTCTCAAAGACCCCGTGTGGGCGTCCACTGGCACAGAGCCTGCTACCAACATGGGCAGACCACAGAGCAGCAGGGAGTGTGTTTTCTGGCTGTGGTTCCTCCAGAGGGGGCTTTGTGCTCAGTGCACCTGGCCCTGCTGGGGTTGCTATAGTAACCACAGATGCAGGCATACAGGGTCTCTGTGTTCCCGTGGAAACGAGCAGTTGGGTATCCCTGAGTGGCATGGCCACTGAGGCCTTAGGGACTCAGTCTGGTCCTGAAGGGTTTGGGAGGGGGACCGTGACCAGCAGAGAGGGTTTCTATGTCCTAGTGAATCTGTGGTGGCAGTTGTTAGTGTGACGGTTGCCATGGTAACGGAGGGAGCCACCCAGGTGGCTTGTGGCAGCTTCGGTCAGGAGCTGAGGAGTATAAGGAACTGCAACAGGCTTCAGGTCTTTGTGTGCAGCCTGAAGCAGCACCAGCCTCCAGACTCACCCCAGCCTTTGGCTGCCATGGAGGGCGGGACCCTCTGCTTTCTTCCTGGGTTTGCACCCTTTTGCCGAGACAGGGGTTTTGTTCCCAGGAGGCACTCCCTGGCCCATGGGATCTCAGCATTCAAAGCGACACAGGAAGCCTGGGCCCCTGAAACGGGGCCACCGAAGAGATCGGTAAGCATTCGGCACCCCTGCCTTTAGCCCAAGGACCTCACCCTTGGGTCCCCCCACCCACCCACCCACTCTCACAGACCTCACCCCTTCCCCATCACTACGTGGGGTCCCACAGCCCTCCCATAGCCTCAGGTTCTAGACAGGTGAACAGGGAGGCTCTGTTCCTCCACCTGCCCCAGATTGGAGGGGTTCCCTCCGCATGGGAGCAAGGCCTCTGCCCGTGGCAGCTCCACACTCCTGCCCTCTGTCTCTTCTGGTGGGCTCCTCTTCCCAGTCTCCACCTGGCCCCCTGCTTCATCCCAGCTCTGCTTATTACTGTCGGCATCCTGGGCTGTCTGCTTGCTGTCCCAGGGCCCCTCCATCCTGATCCCATTGGATTCCCAACTGAAGTAGCCAAGACCCAGGCCCTGAGAGAGGCCCTGACTGACCATGGTCTGGCTAGGCAAGGGGCAGGAATGAAGGAGTCAGGTGACAAGGGCGTGGAGTCACCCCTTCTTTTCCCCCTCAGGAGAACAACCAGGAGGAAGTACTGGAAGGAAGGAAGGGAGATCGCTCGGTGAGCTGCCATGGGAGGGGGAGTGCTGTCTGGGAGAGGGCTGTTCGCAGGAGCCTGCAGGGAGGTGGAGGGGAGGACATGAGTGAGCAACTTGGTGGCCATGGACCCCATATGCGCTGGGGGTATGTGAAATGGGTCCAGGGGAGGGGTGACCCCAGGCAAAGGCTGTACTTACTGTGGCTCTTGTGGCCTTGGTTTGTTCCTCTTAGATCCTTTGGTGGTCCTTCTGCCCTACTCCAGCCAGGTGGTGCTGCCAAGAGTCCCCAGAGTCCCGGGCTCTGCTCCCCAGCCTGCCACGAAACTCTTAGCCAGGCCTTTCCCAGAGAGGAGGGTCCTTAAGCTGTGGTCCAGGACCAGTGAAGGAATTCCTTCCCACTGGCCACATACCCAGATCCACACGCTACCTGTACCAGGCTGGCAACCCAGGCCTGTCTTCTGCAGTCAAAAGTGGCTGATGTCAGGGGCCCTAGGATGTGTCACTGGCCCAAAGGATGGACAAAAACAGCTGCTTGTGAAGGAGAGGGCTCAATCCTGGGTACAGATGAGGCAATATGATGGGATCCCTTCACCAGCTGCCCCATGGGGCGCTGAAGGTGCCTGGTGCCTGAGGAATCTGCCTGCCCTCCATGGACCAGGCCAGAGAAATACAGGGGCATCTGGAGCTCTTATGGGTGTTGGTCCTTAGTCTCAGATGGAGTGTGTGATCAACGTGCCCTAAAAGGGAAGCTCTGGGGAGAGCCATGGGTCACTGGTATGGGTCCTGTGTTCCCCTTTTCAACACAGAGCCTCAAACCAGGTTGACTTTTTAGCCTAAAGAAAATCTCATAAAGAGAAAGATGGGAGGCATGGAGGTGCCACTTGAACTTACTTCAGAGGCTCTCAGGAAGGAGGAGGAGGAGGGGTGCAAGGAGTGAACCCCAAGGGGATGACTCTGCATATGACTCTCATGCAGGTTGAAGACTTCTGCTCATTGATCTTTTGCAGCTTGTGCATCTTGGGCGCTATGAGCTGATGAGCTTCTCCTTCCTACACCCATGGCCCATAGACCATCGAGGCTGCAAGAGTCCTTGAGCTCTCATTGCCCTTCTTTTACCGGCAAACTGAGGCCTTGGGGCAGGGTCACACTGCAAGTTCATGGCAGAGTCAGGACTAGAACCCAGGCCCCTACTCAAGGCTCTTTCTCTGCACTGCAGGCCAGGGCGCCAGCCTTGCTGTATGGGAGTGTGTGGTCTTTAGGTTATGACCTTGCTTTATGTGAATGGAGGCTCTGGGCACACTGTGACTGTACATCTACAGCTCCTGGGCCTCCTGGGTTTCTGGGATGACCCATTTCTGGGATCTGGTGCCTCTTACACGGGACTCTCCCCACCACTCTGGCTCTTCCATGTTTAAAGGTTTGCCAGTATCCCTTAAAAATTGTGTAATTCAAGATGGTGCCAACGATCATGACATTTCACCTGTAGCCAATCCTGTAAGGGCACACAGGCTGTAATTAGATGGACAAAGGAGGCAAGGAGCCAGGCAGCCTCAGGGATGAAGGCTGACTTATAAGGATATATCTCTGCAGGTTGGGAATAGTCATAATTAATGGCAAAGTCAGATGATCCAGCCATGCAGGGACTCAGATACAGCAAGAGAATCTTGTCACAGTGTTTTTATCCTAAGTTCTACCATCATACCAGGAGCTTCCATGTCTATGAAGACAGCTCCTCCAAATTCTGGTTTCTGAGTTACTTGCTGTCTTCAGCTCACTGACTGTCACCTTTACTTGGGCAACCCATTACCATGATGTTGTCATCATTTGAAACCATTCCACCTCTGAAGTTTTAATCTCCATGTACCTCCTATGTCTCTGTTTCCCTCGCCTCCACCATATCTGCTCATAGAGACCTTCAGGCTCCTGCCTCTAACTTTTTGCCCTCACCCTGCATCAACTCTTGTTCCCTTCCAATCTAGATGCTACTTGAACTGCTCACCATTCACCACCTGGCCCCTTAGCCTCCCACTCTACCCGTAGAACATGATAACTGCCTTCTCCAGTTCTGGCTAATTATAGGGCTGAGATGGGGGGTGGGAATCCCTTCATGAATTGACACTCATCCAGCTTCATGGTCCATGGCCTCAACTGCGCCCCCAACAGTGGCCAGCAGTCCTGTTGCCTATGTCTACTCCAACCCCCGCACCCTTGCCCAGCTATTTCAGAGCTCTCACATACCCCTCTACATTTCCATCACCACAGCTTCCCCACTCACTCCTAGCAGCTGACCTAGACTTTCTCTTTCTCTCTCAAGTAAAGGAAACTTGTCAGGAGGTAATTTCTTTAACCTCTGCCCTGGGCTCCAAACTGACCTGCATCCATGCGCATCCATGTCTCATACCCATCTATGCCTCTCGCCACCATTATTACACTGAGAGATAGGTGTAGCTCTTCCAGTTAGCCTCTCCACCAGATATCTGGTAACCTTCCCCTTGACCCCTGCCCGAGTACCTCCTCTGTTGCTCATTCCTTGTACCCTGTGTCTTCATCGTCTCCACTTTCCTGGCTCCTTCCATTGTAACCCAGTTAAGAAACAAACCAAAATATCTTGATTTTACCACCTCTGATTCTACTCTTCTCAGCCAAGCCTGTTGAAATAAAAATCCGTGTTTATTATCTCATCTCCTCAATTCCTGCTCAGTCCACTGACTTCTGTTCCCAGTATCCACCGGTGCTCCTCATGCCCATGTCTCCATTGATTCTTTCTATAAATCCTGCTGCAGCCTGTGAGGCCCTAGTTTATCTCAGCAGCATTTCATGTAGCTAAGCATTAGTCTGCCTTTTGAAGCACTCTTCCTCTGAGTTCCATGACCTCACACTCTTGCCTTTCTGCCTCCTATTCTGATAGTTATTTCTCTGTTTGCTTCTTGAGAGTTTTTTCTCTTCACCCTGGCAGTGTTGAAGTGGCCCAGCATTCTGTCCTGATCTCTTTTCTCCCTTACACCTGTTTCTGCTGATCAAACTGATTGCCTTGGCTTCAGCTTCCATCTCTAAGCTGATGACTACAGCTGCTGCCTAGGCATTTCTCTTTCGTTTCATTTTTTTCTTTTCAGGTCTGTCACCTTTTGCATCATGTATTTTGAAGCTCTCTTCTCAGGTGCATAAACATTTAAGGCTGTTGTCTCCTCTCAAGAAGTGAACCCATTCATTTATATGAAATGTTCTTTGTCTCTGGTAATATTTCTGATTGGTCTGTGTAATCACTCTGACTTTCTGTTGATTAGTGTTTGCATGACATATCTTTTTCTATCCTTGTACTTTTAATCTCTCTGACTTTATATTTTAAAAGGGTTTCTTTTAGATACCATGTCATTGTGTCATTGTGTCATTTCCAATCTGACAAATTTGACTTTTCAACAGGAGTGTTTAGACCATTTACATGTAATGTTATTATCAATATGGTTGAATTTAAAACCACCATCTTGCCATTGGTATTCTATTTGTCCTACTTGCTCTTTGTTCCTTTGTCTTCTTTTTTTTCCTTTCTTTTAGATTGGGTGCTTTTTAATGAGTTTTGTTTTATCTCCATTCTTAGCTCATTAGTAGTAATTCTTTTTTTGTTAGTTTTTATTAGTGGTTGCTCTAGAGTTTACATTATACATCTTCAACCTTAAGATAATGTTATACATACATGAATTACTAAGAACCTTACAATATACTTTATTTCTCTTTCCTTTCTTTTGAACTATTGTCATGCATTTTGCTTTTAGCTATGATATAAACCCAACAATACATTATTATTTTTTAAAACTTTAAACAGCCAATTATCTCTTTTTTTAAAAAAAATAACATCTTTCTTGGGATGTAATTCATATAGTATACAATTAATCCATATATATTGTACAGGTCAATGGGTTTTAGGTTGTGCAACCATCACTACAATCAGTCTTAGAACATTTTCATTATCTCCCCCCCACCCCGAAAAAAGCTGCAAGCCTGAAAAAAGCTGCAGTCACTCCCCTTTCTTCTACCCACCCCCAGGCCTAGGCAACTGCTATTTTCTCTACAGATTTGGCAATCGTGGACATTTCATATGAATGAAATCATATAATATGTGATCTTTTGTGACTGACTTCTTTCCTTAGCAGAAGGTTTTCAAAGTTCATCTATGTTGCTATATTCTCAATAGTTCATTTTTTTTCATTGCCAAATAATACTCCATTGTATGGACATACACATTTTGTTATCCATTCATCAATTGATGAATATTTATCTTCACCTTTTCACTGTTATAAATGATGCTACTGTGAAAATTTTGTGAACAAAATTCATTTCCAAGAGAAATAAAACCTAGGAGTAGAACTTTTGGGAATCTAATGTTCAGCATCTTGAGGAATAGTCAGACTGCTTTCCAAAGTGGCTGCACCATTTCACATTCCCACCAGCAATGTATGGGGTTTCTAATTTCTCTACATCCTTGCCAATAAATGTTTTATTTGTGGTTTTTATTATAGCTATCCTAGTGAGTGTGAAGTGGTATCTCATTGTGGTTCTGACTTCTATTTCCCTGATGACTAATAATGACAAATGATGTGCCTATAAGCCATTTGTATATCTTTGGAAAAGTGTCTATTCAGATCCTTTGTCCATTTTTATAATGGGTTGTCTTTTTATTACTGAGTTGTAACCATTTGTTAGGTATTCTAGATACAAGTCCTTTATCAGATAATGATTTGCTAATGTTTTATCAAATTCTGTGGCTTTTCACTTTCTCGATGTCCTTTGCAACACAAAAATTTTAAATTTTGATGAAGTCTAACTTACCTATTTTTGCTTTTGTTGCTTAGGCTTTGATGTCATATCTAAGAAATCATTGCTTAATCCAAGGTCACAAAGATTTATGCCTACATTTTCTTCTAAGAGTTTTATAGTTGTAGCACTTGCATTTTGGTCTTTGATTCATTTTGAGTTAGTTTTTGTATAGAGTGTGAGGTAGAGGGTGCCAACTCCTTCTCACTTTAGATATTCAGTTGTCCCAGTGCACCATTTGCTGAAAAAAACTTCTTTATTCTATCACATGGGCTTGGCATG
Source organism: Canis lupus baileyi (assembly GCF_048164855.1). Taxonomy (NCBI): domain Eukaryota; kingdom Metazoa; phylum Chordata; class Mammalia; order Carnivora; family Canidae; genus Canis; species Canis lupus. The sequence goes on along the minus strand of NC_132860.1, from coordinate 19,240,541 downwards.
CTTGCCAAAAATCGATTGTTTTAAAATGTGAGTTTATTCCTGGAGTCTCAATTTGCTGCCTTGATTTATATGTCTGTCCTTATACCAGTGCCACACTATCTTGATTATGGTAGCTTTGTTGTGCGTTTTTGAAGTCGGGAAATGAGAGCTCTCCAAATTTGTTCTTTTTATTTTTTTTTTAAGATTTTATTTATTTATTCACGAGACAGAGAGAGAGAGAGAGGCAGAGACACAGGCAGAGGGAGAAGCAGACTCCATGTAGGGAGCCTGATGTGGGACTCCATCCCGGGACTCCAGGATCACGCTCCAGGCCAAAGGCAGGCACTAAACTGCTGAGCCACCCAGGGATCTCAAATTTATTCTTTTTAAAGATTGTTTTGTCTCTGCGGGGTCCCTTGAATTTCTATAGGATTTTAGGATCAGCTTGTCAGTTTCTGCAGAGAAACCAGTTGGAAAAAAAGGGGGGGTGGATCCCTGGGTGGCTTTCGCGCCTACCTTCGGCCGGGGCACGATCCTGGAGTCCCGGGATCCCAGCATGGAGCCTGCTTCTCCCTCTGCCTGTCTCTCTCTCTCTCTCTCTCTCTCTCTCTCTGTGTCTATCATAAATAAATAAAAATAAATCTTTAAAAAAAAAGAAAAGAAACCAGTTGGTATCCTGATGCAGATTGTGTTTAATCTGTAGATAAATTTGGGAGTATTGTCATCTTAAAAATATTTAAACATAGAATGCCTTTTTATTTATTTGGGTAGTCTTTCATTTCTTTCAAAGAAGTTTGTAGTTTCCATTGTAAAGTCTTGCACTTCTTTTAAAAAATTTGTTCCTAAGTATTTTACTCTTTTTGATGCATTTATAAATTGTTTTCTTAATTTCATTTTTTGGATTGTTCACTGCAGGTGTAAAGAAGTATAACTAACCTTGTGTCCTGTAAGCTTGTGGAACTTGTTTATTAGCTCTAATAGGTTTTTGGGGTAGATACCTTAGATATTCTTTATAAAAAATTAAGTCATCTATGAATACAGATAGTTTTACTTCTTCCGTTTTAATCTGGATGCCTTTTATTTCATTGTCTTGCCTAATCATCTTGGCTAGAACCTCCAGTTTGATGTTGAACAGATTTGTCAAGAGCGAGTATCCTTGTCTTGAACTTAGGGGTGGGTAATGCATTCAGTCTTTCACTATTAAGTATGATTTCAGGGCAGCCTGGGTGGCTCAGCGGTTTAGCACTGCCTTCAAGCCCAGGGCTTGATCCTGGAGACCTGGGATCAAGTCCCACGTCGGGCTCTCTGCAGGGAGCCTGCTTCTCCCTTTGCCTGTGTCTCTGCTTCTCTCTGTGTCTCTCATGAATAAATAAATTTAAATAATAATAATAAGTAGGATTTCAGTTTTTGGTTTTTCCAGGTGCCCCTTACCAAGTTGAGGAAATGCCCTTCTATTCCTAGTTTGTTGAATGATTTTATCATGAAGAGGTATTGAATTTTTTCATCTACTAGACAATGATGTAGATTTTGTCCTTTCTTCAACTGATACTGTATATCATATTAAGACTAATTTTTAGATAAGGCAACTTTGCATACCTGGAATAACTCCTACTTGGTCAAGATATATTATTCTTTTGTATATATTTCTGAATTAACTTTTGTGGGTTTTTGATTCTTTGTGGTGTTTTTGTTTTTGTTTTTTAAGTTTTATTAGAGAGAGCATGCACAAGCTGCAAGGAGAGGCAGAGGCAGAGGGAGAGGGGGAAGCAGATTCTCCCCGAGCAGGGAGCCAAAGGTGGGGCTCAATCCCAGGACCCGGAGATCATGACTGGAGCCAAAGGAAGCAGCCCAACGGAATGAGCCACCCAGATGCCCCTTTTTGTGTGTTTTTTTTAGTGAGAAAAAAATTTTTCATAGGCACCTACATAGTTACCATTTCCAATCCTCTTCGTATGTATATGCAAATTATCCTGTAGCATCATTTTCTTTTTCCCTGAAGGACTTATTTTAACATTCCTTATAGTGCTGATCTGCTGGTGATGCATTCTCTCAGATTTTTTTTTCAAGATTTTATTTATTTATTCATTAAAGACACATGAAAAAAGGCAGAGACATAGGCAGAGGGAGAAGCAGGCTTCTCGTGGGGAGCCCGATGTGGGACTTGATCCCATGACGCTAGGATCACCACCTGAGCCGAAGGCAGATGTTCGACCACTGAGCCACTCAGGTGCCCTGCATTCTCTCAGATTTTATTTGTGTTTTACAGTCTTTATGTTTCTTTCATTTTTGAAATATACTTTGAACAGAAATAGAATTAAAATGGACTGGGCTTGTTTTCCCCAAGTACTATAAAGATATTGCTGCACTGTCTTCAGTTTAGTGTTGTTTCGTGAGATGTGTGTTGCCTTTCTTTTCTTTGTTCCTGTTTGCAGTGTGTCTTCCCTTCCCCTTTTCTGGCTGCTTTTAAGATTTTTTTCTTTATCACTGGTTTTCAACAATTTGATTATGAGGTGTCTCGGTGTTGTTTTCTATTTCTTCTGCTTGATGTAGTTTTCTTTATATTTCTTCTGCTTTATATTTCATCTTTGAAGTTGTTGGAACTATGGGTTTATAATTTTCATCCAATTTGAAAAGATTTGGGGCATTATTTCTTCCAATATTTTTTTTTTTTTTTGCGTCCCCTCCCCAGGTCCTTTTCTCTCCCCGGAATTCCAATTACATGTATATTGGACAACATGGTACTGTTCCACAGTTCACTGACAGCTTTTTCCTTCTGTCCTTTTTTCCTGAGTTTTATTTTGGAATATTTCTCTTGCTGTGCCTTTGAGTCCATAACCTTTTCTTCTGGGGTATCTAGTTCCACGCAGTGTTATCTTTTGTATTTGTATTTTTCAACTCGAAGTTTGATTTGGGTCTTAGCTGCATCTCCATTTCTCTCCTCATTGTAGCCCTATTTTTTTCTGCCTTCTTTCCTATGTGGAATATGTATATAACAGCTCTTTTCCCTTTCTGGTTTCTGCTACCGTTACCAACTTTGTCATCTCTTGGTATTCTCCTCGTGACTGGTTTTTCTTCTCATTATGTGTTTGATCCTCCTGCTTTTTTGCATGCCTGGTAATTTTTGATTAAAGGATGGATGCTGTGAATTTGACATTGTTGGGTGTTGGACTTTGTTTTATTCCTTTAAGGAGTGTTGCACTTGGATGCCTGTGTGGCTCAGCGGTTGAGCATCTGCCTTCAGCTTAGGTCCTGACCCTGGGGTCCTGGGATCGAGTCCTGCATCAGGCTCTCTGCAGGGAGCCTGCATCTCCTCTGCCTATGTCCCTGCCTCTCTCTGTGTGTCTCTCATGAATAAGTAAATAAAATCTGGAAAAAAAGTAGCATTTGGCTTTGTTCTGACACAGTCAGAGATTATTTAGAATTTGGATCCTTTTTGAGGTTTTCTTTTCATCTTTGTTGGGGTAGGTCCAGAGCAACCTTTAGCCAAGGACTAATTTAACCTCACCACCAAAGCAGTACTCTTGTGAGGACTCCATCTGATGTCCTGTGTATTAGGAGGTCTTTATACTCTGATAGGAACACAAAGTATTCCCAGCCTTCCATGAGTTTCCGGAATTCTTCTCCCTAGGCCTCTCTGGGAATTTGTTACCTAGCCTTACACAGTCTCCTTACATGCAGGTCAGCCACTCAGCCGAAGACTTGATCTCTTTCCCATCTGCACCCATCCTGCAAACTCAGGCTCTGTCTTCCGTTTTAGGGCTGTACCTGTGGTTCTTTCCATATCTTCACCTGGTAAACTCCCTATCATCCTCAGAACTTAGTGCCACCTCTGCCAGGAATCCTACTCACTCATCCTCAGTCACACTCTATGCTAAAAGTGCTAAACTCTATCGTAAGTCTTAGTCAACTTTATATCTAATCATGGGTTATATCTAAATGTGCTAGTTGGCTATGACTCTAAGGGTAAGGACCTGTCTTGCTTGGCTCATACCCTTAGTGGAGGGCCCTGCATAGAGTAGGTGCTCCATACAAGTGCAGTGAATGAATGAAAACTGGGTATGGAGGCATGGCTGGTGGAGACCCAAGGCCAGCTGCCTTCCAATAACTTGGATGTCTCCAGGGCTCTCGGGCTCAGAGCAGAGGGGCTTAGTGCAGCAGAGCCTTCCTTCCAGAGGTGGACAATACTGGACTTGAGGGTTTATACTATCTCTTTGCTCTGCTGTGTAGGGGTGTAGGGGCTAGACTTATGTGGGATTTCCAGTGGCTACATTTATACCTGCTTCAGAGAGAGCTCTGTGACATCATCCCCGCAAGTGTGAGCTAAGCCTCATGGAGAGCCTTAGGGAGACTAGACTTTTGGTTCCTCTTCAGAGAGTTCTCCTGCATGCCAGTCATAAACTGTGCCACAAGAAGCTTGATGTGTCACAGGAAATTCTTATTGGAGGGGATTTTTAGAACAGAGTGTGATGAAAGGCCTTGATGACTGGGATGTGCTGCCATAAAATGTAACTCTACCAGGAAAGGTTCCACTTGCTCAGCCACTTAAAAAAAAAGTATATAGTTTACTGTGATTCAGTTATATGCTCCATGAAGGCAGGGGCCATGTCTATCTCTTTTGTTGCTGTGTCCTCAGCTGGCAGTGTATACAGTAAGCACTCATAAATAACTGTTGAAGGGATAACAAGAGCTGAAGTTTACTGAGGACTCACAGCACACCAAGATGGTTCTAAGCCATTTACATGTGTCATGTGTTAACTCCTACGATAGTAACGACCTCCTTCCAAGGTGGATAATGTTACCATTCTCATTTTGCAAATGAAGAAACACTGGGACATGGAGTGGATAAGTAAGTTCTCCAAGGTCAAGATATCACATAAGCAGTAAGGCAAGTTTTCAAAGATTGTACTCTTAACTTCTGTTGATTGAATGAATGAATGAATTTTGATTTATAGCATCTGCAAAAGGAGACTGTAATGGATAAAAGTGTATTTCCTAAAACCATCATTAAAACATCAGATTTTCCATAACTTGGGCTATTCATACTCAATACATTTCTCTATACCAAATATATATGTCTGAACTGTTGCAGCTTCAGCTCCCCTTTGGTTTGTGTGTGTGTGTGTGTGTATACACACACACACACACATATAGTTATATAATTATATATAACATATAATATTATATAGTTATATGTAATATTAAACATACATATGTAGTAATACTATAAGTGTTGAATATTGCATAATCCTCACACATAGCATATATCATTACTGTTAACATTGTGCTGTTACTACATGCCAGGCTTTATATTAAGTATTTTACATACATTATCTTCTTTCATATTGGTAATTTTCTGAAATAGGTGTCAGAATTCCCGTGAGATAGCTAAGGCTCAGAGAGGTTAAGCCCAAGGTCACGGAGCTTATGACAGAGCAGGACCTGAGCCCTTGTCTATTTAACTCCATGTCTGTGATCCTAAGGGCTTTGCTATACCCCTGTCCTGTAGTCTGGCTCAAGCTGGGCTACCTTGGGCTTTCCGAGCTTTCTGCCTCTCCCAGGGAGCCCCCAGATCCTAGGGCATAGTCCTCATTTCCCATCCCTACCAAGGAGGACTGTGGGTGCCCATGCAGGCTTTCCCAGCTCCTGTCCAGTAGGGGGAGCTGAAGCTGCAACAGTTCAGACACTGTGGCGTCGTAGTCCCAGTATTTTAGAGCTTGAAGGATGGCATATTGGAGCCCATCCTAGACCAGCTGAATCCCAGTCTCTGGGAGCGGGGCCCCTGATTGGAATTTTTAAATAGCTACCCAGTTGACTCTGGTGTCCGGACAGATTTAGGAACCTTCTTGTCCAGGCCAACCTCACACCATTTTTAGAAGCATGGTGGCATCATGGGATATGAACACATATTGTAAAATAACATCAAAATATTTTTTAAAACATTGTAGTAAATTTGGAATACATGAAACAATATAAGAAAGAAAAATAAGAGTATCTATAATCTTCAACACCTAGAGATAACTCCTGTTAACTTTTTGATTTATTTCTATCTTTTAACCTTTTTTTTTTTTTTAAGATGTTATTTATTTATTCATGAGAGACACAGAGAGAGGCAGAGACACAGGCAGAGGGAGAAGCAGGCTCCATGCAGGGAGCCCGATGCGGGACTCGATCCCAGGACTCCAGGATCACACCCTGAGCAGAAGGCAGATGCTCAACCACTGAGCCACCCAGGCGTCCCTATCTATTAACTTTTTGAAGTAATATATAATATATAAAAGCACAGATTGGGGCACCTGACTGGCTCAGTCAGTGGAACACACAACTCTTAATCTCAGGGTCATGAGTTTGAGTCTCATGTTGAGCCTAGAGTTTACTTAAAATGAAAAATAATTTTTTTAAAAAAGCACAGATTTTTAGTGCACAGCTTATAATGTATTTTCACAACTGAATACAGTCATGTTAACAAAACCAATACTAAGAAACAGAATGTTGCCAGCACCCTAGAAGCTCCCTTTGAGCCTCTTCTGTTAATTGCCCCCTCCCAAAGCAGTTATCATGACTCCTAACATCATCGATTAATTTTGCTCGTGTTGAGGTTTTATATAAGTGGAATAATGAATTATTTGAGTGTGTCTTATGTTGCTCAGTATTATATTTGGGAGATCTACCTGTGTTAGGTATATAGTTACACTGTAGTTCACTTATTGCTACTGTATAGAATTTAATTGTGTGACTATAGCACAATTTATACATCCATCCTACTGTTGATGGCATTTTGAAATTTTAAAGCATTTAGCGATTGTGACCACGTGCTATTAGGAATAGACTTGTCCGTGTCCTTTGGTGCACACATGTGTGCCTTTCATGGGGCATGTACCCAGTAGTGCAATTGCTGAGTTTTATGTTCAGCTTTAGTACATGCTACCAGAGTTTTCCAAAGTGGTTCTACCAATACCTTTTCACCAGCAGTACCTAATGCTGGTTTTAGTCTTTTATTTGTACATCCACCCTGGTAACCCCTAGTTCATTAATAAAGAAAAAGAAAGAAAACAAGGTAAACCATAAAGCAAAAATGCCCAGGTGAAGTCCTATGCCATTTTCCCTTTCAGTAAAGTTTGTCATCTTAAAAGTCAATTCTATCTACCTTAGACTTTAAAGAAAGTATATGCTCTGCTGCTGTTCTTCTGTCTCTTAGCTCTTTCTTTCTATGCTTTTCTCACCCATTTAATTTTTACTTGTTCCATCAATAGCACTGATATTTTAGGGAAGGATGCGTTTTTAGGAACTTTGCATGAATGGTTTTCAAAGGAAGGCTGCTGTTACAGAGGAGAAGCTTCAACTCAGGGTCAGGAAGGAAGCCTCAGGTAGCTCGTGCCCAGAGCTTATCACTGGCGCTGTGCTGCTGGGAACGGTAGGGAGCTGCTGCACAGAGTAGAGTGGAGTTGTGAGCTCTGCAGAGTAGATGCCAAAAGTAAGGTTGTTTTGTGTTGTTACTTCAGAAAATTGTTCATTAGGAAAAAAATGGGTTTCAGGGGCGCCTGGGTGACTCACTTGGTTAAGTGTCTGACTCTTGATCTCAGCTCAGGTCTTGATCTCAGGGTTGTGAGTTCGAGCCCTTATTGGGCTCCATGCTGGGTGTGGAGCCTACTTAAAACAAAAATGGGTTTCAATTCTCATAAGGTAGTATTTTGGAAAAAAATCTCTTTGAGTGTTATCTGGAAAAATGTACAGTATGAATTTATTCACAGGTGGCAATGACATATGTTAGTGCATGCCTACCTTAACAAAGTTGTGTGGCTGTTTTGTTGTCTAAATTTTTCATGGAGCATTTTACATATCATTAAACATTGTTAGATGAATATTGTTTTAATGGCTATATATCATGGTTTTTTAATGGACTTATTGGAATTTGTTTAACCATTTTCCTATTTGGGTCATTTCAGTAATTTCAGAATCCTTCGCAATGAACGTCTTTGTACATAAATTTCTATACTCACCTGACAACTTCCTTAAAATAGCTTCAGAGAAGTGAAATTCTTGGCTCAAAACAAATGCCTCAAAGATATCCATTAAAGGTCTTTGGTGCGTTCCCAGGATCACATTTCCTTTCAGAAAGACTACCTATAAGAACACACCGCCCCCCCCACCCCACACACACACTGCCTCCCTCAGTGCTGTTTGCCACTTTTGCATTCAATTCCATTCACAGCATCTCTTGCCACACAGGAGACTGTTGTTTTTATTCTAATAAAATCTGTATGGCTTCTGGATTTAAGAACATCCTTAGGAAACCTCCTACACACAATTAGAAAAATATTCTCCAACATTTTCTACTTGAAGTCTTCTTGTTTTGTTTTGCTTTGTATAAAAAGTCTTTAATCCATCTGTTACGTGTTCTTGTGTGTGACATGAGGGAGGGATATAACTTTTGCCCCCCAGGTGGATAGCAAGTTGACCTGGAAAACATTTACTAAACAATGCAACGTTTCTTCAGCATTTTGTGAGGCCGTCTTTGTCATAACCCAATTTCTTGTGCAAATGTGGGTGCGTTTCTACATGGCATCGGTCTGTTGGTCAGTCCTGAGCCATTGCCACTGTTCTGATTATTTCAGGTTCATAGTACAATTTTATAGCTAATGCAGCAAGTCCTTATTCTTTTTCTCTTACCACATTTTCTTGGTTATCTTGGAGAATTGACTTATTTTTCCAGATGCATTTTGGAATAAATGTGTCCCGCTGAAAACAAACAAATCCTACTGCACTTGTGATTAGAATGACATGGAATCTGTAAATTCATTCAACAAAATTACAGTACCGTACGGGAACAGAGGGGGCGTCTCTTTATCGTAGCTGTTTGCATAGGTAAGATTTCTACTTTGTTTTATTAGCGTTTTTAGTGTTTTCGTGTCTGTCTGGGATGCTTCTTGTGAGGTTTTCCAGGATCTGTTCTTTCTCCTCTTGCTTTTGTGAGTAAGATCTCTTGTTGTTATCTTTTTAACTAGATGTTTCTGATATGTTGGAAGATTATTTAGAGTCCGTGTGTCAGAGCTGACAGGGCTAGAGTGTAGCCGTGCCCTCACTGAGCCCCGGGGACACCCACACCAAGGATGTGTCATGGCCAAGCCAAGTCTGGAGCCCAGACCTAGAGGCCCAGGCTTTGTCCCCTGGGGACTCCCCAAGCTAAACAGAGGGAAGGACTGGTAACTCATCAATCAGGGACCCAAGTGCTGTTGCCATGGAAACCTGGAAGCAGTGTCTTCTGGGAGGACCAGAATGAGGAGTCCAGAGGGAACATGCTGCACTAGGGTGGGGCCCATCTAGGATGGCCTGTCTCTAGGCCGTGTGTGTGTGTGTGTGTGTGTGTGTGTGTGTGTGTGTGTGAGAGAGAGACACAGAGACAGAGTCAGAGTGCAAGCGTGTGCACAAGAGCGAGAACAATCACACACTTTCTAAAGAGGAAGGTGCCCACCCCACTACCATCCTTTCAGGCCTGGTCCATTACTCCAGATCATTGCTGGGTGGTGCTGTAAGAAGGGGCAATGTGCCACTGAGATGGCTTCCCTGTGTCTATCAGGGCTGCTCTCAGGGTGAACTAGAATTGCTCTGGACAGAAGTGCTGGCATCTGCCTGTCATGGGCCTTGGAGCCCAGCTGGCATCTGCTGGACTCTGGCTCCTTCTCCCTCAGAGGATGAGGTGGTCCAGGAGAGAGGCCCCCAGCCCGGCCACATGGACAGTGGGGTTGACGGGAGCAAACACAGACCCCTCACCCAGGACTCATCTCTGCTGCTGATGGGCCAGGAGGCAGGGACAGAACAAGAGTATAGGATGGTGGCCAGAGAGACTGGATGGCTCCTAACCTCCAGATGGAGCTGGAAGTTGGGACAGCAAAGAACAGGATGTGCCTCTGCCACAGTCTCAGTCTGGCATGATACAGAAAGGGGTCATGCCCTGGGGTTCTGAGAGTATCTGTGGGGTTTGTAATTCAGAGCCTTGACTTCCCTGTTTGCCTTCCTACCAGCTGCTCTCCACCAGGACCCTGTGCCTCTTGCCTTCTGGTCCCTTCCACAAGCCCAGGAGAACTTGAGCTGAGCATTTACTGCACCCTGAACAAGGCCCACATATCCCCATAGAGGCCTCCTGTTGCTGGGTGTGAGAGGAACTTCCAGAAGCAGGGCGGCTTCTTTGTTTGAGAGTGGGGATTCTGGGAAAAGCAGCAATGGGGTGGACTGCTGGGGCCCCCCCCATGGTGCCTGAGGTTGGGCCTACAGGAAACCAGGGCATTTAGCTAGCAGGTCATGTCCCATTCCTCCTCCCCACCCCACCTCTCAGTCCTCTTATTTCCCCCTGGATCTCAGGCCAGAACCTGACCTCCAGGGAAGCAAGCTGTCACCCCAGGGAAGCTCACTCTAGCTCTCCCAACTCCTGCTACCTGGATCCCCCTCATGATCCTTGATCAGGGAGTAGGTTTAGGGGCCGGCAGAGGGTCTTCTGTCTTGGAACATGGGGGTAATATGGGAATGTGTTGAGTGTGAGAGCTCAGTGTATGGGGTGGCATGTGTGGATGCCTGTGTGATACATGAGTGTAGAGAGAAAGAGAGGTAGGTGGTGGTATACACGCATGCATGGCGTGTATGCATGTTTGTGGAAGGCAGGAACTCTGTGTGGTATGTCTGGAGTGATGGGAGCCATGTGCTGGGTAGGGTAAGGTGTCCGCTGATATGTGAAATGCCTTGAATTGAAGGGTGATAGGTACTTGGTGGGGGACGTGCATGTTTGAAGTATGTAAAGGAGTTTCAAGTACACATGCATGTGTGAATGTGTGTGGTGGTTTGGGTGGGTGAGTGTGAGATGCAGTTGGAAGCAAGTATGTTAGTGGAGTGTCTGGGGTAATATATGGGAGGGAGCTGTGTACATGTGAACTTGTCTGTGCCTGCTAGAGGAGGGGCTGATATGTTAGTGTATGTGCGTTCAAAACATGTGCATGGTATGTCTGAGGTGCTGTGTGTATTTGGGTAAGTGATGCAAACGAACTGGTGCATGAATGTACGGAGTATGTTGCAGAAGGGACATGTGGGCATAATCCTCCCCTACACCTTGAGAGTTGGTGGGCGTGATTTTCCCCCTAAAAGTTGAAGAACCTGAGGCTCATAGAGGGGACCCCAACTCTGGCGGCCCACAACCTAGACTCTAGAGGGCAGGGGTACGGAATTGACCTGCTGGTGGCTCAGTGGGTTAAAGCAGGTCGTGTTCAGTTCTTCTGGGTTCCTGGACTGAAGCTGGTCCGCATGGTCTCAGGGGCAGTAAAGAAAAGCTTTAGTGAGCCAGTTGTTAAATATAGCTGCTATTAGGAATTAAACTCTAGGGCAGCCCAGGTGGCTCAGCGGTTTAGCACTGCCTTCGGCCCAGGGTGATCCTGAAGACACAGGATCGAGTCCCACGTCAGGCTCCCTGCATGGAGCCTGCTTCTCCCTCTGCCTGTGTCTGTGCCTCTCTCTATCTCTGTGTCTCTCATGAATAAATAAAATCTTAAAAAAAATAAATAAAAATGATTTTTCAAAAAAGGAATTAAACTCTATAAACTTAAATTTATTTTTTAAATTTTTAAGATTTTATTTACTGGAGAGAGAGAGAGAGAGACAGAGAGAACATGAGCTTGGTGGGGAGGCAGAGAAGAGGGAGAAGCAGGCTCCTCGATGAGCAGGGGGCCTGATGTGGGGCTTGATCCCAGGACCCTGAGATCATGACCTGAGCCGAAGGCAGATGCTGAACTGGCTGAACCACCCAGAGACCCCTTAAATAAATTTAAAACAAAGGTAATAAATACACAAAACTCACTCACTTTTTTTTTTTTAAAACTACATTTGACTACGTCTGTGTTCTTGAGATGTTTCATGTCTGTTGTATCCGTGCGGTAGAAATACTCTTTCCAGCTCCATGTTGTGTCACACAACTGGCCAGAGAGGGTGTATTTATTCTGCCCTAGTCAGGAAATGCTACAAATCAAGACTTGATTTATTTTGTTAATTGTTTAGACAATAGTCGTACAGCTAAACTTCAAAGCTGGTCATGTCTGTGGCTGCTGTGTTGTGTTCACTTGTGTTCAGTGCAGCTCTCTAGCACAAAATATTGAAGAAATATTCTCCCAGTATGCAAAAGCTGTTAACCAAGTCAGCAAAGAAGTCACTCAGCTCACTGATGAATGAGTGAAGCTCTGACATATTTTCCTTGTTTTGCTTTCATCTTAAATGAAAATATCAACAAACGCTCAAGTTGGAACTACACTCATTTGTCATTGCAGCCGTAGGTGGGCTCCAGATAAACAGTGAGGCAAAAATCAATGAACACATTGATTGCTGGGACAGTTAATGGGCTATCTGGTATTTTTATTTGTAAATTATGTGCTATCCATTCTTCAGATTAGTAAAATTTATAATAAACCTGCATATGTATGACTGCAAACATTATTTGGAGAGCCGGGTATGAAGCATCACTGTTTCTTTCTTTTTTTTTTTTTTTAAGATTTTAATTTATTTATTAATGAGAGACAGAGAGAGACTATCAAAGACACAGGCAGAGGGAGAAGCAGGCTCCATGCAGGGAGCCTGATGTGGGACTTGATCCTGGGACTCCAGGATCACGCCCTCAGCCAAAGGCAGACACTCAACCACTGAGCCATCCAGGTGTCCTAGCATTACTGTTTCAAGCTCTCACTAGGCCCTAGTTACCCACAACTCCCGAAAGGTCTCCTTTATCCTGCAGGAGAGGAGGCAAAGGAGGGCAGGTACAACTTAGAGGCACGGGAGCAGCTTCTCAGATTTCCAGAAAAGCTGTGGCTTGTTACCCCAGCTCAGTTGCGACTTCCTCCCTGTCCCGGGCCAGGTGTGCAGGGCTCACTCTTCTCTGGGCCTGGTGCTATGGATTCATGGGTAGGGGAAGATGTGCTCACTGCCTGCATGGAACTCGTGGGCCAGAGGAGGAGACACCCAGTCACAGCCAGTTAATCCCTGGAGAGCGTGGGGCAGGCAGGAGATGCTTTGCCCAGCTGGAGAAGGAGGCAGGATGGGACAGAGACTTAGAATGGATGTTTTCCACCTGGAGCAGTCATCCTTGGCATTGAGTGTGCAGCCTCTTTGGGATCTCTGTTAAAATGCAGACTGTCTCCAGGCAGGGCAGTGCCCAGGAGTCTGCAGTATGCTAGGGGATGGGGAAGCAGGTGGCCCTCAGGCCACAGTTGGAGAAACACTGTTCCATCGAGATGAGAAAGATAATGAAGTTGCGTTGGGAGGTCAGGGCAGCTGGAGCAGAGTTGGGCCAGCCTGGTGGGTGGGCAGAGAGGAGCAGGTGGCGGAGGAAGGCGGCTCACACGGCCTCGCAGCCCTGGTGAAGGGGGTTGCATTCTATCCTGTGGAATGAGGGGCTGTCGAAGGATCCTTGTCAGCGGACAGATGATAGGTTCAGTTTGACTTTGGAAAGTGTGTGCCTTTGGAGAGGGCAGGACAGCACAGAGGAGCCTGGAAGAGGCTGGAGACACAGGGCCCCTAAAGCCAGACAGAGGTGGGGACAAAGGGAGGGGCCCAGAGAGGGGGCTGCAGGTCCAATAAACTGGGCTAGGAGGAAGGGGAGGTAGGGTGGATCTGGGCTTCTGGGCTAGTGACAGAGTGCATGGCGGGGCTGTAATGTTGCCAGAAACAGGAAGAAGAGCAGATCTGGAGTGAGAAACATTCTGGTTTAGACCTGGAGCCTTGGTGGTTCTGGAGGAGCCCAGAGGCCTTAGGAACTCAGGGGAGCCACCAGGAAGTAGATTTGGGAGCCCTTGCTGATAGGTGAGGGAGTTGTGGGGTGGACAGGTCACCTGGGAGAGCACAGAATGAGAAGCGTCTCAAACAGCTGTCCAGATTTGGTCCCAAAGGGCCAGGAACTCAGGTCTGTCTTGGTCTCATTTCTGGAAGGGGGGCCCAGTTGCCAGGTCCCTGCATGCAGGAGAGCCAGAGAGTGGGCTGGAGAGGGTCGAAGGAGTTCAGAACCACGGGCAGGCGGCGGGCTGCCTTCAGTGAAGAGCTGGAAGCCACGGTGGTTAGGAGTCATGGGGCCCCGTTTCTAGCTCCAGTCCTGGCTCTGCTACCAACTTGCTGTGTGACCTTTGACAGATCACTGCTCATTCTGGGCCTCCGCTTCTTCATCTGCAAAAGAGAAGGTTGGACCAGACCAGTGACTTTGAATTGACATTTAGAGTCCCAGGGTCACCCAGAAGTACCCCTGGGGAAGTGCTAGGCAGGGAGGGGTGCAGCCAAGGTTAGGGTCCTCCAGCCCCTGCCCCACCCCCAGCTTCATCCCAGCTGCTTGCTTGCTTTCTATGTTGGCTGCCGGGCTAAAAACCCCTGGGTCAGAGGATGCCAAGTCTGTGAAGCCTTGTCAGCATAGACACTGATGGAGACGGAAGAGTAATAAGACATAGTGAGGAAGCCAAGTGCCCTCCTGCAGACTCTCGTGGGCCTCAGTACTCCTTGCCCATGAGCTGAGTCCAGGGCAGACCCACAGTCACAGAGGACCCAGCTCTGCCTGCTTGTAGAGGATTTCAGTGGTTGTCACCGGTGGGTTCTGTGTGACATGTCCATGCTCCACTGCTCCCCGGGCACATGCAATGTGAGGCTGGCTGTAAGCAGCGAGTCAGCCTCCTACTCCCTTGACGTTCTCTGCCCGCGGTCTCTACAGAGACAGAGCAAAGGGTCTCAGAACAGGACATGAAACACATCAGTGTCTCAGTGATGATGCCCACTGTGTGCTGGAGGCCTTGGCAGGGTCACACCCTGGCTGCCCTCCAGCCCCACCAGGCTTCCGCCAAACATCCCTGACCCCTGACAGAGCCAGGCACTGTCCACACGCTAGAGGCACGGCTGCGTCTGGACCAGAGAGGGGAGGCCCCGAGGTGGGAGCAGGCCACCAGAGTGAAAACGGGACCTTTAGGCCTGGGTGACTTCACATCTGCAGGAAGCCCATGCCTGGTTCTCCTCCCTCTGGGTGGGACCTTGGAGCTGTGGGGGGACCGCCTTAGGGGGTGGGTAGCCGGCTCTGCCGTCCTGCCTCCTGCGATGAACTCACAGGGGCCACAGATCCCATGGCCACTTTGGCCCAAACTCATGTCCCACCATATATAACCCTCCCTTCACTCGGAAGGTGGCTCTGCCCCTGCCCTTCTCCCCATAAGGGATCCAGTTCCCTCAAACCAGGGCACATGGGGTCCCAAATCCCAGGTTTGAAGTGTGCCTTTGGGGAGCCCTAGGGTCTCTTGTGCCTTAGGAACAGTTTGGAGAAAGATCTCAGCAGAAGTGGCTCCCACCCTGTCCTCTCCCCAGTATCCTAGATGGGCTCAGAAAGTTTCTCCAAGGCTCCTGAGAGGAGCCCCCTCCAGGGGTCCCCCCCCCCCGTCCCCTCCTGTGCGCTGGGTTCCCCAGGACCGTAGAGGCCACATGGATCGGTTCTCACTTGGCAGGGTGTTTGCGTGGGGGCAGGGGTGACGACTCTCGGTGTTTCCTGACAACAGGCTGGGGGACTCAAGCACCAATGTGAAGCTGAAGAGTGTCGTGGAAACAGGGGGCGGTGACACCGAGTCTGCCCAGGCCATGCCCGTGGCCGGGGTGTGGCCCTGGGCCTGGGGAGGGTCGCTGTTTGAGAGGAGGACGCAGCTTTATAAAATGACTCCGTAAGTATGGCCTGGGCAGGCGGGCCCACAGGCCCCTACTGCTCCCCCCGGGACGCGGGCACAGACCAGGAGCACCTGCAGCAGGCCACCCTGCAGCGGGCAGTGGGGGACCCCGGAGAGCTGGGAGGCTACCGGTGCCAGGGAAACACAGGTGCTTGGGCCCAGGCAGAGGCTGGCTCTGGGCCTCTGGGGAATGAGGGACCTGTGCTCTTAGGGGCCCGTGGCAGACCCTCCCTGATATTCTAGGCCACCGGGCTGGGGTCTTCCCTTGAGCACTGTGTGTGTGTGTGTGTGTGTGTGTGTGTGTGTGTGTGTGCGCGCGCGCACACTCACAATGAGGGGCTGTGGTCTCTGCCATGATTACTGACTTCATTGGCCCAAATTAAGAACTCTGTGAACTCAGGAGCTCAGGAATGCAGACCCGTGTCTTCTTCCTTGGGCATCAATGTCTCTAGAAAAGTGATTTGTCTCATGTGAACCTCTGGGGAGATTTTAAAAATACATATTCCCAGGCCCGACCAGCAAAGAGTCTGGGATGGGGCCCAGGATTCTCTATTTTTAAAACCCCCTCATGATTTCGATAGATAGTTTAGCTGGGTGAGAACAGCATTGCTGTAGGGGGACGCCTACCCCGGGCCAGTCTTATTGTAGGCATGTGGAGGGCCAGAGGCCCCTGCCTGCAGTACCACCATTAGGCACTCATGCCTTGACCCTTCCAAATGGTTCTGACCATCCGGAATCTCATGCAAGGGGAAGACCCAATGTGCTCTGGGGCACGAGAGGAGAAAGAATGGTGAACCGGGTGGGCCCTTGAGGGAGAGACTCCGGAGGGAGAGGGATGCAGGCCTAGAAGCCTAAGGAGGAAGGGCCCTTGCACATCCCGGTGTATGGAATCCATGCACAGGCCTGTGGCTGAGTGCGAGGCAGCAGGAGCCACACCCACCCCCACACTACCCCATCCAGCCCCATGGGTGAGCCTGGCTTTTCTGTACACACGTCATGAGGAAGGAGAATAGGGGTCAGAGAGCGGACTTCTTGGAAGGCAGGCATGCCAAGGGTATTTGTTGATGGAGTTGCTTTTTAACATTTTTGATGTATTTTTTAAAGAAGGATCCACTTAATTTAAAATGACCCTAAAGGCCCTCATCATTACCACACAGGCTACTGATTTAACTGACCTGAAGTGACTGCGTGGGCCTTTATGCGATGCAGCTGGAGTCTGAGCTGGCCCGAGCCAGTTCCTTTCCAGTCCGGCTGGGCGCCCCTTCCCTCCGCCTCCTGGCTGTGGAGCATCCGCGGTGCTTGCTCGACCCAGTTCGCTGCATCAGTCCCCAAGTGCTGAACCTTTGGGCTCTTTCCAATTCCTTGCTATTATAAATATCACTGCTATGAATATCTCTGTACAAATTACTTTCTTAGTGTTTTACTGGGAAGCATTCCCCAAGTGGAATTACTAAGTCAAAGGGCATGAGCAATTTTATAGCTCTTGTCACATCTTACTAGATGGTTCTTCAGAAATGTTGAACCTGTTTACCATGACACCAGTTATGTACGGCTGTCCCTACAGCCCTCCAAGAGTAAGGTCCATTGTTTTTCTTTATTTGGAGCTGCATGATTTTGTTTTGACTTTTCCCATTGCCATGTTGGTCAGGAGTGGTGCTGTAAAGTTGTTTGCAGCGTGAGTTACTGTAATGACTGCTGAGGCTGAGTGTCCTCTGAAGGACTCCAAGAACCTGATGGGCATCATTTGCCCCATGAGGATTATGATGGGGTCAGCTCTGAGTCAGAGGGCTGGGCTGGCGCCAGGAAACAGAGTTTGGTACTATCAGCATCCTCAGTCCCTAGCCCCTGCAGTAGACCAGCACGCACCTGGGGCCACTGTCCCAAATGCTCTGATCCTGAGTGCACTTTGGAAGCAGAGGCACTTATCCAGGGGAGAAGGCTGAAATGAAGGAGAGAGGGAAACCCTGTGGCTCCTCACTCCTCCCTGGCCTGGCACACTCTGCTGGGGGACTCCATAGCCACCTGCCCAGCTGTGGCCTTCTGGGCACACAGATTAGCCATGCTGTGCTTGTGGCTGTGGACATTGAGGGAGCCCAGATTTGAGGCTTTGTAGTTGTCTTGATCCTGAAGATCATTAGGGTTGCTGCACCAAGAGTTTGCCCATTGCCTGTCAAACCAGGGCTTTGACTAGAGGCCAGCTGGGTCAGACCAGGAGTGTTTATTGAAGTCTGGGCCCTTGTGTCTTGCTGGGGTCCAAGCATGGGGAGTTTGGAACAAGAAGGGTGTTAAGGAACATTGCCTCAAGTCAGGACCCAACACAGTGGCCTGCAGATCATGCAGAGAGGGGCCAGCAATGCAGTCAGGGACTCGAGGCAAGTGGTTCAGGGACATGATACCCAGTCGTGAAACCTGGCTGCCACGGCTGTTGCAGGCAGGGCTCTGATCTCAGAAGAGACCGGCCAGATGAGGGAGGAGAGTGCAAGCAGACGTGGCTGGTGGGCAGGGGGAACCAGCAGAGCAGGAGCAGGCTGAGGTAACAGGGCCAAAGGACTCGGAAAACTTGAGAATGGAGAGGCAGATATGGACATTCTAGGGTGTTCTGGGCAGGATGGAGCAGTTTGTACAACCAAGGGGATTTAGACTTCTGTACCAAGAGCCTCTCTGTGTGGAAGCAGGCTGCTGGGGCAGGGGTGGGTCAGTATATGGTGCAGACAGGAGGGCTCAGCCTCTTGGAGGCGAATTGGCAGAAGGGGGTCAGGGGATCCACATTCCAGCCCAACAGCTGCATTTGGCCAGGGCTCGTGTGTGCGCGGAGGGCAAGCCCAGACCGAGGGCATCAGGCTGAAGGTGAAGCATGCATGTTGTTCGGTAATAGGGAGCTCTTATGGGCCCACCTAGGTCCCCCAGGCTTCAAGCAGGCAGCAGATCCCCTTTCCCTCACATTCCTGGCCTGCTGCTCACGGGGCCAGCTTGGGAAGGGCTGGGGCAGGTGGTCATGGACGGAGGAGACAGGGTAGATGCCCGAGGACCCCCAGACGGCAACTAGAGAGAGTTGAGAAGTGGCTTGGTGCAGCAGAAGCATGGGCTTGACATTCACACGACCTGGTCCCGTCCCGGTGCCACCTGTTACAGTGTGACCTCAGTGCAAACATCGCTGAGCCTCAGTTTCCTGTTCTATAAGATGGAGATACTCAGTGTAGCGTGGCCGAAAGATGAAGTTAGAAAAGAATATGGGAAAGCGCTCAGCAGAGTTAGCTGTTGCTCAGCAAACGCCAGTCTCCTTCCCTCTGCCTCCACAAGCGCCCAGAGCAGGGTCAAGCGTCCGTGTGCGCCCAGGTATCTTCCTCCCCGGGTCTCCACGGTCCCTGCGCTGGGGAGTAGGGGGGCAGCATGCCGTCTGCTAAGCTGGACTAGAACCTCACTGCTGGGTTAGTTTGACCTGAGGGTCCTGGTAGGTTCACCACACGGGAAGCAGCAAGTTGGTGAGTTAAATCCTAGCAAGTTTCTGAACCTCTGTTTCCTTACTTTAAAAAATGGGTATATTCAGCCTTCACTTCCAGAGGTTGTGTGAAGAATAGAGACTACATGGAAAGCACTAGCACCTCTCATGCACATACTCTTGTGACGGGGTGGTTTCTGTGGCTGCTGGCACCCCTGTTGACTGCGGAATCATATCCGCGTGGGGAGTTTCCCTCTGTGACCTCAGAGTCCAGCCTGGGGTTTCACAGACATGGAAAAGGGCATATGCTGTGGTTAGTGCTCTGGTTCAATCTGTGCCTGATGGTGTCATCCTAGAGTTGGCTGAGGAGGGAGGGCCCAGCAGGAAGCCACCCTGAGGGCCCTGGGACCTGTGGGTGTGTGCTGGGGACACTCAGTAGTTCTCCTTTCTTACACAGGGCCAGGGGGGTGTCGGACAGGGGCAGGTGCCTGCCAGTCTGCTCAGGCACCAGGCTGGATGGCTTTTTCCCTGCAGGAGCCATTACCAGAGGCAAAGAGATGAGAGATTCAGGGGGTGCCCAGCCCGGGTCAGAAGTGGGTGAGGATGGAGGGGCCTAGCAACTCCATGCAGTCTCAGGGGAGCTGGCTCCAGGTTCGGTCCCTGGACAGGTCAGCTGCCTGTGGCCCAGCCCTGATCCCAGACCTGATCCCTCACCATGCATAGGGGTTGGACCTTAACCCTCTCTGGGGGCAGGAGGACCATGCAAAGGATGCAGACACTGGGGTAGAGTCAGGCCCTAGCTGCTTCAGCCTTTCCCCAGGGCCACCTGCTCTGGGCACCATAGCTGTGGGCCCAGAGGCTTCTTGGGTTCTCAGTCCCATTTTGTCCCCTGCAAGCTGGAGACCTGAGCTACTCTAGCTTTCTGGAAAACGCCCTCATGTGTTAGGTGCTGTGCTTGTGCTAGGCGTGCAGCAGGGGGCAGAGTTGGACCTGTCCCATGGAGTTTGTGCTCTAGGAACTAGACTACTTGTTAACACCAATGATGCTGGGGGTGTTTGGGGACTTTAGCCATGGTTAGAGAACTACTCTGAGGAGGTGTAAAGCCACCTGCACAGGCCTCACCCCTGCCCGGCATACAGTCCTGCATCTTGCAAATGGCTGAGGACCACCCAGAGACACTGCCTGGATCCCCTGGGCAGCCCCCACCCCTCCCCAGCATGTGTACACCCATGCACACCCACACACTACCATCACAGTGTGAGGACGGGCCTCTTCACTCTCCTTCTGTTGCCAATGTCCGTTCTGGACCTCAAACCGCCACGATCTTTTCTCCCGCTTCATCTGCTCCCCATTCTTCCAGCAGCGGCCTCACAAGACACTGGTCTATCAGCAGCCCCACTGAGTCTGACACTAACTAGGTCCTGCTTCTCCGGCTCATGCTTCTGGCTTCTTCTTCCACCAACAAGATTAGTAACACTCACTCTTTACTGAGCACTGGGGCACTAGCACAGCAGGATTGTTGAGGAGCTGTTTTGTTTTTCATTTTTCCCAGTCTCCTTCCTGCTCAGCCAGTGTCAAGGAGAGCACCTCCAGGGATCACAGAGCCCTGGGTTCAGACCCTGGCTCTGCGCCTTACCAGCCATGTCAGAACTCCGGCAAGCTGTGACACCTTTTGGAACCTGTCTCCTCATCTGTAAAATGGGAACCTTCCCTGTAGGGCTGCCCTAAACATTAAACGAGACCTGGCACGTGCAGCTTTTAGCACATAATAGGTGTTCAGTACACGCTAGCTTCTGTTATTACTTTGTGCCTAATATTTGGAGTAGATGACTGCAAGAAAGATGCTTATTTATTCACTCAGCAAATTTGTATCAATCTTCTGCCTTGTTCCAGGCACCATCCCAGGTACAAGGGGACATAGCGGGGAGCAAAACAGGGGAAAGGCCTGACCTCGGGGACCTCAGATTCTTCTTGCTTCCACAGCTACAAACTCCAGCCTCTGCCGTGAGCCCTCCCCTCCTCCTAGTCTGCACCTTCCCTGCAGGACCCCTGAATTGCTGTCTCCTAACCCCTCCTCTCACTGAGCTCTGAGGGCCTGTTGAGTGTGTCCTAGGGAGGCTGGAACCTAGCACCACCGAGCAGGGATTCAAAGTGCCCCCCAGAGGGGGTCTCAGTGCCCTCCAGTTCCCCCCACCCCGCACAAGTGCAGCCACCCTGCATCACCGTCTTTACCACGGCATCACTGCTCTCACCGAACTCGAGCCCCGACAGGCACGGTTCTGAAGCCTTTCGTTTATTAATCTCTTGACATGCCTAAGAAATAGTTCCTTTTATTTGCATAGGAGGACACTGAGGCCAGGATGCTTAAATAAATACCAAAAGGCCCTGCCACAGCAAAGGGCAGAGCCAGGGCGAGAAGCCCAGGCAGTCTGGCCTCAGAAGCTGTCTCCAAAGGCTGTGCTCTCCCTGCCCCCGGGTACCCCTGCCTTGTGTCCTGTGGGCTCACCTGGACCCCTCACCCTATCCCCTTCTTTGCCATTGGCCTGGCCACCCTGGCCTGGGCTTCTGAGGAGCCCTCCTGCAGCATCCCTGCTCCAGGTGCTGCCTGTGAGCTCCTCCCTCACAGGGCGGGACCCTGTCCTTTCCCCAAAGCCAGCAACCCCAGGACTTCCCTTTGTTAGGAGATTCAAGGCCAAACACTCAGCCTGGCACCAGATGACCTCCCCTTCTTCCCCCCACTCAGTTCCTGCTCACTGGAGGGTCCCAGTCAGACCGCCCACCTCACATGCTCCTGCCTCCTGTGCCTCCCCCTGGACCTTTATAAACCAGTCCAGGCCTCGAATGCCAGCTCTGCTGCAGAGCCCTGCCCGACCCCCCACCCCCACCCCAGCCAGGCCAATCCCCACTGCCCTCTCCCCTGCACCCTCTCCCCTGCACTTCCAGGCTGAGTGAGCCTCAACACTGAAATGACCGGAGCCGGCCTACGATGTCACCTGGTGATTTGGGGCAGGAAAGGCCCAAATGTCTTGCTGTTCTCCCGTGTAGTCCTGCCGCAGGAACCAGAGGTGGGGAGTGAGTCCCGCACTGTCAGATCCCAGAATGACTGAGCTGAAGGGCCAGTGGAGGTCATCTACGTCAGTCCTTTATCTTTGAGGCATTGGATGGAGGCCCTGGGAGGGGAGAGCCCTGGCCGAGGAAAAGCCGAGACTGGAATTCAGACCCCAGCCTTGTGCCCAGAGTCTTTGTGTGGTCCCTGAACTGCTCTGTCTTCTCTTTGCTCTTTGTCTCCGTAAACTACGTGCTGGGGTAACAGTTACTGCAGATCAGCCCACGGGCTCCTCGCTGTGCGTCCTCCTCCTCTCCAGATCACTGTGTGCACACTCCACACCTTTGTGATCCCCGTTCTGCATTCTCATTTTCTTATTTAGCATTCTTTTTTGGTAATTGACATTTAAATTCAGTTCTTGTGGAGAATGGGGCATATTTCTGGGTCGCTTATTTTCTTCCCTCAATGTGTGATTCATGGCCATCACCACACAGTTTTAGTTGTGGTAGCTTTATAATATGTTTTACTGTCTGGTGGGACTGGTCCTCCTCTCACTAACCATCATTATCAGAATTTTCTTTGTTTTCTTACCTACTTTTGTTTTTTTCTTCCAGAATATCTTTACCTAGGTTACCTAGAGGAATGAAGGGCAGTGAATAGTTTATCCCAGGCTGCCCTTATCGTGGCTGTTGACATAGGTCAAAGGAATTGACCATTCTTAACTCCTGGCTCTGACAATGGAAGAGGCCCTTTGATGGGGTGAAATAGGCAAACAGGGAAGTAGTGTCACCAACTCTTCGTGCCCCCCCCCCCACCTCATCACTGTCCCCAGTTCTGCTGTCCTGGGACTGTGGCTTTCCTGAGACTAGGGCCCCTTGGGCAGCTTTGAGTGTAGGGGGCAATCGGGGAGCAGGCCTGGCTCACGGGTGCTCTGAACCGGCACCACTGTGCCTGCCACATTCCCTCCTGCCAGCAAGAACCCAGGCTTCCTAAGGAGTCTGTCTCCACCCCTAGATCTTTTTGCTTTGGTGGAAGAGTCTGCCTCTCATTGGCCACTCTCCCAGAGGGTTGTTACCTCAAAAATACCTTACCTCTTCTTAGCCCATTTACTCCTTAGAAACAGTTGAGATACAGAGTAGACACGTCATCACATCACTGACCCAACTACTCTGTGAGACAAAATTTAGGAACACTGTTGACTGATGTCTGCAAGTCAGGGTGGTGCCTTCGGCTTTCTTCTCTTAGAGCCCATGTTCACAGACCAACTTGTGCACCTCCTTTCTTTAGATCATCATCCCAGGGAACCTTATGAGATCCCTGTACTTTATCAAGTTTCAGAATCCCTGTGGTATTTTGCTTTGAACTAAATGGAATCTAATTTAGGAAGAATCACTGTCTTTAAAATAGTCTCCTTATCACATAGGAATATACTAGGAATCTCCACTTATTCAAGTTCTTTTTCTAAATCTCAAGTATTTTATCATCTTCATATGAATCACAAATAAGTCTCACTAAAATTATTTTAAAACACTTCACACATAGTCTTCCCATTGTAAGTGAGATATCTTCTTCATTTACATTCTGTAAAACATTATTATTTTATAATAATAACAGAAATGTTACCGGATAGCTCCTTTTTATCTTTTTATCTGGCAATTTCATTGAACTTTCTGATTCTAGAGATTTTCTCATTGATCCCCCTTATGTTTTCTCGATCCTCCATATAGTGAATCACTTATAATATAAATTGTGGCTCCTCCTTTCTACTATATATAGCAGACTACTGACTGTTCATCAGTGTTGGCCACAGGAACTTTTTAAAAATGCAGGTAGTGGCACCCATTCCATCCCCATGGAACTCCAGCAGTGGGCTCTGCATCAGGGCTGGGGACTGGGAGCAGCGGGGTGGGAGGTAGCTTCCAGACCAAGGAGATGGCACCTGCAGAGCTGGAGAGGGCGTGAGCATGCCTTGTCTGAAAGCAGACCAGTGGGGAAAACAACCTGATCGGCTTTGTAGACACTTAAAAATTTTTGGTCTATGAGCAAGTGAAGTTTTGAAGTAGCAGGTGCAATGGCAGATTTGCACGGTGAAAAGATCACTCTCGCTGCCATGTGAGAACAGACTGCTGGGCGGCCAGAGGGAAAGGGGGTGCACGTCATTATGTAACAACAGCTAAGTCATACACCTCCTTCTGGCGTACCAGGTGCTGTTGGCAGTGGCTCATGTATATTAACTAAGGAGGCCCCAGGCACACAGGTAGTTTGTGGTGGAGCCTGGCTTGGAACCAGCAGATCTGGCTCCAGAGGCCCCTCTGAAGCACCCTAGCTCATCCCATGCCACAGATGGAGTAGTTAGGAGCATGGTGTTGGCATTGGAGGTGGGGAGAAGGGGACCAATTAAAGATACACTTAGTCTTTAACAGGACCTGGCAATGGATTGGAAACCAGGATGGGGGAGAAATCAAGGTTCCCATTTTCCCACACATTTGTGGCCATTTGGAATTTCTCCAGGACTTGTCTCTTCCATTGGGCTGTTCATATGTGCACATCACCTCTATTCTTGTTCACATGGAAGGTGGAGGATACTTCAGACTCACCACTCAGGTGCATTCTGCACCTTCCATCTGTCCCCTGGGTGTGTGACTGGGTAAGGGATAGGTCTCTGCTCATCATACCTTTTGTTTGGGGTGTATGAGAGCAAGGTGAGCCTGATCCAAGCGTCTTCCACTCTGTTCTCCAAGGGCAGTTGGGGTAGGAGGTGTGCTTTTCATGTAGATTATCTGATAAGGCTCTAGATAATAGAACTCTAGTGATACTGGGGGCCCCAGACATTAACCCACCCCTCATCCTATAAAGTGAGACATTGAGCCCAAGAAAACTGGGGCAGGACTTGTCTATTGTCATGTAGGAGGCCAGGGACTGACACCTGGCTCTCAGGTTTCCCAACATCCAGACATTAGTGGCATCTTCAGTGCCAGGGAGGGTGTGGCCAGCAAGTGTCTGGCCTCCTGTCCTGGTGGGCCAGGGGAGGATCCTGCTGTGTGTCACAGCCCTGAGGTGGGGTAAAGCAGAGCTAAGAACAGGCTGGGGGAGCTAGAGGAAGGGGTACGGACAGATAGCTGAGTTTGGGGAGCTGGGGGATTTGGGAGCAGGAGGCTGAAGCAGAGTGGGTGAGTGACTGGGCATGCCCAGGGTCCCGGGCCCTGCAGAACGGAGGCCTCCGAAGTTCATCTGAAGAGTAGGCCCAGCTTGCCCATCTCCAGGGAGACCCCAGAAGTCCTGAGAAGCGTGAGGGCCAGAACAGGGCCAACTGGCCTCCGATGACCAGTTCGGAATCCAGGGCCTTGTCCTGCTGAACGGAACCCCTGTCCCCAAGGCACCCCTCACTGGCAGCCTCAAGGTGGCCCCAGGGAGGGTGGTGCCTGCAGAGGAGCCGTGCAGGAAGGTAGGCTGTGATGGGGACCAGGAATCAGAGAGATGCAGAGAGGTCTGAAGCAGCCCAGAGCTGGAGAAAGGCCCAAGTGGACCCCACCCCGCCCCACTTACCGGCCCAAGGCTCATCCGGGGAAACCCAGACCCGGCTCAGCAGGGCCTCCTCCCTGTGCCGGAGCTGGTGATCTCTACAGGGGGGCAGGCGGGCGTCCTCCCTCCTAGAGCCCAGGCAAGGCAGTGCCCATCCTCAGCCAAGACGGGACCCTCTGGCCGGGCCTGGGGAAATCCTGGCTGTGGGGGCCGGGGTGCTCCTGCCTCCTGCTGCCTACTGGCTCCGCAGGGCGCTGTGAGCGGTCAGTGAGATCACACTTAGCACAGTGCCCATGCCAGGCACCGCTCACCCGGTGGAGCTCCACTTGCTCATCCTGTCACCTCCGCGGTGCTCTGGACTTCCTACAGGGGGACACAGGTCCACACGCCCCCCTCTCAGTTCAGCCGCACACACCCCACATATTAGGCAAGATGCGCATTGTCCCCACTTAACAGGTGAGGAAACTGAGGCAAGTCTGGGCCAGTGGTCCCTGGCCACCTAGTGAGTTGGCAGCAGAGAACACAAGAGTTCAGCTCTCTTCTATTTAGCATGCTTTCACTCTTGTGTGTTTCTTCCAGAAAATACAAGACTTCTATCCTTATTTCGGATTTGAGCAAGCCGTAACTGTCTCTTATCTCCTAACAGCCCTGCTGTAAAGCCAAAATACCAGAGAAATTTAGTGCTGGGAGGGAGCCCTTAAGATGGTTCCACCCCCTGATTTCCATGAGACACAGAGGAGGCCACATCCTCACTCAAGGTCACACAGCAATTCGTGACAGAACCAGCCCTGGAACCTAGGCCTAGTGACCTTTCCTCTATACTGATGACTTAGAGGCCTTGGAACTTCTGTCCCCATTTCAGAGATGGGAAAAACTGAGCCAGAGAGGCAAACTATTGACTCCAGTCCCATAGCACTGCCTTTCAGGACGCTGCTTCCTCAGTGACCTGGTGGGTCTAGTGTGACGTTTATGAACCATCCTCAGCAAAAGGGAAGGCCAGGGAGCGAAATATTGGCATATTGGGAATAATAAACCTTGCAAACAGTTTGAATTGCATTTCAGGGTCTGATTCCTCTTGCTAGAGAGATTGGTTTATGAATTCAGAGTAGGATTGTTTAAAATGCATTTCACATTTTAAATAACCACGGTTTTCTTGGGTGAGGAAGAATAACAGGTCAAAAATGCACACTCATAGGCTTTTCTGAAAGGTTACAAAATAAAATGTTCTTTGCTGGAGGATATGAAGGCCCTGGCTCTCTGTTTGACAAAGGAGAGGACTCTGCTAGATAAATCCTGCATTATGAACAAATGAGAGCTCTGTCCCTCTCTTCCTGATCAGCTTAATTCCTTGTTGCTTATCTGCAAATCCAATAATGCTGGTAAAACAGACCCCTCCCGCAGGCTGAGCACAGGCCTGGCCGCCCATCCTCAGAAGCCTTTTTGTGTTTATAACCTCGGCCCCACTCCCTGGAGAGCAGGGCCTGGGAGCCTGGTCTGGAAGTGGGCGGGAGGACTCAGTCTGGGAGTGACAGCCTCTCCAGGACAGGGCCTCTGTGCTTTGGCACCGGGCCTCCCTGCCCCCAGTCCGGGGCCCTCCCACCTGAAACTGAGCAGATTCTAGAGTGGAGCCCACGAAGGGGGCGCAGGGCAGGTGTTAAGATTCAGCCAATGAATTATTGAACGCTACACCTGAAACTACTGATGTACTATATGTTGGCTAATTGAATTTAAATAGAGAAAAAAAGGTTCCCCCACATCCTTCCCCCACATCCCGTGTGCCCCTCCAAGGGGAATAACTTGGCCCCAAGTTGCAGGTGTTGTCCAGCTCCCGCACACGTTACAGCGTGGCCACTTGGGTATCGTCTGGGTGTCGTCTTGGTGATAGCTCACACTCCACTAGGTGACTAAAGATATTTCAACTGCACAGCCTTTACAATATTTATTTGCTTACTTTCAAAATCTGTACACAGCATTTGTTTGCTGGCCCTCTCCCCCGACCTGGGGTCAGGGGTGTGGTCTGGGCTCTTTAGGGGTTATTAGGCCCTCACAGGAGCCAAAAAGAAAGAGGAAGCCCAGCACCTAGAAGGAGATGCCACCTGCAGAGGGGATGTGGCCCTCGGGTGGTCTGGCTGATGACACTGAGCCATGTCTCCCTCATCCCAGGCAGCCTTTTATGAGACCACATGTGCATGTGCCAGCACGTCGGGCTTCTTGAGAGCACATTATTTCCAGCAATGTCGTATTCCAGCTCATAAACCTGCTCCTGCCTCGTTAAAACCTCCCCGTAAAGGATGCTTAATGATCCATCCTGTGAACACAGAATTCTTTACTTAAAACCACGTCCCAACAGATAGACATCCTGTACCCCCTACTCCTGCCGATTTCTCCGGCTAGAAATAAAGCGATGGGGATGATCTCTGTTCGTAAACTTCTGACTCTGTTGTGTATTTCCCTTGGTTAGATTTCTAGAACAGGAATTAATGAGTCAAAGGGCTAAGGCTCTCATCTGGTTTTCTCTAGAGGTTTGCAGTTAGGCCTGTGGCTAAAGAACTCTCTGGTGCCTGAGATTGAATTTGAACTCTCCCACTTATTGTCTGTGTGACTTTGAGCAGGTTATATAACCTCCCACTTCACCTGTAAAATGGGGGTAATAATAGTACCTACCTCATAGTGGTGTTGTGAGCAGAGCCGTGTGTAACTGTTAGGTTGAATAGGCATGACTCATGAGATATAATCATAAAGCAAACTTTATTTTTGTCTCCCATGGTCTCTTTCATTTTATTCTGTGGGGCTTTCTTCTACCCCCCACCCCCCAGACCTAGATGAAATTGAGGGGAAGTGCCAGAACTTCTTTGGCCATTTCCAGGTAACCAAAGTTTATCCTGTCAATAATTAATGTGTTTTGTCTATTGTAATAAAAAATCTTTAAATTTCAGAGTTATATCAACTCTTCTTGCCTATCATGGTGTGCTGTGAGCCAGCTGCCTGTGGGAGAGGGGCCAGCTTATAGTTCTGACCCTTTCCAGGGTCCAGTGTAAAGGGAAGGAGGGAGGGGAAGAAGAGAGGAGAAGAGTGGAAAAATCCTACCTCTCCAGTCATGTTGGTGCTTTTGAGGTTCTTGGAGACCACTCCATCACGTGGGGTATCTCCATAAGCTCCATTCCCTTGATGTGGGTGATGATTATTCTCCATAGGACACTGAACCCTGAGGCTCTCTCTAAAATTCTCAGGCCCTGGGAAGCCTGGGCTCATCTCCTCTGCCTACTGTCACCTCCGCCCACAATGATTGCTTCTGGGTTAAGATCTAAGATAACCACATCTAGCCCTAATGCTGGGACCCACATTGATCCAGAGGAAAAACTCACGTTTCTTTTGCTCACAGACCTGACCCTGAAACAGCCATCAAGGCGGCCACCTGCCACCTGCTCTTTGGATTTGTAGGCATGGATCCTTTGCCTGTGCCCTATGACCTCAGGACCATTGTGGCCACATATGGGCCACATATGGCCACATAAGCCATCCTAGGGGGTCTCTTTCAAGCCCCACTCTCTGGATTTGAGGCAAAGGCCATGTCCCCTTCCATGCTTCCACTGAGGGTCCACTGGACCCTGAGGCTCTCTCTAAAATTCCTCTTTAACCTCTAACAACCAGCAGTAGGTGCCTGGCACAGAGCATTTACTCAACAAGTGATGGTCACGTGTGATCCCATCCACAGCCCCCCACTTGCACTCACTCCATCATAATTATATTTGGCTTTAGCCCAATTTTATGTTTCCTTTAGACTAATGCTTGTTGTGGTGATGGTGGAGGTAGTGGAGATATACTTTTTTTATTTTTATTTTTTTAAGATTTTATTTATTTATTCATAAGAGACACAGACAGAAGAGAAGCAGGCTTCATGCAGGAAGCCTGATGTGGGACTCGATCCCGGGACTCCAGGATCACACCCTGGGCCAAAGGCAGGCTCCAAACTGCTGAGCCACCCAGGGATCCCCGGTAG
This sequence comes from Canis lupus baileyi, assembly GCF_048164855.1. NCBI lineage: Eukaryota > Metazoa > Chordata > Mammalia > Carnivora > Canidae > Canis > Canis lupus. The sequence goes on along the minus strand of NC_132860.1, from coordinate 19,210,851 downwards.
TGGAGACTTTAATTTGCTATTATCTCCTGCAGTTATTTGGAAAATCGATGTATTGCTTTTAATTCTGCGAGTGCTTAGCCTACATTTTTTCAAATATATCAGTAAGCCTACTTATCTCACTTGAGTCATGTAGAAATGGGGCAGTGGTCTTTGTATTTTCTGCAGTTCTTTAAATGGGAATTTCACTGGGCACCGTCTGGCCACTGACACTTATGTTACCCTTTTGCCATCATGTCTGCTCCACAGCTTTGAAACAGCACTGAGCTCTGGCTTAGGGCCTGCTCATCTCTGTCCTGGACTTTTCCAAGAGCCAGCCAGCAGCTGTCAATATGTCTGGCCTTGTCTCCCTCTGTCCTCCATTTCGTTCCCTATTTATATCTTTCTACAAGTACATCTGGGCAGGTGACTCTTGGCTTGAAACCCTTTGGTGGTTCCCTGGTGGTTATAGATAAAAATCAGACTCTTCAGCCTGGTGTTCAGGGTGCTCTGTGATCTGGCCCTACCTTAACTTTCTAGGCCCTTCTGCCTCTTGGAACCATTCACCTACATGCTATCATATGGGTTTGCATTTTGGTTAGCAACTGCATTGGTCACTTGTTCTCATATCCCCATGGCTTGCTCACGGCATCTTCTCTGTCTAGAACGCCCTTGGGTAAGAGAGCCCAGCTTGGCACTGGGCCAGTTGTAGAATCTCAGTAACCGGTAAGCTTCCCTCTTCCTTTCTTATCAGTCTATTAAGATCCACTCATCCTTCAAGAACCAATTCCAATGTCGTCTTTGTCACTCTCAGGAGAGACCTGCCCTACCCTGACTTCTCTCCCTCTGGTACCACTAGCTGCGCCTCCTCTGTGCCCCCCAGCACGTTATACACCTGTGTCGTAACCCTAGCACCTTGGAGTTTTCCATCTCTCCTGCCAGGCTGAAGGCTCCCTGAGAGCAGAGCTGGGCCTGATGTCTGCCACAGCCCTGCACAGACCTGTGCGCCCAGGCTGGTCTAGTCCACGTCTGATTGACTTGAATCGCCTTCCTCAGCCTGCAGAGTTGCAACACTAGGCAACCAGGCAGGGCCTCTTGGGACTTGGTGCCCAATCTGAATAGATACTTATTATCCATATCCTGCTGCTTCCAAAATGGATTAGAGGTGGGCCACACTCAATAAAACTGTTAAATTAGAAACAGAAAAATCTAAGGCTCCACATGGAAGTAGCAAGGAGCCAAGAGAAGGTGCTAACCTCCTTCCTTGGGTGAAATAGTCTTGCTGAGAGGACCTCAGGCGTCCTCTAGCTGGGGTGGCGGATGTGAGGGTCTCTTTTGGGCTAAACTCTTGCACTCCCCTCACAAACTGTGATCATGTTTGAAAATGCTAAAAGGCAACAAGGAGAATTTAATTCACCCTTGGAGGATTTGGAGAGGTGGTGAGGCGGGCGTTGGGTTTGCCATGTGGCAGCACTTTGGTAAAGATCACCTCATTCTGCAGGCTAAATTTGAAAAGCTTAGGCCTTTTCTCAAGGGTCACCGCATAGCACAGCTGTATTTTAACCATGGCCTAGTACAGTATACCTCATGTGGCTTTCTGGAGTGACTTTTCGATGGACACCAAGGGCATACTCTTAAAATGTCAACCACGGAAGCTATTGGAGCAGGAAAACCCATCGCCAGTTCTGAGTTGAGTGGGAACACTTACACACCCCTAGAACTCATGGAAGCACATACTTAGATCCTCCCCATGCACACCAACACACCATCCAACAAATGTTCTTGTGCAGACCCATTCGGATGCAGGGACGCCCCTCACACACATGCTCATGGGTACATGGCACACAGTCCCAGTGGCTCTCACACATCCCATGGGCACGCGCAGCCTCTGCAGGAGGAGACATGGGGAGCTGTCTTATTTCTGCACCTCACTCTGCCTCCAGATTTTGCTCCCTTAGGACAGAGCCTAAAGTTTCTATTTAATAGATTCAATTACTTTAGGCTCCTGAGACCTTCCAACTTGATTCTGATTGCTTTAAGGTGTCAGATCATTTGGGAAGAATTGGGGAGAGCAGCCTCAAATTCTGGAAGGGGAAGTCTTCCAGGCTCTAGGTGTCACGGAAGTGGTAGCTGCTGACTGCAGTTTGGGGAAGGATGGTCTGGAGTGTGGACCAGCCTCTTGTTGCTAGGCCCTAAAGGACAGAGGCCCTGAGGGTAGTGCTTTGGCCTCCAAGGCAAGAACCAGTCCCTTTCTGCTGATCTTCCTGGGAACCCGACAAGTGGAACCAAGGCCCATGCCAAGTGTCCCAGCAGGCAAGGAAACAGCTCTGGTTTTCTGCCCTCTGCACCTCATTCTGGAGTGATTTCTTTGGTCTGCTCTCTGTCCCCTTGACAGTGATAGCTCTTGGAGGTTGATAAGTAATCTGAGGTAACAGCCTTCAGAGAGTATGGATGTTGTGCCAGGCAGAGGTGGATCTGTCCTGTCCTGAGCTCCGGAAACCTGCAGAATGAGACCGGGTGTGTGGCATGTGCACTATGTGAACCATGCTAGGCAGAAAGGAGGCTAAGGGCAGGGGCTGTGGGCCCAGACTGTGTGAATCTTAGCTTCACCATTGGACAGCTCTATGACTTTGGGCAAGATCTTTGCCTTCTCTGTGCCCCAGTTTCTTCTGCTATGAAATGGGTATGATAATAGCATCTACCTCCTAGGGTGGTTGTGAGGATGAAATGAGTTATAGTGTAGAGAGCACCTGGACTCAGCAAATGCTCCAAACATTTTGGTTATTGTTTTTACAGTTAATAGCAAAGGCCAGGTGGGAAGGCAGGGAGAGTCCTGGGGTGAGGAGTCCTGGCTGTGGATCTAGGGCAGCAGGATGGGGCCTTCCCTCAGCCCAGCTGGTTCTTCTCTCACCCTCTCCCACCCGGTCGTGCAGTCATGCTGGCCTATTTTGCACCAGAGTATCCCCACATGGACCCTCTCTGGCATGGTTGCAGGGGGCGCATGAGGACACACACCTGGAGCATGGGGACTGTGCCCCTCGGCAGACCCCTGGCCCGTTTCCTGTCCTCTCCTCCCCAGCTGGGGATTCTCTATCTCTCAGCTATCATCATGCCATAGCTTGCTTTAAAGTTGGTGTGAGTCACAGCCAAGACCTCCTTAGTACTCAGAGACTTTAAGATGACCTTTGTTAAGTTTTTTTTGCCTCCTTTTACGTATGGCCCCTAGAAAGCACTTTGGAGGACAGAGACCTTGGTTCCATTTCAGCTCCATCGCTTTGTAGCTTTAGGTCCTTGGGCATCTTAGCATTACTGACGCTTTATTCTCCGGAAGTAGGAATAAAATACATGCCTCTCAAGGCTGTTGTGGAGCTTAAATAATATGAATTTATGAGGGCTGGGAATTCAATAGACAGCGTATGTTATTCTTCTCTTGACTGCTACGGCTTAGGGGGGGAAAACCCGCTGCTGCGAGGAAGCAGCTCCCTTAACAAAAAAAAAAAAAAAAGCCAAAGGTTCCCCCGCCCCCCGGGCCCGTGAAGACGGGGGTGGGGGAGTGGAAGGGGCAGGGCGGGGAAGGCCAGCCCAGCCTCCAGGCTTCGGACCTGCAGGTTTCCCGGGACCTCTCTCCGGTTCCTTTCAGGCCTCAGCCCCTTTCCGCCCCGAAAGATCCCACCCCGCTGCCCCGGCCGTCCCCCATCTGAGCCGCGGTTCCCACCCCTCAGGGGAGCTAGGTAAGCCGGGGGGCAGGTAGGAGTTAGAAACAGCCCCGCTGGGCGGGGAAAGAAACTGGCTGGGCGGTCGGCGCGGCCGCAGGGGCCCAGGGTGGGCGCCGCGGGGTTTGGGGAGGGGGCGGTGCGGGGCGGGCCCAGCGCGGCCCGGGGGGTCTCGGCCGAAGGCGGGCAGGGGCGGGGCGGAAGCCATCCCGGGGGCGGGGCCTCCGCCGCCACGCAGCGCTCCGGCCCCTGGGCGCGGGCTCGAGCCCCTCCGGCGGCGCCGGGCGGTGCGGTGCGGTGCGGGCCGGGCCGGGCCGGGCCGCCTCCCGGGCCTCCCCGCCCCCCGCGCCCCCTGCAGCCCCCGCCCCCCGCGCCCCCTGCAGCCCCCGCCCCCACGCGCGCACACGCCGCCGCGGGCCCGCGCACTCCGCCGAGTCGCCCATCGCGCCGCGCAGGCAGCCGCTCGCCGAGCCCGCGGCCGGGGCCCTGGCGTGCAGTGCGGGCCTCGGCGGGGCCCAGCGCCCCGGCCCGGGAGGATGCGGCCCGGGGCGGCCCGGGAGCTGAGCAGGGCCCCCGCGCCGGCCCCCGCGGGCCCCGGCTTCCAGAGCCGCAGCCGCCGCCCCGGCCCCGGGAGACATGACTTCCAAGCCGCATTCCGACTGGATTCCCTACAGGTACGCGGGCGCCCGTCCCACCTCCCCTTGAGCTCCGGGGCGCGGGCTCGGGGCGCCTCCGCCCGCGCATCCCGCACATCCCGCACATCCCGCACTGCGGGCGCGGGCTCGGGGCGCTGGGCCTTCCCTCCCCAACTTTGGGCCCCGGGCGGACCGAGCCGGGCGCGCCCCCGCTCGTGGGCCGGGGTCGCCGGTGTGGGCCGCGCTGGGCCGGGCAGCGCCATGTGGCCGCCGGGGGGCCGCGCGCAGCCACGAGCCCCCCGGGCCCAGCGCGCCGGGCCACGCGCCAGTATAGCCGAGCGGCACCCTTGCGGCTGCAGGCGTGCACCCCCCAACCCCCGGGGGTGCGTTCGGGCCGGAGATGCGCCTGCTGGGCTGTTCACACCTCAAAGCATGAATTCCTGGAGACCGTTATTCTGAACCAAGGGCACGGGCTGCTCATACGCACATGCGCCCTGTACGCCCCCACAGACGCCCGGGCTCACACAGGTGTACTCCTACTCTCTGTGCACAGACACGACCTGTGTTTGGACAGCAGCTGACGCCCCTCCCCACTCACAGGTACCATTCACATCGGAGACTCCAGTCCCCTCCGTCTATCCCTGGACGCACACCAACTCCCCGCGCCAGACTGCCTGTACAAGCAGAGGAGCACTCACGAAAGCACCGCTGCCCTGTGTTCCCAGACTCTGTGACCTGTCCCAAGGATAGATGGGCCTTGCCAAGTGCCTGGGGGTCGGGGTGGGGGAGGGGTGTTGGGGGGCTTCTCACATAGGTGCAAGCCTTTTCCCCATCCACTCTTCATTCTCTCCATTACCCCTGGAATAGAGCTCATCGTCATGGCAGCACCAGATCCTTGGCCACCTATTGGCTCCTGGTTGCCACGGGCTACGGGGCTGTCGCTAGGCCTCCCAGAGAGGCATGTGTGTAAAATGGGTGCTGAACTGCTAAGGGCCACTATGTTATTGCCGGCAGAGGTGCACATGCCTGTGGGTTGTAGGAGCAGACCCTCAGGACCTGCCCTGTAACACAGCCAGCTCTTGGGAAGGGACCTGATTGTACTCACGGATGGAAAATACTTCTGACAGAGCTCCTTTAGGAGTCTGTCCAGACAGCATCCAAAATGGAAACCAGCCGAAACCGCCTGAAGCTTGTTAAAAGCAGATCCTTTTGCAAACAGGCACCTGCCACTGACCTGAGGATTCAGGGTTTCTCTTGAGAACTGTTGTCTCTAAGCTCTTTGGGGGTTTTAGGGCTTCCTAAGTTAGAATTCGTGGGTGCCCCTCCTGCCAACATACACACGTGCACACACACACGAGTTGCCCATAGGGTTTCCAGCAGACATCATGCAGTCACATCTCCGAGTCTCCCATAGATCAGGGAGGTATTCCCATCGGGAGACTGGGGCTTTGCTGACTCAGAAGAGCTGCTACCCTGCCCCCGGCATCCAGGGCTAGGGGCGCAGGTAGTTTCTGGAGCATCCTGGCTTGACACATCTGTGCTGAGGACCTCCTAGAAGACCGTGCAGCCCCATGGAGTTAACCTTTTCTAGCCACCCAGCAGAAGTGCCTGTGTGGCGCCTTTGGGCTGAGTAGCCTCCTATGCTGTGGAAGTGCAAGTGTGGGGGAACACGTGGCAGGGTGGTGGCCACAGACTGACTTAGAACAGAGGGAAGGGATGGCACTTGTGGCTGTAGATACGATGGCGTGTTTAGGATTTGGCACACTAGGGGCCGGGCCAGATCATGGTTCAAGGAAGCCTCTTCCAGGAGCCAAAGACCAAAACGATGTGTAGATTAAGTGCACAAGTCTTAGAGAAAGCCTTCCTCTAGGAAAGGGGTCCCTTGGGAGGTAGAGTGGTCTCTGAGAAATGGCTTTGTCCTTCAGAGGTGCCCAGTGTACTGGCATCCTTGAAGGAGGTGATTTGGCACTTGTCTCAGCCTAGGCCCAACCACCTTGTCCCCCCATTCCTTTCTTGGGCCCATACGTGCCCCCTGGAACACTGAATCTTATCACCATGGAAGCCCATCCCTGAGGAGCAGCTTGGCACCCTGTGATCCTACCTGCTTGCTTTCCCATTGCTGTCGCCCCTGCCTTCTTGCTCTATGGCAAGGAGGATGGTTCTCAAGCTGGGGGCAGGCCATGGTCCGAAGTTGCCAGAATCTCTCCTGCCTTGCTGGGGTCTTTCTGAGCCTGCACTGGACTTTGGGTGTAGACTTCCAGAGTGGGGAGACCTGCCTGAGCTGAGAAGAGGAGATGCAAATTGCCTCTCGCATGAACTGGGCTGCTGATTGCAGTATAAGCCACATGCCTATGTGATCACAGAAAACTGGGGCAGAAGACAGGCAAGGCCGTTTACTTGCAGCTGAGGGGGATGGGCACGTGTGCATGTGCTCTGGTATGAGGTGTCCCCAGTGTCCCAGCGTGTCAGAACTGGAATGTGGCATTTGGTTGAGGGGAGAGAGGTCGGTCGATTTCTCGTTAGCTCTCCTGGTGGGGATTTCCCTCCCTCTGGGGTGGCTGCACCTGCGTTCACTAGGCCTGGCTCATTTTCTTTGAAGCAACTGCCAGTTGGTGATAATCTTCTTAAGGGTAATTGTGGCTCAGTTTATAATGATCATGGATTAATCTCACATTCTGACTCAGAAGGGAGGCATTTAGTTTATAAAGTTGAACAAATGAAATTTTGTTTTGCCTTTTGTTTTTTTTTTCCTGTTATTACGACTGTTAATAATTTTCACTTTTGCCATTTTTCTCTTCATCCGAGTTCTTCTTGCGTGTTAAATGCCCCTCATTCCTGGCTTCACAACCATTTAGGATTTGCAGGTGGAGCGTTAAGAGCAAGGGAGTGACGGGCGGCCCTGTCCTCAGTGCTTTGTCTCCATGGTCCTGTGGCCATTGCCCCCCACCAGGCCCTGAACTCCTGGAGAGCAGGGACCCCTCTGGTCCTTGGCTATGTGCCTGGCGTGACCCAGCATAGACAAGATGCTTACTACTTTGAATCAAAGAGACATCCCCAGATAGCTTTAAGGGCTTTCTGGCTTTCCCGGCTCCACACCTGGGTTCTCAGCACACCCAAGGGATGTAGTACTCTGCCCTCAGAGAAAGGAGTACTGCTGGAAAAGCATGGCCCTCGTCAGAGAATGAGAATCTCAGCTCGAAGGGCCCTTCCAGGCCATCCAGGCCCCTGTGTGAATGCTCTCTTCCATCACATGGCTGTGACCATGAGGAAGCTCTTCCTTGGGGTGAGCCTCAGCATGCCTCCGGGTTTTCCCTCCTCTAGGCTCTTGTTAGGGTCCTCCCACCACTTCAGACTATGCTTTTGGGGAGTAGAAAGACTGCTGACCAAGCAAGACCTGGCTCTTTCAGTTCTGCTGTGTGGGAAACCTCGGGGTACCCTGGATGCAAGGCCAGCCGCTTCTCCTCTGGCAACAGGGAGGAGGAGCAGAATCACACTACTCACGTCCCAAGCCTGCTCCTTCCCGCAGGAGGAGCAGGAAACACAGGGTTGGTAGAGAGGCCTCGGGGAGCAGGGGCCCTGTGGGTACCCTCGGGTTGGTCTCTGCCCTTCTCAGGCACTGGTCTGGAGCCACATGCAGCATGGGTGGGGGGAGGGGGGGGCTATTACTTCCTTGCTTGGCTCCTGTTGTTGACCTTGAGTCCTCAGTGTCGGCTCACTGACTAGTCACCTTGAGGCCTCTGTAAACAGAACCCCAAAGCCTCATCAGGCTGATGTCAAGCCCTGTGTCCCCCACTCTGCCTGTGTAGGGAAGACCTGGGTTTGGGGATCCATATGTAAGACAATGACCTCCTCCTTTTAGGTTTCCATTGGCTAGACTCTGCTAGCTCTCCAGTGTCTTCTGAAGTTGTACTTTTCTCATGAATGGTGGTTTAGTATCACTTCTATTTCGTGTCACCTATAAGTCTGCTGAGAGACCTGCCTTGTCTTTAGGTGATCAATAAACACACTAAGCAAGGGTCGCTGGAAACCTCCGATTATGGCATGCTTTATTGTTGCAAAAACCTTTGAGCGTCATCTCATTGGAGGGGCGTGCCATTCACATTGCTTTATCTTGCCCACAAGTGAGTGTCACTGGTCCTTGCGATTCCCTATGGAAGCCTGGCCATGCTGTCCTCCCAGTTTCCCCAGAGAGGTGTGAGGGCGTGTACCTGGACTTGCTGGTGGACTGGGCTTGCTCCTGGGGACCACTGGGTCTTCTAGCTCTTCAGCTAACCTGTGTGATCTTACTTGGGGCCTACTAAGACTGGTTGATCTACAGGCTATGATTTCTTCCCCCATCCGAACAGAAGGCTGCATTTGCATACTTTCAACAACTCTCAAGTTTCCTTTTTGTTCCTTAGAGAGCACCAGCTGTGGCTCATGGTCCTCATTTGCATGACTGAACATTAAAATTATCTATGTTTCTGGCTTTAAAAGAGAAAGTGAGGTGAGGGATCAATTCTGGGATAACTTCCCTAGCAGTTCTGAGTCACCAAGTCAGGGCTGAGAGCCCAAAGCAGTTGTAATGCACTGGTTTGGGAGCCCGTGGCTGGAATGGGCTCATCTTGGGAGGCGGAGACTCCTTTCAGCACTGTGGGCTTCTCCCTTCTGGGGTGCTCCTGTTCCCACACCTGCTGTGTTCCCTGATGTTCCAAGCCGTCACTAGGCACAAATCTGGGCATGCTGGGGTGAGGAGGGGTCTGGCACAGGTATGGGGTTGGGCCTGACCCTCTGGGTGGCCTTCCCTGCTCTGACAGGACATTTGCTTGCCTCCCTGGGTCCAGCAGGGGCAGAATCTTCTGTGAGTGGAAAGAATGAGGGCATAAAAGGGCAGGGTGAATTGGGCATGAAGTCTGAGCCTGTCTCTAGGTAGCCTGGCCCCCAGGCCTCTGGTTGGTCAGCTCTGGTGGCCTAGCCGAGCTCACAGGGTGGAGTCTCGAGAGGCAGGGACCCGGCTTCCTAAATGTGTTGTCCGTGTCTGGCTTTTCCATCCCGGGAGAGGAGTGCCTCTGCTCTCATTTGTTTTCAAGCATGGTTTTCTCTCCAGACATCTGTTGGGCAACTTGGCGGAAGCAAGGGGATACGGAGGGGCTGTCTGCTTGGGAGGCCAAGGGGCCACCTCGTTGGCCCTGGGCAGGATGGCTGGATCGATGGACACAGCAGACGGAGTTTCTGTGACCCCCACAAGCCAGTGGCCGGTGCTTCCCTGGATCTCCCCGGTCTGGTCGCCAGCAGGAGGCGACTGTGATGAAGATGCCGCCAGGGTCAGCTGGAGGACCCATCCATCAGTGCCCTGTCTCCTGTCCGAGTCTCCTGGCGGGGCTGCAGCTGGCAGCCTGGGCTTGGCAGTGATTCCATAATTGGAGCCCGAGTTGTTAAAAAGCCATTACTGTCTCCTCTGTGGTTATCATTTAGTGCTGCCCAGAACGGTGCCCATCGGCAGAGACAGGCCGGGGAGTGTCAGAGAGAAAGGAACATGCTCTAGTGGGAGCTGAGGGGCAGGGCCGCCCGGGGGGCTGGGGCGGGGGCCTTCGCAGCCGGTTCTCCGCAGCCGCTGGGGCTAGCAGGGATTTGTTACCCGCCGGGGACAGACGTCCGCTTCAGACACAGTGCTGACAGGCAGGCCAAGCTCGTCCCCGCTGGGAGACCGTGGTCTCCTCGGACTCTGGCCGCTTTCCTAGAAACCGGGCCGGAGCAGGAACCTGCCCCACTGTACGGGGCCAGCGCACGCAGGTGCATGGACTCCCGGCCCTCCTGCGTGGGGCCTGCTCAGCCAGGCACGTTCTTACTCCCTGGGCACAGGTTGCTTCTCCCAGCTGCGCCCCCCAGCCTGCATCCCCACCCCCAACCCTGCTGCTCCAGTGTGCCTGGGGGTGAGCGAGGCGGGGGTGGCTCTCTAGGCACTTCTGGGGTCTCTTAGTTTTTGGACTCTCACCGGAAGCTTACCCCTTGTTCATCCATCTTTCTGTGAAGGCCATTGGTGAAGTCCATTCCACCTAAAATCCTTCCAGATAACCAGCAGTACTGAAACCCGCGGCTCTAGGTCTTTCTGCCCCACCAGGGAATGGGGGTGGGGCCAGAGAAAGAAGAAAGCAGCCTTCTTGCCTAAGCGTGACAGGTGGAAAGTCCATGGCAGTGAGATAGTAGCCTGGAGTAGGAATGTGCCCCCCACCCACCGTGCAGATTAGGACACTAGAGGCACTGGGCAACAAGGCCACCACGGCTGGAGCCGCCTCTGTCCCATCGAGCTGCCACCGTGACCCGGCAGTTCTGGAGGCGGCTCTGCTCATGTCAGCGTAACTCTCAGGTGGATGTCCCCTGTCCTGCATGCCCCTAGATGTTTGCGTCAGCACCATAGAAGGCGTCGTCTTTGCCCTGCTCACCAAGCTCAGTACCGGGATGACCCAGACGACTGGCCCTGGCCCTGCCCTATGAAAGTGCAAGTGACTCACATGCTCCCAGTGCGCCCCGGAGCGGCCTCCTGCTAGCAGGAAGCGGAGCTGGCAGGCTCGTGGAGGTGACATGGGCTCCTGTGGCCCGGCCACTAGCACATGACTGGGATCACGGGCTACCGTGTGTGTACCCAGCCCCAGAGCTTGGCAAGCGGAGCGTGGTTGGCTGTCAGGCCCCGTCCTTCCTGTCAGCCAGGTGCCGCGTGGAGTTCAGACGGCGGTTCCTGTCCATGTCCTGCAGGTTTTAAATGCATACGTGTTGCTCGTGCAGCAGACCCCGGCGGGCGGTGGTGTTTGCAGAGCCTCTGAAGTCTGTGGGAGCAGATGATTTGCCCTGGCGTCACTCAGTCGGGCCAGTGACTTGAGGTGGAGACACCAGTGGCAGGGTTACAGCCCTCAGACCTGGCGGGGCCCCCGGGCATCTTGCTCCCTCCAATAAATGCATCCTTCAGAACTCTGGCTGCCGCCCTCCGGCCTGTGGCGTCTGCTTTCCCTGATGCGGCACTCACTAGCCCAGCCAGCCTGAATTTTGAGGAGCCGGTTCCCTGTCGCCTGGTCCTGGCAGTGCCCTCAGGGGGTCCCTCGTGCAGCTCTGGACTCTTTTAGGTGGACTGGGACCTTGACTTAGAAGCACGTCTGTTTAGTAGCATTTTCTCTCGTGTTCTGGCAGCCAAGCATTTTGGAGAATAAGCCTGGGAACAGCCCCGGATCACAGGCGGGCGGGACTCCTCTTGCATGCAGAGCAGCCCATGGGTATCGGGGAAGGTGTCCAAGTCGGCGGCACAGCTGCCAGTTACAAGTATCCAGTTGTCCTAGGTGGTGGCCCGGGAGGCGGGTGGTGGGCTGAGTAATCCGACTTCCTGCCACCCTCGGCTGGCTGCCCCAGCACGCGGACACACAGCTAGTTTGGATGAGCTGAAGGGACATTGCAGGTCAAGGATCCTTCCGGCCAGAAAGAGCCGCTGTTGTCAGGAGGAGGCGGAACTGGCCATTACCTTGTCTTCAGGGCTGCTTGCCCTCATCTCTCCTCCTTACACACATACCGTACTCACCTGCTCACAAGCACACCCACCTCTTGCGCAGGTGTTCGTATGCATAGACATGCAGGTGTGTGCTCACACGTGTTGATGTACTCCTATATCTGGACACCTCCCAGTGTGTGCACACACATGAGATATACTTAGGGCTTCACGTACAGACCTGATGTACTCCGGCTGCCTGTGCAGGTACCTACACAAGGCCTGGTTCAGGGGCAGGCTTCAGTATAACTGGGCCAGGGGTAGTCTGGGGGTTCCCAGGGCTCAGATCCTCAGGCTCCATCCCTACTCCCTAACCTTGGCTTTTTAGAATTTGGGCCTACGTGTCTCGTGTGTGTGTCTTGGATTAGAAGGAATGCTAAGTGGTTGGAGCTCCCTAAATGCGCTTGTCTTCCTGGGAGGCAGGTCCAGTCTATGTGAGATGACACTGCCCGTTCCAGGACCTTTAGGGACTCAGGAGTTTAATGCCTTGGTGCCCCCACACCATATTGGCTGGTTGCTGGGCAGTGCACTGAGGTGCTGCGTCTGCCTGCAGACATCCCCACCCAGCCCTAGTCCTGCCCGCAGGGACTGGCTGGTCTTTTAGCTTCACTCTCCCAAATGAGGGGCCCTCTTTTAGAGGGGACATTCCACTACCTGGAGAGCCAGGAGGTTGACTACAAAAGAGTCTGCCCGAAAGGATCCAGCCTCCTCCAAAAAGGATGGAAAGACAAGGGAGGAGCTGGTGAGATCGAGAGGGCCTAGAGCAGATAGGCACCTAGGTCTGAAGCCCAGCCTTGGAGCTGGCTTGCACCTGATGCCTCTGGACAGGCTTCCCTGGATCTTAGTCATGTCCCCGCTCATAGGCCCAAAGGGAAAGTCTCCTCCTGTACTTCCAGGCTGGGCTAATTCCATGGATCAGTGGGATTCCCAGCAAGAGAAAGCTCCTAAGGTGGCAAAGACATAGCACACACCTCTGTCTGCAGCCAGATAGTGGCTCCACCCTTCTTGCCTCTCCTGTGTACCTGGGAGTCATGATGAGAGGGGTTTAAGGAACCCAGATGTGCCAGGGGCGGGCTCTGGGCTCCTTTCTGGCAGCCTACGGGCAGGTCCTGAGTGCCCCCCTCTCCCTCCGCAGTGTCTTAGATGATGAGGGCAGCAACCTGAGGCAGCAGAAGCTGGACCGGCAGGTGAGTGGGGCCGGGGCGGCGTGGCTGGACAGTCAGCACTTACCATTCTGGCCAGAATCTCCAAGGGTGGAGAGGGAGGACTGTCTCCTTTCGGGGAGGTGACCCAAGCTGGGGGGTGGAGGGGTGGGCAGAGACAGGCTTTTGCAGAAGAAAGCAAGCTCTCTACCAGCTCAGCATCAGCACTGCCCCAGAAGCCAGGGCTTTTCCGGGCAGGCAGCTGGGTCCCTGTAGTCGGAGCACTGGACGTCTGTGCCGTGGTCCTGCCAGGGCAGCTGCCTGGGCCGACTTCTGCCTCCTTTTCCTGGACCCTGAGTCTCCAGGTGCTGAGGGCATGAAGCCGTGGCCCATAGTGGGCCCATCAGATCTAGGACTGATCTGAGTGAGCAGGGCCTTCTCTTTGGTCCCCGTCGGGAGCCTGCCCTCTGGGTGGAAGTGACAGGCTGCCCTCTCAGGGCCCGCCAACTTCTGTGCCTGTCCGGTGCCTCTGTAGCGGGCCCTGCTGGAGCAGAAGCAGAAGAAGAAGCGTCAAGAGCCCCTGATGGTGCAGGCCAATGCGGACGGGCGGCCCCGGAGCCGGCGGGCCCGGCAGTCGGAGGAGCAGGCCCCCCTGGTGGAGTCCTACCTCAGCAGCAGCGGCAGCACCAGCTACCAAGGTAAGGCCTGCCCTTGGGGCAGCCTGGGGAGGCCCCGGTGCCCTGGCCTCACACCCTGGCACTGTTTTGGGGCCCCCCCGGGATTTCCTGCCGGCCGGGGCAGGTGAAGGGCTCCTCCATTCCCCATCAGAGAATGCTCGGGCCCAGAACCCCTCCGAGCCCAGGCAGAGGGCTGCGGGCCCAGGGAGGCTGGGGCCCCTGCATGCGCTCGGGCGTCCGGAGGCCTTGGGAGTCGCAGAAGTCACTGCTGTGCAGTTGCTTTGACAGGTGTCTCTTGAGCACCGACTGTGTGCCGGGGGCAGGGCCAGGCCTGCAGAAAGACTGCAGCCCCTCCGCAGAGTGGGTACCACCCAAGTCAGGAGACCGTTTCTGGTCACGCCCCTGTGGGGCACCTGCTCACTCGTGACTGTGTGCAAGTCCCCTCCCCTCTCTGGGCCGATTTTCAAGTCGAGGAAATTTCTGTTTTGGGGCTTTGCAAACTGAAGCTGCCATGGTGTGTTCCGCGGTCCAGTCAGCTGAATGCTGATCCCCGCCGAGACTCCAGGCCGTGGGGGGCTGAGGGGGCTGGGGGGCTTGGGGGGGTGGTGCTGCTCCTGCTCCCCCCCCCCCCCCCCCCCCCCCCCCCCGTGCTGACCTGAGCACTGCCCACCCCCACCTGCGGCTTTAGCCGCCTCTGCTCTGCCCTCTGCTGGCTCTTGGTGTTAAACACAAGGGCACCATTTCCAGAGGATGGTGGGCGAGTTTGACCTGAGTCAGAGCGGTTTACCCCGGCAGGCAGTTTTTCATTGACCGTGCTCGTTCATATATTCACTTCTTAAATATTTGTTGAGGGGTCACTTTGTGTCAGGCTCTGGATTAGAGGCTGAGGGTCCTGGGTAAGCACAAAGTGTGGTCTCTGTTCGTTCAGGGACCTGAAGGTCTAGGAGGGGGGAGAGAGTTAAACAGGTAGTCACAGGTGTGCTTTGCAGGAAGAAACCAGGCTCTGTAAGTGAACAGCAGAGAACCTGCTCCCAGACTAGGGCCAGGGAAGGCCTCCCTGAGGAAGTGACGCCTGAGCTGGAATCTGCAGGTCGAGTGGGAGTTTAGTTGGGGCCAGAGGGCCGACGTCAGTAGGACAGCCCAGGCAGTGGGACAACTAGAGCAAAGCCCCGGTGGCAGGAGGGAGTACAGTGTGAAGAGCCTGGTGGGGCTGGGGCTTGGAGTACTTGAGAGATGAGGGGTGCGTAGTTAAGGCCAAGTGGAAGGGAGCTGGAGGGGCCAGACTTGCAGGAGAATGTTGGTTTTCATCTTATGAGCAATGAGAAGTCGTTCAAAGACTTGAAGCAGGTTGGAGTTCTGATGTGTGGAGACTTTGGAGGCCACCCAGCTGTGACTCTGTGTGTGCAGCCCCTTGTAGCCCGGAGTTGGTCTGCTCAGCTGGGGGGGGGGGGGGGGGTGCGGGGATAGCGTGGCATCCCAGGCTCCCCTGGGCCTGTCCCATGTGGGGCAGCACGGGCTCCCTGGAGTGCTGGCCATACTAGTTCTGGGTCTTCTAGGAGATGCAGCCTTGTCTGTCTTCACCACCGTGAGTGGCCCACATTCTCCCAGGCTCAAACAGTTTGCTGGCCCAGAGTTTTGACTGTAGTGCTTCTAGGTTGATCCTGGTGTGGGCCAGCCTGTTGACTGGATCACACCAGGCTGGGGGAGCCACCTCCTTCCAGCCCGGCCTGCCTTGGGCACCTTTGCCTTGTGGAGATGGGTGGTACAGAGGCCCCCGTAGGGCTTGAGTGGTGGTGGGGCCCTCGGAAATGTGCTGAGAAGTGAGTTCCACTTGGAGTTCTGGTCTCACCTTGGGCCCATGTCTGTCTCTCTTTCTATCTCTCCCTCTCCTTCTTCACCCCCCCTTATCTCTCTCCCCCCTCCCTCTCCCTCCTTTGGGCTCTCTCCTGAGCAGTTCAAGAGGCCGACTCGCTTACCAGTGCACAGCTGGGAGCTGCCCGCCCAACAGCACCAGCCTCAGCCAAGAGAACCAAGGCAGCAGCGGCAACGGGGGGCCAGGGCGGGGCCTCCAGGAAGGAGAAAAAGGGGAAGCACAAAGGTTGGCTGGCCTCTACTACAGCCCTCCTCAGGAGGCCTGGCTCCCACTGGAGGGTTGGGGGGAGGTTTCCCCTCCAGACTTGGAGGTACAGGATGGAGTGGGAAGCCTCAGTGCAGGCACAGATGGCACCAGGCCCTCACCCAGCTGCCTCACAGGCTTCATGTGGCTCCTGGGGTTCCTGGGCTGGCTCCCCATGGTGCCAGGAAGTGAGGTGCACATGACTGTGTACGGCCCAGGAAGTCCCTCTGCCACCCCACCTGAGCACCCCCCTCTCTCTGTCCTGCCCCGGGACACTCCTTCTGGCAGGTCTCCCTGCCTCCCTAATAGCCTGCCCCACACGTGTGCGGTTCTCACCGTGGCCATGTGGGTTTTCTTGACTCTGTTCTAGTCCTAAGTCTGCTTGCTGGGCCCCCAGACCAGTCTATTCTCTCTCTTCCTCTCTCTCCAGCAAAGATCCCTAGAGATTAAGGTGGCTCCTGCCACAGGTCCTGTCTGTGTCCCCATCCCTTAGGCATGGGCAGTGACTCCCAGGCCTCTGGGACTTGGTTGGACAGTGCTGTGTCGGGGTTCCTGGGCTTCTGGAGCTCCCCGCAGCATTTGGGGCCTAGCCTAGCCAGGCAGGGCGGCTGCCACCTGTGTGGGCCAGGCCTTCTGTTACGTGGGCACCTTGGGCAGACGGAGATGGGATGAGCGATCTTCCATTTGGGAAGGGGCATGGATGCCGACCCCCATCTTTTTCAAGAGGCCCCCATATGTTTGAACGATGTCTGTGAGTTACGGTTTGTGTGTATTTGTCCGTGTGAGAGACGATCAGCGCTGACAACCAGGAGCTGGCCGCGTCTGCGAGCGAGTGGTGGCCTTGGCCGTGGTCGTGATCCATCCTTGTTGGCCGTCTTGTCTCTTTCACCGTGCAGTTGGCTTTGTAGATGGCTGTCTTCTGCCTGGGGATCGAGGCACTGCAACCCTCAGCGACTAATCTGGGGGGACAGCAGAAGAAACGAAGCCCGTGTCCCTTTGTAGCTTATCAATCATTAAGAGGCTGGCGGCAGTCATTAGTTTTTTAAAAATCTTTTGCAAATAAAATTTTGCAGAGGATTCCCCCCACCATCCCTCACCCACTGCAAGGGTGGGTGTCTGGGAGTCTGGGCTCTCCCCCTCCCCCACCCCACCCCCTCCCCCACGGGACTCAGGAGTGTCCGTGGCCTGCAGGCACCAGCGGGCCAGCAGTACTGGCGGAAGAGAAGTCTGAGGCCCCAGGCCCGGTGCAGATCCTGACTGTGGGCCGGTCGGACCACGCCCAGGACGCGGGGGAGACGGCAGCCGGTGGGGGCGCGCAGCCCAGCGGGCAGGACCTCCGCGCCACGATGCAGAGGAAGGGTGAGCCCCGTGGGGGTTCAGTGACACCCCCAAAGCTCAGTCCCAGATTCTCAGGTGCACCCCTCTTGGGAAACATGGCCCTGGTAGGGGGTACAGTTGGAGGCCCGTGAGAAACGGGCGTAGGGGCCCCTGATAAGGCCACGTTAGGGAAAGTGTGAACTAGGGAAAGCAACCAGTGGGCAGCCCGGCCCTGTCTCGCCGCCTCCGTCTCCTGCCCCCGGGGACGCGCAGGTTTGGAGGCAGGGTTCCTTTTCCTTTAGTTCCTTTGAAAAAGGTCCTCTTGCAGAGTGTTTCCCCAACATCTGCTGAGCTCGGGGAGCCGGGCAGAATGCCAAGGGACAGGGCAGGTCCTCCTGGGAAACCTGCTGCCCAGAGTTTCCCCACCATGAGCCCTGCCCCAGGGACCCACCAGCACAGGGTGGCAGGGGGAAGCCCGGCAGTGCCACAGGTCTCAAGAGGTGAGGTCAGGGCCAGCTTCCTGGAGAAAGGGCCACTGGGGCAGCGTGAGGCTGGGGGCAGCATTCCAGGTGGGGAGACCTGTGGAGCCGAAGGCTGCAGGCAAGCTGGGGAGGAGCCCGTGGGCCATGCACTGCAGGCTGGGCGCGGAGGGAGCTGGCGCCTCCAACCGGATTGCACGGCCCGGGCCGCCGGAGCCTCTACTAGAAATGAAGCCTCCCAGCGCAGGGTCCGCTCCACTCACGCCTCGCTACCCAGGAGATGGGCACTGACTGCTGCAGAGGGGGGTCTCCTGGGAGGACTGAGCTGAAGCTGGGGAGGGGAGAGGGGGTTACCCCCTAGGGATGGTGACCCACAGCTCATGCATGCCCTTGAGAACGTGTCATTGCATATATTTGGATGTGTGTGTGTGTACGCACGTGTGTACATATGGCCATGTGTGTGTACGGGTGACTCAGGGCTTCTGAATGGGTATCTGGGCATGTGTGTGTGACCACTTGTCCCTTCCCATTCCTCTGCCTGGCCCAGGTGTCTCTAGCAGCATGAGCTTCGAAGAGGAAGAGGAAGAGGAGGATGAAAATAGCTCCAGCTCCTCCCAGCTAAACAGCAACACCCGCCCCAGCTCGGCTACCAGCAGGAAGTCCACCAGGGTGAGGCACTTCCCTGCCCAGCAGGAGTGTGGACAGCAGGCTTCAGAGGTCCGATCGTCCAGGTTGGAGGGGAATGGGAGTGAAGAAATGGAGAGTTGGCTCTCTCGGCACCGGGCCTAGGTACTCTCAGGAGCTTTTCTGGGTGGGTCCCTCCTGTCCTCCTGTCCTGCCTCCCCTTCTCTTCAGCCTGGCCAGGAGTGGACAGGATGGCCTGGAGAACCTGCTCACGTCCTCCATCTCTGCCCAGGGATTGCTGAGGTGGGGGGAGGGCCAAGGAGCTAGCTAGCTAATGGCTGACCCCAGGGCCAGGATGGCCAGACCCACACCCCAGGAACCCTGCAAGATGGGTTCCCACCATATCAGGGGGCAGCTTTGGGTCCCTAACCACCAGCTGCAGTTGCTCGGGGTCTTTCCCCTGTAGGAGGCAGCCTCAGCCCCAAGCCCGACAGCCCCAGAACCCTCGGCAGATGTTGAGGTCCAGGATCTCGAGGAGTTTGCACTGAGGCCGGCCCCCCAAGGTATCACCATCAAGTGCCGCATTACGCGGGACAAGAAGGGGATGGACCGGGGGATGTACCCCACCTACTTCTTGCACCTGGACCGCGAGGATGGGAAGAAGGTGAGGTTGGCTTGAGCCTGCGGTTTCACCTAGGCAGGCTTGAGGTGCTGTGGGCTGGAATGTGACTGGAGGCCTCAGGTCCAGCACTGTCCTTTCAGTTCACCAGGGGGACAGAAGTCTCCGTGCCTGGCCAGGGCATACCTTTGTGTTTACTGGGGCATCCTTGTGCATGTAGGACACGTGCATACGCTCAGGAGCCGAAGCAGGGGAGAGGCATGGGTGGGAGTGGCACCCAGGATGGTACCTGACTAGAGGCTGGGCCTGGAAAAGAGGTCACCTTTGGGAGGCAGCCCGAATCTCTTCAAATGACCTTGCTCCATTCCCCAAGGTGTTCCTCTTGGCGGGAAGGAAGAGAAAGAAGAGTAAAACTTCCAATTACCTCATCTCTGTGGACCCAACAGACTTGTCTCGAGGAGGGGACAGCTACATCGGGAAACTGCGGTACTAGTGCTCCCCCAGGAAGCTGGTCGGGGGGAAGGCAGGGCCACACTCCAGAGAGGGCATGTCTTGTCCCTGAGGGAGATCTAGGTCGGGGTCAGACCCTCTCCTAGAATCCTCTCTGTCCATCAGCTCCAAACATAGGCCCAGGTCTATGCCGGCCTAGAGCACACTTGGAGATGAAGCTCACATACCCTACCGAGCTGCTTCTAGACAAGTAGGACACAGGCCCACCAGGAGGGACAGGTCAGACCTCAGGAAGTCACTGAAGATGTAGGCCACCAGGGAAGAGCTGCCTTGCCCTGTGCCCCACGGTCAGTGCCAGAGGGAAGGGCTGTGAGTGAGCCCTTGAGGGAAGAGAGAGCAAGCTTGGGGTTGAGGGAAGGTTCTGAGTTAGGCCTCGGGGAACAGAGTGCCAGATTTGGGGAGCATAAGTCCAGTTTGGAGGTAAGGATCTAATGCTAGAGATGGGGCTGGATCAACGGTCACAGGCTGGACCCGAGACAGGAGGTCATCTCCACTTTCCATGGGATGGTGAGTGTCCTCTACGGTCTTGCCAGTTGCCCTTCTGCTTGCTCGCCTCCCAGGAGGGGAACACTCCTGTTCCTCCAGGGAAACCTGTGGAACCCAGATTTACCTCCTGGAATTTCCTTCTCTGAACTAAGATGCCCACTGATTCTGTTCAGAGCAAGTCCAGGCCTTCTCCCCATGAAGCACCTTCAGAGATGGAATTCAGTGTGCAGTGGGCTCCCGGTCTGCTCCTGGCCCAACCTAGAATTTTGCAGGCTCCTCTTGGGACAGACTGAGCTGTTCCCTGCCCCAGGGCAGAGGGTGCATGATCATCTATTGATTGCCTGTCCCTTCAGGTCCAACCTCATGGGCACTAAGTTCACTGTTTATGACAATGGAGTCAATCCTCAGAAGGCATCATCCTCGACTTTGGAAAGTGGAACCTTGCGTCAGGAGTTGGCAGCCGTGTGCTACGTGAGTTGTGCATTCCTGGGTCTCTGGTCTCCCAAGTTAGACATGACACTGAGGACTTGCCCACTCTGTGAGCTGTCCCATCGGTCTTTGTGAGTAGACAGCACTTTACAGAGCTGGGCTGCCCTGTGTTGGAGTGGCCCGTGCGTGTCCTCAGAGCTCAGCCCACAGATGACCATCTGCTCCGGGAGCTCCGGGGAACCTGGCTGAGCTCTATGCAGCCCAGACTGGGAATCTCCAGGAAAGGAAGCAGGAGGCCTGAGTTCTTGTTGGTACATCCTTCTACCCCTCCCTTCAGTGCCTGGGCCCTGCAAGGACCCTACAAGGCCCTGTGCATAATCATCTCACGGAATTCCTGACCTGAGAGCTCAGTCCTATTTCCTTCTTTCATATAGATGAGGAAACTGAAGCTCAGAGGTTGGGTCATTTGCCGGTGTCACAGCTAAGTGACCAAACTGGAATGTAAATACAGGGAATTTCTCTACCTTATTTTAAAATGAGACATCGGTACCCCCATTAATCGGTACCCCCATTAACCTGGGCATGGGTACTTCTTGGAGGCCGATTGGAGAAGCCATAGCTGTTCTGTGTGAGCCTCTGATGCCACCTGCTGGTCACCTTTGGGAGGCAGCCCGAATCTCTTCAAATGCTTCTTGAGCCCCAGCTAATACTGTTTGAGGCACCAGGAGAGGGGTAAACAGGAGACATGGATTTATACCCTTATGGGACCTAAACCCCTAGTGAGGGAGACAAGCTAAAAAAAACAAAAACAAAACATTTATAAGCAAAATAACGTTCCTGATAAACGTGAAGAAGAGACCATAAAGCAGGGGTGTGAAATGTTCAGGTGTGTGTGAGCTTTTCGTGCAGATGGCAGGGAGGGCCTCCCTGAGGTAGCACCTGGGAAGAGCCAGCCACGGAGGCCTAGTGGGAAACACGGCCAGTGCTGATGGCCTGTGACTGGCATGCCTGGGGAACCATGGGGTGGGGGGGGTGGCAGGCAAGGGGGGCAAGTGCCGAGGAGAGGAGAGGGGCTGTACCACAGAAGCCTCACAGTCAAGGTAAGACCTTCAGTTTTTAACCTGAGTGAACAGTGGAGGCAAAAGCTGTGACAGCGGGCCTCCTTGCTGCTTTGTGAACAGACGGGGCCGGGGCAAGGTCAGAAATAAGGAATCCCGATGATGGCTGTTACTGTGACCTCGGGTGGAGAGGTGCTGGTAAAAAAGTGGTCGCATTCGAGAGAGTCTGAAGGTAGAGTTGACATCATCTTCTGATGGGTCAGAAGTGGGTTGTGAGAACGACTCAAATACATCACCTGAGCACACGGAAGAACTGAGCTGTCAACTGAAGCCAGGGAGACTAAGAGGAGCTTAGAGATTCGGGAACTCGGTTCCAGACAGGTAAACTTTAGAGGTGCCGGTTAGACGTTCAGGTGGCAGGGGTACAGACTAGCCCATCAGCTTTAGTCCCTTCCACCTGGTAGGTAAGTAGAGTCCCTGGTAGGTAAGTAGGGGCGCCACTGTTGCATTCTCTATTTCCCAGGAGACAAACGTCTTGGGCTTCAAGGGGCCGCGGAAGATGAGCGTGATTGTCCCAGGCATGAACATGGTTCACGAGAGAGTCTCTATCCGGCCCCGAAACGTGAGTCTCCCCCCACCCCGCCTGCTGCCGCCCCGGCGTCTGGGTGCACGTCTGGGAGCAGAACTGAGCTGCTGGGGGCGGGGCGGGGGCACATGGCGTGAGAGCCCGAGCTCTAGGTGGAGGTCTAGGGAAACTAGGGATCCTACCCCGGGTGGCGGTGCTGCCCCGGCTCGGGGCCGGGCCTGACTGCGGGAGGCTGCCTTCCCAGGAGCATGAGACGCTGCTGGCCCGCTGGCAGAACAAGAACACGGAGAGCATCATCGAGCTGCAGAACAAGACCCCGGTCTGGAACGATGACACGCAGTCCTATG
The DNA here is from genome assembly GCF_048164855.1 of Canis lupus baileyi. Lineage (NCBI taxonomy): Eukaryota > Metazoa > Chordata > Mammalia > Carnivora > Canidae > Canis > Canis lupus. The sequence goes on along the minus strand of NC_132860.1, from coordinate 19,188,627 downwards.
TACTGAACTTCCACGGGCGCGTCACGCAGGCCTCCGTGAAGAACTTCCAGATCATCCACGGCAATGACCGTGAGTGCTTCTGCCCTTACTCCTTACAGTCCCCGTGACACCCAGGGCCTTTAGCTCAGGGGTCAGGTCACCCAGCTCTGCCTTTATAGGCCAAGCTCAAGGACGTGGGTTATACGGCTTCCATCGCAGGTCAAGGACTCTGACCCTGGGACGGTGGGGGGCCCCTGGAAGACCCTTGCTTAGAGCCCTGACCCTGGATTCCGTGGACTCAGCAGAGTCTCAGGTGTGGGAATACCCTCTGAACGGACTTTCTCTCTTCTCTGTCTCCTGGTATTCCTGTGCCTCTTGTTCTCCTTTGTGTTCTCCCTCTTTCCCACCACTTCTCCCACTTGTTTGACCTCCTTTGGGCATCTCTGCTCCTCACCTTCGCTTCCCGCTTGTGATTTGAGTGTGTGTCCCTCCTCCCCTGCACCATCCCTGCTCTGTCCTGTGTGTGTGTGCATGCCCGTGCCTGGCTGCAGCGGACTACATCGTGATGCAGTTTGGCCGTGTAGCAGAGGACGTGTTCACCATGGATTACAACTACCCACTGTGTGCGCTGCAGGCCTTTGCCATCGCCCTGTCCAGCTTTGACAGCAAGCTGGCCTGCGAGTAGAGGGCTCCTTGGGCCCTTTGGGGTTGCCCAGCCTGGAGTGGAGCTGCCTGCCTGCAGAGACAGCCCTGCCTACCCTCTCTGTACATAGGCCTCCTGCCAGATGAACCTTCAGCTCTCGGTGGCTCCCTGGCCAAGGGAGATCTGGCTCCTCTGCCTCCACTGCTGGGACAGAGGACGAGCTGGGGGAGGTGTGTGTGTGAAGGGACCAGAGTGCATTCTTCCCATGCCCCAAGGTCCGCACACACATCCCCACTCTTGAGTTAGTATCTTGCTGCGATCATGTTTGCCAAGCTGGGCAGCCTTTACACTGGGAAGGTGGGAAGTATAGAGGGAGAGGAAGCACAACGCGGGGCTGCTGTGGCCCAGCCCTCTGCTCAGCCTAGGGGTCTGGAACGGTAGGGCCCCCACAGTGCAGGGCACGGTGTGCATGTGTGTGTGGGGTACATCAATTTTACGTAGAAGGGCTAGGATTAGCTAGCAGGTCCTTTGCTAACTATAGAAAGTCTTCTGATTTCAGAAGGCCTCAGCCAGGCTAGGAGAAGTTATGGGGGTCTGGGAAAGGTAGATGAGTGGCAAGACCTTGTCAGGACCGTGGGGGCCTGGCTCTGGCTATGGGAATTGGTCGGCAGCCGAGGGTTCCCACCCATTTGATTCTCTAGGTTTTCTCTGCACAGAGGCAGTTGAAGCCAGAGGTTTTAGAGGATAGGCCCCGCAGGACACAGGCTCAGCATGCGGAACAGGCTCCTGGAACAGGTCCCCTGGACCAGGGCTATGTCAGGAGTCCTGTCAGCTGCCTGAGGAGCTTTCTGCTGAGCGACTCCCACACAGTGCCCGAGTCACCAGCCTCAGAGTGCACCAGGTAGGCGTGCCTGGGCCTCTAGCTGGTAGAGCACCATCCCTAGGACCATGTATGCTCCAGGAAGAAGTTCTAGCTCCTGGTGCTTCAGCACCCAGGGTGGTCAGCCTAGGTCGTGGTTGCTGAGGGTTTGTATATGTGGTTCTTCCAAGGTGGCAATGGGGCAGGGTAAAGAAGAGCAGGGAATAGTTTAGAAAGGAGAGGTGGCAGGAGCCTCAGAGTCCAGTGTGTCCTGTTAGGTGAAGCACATTGAGAAAACTGGGACTTGCACGGCGTCACGTCACTGGTCAGCGGCAGAGTTCAGAACTTCCGCTCCCTCAATTTCTTTGTTCCTCCCCTCCCCCTGGGAAACTACTCTCTGGTTCTCTGGCCTTCCTGGGACCTGGTCTGCATGCCCTCCCCCTTTTGCCTGATGACAGAGACTTAGAAATGTTGGAGCTGATGTAGGAAATTGAAAACCATTTTGGTGGGAAATGAGGTAGTTCCCTACTGAAAGCTTCTTGAGCATCAGTTTGCTCAGAACTGCTCTGGGTGTGGCTTCTCAAGGGCAGGCCTTCCTGAGGCTGTGGCCCCCTTCTCTATTTGGGTGTGATGGGTGAGGTGTAAGTGTTCCAGGGCTGGGCCTGACCTCTCCCATCCATCCTCTTCCTTGGGTGGCACCCTCTGCCCGAAAGATGTAGGAACGCTAAGCCCTGGCTGGTCTGTCACTTACCCTGGCGGAGGCTCCTTGCCCAGACAGAGGTCAGAGATCAGTGGGAGGCAAGCGGGAGGCAAGCAGTTCCTCCTTTCAGAGGAGATGTACTTGGAAAGGCTGTGTGGAGACTTTTTCAAGTCTACCTTAAACATTCTGTTGAGGCTCTGTATTGAGGTGGAGTTGTTTTGATCTAAGTAGAAGTAGCGTGTTCTCATTTCCTTATAATTGAAGATTTGCTGTGTTGAGTGCTTAAAGCAAGGATCTTTAGGATCTGTGCTTCTAAGCATGGATCTGGGAGAGGCCCCTCCACTGGTCTAGTCTCTGGACCACTCTTGGGGTCATCTGAGGGCTCTAGACTTTCTTATGCTGGGGCCAGTCCACTTCCCGGCGAGTGTGCCATCCTCCTTCTCACAGCCCTAGGCTGGCTTGCTCTCTCTTCTGACTGGGAAGAGACCTGAAGTTTAGGATGATGGAAACTAGATGTCTAAAGTCTGGGTCTATAATTTTAAAGTGGGACAGGCTGATTTTAGAGCGTACTGACAGGGAGGTAATCCTGGGGCAGCATGGAAAAGGTAGAAGCACAATGGCAAACTTTTGGACCCTGCCCTCTGTCAAGTACGCAGGAGAGCAGGGCAGTTGGATAGCTTGGTGGGGTCAGGAACATGGGTTGAGCTTCCCAGCCTGGCTATGGGGAAGGCAGCTCAGCAGCAAAACTCTGTTGGGCACTGAGTGACAGGCAAGAGCAGTTGAGTCACCTGCTCGAGACCCATCTTCACAAGGTCTGTTCTTCAGACTCCCTTCCTGGTGATGCTGGTTTTGCCTGACCACTGGCCTCCTAGCCATGGGCCCAAAGACTCAAAAAGCTGCCAGGGCCCTGGAGACCACCTGGGCTCAGCCTCTCCCTGGGAAGAGCTCTTACCCTTCATACCTTCTACCCAGATGCTCCTTGAGTGGGCAGGGGACTGGATGATGGGATGAGTAAGCCCTAACGGTGGCGGGCAGCTGGGGCCTGGGCAGCTCCTCTGTCACTGCCCCTGGGGCCACACTCCAAAACTCCACACCCTCTTTGCCCAAACGGCTCTTCTGTAGAGCAGTGATGTTCACTTCCCCACTCTTCTCCAATTCTAGCTTTTCTTTCCTTCTGGCTCCAAGGTGCTCTGTGTCTGTCTGTGTGTCTATGTGTCTGTGTGTACTTGGGGAAAAGGGCAATCTGCAAATCACCAACTGAGGTTTCTTACTACGATCATATTTCTAAGGATGAGTAGGAAAGGAATAAGGATGTTATCACCTGTGGATTTTGTTCATTTCATGCTCTTTGATCAGAAAGTAAACCTGGGAAAGTACCAGTTCTTTCTCCCAAGGGTTCTGATTAGGAGGATACCATCCAAGAAATTTTAGTTTTTCAGTTTCATTTTGCATTACCTGAAGAAATTGGTGTGTTACACATGCATGCTTTTGGATGGATTTGAACATACTCTAGTGAATGTGCCTTAAAAATCACGACACTAGTTCAGAAGGAGCAGGTAAAGGTCCAGAATCCTGCTGGAGACAGGTGTGAGAAGCCAGAGAATGTGAAAATCACTAGCTGAAGAGAACCTTTGGAGCCTGTATCCTTCAGTAACAAAAAGGGCAACAGCACTACAGAAGCAGAAGCTTGTCTGGAAATGGAGCATTTACCTCTAAGTAAGTCTGCATTTAGAGGCCGTTCTAAATTTAATAAGCAATGGTGAGGATTTCAAACCTAGTAAGTGCACGCTTTCCTCACAGCGGGGTCTGCAGTGAGCGGAGATGCTGGGCTGGCCAGGGCCATGGCTGTTACGCAAGCACAAATTCTATCTCCTAGCTGGAGTCCCTAGTTTTCCCTTACGCAGTAACACTGGCCTTCCCCCTCCCTAGGATTCTTTGCCCCAGCTGAGACCTCAGGATGCCAGGTGGCCCTCAGAGCACACTTTTCCAGATAGCTGAGTGAGTGCTGTGTTGTGGTGCCCAGTACTGAAACGTAGCCACCCCCAGGAACAGGCTGAGGGATGGGCTCTTGTTTGAGTGTACTGGTTACCTGTCTTTCTGTACCTCCAGTTTGCAATTTTGTCATCTCAGGATATGGGGGGAGAGGCATAGCAGAAGTGTTGGGATAGATTTAACTTTCTGACCAAGTTGAGAGGCAAGTTGTCTTATAGAGAGCACTATTGCACTTAGTAGCTATGTGATTCTGAGCAAACCACATGATTTTTCTAGGTTTTTTTCATCTACAAACTTGAGGAGGTGGGGCTGTCAAAGCTTTCAGTAAGAATCAGGGTGAATGAAAATTGATCCTTGCTTTCATCACTATCTTTTCTGGCTCATCACTGTGCCTTTTTTTTCTTTCCTAAGAAACACATCACATCTCTTTCTTCTGTCCTCCTGCCCCTTTCCCTTTCCCCATCAAGGTCCAGGCAGATTAGGCCAAGATCCAGAGTTTCCTGGAGTGTAATTTCGAGTTGCTTAGAAAGGGAAGCCTGACTCTGGCCTCTTTAATCCTGCAGAGTTTCAAAGGGGACTTGGTCAGGGTGGGCGGCACTTCTCTTGCTGGGAGCATCCATTTAGCCAGTTTTCCTAACGCCTAGAATGTGTATGTCCATTTGCACAAGATTGTCTTTTCCTATTCTGGAGTGGTCAGACATTTTATTTTTGTTCAAAATTATCTGGAGTTTTAGACAAACTTGCAAAACTGTGCTTTTATTAAGTGACTTTTTGAATAAACTCTTTGGTATTCTTGAGCAAATGTATTTATTTACTGGTATGTGCAATGACAAAATTGGTATTTTCCCATGTTGACATTACATATGTTGTAGAACTTAGTGTTTGTCTAAGTACAGACCATATAGCAACAAATTAAACTTGAACTGTTTCAACACTGCTGTGCACTTTTTTTTTCTCCTACAAAAGAGAAAACATTTCTTACCTATAAGTTTTTTCCTATACCATTCATTCCGTCTGTCCTAAGAGCCTGCAGGAGGGCGGGGGGGGGGGGGGGGGGTTGATTGGAAGGACTGACAGCTTTAGAACCACTATCACGTGGGCTGAAGCTGTCCTCCCTCTGGCCACATACCAGGCTGAGAAGGGCTGAAGAATAGTTAAGGATAGAAGATACTTAGGAACTAAACCGCTCATTCCTGCAGAGGGCTTCTCTAACCGAAGTATGCCCGGGGGGTGGGGACTGGTTCTTAGGAACAAAGTAAGCAGTTTTTTTTTTTTGTTTTTTTTTTTTTACCCTCAATTTGGAGTTTTTATGTGGCCAAGATCCTGCCATTACCATGGCCCAAGTCCTTGGCTCTGCCTCTGTGGGAAACCATATGCAAGTTTTTACCAGAGGTTTTTGTTGGGTTAGTGGTCAGGTTAAAGACAAATCTTTTAAATAGTCATGGCCAGGGTGACCATATATCCAAGGCAGTCCTGGTTTATACTTATTGTCCTGGCATAATTATAATTAAAGTTCTAACCTTTTCTCAAGGTGTCTTAGTTTGGACCATGGGTTATTTGATCGCCTAAACCACAGAAAGTAGAGAGAGAGTGGTTTTCATAGACCACTTCTTCTAACAGTTAAAAATACCTCCATTCTTCAACATGCCTTCCTTCCTGGGCCTAGTTTGTGGTTTTTTGGTTTTTTTTTTTTCTAAGATTTATTCGTGAGAGACAGAGAGAGGATCAGAGACACAGGCAGAGGGAGAAGCAGGCTCCATACAGGGAGCCCAACTCGGAACTCGATCCCAAGTCTCCAGGATCAGGGCCTGAGCTAAAGGTGGTGCTAAACCGCTGAGCCACCAGGCTGCCCCTGGGCCTAGTTTTTTAGAGCATGTGCACCAGTAGTCCTGGAGTTCACAAGGCACTTTCCTTATGCTCCTATTATGACCAGGAAAGAGGCTCTCCTGACTGGTTCACCCACCTAACCAAGCATGGTTCCAGGAAAGGACCATGGACAGGAAAATAAGGTGAGGCCCTTAGTTCCAAGGCTATTTATCCCAAGAACTAGGACAGAGCACTGTGCACGGTGCTCAAAGATCACTGAGGACCTAGTACCTGATCAGGCTCACAGTTCAGACCATTTCTGAGAAGAAAGACATTAAGAAAAGAGCACACATGACAACAAAAGCCAGTCCTATGATTTTGGTCATCCCAGGTTGTATATACATATAATTGTTCTCTCTGAAGGACAAAATAATTTTGGAAAATCCAAAAAGTACTAATCTAAATGACTGATGAATACATCAAAATTTCTGAAATAGAAATACGCTAATATATCCCTGCTGTATGAGCCAGCCAAGAGCTTGGGCAGTGAGAGCCATCTAGAGCTCTTAGTACTTCTGGCAGGACCTAGTTCCATAAGCCAGTTTCTCCCAAAGATCAACATTCAAAATAAAGACTTGGTTATACAACACCTTATGTACCAGCCTCATAAAAATACCTGAACATCCATATACTTTTCACACTTGTCACTGTTTCATCCAATACCACCTTTTCTGCCAAGAATGACCATTCTGTTCCTCAGCCACCTGGAGAAGTTCTTAGCATGCCTGAAGATCAGCTCCCCAGGAAAGCTTCTTGGAAGTACTTTGGCAAAAATGATCTTTGTGTTCTTGTAGATCTGGGTCCACATCTCAATTACAATGTAAAACTTTGTATAATAAGAGTAAATTAGCTAACAGTGAGTAGTTACCACGTAGAAGGTAGGAGGGCAAATGCTGTTTTACTGGCACTGATGATTCACATTCATTCCTCCTACCCACCGTGTGAGAGCTGGACTTCTCTCCTGCATCAGATGGGAGAAAGCCAAGGCTCAGCACAGGTAAGGAGCCGACAAGAGTCTACCAATAGAAAAGGCAGGGATGGAATCCTGACCAACATTTCTCTGCCTGCAAAATTCACAATCTCAAGCCCTTTTATAGTTAATTCTTCATTTAAACAAATTGGACAAAGCTCCCACACTAAACTTTTGTTCCTTAAAAGTAGGAATTGAGCCTTTGTTCCTACCACCTAGCTCTGGACAGTGCCTGCTAAATGAATAACTGAATGCATAAGTTAGAAACAAACACACATCTCTAATAAGGAACCATACATACTAAGGCAAAAAAAGGAACCAGGGACCCAGGACTCCTTACAAATCAACTGCTTACAGTGAATGAAGGGGAAATAACAGGGAAAACAATTTATCGAAACAGTAAAGAGCACCTACATTATTTTTTTACCTTGGGCATTACATTACATCTAGATCATTTCCAGTACATTTTAAGCTGTACTCTTTAAAATGAATCAAAGGTTCTACACACGGATGCAATATACTTCTACAGACTCAATCTTCAATGACTTCTCTGTAACAAGAAATGTTAATTTTATTAATAAGAAATGCCTACTAGTCACTGATGTGTTATCTTAATATGATCCCGTACCTTCTGAACAGCAGTCTCTATGCTTATATGTGGGATTTAAACTTTTCCTGGCATCTCAGTTGACCAGGAACAATGGAATTCCAAAAGCCCTATCTACCTTTACATCATTTCTTAGTTTTCAAGTTTTCCACATTTCATGACTAGGGATGATCCTGGAAATGTGTCCTCTTTAAATTCTCAGGTCTTACATGTAAACTGAATTCACTCATCCTTACTCGACAGGATATATGGGTGCCATCTTATCTCAAGAAGACACATGACAGGTGGCACCTTAGAGATGAGAGGCCTTTAGTTTGGTCAAAATCCTCCCAGTCTTAACCTACCTCCTGCTTCCCTCCAGCTTTCTCAAAAGACCCAGTTACTTGAATATAGAATAGTCTCTTCCTCCTGGGAACTGCTATATTGGTTCTCTGCAACAGACATCTGCAACTTTCCTTGTGGGCTGGTGCTTTGTCTATAAGCTCAGTCCTCCTCATTTCTGTTTCAATTCATGTGGTAAGAATAAATTTCCCAGAGGGCACATTTAGAAATTACTTCTAGGCAAGGCTTGTGATTGAGTACATGGATTCTCTCCCTAGCTCTGACCCTCTGGTCTGAGGGTCTCACAGAGGAGCACCACCCTTACACAGGCTTTCATGTAGCCTTAACAGCCTCCAGCATTGGCTCTGCAGGGCAAGGACTGTGTCTATTTAAAGCTCCCTCTGGCCACTGAAGGCCAGAGGTACAAAGGTGCTTCTGGGCTGACAGTTCTGTGAAACAGAACAGGGATAAAGGAAGCTAGAGATCCAGCAATACCAGAGTAACAGTCTCCCAACAGGTCTCTGGACACATTCCCTGGTGATCGGGGCAGCAACAGTGCTCCTAAAAAGGCCCTCACTGAGAAGGGGCTTCAGTTCACACAGCGGAGGCTTACACTGCCTCTGGCCCCATCATACCCACTAACAAAATGTTCTCTTGAATCAGGGGACCACTAACCTGCTCAAGGCCTGCAGAGTAAGGCATCTCAGACTCTGAAACCTTCACTTTTGCAACGTTAAGTCCTCATGATGTATAAACTGATGTTTGTTCACAGGTAAACCATCTGCTACTCCTAGCATGAAGAGTCAGACCTCTGCCCCTGAGTGTACAATAGCTCAAACATATTTACTCAGTGGATCAACTCTGGTGGAGGGAAAGCATGAAGAGACAGTGAAGCTGTACTGTATTCATACTAATTACTATGGTGTTTTACAAGGTGACAGGTGTGTGAGCACCAGGAAGGATATATGATATCCATGGTAGTGGCCTGATTAGCTAAGATACTTAAACACAGAATGAAGTTCAGGGCACAGGGCCAAGGATGAAATCAGAGGAGAGAGAGGTCACCTTGGGACTAGAGTAATGGATACTTCCCCAAACCAGTAGTTTTCAACTCAAAACCCTGGGGGTTCCGCTTCCTCAAGGTGGCACCTGTATGTGCTTTATCAGGGCTGATGCCTAGGCCTTCATCTCTGAAGTCTTGGGCCCATACTTCTTTGGTGATTTCCTCTTGCTCAGTGTAAGTGTCTGCTCTGAATCCAGCATTCTCTGCCAAGACTGCGGGATCCTCTTCTTCATGAGAACAGCAGGAACAGGTTTCTGGCTTTGGGTCACATGAGGTAAGAGAATTCTCTTCCTGGGCTCTGGGGTCAGTGGGTATTTCCCAACCCAAATGGTCTGATTCTTCACCTTCTAGGACTCCCATTCTTTCTGCTATTTCTTCAGCAGAGGGCTCCCTGGGGTCAGGGTAATCCACCAGGATTGTTTTTTGCCTACGCTTGATGCAATCTGAAAGGTCATAAATTGGATAAGTCTCTTCAGGGTAACCTAGAGAAAAAAGTAACACAAATTTTTACAAAGAACATCTCTTCAACAAAAAGTATCAGGCTGTAAGAGGCTTCTCAGGCAGCAGCTATCCTATCCCAACAAATCCAGCCAAGAAACCTCTAAGATGACTCTAGCAGTTCTACAGTTTTACTTGAGTAAATCCTTAGTGCTCTGGAACACTATCCCAGTGTTTTCTGAAATACAACAGCTCAGAAGAAAATTCCTTCTTAAATGCAGGTTGGTTAGGACAGAAGAGACATCTCACCCCTCTGGCTTCTGCAGTAGTGATGAAGATTAAACAAGCAACATGAGTCTTCAGTTAAAAAAAAAAAAAGTACTGAACACCAGATGGAGAGAGCATAGCTCAAGGCTAATGTTTATAATTTCTATTTGGATCCATTTCCAAATCTTCCTGGGGCAGGGAGAAGATGACGACTAAGCTCTTTGAAAAGAAATACCATGAAGGCTTCTACTAATCGAAACAACTGAAATGGCTCCCAAGTGTCAGAAAGAGCGAGCACACTTCAGCAAGACCTGCCCAAGGTCCCGAAGGACAAGCCCCACGCTTCCATAAGACAGAATTCCCATTGTTGGCTTCTTAGTCTTCACAAAATGGGACAAAAGACGACAACAAACCGGTAAACAAAATGAGTAATACTGGTGCTGAATCCCAGCTATGATAATGAGGAAAGACAAAATGTTGCCAAATTAAAGAATGAAATGAAATAAATCTGTGTCAGCCAAGCTGCGCCCGAGCAGCAGATGGGCCTCGCTGGAGCTCATATGCCAGTGCTGGCAACAGCAGCTATGCATCCTACACAATGTAAAAGGCAGGAGAATTTAAAATCCATTTGCGCATTATGATAATTGGCAAGTTCAACCCTAATGCAAACTACTCTTTGCCTGCAAATTCTGAAAAGCAGAAGTCTTTTTTGATGCAGTGTAGTGTGTGTGGAGAGACATATTTTAACAACATTTACTGGTTGTTTTTTTTTTTTTCTGATTATAAAAGTCATACAGACTCATTGTAAAAAAAATTTTAAAAACAAAGTTTTAAAAAGAAAACACAAGTCACCCAGAATCCCATCACTGATAACAATTTGTCATGTTACTTCTAGCCTTTTTATCATATATAAACATACTGTGGCGTAAAATGTTATACCCTGATTTTTTTTCATTCAACTTCTATCATGAGCATTTCTCCATACCATTAGGCATTTTAAAATTGGCTACAAAATATCCCATCGTACGGCTACATAACTGACATGACTGGCCATGCTTCTTATATAAAACATGTAGATTGTCTCCAATTTCCCCTTATTCTAAATAACATGGAAGTTAAGATCTCTGAATATACATCTATGTTCATTTCCCTATTTCTTTAAGATATACCACTAGAAATGTAAGAACCGATGGGACTAGACCTTTTCAAAGCCTGTTTTCACACTCCACCAAATTACTTTCCAGAAAAATGTATACTTTTAGTCCTACCAGTGATGTAAAAAACTGTCCATCTTATCACACCCTCATCATCACTGCCAGTAGCATGTGAAGAATCTCACTGAGTCAGTCTCAGTTCACTTGCTTATTAACTCACTGTGGACAGAAAGCTAGGTAAAACAGAGCTTAGCCACCCAAGGCCCTCACAGCCTCCTTGGTCAAGGGCAGGGGCTGGAGAAGCTTACTTGCTGGACTTGCTGCAAAATGGACTGAATACTTAAGAGAAGTCCATTTTCTGACATGTTCCTGCCTTCTCCCCATACCACGGACAAAGCTTACCTTTGAAGTCCCATGGCTATCTGCTTTGGCTTAAGAGGGGAAGATCTGCTGAAGAAAACCAGTGACTCACAAATGGGCTGCTGAGGTAGCCCATTTTCAGCCAACATCACTGGTTATTCAAGAACTTCATTAAAAATATGAGCAAGCTACAAAACTCATTGATCCTATGAAGAAGTCAGCAAGGGAACCAAACTAAGCAAACTATGTAAACAGCCCCTAAAATAAAAAAGTCAATGTTGGAAACAGGAATTAATATCAATCAACTTGTAATTGATATTCCCAGCAATCAAAATACTACCAATACTGAAAAAACCCAACCAGGCTTCAATATAAAAAGGGGAGCAAATAGAAAATGAGAGTTATTAGAAATAGAAAATCTTTAAACTTGAGAAAGGTAGAAAATAGATTAAAATGGGCATGGATGGCTAAAAGCCAAATTAGTATATTAGAAATCCAACTATAGAAATTCTTTTTTTAAAAAAATAAGAAATAAATAAAAATTAAAATTAAAAAAAAATAAAAAGAAATTCTTTCAAGACAGAGGTAAAAATGACAAAGAAATCGAAATTGTGAGAAAAAAACAGACTACACTGAAAACTGTTCCAGGAGGGATCCCTGGGTGGCGCAGCGGTTTAGCGCCTGCCTTTGGCCCAGGGCGCGATCCTGGAGACCCGGGATCGAATCCCACATCGGGCTCCCGGTGCATGGAGCCTGCTTCTCCCTCTGCCTGTGTCTCTGCCTCTCTCTCTCTCTGTGTGTGTGACTATCATTAAAAAAAAAAAAAAAAAAAAAAACTGTTCCAGGATATCCAATCTCAGAGTTACCAGAATTCCAGAATGAGGGCATAGTAGGTTAAATGGAAGCAATAACCAAAAAAAAAAAAGAATTAGAAAAGATCCTTTAGCTGAAGAAAAACTCGTCTTCACATGGAAAAGACTCACTAAATGCTAGGCAAAAATACTATGAAAAATCCACACACTCATACACACTTAGATATAGGCCAATGAACTTGCCCAAATTCAAATGTTTAAGTATTAAAAGATTATAAGTTTCCAGCCAGAAAACAAATTAGCTGACTAAAAACAGATTGCCTATTGAGAAAAAGAATCAGACTGTGCTAAGATTTCTCATTTTCAACATCAAATGAAAGATAATATAGCAATGTTTTCAGACTTATAAAAAAAATTGCATGATCAAATAATTATTTGTATAAAAGTGAAAAACGGTATGTGTAGATATCCAAGTACTCAAAGTATACCAATCTATAAGGGGTTACATGAGAGGGTAGGAAGTGGAGGTACTTAAGAACACTGACAAATACAAAAAAAAAAATAATTTGAGAAAAAACATACCATATGTGAGAAAGTGGTGAACAATGAAGAACTACCAATGTAAACTAATTATTGATAATGTGATTAGAACTTTAATGCCATTGTTGAATACTTAAAATAGGCTATATAAAATTCTATATAATTTCAACAACCTTAAGAGTCAGACAGAAAATAAATGTGATGAAGATTTTACCTTATTTGGGAATAAGGTTATATAAAAAGATTTGCAATTTGGAGGAGAAAAATTCCAAATTTCCATTTCTTTGATTACTAAGAGAGACTGAAAGACTTTTTAATGTTTTACAGTAGGGTGCATTTTTTTTTCTTTTCTGTACTGCTTACAAAGGAGGAGATCAGTTTATAAAGTATAGAACTCCTTATATACTAAAGATACCAACTTTTCAGTCATTTGTCACATATATTTTTTTCTAGTTTAGTGTTGGCTTTAAATTGTATGGTATTTTCTAGTCTATAGAAAGTAAAGGTTTTATATATTCAGGCTACATTATCCTTTCCCTTAAAATTTTCTTCATTGCTTTTAAAAAATGTATTTGTAGATTCACCTATAGTTGTAAAAAAAAAAAAAATCCTGCATGCCCTTTACCCAGTTAATATCTTTCTAAACTACATGACAGAACCACAACTAGGACATTAATATTGATAGTTAATACACAGAACATAGCTATCACCACCACCAGGATCCTGTATGCTCTTTCACTGCCACACCTACTCTGGCCTACCCCTATTTCCTCCTTAAACCTTTGACAACTACCAGTCTGTTCTCCATCTCTATTTTGCCATTTCAAGAATGTTATATAATTGTGCAGTATGGAACCTTTTGGAATTAGACTTTTTCACTCAGTATAATTATCTGGAAATTCATCTAGGTTGTTGCATGTATCCATAATTTCTTCTTATTGCTGAGTAACCGTTCACCTGTTAAAGGATGTTTGGGTTGTTTGCAGTTTGGGGCTACTACAAATAAAGCTGCCATAAATATTCATGTTCAAGTTTTATGTGAACCTCAGTCTTCATTTCTGTAATAAATGCCCAGGAGTGCAACTACAAGGTTGTATAGAGTTGGAGGTTTATGAAACTGCCATAATATTTCACAGAGTAAGTATACATCCCCACTAGCAATGTATGAATGGATCTAGTTTCTCCATATTCTTGCCAGCAATTGATGATGTTACTGTTTTTTATTTTAGCCATTCTGATAGAGATGTAGTGGTATTTCACTGTGATTTTAATCTGTATTTCCCTAGTGGCTAATGATGTTTAGCATCTTTTTGTGTGCTTATTTGCCACCTGTATGTCCTCTTTGGTGACAGTCTGTTCATATCTTTTGCGCATTTCCTAATTGTTTTCTACTGTTGAGTTTTGAGAGTTCTTGTATACTCTTAAAAAAAAAGGACTTATATCTAAAGATTTTATTTATTCATGAGAGACATAGAGAGACAGAGGCAGAGACATAGGCAGAGGGAGAAGCAGGCTCCATGCAGGGAGTCTGACGCAGGACTTGATCCTGGGACTCTAGGATCATGCCCTGGGCTGAAGGCGGCACTAAACCACTGAGTCACCCAGGAATCCCTAGATATAAGTCCTTTATTGGATATGTGATTTGCAAATATTTTCTCCCACTATGTAGAGCTTGTCTTTTCATTATCTTAACAGGGTCTTTTACAGAGCAAAAGTTTTAGATTTTGATGACATCCAATTTATCAATTTTTCCTCTTGTGAACTGGATTTATGATGTCAAGTCTAAAAATTCTTTGCTTAACCACAGATCCAATATTTTCTATGTATTTTTCAAAAAAGGCTTATAGTTTTATCATTTACATTTATGTTTATGATCTATTTTTAGTTAATTTTTGTGTAATATGTAGAACTTCATTTGAGGATTATTATTTTTTACTACAAATATCTGATTGCTAGAGCACCATTTGTTAAAAAGGCTATCTTTCTTCTGTTGAACTGCTTTTGTACCTTTGTCAAAAATCAGTTGTACATGTTTGTGTGGTTCTGGGTTTTCAGCTCTCTTCCTTTGATTTATAGGTCTATTCCTATACCAATATCACACAGTTTTGATTACTGTAGCTATATATAGTAAGTCTTGGAATCAGATAAGCTAATTCCTCCCACTTTCCAAATTTATTTAGTGCTTCTATTTTCTCTGCCCCTCTCTCTATATTTTAGAACAACCTCATCTGTATCTACCCCAAAAAAATGTTGCTGAGATTTTGAAAGGGGTTGCATTAATGCATTTGTCAATGTGGGAATGGTATTTGTACTATGTTGAGTCTTCTAATATATGAACATGATAGATCTCCCCCTTTAGACCTTTGATTTCTTTCATCAGGGCCATATAGCTTTCAGCAAACACATCTCATACATGTTTCACTAAATTTATACCTAAGTCTTCCATTTTTTTATTAAAAATTTTGAATCAAATTTACAATTGATATCAATGCATTCATTGCTAGCATGTAGAAATAATGATTTTTGTATATTTATCTTGTAACCTACAACCTTGCTGAACACTGGGAGTTTTTTAAGTAGGCTTCACACCCAGCATGGAGCCCAACACAGAGCTTGAATTCATGACCCTGAGATCAAGACCGGAGCTGAGATCAAGAGTCAGATGCTCTTAACAAACTGAGCCATCCAAGCACTCCAACTCTGGGACTTTTAAAAATGGATTCCTTGGGGTTTTCTACATAGGCAATCATGTAATCTTCAAAGATGAGCAGTTTTGTTTCTTCCTTTTTAATCTGTATGCCATTTCCTTTACTTGCCTTACTGCATTACCTATAATTTTTAGTATTATGCTAAATAAGAGTAGTCACTCTTGCCTGTTCCCAATCTCAGGAGGAAAGCATTCATCTTTGACTATTAAAAATAATGTTAGCTATAGGTTTTTGTAGATTCTCTTTACCAAGTTGATAAAATTCCTCTCTATTCCTATTTTTCTGAGAGTTTTTATTATGAATGGATCTTGCATTGCTTTTATGCTCAAGAAATCCTTCCCTGCTAAAGAGCCAGTATATATTCACAACCATTTTTCTATTTTTTAAAGGTTCCTCTTCTCCATCCTTAGCTACTTAGTATATCTGGAATTATTTCACTGTTAAATGTGTAAGCTCTTACTTCTGCTCAAGCAATGATGGAAACATGGGGACCTCTTTCTTTAAATAACTAGAAAACCAAATGAAATATAGGAAGCATCAATTTTCAAACATTAATAGGTAGTATAGCATGGTCCCTGAGAAAAGAGAAAAGAGCCCAGTGGTCTCAGACTAAAATTAAAATGTAAAGGAGGCCAGGGCAGCTAGAATTTGCAGGGAAAATACTAGAAAGAAAGGAGCTTTGTAGAGAAAGAGTTCCAGGGATCTTCAGATAGAATTCTTCATATTTTTTTTAGCTGAATTCTGCTCTATGCATATATATGAAAGAATTACCAAAGGCCAAGAAAAGAACTACTGAAAGCATTAGGCCTAAATATTCTTGGAGTTCATATATAACTGGGAATAGCTCCCGCTTCTACTAGCCAGAGTAGAAAAACACTGTGGAGCATCAGGCTGACTCCTAAGAAGGGTATCGTCTTACTAGTGGGGCTAGCTTAGCCAGATTAAAGGCTGCTCTGGACCCAGTCTCACTAATCTTAAAATTAAGCCTTAAAGGAATCTAACTAATTTCTGGTAACCTAACTGTGTGTTAAAAAGAAGTCCAACAACTACTTATAGTACTAAAACAAAATCCAGAATCCAATAATGTAAAGTTTGCAATATCCATCATCCAGTCAAAATTTACTAGGCATGCAAAAAGGGCATGAAATTAGGGTCCACAGTAAAGAAAAAAATTAGTCACTACAAATAGGCCCAGATGATAAGATCAGCAGCTAAGTCTATTCAAAAGCTATTACAAAAAAAAAGCTATTACAAATATGCCTATTTTTAAGAAGGTATAAGAATATATGAATATATGAGAAATGAAATATTTAGAAATGAAAGATATAAAAAAGACCCAAATAGAACTCTAGAAATGACCATACATGAGTTAAAAATACATTAAATGAGACTAAGAGCAGATCATATACTGCTGAAGAAAAGATTAAACCTAAAGACACAGCAAGAAAAATTATCCAAAATTAAGCATGGCATGAATAAAAGATCAGACTATACATGACCTGTACGGCAATTTCAAAGGTCTAACAAATGTGTAACTGGAGAATCAAAAGTGGGGAGGAGGGAAGACAGAGAGAGAGAGCGAGCGAAAGAGAAAGAGAGAGAGAGAGAAAATATATCATTAATAAAATAGTGGCCAAAGTGGTTGAGGGATGGAAATCAATCAAGGTTCTAGGCTTGTACCTTGAGAAACTAGAACAAGAAATAGCAAATTAAACCAAAAGTAAGCAGAAGGAAGGAAATAGTAAAGAACAGAAATCAAGGAAATAGGAAACGGAAAAGTAGAAAAACAACAAATAAAGCCAAAATATAGTTCTTTAAAAAGATATTAACCTCTGGCTAATCTGATCAGGAAAATATTCAGAGAAATAACAAATTACCAGTATCAGGAACAGAACCAAAAACATCCCTACAGACCTACGCATGTTAAAAGAATAAGGGAATATAAACAACTTTATACTAATAAATTTGATGATTTAGATGAAATACATAAGTTCCTTGAAAAGAAACAATCAAAGCTCAGTCAAGAAGAAATAACTTGAAGCACTATATCTGTTAAGAAAATCAACTAGCAGTTCTATAAGTCTTACTAATAAGAAAACTTTAGGCCCTGACGGTATCACTGGAAAATTCCATACTTAAGAAAAAAAAAATAGCAATTCTATACAGAGTCTTCCAGAAAATATAAGAAACACACTGCAATGCATCACCATGAAATCAAAACCAAAAAAATTATAAAAAAGCAAAATCACAAACCAATAGCCTTCATAAATGCAAAAATAAAGTCCTTAGCAAACTAGCCATATACAACATCATGACAAAATAAAGTTTATCCCAGAAATGTAAAATTGTTTAAATATTCAAAAAGGAAATCAATGTAATTCACTGGGTTAACAGATGAAAACAAAAATATGATCTCAGTTAACAAAAGGCCTTCTCCAAAATGCAATATCCATTCATGATTGAAAACTGTTAAAGTAACACTAGAAGGAAGCTTCCTCAACCTAAAAAAGAGCATCCATGAAAAACCAACAGCTCACATCATACTAATGGAGAACGTGAGTGCTTCCTCCTATCAGAAAAGCAAAGATGTCTGCTCTCAACACTTCAGTATTGTGCTAGAATTTCTGACTAGTGCAATAAGGCAAGAAAAATAAAAGACATATAGATAGATTGGAAAGTTAGAAGTATATCTGTGTATTCACAATTTGACTATATAGAAAATTCTCTGAAATTTAATCATAAGAAATCCAAAGAAAAAAAACTACTAGAACTAAGTGTGTTTAAGAAAGATGACCGGAAATGAGGTCAGAATACAAAAATAAATTGTATTTCTATATATTAGCAGTAAGCAATTAGAAATTTAAAAATAAACACATTGTCTTAAAAAATATGAAGTACTTAAGCATAACATGTACATTACAAAACATGTACAAGACCTATATGCTAAAAACTATAAACTGAGAAATTAAAGATCTAGTAAGTGGTGATATATAAAATGTTCGTGGATTGGAAGATTCAATATTGCTATGATGTTAATTCTTCCAAACTGATCTATAGGTTCAATGTGATGCCAATCAAAATGCCACTAGGCTTTTTCATAGAAACTGACATACTGATTCTACATTTATGTGAAAATAAGGGCCTAGAATAACCAAAATATTTTGAAATAAAAGGAAAAATAAAGTTGAATTTGTAATACCTGATTTTAAGACTTAATATACAGAGTGATAAAGACATTGTGTCATTGGCATAAGTAAATATAGACAGGATTTCACTCCTATGTGAAATTTAAGAAACGAAACAAATGAAGAAAAAAGGAGAAACAAAAAAAACCAGACTCTTAAATATAGAGAACTGGTGGTTGCCAGAAAGGTGGGTGGGATGGATGAAATAGGTGAAATCAAATTAAGAGTATACTTATCATGATGAATAATATATAGAATTATTGAATCATTATATTGTACACCTGAAACAACACTGTATGTTAATCTTACTTGAATAAAAAAATTTTAAGAAAATCCAGAATAGACCTACACATACATGGTCAACTGATTTTCAACTAACATGCCAAAGTAATTAAATATAGTCCTAATGCCTCACACCATATATAAAAACTAGTTCAAAATGGCTCCTAGGCCTAAACATAAGCTAAAACTATATAACTCTTCTAGAAGAAGAAAACATAGGAGGAGTTAGGCAAAGATCATAAAAGAGAAAAATGATTAAACTTCATCAAAATAAAACTTCTGCTCTTTGAAAGATGCCACTAGGAAAATAAAAGAGAAAGCCACAGTGTAAGAGAAAATATTGGCAAAATACATAGCTGATAATAAACTTCTATCCAGAACATATAAAGAACTCCTGTAACTAAAAACAAAACAAACAAAAAAACAACAAAAAATACCATAATCAACCCAATTAAAAAACTGGCAAGCAATGTAAACAGACACTTCACTAAAGATATATAGATGGTAAATAGGGACATTAAAAAATGACCCTTGAGACGCCTGGACGGCTCAGTGGTTGAGCGTCTGCCTTTGGCTCAGGGTATGATCCCAGGATTGAGTCCCACATCAGGCTCCCTGCATGGAGCCTGCTTCTCCCTCTGCCTGTGTCTCTGCCTCTCTCTGTGTGTCTCTCCTGAATAAATAAGTAAAATCTTAAAAAAAAAAAATTCTCATTAGTCACTGGGGAAATGCAAATTAAAATCGTAACTGAGATACCACTATACACACTAGCACGATTAAAAGTAAAAAGACGGACAATACCAATTGTTACCAAAGATGTGGCATAACTATAATACTCATAAGTTGCTGGCAGAAGGCAAAATAGCAAAGCCACTCTGGAAAGCAGGTTGACAGTTCCTAAAAATGTTGAACATACACTTAACATAAAAGCCCAGAAATAAATCTCACTCCTAGGTATATACCCAAAAGAAATAAAAATATATGTCCAAACAAAGATGTGTATGCAGAAGTTCATAGCAGCTTGATTCGTAATAGCTCAAAACTGGAGACAACACAAATGTTCCTAAAATAGTGAGTGGAGAAACAATATATCCATATAACAGAATACTACTCAGCAATTTAAAAAAAATACTGATACATTCAACACAGGACTCTCAAAATCATTATGCTAAATCATTAGAAGCCAGAGACCAAAAAAATGTGCAACATGATCCATTTATATAGAAAAGGTAAAACTGTCAGGACAGAAAGTGGTTATGTTGATGCCAGGGCATCAGGAAGGGATTCACTGTGAAGGGGAAGGGAACTTTCTGAGACAGTGTAAATGTTCTAGATATACCACTCTACATATCTGTCAAAACTCATCCAACCACACACTTAAAACTGGTTAATTTAGGGCATCCAGGAGGCTCAGGTGGTTAAGTGTTTACCTTCAGCTCAGGTCATGATCCCAGGGTCCTGGATTTGAGTTCCACATTGGGCTTCCTGCTCAGCAGGTGTCTGCTTCTCTCTCTACCCCTCCCCCTGCTGTGATCTCTCTCTCTCATGCTCTCTCTCTCTAATAAAATCTTTTTAAAAACTGGTCAATTTTATTATATATACATATAACTTTTTAAAAGCTTGTAAGTTCTCTTTTCTGGGCTGACAGCTAACCAACAAATGACAAGACACTGTTTACCTTCCCAGTCCTCCATGTAAGGGGCCTCTTCAGCTTCTTTCTCTGGAGTGGGTCTGTCTGTGAATTTTCCTTCTTTCATGACCCTGGTGATTTCTCGGAGCTGATGCAGCAACCGTTTTTCTTGGTCGGAAGTCACAGTCTGTGCTCTGCTTAGAAATATCAGACAACCCAGCCATTTAATAGTAAATGAACTCCTGGGCAATGAACACAGACATCACTAAGATCTGTCTGGATCCTAGAAGAGGAAGTCCAACAGCAGCAGGTAAGTGTTCTAGGAATTGGTCCTGGGTATGCATAGCTGATAACTGGATATGTTAATTCAATGTTCTGATTTTATAAGGTGGGGAAATGAAGGCTCAGGAAAGATCAAGTGATTGCCCAAGGTCGCATAATGAATTAAGGTCAATAATGGGACCAGACCACAGATGCTTACACTGTCAGTTCAGCGGTCCTTCAGTATACCTCACTGCCCTGATTGTCTCATCTCCAAGAGATTTCACTATTACTCTTATTACCCATTTACTATAAGCCACTTTTCTCCAAAGCAAGGTCATCAAAAGAAAATATGCTGAGCTATTAGCCTCAACTACAGAAAAATATCCTATTAGCCCAACCCTGGAATTGCCAGACTACATCTACTTCTGCAGAAATAAAGAAATACCCTAAAATTTCAAAGCTGAATCATTCTGACAAATCAGTCATTTAAACCAGAGAAACTGAGGTCCATAGAAGGGCAATTCTACATTTATTCCTATTGCTAGTTAATGTCAGCACTTGAACTACAACTAAAGTCTGACTTCTGACGGCAATTCTTAAAATGCTCAAGTTTCAATTTAGAAAACCTGGGTTTGAGTATCAATTTAGCTGAAAAACTGGGCAAAATGTCTACAAAAATAAGATGAGACTCAAGATTAATGGTAGGACTATTTTGAGAAGCATGGCATCTCAGTCACAGGCAGAAAAAGCTCTACTCAAGAGACTGAGAACTGGTTTTATCTAGTGGCAGGATTTAACAGAAGCTACTTATGCACCTCTTAGAAATCCAAAACATTTGAAGGCAATGTAAATTCATGAAGGAAAAAAGACATTTAATATTAGCCTTGTGGAGATGCCATCAATTTTTCTAAGCAGCCGGTCTCGAGCCTGTGTTCCTTTTTATGCTTAGCCTACAAACTTAAGCCTTAATGACTAACAGAGGAAAAACAGAGGAAAGAAGTATTCCTCCCTCCAATGTTAAGATGGTAAGTGAAGAAAAAGAAGGTACAACATTTCTACAGATCTCAGTGAGAAGACAACAAAAGCACCATGAGTTCCAGTTCTTCCATACTAAATGGCCTCAAAGCCATAAACTGAAGAAGCTGGTCTGTTCCACATTCAGCTAAAATCTTACATATATTGGGCCTCTTATAGTTCTGTTTTTCCTATCAGTACAGGAGTCCTGCCTTGTCACAACTGTTCATCTGCTCTCTATAATTCCTAATACTTATTATTCTTACTACAACCCACCTTGTGCAGGGCTTCTGATGCAGCTAGGGCACCCCTAGATAAAACAGCCTACTTGCTAGTATCCAATATATATAAAGAACTTATCAAACACCCAAAAGATAAATAACCCAGTTAGAAAACATGAAACAGACATTTTTCCAAAGAAGATGTACAAATGGCCAACAGGCACATGAAAAGATGCTCAACATCGCTCATCAGGGAAATGGAAATTAAAACCCCAAGGAGATAGGACCTCATATTTGTCAGAATGGCTAAAATCAACAACACAGGAAACAAGTGTTGGCAAGGATTTGGAGAAAGGGAAACCCTCTTACACAGTGGGTGGGAATGCAAACTGGTTTAGCCACTTTGGAAAAAAGTATGGAGGTTCTTCAACAAGTTAAAAATAGAACTAATCCATGATCCAGCAATTGCACTACTGACTATCCAAAGGATACAAAAATACTGATTCAAAGGGGTATATGCACCCTGATATTTATGGCAGCATTATCACCAATAGCCAAATTATAGAAAGAGCCCAAATGTCCATTGACTGATGAATGGATAAAGATGATGTGGTATATGTATCAATGGACTATTACCCAACCATGAAAAATAATTTAATCTTGCCACTTACAATGACATGAATGGAGCTAGAGAGTATTATGTTAAGCAAAGTAAGTTAGAGAAAGACAAATACTATATGATTTCACTCATATATGGAATATAAGAAACAAAACATGAACATAGGAGGAAAAAAGACAAACCAAGAAACAGACTCTTAAACTATACAGAACAAACTGAGGGTTGCTGGAGGGGAGGTGGGAGAGATGGGTTAAATGGGTGATGAGGATTAAGGATGGCACTTGTGATGAGCTCTGGGTGTTGTATGTAAGTGATAAATCACTAAATCCTATACCTGAAACTAATATTACACTGTATGTTAACTAACTGGAATTTAAATTAAAACTTGAAAGGAAAAAAAAAAAAAAAAGAACCTACGTGTTTATCACAAAGCTCTGGCCTTGGGCTGCACATGTTACTTCTCTGGGCTGTCCTCAGTGCCTTCTCATTTTTACTGAATGAAACAGTCTTGACTCTGTTTCCTAACTCATGGGAAACCAGAACCCCTGATTTTAAAAGGGATGGCTAGGAGAAGCAGAAACAGGCAAGTGAAGCATTCGCAGAGAATTCTAAGTTAAAGCATCCTCCTTTACCTCTGAACAAGCATATTCCCATTGTCCATATCATACATTAGGCAATTAATCATGGTCTACCTTACATCTTCTGGATTTATGTAATAAATATTTTTTATAGATTCCTTATTGTCTCAACTTGGTTTGACAGTCCTTGAGGGCACTGATATAAGTTCAGGACAGTACAGGCACAGTGCAATGAACATTACAAGTGCTCAATAAATATGTGCTAATTTAATTGGTCCCTATTTCTTTACCATCTATTTTCTCCCACCTCTCTTCTCTGAAATCTGCCTTCTACTCCATTTTTACCAAAACTTGAAAATCATCAATAAAGCTTTACTCTCAAGTCCAAGAATCTTTTTTTTTTTCCACATTTCATTCTTCTTGACCTCTCTGTACTATGGGCCATCCTCTCCTTAAAATGTTCTCTTCCCTTGACTATTGAGACCTTTGTATTCCTCCCACTTCTTTAATCAATCCTTGGATCTCTGATCCTGGCTCACTTTCCCCCATCTGCCTCCTAAACACATGGCTTTCCTGAAGGCTCAATCCTTGGGCTCTTACTGGTCCACTCTTACAGTCATGCCCTCAGAAGCTGACCCAGTATCACAAATTAAACCACTGCTTCTACATTGGTGATACCCACACTCTACCTCTAATCTTGACTTTTCACATGAAAACCAGTCTTATAACTCCAGTGATCTAGGCATTTCCACTTAGAGGCCTTGCCATTACTGATGGTAACCTTAAATTCACTCTTCAAAACCAGATCCCAGTTGGCCCAGGATGAGGAACAGCTGCATGAGCAGCCACATTTTGTAAGGTTGGGTATGGCAGATTCCAAGATGCTAGAAAAATAGAAGGTCAAGTTAGAAGATTTCTGATCAGACTTTTGAATGTTATAAACCCAGAGGAATCATCAAGTTCTGAATCCAAAAGTAAAGTATAGAGAGAATGAAATAGTTTCTTTCAAACACTATTCACGATTGGAACAGAATTCAGATCAGCAAAAGATTGCAGGCTACTGCCATACAGTAGGATATGTCTCAAGAATTTGATCTCACCTTTCTACGTGGCTCTGACCTCCAGCCGAATGACTTCCAAACTTGTGTCCTTAGTCCTGTCTTCAGTACCCCAATTTCCTATTATTATTTTTTATCATACATAGATATTCTGATGGCACCTCAAACATACTCAAAGCTGAACTCATGATCCTTATACCAAAGCCTTATCTTCTTTCTCCTATTCTCCTATTCTGTGTTTTTATCTTGGTTGATATAATCTTGTAGTCTGGGCCACAAATATCTAACTCATCTTTACCTCTTTCTTCTCCTTCATTGCTCTTACCTAGCTTTCCTTTTGGGGGAACTAAACCCTCTTCTGCTCATAGTGCAGAGGTTAGAGTGAAGCTATCCAACCCCTTACCTCTCCTTCAAGAGTGGCCATGGCCCATAGCCAATCATATCACTCCATCCTTTGGCTGCAGTGACTGATTCAGTGATATATACAGGATCCAAACTGGGCCAATTGTACTTTTTCCTAAAACTGGGTCTTGAATGCAGTGAAACCAGATCTGAAAACTTTTCATGTTAATTCATTCTGACAGTAGTCCTTGAAGAACCTGTCCATTTGTTTCTCTCCTCTGAATCCTCAGAGCTGCTCTGGTTTCCCCTCTTTCTGAAACCTGGATCTTTAGCTATTCCTTTGATACTGTGAGCTATCCCATAAATGCCTCAAGAATTTGATCTCCAACAAATTTTCAATAAATTTTGTCTTCCAATAAATTCTGTCACCTTCTCCAAATTTCTGCTACCTAGAATCGGCTGTTTGCTACCAAGGAATCCTGAAAATAGCCTGTGATTTTTAACTTTATATTTATTCATTTATTTAAACCTGTATACCCAACATGGGGCTCAAACTCACGACCCTGAGATCAAAAGCCACATGCTCTTCTGACTGAGCCAACCAGCTTGCGATTTTCTTCCTCTTCCATCAAGTCCCCTTGATTTGGCCCCTCATTTCCACTCTCACTAGCCTATTTATTACCTTTTGCTAGAACTTTCCCTGTAATCTTCTAGCATGTAGCCACTCTGTATATCACACTAGAAGACTTACTTTTCTAAAGTACAGCAGATCATGACATTTCTCCTCAAAAGCCTTTAGAGGCATCCCACTATAAAACAATGAATTTCAAACTTCTCAGTCTACCATTCAAGACCTTCCAGTCTAGGCCAAGCTTACTTTTCTAGTTTTTCTCCCTTTACCTACCTCCCTATGCATTTATCCCAGCCCTGATACGTTCTATTCCAGTTACTCATGACTACCTGCTGTTCCAAAAACATGCCATGACTTTTTTTTTAACCTCATTTGCTGCTTGTGCTACTCTGAAATGTTTTTTCCCTGCCAAATTGTGCCTAAGGTGTCCTGCAAGGCTTATTCAAATCCCTGCTTTTCTACAGAGCTTCTTTGGTAGACAGAATAACGCTCCCTTCCCCACTCCCCAAAGAAATCCACATCTTAAGTCTTGGAACCTATAATGTTACCTTACATATAGGGGACTTACAGTTGCGATAGATTTAAAGTACAGATCAGCTGGCCTTAAAATACAGCTTACCCTGGATTATCTATGAGCGCACATGGAATTACTAGGGTCCTTAAAGATGGAAGACAGAGGCAGAAGAGGTCAGAGTAATAGGATGTAGGAAGGTCCCAACCCACTGTCATTGGCCTTGAAGATGGAGGAAAGGGTCCACTGAGCCAAGGAACGTGGGTAGCTTCTAAAACTTGAAAAAGGCAAAGAAGAGCCTCCAGCAGGGAATATAGTCCTGCCACCTTGATTTTAGCCCAGTGCAGAATGTGTAACAGAGAACTGTGAGATAATAATTATGTGTTGTTTTAAGGTAATACGTTTGTGTAATTTGTAACATCAGCCACAGAAAACTAATACCATCTTTGGAATACACTTGCTCTGAGATACAGTTTCTTAGAGAGAAAATAATACCTGCCATTGACCTCCACACAGGGCTACACAAAGCAAAATCAAACTGGGTGCCATAGGATATTCTTATTGCTGAAACAGCCTGCATTATCTGAAGTACTTTATCTACCTCATTCATTCTTTCAACATGTACTGACACTGTCAATGTACCAGCACCAGGAATACAAATTTGAACGATGAAAATTTCCTATCTTTAAGATTACAGGGTGTTTGAGTGCACAGAAAAGTTAACAGAAGATCAGAAAGTAATACGATGCTTACAATATCAGTGAATGCAGGTGGCATGGGAGCACATCAGAGGAACACCTAACCAAGTCTGAAGTTCAGGCTAAGATGTTAAGAGAAGATAATGCCTAAGGGATACCTACAAGAAAGAGTTAAAATAAGGGTGTGTGGGATAGGGGTCGAAGAGACAGGCAACAAAGGAAAAAGTTATATGCAAAGTCCTAGAAGCAAAGGCAGATGGGCATTTTAGAGAAGTAGTCCATGTGGATGGAGCACAGACAGAGTAATGAAGATAAAGCAACAAAGGTATGTAAGGGCCATGTCACCCAAGACCATGTAAGCCAAGTTAAAGAATTCTATACTTTACCGAGAGTAACAGAGACCGGTTACAGGGTTAAAGCAAAACAAAACACCATAATCCATTTGTTTGGAAGAGAAAATGAATTGAAGAGAGGCAAAATTAGAGAAAAAAACACATGAGCTACCACACGAGACAGTCCTGACCTAGGTCAGAAGTAAAGACCTCAGGGTAAATATCCCTGATGAACAAAGATGCAAAAATCATCAACAAAATATTAGCAAACCAAATCCATCCATACACTAAAAGAATCATTCACTATAATCAAGTGGGATTTACTCCAGGATGAAAGTCAATATCCACAAATCAACATGATAAACCACATTAACAAAACAAAGGATAAAATCCATAGGATCATCTCAATAGATGCAGAAAAATTATTTGACAAAATTCAACATCTATTCATGATAAACTCTCAACAGTGAGCTTAGAGGGAGCATAACTCAATATAAGCAAGGCTATATATGATGAACCCATCATATATAGAATGGGTTAGATGTTAGCTAACATTCTCAATAGTGAAAAACTGAAAGCTTTTCCTCTAGATCAGGAGCAAGACAAGGATGTTCTTTCATGCCCCTTTGTTCAACATAGTACTGGAAGTTCTAAGCCAAGGCTATCAGACAAGAAAATAAAATGCATCCAGACTAGTAAGGAACAAGTAAAACTGTCACTCTTTGCAGAGGACATGATACTATACAACGAAAACTCTAAAGGCTCCACCAAAGAACTATTATTATACCTAATAAATGAATATGGTAAAGCTGCAAGGTACAAAACTAATATATAGAAATCTATTGTATAGAAACCTGCATTTGTATATAGTAATAATGAAGCAACACAAAGAAAAATTAGAACAGTCCCATTTACAATTCCACTAAAAAGAATATATACCTAGGAATAAATTTAGCCAAGGGAGTGTGTGTGAACATGACTAACACTATCTTGCACAAATCCACCATGATGACCACTCTGTGACCTGAAGCCTCCTTCAGTATAGCACTCCCCGCAATGCATGCTCTTTTTTGTTTGACCACACCCTTAAATATACCTTTGGGGTATAAGGTCCTTGATCTTCTCTGGAGTTATGACTGTGATTCTGAAACATTTCCTCCCAGGTCTCCCAGTATGTATTCCCCAATATCTAGGGCTATAAAAGCAGAACTCATGACAGGTGGGGTTATGGAGATCTACTTGTTTTGCAGATACCCACAGCACACTTCTGCTCATAAAGTCCCTTTATTAAATCACTTATTGACAAACAGGATTCTTCAGCCTTTTTTCTTCTATCTTATGGCTCTTTAGGGCTTTAGAAATCATTTTGCGTATACCCCCCTTTCAGAGAACAAGGTAAAAGACCCATACTCTGAAAACTATAAGGCAGCAATGAAAGAAACTGAAGATACCACAAATGGAAAGATATACCACATATGTGGGCTGAAAGAATATTATAGATCTACAGATTCAATGCAATCTCCATCAAAACACCAACAGCATTTTTCACAGAACTACAACACATGCTAAAATATGTACAGAACCACAGAACACCCCCAAATAGCCAAAGGCATCTTGAGAAGAAAGAACAAAGCTGGAAGTATCACAATTGCAGATTTCAAGATAAACTACAAAGTTGTAGTTATATACTTTGGTACAGTAAGGTACTGGCACAAAAACAGACAAACAGATCAATGGAATAGGAGAGAGAGCCCAGAAATAAATGCACACCTATGTGGTCAATTACTCTACAACAAAGGAGACAAGAATATACCCTGGAGAAAAGATGGTCTTTTTAATAAATGGTGTTGGGAAAACTGAAGAGCTACATGCAAAAGAATACAACTGGACCACTTTCTTACATCATACACAAAAATAAACTCAAGATGGATTAAAGATAATGTGAGACCTGAAACCATAAACTCCTAGAAGAAAACATAAGTAATGTCTTTGACATCAGCCTTAGTGGCATTCTTCTTGCTATATCTTCTCACGCAAGGAAAACAGAAGTAAAAATAAATTATTGGGATGACACTGAAATAAAAAGCTTTTGCACAGTGAAGGAAATCATCAACCAAATGAAAAGGCAATCTACTGAATGGGAGAAGATATTTATAAATGATATTTCTGATAAGTGGTTAATATCCAAAATATATAAAGAACTTCTAAATTCAACACCAAATGGCCCCCAACAAATAATCCAATTAAAAACAGGCAGAGGACTTGAACAGATATTTTCCAAAGAAGACAGACAGATGGCCAATCAACACATGAAATGATGTTCAACATCACTAATCATTGGGGAAATACAAATCAAAACCATAATAAGGTATCATCTCACACCTATCAGAATGGCTAGAACCAAAAAGAAACAACAAGTGTTGGCGAGGATATAGAGAAAAAGGAACCCTTGTACACTGTTGGTAGGAATTTAAATTGTTGCAGCCACTGTGGAAAACAGTATGGAGGTTGTTCAAAAAATTAAAAATAGGACTACTATATGATCTAGTTAATTCCACTACTGGGCATTTACCCAAAAAGACCAGCAACACTAATTCAGAAGTATGCACCCTGTGTTTATTGCAGCATTATTTACAGTAGCCAAGACATGGAAGCAACCCAAGTGTCATCCACTTGGGATGAATGGATAAAGATTTGTTGTGTGTACACACACACACACACACACACACACACGCATGTGCATGCACGTGCACTGGAATGTTATTACTAAGCATAAAAATGAATGAGATCTTGCCATTCACAACATGGATGGACTTACAGGGTATCATGCTAAATGAAATAAGTCAGACAGAGAAAAATACTAAAATACCATGATATCACTTACACGTGAAATCTAAAACAAACACACACAGAAATAGACTCAAATACAGAGAACAAGCTGATGGTTGCTGGTGGGGAGAATGGGCAAAATAGGTAAAGGACAAAAAAAAAAGGACAAAAAAAATAGGTAAAGGACAGTAAGAGGTACAAACTTTCAGTTATAAAACAAGTAAGTCACATAGGTAAAAAATACCACAGAGAATATAGTCAATAATACTGAGATAATGTATGGTGACAGATGATAATTACACTTATTGTGGTAAGCACTATGTAAGATATACTGAAACTAACAGAACACTGTATGTCAACTATAATTTTTTTAAAAAGGCATTCATTCTCTAATGCATTCTTCCATTTCAACTAACACTTTTTTAGAGCCTACTGTTGGCCTGTGCTAGGCTCTGGGAATAATACAGATAATCCCTATCCTAGCAGAGCTTAGAGTCTTTTGCAGGGAGACAGACTTATTAACTAGGAAGAAATAACAAGACAGGGTGATTGATGAGATATAGGAAGTGAAGAAAAAGGTAAATCAAGAATAATATCAGATTTCTGCTTTGGGCAATTAAGTAGATGGTGGGAGCCACTTGCCAAGATGGAGAATATTAAAGGTGGAGTAGAGTCAGCTGGAGACAGATAATGGTTTTCATTTTGCACATTCTTTCAAAAGACATTTATCAACTGAAGAAGGGCAGATAATCTATGAGACATAGGACCCTGAATATAAAGGTCAGGAAATGAAGAGAAGGATCTTAGCAAAGAATGCCATGATTACCTCTTCTACCCATGATTCATGTACAAATGCTTGTCTCAAAAGTGAGTATCTACCCTTTTTCAACAATAAGAACTTCCTTAGTATCTACTATGTGAACAATGAACTAAACAGACTAAGTCTGTCCTCAGTAAGTTTATATCCCAGGAATGCATGCCATAAATCTACAGTTTCATATGCATCCTCAACATGCCTTCTCTGGCTGTTTTCTGCCTGGGTTGCACCCCACTTCTCCCTCAGGCCATGCCATGCTTCCAGGAGGTGAATGATTACAACTAGACATGCTGCTTCAGTTGTAATTCCTAGGTTAAGTTTCAGAAACCACATATTTCTGGAATTTTAAGAAAGCCTTATAATTATGGAATTAACATTCCCTAAAAGGATTTAGAAGGCTGTAAATGAACATAGTTTCTGTGTCTTTAATCCCCTCCTAGACTCTCAGAGCCTGGAGATGTGTTAAATTTTGATCTGCTATAAAAATACCGGGGTATTTGAGGCTCTTCTAATAATCACAGAAACACAGAGAAAAACAAATGCCACAGACACTAAGGTTAAAGGATATAAGCGTAAAAAAGGAAATCACGTAAAACATGGGGCTAGTTAGCCCTTTGAGTTTGAGGGTGAAGTCCCATAAGGCCTACCTGTAAGGATAGAAGGTACTAGATCATAAGTGACAGGGAGAAAGTCATCTTTTTAGAACTGGAAGATGAGAGATTTGAGAAAGGGAGCTACAAGCTATGTTCTCTAGAAGGAGAGTCAATCCGCAGTTTCTGAGAAGTACTGTGGGAAAATGTTTTACAATCATTGCCATGTGGCAAGCTGGATTCAACAGGTTCTCAAGGAGTCCATACCTTACTTAGCATCTTACAAAGAGTAAACATTCTGAGCTAGGACCTGTGGCCCCAGAAACAATGAGATGGCACAACTCTAGCTGCAGGGTGGGGACCACTCATCTACCTTACAGAGAAGTAATCCTGGCACAAAGCGTAAAGTAGTTAAGAGTCACAGGTACTACATCACTGGCTTACTCAATGGACAGATGATATGCACAGGTTGGAAAGCAGAGCTATATGATTTGAACTAAGGGAGTGTGAACAGCAGTAATAGAAAATATCTTCCTCTTGTTTCTTACTTCAAGGCCCAGGGGTTTAGTCTCCCCGATGGGAAGCCCTGCCCACAGGTTTTCATCTATGGTTTTCATGACTCTTAGGTGTGGCATGGGTCTTCAAATGGACCAGGGCACAGATACTCTTTGAGGCTTGAGGGTCCATAAAAGGCTGGTAGTTCCCCACCTAGACTGTGAGTAGTACAAGTTAAGGGCAGAAAAGACCAGAAAAGTATAGCTGTACAAATTGGTTTAGTCACACTCCGACAAATACTTCTACATTAGATAATGATATAAGGTATTTCTCTCAGAGCTTTGTTCTTCATAAGTGCTCAACAAGTATCAAGTTTTATTACACACTTCCAGAGATATACTCATGTGTAAGTATGTACACATTCCTCTACCTCTATGGGAACAGTCTGGATAGTCATTCTGCCTTCTGAACCAAAAAGTGAAGGCTCCTGGGTGAAGACAGGCAAGGTTCATTCTCATCCTCATTTCAGCATCATTTTAGATGTTGTAGGACAAAGTCAAGCTGAGGAGCTGCAATCTGAGAATGTTTACTCTTGCCTTATCTAGCCAAAGATGCACAAGGCTGGATCCAAGGAGCTGAGAAGGATATGAGGCACTAGCACCACCAACATGGCAAACAGAGGCCATGGTGCAGCAGCAGTTTTCTTGGAAGCAGAGTCTCCACAGTGAGCCCACAGGACAGACCTCTTAACACCTGGGATTTTGCCACTCACCCTCAGTCTTTCCTCCATCTTTGTCAGAAGGTCTTGCTAAGACTGAATCCCTCTCCTTTCTCAAGCTGACATTCTGGCTTTTCCTCCCTGGCCTTCCTACATCTATATTTTCTTAGTTTTTTGTCCACTTTCATCAACCTCCTGAAGCCACCTTTTCAGATTCTCAGCCGGCCCAGTAGCAGGAGGGTGGTCTTCCCTGTAAGGCATCCTAAAGGGCTAGCTGAACTTTGGACCCCACTTTACATGTCTAATCCTGTTCCAGAATAGAAAACACAAAATACAAATGCCTAATCACCCTTGTCCTCTTCTTTTTGTCTCAAGCAGATTTAAGAAGG
The DNA here is from genome assembly GCF_048164855.1 of Canis lupus baileyi. Classification (NCBI taxonomy): domain Eukaryota; kingdom Metazoa; phylum Chordata; class Mammalia; order Carnivora; family Canidae; genus Canis; species Canis lupus. The sequence goes on along the minus strand of NC_132860.1, from coordinate 19,156,145 downwards.
CATAATTTAAAGTAAAACCAAATTATTAGACAGCTATGAAATTATCTTCCTTAGAACCTGGTTATTTCACTGGGCAAGACTGCTCATAAACTTCCCCTCACAATAATGATAATGTGTACAATACTCAACAAAGACTCTTGAAAGCAGATGGTATGAAAATGGAAATACTTAGTAAAAACTAATATGTAAATGACAAATAAGTTGACAATTATATAAAATGAAAATAAATGGTCCAGAAATCAAAGTAAAGCAAAATTCTAAATGGATTCTCTAAATGGGAAATAGTCTGAGTCCTGTTATGTGAAAACCTACCTCTCACCATTAGGTCCCACTCTGTTGATTAATTTTTCCATGGCTTCCTCTGTCTCTTTCAGTTTTTCTTGCAGTTGAACAAGCTCGAAATTGGCTGAAAAACAAGCATCAATCTAAGGAACCATTATACATAACTCCCAAAGCTCTTTTCTGAAACTGTCTGGCTCTGATACCCTACAAATAATCCTAGCTGGTTTAGAGATTCAGAGAAGAGCCTCATGTCTCTCCAGCTGGTCCAATCAGGACACAAAAGGTACCAAGGTGTGGCCACTGAGATCTAAAGTATATAGGTTTTGGGAGTAATAAACAAATCACTCTCTCTTACATGGAAACACAGCAGGACCAGCTAAAAAACACCTAGGAGAAGAGAAAACAAATAAAAAACCCCACTCAACATGATCACCCAAGAAGAAATGAAGAAGATAAACATATCCTTTCTAATCCAATGATGCTTGAGGGGAAAAGTACCAAACACACAAGGTACTTTAGAAAAGGAGGTAACACCCTGAAATGAGCAGTATTTCACCTGAACCCAAAGTCTGAAAACGTATCTAGAGGATCATGATACTATCCTTTCTTCACAGAGGAAGTCTTGAACTAGGGCTGAAGCTTCCCTGACCAACGTTTCCTACCCTCATCATTTGGGATGAAGTGGTGTACTTGGTCCCCAGTATTCTCAACAAAGGTCAACAGAGATCACATCTATCTACTGAAATTAAGACCCTAAAAGTAGAGTAGAAAAAAAATCAATTAGTACATGAAATGAACTTTAAGGCAGCAGGAAAACAAAATGCTGTTCACTATGCAGATAATCCAGTTTTTCTGTTTCACACACGAGTATCCTTCTAACCAGATATATTTAGAAGGCCACTGTAAAATATAGTATTTCAAAGGCCTTTTAATACTTTTAGAACAAATTCTTATGCATGCGGTTAACATCTGCAGTGTCTAGAGGACTGTGCCACATAAATGCTTAGGTTATTTTAATTGTCTGCATTATTCAAAATGGAAGGATAAGAAGCAGATATAACTGCTATATTACAAGACGGCTGTTCTTAAGAATTCATTTTATTTATATCTGTTTTAAATGCATTATGTGACTGGATACAGAACTTGCTATTCTTTGAGAGTCCAAAAATCTTTTCAAAATTATTTTACTGATGCATTTACCATCACTGTTGGTTAGACATTATCTCAATTAAGAACGCAGGACTAGGGGATCCCGGGGTGGTGTAGCAGTTTAGTGCCTGCCTTTGGCCCAGGGCGTGATCTTGGAGTCTCGCATGGGGCTCCCTGCATGGAGCCTGCTTCTCCCTCTGCCTGTGTCTCTGCCTCTGTGTCTCTCATGAATAAATAAATAAAATCTTTTAAAAACAAAACAAAACAAACAAACAAACAAAAAAAAAAAACTCAAGCGCTTTCCTAAAGGATTCCTTGAATATTTAAGATTTCTAAAAAGGATGCAGACTATGACTGGGATATCTACTTCCCAGAGAATTCTGAGTATATCCAAAAAGCAGTTACGGCCAAGGACAGATGCTTCAGTGGCTCAGCCTCACTTCACTTTGCTGCTTTTTCTTAAAAACTTCTGATGAGGCTTCATTATCCACAGGATAAAGCAGTTTGGCCTCCAAGGCCTTCAGTGACATGGCTTAACCTACCTGCTCCCCCAGCCTTCTTTCCCACAGCCATCCTGTATCAGGCTGTGTCTTCCTTAAGCCGTCTCATCTATCTGACAAGACCCAGCTTCATGTCATTTCCCATAAGGCCCTCATCAAGTCCCCTTCTAGATAATAAACTTTGCACAAGTTATTTTTCCTAACATTCATCCTAGACTATGGATTCTTAGAAGAAAGAGCCATGCCATACACATTTCATTTCTCCAGAGGGCACAGAATACTCCACTTGGTCAGTAAATATTTGATGACCGTGTTATTTCATGAGTCAAAAGTGTTAAACCCGGTCCCTAGATTTAATAACCTATTTTGGCCATGACTTGATCTTTCTTCCTTAGTTTTCCTGTCTGTGAAATAAAGGTATCTGCTACAAATATTCTAAAGTCTGGAATGAGAAGTAACCCATTCTAAATGTGAAATATTAATTTGCTAATATATAAAAAAGTAAACGGGTAGTTTTATAGTTTTTGGAACTCTTTCTCTTAAAAGCTCAACATCAATTTGGAAACTCAAGACTTCCCAGAGCTTAGGTAAAAATGGCATTGGATTAATTTGGGGAAATTTTTAAGAAATTCTTTTAAGACATATCCATAGATTGCCCCTCTGACCATATTATGGCAGTCTAACTCAATAAAACCTGTGCATATACTGAGAAGGGGCACTTACTAATTTTCCTGTGGGTGTTTCCAGCTGTGGCAGTAGAGCATTTCCGATCCTCTGCAGTAGTTTTCCCCTTTGAAAGCTGAGAATTGAAGGAGGTACAGCACATCAACAGCAGCTCAGAACCTCAAAGTCATGGAACCCCTCATATTAAATGAAAAAAAAAAAGGTTGGGAAATAAAAATTAAGTCAGAAATCAAATCAAATACCAATATCAGAGAAACATTTCAAAAGAGAGAGGGGAAGGGAGGGGAGGGGAGGGGAGGGAGGGAGGGAGAGAGAGAGAGAGAGAACCAAAAGAAGGCCCCCAAATGAAAACCCATCAAGTCACAAAGACAAAAAAAATCTCTTTCCAGGTCATCTGCTTTTCCCACACTCATCTAAAAGGGGATGTACAGCCCCCAAGGGTGTTCTTACAGAGGCAACTTGGGTCCCTTACAGAGTTCCTGAGCAAGAAGAAACTTGCTTCTTACTGTGATTAGAAGGGCACAGTGAATATTTAAGATTTCCAAAAAGGATACAGAATGTGACTTCTGTTCCACTTCATGTCTAGGCCCATAGCTCACTGAAATCCACCTGGAAGGGGAACTTAACTGGGAGTTGCTTTTGAAGAACCCAAACCATGTCTCCCCAGAGCTACGAGACATCAGGCTTAGTTTCAGAATTGGCAGTTTTGTTTCAGCAAACTACAGCAGATGTTAAAAACATCACTTCACACTCCTGGAGGGGGAAAAGGAGGACAAAGTGGTGTTGGTATGGTCATTATTTGGTCTCACAGTGGGCTACTTGAAAATCACTGTGCCAATCCTAGTAATAAAGTTCTCCTTAAAATAGCTTTACACCTTTTCAGCTTGCAAAGGCATCCAGTCAAAGAAACAGAAACAAAAAAACTGGAGTGGGAGGAGTTTTGATCTTTATTGCTCACTGCATTAGCAACTAGAAGACCCAGGCTCAAGACGTGATTCTACAGTTCTAGTTGTGACTTCTAGGGCAAACCATTTAAGCTTTGAGCAAAAATCTCCTCTTCTATAAAACCGAGGTAACAATTATCCTAAATACCTCATAAAGAGCAAGCAAGGTTTAAAGAGAATTTGAATAAAGGTTATGAACTGTAAAGAGTTTTAATGCCAACAAATGATTTTTATTAGGATACCAAATTTTCTTGATATAATATGATCAAGATGATTCCACTTACCTTAAATAGAATATATAATATATATAAAAAAATCCCAAAACCATAGATTGGAATAATCTGTCCCATCAGGCCTCTTCCACTACCTCCTCCTCCAGTGCCTCCACCAGATCCTTTGGCCTTTGCAAATGCCTCTGCAAGGTGAGACCTCTGGAAACGAGCCCCAGGGGTCTGGCCATCTGCGGGTGGCTGGTGATGATGCATCATCGGTGGAAATCGACCCAACTTTCCTGAGAAAATAATCAGTATTTATTTCTTCTACTATTTTAAAGATAGCTCTTATGAAACTACGTCATACACTGAGGCATAAAGAACAGAAGCCAACTCAAACAAGTTAAGAAAAAACATGAACTTGACTTTAAGGATACAGAGGTATCACACAGATAGTAAATATGACGTAGCAATCTACCTGTTCTCCAAACCCTTTTAGGTCCATAGCTTGATAAGATTTTTCAGCTTCCTATGCAGTTAAAGGTAGTCATGAGATAGAGTTCTAGCCAGAGGAATGGGAGTGGTGTGTGCTGATTCAAGGCCTGGCCTATAAAACTTCTCCTGTATTAAACTCCATCATTTCCCATCTGCAGGCTTCATACTGACCTAGGGAGACCTTTGAAGTCATGTGATAAAAATGGCAGAGCCTCCATTAGTGTAGGTTTCTGAATAACTGTGTGGCACAGAGCCCTCCAATGCTGCTACTCCACCAACTTAGAACCATCTGGACCTGTTTATGTGAGCAAGAAATAAACTTCCATTGTGTTAGAGCCATTAAACCCTTTCGAGTCTGTTACAGAGTTAGCCACCCCTAACTAATACAGAAAAGGAAATGCAATTTGGTCTCAGAAGAGAAAAGAACCAGAAGCTGGAAAGCCATCAGGATCCAGGACAGCTACTCTCATGTTCTACAGTCTCCCTCTCCATGGGGCCAGAGGCTTCTTCCTGTGCTTCTCCATGCCTATATTCTTTATTCTCCCTTCTGTGCAGACCATTTCTCTAGCTTCTTTGTGAACATGGGGAAATATGGGTCACCCCAAAACCCCTCAGTCTGCATGTCCTTCAAGAGGCCAACAGAGACTAGTCACAATTCCAAGTTCCTTGGAAGATTTGATCACTCTGCTTGGGTAGATATGCATCCCTTTCCCCATTGGCTATCACTTGCGCAGACAGGATTCATACAGCACAAACAGGGTCACCAGGTCCTGTGAGTAGAACCATAGGGCTTAGAGAAAGGAGTGTGCAATTTTCTTGCATCTTTTTCCTCCATCAGGGGCAGTCAAACATTAACACCAACTGCCAAGCCTCCTGAGAGCCATAGGTGAGAAAGGAAAGCCCTCTCTTCAAAAGGCCATGTAAATAGGTTTGTGGGGGAAAACCACTGGGAGCTAACATTACAGAGAAGAAAGACTTCATAAATCAGACTCTAAAAATACAAACTATACAGTGAAATACTGTTAGATTTGACTTCAACACAACTGTATATTTCTGTTCAATACAGAATACCACAAAAAGAGTTAAAATAGAGGACAAAGAAAAGCTCCTGCAACATCTAAAGTTGCCAAGAGACTAAATGTCTAGAATAGATAAGGAATCTCTATAATTTGAAATAAAAATCACAAGAAACCCGATAGAAAAATAGTCAAAAGCTACAGGAAGGGAACCTACAGAAAGAAGGTGAAATGATTAGCAAGTAAATGAAGAGATGATCAAACTCAGAGTAAAAGCAAATACAAATTCTAAAAACCAGATAGCATTGTTCATACTGTTCAGAAGGGCTTAAAAGTTAGAATGGTGGTTACAGTAAAGGTTGGCAAAGATGTAAAGAAGTTAAGTGGATACAGCCATTTTGCTAAGAGTCCTTAGTGACATGAAGTATGTCTGTGTCCTATGTGATGCAGTGATCCCACTCTGGTGGATAAATTCAAGAGACATTCCAAGTAGGATGGTCTAGATACAAGTTATACACATTAGAGACCTATGTAAGAATGTCTGCTGTGATGATAATGTAGTAAGGAATTTTGAAGTAACTTTGATTTCAATAACTGGAAAAATGGAAACTCAAAATGGAGTGGATACAAATATGGAATTCTATGTAACTTCTAGAAATCACTTTAAATGTACCTACAGCAATACGAATACATCTTAAAAAGCACAGCACTGAGTAAAAAATAGACAAACCACTATGTAAGCTGAAGACACCATAATTATGCTACGTATTTCTCAAGCAAATCACAGTAGGCACATATAAATGGGGAAGGGAATGGGCATGTGGATTGAAGACAAAGGGTTAAAAAGAAAGGAACAAGAAAGGAAACTTGGGTTAGCAATGTTAATAAGGTGGTATAAACTAATGACTACCTTTAAGTCAACTGTGCTCCTGAGCTAAGAAAGAAGACAGGAAGGTAACACAGCTAGACACAAGGTCTGGAAGCTGCCTTTGCCTTGAATCCCCTCGCTCAGCCAACTCCACTCCGGTAATCCTCCTTTCCCTCCCATTACTGACTTTGAAGGACATGGAAATTATGGGAAGAAATGCTTTTTAAGAGTAGGTTAGCAACAAAAGCAGAGCTTCATACAGTAGAAGGAAATCAGGTCAACACTCTTTATTCTTTTATTCTGGGTTCTGGTGACTATATAGCTATTAAATTGTCAAGGATCTTAATATATTAAATGGTGAGTAATGGCTTTAAGGCTATAATGCACCTTCAAAAAATGCCCAGCCAGCATCCAAGAAGCTAACCTTTCTCTTGAGAGAATCTGATATATCAGATGGCTAGTGTTCAATAAATTAGATTTAATATTTTGTAGTAGTATATGTTGTTAAACTTCATTTTACTGTTGTACTGAGAGCACAGTCTCCAAACCTTGGTATAAAACAAAAAAATTAAAAATCAGGTAATGGCACAAAAGGTATTATTTTGCATTTCTAAAATTAAAAAATGATGACAATGCTAAACACTACATCTCTCCCCAAAACTTTTATAGTCTATCAGCCAGGAAGATTTACTGGACAACTATTATGTCCAGGACTCTGCTATAGGTAGGAGTGAGCTATAAATAAAATAAAAACAATAGTTCCCACATTGAATGATGCTTTTAAAAAGCACTATAATCAAAACAACAAAAAAGGACAGGGTATCATGGACCTTATTACTAGACTAACTAAATCTCTAAGCATTAAAAGAATGCAAAGAAGGAAAAAAAAGGAGTCAAATGGGATCAATCACTGAGGGGAAGGAGACACAATAGCAAAGAAGCAAAAGCATGGCAGGAGGAAAGAACACCTCTGCAACAAGAAAGAGAGGAGAACAAAGAAACAAGAACAAAGAATAAAGAAGGCTAACTACCAATTAGTTTGGCTCCATTTAGGGAAATAAGAGATAAGGAGAGAGAAGTGGAGGTGGAGGGTTTAAATGCTAATTTGTGATGTATAAATTTGATACTGTGGGTCTAAGATCAGAGAAATGACTTCATGAGAAGGGTGCCTGAGAGGGATTAAATCTAGTATTTGAGTATAGGGTCTAATGCAGAGAGAAACTAGGGTTTAAAAAAATCAGCAAGAAGGCAGTAATTAAGCTCGGAGATGAGGCGCTGGCTCTAGAGGAAGAGGAAAGAGGAAGCAAGAGATCCAAAAGCTCTTGGCATGGAATGATCAGCAGCATTTCATACTGGACAGAACATAGAAATAATGAGGAAAGGGGTCAAAAAACTCCAAGTTTAGGAGTTTAATAGACTAAGAAAAGATAATGACAAAGACATGACAAGGGGAAGACCGAGTACCCATTTTTCACACACATTCAGAAGAAATTTTTATTAGAGACTACAGTCAGGCTTGAGAAGAAACTATAAGCTACCTAAATGGAAAAGCTAGTTCAAAAAATAGAGTGAGTGAAGTATTCCCATACTAGAAGTATTGGTGGGATAGGTGTACTTATGTGCAAAAAGAGGGAGAAAAATGGAGCTGTCAAAGATCAGAAGCAAACTAGTATCCTAAAAAAGAAAGGCAGAACTGAAAGCAACTGAGAAGTCTTGAAAAAACTGATAAAGGACTAATGGCAATCCCTGTTTTTAGACACAATGTATTCTTGGGAAAAAAGATGGCCATCCTATGAAATCTTGACTATCCACCTATTTAGACAATAGCAGAAACCAATGTACTACAAAGCATCATATAATTTTCAGAGTAAGAAGAAGCCTTAAAAATCATCCAGTCTTTTAACAAATAGTATGGAGACAACTAAATGTCTACCTGTAAAAGAATGCAGTTGGACCCCTACCCACACTATTTTTAAAAATTAAGTCAAAATTCATTAAAGACCTAAATGTAAAAAAATTATACAACTCTTAGAAGAAAACAGACATAAATCTTTGTGACCTTGGATTAGACAATGGTTTCTTAGATAGGACACCAAAACCACAAATAGACAAAGAAGAAATAGGTAAACTAAACTTCATCAAATTTTAAAACTTTTGTGCTGCAAAGGATACCACAAAAAGTTAAGACAACATACTGAATGGGAGCAAATATTTGTAAATCACAGATCTGATAAGGTTCAAGTATCCAAAATATATAAAGAACTCTTGCCACTCAACAATAAAAAAATAACCCAGGATGCCTGAGTGGCTCAGCAGTTGAGAATCTGCCTCTGGCTCAGGGCATGATCCCAGGGTTCTCCCTCTGCCTGTCTTTCTGCTCCTCTCTCTGTGTCTCTCATGGATAAAATCCTAAAAAAAAAAAAAAAAAAAAAAAAACTAAAAAATGGCAAAAGGTTCTAAATAGATGTTTTTCTAAAGAAGATACACAAATGGCCAATAAGCACATGAAAATATGTTCAACACCATTAGTCATCAAGGAAATGAAAATTAAACCCACAATGAAATATACTATATTACACCCACTAGAATGCTATAATTTTAAGGAAAGATAATAAAGTATTGGCAAGGATGTGGAAAAAAATCAAACTCTCCTACTCTGCTGATGGCAATGCACAATATGGTAGCCACTTTGAAAAACAGCCTGGCAGTTCTTCAAAAGGGTAAACACCTATTGACCCTATGAGCCAGTAATTCTACTTTTAGCTATATACCCAAGAATATGCTCACACAAAAATTTGCACAAAAATGTTAATAGTAGCATTTTTCATAATTACCGAAAAACTCCATCAACTGACAATAAGTGGGTAAGTACAATGTGGTACACCCATGCAATAGAATATTACCTGGCCATAAAAAAGAATGAAGTACTGCTACATCCTATAGTAGGGATGAACTTTGCAAACATTATGCTAAGTAAAAACACACAAGAAAAAGCCAATCATACAAGATCATATATTACATGATTCTATGAATATGAAACGTCCAGAACAGGCAAATCTTTGGAGACAGAAAGTAGATTACGGCTTGCTTGAGGCTGAGAAGTGGGGTGGGGGTAACTGCTAATAATGGGTATGGAGTTTTTTGTGTGTATGTAGAAGAGGTGATAAAAAGGTTCTAAAATAAAAAAAAAAGGTTCTAAAATTGTAGTGATAGTTGCACAAATCTGTGACCATATTAAAAACCACTGACTGTACATTTTAAGTAGATAAATTACCTAGTATGTGAATTACATCTCAAAGTTTTTTTAAAAGTCGTCCAGTCTAACCACCTGTGTTCAATATCCTCACACCTTCCTTAAGTGGAGGTCCTGACCTTGCTGAATACCATCAAACAGGAAATTCAGTATTGTCCCCGGGACGCTCATGCCACCTCTGAACAGTTCTGTTAGAGTAGTCTTTATTTTTTTATTTTATTTTATTTTTATTTATTTTTTAAGAAAGATTTTATTTATTCATGAGACACACATGGGGAGGGGTGGGTAGAGACTACAGGCGAAGGAGAAGCAGGATCCATGCAGGGAGCCTGACTCGATCCCAGGTCTCCAGGATCATGCCCCAAGCTTAAGGCTGCGCTAAACCACCGAGCCACCCGGGCTGCCCAGTAGTCTTCTTTATATTGAGTTAATGAGTGAGTGATGGGAGTAAGAAAGGAAATAAAATGTAGGGTTTCAAAAGGCAACACTGAATGTGACATGGTAAGAAGTGGGGAAACATGACTGATAAAGAGCTTGTCAGACTGGAATCAAAGAGGAGCTGAGGGGATCCCTGGGTGGCTCAACAGTTTAGAGCCTGCCTTCGGCCCAGGGGCCGCATCAGGCTCCCTGCATGGAGCCTGCTTCTCTCTCTGCTGGTGTCTCTGCCTCTCTCTCTCTCTCTCTCTCATGAATAAATAAATAAAGTCTTTAAAAAAAAATAGAGGAGCTGAAAAGTGGAGGAATGTACTATTTTCAAAGGTAAGAAAAGGAATTGGAGAGCAATGGAACAGATAGGCTAGATGGTAAAAATAGGTTTTATATCCTAGGAGAAAGCTCAGCATTTTGTATTTGGTATAATACTTTACATATTTACTACCAAACAACAACTTAGTGCTAGACACCAATTAAAATGATAAAACAGGGGCGCCTGGGTAGTGCAGTCTGTTAAGCATCCAACTCTTGGTTTCAGCTCAGGTCATGATCTTGAAGTCATGGGATTGAGCACTGCAACCTTCCCCATCCATGCCCAGCATGGAGTCTACCTGAGATTCTCTCCTCCCTCTGCCCCTCCCACTCATGTGAACTCTCTCCATCCCTAAAATAAATCTTTAAAAAATAATAATAATAAAACAGTCCTGGTCTTTAAAGAGTTTACAGAGGAGTAATATAGTCCCAGCAATGACTTAATTGTGCCTTAACCATCAAATCTGATAGTTTTTTCCCCTCAGGTCTCACTCTTAAGACTATCTCTGGGGTGCCTGGCTGCCTCAGTCAGTTAAGTGTCTGCCTTCAGCTCAGGTCAAGATCTCAGGGGTCCTAGGATCAAGCCCCGGGTCAGGCTCTCTGCTCAGCAAGGAGTCTGCTTGTCTCTTTCCCCCTGCTTGGGCACTCTGTGAAATAAGTAAAATCTTAAAAAAATAAAAAATAAAAAATTAAAAATTAAAAAATTAAAAAAAGACTCATCTGCAACACAAGAAAGTGATTTATCACTTATTTCCCATTTAACAAATATGGAACTAATCTGAAATCCCTGCCAAACTCTCCTGCCTTAATTTCAGGCACACTACTCTCCTGAGCTCTCTTTTCCTACTGACTGGTCTTTTATTTATTCACTTTTTAAAAAGATTTTATTTATTTATTCATGAGAGACACAGAGAGAGTGAGAGAGAGGGGCAGAGACACAGGCAGAGGGAGAAGCAGGCGCTACGCAGGGAGCCTGACGTGGGACTCGATCCTGGGTCTCTAGGATCAGGCCCTGCCCTGAAGGCGGCACTAAACCACTGAGCCACCCAGACTGCCCTGATTGGTCTTTTAATCTATTCTTTCTCAGTCTCTTGCACCAGTTCTTCATTCATCCCCTCCCTGATATTTTTATATCAATGTGTTTCTTCTTTATACTTTTTCCTTTCACAAATTCATTCATTTTCATGGATCCATTATAAGTTCCAAAATGTACAGCTCTACTTCTGACCCTTCTTCCCAAGCTCCTCTTATCTCTAAATTCCATTAGTATGTATGTCCCTTTGTCAGACTATCATGTCAAATCCAAAAATGAAACTCATTTTTCACTTTACAAAACCTGCCCTCCTCCTGTGTATTTTTTCTTATAGAGTCATTCTCTCAGACTGTTAGGCTTGAGACCTACAACCTCAGCCACTTGTGACTGAGGAAGTTCTTGACAGGGTAGGCTGGGGTCAGAATACTCAATTTGGAAGAGATGTTCCCCCCCCTCACAAAGTTAACTGTCCTCAACAGGGAAAAACCTCACCTCTTGTATCTTGGTACCTACCATATTTCTTAGAACTGAAGCCAGGATGTTTGAAAATTCAATGGCTATAAAACATCTGGAAGTGTCTAGTTGAAAAAAAATTTTTTTTAATTATTTCAAGTGAAATACTTCAAGTGTACAAAAAAGTATAAATGATAACATAGAAGCACTTGTATACCTCTCAACCACATAGGTGTAATTGGAAGACCTGTGTCCTCTGTCTCTCCCTGAGATAGAGCTCTGAATTTGGCGATTATCAGAATGTGCGCTTTATACTTTACTAAGTATGCATTTATAAACCATGGATATGGTCTTTGAGTTTTAAAATTTTATATAATGGATAGTAGTGACAGTTGTATAGCAATACAAATATACTTAATGCCATTGAACTGTGTACCTAAGGTTAAAATGATAAATTTTATAACTAAAGCAAAAACAAAAACAAAAAAAACCTGGGCGGCTTAGTTGGTGAAGCGTCTGCCTTTGGCTCAGGTCAGGACCCCAGGGTTCTGGGATCGTGTCTTGCATCAGGCTTCCTACTCAGCACAAAGCCTGCTTTTCCTTCTCCTTCTGCTTGTGCACTCTCTGTCAAACAAAACCTTTAAATAAGTAAATAATTTTAAAAGTCTTTATGTTATGGTATTCTACCGTACTCATTCTTCTGCAACTTCCCTTTTCTGCCCTTTTTCTGGGTAAGGATTAATATTTTGGCCTAGAAATGTAACATGTTGATTTGATATATGTAGCTTGAGTTCATTTACTCAAATTGTTATGTAGCATCTCCTTGTATTTCCATTATCACAATTTATCACCTCTGTAGCTGATGAGTATTTAGGTTATTTTCTCTTTCATTATTATAAACGTTCTACTTTATAGCTACATTACAATGAAAATCTATGGTTTTTAAAAACTTTGCTTAAAAAAACAGCTTAAGAGGGGTGCCTTTGCTTAAAAAAACAGCTTAAGAGGGGTGCCTTTGCTTAAAAAAACAGCTTAAGAGGGGTAACTGGCTCAGTCAGTTAAGTGTCTGCTTTCAGCTAAGGTCATGATCCCATGGGCCTGGGATTGAGTCCTGCTTGAGGCTCCCGGCTCAGGGGTGAGCCTGCTTCTCCCTCTCCCTCTGCTCCTCCTCACCACCTTGCACTCTGAAATTAAAAAAAAAAAAAAAAAATCTCAAGAGATCAGTCTATTAAAGTTATTATAACATTAAAATTGTGCTTTTCAAAATAAAACACAGCTGTGTTCACTATCTCTCTATACACTTAAGTATTCTCTAAAATGGGACTTGACTAAATCTAATTGTTCAGTGAAAGCTTTCCCTATATTTAGAATTATTAAAATTTCATTTAGCATATCATTTAAGCTTGACTATAAACTTAATGGACTTTACAGAGTGAAGCTCTACTTGTCCTTGTCAATAACCATCCTTACTGCTAAAAACAAAAACTCTAGCACTGTTAATAAAAGAGCTTTCTGAAAGCAGCATTAAACCATCTGCAACACTTGATTCTTAAGACAAATCAATAGAGAACTGTATGTGTTTATACTTGATTACTGCAGCTTAAGAAAGATCCTTACGGGCCAATTCCTTAAGATATATACACTTCTCCCTAAATACTGAGGAAATTCTACAGGCCAAATTTAATTTGGCATTACTTAAAATGGAACCTGGGACCACAGCTGAGTGGTCCTCATCTGTCTCCTTCAAGGGCCCTCTTCTCGTTACATTCCCCTCCTAACTGTGCTCTGCCTACCACTGCTTTGATGTTTTCTGCTAGTTTAACCATATCTTTTCTTCACCTCCCCACTTCCAAATCACCCTATATACTACTAAGAGATACTTACGTGTCTAAGTTGCTTAACACAGAGCCTAGTCTATATACTCTACGCATGTTAATTACTACTGTTTTGTTAGGAGTCATCTTCCTAAAGCATTATTCTAACTGGTCTTGCCATTTCTCTGATCAAAAGCTTTCAATGTGCATCATTTCTAGTTACAGGTCTTCTTCAACTTACAATGGGATTATGGCCCAATAAACCCATAATACATTGAAAAAAAAAAAAAAAGCTTTCAATGGTTCCCACAGAGGACAAGAGACTTGTTACACAGTAAGGCAGCAGAGTAAAATCAGTACTATCTTTTTAGTCAGTTATTAGTTAAGATACTGGCCAATACAAAAAAAAAAAAAAAAGAGAGAGAGAGAGAGATACTAGCCGGGCCTCCAACTATTTAAGTGGATGTTAAATGAGCCTTTCTAAAGCTCGTTTTCATCATCTGTAAAGTGGATATAGATGGGATCATTAAAAGGATTGTTCAGGGTTGTTACAAGGATTACAGGTTAAAAATCATATACAAAGCACCCTGCATGCACAATGGGTATTTAACAAGTTCTGGTTTTGCCTTTCCTCCAAACTGAATTTCTAAACAACTGAACTCTATAATCTAGCCCAAAAGTACCTCTTCACATTTCTTTCTCATTATATACTCCTGATTCAACCTAACTAGACTTCTCACCATGCTCTGAGTCAGCCTTGTAATTTCTTACTACCAAGCCTTTGCTTTTTGCTGACTCCAGTGGTTTTGCTTTTCTCTCCAACTCTACATGTTTACATCCAGCTTATCCTTCAGGGCCCAGGCCAAATACTGCCCTCACCCCCAATGCTTTTTCTCACGTCACCCCCATGCACTTAGAACATACTGCTTGAATCTCTTTAATTGCACTTATCACAACTGGCCTTATTCAAGAGTTGTATTTATGTGCCTTACAGCCTCTACTTGAATGGACTGAGAAACAGATGAAATCTTCCACTAAGTACCACTTCTACCCCATTTTATTCAGTGCTGACCAAAACTTATAAATCCTATCAGAGCACCAGAAAAGATGCCTGTGACATCAGAAGCTGGCCTGGTACTATCAGCTAGGCCTTGGTGTTGGTAGGAGCTGGCTCGGTACTCACAGTTAGGTTTTGGTATCTTCCTGTTAAACGTCAGCAATTTCAGAGCATTAACATTAGACAAGGCCATTCTGTGACTACCGTGGATCAAGACAAAGAGTCAGACCACTCTGTAATCTGCCTGAACACAGATAAAACATGAATATTGTCTAAGGTAAAAAGTTCCAAATAGCCCCCATTCCTGGATAATGAGCGACTGCTGCTTCTTCACCAACTATAGCTTCAGCCTTTCTGTAGTCTGCTCTCCCTTTAGATAAACTCTATTAAGATACTCAGCCATAGAATTTGCCTCCCTACCGGATGGCATCCAATCTAGAGTGAACCCCCACATCCTTAAGCCTTCTTCAAATTCACCTAACACATGTCCATACCCTATAATAAAGCTTTTCTCACATTCTTAATGTGATGCCACAAGCTTCCTCATGCTGTGCATTCTCCCTTGCTACAAATAATAAATCCAACTTATTTAACTCTAGGTATTCCTTGTGCTCTGTGGCTGAAGTTCAGTGTTTTCTCCATGCTTGGGTCCCTTCAGGGTATGCTCTGGGTCTTGCATGCTATATACTCTGCTGAATTGATGTGGATGACTTGTACAGGGCCTGCTGGCCTTTACTGGAATCTCAAGACCCAGCACAGTTAGTTATGCTCAGAGCTAAAAATAATTTTTTACATCATTATCCTGAATGGTTTTTAGTTTTAAGAATAGAAAATGACAGTCAGAGTAACTGGTAAAGGTGCTCTACACCCACCACTCTGCTCCATACTCCCTCCTCTAAAAGTTTCTGAACTTGAAAGAGTACCTAATCTTCATGCACTCACAGGCTCTCAAATGGTCTTCTCCCTTCTCTGACATGCTTTCAGAGCAGATACTTGAGGTTTCATTACGAGAAAAGAAAAGGTAAGGGACCAAAATAATACACTCATCCTCAAGCACTTATATATCAAAACATAAAGAGCTAAGATTACAAAGAATTACGTATATGTGTCACACACACACAAACACACACACATATATGGACACATAACTATACATATAGGAGTATATATTTCCATATCTCAGATAGCTCAAGACCCAGTGGGCAGAACTCACCTGAGGAGAACGTGGTGACATAAGAGTCTGAGCTATTTCAGAGGAATGGGGCCACTGGGAAGGTACTCATAAGGAACACTACCTATAATACTCAAAGTAAGCCACTCACTGGAAAATATGGGCAGGTAGGATCAGGAGGAGAGATGCCAGATATCACATTATCGTGGAAGCACTACAGGATCCAGCTATGGAAGTGCTGACCAGGGCTATCCTGAAGCTGACTCAAGCACAGAAGCAGCATACAATTGTCATCTTGGAAGGCTTCACCTACTCTGGCACCTGTCCAAAGTCTCAGTAAGCTAACTTTAGAATGGCTGACAAGTTCCTCATCTCATATGCTGGTATTTCCACATTACACAGGTATATATGGTAAGAGTAGGGGAATTGCTACTTTGGCCAAAGAAAAAACTGGTTTGTGTAATGAAGAGAACGATAGGAGAAAGGGACCGTGCCAACTTAGTATTTGTGGCATCAAGGTAGGGGTTGTGTGGCACAGGCTCCAGAAAGGCAGAATTAAGTTCTGAAAATAGCCCCATGGCATGAAACACTTTTTAAGAGGAAAGCTCTTAAAATGCAGTATTGCTTGGGCATTTCAAAAATTGTCAAGCAGGTAGGAAAGGCGGAGTGGGGGGAAGCAGATGTACAGGTAGCTCCTCTAAAAAAGAAAAGATGAACAAAACGACACATAAGTGAATGAGTGGCAAGACTTGGAAGAACCACTTGAGGCCAAGGTCCAAAATAAATTAAGATTTACAAAAAGGCTAGCCAAAGCAAAAGGGGTATTTTTAGAGTAAAAAAAAGGGGGTGGGGGATTTACCGGATTATAAAATGTAATGCTAAGGAAGCAGAATTTCTGAACTTCTATTCTGCTTCCATACTGTCTATCAAAGGGAATGAATTTTGGGTTAAATGAAAGAGAATCAGCAATCCTAAGGACAAATATAAAGTCCCAGATGGGTGAGGAGGATAAGTCCATCCACCAAATAATTTCTACTCTCACTGGAAAACTTGCAAGAAAGGTCATTAAACTAAAATTTTAAGAAATTATGTTGATAGAGGAAAATTTTAAAGAGTGGAATAGCTGACTATTGTTCCAGTTTGCAAAAGGTGGATGGTGGACTTTTCAACTACAAAGAAGTGAGCACACTGTATAGCTCTTGGGCTAGATTCTAAGAAGGATTCTTCAGGAGATTGTGAGGAAGATGGCAAAGTAGGTGAATCCTGAACTTAACTCATCCATGCACATGGAAATAACAGCTGTAACTGTGCTACTAACTTTGAAAATGCCCAAGAACTGGCAGAACAGTGCTTCCACATTTAATCCTAGGGAGAAATTGAGGAGCAAAGCCACAAAGATAAAGGGCGGAGGCACAGAGCAGAGATTGGGAAACAAACCCAGATAGGACTAACCACAAATGGAAAGATGCCACAAACATCCTTAGAGACGTTAGAGGATCACACCCCACCCCAGGCTATGGGGACCCACACTGGGAAGATGAGCCATTAACATCTATCTGGCTTTGAAAAAAAAATCAGTGGGGCTTATTTGGCTTTAAAAATCAGCAGGGTTTAACTGTGGGTACTTAGAAAAAAAAAATCAACTGGGCTTAACTCAAGAGAGCTGAAGGGAGATAGGAAACGGAGTCCTCACCCTAAAGCATAATAAATAACCCGACTTTAAACACAGCATAGAAACAAGTTTGAAAAGTGTCTGAGGTATATGTGAAGAAGATGTATTTACTACTCTCAAAACATGTGCTGGAGGCGCAGGAATCTTCAGGATACTTCAACAACAAAAGTGCTGGCAAGCGCCATTTCTCTTCCCTTCCCTAAACCTAGAAAGCCAGACACTTGGAAAAACCAGCATAAACGCTCTCCACCTATTTTGCTAGCACCATGTACACGGCACCAGCTTCCCCTGCACAACGTTGGCAGACATCTCTGTAAAGAGTCTGCAACCCCACCATATTCTGTAAACACCCCAGCAAAAACCAGCACCAATTCAAAGTGAATCCTGTGCTGGAGAGAGTGAAAGATAACCCCACACACCAGCACCCCCGCAGTTCCAGCAACCAAGCCTTTTCACTGGCCACAAAAGAAGAATCCCCCACCTTCTGTTGTGTCTGCAGCTGTGAGAGAGAGACTAAGTGCAGAAATTGAGGCTGAATGCTATACTTCCCCCCACCTATGCTCCAAAACAAGTGAAAAGTACAAAATGGACAAAACCTAGATGAGCAGCAAAAAAAAAAAAAAAAAAAAAAAGTCAGCTTAGGATTCTAATATATCACAAGGTCAGTAAGTAAAATGCAAATTATCTAAAGTAATCCTCAAGATGCACAAAAAAGAAGTAGAGAATTTTTAAAAGGAGGATGGGGGAGGCATCAGGTTGCTCTTTCATGATCTAATAGGCTTCCACTTGCTATCATCTGCCTTCTAAGAAGGCTGTGTTGAGATACTTGAAACTAGGTCATAGGAGGAATGGATGAACTCCTAGAGAAGTCAACAAAGAAAAAAGACCGAAGAAAGGGACATGCTGCTAGTCTTCATTCCTGAACTCACCATTTTCCCTTTGATCTACTGTTCCTCCATTCCTATTGTGATGAAGGGCATTACCAACTGCCTACTCACCTAAGCCAATAACCTGAGACTAATCCAAGATGTCTCCCTCCCCTTCACCTTCCAATTCTTCTTAAAAATGGCTCACATGGGGTACCTGGATAACTCAGTTGGTTAAGCATCCAACTCTTGGTTTCAGCTCACTATCTCAGGGCCATGAGATGGGGCCTTGTGTCAGGCTCCACTCTTAGCATGGAGCCTCCCTCTCCCTCTGCTCTTCCCCCCACTCATGCATGTGCACACACACACACACACACACACACACGTGCACTCTCAAATCCTAAAGAAATGGCTCTTAAAACTGAAATTTCTGACAATGTTAAATACATCTCAAATCATTAAATATGAAAATAATACCAGAGAAATATAATAAAAATAGCTCTTAAAATTGTTCTTACCCGGGCAGCCCAGGTGGCTCAGCGGTTTAGTGCCACCTTCAGCCTAGAGCCTGATCCTGGAGACCCAGGATCAATTTCCACGTTGGGCTCCCTGCATGGAGCCTGCTTCTCCCTCTGCCTGTGTCTCTGCCTCTCTCTCTCTCTCTCTCTCTGTCTCTCATCAATGAATAAATAAAATCTTTAAAAAAAAATTGTTCTTGCCCAATGAAGACAGCCCCCCTGCTCTCCTTCCTCCAGTACCCCCATATCCCTTTGGGAATCATTATCAACTTCAGAGTGATTAATCAGCATATTCTTTCCACCCAAAACACTGCAAGTAACTTAGTTCAAGCTATTAAGATGCATGGATAAGTTAGCTGGAACTACTAGGGAAGAATAAGGGGGTAGGGGTGCAGGGTGGATAAGAATGAGGTGGGAGTGAAGGAAGAGTTTAAAAGAAAAGATATGCTCCTTCTCTGAACCATGGAATGTGAGAAGTGATGTCTTGTACTGTTGCAACCATTGTTGCTATCCTGAGAGAGCAGTCAGAGGACAGAGCCAACTTGAGAAGGAACTGGGAAGTTTGTTTTTTAAAAGATTTTATTTATTCATGAGACACACACACAGAGGGGCGTGGGGGGCAGAGACATAGGCAGTCATAGGCAGAGGGAGAAGCAGGCTCCAGGCAGGAAGACTGATGCGGGATCACGCCCCAGGCTGAAGACGGTGCTAAACCTCTGGAGCCACCAGGGCTGCCTGGAACTAGGAAGTTAAATGAACACAGAAAATCAGAGCTGGAGCCCAGATGAGATTGGGAAGCTCTGGATTAAACAACACTGAAGGCCAATTCTAACACAGGGTCTTTTCATTTATACAAAGCAATGCATCCCTTTTTTGTCATAAGGCTATTGAGGTTAAATCTTCTGCCATTTGTCATGAAGATCCTAACTGATGAGCTCAACAACACTGACTTAATGATGCTCCTGTGTTCCCAACTGGAGTACTGTAAGTATCTTCACTGTAAAGAAATCCTCACAATGCATCTCCTATACTGCTGCCAGGATGTCTTTTCTAAAACCACACTGGATGGTCCTCTTCTACTTACCAACTTACAATGGCCTCTTCTACCTTTAGAATAAAATCCAACCTCCTTAAGTATTTTTTTTTCTTAAGTATTTTTTTAATGTTTTTTTTACTGGAGTGGAATTTTCCAATATATAGCCTAACATCCAATGCTCATCCCGCCAAGTGCCCCCCTC
The DNA here is from genome assembly GCF_048164855.1 of Canis lupus baileyi. NCBI lineage: Eukaryota > Metazoa > Chordata > Mammalia > Carnivora > Canidae > Canis > Canis lupus. The sequence goes on along the minus strand of NC_132860.1, from coordinate 19,136,176 downwards.
AGTGTCCATTACCCAGTCATCCCTGGACTGGGTCCACCTCCCCCTTCCACTACCCCTTGTTCATTTCCCAGAGTTACAACCTCCTTAAGTATGAGAGGGAAAAACAGTTCCTCACAGTTTGGCCCCTGCCAACATCTCTGGTCTCCTCTCTCACCACAATGAAAAAAAATTTTTAAAGGACACCAGCATGAAAACGAAGACAACCCACTAAATGCAAGAAAATATTTGTAAATTATGTACCTGAATAGAGACTTATCTGGAGAACTCTTAATAAACAATAAACTCAACAATAAAAAGTAACCCAATTTAAAAATGGGCACAAGATCTGAAGATACTTCTCCAAAAGTGATATACAATTAGCCAATACACACACAAGAAGCAGCCAAGGACAGTAGTCATAGGGAAATGCAAATAAAACCACAATGAGGTGTCACTTCATACCCACTCAGATAGCTATGATCAAAAAGGCAGACAATAGGTGTTGGCAAGATGTAGAGCAACTGGAACGCTTATACACTGCTGGTAGGAATGTTAAATGGTGCAGCCACTTTGAAAAACAGTCTAGGGATCCCTGGGTGGCGCAGCGGTTTAGCGCCTGCCTTTGGCCCAGGGCGCGATCCTGGAGACCCGGGATCGAATCCCACGTCGGGCTCCCGGTGCATGGTGCCTGCTTCTCCCTCTGCCTATGTCTCTGCCTCTCTCTCTCTCTCTCTCTCTCTCTCTGTGTGTGACTCTCATAAGTAAATAAAAATTAAAAAAAAAAAAGAAAAAAAAGAAAAACAGTCTAGCAGTTCCTCAAAAGGTTAAATATAGAGTAATCACATGACCTAGAAATTTCACTCTTCATTCCAGCCACTAAAATGCTCATATTTCCGAAATGTATACACCCGAGAAAAATGAAAACATGTCTACATAAGTTTGTATTCAAATTGTAATAGCATTATGCATAATAAAAAATATAAACAATCCAAATGTCCATCAACAGATGAATGAATAAAGTATGGTATATCCACACAATGGAATATTATTCAGCTATAAAAAAGTAATGAAGTACTGGGATGCCTGGGTGGCGTGGCTGGTTAGGTATCCAATTCTTGGTCTTGGCTTAGGTCATTATCTCAGTGTCATGAGACTGAGCCCTGGGTCGAGCACCGTACCCAGGCTCTGCACTCAGCATGGAGTTGGCCTGGGTTTCTTTCTTCTTCTCTGCTCCTCCCTCTCACTCTCTCTCACTCTAAAATAAATCTTTAAAAAAAAGTAATGAAGCACTAATACATGCTACAACATGGATGAGTCTTGAAAACATACAGAGCAAGAGAAGCTAGTCACAAAAGATCATATGTCCTATGATTCCATTTATATGAAATTTCTGGGACAGAAAAACTTATATTGACAGAAAGTAGACTAGTGGTTACCTAGGGCTGAAGGGGGTGGGGCAGTTTGGAGGGTGATGGCTAAAGAATATCGGGATTTCATGAGGGAAATGTTCTAACATTGACTGTGGTGATGGTTGCACAAATCTGAATATAACAGATTCCACTGAACTGTACACTTTAAGCAGGTGACCTGTATGTGAATTATATCTCAAGAAAGTTGTTAGGGAGGAAAAAAAGACTCTCCTGCTCTAGGACACTTTTCTTGTCCCCTTTAAAACTGACTGTTCTAACCATGAGTCCCCATTGTTCCCTGCAAGGACTTTGAGTACATGCAACTGACACACACTTACTGTCAGTTTTCCTCTACTAAACTATGAATCTCAGGCAAGATTTGGTTCATTTTTCTTAGAATCCTTGGTTATCTGTATACTGTGTATATACTATGTGAATACATCATAAGTATTTAGTAAAAGAACGTCTTAACAACTGTCATGTGGAAAAGGGACTGTAGTTGTTTCACATATTCCAATGGGCAGAAATGAAAGTTACAATGACAGATTTCAAGAATTTTCAAGTAACTGAGGCTGTCTCTTTCTCCAAAACAAGGGTTTCGGGTTATGTGAATTCTCTGAATTGATACTCAAACTCTGAATGTCAGCATAAATGGTATGTGAATTTTTCTAGGGAGAAACTCCATAACTTTCATCAGATTCTCAAACGGGTAAATAACCCCAAAAAGGCTAGGAATCACTACTTTTAAAATGTCAGCATACCAGCCCAGGGATTTTAAGCAATTTGTTTTTTTTTTAAAGATTTATTTATTTATCTATTTATGATAGAGAGAGAGAGAGAGAGAGGCAGGCAGAGACACAGGAGGAGGGAGAAGCAGGCTCTATACGGGGAGCCCGATGTGGGACCCGATCCCCGGACTCCAGGATCGCGCCCCTGGCCAAAGGCAGGCGCTAAACCGCTGAGCCACCCAGGGATCCCCAAGTAATTTGTTTTTATTGAAGATACTTGGCATACAATGTTACCTTAGATTTAAATGTATAACATAGTAATTCTACAGCTCTATACATTATTATGCTCACAATAAGTACAGCTACCATCTATCACCATATAACGTTATGACAACACCATATACTCCCTATGTTGTGCTTTCATCCCTGTGACTTATTAATTTCATAACTGGAAGCCTGTATCTCCCACTCCTCTTCACCCATTTTGCCCATTCCCCCACCACACCTCCCATTTGGTAACCATCAGTTCTCCATATTTATGAGTCTGTTTTTGTTTGCTCATTTATTTTTTAGATGCCACACATAAATGAGATCACATAGTATTTGTCTTTCTCTGTCGGACTTATTTCACTTAGCATAACACCTTCTAGGTTCATCCAAGGATGAAGAGTTTAGTTAGCAAAATTTCAGTTACTGAAATATACCATACAAGAGAAGTTTTTGCCTAGATTATATTCCTTTGGTAACTAATGCAAAAAGAGAATTCCCAATACTAATAGCTTCATAAGCTTAAATTATTCATTTAAAAATATCTGTCGACTGCCATTTTAGACAGGTGCTCAAGAAACAGTGGAAAACTAGACCAAGTCCCTGCCCTCATGAAACTTCTATTCTCAAAGGTAGAAAGAGAAAAAAATAAGAACATTTCATATCATATAGTAATTCCTTCAAGAAGGGAAACGCAACATGAAGGAATAGGGAAGGAGGAGGGTGAAGTTAGCTAGGGTCTGTAGGGACAATCTCTCTGAGGTTACAGCTGATCAGAAACTTGAGTAACCAGAAGGAAGCTGAGGGAAGAACAAGAACAAGGACAGAAAGTGCAAAGATTGTAAGACGAGAACATTGAATATCAACTCTTGAGTTCTCAAGGGAAAGTGCCACATTTAATCTCCATACAACATTCAGAAGAGTATCTCCCATGCACATTCAATAAAGCTTAGATAATTCAGCATAGGGGATCCCTGGGTGGCTCAGCGGTTTAGCGCCTGCCTTCAGCCCAGGACATCATCCTGGAGTCCCAGGATCGAGTCCCAGGATCGAGTCCCACATCGGGCTCCCTGCATGGAGCCTGCTTCTCCCTCTGCCTGTGTCTCTGCCTTTCTCTTTCTCTGTCTCTCGTGAATAAAATCTTTAAAAAAAAAAAAAAAAAGATAAGTCAGCATAATGGAATTCAATTCAGTAAAATACTGTTTTAAAAAAAAATCTTCACTGTTAAGGTCATCATGAATTAATCTTCAAGGCAGACAAGACGATATCAATTAGACAAAACGAGTAAAACCTTTGGCGTTTTGTAATAAGAAAGAAAATAAAAACCCCACATTTTTTAGAAGTCTCTTCCAGGTAGTTTTCCAAGCATAAAGTTTTGATCAAGAGAATTCTGGGTTCAATCTGCCCTCTATCCCTAGAGCTTGGTGCCTTGCATCTACAGGACTCCTATCTATGACGCGCAAGAGAGGGGACTAGAGTCGGTGCGCACGAATCACAGGGAGGCGGATTCAGCGCGACAGGAGCTGTCCAATCATCAACGTGCTGAACATTAGTGGAAGCGCTTGGAGGCCGTAAAACCATCCGCAAGGGTCATTATCAGAGACAATTTACAGGCGAAAGTTACCCGTGGAACTTCAGGAGCTACACGGAATTGCTCTAGTTCCTTCTTTCGGCCTGGACATCCATCCCTTTGGACTCCTTATGTAAAAGCCCCTGAGCGCGCCAACAGGGTGGATTCGTGAACACCGCGAACACAACCACACGGTAACAAAGGACTGGCAAACACTTAAGTACGGGGGGGAAGGAAACGTAGCATCTGTTCATCTCAGTAATTGAAACTGGAGTTAAAAATCTTCTATTTTAAAAGGCATTAAAAAAATAAAGCCTTAAGTGGGGGCGCTGGAAGTACACAATGACTCGAGGTTAACCAATACCAAGGCCAATGGACTTCGCTTCATACAAAAAAAAAAAAAAAAAAAAAAAAAAGCCCGGCACGAGGCATCGGGGAACCCCGGAGAGGGGAATCCAAGTGGGAGCCCTCCGGACCCGGCCCAAAGCGCCTGAACAGAGCGGGCAGCGGAGTGAAGCCAGGGAGGGGACGGGCTGCGCACGAGGCAGGCGTGGGGGCCACCCGGAGGGCGCCCGGGCACCACGCACGCGCGCGCCAGCATCGCCGCCCTCCCTGCCGAGGGGGGTCTGAGTCGTCGCGGCGCTCCCAGCCCCCCCCCCCCCCCCGGTGGAGGAGACCTCGAGGGCCCCCGCCCTGGAGCAGCAGCGCTCTCCGTACGCTGACGGGGACCTAGCTAGCCGCCGCCTACCTTCCGGCGCAGGTGGCGGCTCCTGCCGCTTTCCGCGAGACAGGAAGGCCTTGGGCAGCAGCAGCGACACGGCCAGCACGAGCCCCGAGGCCAGGGCCACCCTCCGCACGGTGGAGTACGCCATGGCCGCCGCCCTCGCCGCAGGTGCCGACGCCCGCCGCAACCGGAACCGGAACCACTGCGCCGGCGGCCGAACTGCGAGCTGCGCGGACGGCGACGCGCGAGGGACAAGCGCGTGAGGCCCCCCGCACCGCGACCGCGGCCGCGGCCTCCGTTCGCCCCGCCCCCACCCGCTGCGCGCGCCCTGGGGTCTGGGCCGCCTGGAAGCTCCTCGCTCCCCGCGCCGAGCTGCTGAAGGTGGTGCCCCCGGTGCCGCCGCTTCCCCCACCCGCTGGCGGCGCTGCCCGCCGCGCCCCCAGACCACGCGTGCGCTCCCCTGCCCGCCCGCCGCCCGCCCCCCGCCCCCGCAGCCAGCCCCCCCCCCGCCCCCCCTCCCCCGCCAAACCGCGCGCGCCGTGACCTCGCGCCTGGGCCCGAAGCCTTTCGCGAACACCTCCTCTCCTCCCCAGCCCAGCCCTCAAACTTCTTTCCAGGACCTCGGGGCCCTGAGCCATGTCTTCACAGAGCCGCGTGCAGGCGGAGCATCTGCCCTTGCCCTGGCGTAGTCCTCGCCTCCAGGGAAGCTGGGCTCGTCCTGTTCCCTCCCCCGGGAACTCCCAAGGCCGCCTCCCCCGGCGGGAAACTCGGAAGAAATGAAAAATACTAACTTCACGAAACCTCTCCAGACAGCCCTCGCCTCCCTCCGTATTCCCACAGCCCGTCCTTCCGGTCTTTATTTTATGGACATTAAATAATAAACGTTTAGTTCCTTCGATGCATCAAATCCAGAAATGGCCCTACAGGGTCTGATGAAGAAGAGGGAGTTTCCTACGGGGCAGGGAGGTATCTGAACAGGAGAAGGCGGGGCAGCCTGGGTGGCCCAGACGTTTAGCGCCTGCCTTTGGCCCAGGGCCTGATCCTGGGGTTCCTGGATCGAGTCCCACGTCGGGCTCCCGGTGCATGGAGCCTGCTTCTCCCTCTGCCTGTGTCTCGGCCTCTCTCTCTCTCTCTCTCTCATGAATAAATAAATAAAATCTTTTTAAAAATAAAAATAATAAAGAAAATGCAGGAAATATTCTGAACTCTGGAGCAGTCAGCTCAACTGGAAGGAGAGGTAGGTCAAGAAAAAGCTCCTGAAAGTAGGTGAAATTTGGGATTTTGAAGAATAAGTCACTAGACAGGTGGGAGGAGTTACTCAAAGGATGCAAAGAAAGCAAAGGCATGAAAGCCCCTGTGTCCTCCAAAGATTACAAGTGATTCATTTTGGCTGGGCCGTAGGGTTGGTGACAGGGTAGAAAGTGGTAAGACTACAAATACAAGCAGGAGCGAGAGTGTGAGAAGCCTGGGTATAACTTACAGTTCAACATGGCAGATGAAACACACCCATTTATCTTTCCTTTTCCAGACACCTCACAAAAAAATGAAAATGAAAGGGTATCCACTAGCAGACTAAGGAGAAGGAGTGAAAATAACAGCAGACAAGAAAGGTCAACAGTAAGATGCAACATTATCCAACAATGACAGTCACATATGTAATTTAAAATTTCCCACTAGCCACATGAAAAGTGAAAAAGGAGAGACATTCATTTAATACATCTTATTTAACCTAATATATCCGAAATATTATTTCAACATGTATAGCACTCATCAGTCACATTTCAATGGCTCAATAGCCACATGTGACTAGTGGGTACCATACTGGGCAGTGCAGGTGTAGAGCATAAAAAGTGAAGTTACCTACTGAGGGAAAGCCCAGAAAAGGCAAACTAATTTGCCCCTCAGAACCTAGGAGGTCTTAAGAATTGGAGGCATAGAGTTCCTTTAAAGGCAGAGATGTGAGACTGAATAAAGGATGGGCTGAAAATCTAGTTAAGAAGCAGATGCTGGGATCCCTGGGTGGCGCAGTGGTTTGGCGCCTGCCTTTGGCCCAGGGCGCGATCCTGGAGACCCGGGATCGAGTCCCACATCGGGCTCTCGGTGCATGGAGACTGCTTCTCTCTCTGCCTCTCTCTCTCTCTCTGTGTATGTGTGACTGTCATAAATAATAATAATAATAAAAGAAGCAGATGCTATCCTCCAACTCTTGTTCCTCAATTATTGCAGCTGGGTGGTTGCCCCTACCAGCATTGCTCGGGCATCATCATTGTTGATATCATCAGCATCACCAAAGGTTATTGAGTACTTACTATGTATTCCAGGTATTTTACATAACAGTTAATTCTAACAATTTTATGAAGCATTATACTCATTTTACAGATGAGAAAACCAAGAAACAGCTTAAGTAACCCCCCAACAATCACGTAGTATCAATTGAAAGCTATTATTTGAACCCAGGCATGCTTACTCTAGAGCCCTCTTAACCAGCAGTTTTACTCTCTGGAATCAGAGAGTAAAGCTCTGGACTCATGGACAACAGGTGCAGCTCATGGAGGTGGTGACTGATGGGATATGGCTTCTAAGAGGTGCAGAAAAAACTGTGATGACCCCTGAAATTCTGGCTTGGGTGACTGGATAGGCACTGATTCCATATAGCAGCATTTTGAGAACAGAAGAATCAGGTTTGTGAGAATGACAAGGAGTTCAGATTTTGAGTAGTTAGATTTGTGTCCCATGAAATATCCAGGTACGGCTATCCAGTTGGATATAGGGGTCTGAAACTCACAAGAGATGTGTGGGCTGCAAATATGGAAGCAATCGGCCCTTCAATAGTAAGTGAAGTCTGGGAGAAGATAAGATTAGCAAGAGTGCTCACATAGAGTGAGGAGATGCCACACGAGGAAATCTAGATTACACCATTATGTTGAAGTTCCAACTATGAGGACAGAAATGGGGTATGAAAGAAGATGGGATCTGAGTGTTAAAATCTTGAATAAAGACTTACTGAGAAGTTAGAAGGTGACAGAAACAGAAGGTGTAATGAACAATCAGAAGGCATGCTCTTGTAAGGAGAGGTAGGTCTTGTGTTTGCTTGTTTTGAGACCAGTTGTAGCGGTGGTGGCAGGTTCTCCTTAGCATACTCCTAAGTCCTTTACATACGGAAATGCATTGATGATAATACAAGACTCTGAATAAACGCCTGCCCTTAATCATTAAATGCTTAATCTCATTATATTTTTTTATTGTTCTATACTCAAATAGACCTTTATTCCTCTTGTCTGCCATCCCATTGCAGTGAAACCTGTAAATTGCCCCCTCGAAGCTTTCCCCCATGTTGCTGGCATTCTCCCTATGCTAGTCGCCTTCCCAACATTCCTAATTTACCTTTGTTCCACTTATCTTGTCATTCAATTTCAGCCCAGAAACAAACTGCTCATGGATCACAAGACCCAAAACAGAGAACCTGCCTTTCTCTAGTGTGCAGTAGGAAGCAGAGAAAGGCTCTTCCAGCCTTAAACACCAAAGAAGAGAAAGACCTCTATTTGTCTCCTTCTCCTTGGAATCTATTTCTACTCTGCCTTTTAATGACCAGCAGGGCACCCTGATATGAGGCCCATGAGGGCCTACAGCTGGAGCCACTGACCTGCAGCTGCTGCCAATAAAGTCCTTCCCTCCACTCCTTTCACAGCTGACGTTGCCTAAGACAGAAGGCCCAAATAAACCTGAACCCCTTCCAGGAAGCTCTGCAGGTCCAGCTCATGCCAATTCTCCTTTCATTGAATTGCTGTGGACATTGTTTATTATGGGTTTATAGGTTTGTTGGGTCTTTTAATCTGGGTGGGAACCCCAAGAGGATAGGGTTATAGCTTCTTTCCATAACAAGACTGAGCACAGAACTGATTCACGGTAGGTTCTTACTGAAGTATGAGGCTGCTGGTTTCACACACACACACATCGATTTTGCCACTGCTCCAAGAACTATACATTTTCCTAGGAATCAATAGAGTTTCCTTGACAGTCACCCCAGAAGATATATAAAATACCAGTTATAAAAATAAATAAGTCCTGGGGATATAATGTACAGCATAGTGACTATAGTTAATAATAATGTGTTGTATATTTGAAAGTTGTTATGAGATCCTAAAAGTTCTCATTGTAAGAAAAAGCTTGTAGGGCACGTGGGTGGCTCAGTCAGTTAGGCATCTGCCTTCAGGTCAAGTCATGATCCCATGGTCCTGGGATGGATCTCCATGTTGGGCTTCCTGCTCAGTGGGGAGTCTGCTTCTCCTTCTGCCCTTCCCCCCTGCTCATGATCTCTCTCTCAAATAAATAAATAAAATCTTTAAAAAAAAAAAAAAAGAAAAAAAATGTAGTGTTAGATGTTAACTAGACTTATTTTGGTCAGCATTTTATAATACATGCAAATATTGAATCATGTTGCACACCTGAAACTAATGTGTTCTTTTTAAAAACTAATATGCTGGGGCACCTGCCTGGCTCAGTATATGCCTTTGGCTGAGGTCATGATCCCGGGGTCCTGATATTGAGTCCTGCATCAGGTTCCCCACAGGAGCCTGCTTCTCCCTCTGCCTATGTCTCTCTGTCTCTCTCTCTGTGTCTCTCTCTCTCTGTGTCTCTCTCTCTGTGTCTCTCATGAATAAATAAATGAAATCTTTTTAAAAATACAAAATAAAAACTAATATGCTCTATGTCAATTTCAATATTCTATATTTATATTTCAATTTAAAAAGACATGGCTTAAAAAAAAAGTTACCCCAGAGAGTCTCATTTCAACAAGTCACTGATTTTGCCTACCATAGGTCACTCTACCTCATCCACCAAATCTCCTAGTGACCATGATAGTTAATTTTATGTTTTCAACTTGACTAGGCCACAGCACCCAGATATGTGGTCATACATTATTCTGGATGTTTCTATGAGGGTGCCATTTTCTGATGAGATTAAATCTGTGGAATTTGAGTAAAGCAGATTGCCCTCCATAATGTGGATGGGCCTCACCCAATCAGCTGAAGTTCCCGCACAGAACAAAAGACTCATCTCTTCTAGGTTAGAAAGAATTCTGTAGCAGGAGGTCTTCTGACTTGAGCTGCAGAATTGGCTCTTCCCGGATCTCTCAAGTCTGTCAGCCCACCCTGAAGATTTTGGACTTGCCCAACTTCTATAATCACATCAGCCAATTCCTTAAAATAAATCTCTCCCTTGCTCCCTCTTTTTCTCTCTCCTTCTTCCCCCATCCCCACTCCCCATCCTGACCATACTCAACATCCAATTGGTTCACATTTCCAATTAGATTCCCCCTGTGACTGAAGCTTCTCCATCCCAGAGGAGATTCCAAGGATGCACCTTGGTCTCTGAGAACAGATTTAAAGACGAGCCCAAAGGAACTATAGTCAAGAGTCATGGACACTGAGCATCCCCAGTGGCTCAGCAGTTTAGCGCTGCCTTCAGCCCAGGGAGTGATCCTGGAGATCCGGGATCAAGTCCCACTTCGGGCTCCCTGCATGGAGGCTGCTTCTCCCTCTGCCTGTGTCTGCCTCTCTCTCTCTCATGAATAAATAAATAAAATCTTTAAAAAGAAAAAAAGAGTCATGGACCCTTAATATAGGCAGGAAATTGGGCTGGTTCACAGGAAATTAAGACCCAAATATCCAGAACACTGAGCATAAGGGAGCATGGCCTGTAACTCCTAGACCAGATTGAAGAAGCTAAAGAAGGAAGGAAGGAGATGGCGCAGGATAGACCCAGAGCAAATACTGGACCTAGGCCTTGAAAGAAGGGTGAATTTCCATCGAGGATGAAGGAAATGTGATAAACACCTATTAATTGTGGATGTCCAAAATATTTTGAATACCTTTTTATTTTTTTATTTTTTTTAAGATTTCATTCATCTATTCATGAGAGACAGAGAGATGCAGAGACATAGGCAGAGGTAGAAGCAGGCTCCCTGCAGGGAGCTTGATGCAGGACTCAATCTTAGGACCCCGGGATCACAACCTAAGCTGAAGGCAGACGCTCAACCATTGAGCCACCCAGGTGCCCTGAATATTCCTTCTTTGATGCTGTCCACATCAAGAACCTCACATTCTCAGTGTAGAATCCAACAAACTATACTCCCCCTTGCCACTAGGTAGAGGTCTATGACCACTTCCTCAGTCAGACCTACCCATGCCTGACTTTGGTTAGGAAGTTATCTGTGAGAGTAAACAGCAATGCCTGGGGTGCCTTTTAATGGTCCTAGGTAGCAGCAGAGGTGGGATGTTCCTGCAGTTGGTGGCTGCCACAGCAGCCTCCGGAGAGGCAGAGCTGAGACCATACAGGCCTTGGGGCAGTGCCTGCAGAGATCCCTCAGGAGGCCAGCTCTGTGGCATGGTTCTGGGGGTTGCTCCAAGGTCTGGGGCCCCAGTTTTCTCACCTGTGAAATGGATTTTGTGCTGCCTCCCCTCCCTGAGTTACCAGATGTGATGGAGCCTGGAAGGCAATTGGGTGTAACACAAAACAACAGCCGTAGCTACAGCTCAAAGCAGGTAACAGGAAGAAAACCAGAATCAGAAAAGGGGAGACAGTTTCAGGAGCAAACCTATTGGGAGGAAGCTTCTCTAAGGCCCCTATTTGTCATGCTAAAGCTTTCCCACACTGGGAATGGGTGGGCAGAGGCTGGGGGCATGAGGACCCAGGTTTCTGGGTGGAGTATGGTCAAGGTAAGAGTGTCCTTACCACTCTCATACCACCTCTCCTCACTGGCCCCTGCCCCCAGCGGATGCCAAGCAGAGAGAAGTCACAGTTGGATACCTTGGGCCTTTCTGCCTCAAATGAGAAGAAATAGTCTTTGGCTCCAATTAATTAAGCAAACTGATAGAAATTCCCTGCCTAAGTCACACTTTGCATATCCATAATCTCTGAGCTACATTTTCTGTATACTTTACCCCTGGGTAAAAATTGGTGAGCATTTAAATGCTTCCTCACATAATCTTGCTAAAGCACACTCTTGCCTATAAATATTCATACCACTGCCAAAACATTTGCAAGCTTTCCCCAAAGGTGAAATGTGTGTAATGTACTTTGTCTTCTGGGTATAAATATTATCCAATACATTTTGGTTAATATGAATACACTAATTATTCCTGTAACCCTTTTAAAAAGGGTCATCTTCATGATGTGAATTTTTAAAAAATGTAATTACAGTAATTGGATACTTAATCTAATTAAAATTTGCTTTATCTTTAATGGGAATTTTTCTAAAGAGGGAGAATGACAATTGCCTTTTTGATAACGACTATTTTCTTCCTGCAGGGGGATCAAGATGGTGAAAACTGGAGAACCAGGCAGTTTTGTGTCTGTCAGTGCCCTGGTTGCTGGGAAAGCCACGCCAGTCTTTGCCTTAGGACTAAGTACTTATATAATGAATATGGGTTTTAGTTACTGAAGAGGGTGGAGGAAAGACTAGTGGAAGCTTTTCTATTCCAAGAGATGTTTCTGTATCCTAGGGATGGTGGAAGACTTATCTTGGCACAGGAAAATGCTTCTAGGAATCTTCTGGCCCAGCAAGGCCGAGAAGGGTCATCTGGACTGGGTTGAGGTTAAGACAATGAGACAAGGGGCTTTTCGGAGTAAATTAAAGTGATGTTTTCCTTCAATGAGAGGCTGTTATGTTGTAAAGTTTGAAATTTCTGGAGGCTCAGAGACAGGAGTTTGACAGTGAGGGACTAGGAAAGACAGCAAGGGTTTGAAGGCTCGTGGTTTGTGGAGGAACATGCCTCTTAGAGAGTCAACCAGGAAGGAGCTCCCTGTGATAAGAGATGCTTAATGGGCTATGGGTTCAGTAAGGTGATAGTCAGGCTTTCCTCCTGCACTGCATTCCTCTGATGGTTTCCTCCAGCCTCTAGAAAAGCCTGTGACATGCAATGGGTGGTGCCATTGGTGCTAGGGAATATGGGAGGGGATTGGTTCCAGCTTTTCTCACCTCCTAACACCAGGCCTGAGGGAGCAGCATTGAATCAGTAGAGAATGCTAATCCCAAAGACCAAGGTTACAAAAAACAATGTGCATGGAAGGCTGTGGGGTGGCTGGGTGAAAGCAGAGAGGCTGGCTGCAGCATGTTTGGTAAGAATGTACTTGGGACAAAGGCTGCTTCTCCCAAATGCACTGGAAGACAGCAATCCTGGAAGGGAAAGGGGCAGAAGGAAGGATTGAATCCTACTATTATGTGGTTTAGGGTCCCAAAGCAGCCAGAGTTTGTATATACGGTGTCTTCGCCTTTCTGGACACATCTCCTGGGATGTCTCTGCTTCCAGCTGCAGCCACGTTGGCCTCCTTCTCACACTCACACAGGCCTGGGCAGCGCCACCTTGTGTCCTTGCAATTGTGTCCTCTGCCTGGGATGCTCTTGCCCCAAACATTGGTATGGCCCAACCCCTCACCTCCTTCAAGTCTTTCCTCAAATATCACCATACTCAGTGAGACCTTCCCTGGCCAACCTATGCAAGGTGAAGCACTCCTTTATCTGCATGCTCTACTTTATTTTTCTCCATGGCACTTGTCTTAACCAGTTCAGGCTGCTATAACAAAGTACCATAGATGGGTGGCTTATCAACAACAGAACTTTATTTCTCATAATTCTGGAGGCTGTAATCTAAGAACAGTACACCAGTAGATTTGGTGTCTGGTGAGAGCCTGCTTCCTGGTTTATGGAAGGCCATCTTCTTCCAGTGTCCACAGTGGAAGAGGCAAGGGAACTCTCTAGGGTCTCTTTCATAAGAGTTCATGACTTAATCATGAGGCTCATCACCTTCATGACTTAATCACTTCACAAAGGCTCTACCTCCAAATACCATTACATTGGGGATTAGGCTTCAACATATGAATTTTGGAGGGGCACAAACATACATTCTATAGCAACACTTATCATCTTCTATAGCTTATTACTTTGGTTTCTCTCCTGTTTCTCTCCTTTGGAGTATAAGCTGCATGAGGGAAGGGAATTTGGTCCGTTTTGCTTACTTCTGCTTCCCTAGTACCTAGGACAGTGCCTGCTGTCAATAAATATTCTTTGAATGGATGAGTGAAGATGACGACGTATAGATTCTACAGATAAAGTGCTTTGAAAAGGCTTCTAAACTGGCTGGAAATAAGTTACGTGCATATTATATAGCAGCTGAAAACCACAATTGGGTAAATGAAGTGGGAACAGATTTCCATTGAATGATTGATCATCCACTTTCTCATGTTTGGCTTAGATGGTGTTTACCATGCTGGAGCTGAGTGGTTTTTAAATGGTGTTCTGTAGAAACTCAGGTGCTGCAGGGCTCTCTTCAATGTTTGTTCTTATTTTTTTTCAAATATATTTTAACTATATTTAGAATAACATACTCAAATGCAGTGTATATTAAATTTGAATATATTGACAACTCCCGATGTGTTAACTAGTACTGTCATGCTGGCTCATTTTTTAAAAAGTAGAGCCTAAGAATAAAGATTCTTCTTTCATTTCTATAAATATATTTGGATTACTTATAAATATGTGCATAAAACATGATAAGTTTGGAGTTCTCCATTTGCAACACTTTATCTAGTAAGGAATGCAAGCAAGCAGTCAGATACCTTTGGTGATTCTCTGTTGGAAACAAACACACCAGTTTTCTGTTCTCTTTCAAGCTTCTGAGGTAGATTGAAGATTACCTTGAGGCTGCAAGGTGAACTTAAAGTATGTTGCCATTTGCACTACATTTTTCTAGGTATTAGAATCTTCTCAATACTGTGACCAAAACAAAAGGTAGAAATTGACTGAGTGCCAAAACTGATAAGTAGCAGAAACTCTCCTCAATAGCCTTCTCTTTGAAATGGTAATTATTTTGCATTTGTGGTACTTTGGGTGGTCTTTTATTTTTTGGTTTTATTCTGTTTTTCTTAGGAAACTGATGCAGTTATGTTAACAAATAAACTAGTGTCACCACAAGGGTACAATTTCGAGTCTTTAAAAAGTCTTGGGAACCTGTAGATCCAAGCATTATTCTATATTTTGTCCCCCTCTGTCTGGGTTGATGCATTCACATCAAGGTTTTGAATGTGGAAAGCTGAGGGTTCACTGGGGATTCTTTTTAAAGTTTTTAAATTTACAAATGTAAAATTCACTTTCTATGAGGTTTTATACATACCTGGATCCTTTTTTTTTTTTTTAAAGATTTTATTTATTTATTCATGAGAGACACAGAGAGAGACAGAGAGAGGCAGAGACACAGGCAGAGGGAGAAGCAGGCTCCATGCAGGGAGCCCAATGTGGGACTCGATCCCGGGACTCCAGGATCACACCCTGGGCTGAAGGTGGTGCTAAACCACTGAGCCACCCGGGCTGCCCCATACCTGGATCCTTTTAACTACCACCTCACACAGGATACAGGAAAATTCCAACAACCCAGAGAACTCCCATATGCTGTACCTTTGTCCTCAGATCCTTTCCCTATACCCATTCCAGGCAACCACAGATCTGTTATCTGTTTCTGTATTTTTGCCCTTTCCAAAATTATGAAATCACACAGAATGTAATCTTTGAGACTGAGTTCTTTCACTTAGAAAAATGCATTTGAGAGCCACCTGGGTGGCTCAGTGGTTGAGTGTCTGCCTTTGGCTCAGGTCGTGATCCTGGGGTCCTGGGATCCAGTCCAGCATCAGGCTCCCCACAGCAAGTCTGCTTCTCCCTCTGCCAATGTCTCTGCCTCTCTCTCTCTGTCTCTCATGAATAAATAAAATCCTTTTTAAAAATGCATCTGAGATTCATTGAAGATGTGTGTATTAATAGTTCATTGCTTTTTATTGCTGAGTGGTATTCCATTGTGTAGATATAGGCCAGTTTATTTTTATTTTTTTATAAATTTATTTTTTATTGGTGTTCAATTTGCCAACATATAGAATAACACCCAGTGCTCATCCCGTCAAGTGCCCACCTCAGTGCCCGTCACCCAGTCACCCCCACCCCCCGCCCACCTCCCCTTCTACCACCACTAGTTTGTTTCCCAGAGTTAGGAGTCTTTCATGTTCTGTCTCCCTTTCCGATATTTCCCACTCATTTTTTCTCTTTTCCCCTTTATTCCCTTTCACTATTTTTTATATTCCCCAAATGAATGAAACCATATAATGTTTGTCCTTCTCCGATTGACTTACTTCACTCAGCATAATACCCTCCAGTTCCATCCACGTGGAGGCAAATGGTGGGTATTTGTCGTTTCTAATGGCTGAGTAATATTCCATTGTTTACATAGACCACATCTTCTTTATCCACTCATCTTTCGATGGACACCGAGGCTCCTTCCACAGTTTGGCTATTGTGGACATTGCTGCTAGAAACATCGGGGTGCAGGTGTCCTGGCGTTTCATTGCATCTGAATCTTTGGGGTAAATCCCCAGCAGTGCAATTGCTGGGTCCTAGGGCAGGTCTATTTTTAACTCTTTGAGGAACCTCCACACAGTTTTCCAGAGTGGCTGCACCAGTTCACATTCCCACCAAAAGTGCAAGAGGGTTGCCCTTTCTCCGCATCCTCTCCAACATTTGTTGTTTCCTGCCTTGTTTATTTTCCCCATTCTCACTGGTGTGAGGTGGTATCTCATTGTGGTTTTGATTTGTATTTCCCTGATGGCAAGTGATGCAGAGCATTTTCTCATGTGCTTGTTGGCCATGTCTATGTCTTCCTCTGTGAGATTTCTCTTCCTGTTTTTTGCCCATTTCATGATTGGATTGTTTGTTTCTTTGCTGTTGACTTTAATAAGTTCTTTATAGATCTTGGAAAGTAGCCCTTTATCTAATACATCATTTGCAAATATCTTCTCCCATTCTGTAGGTTGTCTTTTAGTTTTGTTGACTGTATCCTTTGCTTTGCAAAAGCTTCTTATCTTGATGAAGTCCCAATAGTTTGTTTTTGCTTTTGTTTCTCTTGCCTTCATGGATGAATCTTGCAAGAAGTTACTGTATAGGCCAGTTTATCTTCTCACCTAGTCAAGGACATTTGGATTGCAGGTTTTGGCGATTACAAAATATTGCTATAAACTTTTGTGCACAGGTATTTGTGTAAGCATAGGTTTTCATTTCTCTAGGATAAATACAAAGAAATGGGATTCACAAGACATAAGTAAATGTATGTTTCATTCTGTATTTATTTTTACTTTTTTTTAAAGATTTCTTTTATTTTTAAGTAATCTCTACACCCAACATGGGGCTTGAACTCACAATCCTGAGATCAAGAGTTGTATGCTCCACGGACTGATCTTGCCAGGTGCCCCATGTTTCACTTTTTAAAGAAACTGCTACACTATGTTTTTCAGAGAGCTGTATCATTTTGCATTTCTACCAGGAGCATAAGAGAGTTTCAGTTGCTCCTCTTCCTCATCAGCACTTGGTATTGTCAATTTTGTTTTTTAACTTTAGCCATCTGATGTGTATATACTCATATGTTTTTGCAGTTTTCATTTACATTTATCAAACGATGAGTGATGTTAAGCTTCTTTTCATGTGCTTATTTGTCATTAATATGCCTTCTTTGGTGCAGTATCTATTTAAACCCTTGTCATTTAAACAACTGAGTTGCTTCCTTATTGTTGAGTTTTGAGAGTTCTTTATATTTCTGGGTACAAGTAATTTGTCTGATAATATGATTTGCAAATATTTTCTCCCAACATGTGGCTGATCTTTTTATTCTTTTAACAGTATCCTTCACAGAGCGCAAGTTTCAATTTTGATGAAATCCAATTTATTAGTGTTTTCTTTTCTGGATTTGTGCTTTCTTTGCCTAACTCAAGGTCAAGAAAAATTTCTTCTGTGTTTTCTTCTATGTGAGTTTTACCTTTAGGACCATTATCCATTTTAAGCTGATTTTTGTAGATGGTTGCTTTTAGTTCTTGACATTCAAAACCATTTGTTTTAATTGTTTGAATTCCTTTTTTAAATATAATGATTTTGTTGTTATGAAACTAACACTTGCTTACTATAAGGAACAATACAGGACATAAAGAAGAGAGTTATTAGTTATTAGTTATTTAGGAGTTATTCACTCCTAAACTCTACTACCTGAAAAGAACCATCTATAACTCTTAATGAACATTATTTCAGAAATCTTTGAGCTTATATATATAGATAGACTGGGGCAGGGGAGAAGAAAAATGTGCAAAAGATAGGTAAGTAGGTATTTTAAATTTTTTTTGGGCGGGGGACATTTTCATGTTAAGAACACCAATTATATATAGAGATTTCTTTAGTCTTATCTATCAACCTCTTCATAATCATGTTTTTACTTTTATTTTTGTTCCACTTTATCTTGCGTGATTTCCTAAATTCTGATCACAAGGACTGTGGCTGTATTTTCACTCATTTTTTCCCCCTGTTATTTGTTGCTTCTAATGTGAGACTGCTCTCTATAATATTGCCTCACTATCTCTTATTTTCTTTTGCTTCTATTTATTCTCTTGACTTTTGCCATTTTACTATTTGCTATCTTATAAGCTCTTCTCTACACCTTTGCTTCTCTGTACTTTTCTTTAGAAAGAGAGATCATGTAATCTATAATTTAATGAAGGCTCTAAAAAATTGTTTGTGAATCCTTCTTTTGGAAGGATTTCTGAATCCTTCTTTTGTTTGCTTAATTCCTCTTGCAATATATGTCCTTCATCTGCTTTTTTGTTTATGTTCTTTTTTTATGTTCCCTACCCTTTGCTAAATTCCTGTGTGACTTCCAGCTGGTTGTATCTTACCCTATAGCTGAACGGGTTGTTGAAAAATAGTGCAGGGAGAGGTGAGAGAAGAGAGAGCTGAGACAGTTAACAGCTTCAATTCTAGCGAGTCGTGGCAAACAGCCTCTCAGCAACATTATTTCTCCTGCCCTGGGTGCCTGTTTTCCATCAGTTTTCAGCTTTCAAGAGATCCAGAAGGCTTACAGCAGGGATCTTAAAGTCACAGGTTCTCCTTATTATGATCTCATGACCCCCATTTAAGCTCTGCCTCTATACTACTTCACCTCTGGCTAGGAGTTTAGGTAGCAGATAGTGATAATTGCAAGTAGTGTCTTTTTTCCCGCCAACTCATCCACCCTGCCCTTCTTCCATGGCAAACTGGGTATCTCAAAGATCAGTCATTTCAGCTCCTGTGACCTGAGTCCTGAGTTCTTGTTGCTCCCATGCCCTGGTTGCACGTTTAAAAATGCTAATGTCTGGACCCTACTTCCTACAACTCTGAATTAATATGTCTGTGATAGGACTTGGGCACAGTATTAAATAAAATATCTGCTAAGGGATTAGAATGTGTGGCAAGGTTGAGTCCATTGCTAATCAAAGGTGTGTTGAATTGGATATTTTTAAAAAATATTTATATCTGCTATGACAAAACAGAACAATATTCTGCTGGATGTTTGACTTATGTCTTGTTTTTGAGGGTACCTCCTCATTTTGCTCCAGATTATTCATAACTTTTGTCAGGTAGACTTCATAGTTGATACAGTGAGATTGTGGATTTTTCTCTGTTCCAATGAAAATGGCATTTCTCACCTCTATTTTTCATTATGTTTTTTTTTTTTGTGGTTGTGTGGTGTGTTTTGAACAAGAAAAGTAGAATTTTTTATACTACCAGCTTTAACTAGATTCCTTGTAACTTTACAGTAATAAAATGTTTCAACTTTAAAGATAAATGTATGTATACTAATAAGATACTTCTCAATCTGCTTATATATTAGATTTCTTCATAGATTTCATTTGAGAAACAAAAGGGTTCTGCTGTGAAAACTGTGAAAAATACTAGCCTACTTCAAAGATGCTAAATCTAATCTTAGCACCCATAAGAAGCCACCGAATTTGCTTAAAGGCATTCACCTCTGCCATTTGAAGGCCTTGCAGGTTTCCTGGCAGTGAGATATAACCAGCCCAGGTCTAAGCTATTTCTCCAGATCTGAAGTTGGCAGCCTCTTCTGCACGGTCAACTAAGCCTTCCTGCGATTACCAAGCCTCTCTACAGTCACCAGGGGTTGGAACACCCTATCTACAGGGAAGAGCTGACTGCATTGCCTTTCAGAAGTGGAGTGGAAAGAGGGAAATTCACCCGTGGGAAGCAACTTTCCAACAGAAGAAATGGATTTTTCTCTTTCAATGTTCTTTCTCTTCTTTTTTGATTCCTTCCACTTTCCTCCCCTCTTCTTACTCTTTCTCCTCTCACTCTTCTGTTCACTCCCCTGTTCCCTTCTCCATAGAATGATGGGTGCTTCTCCATTTGGTGCTTCTCCATTTGCCTGCCTAATGTGTGGTAGATTTTTTTTCTGCCCCCAGCTTCTCTTTTGTCTTTAATTATGGCAGATTTCATTAGAGAGGAGATTTTTACCTTGTCTGTAGCCTAATTTATTAACCTTTTCCTTTAAGGCTTTGAGGTTCTATTTTATGCATAAGAAAGCTTTCTCCAATTTAAGAATTTGAAGAGCATCCACCAGTATCTTATCTTGGTACTTTAATGCCTCTATGCCCAACATTTATATCAGCCCCATCTGAAATTCATTTTGCTAAACTAGTGAGGCAGAAATACTGCTTCTTCTTCCCATCTTCTGCCCCAGAAAAACACTGGCTGGTGACCCAGCACCATTACTGAATTGATTAAAAACACTATTCTTATAGTAAATCCACACACGTATTTTGATTTTTCTCTGAACTCTCCATTATGTGCCAGTGATCAGTCTATTGTCTCTGTAGTATACTGTTTCATTTACTGAAGACTTGTAATATGTTTTATTATCTGGGAGAGCTAATTCATTATCATTTCTTTCTCTTATCCAGAATTTTACTGCCTATTCCCACAAATATATTTTCCAGACTAACTTTAGAATCACTTTCTAAGGGGCAGCAGCCCAGGTGGCTCAGCGGTTTAGCACCACCTTTGGCCCTGGGTGTGATCCTGGGGACTCGGGATCGAGTCCCACGTGGGGTTCCCTGCATGGAGCCTGCTTCTCCCTCTGCCTGTGTCTCTGCCCGGCCCCCGTGTCTCTCATGAATAAATAAATAAAATCTTAAAAAAAAAAAAGAATCACTTTCTAAGTGGACTAGTAGGATTGGTAATACAATGAACGTATAGATCAATTTATTGATGATTGCCATCTTTATAAAATTGAGTTTTCCCAGGGGTGCCTGGGTAGCTTAGCTGGTTAATGTGACTCTTGGTTTTGGCTCAGATCATGATCTTAGTTAGGGTTATGATGTCAGGGTCATGAGATTAGGCCCTGAGTCAGGCATCGTACTCAGTGGGGGAGTCTGCTTGAGATCCTTTCCCTTTCTCTTTCCCTCTCCCTCTGCTCCTCTCTCTGTTCTGCCCCCTGCTCTATTGTGCTCTCTCTTTCTCAAAGATAAAATCTTTGATTTTTTTTTAATTTAAGAAGAATTGAGTCTTCATAGCTAAATACCAGTTGTGTCATCATTTATTCTAATCTTTTAATTCTTGAGAAATTCATAGGTTCAGGGGTGTCTGGGTGGCTCAGTTGGTTAAGCATCTGACTCTTAGTTTCCACTCAGGGATTTCATGAATCGTGGGATCAAGCCCTGAGTCAGGCTCCAAGCTTAGCAGGGACTCTGCCAGAAGATTCTCTCCCTCTGCCCCTCCCCCTACTCGCTCTCTCTAAAATAAATAAATCTTTTTTAAAAAGTTCATAGCTTCTGAACACTTTCTCTTAAATGTAATTCTGTTTTGCTGCTATTGTGACTGTGAACTTTTTTCCCTATATTATTTTTTAACTGGCTATTTTTTGTACAGAAATCATCTAATTTTATGTCAATTTTCTAATTGATATTTGTTTTTCCCATCAAGTTATTTGGATCTTTTATATCTTTTAAAAATAATCAGGAACTTTCTTCTTTCCAATTTTATGCCTTGTATTTAGTTTTTGGCTATTTACAGTAGTCAGTAACTACACACAATATTACATAATAGTAGTGTAAGAGTATGTTCTGACCTTGTTTTTGGTATTGGTAGAAATGACTTTAACACATCAGCATTAAAAATGGTGCTAAATTTTAGTCTAAGAATATACATCCAGGTGTATTAATATGATAAATTACATTTCCTAATTTTAAATCACTTTTCCATTTCTGCTATGAATTTTACTTGATAATTATATAATATATAAAAATATGCTGCTAAGTTTTATTTGCTAATATTTTATTTAAGATTTTTGTTTTGTTATTCAAAGTGAGATTAATCTGTAGTAGTTGTTTTACCTTGTCCAGTTGTGCTATCACTACTTTACTAGCTCTGTAACAAATAACTTGGAGATTTCCTTTCCTTTTTATGCACTGGAACAGTTCAACTCCAGAATTACTTGTTCCTCAGAGATTTGAATGAATTCACTCGTGAAACTGTGTGTGTATGTGCGTATATACATACAACGAAATCATTAAAAGATTTTTTTCTCAGTATCTTCCATGACTATTAACACTCTTCAGCCAATTTTGGTAATATCATTTTCCTAGAAATAATGACACGGTTTTTAAAATACATTAACACAGAGTTGTGACACTCTAAAATTATAATTAATTTCCTATATATTTGTAGTTATTTCCCTATTTTGTCTACTTATGCTTCTTTGCTTCTCTTTAAATCTGATTAACTCCTAATTCATCTTTTTTTAGTCTTTTCATCAGTTGGGCAGTTAATAAGTTGTTCTTAATGAGTGATTTTCTATTTCATTATTAATTTCTTCTTACTCCTGTTCATAGAATGATTTTCTTTTTTTCTAGTTTCTTTAGCTGGATCCTTAAGTCATTTATTTTAATCGTTTCTTGTTTAATGTTTAATGTGTGGCTGAGACAGTGCTCAGTGGATATATATGTGCTATTCCCCTACATATCACAGCATCTCTTGAAATCTGGGATCATCCATGTGACTAGATGTAGGCAATGGTTTGTGAGCAGAAGTGGTGTATATTTTGTCTGGATTGAAATAGTTATGAGCCGGTATGTTTTCTTCCTCCTCCTCCTTCCACTTTACCACAGTCTTGTAGACTATGTGTTCCCCATGTGTTCCAGATGGTCCAGCTACAAGACAGAAGATTCTCTATCAGTCTGCATCCTTAAGTGCCTATTTGAAACAGTCATATAGCATGAACAAGAAGTAATCTTTATTGTACTAAGCCACCACAATTTTAGGGGTTTGCTTGTTGTACCAGCTATTGGTTACTTATCTTGTCCAACAATGCATCTGAGTCTATGACTCTTCCTCTGAGTATGGCTTTAGACTTATCCAAAGGTTTTGATACACAATTAACATAATGATTTTCCCCCCTGCACAGAGATACATGTGTCAGTTCTCATTGCTGTCTGGCAGCTGCAGGATACATCTGCTCAGTCCAGTGCTTCCAACCCCAGTCTAGCCACAACTCCAGGCCCTCCCATTCACTTAGGGCAGTCTGTAAATACAAACTGTGATTGCCCACCGGGCCTCTCCAGAGCCTCTGCATTTGCTCCTAACATGCTTCTGCTTGAATGCCACACCCCACCAGGTTACCAGTTCTTGGCTCCATCTCTCCTTCACAAATCTGCTTCTCTTCTTTTGGTCTTCGCATTTGCAATCATCTCTCTGGTGGCTTAAGGCTTTCCTACAGATTAGCTTGGATTCAGCTTACTCCCTACAGATGGCTTCAGGCAGCTACTTCCCCAGCCCAGCTTGGGAAAGGGTGTGGGAAAAATACCATCCTCAGATGTCCCTGCAGACCCCTACCTTCTCTCATCCCTCTTTCTCCTGTTCTCTCTGTTGAGGGGCAGATGTATATGCTGCATGGAGTGGGTGCTTTGGGAGACCCAGGTGGTCTCAGTCCTCAGCCTACCATAATGAGGGCTTTCCAAGCCCTGCCAGGAGGCCCGAGGGGGGATGGAGGCATGCTGCCACCGTCACCGTTTTTTACAGCTTTGCAACAATCTGTATTCTTGGGTCTTTTCCTTAAGAAGGAGTGTGGGAATACATATGATTTATAATGTAAACAATATACACTGACAGGATGTGAATGAATAAAAGATGAATAAATAAAAGCGTAGGAATAAATAAGCCTCCTACTTTGGCCTTGCTCTGAGCAGCAAAGGCAAGGGTGGGAACACCGCAGCAGGACAGGGCAGCTGGTGGCAGCTGCCTCAGCATTCTTCTTCACCAGAAGGCCAGACGGTCTCCCTGCCTACCCTCTGCCCCTGAGCCCTCCCGTGTGCAAGCAGAGCCTCCATTAGGAGCTGACTTCTTCCAACTGGGTCAGTCTGGTGCATGGAGAGAGCATAGAGCAGATACTAACGAGTATCACAACCTGCAGCAGGTCGGCATCCCTCTGTCCTCGCTCTGGGAATTGGTGTCCCATTTATAAGTGAGAAGATTAGACCAGACATCCTCTGAGTGCTTTAGGGATATGCTTTAACAGCTCCTCTTACCAAGAGGGGCAATGTGATGCAACCTATTTTTGGGCCTCAATTTTTTCATCCATGAAATGGGGATTCCAATGGGAAGTCTCAGAGGATCAGCACTCTCTGGTGGTCTGCTAGGTGGCTCTGCAACCCTGCCTTCCTCCCAGAGGTCACGAGAGGGGCATTCTCTATTCCCAGTGCAGCTTCAGTGCAGCTAACTCTGGAACAGGCCTGGTTCTCTGGGCTGAGAACCCTCAGGCAGACTGGAAACAGCACATCCACGTAGCCTCCCTTCCAGACCTATGACAAGTCAGGCCCCATGTCTGCCTCTTTCCTGCCTGGCCTGGTCCAGAATGATGGAGGTGATGGGTAGCACCTTCTGCCCGAGAGGCCATGTGCCCCAGGGGTCCTGCTTTGTGCCTGTGCCTCCGTGCTTGGGATGGAATCCATCCTCATGGAGCAACTCTGTCAGGTGAGGAGTTGGGGGAGAGGAATCCATGCCAGAGAGGGATCCGTACCCTGATGGGGTGTGAGAGAGGGCTTGGGAGGCCAGAAGAAGCAGGGAGGGAGGGAGGGAGGGAGGGAGGGAGGGAGGGAGAGAGGGAGGATGAGGACCGATTGGCTGGAACTAGCAGGAAAGAGGGGCTTTCCTAGGATGGATTCTTCTTGGGCTCAAGGGCCAGGCAGCCTCTGGGTTGCTCCTCCATCTTCCCAGCAGATGGCAGTGTGTGTATGGGAACGAAAGCTATGGCTTCTAGACTCCCCAAGCAGAGGATTTTGCAGGGCTAGAGAGCAGGGTCTTGTCAACACTCAACTCCATTGACCTGTTTTCCCATTGCCCTTATTAGTACACGCCTTATCCTAATCTCTGCATGGAAGGAGCTGAGTGCTACTGGGGACAGTTACCCAAACACAAGGACCAGAACCGTATGAACAATGCTGAGCCCTCAGCACTGTCCATCCATCCCTCTGCTGGTCCCCAGTATCTCTGCTTCCTGCTTTCCACAGAAACAATTTCAGAATTGACTCCTTGTCCTCAAATCTTTCTTCACTTCATTCATATCAGAAAACCCTAAGAAATAAGAAACTTCATAGGGAAACTCCTTTGATGCTCTTCTCTTCTCTGTCATTTACAAATTGCAACCTTTCTCTGTCAATTGGCTCTAGCTGGTTCTCAAACGCCAGCTTTTCTTTCCTCTCCTAGTGAGCCACTTTGAAGACAAGTCCATCCCACCTGTCTGTTTAGGTTTAGCCTAGAGGGGACACAGCCACATGGCTGACATGTGGGTCTGGGTACCATGTGGAGCTCCTATCCAAGGCAGGACAGGGGCAAGCTAAATCAGACCCTATTTTAGGAAAAAGCAAAGATCCACTAGAAACACCCAGAACAAACTGGAAGCCTAAAAGGACAGTGGCAAGATCAAAGTCTGGTTTGTAAAGCAAGAGCACAGAGTCATATTGAGATGGTGTCACAAGGAAAAGCCCATGAGGAAGGAGCAAGGAAGAGTGGGTCTGGGTGGTTTCTTTGAGCAGCCTTGAAAGCAGCCTTGAAACATCCAAATCATCTTTCATAGCCTTGGATGCCATATACCAAAGGGGCAGGTGTATAGATTGTCTTAAATGTCCTGGAGGTATAGGGCAAGACCAGGAAATGAGGCTATCCTCAGCAAGGAGGCATATGTGGCCTTTTACCCCGCTTTCCTGGGCTACTCCTCTGATTGGTACATGTACTGAGCTGTCCGTAGTACAGCTAGGAAGTAGCCTTCCTTTTCTGGGTTATGACAGCTGGACTGAGGACAGGTGAAGGGAGAGGACAGAGCTGGGGGATTGTAATAGGATGTCTTCCGTTACCAGGATATCCTGCAGGACAGTGTCTGACACACAGCAGGATCTCAGTTAATTTGTTGAATGAATGATAAATGACTCAGGACATCATACAGGTGTAATCTTATCTGGAAGAAGATTTGTCTATTTGTTGCTTTTTTTTTAAAAAAAAAAGATTTTATTTATTTATTCATGAGAGACAGAGAGAGAGAGGCAGAGGGAGAAGCAAGCTCCACGCAGGGAGCCCGATGTGGGACTCAATCCCAGGTCTCAAGGATCATGTCCTGGGCTGAAGGCAGCGCTTAACCGCTGAGCCCCCCGGGCTGCCCTCTTTGTTGCTTTCTTCCATCCAGGTGAGGCTCTTTGCACGCTGACTTCATGAAGACTCGTGTTCTCTGTGTGAGTCCCAAAGGCCAGATGAGTTCTACCCTGTTCGTTCCACACCAGATCAATCCTGGCAGAACAGGGTTCTCCTCCTCTCTCACCACCTCATCCCAGGAGGTAGTGTGCTTTTGTGGGATGAGTTCTGGACTCAAATTGAACACCGATGTTGCAGTCCCTTCATCATCACTGACTTGTTGAGTGAGCTTGGAAAGATCACTTACTCTTGGGGCCTCAGTTTTCCCTGAGAATAATGATTTCTGCCCTTAGAGGTTTGTTGCAAAATTAAACACGCTAACGAAAGTTTTATGAATCATCAAACAAGGTGCATGGGGTTAGGACTTGTGATGGTAATGATATTGAGCATGGCATCCAAGATAAGGTCCTAGCCAGGCAAAATCTGCAAGCTCTTTGAGGGCAAAATATGTGGGTTTGTGTAGTCTCCAGGGTTCAATATGGACAGTATGGAAAAGGAAGTCATTGAATGAAACTGAATTTCTTTCTTTCAGAAGACCCTTCCTCATGACCCAGATCTGGAGGTTTTAGGCCCAGGAAGGTGAGGCTTTCTAGCACCTACCATTCCCAAGGGATTAGCTGTTCCTCCTTTTGCACCCACTCATCCATTCCCCTTGGTCTTGAGGAAATAGCCTGGAATCTGAAACTCCAACTTCACCAAATTTTTCCTGTCACCATGGGCTTCTATAACCATCACCATGTGCAGTGCAGCTGCTGCCCAAAGGGAGGGCAAGGTGTGGTGTCAGCACCTATTAATCCATCACTTTCAGAAATACTACTCAATGCAAAATTGAAAGCAACAATTATGCTAACTACATCCATTTCTTGTTATTGGAAGCTATTCAATAGAGGAACTATAATTATTGTGCATCTATGTGTCATTTTACAGTTTTCAATCTCTTAGTTATGTTTGGTCAAAAATTGACAAATACATAAATTACAGTACAACCCATTGATTCATACCATGCATGGGATCATGAGGTGCCTTCTCTTTTCCTTTCTTCCATGGCTGGCCTTTAAGTATGCCCAACCTCGGTCTCCTGGGCATGGTCATAGGGCAATGTTAAGAGAAGCTGAGGTTTAGGTGGCTGTGAGAGGGAAGATTTGATTCAAGCCCAGAGACTAGACCTGAGGCTCAGGAAGAAAGGACTCTAAGTGCTCAGGAAATAACGCCTGTGACACAGGGACTCTCTGATGTTAGTGGACATTTTACATCTGCAGGAGGAATCCAGATCTGGGGAGGCTCTGCTTCTTAGCCTAATCACAGCTGTTCATGGCATGATGGTTCTGTTTACCCTCTTTCCTCCACTTCTCCAAATAACCCTCTGTCCTATTGCTCTGCCTTGACAGCCAGGTAGCTGCTGGGTCAATCTCCCCCTACCCACACCACCTTTCAAGCCATGTCTGGCCCCACATTTCACTCTGGAAAAGAACCTGGTGTGTGTATGGGGGGCGGGGGCAGATGAAGAGAAG
Organism: Canis lupus baileyi; assembly: GCF_048164855.1. Classification (NCBI taxonomy): domain Eukaryota; kingdom Metazoa; phylum Chordata; class Mammalia; order Carnivora; family Canidae; genus Canis; species Canis lupus. Next base: position 19,108,402 of record NC_132860.1, on the reverse strand, counting down.
AGAATGTGAGGATCCTTGGCCAAGTACTCGATGGCTCAGTAGTATCCAGCCAGCCCATTCCTGTGTACCATACTGATAATAGGGCCTCAGGCACCCTGTAATCCATCCTTTATCTATTTGTTCATTTAATAAACATTAACTGAGCACACAATATGTACCAGTTTCAGTTTAAGTATGTCCATTGAGCAAAACATGTGAAATACTTATGGGAACATTTTGGTAAGAAGCAAAGTGTCAGGGCTAGATGAGTATGGAGTCAATGCTCATGACACCTGGCCCTACTAACTTGTTCTGTAATTTGGGTAAATTATTTAATTTCTTTGTGCCTTATTTTCTTCCTGTGCAGTATGGAAAGGGTAGTAACAATGGTAAGGTAACACAGAGCCTGGAAGCCAGGGCCCTGGACAAGCCGTCCTTTCTCTGCATCTTTTTCTCTTGAAAGACTTAGTATGGTAAGGATTAAATGAGATATTAGGTTGAGTCATATGAAGTGGCCACCAGCTGGCTATTTTTGAACTACAAAAACATTAATTTCATATGGTTTAGTCTAACAAAGTGCTTAGTATGGGCCCTGGTTCAGAACAACTGCCCAGTGAGTGGCAACTTTGCTTATTATCCGGATGGTACAAGCCTAACAGTGAGTGAATTTCCCCACCTTGACTGTCTAGTGCTAACACTTAGAGATGAAGCTCTTTCTAGCAATCACCAGGAAGGACTTGACTTGAGATTTACATAGTCAGGGCAGCCCTGGTGGCTCAGCGGTTTAGCGCCGCCTTCGATCCAGGGTGTGATCCTGGACACCAGGGATCGAGTCCCACGTCGGGCTCCCTGCATGGAGCCTGCTTCTCCCTCTGCCTGTGTCTCTGCCTCTGTCTCTCTGTGTCTCATGAATAAATAAGTAAAATCTTTAAAAAAATATGGGGATCCCTGGGTGGCTCAGGGGTTTAGCTGCTGACTTCGGACCAGGGTGTGATTCTGGAGTCCTGGGATTGAGTCCCACATCGGGCTCCCAGCATGGAGCCTGCTTTTCCCTCTGCCTGTGTCTCTGCCTCTCTCTCTCTGTGTGTCTCTCATGAATAAATAAATAAATAAACCTTAAAAAAAAAAAAGATTTACATAGTCAATGGCTTAGTTTTACTCAAGCCTGGGCGACAATCATGTTAGAGCAGACAGTGACCGACAATTCATGACTAGCCAAGGAGTTACCTATTGTGTCTGGGAGCTGGCATTTCCTTAGATTTTATTCAAAGTGGTACACATCAGTTAAATATAAGGTTAACTAACTATTAATGCTAATTAATACTCTCTTAATTATTTCAACAGAGAGTTTTGTTTCTAGGAAGTCATAATGGAATGGGAATCGTCTCCATACTTAATCACAGATAATGTGTCCATTAATCACAAATCTATTTTTTTAAGTGCCAGGAAGAGGCAGAGTAGGAGCATGTTGTCTATGAGCTTTGGAGAATTCAGTCTTCAGTCCTAGGGGGCAAAGAGGGGAGTGGAAGGTGGAATAAGAGTCTGTTTTCCAGAAAGCTTAACTCCGGGAGGAACACAGAGCCTCGAAGCCAGGGCCCTGGACAAGCCCTCCTTTCTCTGCATCTTTTTCTCTTGAAAGACTTACTCAGGCAGCACTATCACTGGAAACATCAAAGACTCTATCCTGCCAGAAACCAGCCCACCTAACCTTGTGTCCAGAGCTCCTCCCACAGCAGCACTGGTCTCTGCTCCAAAGCTCAGAGGTGAAGAGATAGCCCATATCCATAAGGTTTTCCCTGTGCACCTTGTGGGCAAAAATAGGCTTCTCAGGGCTTTGCAGAATTTCCTCAATGCCCCTAGGGCTTCTCCTTGCATTCCCTCCAGCCAGGGCCCACTTCCTGGTTTTCAAGGGAGTGAGGCGAGGCTACTCACTCTGTAGTCTCCCAGGGCCTTCTGGTTTGACAGAGCAGAAAACGTACTCCTACCTCTGCAGCTGCAAGCCCCTTCCTCGTTTCCCCCAATCTCTCCTTCCCAGCATGTTTCTAGTCCTTAGAAAGAGCATGACGGAGACCTTGAGTTCCCTTTGGCTCTTAACAGAGAGGCTGTATTTTTATTTACAGAGTCAACAAGATGAGAGGCAAAGAGAAAACAAAAATACATTGTGTTTTGCCAATCATTGCCTTAGTGCAGGAAAGCCCCACCCCACATGTTGCACTGATGCAGTGGACGCTCAGAGACGGGGAGGGGCTCTGCCAAGGTCACACAGTGAGTCTCTTTTCCTTGCTCTAACAAGCTTTTCTTTCCATGATTTTACATTAAGTGCCAAACTGTAGGCCACCCCCAGAGAAGAACAAGAGAACCAATCTCAAAGTCTGCATCTCAGCCATAGAACCTTCTGTGTTACGAGGCCCTAGGGAAATGCAACCCCCCAAAGTTTGAAGTGAGGAGGCCCCCTCTTGAAAAATCAGTTAAAAGGCCCTCCTTTATGCACATGCCAACTTTGACTTCAAAAAGACTTTATTCCCAAGGATAAACAACCCCATGTTTGTGTAATATAATTAAGTGAAGGCATCTTTAAATGTCATACTAGCTTGTGCCCATTTCAAATTGTTATGCATCAACAGAACTTAACGAGATAGCCAAGCCTTCTCCTTGCTGTGAGACCGAGATAAGCCACAGCACTGTGGGCCCTTTAATAGATTGCCAAAATAAAGCATTTTCTATGCAAATTATTCATGCAGTGGGACAGCTAATCGCTTGCCAAGAGCCCGCCCACTGCCTCTCTGCAATTAGTCGTGAAGTTGAAGGAGCTCCAAACTCCGCAGGCGCACTCAGGGCCCTCCTGCTCCTAAGGCTGGCTACTTTTCAGGTGAGCAGAAACTTTCTTTCCTTTGGTGGTGGAGGCTGGACTCCCAGGCAGTGGAGACAGGTGAGGGAGTAAGGGGCAGGAGGTAGAGAATCCAAGAGGGACAGAGGGCTGTTTCTGGAGTCCCAGCCCAGCACCTGACTCGATATGTATAGTCTGTACATGGACCCCGTTCCCTTGCCTATAAAGTCAAGGTGGACACTGGTCAGAGGCTCCCAATAGTCTGGTGTTTCAAGGGTAAGAGGCAGAGGGGATAGAAAGAAGCTCAGCTTTTCCTCTATTCAAGAACGAGCCCACTGTGGACTTGCAGGAAACCAGAGACTCAAGATCAGAATAGGGACTTGGAGTCAAGAAAACCTCCAGGGTCCCAGCCCACCACCACTTATCCTGGCGTCTGTCATCATAGGTGTAGGAAGTCTCTGTGGCAGCCAAGGGAGAGTCCCAGATGATTTAACTAATGACTAGAGCTCCCCTTCACTCTTACACAAACTAACCAGCACTCTTGATGTCTCTCCCTGCCTCTCCAGTCTCTCAATGTCTCTCTCCATGTCTCTGTTCCATTGTTGCCTCTCACTGTCTCTCTCTCCTACCACCAGGTGGCTATGGGAGCCTCTCCAGCCTCTTCAGTAGCCTCCTGAAGCATAACCAAAACAGATTCAATCTGGCAGAGGAGGATGGGAGTATCTTTCTCTTGCATCATCTTGTGCAGGGCAGTACCCCCAATCTCGGATCACATACTTACTCCCCAAAGACTCTAGACCATTTTTGACCCCAACCCCAAGATCTGACAAGATGAGCCAAACTCAAGGTGTCCAAAGGAACAGACTTGCTCAGTGAGGGACCCAGGAGCCCTAGGAGGGCGAAAGACATGTGTGTGCACATTTGTGAGAAAAGGAAGGGACTGTTTTTGACATTCTGGGAAGCTTCAGAAGCTAACTTGGTAGATTAGGGTTTGGGCTAATCCATGGGCTCTCAAGTCAATGTTCTGCTTCTTAATGGAAGGTTATTTTTCTCATTAGGGTCTGTTAACATATCAGAAGAGCAGTCATTTAACCTAGCAGAGTGATGGATGATGGATAACTGCCTTTGATGTTATTCAACAGCCTTTTGATACACCAAAGAGCCCCAGGGAGGGCACCAATGAAAAGATCATTGAGCATGAGCTATGTTCCTTCCCTTGCTGAGCACTGGTGAATCAGACAGAGCTAGCTGCTGAGCCTCCCCAGAGGCCTGGGGCAGCTGTTAATCCTCCCACACAGGAGTCAAGGCCGTAAGGGCACCTGTTCCTCAAGACAGAAATGACCCCAGAGGAGCAGCACCTAGAGCCCTTGCTGTGGAGTCACATGAAAAACAAAGGAACTGCTTAGATGAATGAATTGCTGCCTCCCTGGCTTCTTTCTTTCCTGTCTCATCAGCCACTGAAGCCACCTGTGGCCTCAGGGTGGCCCAGGAGATGTCACTCTGGCCTCATTCAGTATCACATCCGTCCCTGCCTCATGCCCCAGGGCTGATCACTTCATCATAGCTGGTTCAAGGCCCCTTTGGGTCACCTGCTCAAGGATGCCATCTTCCTAAGCTTAGAGCTGTCCTCTGCTCAAACTTTGCCCACTGTGGCTGGGGCCCTGTTGCCTGCTGATGCTCAGCCCTCCTTGCACCCAGCCTTGGCTCCCTGGAGAGCACAGCCCTGAATTCCTGCCATCAAGCTCTGTGATCTATAGATTCCTCCCCCACTTCGTGGGATCAGGGGCATTGAGCCTGAGCTGGGTCATGCCTGGGGTGTTTGCTTCTCCCCATGGCCTCCCAGGTCCTGTTTCTTGATGAACTCTCACATAGGACCTGAGTGAAGGTGGGGTATAATCAGGGGGAGGACTCTCCCCACTTCCTCATCCTAGGCTGCCTCCCAGTCTGCATCCTATCAAAGCCCTCTACCTCAGGGACCCAGGCTTGCTCTTTCATGTGTGGAGACACCCACAGCTGCTGCCTGAGTGCTTGTGACTCTGGACATGTGGGTCTGGGTGGGGGGAAGGCTGGAAGAGATGAGCTATGGGACACTGAGCCCCACCTGACAGGGCAGACCTGGGGGGATGCAGTGACGGGGGGGTGGGCCAGTGGGGTGATGAGAGAAAGTAAGAGCAGGATGGGAATGCAGGATGCAGAGGAACCCGTGGCCTCTTTGCTGGCTGGTCCTAGTGTTCCTAGAATGCCCTGTGGCCCCCCCCCCCCCCCAGTGCTTTCCGTGGGTGAGGCAAAAGGGACTCTACAGCAGGACCTAGCAATGTATATAATCAATTCTTCCCCGTCCTGGGTAATGCTAAGACGCATCCAGAGCGGGAACTCTGCTTTTGTCAAATGTTTCTTGAACCTGAGCATGCATCAGGACCATCTAAAGGAGCTTGATGAAACATAGATTCCTGGGCCTCACCCCCAGAAAGTCAGATTCAGGAGATCGGGGGCGGGGGGGGGGGGTGTGCGGGGGCAAGAATTTGTGTTTCTAACAATCTCCCAGGCAATGGATGCCTCAAGACCATGGACTACCAGAGTAGCAAGGGTCTGGTCCACCCTCTCCACAAAGCAGGGCAGGGGACGCTGCTCAGCCACACAAACACCCAAGTCTATGCGGGCTTGGGTTCCCACTTGAGGAGGGCAACAAAACTCAAGCCAAACCCAAGTGGGTCACATCGCCACGTGTCCGTGGCCCAGCCCAGATGGCCAGGGGCATCAGGAGGGTTAGCCACCGTCATTGGCTCGCCCCTCATTGACAGGTTGTCATTGACGGCAGACACTTGGCCAATGGCAATCAATCAGGGGGCCCGCGCTGCCTTAAATACCAGCAGAGCAAACAGCCTCAGACAAAGCTGCGCCATATATCAATTACCCAGAGGCTGCGTGCTCCTCGGGGTGGAGGGAGGGTGGAGGGAGCCCGAGCGAGCGGCCAGGGCTGCTGCCCCAGCTGATAAGGGCCTGCATTGTTCGGGGACAGCTGGCGGCCCGATAAGGGCCTGCTCGCCCGAGATAATGGCAGTGGGCAGGCGCCTCGCGGCAGTTTAGAATTTCTTGGGTCTCCAAGAAAGGTTCTATTAAGCCCACTGACCCCAATTGAATATTAATTAGCTAATTAACGGATTTATTGTTCCACGCCATTTCTGGAGAGGCCATTTTTTTCGAGTGCCATTATTTTTGTAAATGATTTTTCGCATTGTGCATAATTGAATCTTTGCAGCTGCCAGCATCTTCTGCATGATTTGGCAAAAAAAAGGAAGCAGAAGCACTTAGGGCTTTTCACCCCCCCCCCCCCTCGGAACAAATGTTTTCAGCCCCTCCTGCTAATGCCCGAGCGCCGGGGAGGGAGGGGGCCTGGCTCTGTTTCACAGGTTTGCTTTCTAAGCCGAACTGCAGAGTCCGCACTCCTGTTCCCTTGTCTTCGCAGGCGCAGGCGGCTGAGGGCCTGGCACCCGCGGTCCCGCGCCAGGCCTTTGTCTGGCTGCCTTCAAACGGGCCCCAACTCCTTAAAGCCTTCTAGCGGGGGGAGGTAGAAGGAACAGGCCCCAGCTTGTCACACCCAGAGCCCCCGAGGGAGGGAGGCCAGCTCTGACCAGGAGGGCAGTGCCCAGTGAGGGCCGTGCCTGATTCTGCCCCTACGTACCCCAGCCCGGCCTTCCCTAGCTAGAGCCTATCTTGGGTCTGGTTTGCTCTGAGGGGAACAGAACCCCAGGCCTGCACATGTCAGCTGCTCTTTAATGAGTCCTCGCTCCAAATTCCACACCAGGGCTGCCGGACTCCCTGGAGCTGGCATCTGCCCATAATAAGTTGACCCGGATGGTCCCACAGGCAAATGGCTGATTGAATCAAACCCATTCCTCAGCAGAGGGTCTGGAGTGGGGGGCTGGGGTATGTGTGCCGGGGTGGGGCCAGCATAGGCTGCTCAGCAATATTGTCAGGCAGCATTTGGGAACCCCCTTGGACCTCTCGGCCCCTTCAGCATCATTAATGAAGCCAGGGGCAGGCAGAGGCTCCAGGAATATTAGTCAGGGCCCCCGGGTGGGCGGGTCTAAGGAAGGCTTGTGCCCAGGACCTGCCCCTGGCCACCAGGGGCTGCAGAGCTTTATTGGGATTTTTTATTAAGCCACCTCTTCCTGCCCTCATCCCTGTCCCTATCCTGCTGCTTGTGCTCAGAAAGAGGAATTCTGAGGGCTTTTCTGAGCAAAGAGATGAATCAGGAAGGAGTTTTTGCATCCTCCTCTGCAGACACTGGCCAGGACCATACCATCTGCCCATTTCCTTTGCTCTGGACCAGGATAAAAGCCCAGTGGACAGACCGACAGACCGTCATGAGCATCCCCACCAGGTACAAAAGTGGAAGGGACTCCAAAAGTCTGGCTAAGAGCGAGAGGTGGCCCTAAGAGCTGGGGCAGGAGGTCACTCAGCCTCTGTTTGAACCTGGAGGGGCAGGAAGCTCACAGCCACTGTGGCAGCTTTCATAACGAGAAGGGTCATCCTGATTACAGAGTCTGTGTGCTCCCCTCTCCAACCCCCACCCGGAGTCTCCTTCTCCCCCTAAGAGCCACTCAGCTAATAACAGCAACAACCATAACAGTATCTAATAGTAACTGAACTACTATATGCCACAACAAGGCCCTCTGCCACGCACCACCTCATTTAGTGTTCCTGCTGTCCCTGTGAGGTAGGTGGGATTCGGAGGCACAGACATAGGATGTAACCAAAGCAAGGTCACTGGTGAAAGCAGCAGCACGAGGCACGAAACCCCACCCCGCCAGACCTGAGCCCCCGCTTTTGGCCACTCTGCTCTACCATCGGGAAATCACGTTCCCGAGGCTGCTCCCCCGAAGGGTAAACCAGCTCATTAGCAGCAGCTGCTCCTTGTTCTACAAGGTTTCTTTTCTCTCCCCCATCCTGAACCTTCTTCCTGAAGTCCACAGCCCAGAGGTGGTCTGGCCGGGAGACAGCAGAGTGAGTCTGTCCCGCCCCCATGTGAAACACTGTACTCTGTTTATTTTTTTTTATTATTTTTTATTTTAAAAGATTTTATTTATTTATTCATGAGAGACAGAGAGAGAGGCAGAGACACAGGCAGAGGGAGAAGCAGGCTCCATGCAGGGAGCTCGATGCGGGACTCAATCCCGGGACTCCAGGATCACACCCTGGGCCAGAGGCAGGCACTAAACCGCTGAGCCACCCAGGGATCCCCGCACTGTACTCTGTTAATCCAGGCTGGTCGGCAGTGAGGGTCTCGGCAAGGGGTCACCGCCCCCTGTACAACACCTCCTGCCCTCCCAAGTTCAGACTCATTGTTTTGAAAAGCAGCTTAAAAAGTCACCTTCTCCAATTGTCTCAATTTTAGCAAAATTTGGTGTGATCTTCCTCAAGCAGGTTTTCAGAATCTGCTTCGGGACCCTTTCTCTGGGCTGCAGCCTCCCTCAGGGAGTTAAGTTATGCGAGTTGGAGGCTCTAGTCTGGAGGTCAGTGGGGCTGCATAGACCCTTCTAGACCATTCAAACCCTATTCTACTAGTGTGGCCTTGGCAGGACCCTCTGCACTGGCAGCATAATTTACTGGGTGCCCTGGGGACTGTAAGCCACACTGGGCCCTTTGGGGAAATTTCTTCCAGTTCCTTCTTTTGTGAAGAGGAGTAGGGAGGAGACCTGCCTAAGGTCACCCAGCCACACTATGGGGGCAGGACCATGTCCTGTTCTCTGCCCCTAGGGAAGGGCCGATGAATGGATCTGGGAGCCAAAGGTCACACTCGTGTCTAAGGACTAAGGTCATCTCCTGTTGGGAGCTTGATTCTGAAGGTTGAACACCCACTGGCCCACAGGGCACCTCAGTCAGGTTGCCTGGTATCCTGCCCTCATTCCCATGTCCATGTTTTGGGAGACAGTCTTGCTTAAACCCCGGCCCCCTGCCCCCTGTACATCTCTAATATGATGTTATCAAGCTCTCAACAGGAATCCTTTCATCAGATGGGACATCTCAGGCTCCAGGGAGCAAATATCTTTCCTCTGGAGCTGCAGGGTGCTGGTGGGGGTTTCACAGCCCTGACTCATCACTCAGGCTCAGTGGCCTTGGGCAAATCACATCTCTCTGAACATCAGTTTCTTAGCTGTCAAGTGGTAAAAATAACAAGGCTAGTCCTCATTTCCTGAAGTTGCTGGGAAGATGGGCAAGAAGAGGCTCTGTACTTCTCTGTCTGGAGTACCCATCACTATGCAGGAGCTTGTGAATGCCACAGGACAGGTATGGGCTCCTGCAAACAACACTTTCACTATGTAGAAAGGAATTTAAAACATGTATTTTGAAAAGAATATATTATGGATTGGTGAAATAGAGGTTACCTCTCAGGGATAGTGGCTGGAAGGGGTTTTAGAGGTTCTTAGGGTGCCAATGATAACCCTTTTCTTTGGGTTCTGGTGACATAGGTATGCTTCTTTTGAAAAATCATGGGGTTGAGCATTTATGATTTGGACACTTTTGTTTACATTTCAATAAAAAGCATACTTTAAAAAGCCCATATTATGAACTAGAATTATGTGTCTGAACTTTTGTGTGTGACAAACCATGAGACTTAAACACAATCTTGTGCATATAGCAGACCATATCCCTCTGAAGCTCCTTCCTTCTGATAACTAGGGCCCTTCAGGGAAAAAGTGTGAGGCTCACACATGGTGTCACTTGGTGTATGGATGGGAGTTCCCAATGGCATGACTAATAATGGTTTCAGACTCCAGGCAGATGGGTTGGGGTTATTCTGGGGCCTGGGGGAGCCTCCCAGATGACACAGATAGGCTTTCATTTCTCCTGTAGGCAGGACCACCTGTGAGTATCAGAAGGCTCGAGTCCTTTCTAAGAAAGGAGAGTGGGGTATGGGCAGCCTCAGGCTTGGGCCAGCAAAGGCCCTGTGGCAGCCTAACCGTCTTACACAGGGTGACTCAGATTTTACTTGAAAAAAAAAAAAAATCTGAGCTACACAGAGCCTGGGAGAGAGAGAGAGACGAAGAGAGTCAAAAGGAAAGACCAAAAGGAAGGAAAAGAGAGAGGGAGAGACAAAGAGGAGACAGGGCAAGAGTCACGAGGAGAGACAGCACCGACACGGAAAGGTCTCTTCAGTGGGGAAGGCTGGGTATGAAAGCAACCAGCATGGGGGATCAGAATCCCTTTCATGTTTCCAAGGCAGAGGAGGGGAGGGAGACCAGCTCTGAAGTTCCCCGGCCCCTGCAGTCCCCAGCCAGGCCATGCCTTGGAGCTAGGGCAGGTTACACCACAGACACTGCCTTTGGCGGATTTCGGATTTTTCTAGCTGGTGCCTCAGCCTGGGGGAAGGAGAACAACAGCTTCCAGCTTTGCCTGCCTGCCAATTGACCCCGTAGGAGACTGGCCTCAGGCTTCCGCTGGGCTCTGGCCCATGCACAGTGGATCTCCCAGGTGCTACCTGCGTGAGCATGGCTCCTCCCCTCAACAACATGGTCAGGGAGGGGGTGAAATGCGGGGCTGGATGGGATTGAACATACTGTGGCACGTGGAGAGAACAGCCACCCTCACCTGCAGTGCAAGACCCTCCTTTCTGGCCCTCGGGGGAGGCGAGTGCATGGTCTGTTGTTATTCTCTCAAGAGGAAAATTAGGCAGCTGGCCCTTGGAGCCTCAGGCCTGGGGAGCTGTCCATGCTCTGGGCAGTGATACCCAGTGGCAGGGCCAGCGCTCCATCTGAGGACAAAGGAGAAGGTCGTGCCTCTTCTCTGAGGGCCCCCCTGCCCTGTCTTCTCCAGGTCTAATACAGTGGATGGAGGTGTAAGCGGTTCTCTTGAGGGGTTCAACTCAGCACCTGAAATCAATATGGGAAGCTGGAAGATGGTGGCATGAGATTTTATGCCACCAAAAAGTTCCTTGTACCACACCAAGGGGGGACAAGGCTTCACCTTTGGAGTCCTTTGGAGAGGGTGTTAGTAAAGATGCTTGAGCTGCAAGTAACAAAACTACTGCAAGTCCTGACTCAAAGGGCTTTGATAGGGACATAGGATGAAGGATGGGCCCCCAGGATGAACTACCAGCAGCGTAATGGAGCTGTCAAGGACATCCGGGTTGCCCATTGCTGCCTTGGTGTCATCCTGCCTTCCTGGTTTCCTTTGTGGCCATAAGATGCTTCCAGTGGCAAACACGGCTGTTTCCTTATTCACATACAAAAAGAAAAATGGAAAAATTCTCCTCCGATCATAAATATAAGTCCTTAGTCTGATCAGGACAACTCAGATACCTACTCACCCTGGACCAGTAACGCTGCAGAATATATCTGCCCTTTCGATTTAAAGTGATCATCTGTAGAATAGAGGTTGGGAGTTAACCAAATGTCCACCACAGAGGGTGTCGCAGGTAGATCCCTGGTCTATATGAGAGACAAGAACATGTTCATGCTCTGACTCTACCCAGTTCGGTCTCTCAACCAGGCATGCATTGCTTCCTCCTGGATAGAGCTAAGAGAAATTCACCACTGCAACAAGCTGATTCTCACCAGAGGGGTGCAGATGCCTTCTAGTAACCTGATTTTTATTTCTCCCCAATAATTATGACCCAGAATTATTGTGCTAAAGAAGTGCTTGACTCATTTCCGCCCCTGCTTTCACAGCACCCTTCATTTACCTGAGTCCTTCGGGACATGGGCACCATTCTTAATTCATCTCTCTGTAAGCCCCAAATGTCTTCCCTGGTAATAGGGCATTGGGGAGGTAGCCACAGTCCATCTCAATTCATAAGAGATTCTTTGCCCAACACGTACACTTTTCCTTTGACCATTTTATTCTCTGTTCTGGAAGAAGCCCTAGGAGCAGATCACGGGTGAAGGTCCTGGAGAGGATTTGGGAGGCTGGGTTTTCTGAAAAGGGAAAAAGCAGACCTTGGAAGCTATGGCAGGGTGGAGCATTTCACCTCTGTATTCCCAGGATAGTTCTAGTATGTTTTTGAATGGGTACAAAAATAAAAAAATAAAATAAAATAAAAAAAAGAAAGCCCAGCAGGGGCTCATGAAGAGGAAGTCATGCAAAACTCATTTCTCACCTGGGCAACTGAAACTGCAGGTGTCTCCCACCCTTGGTGTCCGCTCCCTCTGATTCTCCCTTTATATCACCCCAGAGTGATCTTTCAAAGAGTGCAGATCTGATCATGCCTTGTTCCACTTACAAAGCTCTGACATTTTCCTGTTTCTCGGGGATAAAGGCGCATCTCCCCAGGCCAGCAGGAGAGGCCCCACCTGGGTCCTGCCGCTCTCCTCCAGGACCTCTGCATCTGCGTGCAGTCACGCCGAAGTCGGGGCCGCCCTTCACCCCAGCTCCACTCTCTCCCATTTCTGTGCCTTTCCCCACCATCTGCTGGGCTCATCCAAGGTCCCTTGTTTGATGTTCAAGGGTCCCTTCCCCAGAAACTTCCCCCATATTCCAGGGTGGGTTAGTCACCTCCTCTGCCTTCTTTCTGAAGCTGTCATGATACTGACCACCCCGACTTATGACTTTTTTCACAGGCTGGCTCCTTGCTTGCCTCCTTTCTGTGAGAGTTTTTTTAGGGCAGGGACTTTGCTTCATTTCTTTTGTGCCTCCCTTGTCTTACCCTGCATTAGACACTCAACATACATTGGATAGATAGAAAGGTAGGCGGGAGGAGGAACAGAAGGAGGTTTAAGGAGGGACAGTGGGAGGGAGGGATGAATGAAACCGATCCTACATTTTTTTCTGCTTAGGGCATGAGACAGCTATCAGGGATGCTTTGTGGTGTCCAGACTTTTGATAAATTATTTCATAACCTCATCCATGCCTGTGATGGAAAACTGCATTTGACATGGTACTACTTAGCTGTTTGAAGAACTACCCCCAAAGAGCATTCAATAACAGTAGTCTGACAGAAGGTCCCTAGTGACCAGCCACAGGGCTCTGGCCTGGGCCATGTCATTGCTCAACTTTTAACCAACGAGAATGGTTATCTCTGCTTTTCATTGGCATTATTGGCAGAGATGGCACTTAAAAACGTCATTCCCTGTGCCAAACTCTACCGCCTGCAGAAACTTTCTGGTCTATCAGGCCTCAAGTTCTCCCCAAAAAGGGCTCTTCAATCATGTGCCTGATTCCCAAGACAGAGACCATCCAGTGTCTCCAAGTGCCACGCCCCTTTGCTTGTTGCCTCCTCCCCCCACTTCTAGCAGCACAGCTGGCCACCTGCTGGAGCTCCCCAAGTCCTGTCCTTGCCTCTGGGCCTCTGCACATGCTTTTGTCTCAGCCCGAAGAGTCCTTTCTCTGTGTCTCCACCCAGATGACTCCAAGGCCTAGCTCAAATAATTCTGCTTCCTGAGACCACCAAAAGCCTTCTTCCTTGGTACTCTTGCTTCACTGTAGGCTGTCCCTCTGTTCTTACCAAGGTAGAGCTTTGATAGAGGTGGGCAATGAGGTTTTCTGTGTGCTGGTAGGAAAGGATATATTGAAAGTGGCTGTGACTTAGGAAACAGAGGACTTGTGTGCCACATTCTGCTTGAGAACCCAGAACAGCTTTTTGTGTCACACGCCAAGGCTTAAACTCTTCCACTCAGCTTCCCATTTCCTGTGCCCTACCTCAACTCCAAACCCACTCCACTGCCACTGTCCCCTCTTGTGTTTCAACCAGTCAAGATTTCAGACTTCCTCCTGTAACTGGAAGGCCTCCTTCATCTCTCCAGCCATTCTTTCTGCAAGAAGCAACTCAGTATCTGCTTTCTCTCAGCTATTTGGTGCCACATGGGCTGCCCCTTCTTCGGAGTTCTCACAACATAATACGCATCCATTCATTCTCCCCACGTGCTGCTTTTATTGATGTGTATACCTGAGGCACCACAGAGCAGCTCCCCTGTCCCAAGATCCAGAAGAGCTGACTTTAATTCTCTCCTCCGCACCACCTAGCTACATCATGATGTGTTTTATTTCCTCACCTGTAAAGGGGGATGTTAACCTCTGTGCTCCCAGGGACACTGTGAGACACAATATAGCAAAGGAGGTGATGTGGATTTAATAAGCAGAAACATTTTCCAGTATGGGGAGTTGTTGGCCCTGGTGGGGCTAAGCTCCCAGAAGATACAGACCTATAAGCTTGGAAATTTAGTCCACAGGAAGCAAGGAGCCCTTGATATTCTCTCTCTAAAGTCTCTACAGGCTCAAGGGCATTATTTTGCTGCACAAAAGGGCTACTTATGAGCAGTGAGGGTAGGTGGACATGTGAGCCTTTTCCTAGGGAATAAAGGCAACCCGAAGTGTAATGGGGATCTGGTCATCACCTGATGGGTTCAAGAGCCTGGAACCTACATCTATTGTGGGACTCTGGACTTTGTGCCTCTTCCTCTGTATGGAGTTTTTATCCTCACCTGTTTCCCTGCAAAAGATCAGAAGGCAAAGCTTGAAGGTGCACAGGACTGGTTGAGCACAGGAAGAGGGGGATAGGAATATGATGCCTCATGCTTCAAAGTGCTGCAGGTGGGAAGGCCTGTAAGAGACAAGGCCAGTGGCAGAGCATAGAGTCTGAGTCCTGCTTGGCCTGAGGAGGGTCTGGGACTCGTGCTGCAGAGGCCTTGGGGTCCCCAAGAGGGAAGATCATGCTTACTTTTCTCCCTTATGTTCCCACTTTAACTGGTTCTGAGCTAGGTTCTGGGCTAAACATTGGTGTGCATCTACTGCTGGTGGGGGTGGGAAGAGAGCATGTAGTGACAGCCCACTGCCACATGTCCCTGGGGAGGGGTCTCAAGGGCTCTCAGAAGGTGGGAGGTGGAATGACCTCTAAGATTATGTAGCAAAGCCCCCAGTGAACAGAGCCAGATGAAGTCTGGAACTTAAGTTAGAGGTCTTAAGTGAAAGAAAGAATGTTACATCATCTCCCTATGTGATTTAAAATAAATAAAATAAATTGCTGAATAAAATTATATGCTTGAAATGAAATAAGCTTATATATATGCTGAAATTAAGACACCCTTTTGTAGATAGTCTTTTTTTTTTTTTCTAAGTGTGGTTTTTCTGCCTTGCAGATCCCAGACAGGGGGTAGAGGGGAAGACAAAGGTCACAATGAAGGTCCCTGTTGGCATCATTTCCTGGAATCAGGGGGCCTGAGCAAGGTCTTCCCTTTATAAAATTGAGCTGTTTTTTTTTTTTTGAAATGGTGAGCTCCTGTGTACCAGGCATAGCCCACATCATAATACTTGGAGGTGCTTTCCACCACCCCTTTCACTTTATGCATTTGATCGTGAACCCAAAGGCTCAGGCTCAAAACCTCCAGGACCATGGAGAGCTCCAGAGAACTCTGTGGCCTGACCTGGTTCCCCCTCCCATAGGATATGTTCAAGTCTTTGATTTGGGCAGGGAACTCTTCCAGTATTGAGGCCCCAGAGGGGCTGGTGGCCACCATTCAGGGCTGGTTTTTCTCCCTATTCCTTAACACTCTCTCCATCCAACTCTCCAGTTTGAGCTTGTCCTGCCCAGTCACCACCAGGCTCAGCCTTCCTGAACTCACTGGGATGTCCAGCTGGAAGGAGAAGAGGTTCAGATGCTTCCACCTCATGCCTTTCCAGCAACCTGGAAAGGCTTCTATGAGGAACCTTCTATGAGGAAGGACAGTTTCTTCTATGAGGAACTGTCCGGGGAGGACAAGAAGCAGGGTCCCTCTTCAGATGGGAAGTGCATAGTAATTAGTTTTAACAGGGAGGGAAGGGTAGCCCATTTCATTGCAGGGAGATAGGATTTTTAAATCACTTAAAGGGCTGTGTCAGCTCTAAAATGGCCTGTGATGGGGCCTCAGAAGGGCTGGTAATTAGTTCTCTTGTCTCTAATGAAAGAAAAGGGGCAGGATGAGGGGTCACTTAATGAATACAGGGATTAGCTTCCAAACAGGCCCTAAATAAGTAGGCAGGGGCAAGGGCAGGGGTAAAGGACAGGCCTGAGTCAGCTGGGCCCCAGGCTGAGGGGCAGCCACCCTGTGGTAACTTTTCGAGAAGGGGTCCAGAGTCTCTTGAGTCCCTGGGAACCAGTGCCCACCAAATCCTGCTTTGTGCAAAGTCCCTTCACTTCTTCACTGTGAGAGGCGAGGAGTGGATGATAACTTGGTGTCCCAACCTAAAAGCAAGGGGCTCTACTGTCAGCTACATCCTGGAAATCCACAGCCCTGCATGAGAAGGTAAGGTAGGGAAGGATCACAGGAGCCAAAAGAAACAATTCTTCCTCCAGGAGGCACCTCATGATATGTGTCGTTGGCAAAAGACAGGGGCCCCCACACCTCAGCCCTGGGATACAT
This sequence comes from Canis lupus baileyi, assembly GCF_048164855.1. Classification (NCBI taxonomy): domain Eukaryota; kingdom Metazoa; phylum Chordata; class Mammalia; order Carnivora; family Canidae; genus Canis; species Canis lupus. The sequence continues at coordinate 19,092,262 of NC_132860.1, read as the reverse complement.
AGCCATGAGAAACCCACCTGCCTTGGCTTCCCTTCTGGATCCCTGGAAGCAGGAAGACCCAATAGCAGGCCTGAGGCTAAGCCCAAGCCTGGAGTACCTCTCCCCTCAGAAGAGGCCGGGAGGTTGAAGGCAGTGAGGTCTGGAGAAAGGGGAAAGGAGGACTGGTCACGTCAACCCCATTGTCCGTGGCCCTCTGGGCATTGCCAATTCCTACTTTCACAGCTAAACCTTTTTTTCCCTGGGAAACTGGTCATGTGGAGTCTGCAGAGAAACTGCTTTCTTGGTGCATCCCCTGTGGAGGACAGTACCTCCAAGTGTTCAGAATAATCAGGCTGGAATCCCCAGAAACCATGGATCCAGCCAACATGTGCCAAGTTAGCGGCATCATGGGGGCAGGGAGAATGGTGATGGCAGCCACAAGCCCAAGCCCAATTTCTTGGTATTTTAAGGAATAATATTTCTTATTAATCTGGAAAACAAAGGGAGAGACGAGGGGCTGAGCGACACTTCTCTCTTCCATGCACTGTGTGCCCAGCAGGAACCCTGGGGGGAATAAAGGTCTCAGGATGCAGGAGACACGGCTCTGGGCCAGGCGGTCAAGCTCCCAACCCAGGCTGGCCTCAGCATGCCTCTGTCCATCACTTCCTGTCTGGGCCTCGATTTCCCAGAAGTGAGCCCATTAGAGAAGATGGTCTCTAAAGGTGAGCAAGAAAAGATCATTCTTTCCCATTCTGTGGAAAGCAGGCCTCCCTCCAGCCTCTCCGCACTATCTTTAGCTTGGTATCAATCTATTCCTTTGTTTATTGTCCATCTCCCCCACTAGACTGTAAAACCCACAGAGAAGGACCCTGCCTGCCTTGTTCGTCAGGATTTCCATTCCACAGCACCCACTACCACAGCTGGCACACAGCTGGCTGGCTTCCTGATGCACTCAATGGTGATGCACTGGGGCCGGCCTCGTGGATAAAACTCCAGCCCAGGGACTGGCCGGATTACCACTCTGGCCCGCGCTGCCTCCGATGACATCCTCTGGAACCTCTCACCTCATCCAGTCCCCCACACAGGCGGAGCCCTTCGGCAGGCTCAGTCAGGGTGTGCAAGGAGGGCAGAAGTGCCCACGTCACTTGTTCTTGCTCTCTTATCCCTCCCTCTCTTACCCAAGGACCATGTTCTCAGCTGGGGGACGGGCCATAGAGAGAAACAGGGGAGAGGCGGGGCATCCAGGGGCTTCGTCATGGGCACCATCTACCTGTGCACCCCCAGGCCCACTTCTGTGCCCGGGTGTCCCCAGAGGTCAGTTTCACACAGGAATGGCCCGATTGCAATCTGGCGTCAGACCACACCTGAGTTTAGATCCGGCTCTATTACTCACTAGATTGGCACTTTGAGCCTCAGTTTCTTCAGCTATAAAATGGGGATGAAGATAACAATCTCACCTCCCTAACGAAGTTACTGAGCAGCTTAAAGGGGCTGGGTGTGCTTTTATTTAGGAAAGCCTGCTCCGTTGGTTGGTTTTCAGACTGATTTCCAGTCCCGGGGAGCAGCGCCCCTTCCAGGGAGCACGCACGGATGCCCAGGAGCAGCCTGTGGGGGGAAGGCAAGAGGCTGCCCTGGGGAGACCAGGTCTCCTGCAGGAGGGCCCCCCCGGGCCTCAGAACCAGACCCAGCCGCAGCTACCTGTCCCGGCCTTTACGGTGACCCCGGCTGCAGTTGTGATCTGTGAGCGGTGCTGTCCACGTGGTGACTCCTCCAGGGCTGGGGGGGGGGGGGCAGTCCTGAGATCGGGTACTAGCCACACCCTCTTGTAAAGAGGAGGAAAGGCCTCCCCTCTAAGATGTGAGGGAAGTGAGCTGCTGAAGGCCAGGCCAGCTACCATGCAGAGGAGCTATGGTCTGAACCCACGTCATCCAGCTCCAGGGCCACATGCCACTGCCATGCCATCCTGCCCTTTGCCACCACAGCTGCCCTCACCCCAGGCCCCCCAGCAGTTAGATTCTTCCCACACCTGTAGCTCAATCTCTCTCCCTGCTCTCCTGCCCTGTTTCATCTCTTCCCATCTGTCTCCCCTCACCTTCCTTCCTGCCTGCACCCCCCTTACTCTCTGTCATCTCTTCCTCTCTGTTCCTTTATCTTAGGTAAGCATGCCGTCTCTGATCCCTAACTCGTGCTAGCAGAGAGGGAAGGAGGCAGGAGGAGGGGATCCTGGGTCATTTGAAGACTCCTCAGACCCTCGGTGGGGAGAGCGTCATGTCCCCCAATTGCAGTGGGGAGACTGTTTACAAGAGGTGTGGCCGGGGAACTGCCTCTGTCCCTCAGCACCTTCAGGCTCTGAAAGACAAAACTGCACTTGCCAGAACTGTAGGAAGCCCCAGGACCCCAGCGGGGCTCCCCACTCTGCTCACAGAGTGGACTCAGGAGGTCAGAGTATAAATCAAGCCCCAGGCAGGAGCCCCTGGATCTGTCCCTCTCTGGAATCTAGTTGTACCCCGAGAGACGCCAGGGGACCAAAGGAGTAGAGACCTCCAACTTGGTGCTACAGGCAGCCAAAAGGGCTCCCGAGCATCTCAGGGGCTCATACTTTCCCTGCAAAGGGCACAAAATCTGTAAAACCCAGTGCCAGTGGGATAGTCTTGAGACCAGGCTGTCCCATGTAAGCTCAGAGAATTGAGGTCCAGGCAGCACCCACTGGAAGCCCGGCAGAGGTGTGCAGCCTGGAAGGTCTAGAGAGGAAGAAATTGCTGTTCAGGGGACCCCAGCCGCAGAGAGGATTTTCACCATGTTTCATAAAGAGAAAGGATGGTGCCCCAGATTAGGGACCATTTGGGAGCGTCCAAATGAATTCAAGTCTGTTTTCCTCCACTGGAAAGAGGCTTTAAAAGCTAATTTCTCCCTCTGAGCTGCAGGTTTCCTTCCTCCCTGAAACCTGGCCCCGGCCAGTTTTTCTTCCTGCTACTGCAGTTGCATAGTATAGCGCCTGTCACTCTGCCCCCACGTCCTGATGGCTGTCCTGAGCAGCGATGCATTCCCCTTCCTAGGTCTGGCCCTGAGCCCCTGGAGAGGGTCCTGAGGCAAGCCCCAGCAAGAGAGGTCCCCTGTTCCACGAAGTAGGCGCAAATGGAGAAACCACAGGGTGGAGAGAAGTGATGTGAAACTCGTGGAAGCAGGAGACCCAGCCCAGAGGGGAGGGGTGGTGAATGCTGGAGCCCACTGGAGCCTCAGGGGCAGCTCAACGTGGAGCAGAAGCAGGCAGGAACTCAGAGGTGCTGCTAAGTTGGAGGCTGACCCATTGGTACGAGGGGCTATTGTTGGGTGACAAATGTGGCACCAACAGGAGGGAGCTCCAGGACTATCTACGTGTTGTCTACTTGACTCTTGGGAGTCTGAGAGATCTGGGATACCCCTGAGCTGTACATCAGGGTGGCGGGGGTGGGGGGCAAGAGACTCCACTACTCTGGTTGAGACAAGGCAGTAACAAAGTCTGCCCCAGGGACAGGGATGAGGTTCGTTCCTGGGCTTCTAATTAGCTAGCACTCTTTAGCTGTGTGTATTCGTGTGTGTTTCATCTGATTATTTGCTCATGATAAACCAGGCTTGAGCAAGTATTTTTCTGGACCCACTGAGCTTCACATCAGCCCGTCTTCAGTCATTCATTTTTAGGTGATTATCGTTTTAGAGGTAATGCACAGCTGCAGCACAAAGCCTCTTTCTACCCTCACTTGGTGGCAGCATTCCTAATGGGTGGTGCTGGGGAGCACTCCATCCCAGACAGTTAGTCGGCCCGTGACGATCACTGCCAGCTTTAAGGGAGAGAACCACTGTCTCCAAGCGGAGATGAGACTTCCTAGGCAGGAATTTCACAGGGTTCTGCCTTGGCTCCTGCGCATCTCGTGATGTGGGGCACAGTTTCTGGGATGAGGCCCAGGAGAAGACAGATTTCATGATGGGCCATGCAGTACTGTCAAGACTGGAATCAAACTTCTTCCAAACACAGACCAGGTGGTCCAGCTTCAGGCCACGGAGCAAGGGCATAAGCAGGTGCCATATTCCATGGGTCCCAGGCCTGCTGTTCGGGGATCTCTGACACAGGCCACCAAGGAACACAGGGAGAGAAGATGGGGTCCCACGGGCTGGCTGGAGGGAGATGGGACTGTACACAGCTTCCGGATGGTGCCCGTCCGCATTGCCACCACTCATACGGCCCAGGTGGAGGCTCGAGCTGCTGCAGCCCCTGGCTGTCCAGGTTCAGTACTTACTGTCTCCCCCTACCCTAGTCTTCCAGGGTGCTGCAGCCCCAAGTAGAAGCAGGTCAGAGCCATCCATGCCCTACACTCCACCAAGTTTCTCCTATGCCACCGTGGCTGGGGAGAGGGGTCAGGCTTCTCCTGGGAGCCCCTGGGGCACTCTCCGGGGTGCAAAATCCCTGGCCAGGGTTGTCACTGCCCTGGTTGCCCTGCTACAGGAAGGGCTCCGTCTCCTCCCACCCCACTCCCCTCCCCCATCAGTTCTACACCTGCCGAACGTCAGCAGGGCCTGTGTGGCCTCTTTTGGGGGACGTCTATGGACTGGTGAAAGGTCTCCCACTCAGCACCTCATGACTTCCAGGATGGTGACCCTGGTTCTCGTAAGCACAGCACTTCACAGTATAGATCCCTGCCTCCTGGCTGTCCTGGGAAACAGATGCTCCCCATGTCCTGGATGGGGACAATGACGCAGCAGTAAGTGGGGCCATGGTGCTGGATCTGGCATGTTCTGCAACATGTTGAACGGAGGAAGCCCCCCTGGCAAGGTCTGCGGAGAGCAGAGCAGGGCTGGGGTCCTCCTAGAAGGCCGGCTCTGCTCTTGGGGGCTCTCAGAGGCCGGCTGCCTGATGTTGAGTCTATCTCATTGTGAGTGAATTAATTGTTGTGCAACCTAGAGCGGTGAGACAAGTTAATTACATAATTACTGCAAAACGACATGTTATTTCATGGCTGCAATATGGGAACTCTGTTGGAAACAATTGTAATTGCCCAGAAACTGCATTCGAGTGGCTCTGTTATCTCTCGATAACCATGTAATTAACTAGTGTTACAACTTCATCTGCAGTAAACTCTGAAGTTAGGAGTTGGGGCCCTAGGGGTGGGCACAGCCCTCCTTGGCCTGAGGACCCAGAGAGGGTCTGGCACCGGGGACTCTGCCATCATTCAGGGAAATGATTTGCTTTTCCAAGCTGAGCGAGCAAATTCCGCACGACAGACCCGTCCTCAAATTCATGCACTTGGACTCAGTCACCATCTCTCACAGCCGTACACACTCAGCTCCCCGGTCTCATAGTCCCATCAGGCGTGTCACACACAAAAACCCACTGCAGCCAGGCCGCCTGGCTCTTTGCCCCTCTTCTCCGTCATACACCTGGGTGCTGCTCCGTGGCAGAAGGCAGATGCCCCACAGATGAGAACCCCCACCCGGAGATCCTCAGCCTTAGTAATCCCTGCCCATGGACTGATCGGACCACTGGCCACAAAACCACAATGTGGAGAGGTGGCCTGCTCCAAGTGCCCCAAGGGCTGTGCCATCTTCCCACTTCACTCAAAATAGAGGAGCAGGCCCGGGGCAGGGTGACATGTGGAAGGGCTGGAAGCAGGGGGCAGGCTCCACTGGCCCTGGGCTCTCTGGTCTGAGGCCAGAGTGAGAAGTCCCCGGAGAAGGAGGAGCGAGAGGCCTGATGGTTAGGGGAGCCTGTCCAAACAGCCTTCCCCATTCAGGCTTTGGATCCAAGGAGTCCCTATTTTTAATACCATTTAGTGATCCCTTCTCAGTTCCAGGCTCTGCGCTTGGTGCTGTGGCTGCAGCCAAGAGCAAGACAGCACTCCTGCTGCCCTGGGTGAGCCTGGCTGAGCCTGGCTGAGCCAGCGGATGGAAAGTGCCCTGGGCATCTGCCTGGCTGTCTGTCTGGCTGTCCCTGCCTACTTCTGCCTACACACCCATCTGCTTGTGCGTCCACGTTTCCTGCCTGCCAGCACGCGGATCTGACTGTGTGTGTCCACTGGACGGTCTATCTCTGAGTCTCCGCAGTCGTTGCAAGTGGTTCTGGTCCGTGGAAGGGCAGAGGCCTGTCCCAGGTGCTCATCCTCACTGTGATGTGTTCCGTTTGCTTTCCTGGCTTTCTCCCTCCTCCTCAGGGGCAGGACTGTGGCTGGTCCACGATCCATCTGCATGTCTGGTGCTTGCAGCATGGAGCTGAGACAGAGTGGATTAAGGTTTGCTGAATGAATGAGTGAAAGCCTCTAGCCTGTGTGGGCTGAATACAGGCAAACAGGATTGTTCTCGCTCACCCAGAAGAGCAGAAAGGTGGGCCCCAGGTCAGGCCCAAGCTGCAGGGAGGAGACAGCAAATGCTGTCCATCACCCTGAAAGGGAAGAGGGGTTTGAGAATGGTATTGCCACGGGGCTCAGGATTTGGGGTCTTACTGTGGGGCAGGCCAAGGTTGGGTTCCTGGCTGGTGGAACCCAGGTAAGGGAGGGGTTCACCTTGCCTCTCTTTATCTTGGGGGGCCATGGTATATGATCTGCTGCGGGAGGGGAGGACACCTCAGTTCCACCTCCAGCTGTGGGATGCGTGGGCTCGTCCCCTTCCCTCCAGCTTTTCTTTCCCATAAAGCCCACCTGCAGCTTCCCTGCCCTGCTCAGCAGAGCACATGCTGAGCCCCATGACCTGCTTTGGAGGGGTACAGGGGAGGGCCCCATTCCACTCCCGAGCAGAGGGGAGGGACCCCAGGTCTGCGTCAGTCATGTGATCAACACACAGTAACCTCCCCGGAAACATTCATAAGTTTAATCCACGCCAGTAATAAAATCGCATTACATTTCTCATAAAATAAATGTTCCCATTTATATACAGAAGACAGACTGTACAGGCCCAGCCTGGCCCCAGGAGGGGTCACACACAGACGGGCGGCAGAGGAAGGGCCGTCCCTCCCATCGAGGACGGAGGAGTTCTAATCGGCAGGAGAGTGGCTGGCCGGCCAGGCGGGTGGGCAGACGGGCAGACGGGCAGACAGGCAGACGGACAGATGGGCCTGGAGGCCAGGCGCCGGGCATTACTGAACCTGGGATTCAAAGGTGCCATTGAGCTGTCCCTCCTCATAGTCCATCTGACACAAGATCATGTTGTTCTTCAGGAAGAATTTGTCTCCCACACAAAATCTGGAAAATCCAAGCAGGAGAGAGAGAGGCCATGGAGGGGTCCCAGTGGATGGTGGGGGCTCCAGACAGGCCCCAGCCCAGCCCGGGAGGTAGACATATGAGAACTGAGGTCCTGGAGAGTCTGCTCCTTGAACTTTCCAAGAGGGATCCCCAAAATCTCATGGCAAACCTGTTCAATCACCCTGGGTCAGCCCAGCCCTCAGCCGGGCCCTGTAGTCTGGGGTTTAGGATAGACAGACAAGTCTGGGCCACAGTAAGGTCTTCCATGAAGGGGCAGGGTCGGTGGGAAGGTGTAGGAATAACCTAAGCCAGTCCCAGAGAGGGAGAAAGAGAGAGAAGGTCAAAGAAACAGAAAAGGATCGAGAGAGAGGAGATGGAGAGAAGTAGAAAAAAAAATGGGAAAGGAGGGAGGGGTAAAATGGCTGCTTTTTCTATCCTTTTTTAAAGAAATGTTTTATTTATTTGACAGAGAGAGAGAGAGAGAGAGAGAGAGAGAGAGAGAATGAATAAGCAGGGGGAGGGGCAAAGGGAGAGGGAGAAGCAGATGCCCCATGGAGCAGGGAGCCCAATGTAGGACTCGATCCCGGGACCCTGAGATCATGACCTGAGCCAAAGGCAGATGCTTAACTGACTGAGCCACTCAGGTGCCCTGATTTTTCTATCCTTTTCCTCTCCCCAACTTAAGAGCATGACTCCATAAAACTGTTCCTTTGAACAGAATCTGGAGGTTTCCCGGAGCAAGGAGGAGATAACCCTGTCCCACTATCTTCCCCCCCAACTCAAAGAAGGCCTTGCTTTGCTACCCACCTCCCCCAGTCCTTCTAAAGCACTGGACGATTCAGCCCTTTCCCCCAAAGATGTTCCCAGGGTGGCTAGGTCTTTGGGGGGACCCCAGGGTCAGAGGGCCAGTCGCAGCAGATCTCAATCCAACCACCAGGTGGCACTGCAACTTCACTGAGCCCTCTTTACACCGGGTCTGACCAAGCCCCCAGCTATCCCCCCCTCAGTGTTCCCTGCAGGTCCCTCAGGACCTCATCCTCTGGGAACACTTGTAGGAGCTCCTTCCTGACATGAGGACTCCCAAGAGAAGGGCCTGTCTCCTAGTGCTAGGTTCCCAGACAGGGCTGAGGGGTTCTGGCTCTCTGGGTCCCAGGGGCCTCCCACAGGGCTGGGACACTGCGTAAGGGCCAAAAGACCAGAAGGGTGGCTGGGCTGGAACCAGAACCACAGGAGCGAGTAGCTGTTCCCATAAAGGAATGGCCTTCCAGGTCTAGGGACACCTTCTCACTAAATGTACATACATGCACATCCAGAGGGCACGCTCACAAGGGCACAGGGCACTCATACAGAACCCTTGTACATGCGCGCATTCATACTCAGACATCAACCATCATGCACACACTCGCACACACAGCACACACATACCTGCCTTGTACACAGACATATAAAAACTCACACATGTACATACATGGTAAGCTCATGCATGCATGACCCATTACACTCACCCAGACCTGTGCCCTACAAACATGCCCACAACAGTGCTGGAGGACACACATTTGGCTACGGGGCTCAGGCACACGAAACACACATATGCACATGCACACTCAACGTGACACACAACCACGTTAATGCACAGAACACACATTTTTGCGGACACCGCCACAGCATTTGTCCCAGCAGGCGTCAGCTGGGGCCTGCTGGGCGTCTTTGGTCTGCCAAGGTCCAGCACTCACCTCTGGTTGCAGAGCTGGCATGCGAAGCAGTCGAGGTGATATACGTTGTCCCGGGCCCGCATCACCATCTCGAAGGCTGGGATCAGCTTGCTGCAGGCGGCGCAGTTTCCTGTGGTGCCGAAAAGCCTGCCAAGGGAAGGGTGCAGAGGGCTTAGAGGCCCTACTCAGGGCCCCGTGGTTCCCTACCCCCGTGGGCTTAGCAGGTGGGCCTGGGCAAGGGGGAAGGAGCACAGAGGGCAGCATCTAGATCCTGCTAAGAGATCGGAATTCAGAGAAATTGGCCCAGCCACCCAGGGGGGAGCTCAGGAGTTGGGTGACACTGCCCATCCCCGGGGCTGAGCTGACAAGACCCCCCTCTCAGAGCCCACCCCTGGGGACCGGTTAGCATCCAGAAAGAACACTGGGCTGGGCCCCAAGCGAGGACTCCAGAGCCACACAAGCTTGAATTCAGAGGTGGCCTGCCTGCCCTCGGGCTGGTCATGGGTCTCTCTGAGCCTCATTTATTTTGACTGTAAAATGGAGACTGAAGTGCCTCCTTCATAGCCTTGTTGTGGAAAATTCTGTAAACTCTGTCACAGACCACTTAGTGAACACTTATACAGAGGGTGTTTACCATGTGCCAGGCACTGTTCTGAGGGCTTTACTAAGATCAACTCGTTTAATCCTGACAACAACCCTACGGAGTGATCTTTTTCTGCAACCAACTCACTGGGTGACTTGCCTAAATCCCTTCTTCCTTTTCCTGGATCTCAGTTTATCCTTTTTTCAAAAGGGGGTGCTGGAGTAGGTGACCTGGTTCAAAGATGCTTGTAAAATAGGACTGATGCCCGAAGAAAGTTCCAAGGACACCTGGCACACGGCCTCTTTCATACAGGCATCCCTCCTCTGAGCTGCTGGTTGCAGAGCTCCAGGGATGGGCCACCCCCTTTCTCCCCATGCAGGCCAGTCCCTGGCCGGGTGTTCTAATGGTCTGAGCCAGCCAGGTTCCTCCTTGCCTCTTTTCTGCACACTGGCTGAGCAAGCCCCGAGTGAGGCGAGGGAGCTGAGAAGCGGGTGCGAGACCCTCTAATCCCTGATTTGTCCAGCTCAGGCTCAGGCGCCTGCAGATGAGCTTGGCTCCATTATTCATCAGCCTGAGCTGCCTGGTGGCTCAGATTAAGGCAGACAAAGGCTGGGCCACAACATCTGCCTGCCAAGGGGGGCCTCACTGCCCCCGGCCCAATGGGCAGTGGCTGCAGAGGCGGCGGGCTCAGGACAGCCATTCTCTGGGGCTAAGCAGCCTAAGGAAGACCCCCCCCCACCCCATCCAGCCCAGCCCACTGACCTACCTGGCCTCAGAGTCATTCCTTGGCCTCTGCTAGAGCCCAGAAAAAAATACCTTCAGGGGATGTCCAAAACCTTCACACTTGGAGGCCCCTTCCAGGTCATCGAGGGGTGAGTCCCCAGAAATATCCTTCCTTAACCCCTCCTCCTAGCCACAGCCCTTTCCCCCCAGCCCAGGGAAGAGCACTGAGTCACAGATCCTGGATCGTCGCTATGCTTTTAAAAACGTCTGCTGAAGGCAGAAGTTGAAAGAGAAGGCGCGGGCAGGTAAACCTCAGGCTCTTCCCGAAAGTAGGGGAGCCTCCACTGATAACCCCACCCCCTACCACAGCCCAGACCCAGTGGAGGGAGCCCCACGAAGCTCTTGCCCGACCTATTAATTAACGCAATGGGCCTTCCTTCCTCACAAGGCCAGGCCACCACCCAGCCAAATGTAGATGCTGGGTCTCAGCCAAGGCCCCCCGCGCTGTGGCCTCTTTCCAGCCTTGCTGATGTCATAAATGGCCTAAGGGAGGGTTAATTGGGGGAGACAGCCCCAGGGAATAGGATCCAGGTCGTGGGGGAGGGTGGGTTAGAGCTCCAAGGACTGCGAGCTGGGGAAGCTTCAGTCCTCACACAGAGGGACACGCTGTGGCTTGGAGAAAGTGAGAAGCCAGAAGGTTCAGAGCCAGTTCAAATCCAGGTCTTTAAGCTCCAACATCAGCGCTCCTTCTCCCAGGGTCTGGTACCTGCCAGGCTCCCCGGGCACCCGAGTGTCTAATGCCAGGGCCTGCTGGGCACGGGGAGGAGGAGGCAAGACTTCACCGGGCAGGAGAGGCCCACAGAAGTCAGAGCTTCCCCACCTGCTCCTGGAAGCCCTCTGAGGTGTCCCCTCCCAGATTCCAGGGATGGGGTGGGTCAGAAGCACCTGGCAAGGATGGGCAGAGCCAGCCCAGCGCTTGAGGGAAACTTGTCTCAGGGGCCCAGTGGTTGCAAAGGCTTGCTTATTAGGACCTGTGCCGGGCACCGAGGCAAGCAGGGAAATGTGGCTCTGCGGACATGCAGGGGAGCAGCGCGGGGCCAGGACGGTCATGGTCGGGGCTGGGCACACTGGGTCTAGAGGCAGGAGCTGTGCTGAGCCCCCGGGGGGCTGGGGCCAGCGGGAGGCCCACCTCAGGTAGTCGCGGCGGCACAGGATGAGGTTGGCCTTGGTGTAGAGGGTGGAGCCCACCTCGCCCAGGCGGCAGTCACAGCAGGCGCACTTGAGGCAGTCCTCGTGCCAGTACTTGTCCAGGGCCTTCAGCAGGTAGCGGTCCTTGATCTTCCGGTTGCAGCCCGCACAGCCCTTCTGCTTCCCCTTGGGCTGGACGGAGAGCATCGGCACGCCTGCAGGTGGACGCACGACAGGCAGATGCACACACGGTCGACTCTGGGGCTCCCTGCTTCTCCCTGCTGCCCTCTCCAGGGCTGGGGTTCCTGGAGTCCTCACTTTCTCCTTGGCAACCACCCCACCACCCCAGGGCCTGTCCTTTGAGCTGCACGGCACAGTCTGTTCCCTGCCCTTCGGAGGTCCCTCTGGAAGCTGTGGGCAGCACCGCGAAGTACACACACAGCCCCAAGGCCCAGCCCCTCTGAGCTGTTTCTCCCCATCCGGCCACTGCCTCCTGTGTGGTCTGCTCGATGGAAGGCCTAAAAGTCTCCTCAGGGAGCCACCATCTGACTGGTTCTTTCAGTGGCCCTAAGACCGGAATCTCATAATGGGCTTGGGTCCACCAGAACTCCCAGGTCTTTCTCATATCTCAAGACTTTCTCACATTGTTTGTGCCTCTGGCCACTTGAACCTAAAAAGTCAGCCTACAGCCTCTTGGTTTACTCATGTAGAACTGTGAGGGAATCAGGAAGAAAGTGGGATGGCCCATGACACCCCCAGTGGGGAGCAGAAGCGTGCAGGGAGGCACCTGGGCCTGGCCTAGTTGGGGCTCTCCTCAGGAATGCTTCTAGCTAGATTCAAACTTCCAACCTGCCCTAGTCTGAGGGAGGGGACATTCTGAGTGTCTGAATCCTTGCTCCTTCCACCAGGACAAGAATCTCTGAGCCATGGGCCCCCTCCTGGGCCCATGCATGCTTCTCAACATACAAGAAAAAATACAAAGGGTGGGCATTCCAGCATGGAGTTTACCAGAAGGAGAGGCTGACCTCCCAGCAGGCAGGTGTGTAACTCATGCACACCTCAGGCACACAGGTGCAGGATGCAGGCAGGTGCGCACACATACACAGAGGGTGCAGGCAGGTGTGCACACATACACAGGGCTCCTAGCCCCTGGCCTTGGGGCCACAAGGAGTGACCACAGGGAGCAACAGTTGAGGAGGAGGTGGGCACAGAGGTCATCCTGAGTCTGGACATCCATGAGGAGCCCTGAGGTTTGAATGCGGTGAAGACTGCTTGGATGGAAATGCAGGGAGTCTCAGGGTCCAGACCCAGGATGGGGGCAGCTGGGGGTGCCTGGAAGAGTTGCCTGAGAACCCCTCATGAAGACGGTGGGTGGGGGTGTGTCTTCCTTGACCGAGGCTCAGGGGCATGCAGTCCACTCTAGAGGGAACAGCCCACCCCTTCCTGGCTCACCACCCAGCCGGTGAAGTCGGCTCTCCTCCTGGCCCCATCGCCTCCAAAGGACTCCAGAGCCCTAGAGTCATCTTCCCCCATCCCATGCCTTGCGCCTCTCCAGACCTGTCTTGGGGAGGGGGCCCTCGAGAGCCCAGGAACAGCAGGACAGATGAGGGCAGAGGGGAGGCAGCACAGGCGGCAGTGGACTCTCCTTCCACCTGTCCCCGCAGGGCCTGTGAGCTGGGACGCTTGCTGCCTAATTTCCTTAATGCAGCTCTAAAGGTTAATTGGTCTGAGAGAGTGATGAGGCTGAGGACGCCTGTGTCTCCTCTGGCAGGGTCCAGCCTGGTCACAGAGCTCTGAGGAGGCCATGGAAGCCAGCTGCAGAGCGGGCATCCCTGAGAGCTCAGGGGGCTCGGCAGGGTTCTTTCCAAGGCCAGGCCTACAGGGACGAATCAGGTGTGGGCAAACAGGGGAGGGATTAGGAGAGCCGGATGTGGGGAGGTCTGTGGGTCCCAGGGTGCGCCTACCGTCCCTGGGTCCTGAGGAGGGAGCACACAGCGGCATAGCTACTTGTACACCCACCAACTTGGAAGAGCTCGGGCCAGGCCTCCAAGTACAGCCCCACGAAGCTGGTGATTCTCCCCTTGCTCACCTGGACGGGCGGCAGGCCCGGGCCATCCCAGGGCTCCACCCCTGTGCTATCACTAGCAGGAGGTAACTGGAATATCCACATGCACAGGATACACCCGATCCACTAAGTTATACACCAAAATGAGGAAGGAGCCCAGCACCGGAAGTGTCTGTCCTGCCAGCTGGCATGGCTCCTGGACAGGCTGGCCTTCTCAGCTCAGGCCCCAGCATGCCTAGCAGCAGAGCCCACAGAGCTGCGAACCAGAGCACTAGCTGGCAGCTCCATCACTGGGGGACCTGGAACCTATGGGACTCAGGGAGGCCAAGAGGAGGGAGGTCACAAGCTACCCCAGGTCCCTTGCACCCCACCTGTGCCTGAGCTGGATCTGGCTCACGGCAGTGCTCTGTAAGGCCCAGGAAGCAGAGTTCCTGGGCCCTGGAGAACTTTTAAGAAGCCGCAAGGTTTCTGCCAAACAGTGTCTGGTGTCCACCGAGACACAGAACTCCAGGGCCAGCCTGGCTAAGGAGCTCCCGGAGCATATGGGAAAGCCCGAGCCTTCTCTGCCTGGAAAGGCTGAGGTCCTGGGAGAAGTCTGACCTACCCTTCCTTCTATGCAGAGCACCCCCACTGTGTTTGCTGTCTCTCTGGGCCAGTTCAGGAGACCTGAAAACACTCCTGGCAAGGCAAGGAGATTTTTAAAGGGGGCATCTCTGGTCCCCTGCTCCTCAAATGGAGTGAGATGCTCCCCAGCGGGTCAGGACTCCCCCACCCTGCCCTGCCTCCCCAGCCCCCACCCAGCCCGCCAGTCAGCCCTGCAGACACCTCTTTCCTCCCTCCCTCCCCTGCCTGGCTCTGGGAGCTGAGCCTCGGGCCATGCACTTTCCATTAAGGAGATAGCATCCCTTTGCTGAAGTCCATTTGGGATCCATTTTAGTGTTATCTAAAAATCAAATCTACATGGTAATCCTTTTAATGTACTCCTGACTTTAGGAAAAAAACAGCTTTGCGCTCCTTCAGGAAAGGTTTTAAAGCATTACCCAGTAATTACTAGTCACCCATGAAAACACTGATATTTTACAATGGCTGATGTTTGAGCCTGTCTGCACGCGTGGGCACATGCTCAGACACACACGGGACCTGGCAAAATAAACCAGTTCATGTAGCCCGTGAGTTCCCCTTCAATCTCAGGGTGTGTATGTGGGGGGATGACATTTGAGGGGAGATAGGCCAAACCCCTAGCCCGCCTCTATGCCAGGCAGGCGGACACTAGGAGGAAGCAGCCTCCCAGTCTGACTCATCTGGCTGCCAGACACTTACCCTCAGCTCTTTAATCTGGGGAAAAGCCAGACAGTTCCAGTGACCAGGAGGGACTGCCAGAGGTCATTCGGCTCTTCCTGCACCCACCCTCGAGCCAGGAGAAAAGCCCTCCGCCTTACACAGACCCCCCAATGGCCTGCCAGGCCTGACTCAAGTCCTCAGCAGTTGATGCCCCCCCTGCTTCCCGCCAAACCGCACCCCCACCCCCATAGGGGACATGTGAACTTCTCATGCCCACCGGCTCCCGGTCCTGCTGATGTGTCCAGCGTGGACAGCATGCTGAGCTCAGCTGTGGAGCACTCCTGCTGGCCTCCCAGCAAGCTCCTCCAAAGCCAGTCCTCCACCCTAGAATGGCCACCCCACCCAGCCCTGGGTCACTCCAAGCTATGCCCTGTGCCACTGCAGCCACCGCCGGCAACTCCATCTGGCAGTTGAGGTCCCCTGCACAGGCCAGCTTGTTCTGCATAGCACTGTGGATCTGCTCCCTGCAGAATCCTGGAATAATATCCTTCTCCATCCTGTAAACTGGATCTTCTGAACCAGCACCTTCCCTCCACCACCGCTCTAGGAAGAAGCGCCTGGTCCTGCCCATCCCACTCCCTACCAACACTCAGTCAGCAGTGGGGGTGAGGCTCAGGGCACAGAGCTAGAACTCAGGAGAGCCTACTTGCCAGCCCGAGGACTGTCCCAGTAGCTGGGAGGTCTGGAGCAAATCCCTCATCTTTCCGGCTTGCTTCTGTGAAATGGGAGCCATAGAGGTCTCATTACACACATTTGGTGGTGAGGACAGAACAAGGTCATACATATGAAGCCATGGCTGAGTCTGGCATCCAGGGGGGGACTGACATAGGAACTGGGGAGTATTATTAATATTCATCTCAGGTCACCCTCCCTGCTCTGTCCCTTGGTTCCTGTTTCCTTTAACTTTATATCTTTTTTTTTTTTTTTAAGATTTATTTATTCATGAGAGACACACAGAGAGAGGCAGAGACACAGGCAGAGGGAGAAGCAGGCTCCCTGCAGGGAGCCTGACGTGGGACTCAATCCCGGGACCCCAGGATCATGCCCTGAGTCAAAGGCAGACGCTCAACCACTGAGCCACCCAGGTGTCCCTAACTTTTTATCTTGATGCAATTTCAAACTTTAAGGGAAGTTGCAAAATAGAAAGAAGCCTGTATACCTTGTGCCTAGATTCCCTAAATATGAATATCTGACCATATTTGCTTTATCCTTCCCTGTGTATCTCCCTATAATTTTTTCTCCTGACTCATTTGCAAGTTGGTTTGAGGCATGAAGCGTCACACTCCTAAATACTCTCATGTGTAATTCCTAAAAGCAAGGACATTCTCTCACATAACCACAATTCAATGAGCAAAACCAGGAAATTATCATTGATATAACACTATCACCTGCAGACTTTATTCAGATTTTACCAATTCCTCCAATAGTATCTTTTATGGCAAAATAAAATTCTGGATCATGTGTAGCATTCATTTGTCAGGTTTAGCCTACTTAAATCTGGAGGAATTCCTAAGCCTCTCTTTGTGTTTCAAGACACTAGCATTTTTTGAAGACTGCAGGCCAGTTATAGAGTATTCTTCAATTTGGGTTTGTGACACCTTTGACTGTGTGACATTAATTCCTCTGTACTTCAGGTTTCTTTGTTGTAAAATGAGTATGAATATGGTCCACAGGTCACAGAATTGCCATGAGGAATAAGGGAGTATCTATGTGAAGTGCTTGGGACTAACTGGACCTGGCAGTCAAAAGTTAGCTCTGATTAATGTCACCCCATCTGGCACATGGGAAGGGATGACCTGAGTCACAGCTCCATCTCGGGCCCCTCAAATAGTGATGATCACTTACTTTGAGGCAAATAAACTGATTTGAATGTGCCACCATGGTTAAAGTCAAAGAGGCACCGGCTAGAGCCCAGTGTTTCCCAAAGGACAGTCTAGTGGCCACGGCAGACGTGTGCAGGGCAAAGCAGCCCCGCTTGTCCAAGAGGCTGCTTCACTGACAAGTTGGAGGGAAGGGATCATGGTGGCAGCTCAGGGTGGGCCCCCCTGGGGCCACGGGCACTTATCATTTCTTTATGTGTCTCTGCAGTGCTTCTAAACCTGTGTCCACACACCACAGCACAGCTACCCAAGGCAGTTCTGGGGCTTTCCCTCCTCACTGTGGTCATCCCCTCTCCTCCTCTGGCAGAGAGATTGGGCTACCCCAGGGCTGGGGCGGAGGGCAGCTTGCAGGGAGGTCAGGCTCACGGTGCTAGCCGGGCTCAGTTCCGAGTGCTCAGCTCACAGCTGCCTTCTGAGGTAGATACCATTATTATTCCCATTTTAACCATGGGGAAATTGAGGCCCAAGAAAGTTGCAGCCTGTCTGGGGTCAG
Organism: Canis lupus baileyi; assembly: GCF_048164855.1. Lineage (NCBI taxonomy): Eukaryota > Metazoa > Chordata > Mammalia > Carnivora > Canidae > Canis > Canis lupus. The sequence goes on along the minus strand of NC_132860.1, from coordinate 19,075,093 downwards.
ACTGTTAGTAGGGGACAGAGCTGGGATTTGAGTCCTGGCAGTGGGTCTCCAGGGCCCAAGCACTGACTTCATCTGCTATGCTGTCAGGCTGGTGCTGCTAACCTATGAGGTGCTCGCCGACCCAGGAGGGGAGCGTTACAGAGAGCTACACAGATGCTGGACACGCCTGCAAATATGCACAGCAGCACACGGACACTTGCGCACTTACACATGATCACATGTATGCTGGGTCCACCAGAAGTGGGACTGTGTCTGCTGGTTCTCCCCCACAACAGTTTTATCCCACCTCCCCAGCACAGTGCTAGCGTCTAGCAGGTGCACAGTAAGTTCTCTGAACATACACACCCACGCATCGGAGCACACACACGATGGGCGTGCTCATGTATTATAGACACCTATGCACAAGTGGTCACATGTGCCTTTACCGCCTTTTTAAAAACCACATTTCCAAAAAAGTGGATCATAGCTCAAAATCGAGCTCTGATTTGAGCCAAACCCACGAGTAAGAGGCCTGGCGCCCTGTTCTCCACACCGCCTTCCCAAGGAAGCGGAAGAGCAAGAGCCCTAGGTTCTGCCGGCAGATGATGCACAGCAGGGAAAGGCAGTCCCGCACCTCTCACACCCACTCTGGCTGCCAGGGGGTGGAGTTGGTGGTCTTAGGGAATCTGGGTCCCAGCCACCTGCACGGTGCTCGGGCCCCCCTGGGCCTGCACCTGGGCCAAGAACGGCAGAGTAGGGTCCCGAACAGAGCCCGCCGGCGGCCCCTCCACGGCATCAATCCTGTTTAATAAGGAAATTTGAAAGTGTAATCTAATTCTGCAGAATCTCTTTAAATCTCGTTTTCTCAGAAGTAACTTCATTTCGCACGGACACATCCAGCCTTGTGAGAAGGCCTCCATTTCACACTAGTTTTATCTCCACAATTTCTCGTCTCACTGCACTCCTATCCCAGGGCCTTGCCATGCGGCAGGCGAGGCCTGAACTAATAGCATTTCCTACTCATTTGGAATCAAAAGCCAACGAGAACAACTGTTGAAACGCGTGGCTACAGCCACCTAGAGCACGTTCATTACCACCCCTCTGTGCACCCCTTCGCAGGTGGCGTGCTCACTGCGTAAGATGAGGGAGAGGAGCCGGGTGTCGGTGGCCTCCAACTCCCCACAGGGCCATGGCAGGGAGGCTGGGGGTGGCGGCCAGCTCACTGGAGGGCTGGTCCCATTCACTCTGGCTCTGCCCGTCCTGGGGGTCTGGGAGAAGAGGCAGGCGGTATAGACACATAGACTGTGGCCTCAGCTTGAATTCTGGCTCTATCACCTCCCAGCTCTGTCTCAATCTTCCCTATCTGCTAAATGAGGACAGCCCACTTTAAAGAATTATTCTGAGGATTGGATTAGGTAATGGACATGGAGTACTTTTTTTTTTTTTTAAAGATTTTATTTATGTATTCATGATAGACATAGAGAGAGAGAGGCAGAGACATAGGCAGAGGAAGAAGCAGGCTCCATGCTGGGAGCCTGACACGGACTCGATCCCGGGACTCCAGGATCGCGCCCTGGGCCAAAGGCAGGCGCTAAACCGCTGAGCCACCCAGGGATCCCCCTAACAATGTTTGATACAGTAGCTTTAAAAAAATCAGCTAAGAAACATGATCTATGTCTTATGATCCAACAGTACTCTTCCTTGGTATACCCCCAACAGAAATGATGCCCACCAGAGGGGATGTACAAGGATGTCCAGAGCACTTTTCTTCCTAACAGCCCCAAACTCAACACACCACAAAAGCCCACCAACGGTAAAATGGATAATATGCTACTGTGCAGTCACACAATGGAATATCACGCGGCCGTGATAAGGACAGAATCACGGATACACGTAACAACACGGATGAATCAGACAGCATAATGCTGAATGAAAGGAGCCGGACACAAAAGGTACGTGTCGTATAACTCTATTTATCTGTATTACCCAAATAGGCAAAACCGATCCGTGGTGAGAGATGTCAGAATAAAGGTGTATATTATCACCGGGCAGTGGGTGTGAGGAAGCCTGGCAAAGAACTGGAAATGTGCTGTGTCTTGATCTGGTGGTGGTTAAAGGGGCGCATGTAAATGCAAAAGCTCATTGGACTGAACATTTGGGACTTGTGCATTTTACTGCATATGTGTTATACCTCCGTGAAAAAAATTAGGAACTGAGATGGACACTGCTTGGCCAGGATTTTGGACACCTCTTCATAAAACCCACCACTTACTCAGCACTCACTACACCTGTGATCTCAGTGAATCCTTGTATTAACTCTGAGGTCCCAAAGATTACCTCCATTCAACAGACGAGGAAGTAGAGGCCTAGGGAGGGTCAGTTCCTCACCCAAGGTCACACGTCTAGAAGGCTGCAGGGCAGGGACTCAAGCCCCAGCCTGGCAGTCTCTGGAGTTCAGGTTCTCATCCAGCCCATGCCTCATGACTTCTCTCTGCACAGACCATTTGAGGGAGGCTCACTGGGGCAGCATCTGGGTTACCCTGTGTGGCCTAGATGCCAGAATGATGCTGGTGGGGCAGTGCAAGGGGCATGCTTAGAGCAGAGCCTGGGTTAAGAACAGGAGAAATGATGGCCCTAGTCTCTATGGCCATCAGTGGGTCACAGGCCACTTCTCCTCACCTGATGGTCCTGCAGAAGCTGCAGCTGCTGTGGGACCTTGGAAAGGCTTCTAGGTGAGGCCTAAGAGGGGACATGGACCACAAGGGCTGTGAGGGGCAGACCTAAGGTGTCTGCATCATAGTCTTAGGGGGACAAAGAGGCCTTGAGATGGCACGTGACGTGTCCTCAGGGGGTGGGCTGAGCTGTGAGGGGAGGGCTGGGGGGCTCTAGACCCAGAACTCAACTGCTGGGGGTGGGGGTGGGGGGCTTCAATCAACCGGCATGGACTTGTGTGTGAATGAGGGGACCTAGAGAGAGCCTAGCTTGGTAAGAAACTGAAAGGAGGTCCAGCAATAATTGCTGTCTCTTTAGAGTTAAATCCCTCTGGTTTCCACAGTCCAGTCCACCACAGTAGGGAAGGTGGAAGGGAAGCACTGACTTGTGCTGGCCCCCATACATCTTCAGCCACTACAGTCACCTGAAACTGCATGACAATAGCCTTTATTGCCTACTATGTGCTAAGTGCTTTACATTCCTTAATGCTCATCCTCACAATGACCCCGGAGGTCAGAGAAATCACAACCTGCCCAAGGGTAAGCCTGGGAGTGGCCAAGCGGGCTTGGGACCCAGGCTGCTGGCCCCACCCGCTTCTGCTCTACTCCTTACCACAGGCAGTATGGCATCATCTTTTCCCTAAGCAGTGGAAAAAGTGAACTTCTGCTTGGACCCAATCTGGTCTCTGCCAAAAAAAGGAAGTTCTTGCAGGGTACATGGGGGCAGGACAGGCCTCTGGTCCCCAATGCCCCCTAGAGGAGCCATTTCCTATGAAGGTGTATCTTTGCATCATGTTTTTGGCGGACTAAACTTCCTTAGGAATGGAAAGCCTGAACCTACAGTGACCTTCGCATGTTTGGAGGTGAAGGGGCTAAGGAGTTCCCACACACACCTCATAGGGCCTCACTGTTGAGGGAAGCCAAACCCAACACTGCCTGGTGTCTGGCTTTGGCTTTAGGGGACCCAGTCTAGACCATGCAGGAGCCTGAGTGATGCACCAAAACAGGTACAAATGGAATCTGCTCTCCAGAGACATGCACTTTTCGGCCGTTCTTTAGTGAGGGGGACTTAGAAACATCAGAAACTGCACCGTTATTTGGAGTTTGCCACGGGGAATGACACTTCAGTTCATTGCATAGCTATCTGCAGGATGAGCGGAGGCTCATTCTCTTCTAGTTCTCTGTTTCTTTAAGGTCCCAGACATAACTCGAAAGCAATAGGTCCAAAACAGGACTCTACGTCTCCTCCCTGAGGAGAGGCCCCTGTAGCCTTATCTCAGGCTTCCCTTCATCACACTAACACCATCATCCACCTGGATGCTCAGGACAGAGATTCAGAGTCACGCTCAGATCTTCTATCATCCTCATTCCCTCTCCCTTGCTGACTTCCACTCCCCATCCCGCCTCTCCCTTCCATTTCCAGAGCCACCACCATCTTTCACCACACTGTCAGCATAGCTCCTGACCAGCCTCTCATGTCTACTATCTAAGATCCATTCTTCGTGCAGCAGCTACAGAAATCTTTCAAAACAAAGTAGGTCAGGTCACTGCTCAGCTTGAAACCCTTCCATAACTTCCAGTGGGCTGAGAATAACATCCACCCTCTTCAACGAGCCTATGATATCCTCATGCGGTCTGGCCCCTGCCTCAGATCTCCCCCTGCCTCAGGGCCTTTGCACATGCTGTTTTCGCCTTCCCAGAACACCCTTCTCTGCCTCTTCATGTGGCTGGCTCCTTCTCATCCTTGGGCTTCAGCTTAAATGTCACCTCCCCAGAGAGGCTTTTCTTGACCATCTTATTTCCTTATTTAAATGGCTCCCTGGGGTGCCTGGGTGGCTCCGCAATTGAGTGTCTGCCTTCAGCCCAGGGTGTGATCCTGTGGTCCTGGGATTGAGTCCCATGTCGGGCTCCCTGCATGGAGCCTGCTTCTCTCTCTGCCTGTGTCTCTGCCTCCCTCTGTCTGTCTCTCATGAATAAATAAATAAATAAAATCTTTAAAAATAAAAAATAAATGGCTCCCTGGTCATGTCCTTCTGAGTTTTTAATCATAGTTTGTAATTGTTTTACTTTTTTTTGTGTGTGTGTGATTATACTTATTAAGACGAATGGGTGATCTTTCTCATAAGAATGAAAGCCCCATGAAGGCCTATATTTGGAGTCCTGTCTTGTTCACCACTGTGTGTCCAGTACTGAGCCTCACAGCAATCACTTTTAAACTATCAGTCCAGTTAATGAATAAAGAGACTGAGGAGACCTATCCAGATGTTATTGGTTAAGAGTCTGCTGGCCAGAGGGAGCTGATGCAGACAGGTAGGCTCCCCAGAGATAGGAGCTTTCACAAGGCTTGCTGCTGCCCCATGTCACACACTGCTAGGCATCTATAACTATGTGGCTCTAACTGTGGCAGTACCTAGGTCTCGCCATTCTCAACCCGGAATAATGAGAGGCCCACCCCAGGGCTCCAGCTGAGAAATGACAGCTCTTTTGCTGTACATATAAACCCTCTACCCTTTAGATCAAGGGGCAGTAATCCTCTTCTTCAACCCCTGCAGACCTGTGAGGAATGAAGTCCCCCTCTGAGTGTTTCCTTGCACATAAATACTCCATCCTGACCATCGGGGAATAGAGCCCCAAGGTTCAGTCATCTGTGTAACCTCAGCAGCTCAGGCTTTCCCTTTGTGTCTCTGTTCTGGATACCCTTTCTCCCCTGGCACAGACCTACCCTCCTCTGCTCCCCACCTGAGGGTCCTTTTAGCTTATGGATGTGACCACTCCCCATTCCCAGCCAAGTCTGAGCCTCTGGGGGCCAGTGGGAAGAAAAAGCCCCTGAAGGTTACTACAGAAGAACCCCAGGCTCAAGCCTTTCTCATCTGTAGCTTCCACCAAGCCCTATCCTATCGTGGGCTGCTGGAGCAAGTCCCCAGGTCCCTTGACAGGATGCTGCTTGGAGCTGCGCAGCTGTGGGGAATCAGAGGGGAAGTGTCTGGAAGCTGTGTTCCCCAGACAGCAACTCAGTGGCTCCCTGGGCACCTGCAAAGCCCACGTCACCCATCTAATGAAACAGGGCTCCCAAGGGGCCTGCAATCTCAGCAGAGGAGGAGGGCATGGACTCTCAGACGAGTCTCAATTTCACAGCATCAGGGACGTGAGCACCAACGCGCTGAACCAGAAAACGAGAGTCTGGCAGGAGCTGCAGACACACCGTGAGCGCCAGGGGATCAGAGATTAGGGCCCTTCAAAATCAATTTTGAATTCAAACTTTTAAATGTGTTCTCCAGACACAAGGAGGGGACCCTCCAGGCAGGCTCAACCTAGCCAGATGCTGGGTTCTTCTTCCTTCTCAAAGCATCCAGAACTTATCTGCTAGCCACGGATCGGACTGGCTGAGGGAGGGGAGGACTGAGGGGTGAGGAGGGAGACTCCAGTGCCCCACCCCCAAGAGTCACAAGGACAGGAGCCCCTTTGGCTCCTGCTGACACAGCACTACCTCTGGGGTGCCTGCCTGGGGCTTCCTGTTAAGGCCCTGGGGGCTGTTCCCCTAGACCTGGATGAGAGAAGCTGAAGGCAAGGCCTGTGTGGGCCAGATCCCTGTCCATTTCCTGACCTGGAGGAGGAGGCTCATAGGGCACCAGGGGATGAAGCCATTTAGAAGAAGAGCTTTGGAGATGGACAGGCAGGGTTTATCTTAGACCAGTCACAGGCTCCCAGAGAGATCTTGGTTCAGAAGTGAGTTTCCCTTCCAGTAACCTGGTGGGAGAATGCTTGCTGCAAATGTGAGTGTCTTGGAGAGCAGGCCCTGTGAAGTCAGAGTGGTCTGAAGCCCCCAGTGCAAAGGAAAAGAGAGTATCCTGCGCGTGAGTCGGTAGCACAAGCTGGCTGCTGGGAAAGCTGGTGTGGTCGCTGCAGGCCGCATCATCCAAGGCATGGTGTCTGCAGCCAAGGAGCTGACAGTCATGCTATCACCAGACAGACCATGTGTGGAGTACTGAGCACCGTTCTGGGCCTGGCATGGTGAGATGGACGGGGATACAGGCAGCTGAGCAGAACAGACTGCCCAGCCAAACCCTGGAAAAGGCCCCAGGGCCCCTAGCAGGAAGGCCTTGGAAGCTTGGGCCTGCAGAGGACGCTCCTGGTGGCGTGAGCTGTGGTCCCGCTGGTTCCTGCTCAGCCACAGTTCCCCAAAGCGAATGATTGGCGCCCCACTGATGCCTTCCCCATCTCTGGGTGGACAGGCAAGCCCACGACAAGCCTCTGTAGCCCCGACGACCTCACAACCCCTGCTCCCCAGTTCTCCGAATCTGAGGCCACTGCTCCTTGAAGCCTGAGACATAACCACGAGTGACTGAACTCCTCTTCAGCCTCCAGGCGACAGAAGGGGTGGCGGAAGCCTGGAAGGGCCCACAGAGACCTCCTGGGGAGCCCCTTTTGGAATGAGGAGCACAGGGGAGGGGCTGGGGCGGCCGGACCACACGTGGGGGAGGCGGCCAGGGCCCCGCAGCCCTGCGCCCCCTCGCCCTCGCCCTCGCCCTCGCCCCGGAGTGGGCTGCCGGTTCCGCAAGGAAATTACAACGCGGGCCTGGGTAATGCTCCTTTTAGTTACAGCATAAACTGCAGCAATAAAGCGTACCTGGGGAATGTTTAGAGAAAGCACTAATGATTTCTTCCCCAGTGGTTAATAAATTCACTTCCAGATCAATTTGTTCGCGATAGAGCCCGGCGAGCGGAACCCGCGCGGCGGGCACAGCCGAGTGTGTCTTTTTCAGTATAAATGATTTATTACGATGATTAGCGGCACATAAACAATTTAAAATACAACGCTAATTAGTTTGGGGAAGAAAGGAGGGGAAAAGCCACCCTGCCTCTCTCCCCATTATGTTCTACTTCCCTAAGTGTGTACTTTTTAATTAAATCCAAATGTCACAATAAATTTAAAGTGTTTTATTACCACTCCGGGTAAGTAAGGCAGTCATGCAAGCCCCCCTCTCAGGCAGGTATGGGCCGGGCTGGGGGAGAAGACTGGGGGCACCACAAACTCTCCTCAAAATGGGAGCTCTTTCCTGAGACCCCTGGCAACCCCTCCTGGTTTCTGGTAGCTCCAGGCTGGGGAACGGTGGGCCTGCCCGGAGACGGCCCACCTCTCACCTTCCTGGCCACCCCAAGTGGCATCGCCTCCTTAGCATCGGTCCTGAGCAGCCCAGCCTCTTCTCAACGGCCCAGCAATACTCCGTGCCCCCTCCAAGCTCTCCACATGTATAGGTAACACCTTCTGTTTTCCTGGCATCAGGCCTGCTCCCTCATATACAACATCTTACCACACTCCCTGGTGCTACGAGTAGCAATTATTGTTTCAATTTTATGGATGGGGAAATTGAGGTGGAGAGACTTATCCAAAGACACACAACTAAAAAGGCGGACTTTTGCCAAGTCCTTATTCCCATAGTACCGTTCTATCCTCAGAGCCCTTACTAGGCCGCCTCTGGGCCCTGATTTCCCAGCACCCAGGATGGGGCATAGAACGTGATGGTGGCTCAGGCAGGTCTCTCCGGAGCATAGAGCTCAGCCTCAACCGTGGATGCATTTGAGGCAGGAGTTTAGGCAAGGGACCTGATGAGTCCAGGTCCAAAGTCAGGCTTGGCCATTGACCCATAATGTAAACTCAGTCAGGTCCTGTAGCCTATCTGAGCTTCACCTTCCCCGCCACCAAAACAGGAACACGACAACCCACTCACAGGGCTAAAGAATCAAAGCAGCTAAAGCCAACAGAGTGCTTTGGAATCCTTGACATGATATGGAAGTAATAATTATTAACAAAAGCCCTTAAGGTGAGCAGGGATCCATAAGAACCCCATTTCACAGATCAGAAAACTGAAGCCAGCAGGAGAAAGGACTTACCCAGGGTTTCCCCAAACCTTAGCAGCCCAGGAGGGACCAGGCAAGGAAGCTCAGACAGCTAAGGATTTTTTTTCTCCGAAATACTCTGGCCCTGTTTATTTGAGATTAAAAACAAATATCCCTACAAAGAGTTTCCACATGACCCAGCAAGTCCACTCCTAAGTTTATACTCAAGAAAAAGTAAAAACATGTCCCTACACAAAATCTTGTATATGAACGTTCATATCAGCATTACTCACAATAGCTAAAGAGGAAAAACGATCCAAATATCCATCAACTGACGGGTGGATAAATAAAATGTGGTCTATACATACAGTGGGGTATCATTTGGTCATAAAAGGGAAGTAGTGATTCACGCTACAACACGGATGAACCTCCAAAACGTCAGGCTGAGAAAAAAGTCAGCCACAAATGTTGTATGATTTCACTTATGTGAAAAGTTCAGAACAGGCAAATTTATAGACAGAAAATAGATTGGTGGGTAGCCCGGGTGGTTCAGCAGTTTAGCGCCGCCTTCAGCCGAGGGTGTGATCCTGGAGACCCGGGATCGAGTCCCACAACAGGCTCCCTGAATGGAGCCTGCTTCTCCCTCTGCCTGTGTCTCTGCCTCTCTCTCTGTCTCTCATGGATAAATAAATAAAATCCTAAAAAAAAAGAAAATAGACTGGTGGTTGCCAGGGATGGGGAATGGGGAATGACTGCTCCTAGGTATGAAGTTTCTTTTTAGGGTGACAGAAATGTTCTTGAATTAGGTAGTGGTGATGGTTCCACAATTGTGAATATGCTAAAAATCACTGAATTATACATTTTAAAAGGTTAATTTTGTGGCATGCAAATTATATCTCAATAAAGCTGACATAGAGCAAAACAAAACAAATACCTCCTTGAGAACAGAAGGAACCAGGTGATAAAAAAAATCAAGTCTGAGGGCCAAGAGAGGGTTCCTGGGAGGGTGGGAGTCAGGCCCTGCTCCCTGCTACCCATCTCCCTCTGGCTGCTCCCCAGAGCACTCGTCTTCCTTCCTAGCCTCGCCATCCAGAAATCTGACTGTACCCACTTTTCCAGCCCTGCTTCCCAGGAAACTCAAACACTACTGGATCCACCACCCTCTTCTGATCTGTTTGCTTCCACCTCTGCATTCATGTTTTGTCTTTTGTTGCTATTTCTGCATTTTCTCTTTGGAGACCTATGCCCTACTCACAACCTGGGTGTGCCCATGGTGGAGAGTGCCTCTCTCAGACCTTGAGCTTGTCCCACATTGGGTACCACAAGTCATGCTATGTGCATATAATGAATAAGATCACAGCGAGGTCCTTAAGGAGCGCTGCCCTGTCCTAGCAAGCCTGTGAGCAAGCACAGGGGTGCGCAGGCTTGGATCCAGGCCACTGGGGCTGGGGTGGGGCAGGGGGGTGGTTACTCAGCAAGGCTGCCTCTGGGGCAAAAGGAAATGGCTGGAGGGAGAGTGCACGCTGTGCTCAGGCTCAGGACAACTTCCTTTGAGGCTAATCAGAGAGGGTAAAGGAGGGTAACTCAAGAAGATGAAGCATTCTGGCCAAAAGGGGGCGCCAGGCCCACACCATGATAGGTACCCCCAGCCACACAGAGTCTGGAGGGACAGCCAAGGTTAGGTTGAAGGTTCAGGCACCTCTGGCCTCATCTCAGCACAAAGACCAGCCCCAAGGAGGGGACAGGACAGTTCTGGTCACTAGAGGAGGATGTCTGTACCGTGGGGCGAGAGGAAAGAAGCCCATTTTCTAGGCCTGAGGCTGGTCCCATGAGTCTTCACGGCTTCATCCTGGGCTGCTGTCTCAGGAAGCCACCCCCTTGGGAAGCTATCCCCCAGCTTTCCAAACTCCTCTTCCAAAGTTCTACAGGTCCTGAGGCTGAGCAGGCCCCCTGCCTCGGGGTAAGGGGAGGCAGGTACCCTTCACTCTATGCAGCCACCACGTTCTCGCTAACAGCTCCTCAGCTGGACACAGTGCTGTCCGGCTGCCAGGACACATGAAAACCTCCCATTTGAGCTCTGCGCAAGGGACAGGGTTTACCTGCGCTGGGTCCTGATTTGCCCTTGAGGGAACAGGCTCGGGGAGGATACATGGAGTGGCCCAGGGTCACATAGCAGTGGGTGGAAGAGCAAGACTTGCCTGAGATCTCTCGGTTGGAGGCAGGCAGAGCAGGACTGGAAGCCAAAGTCCATCTGATTACCTCCCTCCCCAGTCATGGGAAAGCCACCTCTGCAGTAAGTTGTCACCCCCTTGTGCAGCTACTGTTTCTTTTACAGAATTTGAAAGATTTCAAATCTGCCTGTGCCTGGGCCGATGCTCTTGGGGTTTCTCTCCTCTTGGGGGAGGGAATCCAAAGCCTTCACCCTATAAGAGAAGCCGGAGCTCCTGGGAGCATGGGCCATGGAAAGAAGAAGGTGTACTTTGAGACAGGATGGAGTGGGCCGGGTGGGTTTCGGGGCCCAGGGCAGCCAGGCAGGAGCAGTGCCACCCTTGGATGCCCCTGAGAGTCTGCTCACTGCAGAGGCAAGACTTTAGACTCATTTACACCACATGGAGGTGCCCTCAGACACAGTCTGTTCTTCTCAGGGCCGATCTTAGCTATATATAATTAGGGAGTGGACTATATTAAACACAGATAACGTAGAGATACTCAGTTCTGTCCTAGAATCAGGAGCTTTCACAAAAGCCAGTCTGAGAAAGAAAATTGGCCCAGAGATAGGAGGGCAGACCGACTCTTTACAGACAGATCACATGAAGCAGAGGGGTTAGGAACCGGCCCCTGGGTGGCCAGGCAGGTCTGGACTGGCTGCTTCCCTGCGCTGGTGTGCTCCCGCCTGCCTCTGGCCCCCGGGCTTCAGATCATTCCTTTGGAGCCTGGAAAGCCAGGATCTCAGTCCGTCTGGTCATGGGACAGCAACAGAAGAGGAAGGGTAGGGTCAGGGGAGGCCTCAGGCCAGAGCTGGGCAGGGCAAGCAAGGGCCCCTGGGACGGAGGTAGGTGAGGCCAGGCTTGCAGCCAGGACCTTTGGTCTGCCTTCCCTGGGGCTCAACTCTGGGAGTCCAGGCCCTGCCTCTGGCAGCTAAGAGGTTCTAGCCTGGATCTTGATCCCCAGGAGACCTCAGATAAGCCACCACCTGGACCACAGGCTCACCAGGAAACTGAGGGAATGAAGAAACGGAGCAGTCTTAGGCTGAAGGGGGAGCACAGACACCCTGGAAAGCTCCAAAGGAAGAATCCTTCCCCCTCACATCATGTGCTGTTTCTGCTGCTCTCATGTTATCTCCTCTGATTTATTTTCGCCGGAGTAGCTGTGATATAACATATTTGCGCTTTGTCTCTGGTTCTTGGCACGGAGCTTCCTGAGTGACAGAACTATCTTTTGTTATTGGCGAGGAGCCCCTCCTAAGCACACCTGTCTGTATGCTCTCCAGGTGACTTAAGCTGAGGGCCCCCAGCTAGCCTCAGGATGGGGCTGGTGGCCTGAATGACCAAGAAATGAGGAGGGTTGGCACTTCCTGCCCTATGCATTGACAGACCTCCAGGAAAGCCAGGGAGGGGGCTGGAGACTAAGCTTCATCAAAACGCTTGAACAAGACTTGATGAGCTCTGGGTTGGTGAAAGCATCCATGTGCCAGGAGGGTGGCGCACACCAGTCCCCCAGGGACAGAAGCTCCTGGGATGGGAAACCAACTGTCCAGACCTCGTACTAGGTACCTCTTCACCTATATCCTATACGGTGAACTGGTCAATGTAAGAAAATGTTTCCCTGAGTTCTGTGAGCCTTCCTAGTGAATTCTCTAACCTGAGGAGGGGATCATGGCAACCCCAATTGATAGCAGGCCAGTCGGAAGTACAGATGGCAGCTTGGGATTATAATTGGCCTCCAGAGTGGGGGCAGTCTTGTGGGACCAAACCTTTAACCTGTGGGAGCTAGTGCTAGATGGAGTCAGAATTGAGTGAAGTTGTAGGACACTGAGTTTGTGTCCACTGAGAATTAGAGAACTGCTGGGTGGTGATGGAGAACATGCCAGAGGAGTACAAATAGTCTTAATAAAGTATGAGTCTGGGGCGCCTGGGTGGCTGTCAGTTAAGTGTCTGCCTTTGACTCAGAACATGATCTCAGGGTCCTGGGATGGAGCCCCATGTCAGGGACCCTGCTCAGTGGGGAGCCTGCTTCTCTCTCTCCTTTTGCTGCTCCCCCTGCTTGTGCTTTCTCAAATAAATAAATTATATATATATATATATTTTTTTTTTTTTTTTCTTAAAGTATAAGTCTGTCCTGTCTCTGGGACAAAGCATTCCTTGTGACCCTCTCTGCTCCCCTCCTAACCTCCTTTGCCTGTTTATTCATTCATTCACTATTCACTCAACAAAGTAATTGCTAAGCATCTATTACTAGGAACTTGCTCCTAACCATATATTTTACTAGGAATTATACTACCATTGATGATTTTTCATCAAGAAAGTAGTTCTTACTGAGCTTCATTAAGTCCATTTGATTTCTTGATCAATTCTCTATTCACTAGAGTTAAACTAAGATTTTTTTGCCCCTTCTCCATTTTTATTTTTACTAGAATTCCTTTTCTTTTTCCTGGCACTTAAAATACATTAAAAAAAGAAAGAAAAATTCCATACTGGAATTATTTTCATTGGGATCGACTATTTTTAAATTTTAAGTCACTATTTGGTTCATGATCACTTTTGGGCTCATATTAAATTGTATGAACTAGAGCTTTTGACACTGTTGAGATTTCTTTTGTGATAATTATTTCTATCAAAAAAAAAAAAAAAAAGATTCCCTGAGCCAACTTCAGCAGATCTAAATTTTATCGGGAAGATCTGATTCCTCCGTCAACTTTGAGTCAATAACATATTTTGCCAGCTGCCGACGTCCTAACTGCTGCCAGTTTTGCTATGTTAATTATTTCCAACAATTCTGATTTCTTTCCTGGATCATAGTTTTAATTTTTACATTTCCCATAGTATTAACGAGATGTTATTCTCACACGCAGGCATATTCTAGCACTGATCTGATAAAGCGTCCTGAGGATCAAAGAATGCTGTGAAAACATCCTTGGGGCAGAACAGGCCGGTCACACTCTGCACGTGGGCTGCGTACCAGGTCAGTACCCGGTCCCTGAGGGGGCGCTGCCCACTGCCCTCTGCTCCTCCAGAGCCCCAGCCCCTGCCAAGACACCTCACAGATGGGAAAGAGCTTCCGGCTGGAGTGAGGGCAGCTGCCTGCAGGAAACAGCCACTGACAAACAGGCAAAGATATGGGGGACAGCCCCGGCACCCCATTGTGGGCTTGAGGCAGCCCCTGCTGGGCTTCCGACTTTTCTACTCAGAGATATTCAGTTGAGAGAGGACATAAATGCTTCTTGGTGCCTTAGTTTCTCCGCCATCCAAGGAGGGATGGGTAACAAACCATGGTCCTCTGAGGCCTGAGGCTGTGACTTCTGTTCACTGGCCTCTAGGCTCTGGGCCTGCTTCAGGGTCCCCTCTACCTCTTAGGTAAGGCTCTGCCTGGGGCCAGCTGGAAAGGATTCAAATGTGGCAAGACCGAATATGGAGGGCCAGAGGCCACAGATGTTCTCCCCTAGGAGCTCTACTCCTCTGACCCCAGGGTGCCAAAGAAAGACAAAGAAATCTTGTCAGGGTGGTTTTTCTCCTGGCCTTGGCCTCAATACACTCATTCCCCACAGACATATCTCCATACTGGGTACCACTAGGCATCAAACAGCCAGTAACTCTTGAAATGTAAATGGTGACACACAGACCCAGAGAGCAGCCTGCCCAGGGACATACTGTTGAGCTGGGGGCAGAGCTAGGCTGTGGATGCAAGAGTGCCGGCCCCCCGCCCTGTGCTCAGCCCACAGGAGAGCCTCCATCAGTCCTGCTCCCATGTGAAGAACTGCTCAAGTGGCCTCAAAGATGCTGGCTCCCCCTGGCCTGGCAATGGCTGGGGAGGGGTTGAGGCCCTCAGTCCAACAGCCGCAGGAAGACTGGCTCAGGAAGGAACCACCCTCACCTCCTCCCAGGGTTACCGGTGAGTGAGAAGAGAGGCCCTTGGGTAATAGACGGCTGCACTGCAGGTTCCTAGCGTCCTCCGCAAGCCTATCTGTGAAATGAGGAATCCAGCAGTTCCCATGCCTAGCCCTGGTCCCTGTGTGTGCTTACAATCAGCTCTATAGCTTCTCACCACCAGGGCCAGGGAGTGCCTTTACCACTTCCTCCCCAGGCCCACAGCAGGCGGCAGGCAGAGGCCTGGTTCTAGTCCGAGCTCCGCTGCAATATACTGACTTGCTGGGCTATCCTAGGCAGTCTTTCCCTCTCTGAGCACAACCTCCTCCTCTGCAAAATGGGGCTAGTGTTTCAACTGCCAACCTCCCAAGTGTGCCATGAAGATTAAATAAAAGGCTCCATGGCCTTCCCTGGTGTGAGGGATAGGCAATGGGCCTCCTGGGATAGAACTGATGTTTCATGGTCTCTTGGGGCAGCTAAACCGTTGGCCACCCTGGGGCCAGAGTTTGTTGACCTCTCACAGTAGGCTGCTATCTAAGATGGTCCCCAGTGATCGTGTCCTCCAGTACTCATGCCCGTGTGTAACCCCTACCTGCTTGAGTTTGAGTGGGACCTAATGACTTGCTCCTAAGAAAAAAGATATAGCCAAAGTGATGGAATGTCACATCTGTGATTAGATGTGTCACATCTTATAAAAGACTGACCTCTTGCCTGCTAGCAGACACTCTCTCAATGGCTTTAAGGAAACAAGCTGCCACGTTGGAGAGGCCCATGTGGCACAGAAATGAGGACTGTCCCTGATCCACAGTCAGTGAGGAATGGAAGCCCTCAGACCAACAGCCCAGGAGGAACTGAATCCTGCCAACAACCAAATGAGTGAACTGGGAAACTCAATCCCCAGATGAATTTTGACATGAGATCATGGCCCCAGCCAACACCTTAATTATTGTCTGCAAAGAAGCCTGAGCAGAGGACCCAGATAAGCTATACCTGGACTCCTGACCTACGGATACTATGGGTATTGTTTTAAGATGCTAAATCATGAAACCATTTGTTACACAGCAATAGGTGGGTGACACACAACGGCACTTGCATACCACACAGGACAGGGCCCTCTCCTCAGGCCGGGGGCGGGGAGGGCCTGAAGACACATCTCAGCCCTATAACCCATATTGTTATGTGTTTCCCTCTGGAGTCCGGTCCTTGCTAAGGAGTACTGTGAGATGACCTTGCTCACAGCTGAGCGGCCCAGGAAAGTGAGTGGAGCTGGCCCACCTCCTGGAGCCCAGTCCTAGGTCCTTCCCAAAGAGCAATCCTCCCAGGGTTCAGAACCCCACGCATGTCTGTAGCAGAGTAAGTGTTTCAAAGCATAACCACTTCCATTTTCTCCCCTGCTCCTCACTAACACTTGCCGAAGGTTAGGGAACTGTACCAACCATCTACAAGACCATCAGGAGCTTGGCCCACTGAAGGCTCAACGGACC
Organism: Canis lupus baileyi; assembly: GCF_048164855.1. Taxonomy (NCBI): domain Eukaryota; kingdom Metazoa; phylum Chordata; class Mammalia; order Carnivora; family Canidae; genus Canis; species Canis lupus. The sequence goes on along the minus strand of NC_132860.1, from coordinate 19,058,998 downwards.
TAGGAGGCGGTCGTGATCACACCCACTTGACTGGTCAGAACTACTATTACAACTTACTATTCAGAATCACTGAGTGTCAGAGGTGGGATCCGAACCTGTTTGTCTGACTCAAAGCCCACGCTAGTGGGTTCCACTTGTTTTACAAATGGGGAAGTTGAGAAACAAGAGATTAAGCATTTGGATGGCACCCACAGGCAGCCTCCACACAACCTTCCCAGACATCAGGGATCAGGAATTGGAGTTTTTAAAGATTCAGGGAGGAGAGAGACAGGACAAAGCAGGGGCCAGCTGTGGGCTGCAGGAGCCCAGGCCAGAGCTGCTCCCTCTTCTGTGGGAAGAACGGGTCTCCCTCCCCTCTCCATCAAGCCATCACACCAACCGGCAAGGCTGAATTATTAAAACTCCCTTCTGGGGTACCACATGGGTTTTTCTCCACCAAGACTCAGAGCAGAGGGGCTGCTGCTCCCGCCACACAATATTAAAATGTCAGGAGTTTAAGGCCTGCGCTGGTTGAGTCATAAGTTATCGGCACCCAGTGAGGCCGACAGAATGCCTCCCTTAAATTATTAAGCAGAAAGCGTCAGACTGTAATATTTTGCTAAACCAAAGTACAGACACAGACAAAGATGTCATTTCAATATTTGAAACCAGCAAGTTTAATTTAAAATAAGAGCAAACCAATAAGCTCAGAACATAGTGGCGTATGAGAGGAAAATTATACTGTGAGAGGAAAAAAAGTGGAAGGACTTAAGAAATTTATAAAAGTAATCTCCAAGTGGAAATTAGAAATCAAGGCCTAGAAACAGAATAACACAAAAGAAATATTACTGTCCACTTTCTAAATCAATATAACACTGCTCCACGCCGGAATTACCATGGTAACTCAAGTAAAAAGAATCAAGCAATTCTTATTATTTCAAAATAAAATCACAGCCTGAAGCCTGGGTTTTATTACAACCACTGATAGATCGCTGGCTTGTATTTATCTGAAATATTGCTTTTCAATCAGCTGGTTTATGAATGTACACAGGCCTCTCACCAGCCCACTTACCGCCCAGTTTTTTTTTTGAGGCGAGGGGCTAACCAATGAATTGATTCCTGCCTGGCTGCATCTGCATATGTACCCAGGCCTGAGTCAGCTCTGGGAAGCAGCGAGCTTCCCACCCCTTCCCACCATCCAGTGGCATCGCAGGACAGAGAGGAAAAGCCCGGGAAGGCCGTGGGGGCTGCTGACCTCATTGTGGTCCCCATCCAGGCTTGCCTTCCAAAGGTGGCCCCCCAGAAAAACTACCCCGCCAGCCTCCCTCCCCTGGTCCCCAGGCGGCCCCTTGCTGGCTCCACCCCCTCTCCCTTGAACCCTCCCTGAGCATCCGTCTCCCCCACCTCCCAGTCCGCCAGCTGGAACAGGGAGGGGGCAGAGACGCCTGGCTCAGAGAACACACTCTGCAGTGAGATGGCCTGAACCCTGGCACTTGCAAGTGTGGGACCTGCGACCAATTACACAGCCTCTTTGTATAGCAGTTTTCTCATCTGTGAAATGAGGATAATACGGGTAGCTTTTTCCTAGGGTGGTTCAGAGTATTCAATGAGATCATACGTGGGAGATGCTTTGGTGGAATGAGTACAGAAATGGCCCCAATTCTCTACCCCTCCTGCTGGTATGTATGCACGCCCTTTGCCATGTGACTTTCCACCTCCTTCCTCCCTGCAGGACCACAATCTGACCACCACCCCCAGCCCCTACCCTCCAGAACTTGGGCTGGCCCTGTGATTTCTTTTGGCCGACAGAATGTGGCAGAGGCAAAAACCTCCCAGAGCCAAACCCAGGCCTCAGGAAACCTTGTGTACTTCTACTCGCCCTCCTGACCTGTCTCTACTCTGAGAACAGGCTGGAAGAGCTTGCTGGATCATGGGGGATGCTGGTACCGCAGCATCCAGTAGGTCAGCCGTCTGCCACGCACAAGAGTCCAGTTGAGACGCAAGAAATGTCTCAGCTAAGCCCAGCCTAAATCACTGACCTACGGATTCAAGAGCTAAACGGATGCTTGTTGTTTGGAGCCTCTGAGTTTGGGGGTGGTTGGTTATGCAGCAGTAATTTACTGATACACCTGCAGAGCATGATGCCTCACTTTTAAGGGTTCAGTGAAACGATAGCAAGTGTGTTTATATGAGCCCTAAAGAGTGAGAGGCTAAAGCCAAAGAGATCACACTGTATCTGTGCAGGAACAAGGTCACCCCACAGAGGCATGAGGCTTCCTGGTTTATCAAGCGTGTACACAGACATTAGGTGCCCCTTAGGTATTGCTCCCATCGCAGAGATGTGAAAACTGAGGCGCAGTGAGTTGTCTGGAGTCCCAGAGCAGTCAGCTGGGACTAGCACCCGTGTGTCCTGAATCATGCCGGCAGGCCGTATGTGAAGACAGTAGGCCAGTCAAGAAGGCTCAGTGGGGAAGAGGCAGGAGGTAGGAGCTAGTGACCCAATCTGACCAGCACGCCTGCACTCTGGGGGATCTGCCTCTGCAGCCTGGACCAGCCTGCTCACTCCTCTCACACCACCTGCTTTGAACTTGCCCCAAGTTGTGTCAGCCACCATGGACTCCTGCCTTAGATAAAACACAAAATGATTACGCTCCAGCAAGAGACCAGCTTGTTGCTAGGTAGGGTGGATCGTGGCTCTGAGCGTGGCCTGGAAGGGTCCATAAGAGGCTTTGGTCACCGTACTCTCCCGCAAGGCCAACTGCAGGGGAGAGGGCTTGCCAGGCAAGGGGCGCAGCAGGAACGAGAGCACAGTGGCAAATGCCGGGGTCTACCTGGAACACCAAAGCGGGGTGGCCGTGTTAGACCTGCACGGCACAGCGAGCGTGGCAGCAGGTCTCAGGCACAACGCTGGCATAGCACAGGCGGGGTCCCTGGCTGTAGTGAGAACCAGGAGAAAGATGCCAGGTGGGATGGGGGTGAACCATGGTGGCAGAACAGGAAGAGGTGGGTCCAGAGACCCAGATGAATGCAATCCGTTTGTGTGCTGACAAATGCTTAACAATTGGCATTTATCTGAAAATAAGCCCTTATTTGTAGTGTTTGCCAATTTCCATGGTGTTAATATTCCCACCATGGCTGATTTCCAGCTACCAATGCGATGCCACTGAGCTCGGATTTGGGAAGAGATGTGCGAAATCAGCTCTTGTAGGCCAATACAAGTTGACTCCACTGGGGTAGCCCCATCCCAAGGGCAGACCTGCCAGGAAAACTCAGTCTAACAGCGCCGTGAACGGTTAAGCCTGAGGGTGGGAGGATGTCCACCATGCCTCAGTGTCCTTCCACTACGGGCAGGGTGGGCGGGCAGGATGGGCTTCACGCCACATGTACCTCCGGGGCTGCTCTCGTCCATGAAAACCGAGGTCAGGTTAGTGCCCGTCAGCACCTGCCAAGAGGACTTACGTTTGAGGACAGAAGCCTGTCCTGCGCGCTGTCGGTAGGCTGGCTAGGGCCACAACTGGATGCTCAGACTTTTCTACCACTCAGCCTCCTCAGGCCTGGAGGCAGGGGTCAGAGGGCACGAAGCTGGGCACAGAACTCAGAAGCCGAAGCTCTGGGTTCCCTATATAACCCTGGCCAACTCTCCTGCCCACTTTCAGCCTTGATTGTGCCCCTAGAGATGGAAGGGCTTGCAGAGAGTGGTCCTGGAGGCCTCTTCTATGAAGCTACCTGCCTTGGGGATCTGGACAGTGATAAGGAGTGAAGTCAGCCTGCTTCCTGAACTTCAGTGATCAGTGGTCATGACAGATAAACTGGAAGAGGGAGAGTGAGTGAACAAGGTAGTAAACAGGCACCAGACTGGGCACCAGATTATTTGATCATACTGTCATTGTGTGGAGAACGATGTCACCCTGCACAGGCATGAGGCTCCTGGCTGATCAAGTGTATGGACATTTTCTCATTTAATCCTCACTAGCCGCCCAACCAGTCAGGTGTGGTGGTTCTCATGGTAGAGATGAGACGGTATAAGGGCAGAGTGACCTCAATGGTGGGCATGGAGCACAAAACCATAGTGGAGGCGTTGGACCTGGTGGATCGTGGAGGTAGCAGCCAGCACATTGTACCTGGCATGCTATGGTACCAACGCCCTTTTCTCTAACTCCCTTCCAATCTCCTAGCACTCCTGATCAGGGTTCCTCTGGTCCCTGGAGGTGGATCTGAACAACAGCCTTGGCCCGCTGGCTACTTGGGGGCAGCTCTGCCCCCTGCATGGATGCAGCTCTAGAGGGGGCCCACACTTACTAAAGACCCCAACATAGCTTGGGCATGCCCCCAGTAGGCTCCCCAGCTCTGTCTTCTGCTCAGAGAAGGGCCTGGCCCCATCCAACCATGGCCACTTCCCAATTTTGTCAGCGGTATACCCGCAGCCCACTGCGCCTCGGCCAGGCCTCATGTTCCTCTGCCCATGACCACAGAGGGGCGGCCGCCAACGCTCGCTGGCAATCATCCATCTGTTCCAAGGGAGAGAGACCAAAATAGATCTCCTCTTGGTCCTGTTCACAAATGGGGCCTGCTGGGAGGTTCCTCAAATGGAAGTGGGTGGGGCAGCCACCGGGTCTGACTGTGGGACACTGGCTGGGGTGGGGAATCGACTCTCTGAGGGATGAAAGGCAGGCCCCAGCTCTAGGAAAACACACGTTTCCATGTGCTAAAAGCATCTTTATGGGACATGTTCCGAAAGAGAAAGACAGTAAGAGAGAAAGGCAGCCACAGAGGCCAAGTGAGTGGCCACGTCAGCGCCAAGCCTCGGCACGCAAAGGGTGAAGCTTTTAGGCGAGCAGCGGCCAGTGATCTCAGCTTCCCCCAGTCCTAATGCTCCTGAAAGGCTCTCTCCCACTCCCTGTAATTGGGCATCAGTAGTTAATGCAGTATTGACTGCATTACACGCTCCCGTGCCTCCCCTCACTAATGCCAATTGCATCACCTTGTACAGTCACCGGCTTGCTTAGCCAATAGCCGTTAAAAGCAATCCAAATCATGAATCATATGGGAAACTTTTAGCAAGACACTGCCATCCAAGGAGACAATTTACAGTTGAGTTAATCTGGGTACATTAGCGAGACATGGATTCTGGACGACAGACCAATTTATGTTGTTTCCCTGTCCCCCCCCCGCCCCCCCCGCCACCCCCGTTAGTGTTCTGTGTGGGCAAATGAACGGAAGAGCAGGGAACAGACAGGCACACCTGCTTCTTTACCCAAGGCTCTGGGAGGGGGTGAGGGAGACCCATCTTTATAGGCTCTCTGCCTGGCTGAACCAGGGCAGGAAGGGTAAGCAGCTGTACATGCTGCTCAAGATTCGTGAAGCCTTGTTTCCAGCAATGAGGAGGTAGCTGCTGCTGGGGCTGGCATGGCAGCTACAGATGGAGACCATCCTCTTCTAGGCCTCAGGCAAGTGTCAGACCTGGCCCCCCACCCTTCCCACCTCACAAGGCTTGTACGAGTCCTCAGCAGGCAGCAGTGCCTCCTGCGCTCTGACTTCCTGCAGACCCGCTGGGGTCTCTGGCATGGAAAAGCATCAGGGCCCAGTCCCTGCCTCCATCTCTGGGGCCAGGAAGGTCCCAGCCACACTGTGCTAGGAGAGACCCCTAGGACTCTTTGCAGTCCAGGGCATGATGGGATAGCCCAGGAGGTCCTGCTGATGGCTGAGCAAAAGCTGGTCCGTACCCAAGAATAGCCAAGAGCCCGCCCTGACAGATCAACCAGGTCCACTGTGGAGGCCACACTCGTAGCGGTCATTAACAATTGAAGACTCACTGTCTGGCCCTCGTCAGTCCAGCTCTACTCTCCTTAGGCAATTTTACTTATTAAAAATGCTCTAAGAATCATGTCGGTGTTTAGTTCTACAACCTGCCTGCTGTTTCCTGAGGTCACCCCAGTTTTCCTACGGGGCCTTTGCAGAGGCAACTTACCTTCTCCAGCATGTCCCTGGGGGCACTCCAGCACCCCCAAGAGGGGCCCTCAGCATCTTTTCCTGCCCAGTCCCCTGCAGCCCAAGTCTCTCACTGTTCTTGGAGCTGCTTGGACCCTCTGCTGTCTGCCTCTACTCGAGGGCCTCTTCTCCAAAGGCCTGAGGACTAATCCAGCTCTCAGGGCTCAGGGCAGTAGCTCTCTTTGCTCCCCTGAGACTGCAGGCCTCCTGAGAAGGCCCATGGCCTAGTGCTCGCTCAGGCACAGGTGCCAGGGAAAGAAGGGCTATTTCTCTGGGAAAGTTGGAGCAGGGCTTCCTTTGCTGACAGGCAGGCCCGACGGCATTTAGAAAGCCCGGACCCTGAGTTCCAGTAAAGTGGAGATGGCTAGGCCAAGAGCAAGCGTCCAAATGAAAGCAATTAATCTTAAAACCAGAAGTTTAACCATTTGCAAAACAGATCTTTCCTCTCTGTGGTGGCCCTTCACTGCTCGACCTAATGGATTACTTTATTAATAATGCACTGTGCTTAAAAGCAAAAAAAAAAAAAAAAAAAAAAAAAAAATTTTTTTTTTCTGACGATTCAATACTTCAGAAAGTCTCTTAAACCCGTTGCTACGGCAAAGCGATTGATATTTTATTATCTTTCAGAAGTGCAACATGAAAGCCCTGCAGCCCAGCAGAGCAAGAGCTTTGGTCCTCGGCAGCTGGCAGACCTGACTTCAACCAGAGGAGCCCCGGCCTCTTCCGACAAGATGCTGTCAGGTGGAGAAAAGGCATTGGGGGTGGTTAATAAGAGCCCCGAGTCCCTGCTGCAGCCAGACAAAGGGTGCAGTGCTGCATCCCTGAGGGACATGCTTCTTGGGGGCCCTGGGGGCCAGGCTGCCACCTAACCTAGATGGCCACCTGCTGAAATGCCATAAGTGCCAGGAAGAAATTAGGCAGCAGGCTCCGAGGGACAGGTGAGTGGATCCAGAGCCTTTCTCTCTTCCCCAATTGAAGGGGCCACCTTTAGGGCTTCCTGGAATTAGGGGAGGCGAGACTCTAATGGGGAGCAGGGAGGGTAGATTTATGAGCCAAAAGAATGCTTTGGAGGACATAGCTGGGCTAGGCAGGGCAAGAATCAAATGGGTCCTCTGGGCCCCAGCTGTCTACCTGCCTGGTGCTGTTAGGGGCCCCAGAGCCCAGTGGTATGAACTGTAGGGTGCACCATATTATTAGACTGAACAGAGTAGGGGGTCCGAGGGGCAGCATGAGCTCTTCTCTACAGATCTGGTGGGGACTAGGGGAAACACATATGCCGAGGGTGGCTGCGATGTACTGCAGTCTGGAGGCAGGAGACTGGAGGCTAAAATGACCTCCAGATACCTATTCCTATTCGGGGCTCATCTGCATTGGAAAATCTTGAGTATAACAGAGCTCAAAGGAACTCTGGGGTGCCTGCACAGAGTACTGTCTAGGTGAGTGGTGGTGGGGTCATCTTGTTGCATGAGACCAATCTCCCCGCCCGAGGCCTCCCGTGTATAGGGCCTGGGGAAGCCAAGGATGCCATATAATGCCGTGGGGCTGCAGACATACCCTGAGTTCCACGGGTTCCCGGTCAGGAGAGTACCTCCACACACCAAGGAAGCACCCTCTGCACTGGCTTCTGCAAGCCCCTCATTTTACCAAGAGAGACAGCGTGAAGCCTAGCTCTGTGCGTGACTGGTCTGAGAGAACCTGGGGAACTTGTGACAAAATGCCTCCTGCCTCCTGGTTTGGCCTGACCGGGTCCTTCTCCTTGTCATTCTATACAGACCTGCAGAAGCCTAGTCCTCTGACAGCCCACATACAGATCCTGGGGGGCCCTGAAGAGATAAGAGCATACTAGAGATGGTGGTCGCACCCCAGCCAGCCCCTGGCAAAAGCATTCTTTCGCCCAGAAGCACTTAGTTCTCCCTTTCCTCTCTTACTACATACACGCTGAGAAATAGCCTTCGTGGGCTTACCGGCCACATGCCACCCCCCAGGCCAGACACTTTAAATGCGCCTCCCTGACAGAGGTCTCACAGGTGGCGGGGAGCCTAGGAGCATCAGCACGTGGCAGCAGTGAAGCCCACAACCTGTGTGACCTTGAGTGAGTCATTTAACTTAAAATTTCACCACCTGCCCATGTCAGTAACATGACTGACCCACTGGGCAGAGGGCACAGGCTGAGGGCAGACTCACTAGTAGAAGGTCAGAGAATGGCCACCACAGTCAATCTAAGAGGATTCCTGGTGGCACACTGCAAACCCACCTTCATAGTTCCTTACCAGGAGAAATCCGGGGACAGTATGGGTCCCAGCAATTACACCCTCATCTCCCTACAACACGAACACACCAGGCCACCCTCACCTACAGGGCAGGAGGGCCGGGCCAGCCAGGGAGCTGCTACTGCTATGGTTTGTCCCCTCTGGGCTGCGTTTGGGTCACCACCGGGCACCCACTTGGCTTTACCCTCACGTGGGCTGGGTTGCCCCAACCTCTCCTAAACATACCAGGACACTTGCTGCAGGGCGCCTGCAGTCAGAACCACCTGCTAGAGGCCTGCAGCGACCACGGGGCCCCCTGCTCTGACCTCTGGGGCGCACGGAGCTCTGGACCACGGCAGCTCCACGCCACTCTCCAGGGCCTCTCCTACGCGAGCCAGCGCGCCCCTGGCCGGCGGCGGGACACTTTCTTCCTCGAGGCCAAACTCCCGCCTGCGCGCTCCGGGGACGGGGAGACCGCGGGCCAGCAGGGGGGGCGGGTGGCGTCTGTCTCCTCGAGGGGCCGGCGGCCTTGCCCTGGGCCCGCTCCCCGGGCACCCCGGGGCGAGCACGGGCTTCCCGCGCGCCCGCTGGCTGCGGGCTCGGGCGTGCGGGTCTCCCGAAGCCCCCGGTTTGCTCGGCGCTCCTGGCTCCTCCGGGTCCCGGGCCGGCGCGAGGGAGATGGCTGCGGCGACACGAGCCGCCGCGCTGCCCGGAGCGCCGCTGCGCCCAGGTCCGAGGGGCCGCAGCCTGCACCGGCCCGCGCTCCGCCCGCCGCCGGCTCACACCCTCCCCGCGCCCCCGCCCCCCAGGCCCGGCACCGGCACGGCCCCGCGTGTGTGCGCCGCTCCCGGCGAGTGCTCCGTGCGCCGCGGCGGAGGGCGACGGGGTGCGGGGCGTCGGCCCCCCGCCCGCCACCTACCGTCCTCCTTGTCCAGCACCATCATCTCGGGCGCTCCGTGTCCAGCCGCAGCTCGGCTCGGCCGGGGAGAAGGGCGCCGACTCCGGGCGCGCTTCGGCGGGGCGGCCGCTCCTCGGGCAGCGAGCGGGCTCTAATTACCCGCTTGTCCGGCTCTTAACCTAGATTGCACTCAGCTAGAATTACATTCAGGAGCGAAGCACTTCGCAGATACAAAAGCAGTCTCACCTACTTTTGTGCCTCAGAATTGCAAGGAACTACGAACTGCAATTTAGAGAGAGAGAGAGAGAGGGAGAGGGAGAGGGAGAGAGAAGGGGGAAGAGAGGATCAGAGCCGTTTCTTTGATTCTCACCTTCTAAATGGCTCAATTTGCCCAGTATAATCTGTCTTAATGTAATTGCATTTGATAGCTCATAACCCTGGCTCTGGCAACGACACAGCTTTCAGCCTCATAAAGTGTTTTCCCCTCGGATTTAATCTGAATCTCAATCTAAAATTATATTCAAAGAGATGGGGAATCTCGGCGGCCGTCTCCCGCTGCCTTTCTCCCTCAATGTATGAGGTTTGCACTCCTGCTACTGAATAAATGCACACATTTCCCGAGGCCCCCTCCCTCCCGGGTTAATGGGGAGTGGAGACGCGCGGCTGCCCGGCTCCGCAGCGCCACCTGGAGGTCGCCCGGCCCCTGCTCGGCGCGGGGCTCCGCGGAGCACCCCGGGTCCTCACCCCAGATACTTGTCCGCTGGACCACGGTCGTCTTCCACTGCCACGCCCTCAGCCTTGGTTCCTGACCCCCCTTCCCACCTCGGCGATCTTTCTCTGATCTCGGACCCTCCCTTCCTACCTGTTCTGCCGGAGGCTCCTGGTTGCTTCCCGGACTGTTTGGCAAAGTTAACCCTCTGCAGGGTACAAACTCTCCCACTGGAGTCTTCCAGCACAACCCTCACCCTAGCAGCCCCCTCCTCCCCGAGAGCATCCTAATTCCACAGGGAGCCGGATGCTGTCTCAGCTTCTCTCTGAGAAGCACAGCATGGCCTTGAAGGTTTTTCTCATTCCAAAACTATTTATTGAGCACGTATTATTCTAAGGCACTGGCGTTACCGCCTGTACTACCCTAAAGCTCTGCTGATATTACCGAGTTGGAAATTCTTGCCCTGTAACTCAGGAGTTAAGGGGAGACAGCGTCCATCTCCCCTCCTCCGGAACCCCAATTCTCCCCAAGAGCCTTGGGGCTAATGCTCAGGCTGCGTACTCTAGGAAGGCCACTCTAAAATACCAAGAGTTTGTTTTTTTCTCTCTTGACAGTCACAAGTTCCAAGAGGGGATGGAAATATTAACGGATTTTCTATAGGCCAAGGAAGGCTTCAAATAGATGTGTCAGAGGTTCATCCCTGGCAGACACTTCTGAGTACTAACCCAAGCAAGGATAAGGCAATGACCAGCAAGTTGGGATTTCATCCCATCTCTGCCTATGACTAATGGTGGACCTTAGCAAATCACTTTGGCTGGGCCTCAGTTCCCTGTTTGTGAAGTGGGGCACCGGCTGTCCAAGGTTCCTGCAGGGATCAGATGAGCTAGTGTACGTGAATGTGCCTTGTAAACCATGGCATCCAACGATGGGGGGAACTTACTGAGTATAAATGAGACCTGGAGGCCAGGCTGTGCCCGGTAAGCCCCGGGAGGCCCCAATGCAGGGTGCCTGACAGGAGTAGGAATGGGGGAGTGGGGCTGCAGCCCATCTTCCTCTAGCCTAAGCGGGGAAGTCAGGCTTTAAGAAAACAGAAGAGAGGCTGCTTCTAATGAGATGCCTCATCCGCAGCTCAGAGGGTTTCGCTTTCCCCTTCATCTTGAATACTTAATCCTAATAGTCCTTGAGTATATTTGATGTTAAATATATCATTTTGCTCAGCCTCACTGTCCCTCAGGACTGCGAGCTTGATCTCTCCCCTGCCACTGCAGCCAGACTATACCCCGAGGGTCTGAGGGAGGCTTTGACACTGTTGCCATTGGCACGTTTGGTACCAACCCCTCACCCCAGCCTGAGCTGGGGGGCCAGACAATGTCACAGGCAATCGGCTGACAGGCTGGCAAGGGGTAGCTTCTTGCTGTAGATGCCTCTGTGCTCCCGGAAGGCATTCGCTCAACAAGGCCTGTGGCTTTACTCTCCAGTTCCAGGGCGGCTTCTCCTCTCTTTCAAGGCTCTGGCCCTGACCCACAAACTGGGACTTGACTAGCTGAAGGCACTTGTCCACTCTCTTCTTCATGTGTCGGGCTTGGGGCTCTGTCCCTACAGCAGCTCCCCCCAGTCTCCAAGATACCAATTAGCAGCCACCCAACTGGCATCCCTCTAGGGAGTCAGGGACCCTGTGCCCCACTTCAGGGACTGGAGTAGGCCTGGGGTGCTGAGCCGTGGGCTAAAGAACCAGGTAGTGTATGTCAGCAGATCACAGCTGTGTGTGAAGGGCTGCTTGTGTTCATAGGCAGCTCTCTGTACCCCCAGTTGTGAGCACTGAGCTCCCACAGTGATCTGGAAAAAGGCCTCCACAGAGGCCTTCCACTTGACAGAGCTACACAGCAAGCCTTGAAACGTTTAAGTGACTTGAGCTCTTAGCTTGGAAGGGGCCTGCCAGGTGGACAGAGCTAGACACAAGCATTCAGCATCCCATCCAGCATCCACCCTCTCAGCTCATGGGGAATTGCTGGGCAGGCAGGTAAGTCCTGTGCCTGGGGCCCCCACCCAAGCTGCCTCCAGGTCCAGGATCCCCTGGGGCTAGGAGAGGTAGTTTGCACCCAACACAGTTCATGGGCAATGAGCATGCACGTACCCTCAAGTCAACATTGCCAAGAGTGCTCCAGAATGTCCTTGAAATGCCTCTGGGGACAGCAGAGGGAGACCAGCTGATCAGCCCCCAGGTCATGGTGAGGAGAAAGGAGGTGCTACCAGCTGCCTTTCAAAGTTCTGGGCAGGTCCTAGCAGTTTGTCGCTGCACCTGGCAGGAAAGTCCTGATGAAGGGTTCTTGCACTGGGTTTGGGAGGTGTGTGTAGGGGAAGGAGACTCTCTGCCCCAGGGCCCAGGCAGACCAGATATTCCAGAACAGTGGTGGCTGTCAGATGTGCCTCAGCCTGAGGGCCCTGCTTCCAACACAGTACAGCTGTCTCCAAGATGGGGTTACAAGCTGGCTTCACAGGTGACACTCAAGAGGTATTTGGACTGACAAGGGCCCCTTCCCTGTGGCAGCCACAGCTGAAAGGACAGAGTGACCCTACAGATTTTGCAGTGCAATCCGGATGTCTGCTGGCCAAGTTCAGATGTCCTGCCCTGCCCCCTACTAACAACACAAAGGCAGCCTAAACACAGGAATTGGCAATCAGCTAGAGTGGAGAAGTACACAGTTGACAAACTTTCCTCCTTTGGTTTCTGGAAGCCCTTCTAGGAAGCTGCACTGTTAGACCTGGTGGAGGCCAAGGCCAAATCTGCACCCCAGAAAGCAAGTCTCTCCCACCCTCCTGATGAAGGCCAATCCACCCCCTGCACAACAGCTCTGAGAAGGTTGTGGATGTAGGCTGACCAACTGTCTTGGTTTGTCCCAGCACTCAGGGGTTTCCCAGGAGGCAGGGCTTTCTGTGCTAAAACGGGATGGTTCTGGGCAAACCAGGACAGCTGATGACCACAGTGGGAGATGGTAGGCTGGGACAAGGGACCAGCGGGGCCAGAGAGAAAGGTCAGGCAGCCGGGCCCTTCCCTGTACACCAGCAGCTGCCTCCCAGCCTCAAATTCTCCCAGCCTCCAGCACCAGGGCTTCATCCCCCAGGCGCTAAGGAACTGCCGTCCCCTGGGGATGGTCCCATGGGGCAGCCTGGCTGTATGTTCTCCAAGCCTTGGTAGTTACATGGGAAAGCTGTGAGTTGGACTCAGGGGTGGATTCAGATTTTTTGGGGGAGTCAAGCTTACTCATGCAATATAGGGGCTGGGGGGGGGGGGTGCTCTTCTTGAGAAAAGGAATACACGGCTGCTAACACAAAGTGACCACGGAAGGACTATGAAGCTTAAACTTCATCAGCTTCAAGGTAAACCCGCCCCTGGTATCCTGAGCGCCGCCCGACCCTAGCCCGCAGGGCACCTCCCGACGCGTGAAGCAATGTCACCCACCCCGCAGCTACGAAGTTCCCGATCCGAGGGCCCCCGGGGCCGGGCCGGTTTGCCTGCAGGTGCCCTGGGGACCCCCCTGGGGGAGCCGGTCCGCAGCGGGGGCGGCGGGGGCCGGGAAGCCGGGGGCTGCGGGCACTGCGGGAAGCCGCGGCGCGGGTCGCAGACGGGCCCGGGGGTCTGCGGGACGGCGGGACCGGAGAGAAAGTTCCCGGCCGGGGCGTGCGGGGCCGGCGGGCTCGCGGCCGCCCGGGGACTTCCCGCGCCGCCGACCGGCCCTGCGGCGCAGCCTGGCTCCCCCCCGCCCCCCAGGCGCCGCGCTTCCGGGGAACGGCCGCGGCCCGCGCCGCTGCACCTACCGTCCTCCTGCTCCAGCACCATGGCTCCCCGGAGGCGCCAGCCCCGCACCGGCCGAGGACGCGGAGGGGCGCGCGGCTCGGACTCCGCCGCCGCCCGCCGGCCTGCGCCGCTCCCGCCGGCCCCGCGCGGGCTCCGGGCTCCGGGCTCCGCGCTCCGCGCTCCGGCCGGGGCCGGGGCCGGGGCCGGGGGCGGGGGCGGGAGCGGGCGGAGCGGCGCGGGCAGCTGAGCCCCGCGGGCAGGGAGCGCTGGGGGGGTGGGGGGGCGGGGGCGCGTCCGTCCGCCGCGGGGTCGCGGGAGCCGGAGCCGGAGCCGCCGGAGCCGCCGCGCGCGGTTCTCCGTCCGCGCGGGCCGCGCTGGCCTCTGCCGAGTGCAGCCTGCGTTTCCCAGGGCCCCTCAGTTCCCCTGTTAATTAAATCAATTCATTATGCTCAGATCTGATTAGCGGCCCTTCCCCCCTTTGAATCAATTATTCAATACACAAACATAATTGCCTGGGCCAGAGGTGCCCGCCATTAGCTTATTTAACTCCAAGGACACTAATTACCCGCAGGGCACGGGAACTTTTCTCATTAATTCTGACAAAACACAAAAGCACAGCCAGAGTGCGTGTGAGCAGTGCGGGCGTGTGTGCGTGCGCGCGTGACCGCATGCGGGGGGCGGGGATGGGGGTGCTGCGGGCCGGGGTTTGACACCCAGCGCGGGGACCGTGGGGTCCTGAGTGCTGCTGCGCGTGACTTCGTGAACGTGGCCCCGTGGCTGCTGCGGCGGGCGCCCCTGCCCTTCCTGTTTGCGTAACTGCCCCAGCATTGTCCGCTGCACAGTCAAGACACGGGGGCACGCGCAGAACACAGAAACGTGCGATCAGGAAGTGGTGGGTGGTGTTTCTGCAGTTCGGGCTGTCCTTCCCCCCCACCCCGCCCCTCCGGCCACCACCGCGCCCCCCCAGCCCACCCCCTCTTTAAAACCTCAGGTTGCCATGGTCCCCCTCCTTGACGCATCTCGGTTCAGCCTCCCACCCCAACTCACTCCACCCCTGCTTTTATCCCACAGCCCTCCCCACCCCTACCTCTATCCCTATTTCCACAGGTGCCTGCCACCCAGGCACGCCCCCACCCAACTCCACCCGCCCTTTGCCTAGTTCTCCCCTCCCGTCTGCGAGGCTGAGCCGAGGGTGTGTCTGTGGTTGACCAACTTCACGTTTTACCTCCCAGGAAATCTCTATTGAGAGCGAGCGAGTATGAGAGCCCACAGAGGCAGGGACACAGAGGGTAATTGATTCCCCCAAATTAGGTTTCTGCTTTCTAAAGACCAGTATTGTTCCTGTTCTCAATGTGCACAGAGGTATTGAAGATTTCCTTTTTGTTTCCTCAGGCAATGAATGAGCTTAATCCATTTGGCTTTATAAATCAGGAAACTAATATTCGCTCCTTCCATAGCAGCTTTTTAAAAAATTTAATTGGTGGGGGGGGCACAGTTTGTCACCCTTATGCTGTCCCCAAGCCACCACTTATCAAAACACATTCTGACTGAGGGGTGGAGAGAAGGCTGGGAGGGGAGGTCGTGGGAAGGGGAGGCTCATCCTGATTCTCCCTACCCTCCTCCTCAGTGCTTGCACTCAGACCCACACAGTATCTGGAAAAGTTTGTGAAATGACTGAATCATACTCAATTTGGTGAAGAAAAGGAGAGTGTAGAGGTGCTCTTCAGAATGATCGTCTAAATCCGTTACTCGCAATCTCCCACTAGCATTGAATGTAACCGTGTCACACCCAGGGATGGCAAATCCTCATTCTCACCAACATGCACAAGCCGCTGGACACATCTTCCTGTTGTCAGGATCTGACCCTGCCACTCCCATTCTCAAAAATCTTCCATGGCTCTCCATTGTCCTTGCGACAAAACTCTAACTACTTATCCTATCATTTCAGGTCCTTCACACAATCTGAAGAAACCTTTGTGACACCACCACTACCCCTTGTTTCAACTGATCTTTATTGATCTCCAGCAACTACCTTTACCCTCCTGCCCCTTCCTCTGGATTGCTTTACTGTCACTAAACATACCCTGCAGGCAGGTTCCTGCAGGACTCCTCTCATGGCATCCCTCTGCTTAGGAAGTCCTTGCCCACTTCTCAAAATCCTCTAAGGAAACAACTTTTCTGTGTTCTTCTAAATGGGTGTCTCTGTGTGAAGCCTGGGTTCCTGAGAGTGTGTGTGGATTATTTAGTTGAGGCTTGGGGGACACGAGTGTTTAAACTCTCCCCTGGAGTGGAAGGAGAAATATGGTGTCAAGAGTCTACTCTGGCTCACTGGAGAAGATGGGAGCTGCAGAGGCGGGCCAGGAACTCTGCCTTCCAGAACTTCAGATACAAGAATGGTGCCTCAGAAGGAGAGACACTTGGGCATCTTCCCTTCCCACTCCCCCCACCCCACCCCGCTTGCCCTTCAGGATCTCAGGATCAGAACCCAGGAACATGCTTCCTCTGTCGGCCCAATATTTGGATCTGTTTAGTTCTCTGTGTAGCTAGGCCACTGCCCATGTTAGTGCCAGCTTTCCCTATACTAAGGCATCTAGCCAAGGGGGCAGGAGAGGGCTGCAATACTGCCCTCTCTCTGCTTTCTAAGCCATGTGCCTGGTGTAGATCACACCCACTCAGAGAAAGCACATTTTTCTAATCTGTGCAAAGGCACCATGTGGACTAGCATGGCCCTGTGATTGAGAATCTCTGCTTGGCCAGAGTTCACACTCAGAAAGGCCAGCCTGAGAGGTCCCTTAGCCACCCCTGTACCCCCACCACTGCCCCTTCAAACAAGGATCTGGTGAGCTCTTAGGAGACCATTCTCCAAGTTTTCATAGGGACAAAGAGGTCAGAGAGCTTAACCATCACGGAGTGGTCAGGGATACTGAAACAGTAGCCTAGAATGTATATGGGCCCCAAGCCCAGGTGAAAGACACTGAACTCTGACAGACCTACGATAAAGACTCAGGTTCCTAACAGGGACCATGTTGGAGGAGAGAGAGAGTGAAGTTCCCGGGAGGAGGTCCTCATGAGAGGACCAGACTGGACCACAAGGCCTGGAGTTTGGTGGGGCAGTAGTTCCAGGCCCAGTGCTAAGTGGGCCTGACCCACTCCCAAGCAGTGTCTTAGGAAGCGGAAAGCAGTGGTACAAGAGTCACTCAGGACATATGGCTTTGCTATGGGATCCCCCTCTGAAACAGCTGGTCACTAGAAGCAGGAGGTATCTTCACACTGGCTCAAAAAAGATGAGCACAGCTAGAGTCAGCAGCTTGGTGGCCTTGGTAGCAGCACATGCGCAGAGTGGATGACAAGATGGCAGGAGCATCAGACAGCAGCTGTAATTATGTGGGAGGCATCTATACCTCATGCCCATCAACCCCACCTCCCAAAGCTGGAATTGTTAGGGAGAAAGTGACTTCATCCATGATTCAAAATCTAATGGTGCCCAGGGTGTACATGTAAGCATTCTCGGAAGGTCTTACAACTTTCTGGAAAGGAGGGTCCTGAAGAGGAGAGTCAGAAGATCAGAATTTGGGGCAAATTATTATAAACGTATGAGACCTGATACTTGGTATTTGTATGGCTTCTATGTTCCAGCCTGTTTTAGCTACATGATGGGCATGAAGGGAAAGGCTGTGTGAGCAAGAATGAGCAACAATGGTAGGGGAGCAGCACCCACTGCCAGCTTTCCCTGGTGGCAGTGCAGCTCTGCAGGAGATGCAAAGGGTCCTATATCAGGCAGATCGAAGGCTTTGCTTCCACTGCCCCTCCCTGCCTAGAGGGCCTCATGAGGCCATGCTTGCTCTCCCATGCTTCTATTTCCTCTCCTTTCCATCTCCCCAACCATCTGGTCCTCCTGTCCCATTCTAGTTTCAGCAGATGATGTCACCTCCTACCTGACTCAGATGAGAGAAGGTATCAGACAGGAAGGCCCTCCCCTTCCTGCCTCTGGTCTGTGTTCATACCTTCTTTGTCAACATCTGCAATACACACCTGGACACATGCACCTTCCCTTCTGAAGCAGTAGCAAATATGGCCTTCCTCCTATCTGCGCCTTATTCCTCAGCATGGGCCCCAGCCTACCCACTACCACCTGTCAGGGTGTTCTGTTGGCTCTTCCTGTCCCCTTCGCTCTCCCCTTTCTCCTGGGCCTTTCACCACAGCAGGCAAATAAACTCTAGTGTCTCATCTAAAACATGTGAACAAAGTCCCTGGATTATATACATCATTTTTGAGATACTTTGCTATCCGTTCCCTTTTCTTATCTGAACTCCTTACCTCCCACTATCTCTGGGTTCACTCCTATCTGGTCCCCACAAGGCTTGCCAAGGTCACCAGTGACTTTATGTCATGAAGGGATTATTTTCAGGCCTCACTTGACCCGACCTCCCAGCATTTAATAATGCGTTTAATTCCTTCCTTCTTGAACATGATTTTTCCCTAGACTAACATGCTGTCTGAGTTTCCTCATCCCCCAGTGGATGTCCCCTTTTGTCTTAGCTATTGCCAGCTCTCCTCTTTCAGCCAATCTTTAGCTGTTGGCATTCCTCAGGACTGGGTCCTAGGCTGTCTTAGAACACTTTTCTGTGGGGCACCATCCATGGCTGCTGGTGTGTGTGACCTTCACTCAGGATCTCTCCTTTGAGTTCCACTCCAGTATTTCCAAATGCCCTCTTGATATCTCCACTTGGATGCCTTAAAGGCATCTTAAATTTTAAAATCTGAATTAAACTCTTGATATTTCTTCCAAAGTCTTTCTTCATCTTGTTTCAGTAAACCAGCCATTCTGTTCTTAATACCAGAATTTCAATCGAGCCAACAACAACAACAAAAAATGGTAAAAAGAAAAGAAGTAAAGCTAAGTATGTCAAGTTATTACACTAACTGTGAAGAGACCGCATTCCCCTAATCAAAGAACAGATTGTCGGGATGTCTGGGTGGCTCAGTGGTTGGATGGCTCAGTGGTTGAGCGTCTCTGCCTTCAGCTCAGGGTGTGATCCTGGGGTCTGTGACTGAGCCCCTGCAAGGAGCCTGCTTCTCCCTCTGCCTATGTCACTGCTTCTCTCTGTGTGTCTCTCATGAATAAATAAATAAATAAATAAATAAATAAATAAATAAATAAATTTTTATAAAAACGAGATTGTCAGAGTAAGTTCAAAAATAAAACACAGCCAAATGCTGTTTGCAAATATACACCCAAACCAGGTGATGAGAGTGAAAAGAAAGCCAATGGGCAAAGATATCCCAAGCACATGCAAGCAGAGAATAGCAATGTTAATGTCAAACAAAGCTAACTTCCAGGCCCCAACCATGAGCTGCTTGGAAATGAAGAAATACTCTCTTAAAATTACTAGTGGATCAAAAATAAGATCAGAACTGAAATTGCAAATCATCTAGTAATGAAAAAGAGAACATAGAGTGCCATACAGAACTTGTGGGACACAGCAGTAATTAGAGGAAAAAATATAGCCTTAAATGCTTTTAATATTAAACAAACAAAGGACTAAAGCAAATGAACTTGGTATTTAATCTAAGAAATCAGAAAGAGAACAAACTAAGCCAAAACAACATAGAAGGATATTAATAAAGTCAAAACCAGAAATTAAATAGAAAACAAACTAATAATAGGAAAAAAATAATTAAAAGAAAATTAAAACCCAAACTTGGTTCCTTGAAATGACCCACAAAATAGGCAAACCTGGATGGAA
Source organism: Canis lupus baileyi (assembly GCF_048164855.1). Classification (NCBI taxonomy): domain Eukaryota; kingdom Metazoa; phylum Chordata; class Mammalia; order Carnivora; family Canidae; genus Canis; species Canis lupus. The sequence continues at coordinate 19,039,632 of NC_132860.1, read as the reverse complement.
AAAAATAAAACACAAAAATATACAATATTATTGAGCCATAAAAAAGAATGAAATCTTGCCATTTGCAACAACGTAGATGGAGCTAAAGAGTATCAAGCTAAACAAAATAATTCAGAGAAAGACAAATACCATATGATTTCATGCATATGTGGGATTTAAGAAACAAAACAATGGAGCAAAAGGGGAAGAATAAAAAAGAGAGAGGGGCAAACCAAGAAACAGACTCTTAACTATAGAGAACAAACTGGTGGTCACCAGAGGGGAGGCGGGTGGAGGGATGGGTGAAACAGGTGATGGGGATTAAGGAGTGCTCTCATTGTGGTGAGCACCTGTTGTTGTATGGAAGTGTTGAATCACTACATAGTACACCTGAAACTAATATTATGCTGTATGTTAACTGGAATCTGAATAAAAATTTTTAAAAAGAAAAGAGATATCACAGGTACAGAAAAGATTAAAGAATTATAACAATAACATGTGTAAGCCTATGAAAATACATGTGAACCACCAGGAAGTGGATGATTTCCAAGCAAAGTAGAAAATTAATAAAATTGAGTGTAGAAGTTGAAATTCTGAATAGGCCAATAAACAGAAGAGATTTAAAAAGAAATGAAAATTCTGCCATTAAAATATCACAAGACACCATATGATCCAGCAATTCCACTTCTGGGCATATACCCAAAAGAACTGAAAACAAGGTTTTGAAGAGATATTTGTACACCCATGTTCATAGCAGCATTATTCACAAAAGCCAAAAGGTAGAAGCAACTCAGGTGTCTTTCAATGGGTGAATAAATAATCAAAATGTATATATATACAATGAGATATTATTCAACCTTAAAAAGGAAGGAAATTCTGACACCTGCTACAACATGGATGAACCATGAGGACAATACACTAAGTGGAATAAGCCAGTCAAAAAAGACAAATACTGCATGATTCTGCTTATATGAAGTACCTAGACCACTCAGTTTCATAAAGACAAAAACCACTATTACCAGGGTCTGGGGGAGGGAAAAAAGGAGAGTTTTTGTTTAATGGTGTAGAGTTTTAGTTTGACAAAATGATTCTGGAGATTGGTTGCACAACAATGTGAATGTGCCTAACATCACTGAACTCTACACTTAAAAATGGTTGAGCTGATAAATTTTATTTTATGTGCATTTCACCATAATTAAAAATAAAATAAAAATATCACAAGGCACAGACTATACTGAAAGTGAGCTTTATATCATCTTTAAAAACAGATGAGTTTTAATGTTATTTAAACTATTCCAGACAAGAGAAAAAGTTGGAAATCTTCCTAGTTTGTTTTATGAGCTAGCATTTTCTTAATTCCCAAACCTTATAAAGATTGAATTTAAAAAGAAAGAAAAATCACAGAGCAGTTTAAATGCAAAATCCGATATAAGATGTTAGCTAACTGGATATGGGAAAAGTATCAAAAGAATAATACACTATATAAGGGAGAGTTTATTTTTTAATACTGAAAACAACATTCAGCATCAGAAAATCTATCAATATAAGTCACTATACCAACAGATAAAGGGAATAAAATATAAGTATAGTAACGGATGCAAAAAATCACTTGGTAAAACTGAGCAATTATTTCTAATCATATATTAAAACAGAAATAGAAGAAAACTACTTTAATTTGATAGACTGTTTACCAAAACCCAATAGTAAATATATAAACAATGACATTCAGAAGATATTTCCAGAAATTGGGAATAAGGTGGGATGCTCATTATCATCACTATTGTTCGACATATTTTGGAAATTTTAACTAATTCAATAAGACAAGAAAACGAATTAATAAGAACAAGTACCTGGTTTAAAAAAAGGATGAAAATATGCTTGTTTATAAATAATGTGATTATATATCGAGAAAATCCAATAAAACCTAGTTCAAAAGCTAGTAGGTTAATTAGATCATGGGGAAGGTAGCTAATACAAGGTAAACAGAAATATATATTTTCCCCCTAAATGCAAAGAGGTATTAGAAATAGAAGTAGAAATGTAGAATGTAGAGGACTTTATTTATTTTTTTAAAGATTTTATTTATTTATTTATTCATTCATTCATTCATTCATGTGAGACACAGAGCAAGCAAGAGACACACACAGAGAGAGGCAGAGAGACACAGGCAGAGGGAGAAACAGGCTCCATGCCAGGAGCCCGACATGGGACTCGATCCCGGGTCTCCAGGATCACAACCTGGGCGGAAGGCAGCACTAACCCACTGAGCCACCCGAGCTGCCCTAGAAAGGACTTTAAATGAAGAAACAGATCATCTGCAATACCTACAAAACTATAAAATATTCAGGAATAATTTTAAAACAAGAACCACCATCACAAAGTTAAAGCTCTTTGTTGAAGAAAGCCATGAAACCATATTGAAGGACATATAACAAGATCTGAATATATAGTAAGAGAGCCAGGTTTCAGGCTTTTTCTCATAAACAGTGAATCCTTTCAAAGTTAATATATAGATTTAATGCAATTTCTCTTAGAATCCCAAATAAAAAAAACATTTTTTAGAACTTAAAAAATTCCAGCTTGAAGTACATTTGAAAAATAAATATCTGAGGCTGGTTAAGAAAACATGAAAAGAAAGACTAGTTGGAGAAAACTTGTGTTATTGGATAATAAATTACACTACAAAGCCACTGTGATCTGAGCGGTAGGGTGTAAAACCAAGGAATAGATCAGGGGAACAGAGAGCTGATAAATAGGTCCAAATGTAGAAAGGACTTTAACATACAATAAAAGTTGCATTTCAATTCATCAAAGAAAAAAATTAACAAATGGGACTACCATCTAAATAGACATTTCTCTAAGAAGATATACAAATAAGCCAATAAGCACCTGAAAAGTTGCTCAACGTTGTTGAAAATATACATCAAATCACAGTAAGATAGCACTTCACACCTACTAGGAAGCTAGAATCAGAAAGTCAGATACTAAAAAAAAAAAAAAAAAAAAAAAAAGGAAAGTCAGATACTGGGGCACCTGGATGGCTCAGTCAGTTAAGCATCTGCCTTCCGCTCAAGTCTTGATCTCAGGGTTCTGGGATTGAGCCCCTGCCAAGCAAGAAGCCTGCTTCTCCCTCCCCTCTGCCCCTTACCCCTACTCATGCTCTCACTCTATCTCAAATAAATAAAATCTTAAAATAAAAAAGAAAGTCAGATAATTACAAATGTTGATGAGGATGTGGAGAAATTAGAACTTATACACTGTGGGTGGGAATATGAAATGGAGCAGCCACTTTGGAAAACAGCCCGCTATCTCCTCAAAAGTTAAACACGGACTCACCACAGGACCCATCAATTCCACTCCTAAGTATATAGACAAGAGAAGAGAAAACATAGGTCTATACAAAAATTTGTACAGTGTTTATGGCCACATTATTCATAATAACCAAACATGGGGGGAAAAAAACAAATGTCCATCTCCTGGCAAATGGTTATTCAGCCACAGAAAGGGATGAATATTGATATATGACACAAAATGGAGGAACCTTGAAAATATCATGCTGAATGGAAGAAGGCAGTCACAAAAATCCATTCATATGAAATGCCAAGAATAGGCAAGTCTATAAAGATAGTAGATAAGTGGGTGCCAGGGACTCGGAGTTATAGGGGGTGACAGCTAAAGATTTGGGGTTTCTTTTTGAGGTGATGAAAATGATCTGAAATTGATTGTGCTTAAGCACCTATCTGTGAGTGGACTTGTGTTGAATGGGTGAATGTTATGGTATGTGAATTATATACCAACAAATCTGTCTTAAAAAACGGTGCTGGGGCACCTGGGTGGCTCAGTGGTTGAGCATCTGCCTTTGGCTCAGATTGGGATCCTGGGATCCTGGGATCCAGTTCTGCGTCAGGCTCCCTCCCCTTAGGGAGCCTGCTTCTCCCTCTGCCTATGTCTCTGCCCCTCTCTCAGTGTCTCTCATGAATAAATAAATAAAACCTTTTTAAAAAATGATGCTGCCGTAACCATCTGAAAGAAACAAAAGGCATCCCTACCCCGCAAATATAAAGATTATGCTCCAAGTGAGTTAGAGATCTTAACGTAAAAATGAAACAATGAAAATCTTAAAAATTTTAGGGGGAAATATTGAATTAATTTGAATAAATTTGGTGGAGACCTACAATAGTAACAAAAGAAAAGACATACTTGATTTGATTTTTAAAATTTCAATGACAAGGGATACCATAAACAAAGAAAAAAGACAAATGATATGCCAGAAAAATATTTGCAAAATATGTAAGTGAAAGGGAAAACGTGCAAAGAATATACAAAGAATTTCTTTAAATTGTAAAGAGAAAAGACAAATGCCCAAGAGAAAAATGGAAAAATGGCCATTCTGGGAGGAGGAACTCTAAATGGCCAATAAAGTTCTTTCCCTCATTATTGGCTGGGAAAATGCAAATTAAAGCAAAATTAGTTTTCATTACCTTAATTCATCAGGTTGGCAAAAAATTTTTAAAGAGTAAAATGGTCAGGTCTACTAAAAATTTGAGGAAATGGGTAATTTCATTTGTTGCTGAGCAAGTAACCTGGCACTCCCTATTAAAATTAAAAATGCACGTGCCTTTTGACCCAGAAATCCTCCATCAGAGAATATATCCTATGCAGGAAAAATCACCTGTATGTAAGGATAACCCTGTAACTTCTGCATTGTTTGTGGTGGCAGAAAACGAAACTATATGAATATCACCATCAATCAATGGTTGACTAAATCATCGTATAATCTCATGTAGAGTATCATGCAGCTCTTAAAACATGAGTTAGAGCTAAAGCTACTGACTTGCAAAGGATGTCTGTGATGTATTCTTAAGTGAGAAAAGTAGGTTGTGGTAGCAAGTAATATCACCCCATTTAAAAGAAAACCTCTTTCTGGTAGACAAAAAGGAGGAGATGTGTCTGGCTGCCCCTCTTCAGGCTATCAGTATGTTGACCTTAGCAGGGAAGAAGGGAAGGTGGGAATTAAGGGGAAAGTATTACCTTTCTTTATTGTATACTTTTAGAATCTTTTCATTCATCTGTGATTTAACAAAATTTGGAAATAAGTCAGAGTCAGTTTTGGCACTCTCTCCAATCACACAGTCCCTGCCACTGCCCTAGTCTGAGTGATCCTTATCTTTCGCACACTGCTTCAAGAGCTTCTTATTGGCCTCCCTGCATCCACCCTGAGCCCCACTAATCCAGCCTCCATACTCCAGATGCAGCCAGGAGATATTTTTAAAATGCAAATCAGATTTTGTCAACCCATCCTCAAACATGTAATGGCTTCCTGTTGCTCTCCGCAGAAAGCCCCTGGTCTCTGTCTGTCCCTTGGCTCTACATGCGCAGGCTTTCCCGAAGCATCTCCGGCATCTCCCGTTACTGACACCCACCACTTGCTCCCACACTGCAGCAGATTGCCCTTGACCTTGTCTGAACCAGCACCTGCCTCAGGGCCTGCAGATGTACAGTTTCTTCTGCATGGAATGTTCTCCCTCTCCTCTTCATGGGGACCTCCTCTTGCTCACCTCTAAGATCTGGGATTTAATGTCACTTCCTTTCTCAGGGTGGCCTCTCCCCTCAAGACTAGGTTTAGACCTCCCTGTTACAGCCTGGCACAGCCCTCTGTGTTTTTCCTCCATAGCTCTTATCACAATGATCTAGTTAATTACATAGTTATTTGTATAATTATTTGTGTGACAGGGATAAAAGAAAAACTATTAAGCTGTAAGTGTTTGCATCTTCTCCTGCAGCCCCTGCTTTGGGAGGGAAATGGGTCAGACAAGAAGGCTTCTGGGGTCTAACCCAACTCTGAGACTCTGAACTTGCTCTTGCCCTCCTCACCCCACCATGCTCCCCACACCCCACCCCCACCCCCAGTTGAAAGAATTTCCTGACTCAAATATCTCCCTATAGTTTCTTATTTATCTAGCCAACCAACTTGTTCTGACAACTGGGCGATGCCAAAGCCCTTGGAGATGCTGGTGAGCTTGCAGGCTTCTCAAATCCAGCCAGCTAGAGTGAGGCACGGCTGGAGAGGGTACTCTCCCAATCTCCAAATGGCTTTACTTCTGCACCACCCACCCTTCAGAGACCCTTACCAAATGAACCTCTGGAGCCCAAAGGCCCCTCTGAGGCCACAAACACTCCAGCAACCAAACCCTAGTTTGACCCGTGGCTCCAGAACCTCAATCTGAGTCCTCATTCTTCATGATGAGGAGTCATTTGTACCCTCTCCCACCCTACTGATCACCTGTCCACTGAGGACTGGAGATTTGGAGCCATCCGGGCCTGGGTCTCAGGGGCCAGGTGTGTTCCCACAATGCTTCTGAGGCTGGTGCTGGTTCAGGAGCTTCATGAACTGCAACCCATTGGCCCGTGGGGCTGAGAACTGTGACTCACTCCCAGAGAACAGACTGTTTCCCAACAAGCTCACCAGAGTGAACACACCCACATGCAGGTGGTCCCCTTGGAGCAAGACTGCATGTCCCAACAGCACGCACATCTCAGAAGCAGTCCTGGATGCTACAGGCTGGGGCTGAGGTAGGTGGCGCTGGTCCGAGAACACTCCTGGTTGGTTTCCCCCAGTCTCTAATTGGGTCCTCCTGTCCCAACCCTGCCTCTAGATCAAAGAGGCCGGAGGGGTTCCTTCTCACCCAGTGCCTGCCTGAGAGGTCCTGCCAACTATCAAATGATACGAGGTTGGAGAAAAAAAGTGCTCCTGAAACACATAATCCTCCATGGCTATTGCTACCCAGGACCTGCCTGGGCTTTTCCAAGCTAGGCTTTGAGCTCTAACTCAAGCCACCCTTTATGGTGAATCATAGAAATATTTGAATCCTATCAGAGCTGGAGGTCGCAGCTGGCCCCCACTCCAGAGTATGAACTAGATGTGCCCACGCCCAGCAGAATGAGCCACCCAAGGCCTGGGTGGGAGGGCCATAGTCTGGGGACAGGCTACTAATTCAAACCCTCAGAGTCTATAATACAGCCCTGTGGCCTCTCAGTCTTGGTGGGGACTGCTCAGGCCTGGACCTTGATTTTAGTTCTGACTTCACGTCTTGTAGATCTCAGGCAACCCTTCCTCCCTGAGTGAGGCAGACCCCTTTAGTGTCCCTCAGTTCTCCCCTCCCTCTGGGCCACATGGCTGCTCAGCAGAAATTGTCTTTCCCATCTTCCCTTGCAAGTAGGTGTAGACAAGCTACTATTCTCATCTGTAGGCAGGAGGGATTAAACCTACTTTTGCCTCTTTGGCTCATAAGGAAGTTTTCTGTTTTCTCCCTTTCCCACAGGCTAGAGTATGGCACCCAGATTTGACTATGTCAAAAAGAACAGCACCCTAAGGACTGCAGGAAAACAAGATGGAAGCAAGCTGGGTCCCTGAGTGACCTCGTGGAGCAGCTCTCACAATCTGGACTTTTTATCACCTGTTATGAGAGAGAGAAAGAAAATTCCATCTTATTTAAGCCATTGTAGTTTGGGGTCTCTTAGTTAGAACAGCTTAGTCGTTTTCCCTAATGAACACACTGAGCCTAATTCCCAATTGATAAAATAGTCTCCAAGTTTCCAATTCCAGACTCTCCTTTGCCAGGTCCTGGTTTCTGAGAATCTGCCCAGGATGGAAATCTCTGGCCCTTGGCCTAGAGCCAAGGCTGAGGTTTGCTGTACCTCCCGTTTCTTCCTTATTTCTGGAGGTTCCTTGATATTTACCTAAGAACCTGATGCTAGGAGAGATGGGGGAAAGGATATGCAAAAGTATCC